>NC_083097.1:170278079-171587829 GCF_949774975.1 Lagenorhynchus albirostris
GAAGCAGGTTGCTCCACAGAGACTGTTGTTCTCAGAGCCCTGGGCAGGGGGCAGGGAGGACAGGCACAGAGCCTTGCTGGGGTGTGGTCGCCAGGGCAGCCGGAGCAGCCTCCACACAGTAAGTAAGGGCATCTCACCAAAAGCAGTGCGTTTCTCCAGCCACCCTGGGAGCTGAGCTCAGGTCCTGGTGCAGGAAGGGCCAGCAGTGCAGCTGTTACCTGTCACTAGGGGGTCGTGCCACCTCTTAGATCCTCCCCCGTCCCCTTCAGGGGTTGCGACAGGACCCCTGCAAATCGGGTTGTCACTCCTCCCCATCCCCTACCCCTCCTCCATGAGGGTGGAAGGAACACATTTTTAAAAAGGATGGAGTTTGGGTTTCTGGTGGCACAGTGGTTAAGAATCCGCTTGCCAATGCACGGGACACGGGTTCGAGCCCTGGTCCGGGAAGTTCCCACATGCCGCGGAGCAACGAAGCCTGTGCGCCGCAACTACTGAGCCTGAGCTCTAGAGCCCGCAAGCCACAACTGCTGAGCCTGCGTGCCACAACTACTGAAGCCCGCGCACCTGGAGCCCTTGCTCCGCAACAAGAGAAGCCACTGCACTGAGAAGCCTGCGCACCGCAATGAAGAGTAGCCCCTGCTCACCACAACTAGAGAAAGCCCGCGCGCAGCAACGAACACCCAACACAGCCAAAAATTTATTTATTTACTTATTTTAAAAAATTGATGAAACAAGCGTCTATCCAGGGATGGTTCGATACAAAAAATCTAGTCCCTCCACACGCGGGAGCATCACTTCGCCGTGAAAAGGAGAGAAACACTGACACTCGTTTACAACGTGGATGGACCTTGAGAACACGATGCTCAGTGAGAGAAGCCAGACACAGAAGCAAGCTGTGACGTTAATTGTAGGTGTCAACTTGACCGGGCTGAGGAACGTCTGGAGAGCTGGTAAAACATTTCTGGGTGTGTCTGTGCAGATGTTTCTGGAAGAGATTAGCATTTGATTCAGTAGACTGAGAGATCCGCCCTCACCCATTTGGGTGTCATCCGACCCATCAAGGGCCCAAGTGCAACAAAAAGACAGCATAAGGGCAAGTTCCTTCTCTCTTCTTGAGCTGGGACGTCCCTCTCTTCCTGCCCTGGAGCTCCTGGTTCTCGAGCCCTTGGCCTCGGACTGAATCACACGGAGCCCTCCATAATTGTGTGGCCAATTCCTATGGTAAACCTCTGCTATTATGCTCTGTTTCTCTGGAGAACCCTGACTGCTGTGGCCACAGTGTCTGATGCCGTGCATGTGAAATGTCAGAAGGTAAATCCGTAGATGAGTGGTTGCCAGGGCTGGGGCTGTAGGGGGCTTGGGGGTAATGGCGCAAGTGTAAGGGGTTTCATTTTCTGGACGATGATCATTTTTTTGTTTTGGCCACGCCGCCCAGCTTGCGGGATGTATCTTATTTCCCCAGCCAGGGATTGAACCCAGGCCCTCAGCAGTGAAAGTGCCAAGTCCTAATCACTGGACCACCAGGGAATTCCTGATAATGTTCTAGAATTGATGGTGGTAATGACTGCACAACTCTTTAATTTACTAAAAAAAAACATTGCATTGTGTACTTTTAAAGGGTGCACCTTAATATGTGTACATTATATCCCAAATTTTAAAAATAAAACAATATCAGGGGGCTTCCCTGGTGGCGCAGTGGTTAAGAATCTGCCTGCCAGTGCAGGGGACACGGGTTCAAGCCCTGGTCCGGGAAGATCCCACATGCCGCGGAGCAGCTAAGTCTGTGTGCCACAACTACAGAGACTGCGCTCTAGAGCCTGCGAGCCACAACTACTGAAGCCCGCGCACCTAGAGCCCGTGGTTCACAACAAGAGAAGCCCCTGCAATGAGAAGACCACGCACCACAACAAAGAGTAGCCCCCACTCACCGCAACTAGAGAAACCCCGGGCCCAGCAACGAAGACCCAACTCAGCCAAAACTAAATAAATTTATCAAAAAATTATATATATATATATATATATATATATATATATCAGGGGTTCAGGGAACCTGACGTCTGTGCACAGATCCTGGCCGGCCCTAGAGGTGTGGGGAGCCAGCTTGGCGGGAGACAGAGGGTCCCTGGCAGCCTTGGGAGACCAGGCAGCCCACACGGGCCCATGAAGGAGCCTGGATGCACAGCTGCCTGGCCGGGAGTCTTTAAAAAATGACAAAAATTAACTTAGGCCGAGTGCAAAAAACTCACCCCACAAGGGAGTACAAAGCGATTCCCTGGACTTCCTGGCGGTCCAGTGGTTAGGACTCCGAGCTTCTACTGCAGGGGGCACAGGTTCGATCCCAGGTCAGGGACATTCCATGTGCCGCGGTACAGACAAAAAGGGGGAAAAAAAAAAGATTCTGTTTACGTGAAGCCCCAGAGGAGGCAAAACTGGTCCAGGTGACCGACAGAGAGGGGAGAGCCAACTGGGTCCTGCAGCCGCTCATCTGGCCAGGAAGAGCTTATGCACAGGGCAGTGAAAGCAGGTGCCTTTCATTGCATGTAAATTTTATTTCAAACCCAACTCAATTCACAAAAGTAACCATGAGCCCACTCCAAAATCAACTGCCACAAGCACATTTTAATAACTGGAGGAGGAAGACTGAACGTGGAAGTGGTGCAGGAAAGGCAGTTTTGTGGTTTTATATTCTTTGGCAACAAAGTTCTTTTCCTTGACTATTATTCTCTCAAAACATGACCTTGGATGAGGCACCACTGCCACCCCGCCTTGGGCAGTGCTGGAGGGGCGCTCAGCAGCAGAGCTCAGACCCAGGCCCCCACCGAGCCTCACTGGCCGTGGTGTTTTCATCACAGTGTTGCCTCAACACGTTTAAAAACTAATATGTGTGTAGCTAAAAAAAAAAAATCACTGAAATTCCCATCATGGAAAATAGCCATGCCCAGCCCCATGCTCCCCGGACCAGACCCCCTTTCAGCAATTTTGGTGGCTTCTGGCATTTTCCTCCGTGTCTCTAAAGTTATTTATGACGCTTCTCCCCTTCCTCCTGTTTTTTTTTTTTTAAGAAATTTATTTATTTTTGGCTGCCTTGGGTCTTCATTGCTGCGCGCAGGCTTTCTCTAGTTGCAGCGAGCGAGAGCTTCTCTTCGTTGCAGTGCGTGGTCTTCTCATTGCAGTGGCTTCTCCTGTTTCAGAGCACAGGCTCTAGGCGCAGGGGCTCAGTAGTTGTGGCTCGCAGGCTCAGTAGTTGTGGCGAACCGGCTTAGTTGCTCTGCGGCATGTGGGATCTTTCCCCACCAGGGCTGGGAATCGGTGTCCCCTGCATTGGCAGGCGGATTCTTAACCACTTCGCCACCAGGGAAGTCCCTGAACATAAGTTATAATGAAATAATTAATACTTCCGAGCGAGCATTCAAGCACACAAAAGATAAGTCCAAGACCTTAAGAGAGGAACTGGGTTCCCTTAAGAGAGGGGGAGGGGCACCTGCCAGGGAAGACAGAGTTCGTGAAGAGAGGTGACGAACTCTGGGCCATCCAGTCGTGGACAGCTGTGGCTGAAGGACTCCATGGGGTGGGGGGCAGGTACCCAGGTCGGGTGAGGATGGCAGTGGACCAGGTGAGAGGTCAGTGCTGGACAAAAGGGGCGGGCTGCCCCCTCTCCCACCCAAAGAGCCCATGCAATTGGCCTGAGGTCCCGCAGCCAAGCAGGGACTAGGTCCCGGGTCCCCTCGGAGACCGGGTAGGACAACCTGGGTGGGGTCGATCCCAGCCCATCCATTCACCAAAAGAAATCCCACAGGGGGAAACCGGACGGCTCCTTCGCCCCAAAGGAAAAAAGAAGGCCCTGAAAGGCCGATGGAGGAAGGGCCACCGGGACAGGTTGGCTTTAGGCGTGGGCACGCTGGGCTGCTCTCTGAGCATTAGAGGGCGGTGCTCACGTCCGAGGGCTCTGGCGGGTAGAAACCAGCCCAAACCGGGAAGCACCACCACGTGGCGCGATCTCGGCTCGGGGCACTCTCCCGGGATGGGGGATGTGGGTGCCCGAGACCTCCCGGGGGGGCCCTAGAAGCCAGGTGCGTGCGGGGATCGCGCGGGGGAAGGGGGGCGGAGTCTGGAGGCCAGCCCCGGCGCTAGGGGCCTCGGGAGAGGGACACCGGCCCAGAGGCGAGGACTGGGGCGGGGCGCCTTCGCGCCCCCAGGGCCCGGGCCGCCTCGGGCACCTACCTGCGGCCGCTCCCGCACGTGCCACAGCGCCCGGCCCGCCCCAAAGCCCGTGGCGGGGGTGGCCGCGCCACGTGACCGCCCCGCCCGTCCCGCGCGTGCGCCCTGCCCGGCGCCCCATTGTTGGCGGCAGCCGCGTCACGGGGGCGGGGCCGGGGCGGGGCGGCCGGCGGCCGGAGGGAGGCGGCGGGAGGGCGGAGGGAAGGAGCGTCCGCGCCGCCGCCGCCGCCGAGGAGCCGCCACCGCCGCCGCCTAGAAGCAAGCCGAGCCGCGCCGCGCCGCCGCCGCCCGCGCCCGAGCAGCCCCGCCGCCGCCCCGCCCCGCCGCTGGATGCCGGCGGCCGGCGGCCGAGCTCTCAGAGGCGGAGGGCGGCGGCGCGGGCGGCGGCGGCGGGGGCGGCCGGCGGCCGAGAGGCGGGAGCGCGGGCCCGAGCGCTAGCGCCGCCATGCCCAGCTCCACCGGACAGCCCGACGGCGGCGGGGGCAAGCGCAGCGGCGGACCCAGGGCGGCGGTCGGGGGGGACCCCAGCCCGGGCCCCCCGCCGCCGCCGCCGCCGCCGCCGCCGCCGCCCCCGCCCGAGGGCGCCGAGGAGGCCGCGCCTGCGCCCCGGCCGCCGCCCGAGCCCGACGACGCGGCCGCCGCGCTGCGCTTGGCCCTGGACCAGCTCTCAGGGCTCGGTCTGGGGGGCGCGGGCGACCAGGACGAGGAGGGGGCGGCCGCGGGCGGCGGGGACGGAGCGGTGGCGGCGGCGAGAGGCGCAGACTGCGGGGCCGCGGCGGAGCCCGCGCCCCCCGACGGGCCCGAGGCGGGCGCGCCTGGGGTAGCCGTGGCCCCCGGCCCGCTGCCGCTGCTGGAGCCCGACGTGAGCCCCCCGCCGCCGCCTCGGCCATCGCCGCCCGACGTGTTCGCGGGCTTCGCGCCCCACCCCGCGGCCCTGGGTCCCCCGACGCTGCTGGCCGAGCAGATGAGCGTGATCGGCAGCCGCAAGAAGAGCGTGAACATGACCGAGTGCGTGCCCGTGCCCAGCTCCGAGCACGTCGCCGAGATCGTGGGTCGCCAGGGTGAGTGGCCGCCGTCGGGGGCGCCTCCCCGGGGGTCCCCTCGCGGCTCGTCCCGGGAGGGGCCACCCAGCCCAGCCCGCGGCTGGACACCAGACCCCGGCCACGCCCCGCGTGGGCTCGGGCCTCGGTGGCCGCCTGTGTGCCTTTGTCCTGCCGCTGGCCGCGGGAGAAAGTTGGGCGCAGCCCGCGCTCCTCCCCTCGGCGCTCCGGCCCCGCTGCCGCCTTTGTCTGGGCGCCTGCAGCCGGGAAAGGCCCCTGTGTGCAGCTCACTGCCCGGGCCCTGGGCCGCCAGCGGTGGCATCCCGGGGATAAGGGGGCCGGGCTGGGCAGTGCCCGCTCCACACCCAAAACTGGCACGGGGCGGGTTCGCTCGGGTTTGGGGGGTCGCTGGGGCTGGGGGCGCGGGCGCTCCGGCAGTGTCGAGAGAAGTTTGGCGGCACAGAGAGGGTGCATCGAGACTTGCCAGCCTGGGCACCCTGCTGGGGATGGGGAGCAGGACAGGATGAGAGAGGATCCCTACCGGGCTCTCTGCCCCCAGTCAGGGATTTGGGGGATGCACAAGGACCCCCCCCGTAAAAGCCACTTTTGGGGTCCTGCCCCACAGCCCTCCCCTGGCCAGGTGGCCAGCAGCAGACCCAGGGTGTGCGGGTCCCGGAGCGGCATTGTCGGAGTGTCCCTGTGGCTGCCCCATTGTTCTCTTTGTTAGAGAACCAGGCTGAGATTTGCAGGGTGACATCAGGCCGGCGGCCGCTCATTGGCCCTGGAGCTGCGGGGCGGGCGGGCTGGAGGGTGGTGGGCAGTGCCCGGCCCAGCACACACCCACCCACCCTGTTAGCTGCCTGCCCACCAGCCTCAACTTTCCTGCCTTCCTGCCCGCACCTCCGGGCTCCCTGCTGCTCAGCCAGGTTCTAGAACTTGGGGTGGGGCCTGGGCGGGGCTTGAGGTGGGGCTAGGGGTCCCTGCCTCTGGACCCTCGGTAACAGGAGCTAGAGAAGGGTGTTGGGGGGCTTGAGTCTCAAGGTGACCTGTCGCCCTAACTGCCACAAGCAGAGGACCGCAGGGATGCCCTGGACACCGCTCTACTAGTTCTGGGTGGGTGGGGCCAGGGGGTAGCAAGCCTTCTGGCTTTGGGTGCAGGTACGTTCAGTCATTCATTTGTCCTCCCCATGTGTGGACACAAGGAGGACCAGGCGTGATGCTGGGCCCGGGGACCCGCTGTTAGGAATGGGAGCCGGGGGGAGGGGGACCCGTAAACCATTCTCTGGGCCCTGCGGCTACCCGCAGGCACCATGAGACCACGATCGGACGTTTCCCCTCTGCCACCCAGTTGCCTTCTTCCTATTCAGGACATCACCTCCTGCCGCCCCTGTCCCCAGTAACTTCACTAGGACCTGTAACAAGACAGCTGCTTCCCAGCTGAGTGTCCAGGAGCCTGTGGAGACTGAGGCTGGGGGCTGTCACTCGAGGTCATGAGACTGATCCACCTGGTGGTGGAGCCTGAGGACAAGTCCCATGTGAATGCGCGTGTCAGCCCCCCGGGGGTGCGGGCCGCAAGCAGGGGGCACCGATCCCTGGCCTACATGCTGAGCAGTCTGGTGGCTGGGTCGCCAGGCTCCACACTGACCGCTGGCACCGCGTGTCCCTCTGGTACCCGCTGGTACCCAGGGTATCAGCCTGGATTCCTGCGGATGGCAGACAGCAAGGCAGGCTCTGGGGGTCCCTGGGCCCTGACAGCTCTCCCTGCAGACTAGGGTGGCCCTGTGACTCTGAGCACAAGAGCCCCTCTCTGTGACAGGGGGGAGAGCAGCCCCCTTGTCGTGAGGATTCTCAAGCCAGATGCTGGTTCTTATCCCAGCACCTGGCCGGCACACTGTAGCCACCCCGGGGTGCAGGGGTGAGTGGGGTGCAGGGCACCAGAGAGGGGAGTACGAATGCCAGGACAGGTTGGCAATTGCAGCAGCCCTTGTGTCTCCCCACTCTAGAAGCATCTGTGGCTCCCAGCTTCTGCCACCAGTTCTCAAGCACAGCCTGGAGGACTCTGTGCCCTTCTTCCGGTTACCCACCCTGCTGTCCACCCTGTGGGTCCCTGGACATGGAACCTGTCCCTTCTTACTGCCCTGCTGTCCCTAGGGCAGGGGGCACGGCCTACCCTGAACTTATTCTTTTCTGTCTGACCCCAGGCCCACGGCCACCCCCTTCTCTGGAGTGCAGGGTCAGGGGGTTCACCTGCCCGACCTCCTGTGCTGACGAGAGCCACAGACCCGGGCTCGCCCTTTCCTGGACACCCCCTTGCTGCTCTGTGAGCCTCGGTTTTCTCAGCCCTGAAATGGGTCCATGCACCTTCTGGGCACAGGCAGGAGATTATAGCCCCTGCGTTGCTCTCTCCTCCCGGAGGCCGAGGGGCCCAGAAGGTGCCCTGGACCCACTGAGAGGCAGCCTCAACCTGCCCTGAGGTGTCCCCCAGAGAGGATCCTGCAGCCTCGGGTCACAGACGGGGAGGGAGAGGCTGCAGGAGCGGAGGTGCCGCCAGAGCTGGTCGGCAGGGCCCAGATATGAACCCTAGTCTCCTGGCTCTTCCTGCCCTGCAGGGAGCAAGGGTGAGTCAGGAGAGAACCTTCCACCTTCCAAAGCTCCAGGGTCCCCTTCCACAAACAGGAAAAGTGGAAACTCAGAAGGGCCGGTGGAGAGCCTGTCACCCCAGCTGGTCATCAAATGTCAGGGGGCTGGCGCCCAGTTCCTTCTGAGACCCTCCCCTGCGCCCCCCGCATTGCTGCCTTTGCCCCAGTTGGCAGAATGGCCGTGGGTGGGGTGGCCGGGGTTGGGTCTTCAGAGCCGGGCCTGGGTCTGCAGCACACTCGACTCACGGTCGGGAGCGAGTGACTTGCCAGCCAGCCAGGGTCCCTTCCATCATCCCTCGCGCTCGCTGTTCTCTCCCTTGTGCGGGGCCCCACCCCTGTGGGACGCTGCAGGCCTGTCGGGGGCCCCTGCCTTGACGTTCTTACCTACCCACTGGGGGGCGTAGGAAGAACGGGGCCCCCGGGTGGCAGGTCACACCCTTCCGTGCCTGCTGCACGGGGCTTTCCCTGGCCCTGTTTCACAGGTGAGCCAGCTTTGCCCCCAGACACGGTACTGAGACTCAGCCTGGCCCTGGGGACAGCACCCTGCTGTGTTGGGAGTGGCAGTATATCGGGCTGACTTGTCCCAGCCCTGGCCTGCTGGAACTCTGTCCCTGATGTCCCCTTAGCCAGCGGTGCTCCCCCGGCACGCAGCCTCCTTCCCAGGGCGGCCCCTCAGCTCCCCGCACACGGCCTTGAGGTTCCCTTGATAAGTGTGGCCTGTGGTCACCACGTGGGCTCCTTTGGGGCAGAGCCCATGTGGCCTGGTTCCCTGAACGCCCAGTGCAGTGGTGCCTAGACCCCAGTACAGGGTCACGAGCAATGGGAAGCGGGGTTGCCTGCATCTAGGCCCCCCGTGGGGACCCTTGGCCCTGCCCCTCTTGAGGAGGGTCCGGCTGCCGCAGGGTGGGGCCTGCTGGGGCCTGGGGCAGTCAGCCACCTTTCCCGGTTATCTGAGTTGGAATCCTGGGGCAGGGCCCAGGAAGCTGCATTTCTGCTGCACCCACCAGTTGGCGGTAGCCCCCAGGGTCACTCCTGGAAACCCAATTTCCTGGCTTGTGCAGTTCCACTCCCCACCCCACCAAGCTCTGCCACCTCTCAGGGTCTTAGCGTGGGTGGGGGTTGGGGGATAGTGGATGTCACAGCTGAAGTCTGGATGGTTAATTGGGCTCTACTTGGCCACTGAGGCCTCCATCCAAGGCTGCTCTCTGGGTCAGGGCAGGATGGGGGCCGGCAAGCGGGAAGCTGCAGGGTCCTTCCCCAGCCCTGAACTGCCCAGGGGTCCCTTCCCCACCAAGGCTCCCCCATGAGGACAGGCACCGGTCTGGGGCCACTCTCCAGTCTGTGGCCGGTCAGGTCCTGCCCCAAACCTGTGAGGCTGGGTGTGTTTCTGCCCTCCTTTGGCAGGTGAGGAAACTGAGGCATGGGATGGTTCCTTGAGTGCCCAGGGCAATCCCAGTCCACCGGCCCTTACAGCACAGTCCGCCAGCCTCGGGGAGTCCAGAAAGTCAGACTTAGGGTGTGAGGAGAAACTCTGAGAAGTGTGTGCTGGGGCCTGGCCCAGCATAGTCAGGGCGGGTTTCCTGGAAGAGAGGGTGCCGGGCTGTGATGTGATGCAGAGAAGGGAGAGGATGGTGGGGTGCAGCAGTGAGGATGACGTGACAAATGGGAAAGGTCAGGCGCAGGGGAACTGCAGGAGGGGCCTCCCCAGCCAAGTGGGGAGGAGACCATCCAGGCAGGAGTGGAGGCAGCCCAGGTCAGCAGCCACCGACGGGGAGGACGCCGGGTGCAGTGGGGATGGCTGGGGGCCAGGAGGCGAGGCCGGGAGATGGGAGGAAAGCAGTGTCTCCCTGGGAGATTTCAGACCCCCACTCAGCTGGCCCCCTTTTATTCAGCCATGGATGGGGGGCTCCTGCCCTCTTTGCGCTGGGGGTGAGGCTGCCCCCCGCCCAGGCCCCGTGTCTCTGACTTCCTTGGCTGTAGGCAGACAGCTCGTCCCGCTAACTTTGTATTTTCCCTCGCTGAGAAGTTAGCCACGCTGTTATTCCACTCAATGCCGCGCTCTGTTTGCACTGCAACAATATCCCTGTGTCCCTCTGGCATCCCCAGAACTTGGGGGTGGGGGGTCCTCCCAGACTTCTGGGTCCGGACTCAAGATGTGTCAGAAGGCCCCTGGGCGGGGGGTTGGGTGTCAGGGCCCCGGGCCGGCCACGCCTGGTGTTTAGATGTCTCAGGGGCAGCTTCCAGTCGACCTCGGGAGGGCCGCCTAGGTGGTGGGAGAGGCACCTAGTCAAAGAACCTGCTCGACTGACCCTCTCCCCAACGGCCACCCTGGCCCCCTTCCGCAGGGTCAGCCCCCTAGCCCAGCCCAGCCCAGGCAGCAAGGATGAAGCCACAAGGCCGTGTCCCCGAGCTTCCCCTCAGAGGCTGGGACCACTGAGGGCCTTTGGAGGCGTCCTGATATGGGGCCCAGGATCTGCTCTTGGGGGAGGGTCACATGGTCAGGAAGAAGTCGTAGGCCATTTCCACAATCCGAGCCTCAGTTTCCCCTCCTGTCAGGGAGTTGGTGTCAGAGGGTCTGCATTCGTGTCCTAGATCTGGTAAAATGAACTGGATGGCTTGAAACTATAGAAATGAACCCTCCCAGTTCTGCAAGGTGGAAATCGGGGTGTGGGCAGGACCATGCTCCCTCCAGGGGAGAATCTGTTCCGGCCTCTCCCCGGGCTTCTGGTGGTACTGACTGACAGGCCTTGGCTTTCCTGGGCTTGTGTCTGTCTCAATCCAACCCTGGGCTCCGTCTTCACAGGGCCATCTTCTCTTGTGTCTTTACATGTCCCCCCTCTATAGTGACACTGGTCATTGGATTCAGGGCCGCCCTAATCCAGCATGCCCTCACCCTAACTAATTACATCTGCAAAGACGTTATTTCCAAATAAGGTCACATTCTGACATTCCAGGTGGACATGGATTTGGGGGGACGCCTTTCAACCTAAAACAGGGTCCCTCCTTGCCTTTGGGACAATTCCCCTGTTACAGAGCCGGGAGTTGCAGAACCAGAGTGGACACTGACGCCCAAGGTTGGAGGGAGGGACGCCGAGTGCCTGAGATCACAGCCCGAAGGTGGGGCCTCCTAACCCAGCGCACCGGCTGGCCCCTGCAGCTGCTGCCCAGGAGGAGCTGTCCTGGGGAGGGGTCCCTGCCCTCACTGTGTCTCCCCGTCCCCCACCACAGGGTGCAAGATCAAGGCTCTGCGCGCCAAGACGAACACGTACATCAAGACACCGGTGCGTGGGGAGGAGCCGGTCTTTATCGTGACCGGCCGCAAAGAGGACGTGGAGATGGCCAAGCGTGAGATCCTGTCGGCCGCCGAGCACTTCTCCGTGATCCGCGCCACGCGCAGCAAGGCAGGCGGGCTGCCCGGTACCGCGCAGGGCCCGCCCAACCTGCCGGGACAGACCACCATCCAGGTGCGCGTGCCCTACCGCGTGGTGGGGCTGGTGGTGGGCCCCAAGGGCGCCACCATCAAGCGCATCCAGCAGCGGACGCACACGTACATCGTGACGCCCGGGCGCGACAAGGAGCCGGTGTTCGCTGTGACGGGCATGCCCGAGAACGTGGACCGGGCGCGCGAGGAGATCGAGGCCCACATCACGCTGCGCACGGGAGCCTTCGCTGACACCGGCCCCGACAGCGACTTCCACTCCAACGGCACCGACGTCTGCCTGGACCTGCTCGGGGCAGCCGCGGGCCTCTGGGCCAAGGCCCCCAACCCGGGCCGCCGGCCCCCCGCGCCCACGGCCAGCCTCCGGGGGGACGCTGCTCTGGGCACCCCGGGGGGCCCCGAGGCCTTCTATGCGGGCGGCCGAGGGGGGCCGACCATGCCGGTGCCGGACGCGGACCCCACCAGCCCCTACGGCGCCTCGGGCAACGGAGGCTTCACCTTCGGTGGGGACGGTCCGGGGGCCCCCGCGGGGCCACCCGCCCCCGAGGACTGCGACTTCGGCTTCGACTTCCTGGCGCTGGACCTGACCGTGCCCACCGCGGCCACCATCTGGGCGCCCTTTGAGCGGGCCCCGCCCCTGCCCGCCTTCAGCGGCTGCGCCGCCGTCAACGGGGCCCCCGCGCCGCCCGCCGCGGGCGCCCGGCGCAGCAGCGGGGCTGGCACACCACGACACTCGCCCACGCTGCCCGAGCCCGGCGGCCTGAGCCTGGAGCTCCCGCTGGCCCGCCGCGCTGCGCCCGACCCGGTGGGCGCCCTGCCCTGGCGGCCCCCGCAGGGCTCCCTGGCATCCTTCTCGAGCAGCGCCAGCTTCTCCACGGCCACCTCGCTGCCCGGCAGCTCCTCGGCCTCCTCGTGCTCCGCGCTGGACTCGAGCGCCTCGGAGAGTGGCCGCAAGCCCCAGGCGGCCCCGGCCCCCAACGCCCCCGCCTCCGCGGCTCTGGCGCGGGAGTGCGTTGTGTGTGCAGAGGGTGAGGTGATGGCCGCGCTGGTGCCCTGCGGCCACAACCTCTTCTGCATGGACTGCGCCGTCCGCATCTGCGGCAAGAGCGAGCCCGAGTGCCCAGCCTGCCGCACGCCTGCCACCCAGGCCATTCATATCTTTTCCTAGCCGGTCACCTCGCCGCGCCCGCGGCCCTCAGGGCCCGTCCACGGACGCGGGGTGGGTGCTCAGGGCCGGGTGGGGAGGAAGGGGAGGGGGTGGGCGGGGTGAGCGGCGGGCTGGCCAGTGTTTACAGACGAGCTTTAACTCCAGTCCCAGGCTTGGAGACGGCGACCCGGTGGCCCAGCGACACCTCAGTTCTTAACAAATGACAGTATTGAGTCGACAGGTTAAAATAAACCAGAGAGAAAAGGCCTGCTTGCACTTTTTATTTAAGACACCCCCCCCTCCCCAGGGTGATCTTTTTAAGGAAAAAAAAAACAACACGATTTTTACAACTCTCCCGGTTGTCCTTTTGTACGTAGCTGATATCGATTTGACAGTGTTTGTTTTCCCACGGCCTCAACCTCTGCAGAAACTTCCAGAAGGACGGCTCCCTTTTTGGGGCCAACTGGTTACCCTTTAGTATGTAAGCCGCGCGCAGGCTGGAGGGGGGCGGGGGGAGGGGGCGTCCAGAACTTACTTTTTTTTTTTTTAATTATTAATCCTTTTTCTGCTGTGGTTTCTGTTGACCGTTTTTTAATTTTTTTGTTTTTTTAAACTTTTACTTTTTACCTCTTGTGTATATGTAGGGAATTTATAGGGAAATATGTACTTTATGGAATAAATTTTAAGAAAACTAAAATATATTTTATTTTAAATAAAGTAACGGACCTTTAATCTTACACAGCTAAATTACTGATTATATATTTGCTGAGCTGACCTAAGGGTTCAGAAAATTGTATCAAGAGTTTTATTTTTTGACTTCAAAGCCTTCTTAATAAAGTCTTTTTACTACACGTGAGCCCTTGGCCTGGTGTGGGGTTGGTGGGCATGGGGGAGGGGTGGGGGAGGGCTCAGATCCAGCCCCTCCCCCCCAGTCTTCCAGATACAAGAGTTAGAGTTCAGGATACCCCAATTCCAGGCTTTTCCACAAGCCAGGTGCTGTCGGCATCGGGGCTACACCGAAAGGTGGTCCAGCCAGGTCCCCTTTTCCTGAGGCTCAGGACCTGACATCCCAGGGGACAACCAGCCATGGGGACGGCTATGACCCATGTGGAGGGGATGGTGCCAGGTGGTTACTTCCTAGGGCATCGGCCTGCCTCCGTGGTGTGTGTGGGACCCCCATCTCCAGTAGGACGGGGTCCACCTGACATTGTACAGACAGGGAAACTGAGGTCTGCAAACCTTCCTCCCAGGATGACTCCTAACACCTACCAGTCCCCAAAGAACATCTGAGCGATGAGCCACAGGTGGTGTCCCCCTGTCACCTAGTTGGGAGCAGAGGACCATGGCCCGTGGGACTGCTGGACACATTTCTTCAGGACTGGGATTGGCCTGGAGTCGAGGACTGGGGGACCATGGGTTGGACCGTGGTCAGCTGGCAGTTGCCACAAAAGTTCCAAAGGCGGGGAAGGAAGCGCTGGAGTGTGTGGAGGATGGGGTGTGGTGACAGGGAGGGTCCCAGGACTGCTCCAGGGACAAACCCAGGGGCCAGGTGACCACAGGCTGCTGGCTTGAGGAATGGGCAATGAGGGGTCTGGGGGACACAGCCCGCTAGGAAAGCTAGGAAGGCATAGCAGAGCAGCCTGGAGGGCTTCCAGGAGGAGGCCAGGGGCTTGGGATGACAGGAGCGTCTGATGGGGCAACAGGGATGGAGAGGAAGTAGCCAGAGATGGACAGGGCACCCCACGAGCGAGTGACGGCCACATCAGATCCTCCAACTGAGAGTAGTAGCCCCAGGCTGCAGGGCCGCAGGTGGGTGTCAGGAAGGGCCACATACATGCAGGGTTCCAGCCTAGCCCTGCTGGAATTTCCCCATCTGTAAAATGGGCATACACCTGGGACTTCCCTGGCGGGCCAGTGGTTGAGACTCCATGCTTCCACTGCAGGGGGACGGGTTTGATCCCTGGTCGGGGAACTAAGATCCCACATGCCGCACAGTGTGGCTCAAAAGCAACAAAAAAATGGGGATACACCTAGGTACAAGCAACCAGCTCTGATGAGACTCGGGGTGGAGTGCATTGATTCGTGGCCCCCAAAAGATACACCCCTGGAACCTGTGGATGGGAGCTTACAAAAGGCTATTTGCAGGGACTTCCCTGGAGGCGCAGTGGTTAAGAATCCTCCTGCCAATGTAGGGGACACGGGTTCGACCCCTGGTCTGGGAAGATCCCACGTGCCACGGAGCAACTAAGCCCGCGTGCCACAGCTACTGAGCCTGTGCTCTAGAGCCTGTGAGCCACAACTACTGAAGCCCATGTGCCTAGAGCCCGTGCTCTGCAACAAGAGAAGCCACCGCAATGAGAAGCCCGCGCACCGCAACGAAGAGCAGCTCCCACTCGCCGCAACTAGAGAAAGCCCGCGCACAGCAACGAAGACCCAACGCAGGCAAAATAAATAAATTAAAATTTTTAAAAAGGGTCTTTGCAGATGTAATTAAGAATCTTGAGATGAGATCATCCTGAATTAGGTTGGCCCTAAATCTAATGTCCTTATAAGAGACGGAGGAGGAGACTCAGACACAGAGGGTGAAGCTGTGTGAAGACGGAGGCAGAGGCTACGGTGATGCAGCCTCAAGCCCAGGGATGCCTGGGGCCACCACAAGCTGGAAGAGGTCAGAAGAATCCACCCCCCCCCCCCCGCCCGGCCCCCGCCCTCCCCGCCTGCCCCGCAGCCTTCAGAGGAATCGCGACCCTTCCACACCTTGGTCTCCGACTTCTGGTCTCCAGAACGTGGAGAACAAATACCTATTACTTTGTGGTAATTTGTTACAGAGCTTCAAGGAACCAGTATGGGTGGGTGGGAGGGCGATGCTTAACCCGGGGCCGGCCCACACTTCAGTGGCAGAGTAGTGGTGGCGCCAGTGGTCCCAGCTGACCTGGAGCGAAGTCAGGCCATAGAGGGTTACGGAGGCAGCAGGGACTTGAGGCATGGAGACCACCCCCCTGCAGTTTGGCCCCAAGAGCAAGAGGAAGAGCTGTGGCCGACCCCCACCCCGGCCAAGGGGTCTATGGTGGTGGGCGTGCGTCCTCGGGAGGGAGGTGGGACCGGGAGCCTGAGCGAGGGTCCCGACAGGGGTGGGCAGAAGGGGTGTTGGCCTGGTGTCTGTAAGGAATTGAGGGGTCTCTGGGGAGCTGCAGGGAGTGGGCTTGTCAGTTTGCTGCTGAAATAAGAGGAGAGAAGGGCCCCAAAGGGCCTAGGTGCCCGGGAGCTCGGCAGGGGATCGTGGAGATTGGGTGGCTGAAGGACCCACCAGGGGAAGGTGAGGCCCAGGGCCGAAGCCCAAATCCAGACCAGCCAAAGCCAGCCCCCTGGAGGGGTTTCTGAAGACGCAATGGTTAACCGGGTGGTCCCCCAACCATGGGCAGGGCTGTCACCTATGCTGGTCTGAGGAAGTGCTGTCCCAGGACTTTCCAGAAACACCTGAGGAGACTGCTTACTGCTGGGTACAGGGTTGTGAATATTGTAAGTGTGAGGCCAGAGACACTGCAGCCCTCGGGGAGAGAGAGGGCCAGGCCAGGGTGAATTCCCTACCTTGCCGTGAGAGGCCCTGGATGCAGCCCTGCCTGAAGGTCATGGGTCCCAACCTCTCAGTTATAGGCACCAATAAGCTCTTCTTCTTTGTTTCAGCCACTGTGAGTTGGAATAACTGAAACTCACAAAAACCCAGAGGGACCGCATTCTCAGTCAGGGAGCTGGAAAGCATTTCCGGGGGCGTGGGGAGGGGAAGTCCTGAGGGCAAGCTCTCGTCCCCCTTGGCAATTGGCTCTCTTGGTTCACAGGTGCAGCACATCAGGGTGACCCTGGTCCAGTGTCTTGTCCCGGCATGACATGGGTCGCCATCTTCCCAGCCTCCAACACCTGTGTCCTCACTGCCCAGCAGTTGAGCGAATGTTCCATATTTTAGACTTTTGGTCATGGCAGAACCCCACTCTAGTAAGAATTTCTGTGTTGGTGAAAATCTGGCCTGTCTCTGCCACAAGGAGCAGTGGGCTCAGATCATGGTGCCCCCTTGGCAAAGCTCCTCAAACTCCCCCAAAGAGAGGCCAACGGCAGGCTGCAGAGTCAAGTTTACTTTAATGATAAAAGAACAATTCCAAACACAAGTCTGGGTTGAACAGTCATGCCACGAGGCCAGGACCCCCACCTCCTATACCCCCTGCATGCTCCCCCAGCTGTCCCCAAGGACGTCCCCTCTGGGGGAGCAAAAGGGACAGAAAGGGAGCTTGGGTCCTGGGCATCAACATGCAGAGGTCCACCTTGACCCTCAGGGAAGCTAGATGCTCTGAAGCATGTGGATCGCATGCTGAAGGTGCTGGCGGGCAGCCAGAGCACAGCCGTGGCTCCGCAGGACGCCCAGCGGGTAGGAGGTGCCAGGCTGGCCCTGCTCCCAGACCGTGAGCCGCAGCTCTTCACACCCACCACTCAGCACGAGTTGAGCCTGGTCTCCGCTGCAGCTGACCTACCAAGGTGGGAGGAGCTGGGTCCGAGGGGAGAAGGGGCCCTGGCCCTCGGAGGACAAGTGGATAGGAGACTGAGGTCCCCCTGATCTGAGTCTCAGTGGCTGCCCCACCCATAGGAACTCAGGGTCAGGAGCCCAGGGCTCTACCACACAGACAGGGAAACTGAGGCTCAGATGGGACTCCTCCACCCAGAGCCGCCCAGTGAGACCTCCTACTCTTAAGCCTGTGCCCTGGGGAACAGCAGCTCCTCATGGGTACCAGCTTCCACAGCTGCTGGGCAGGGCCATTTGAAGACAATCCTCTAAGACCCGGCCCAGGCCAGGGTACTCTGGTCTGAACGGAGAGGGGATTTTTACTATAAAATAAAATCATACTAATTTTTAAAAATAATAAGTATTGTATACTAGTGCGTTTGAAATCTGTTTTAGGAGTGGCTATGATGTCCCAGGAATTGCCAGGACTGCGCAGGAAAACCTAAAAATGATTCTGCAACAAAATGACATTTCGACAGCTGCTACAGGTAACCACACAGGACGATGACCCTGAGTGACATTTTGCTGTCATTCAGACACATTTTATTTCCGATTTTCTTGGGCTCCCCCCAGAAGTGTGCAATGTAACAGCCCTGTTTGCGGGGGGGACCCTCACTCACCTGCACCGTCCCATCACTGAACAGCAGGAGTGCGGCCCGCTCGGACACCAGGAAGCGCAGCAGGCAGAGGCTGGGGGCTGCCGGCCAGGCGGCTGTGGACAGGCCCCCCTCCTGTGGACAGACCCAGCCACAGGGCCTCAGGGCCGAGGGCTCCCACCGCCTGGCACACCCCCCAGCCCCACCCAGCCCTCACCTCTCGCAGCCGCCGCTGCATGTATCGGGCAAAGAGCCGAAGGACAGCCAGCTTGGCACCCAGCAGGGTGGGCACATCCCTCAGGGCGAATGTCTCCAGCCTTCCCCGGTCAGGCATGTAGATGACTTGGCTGATGGGGGTGGGGGGTTGCACAGGGCGGTGCCAGCTGTCAGGACCTCTATCCTGGACACCTCACACCCGAGGACACCTTCTCACGCAGCCGTGTCTCTTGGACCATGATGTGAAACCAGCTCCGCACGGACCAGCCCTCTCTGTTCATCCAGCCCCGGCCCCTCCCCTGAACTCCAGACCCTTGGAGCCACAGACTCAGCCTGTCCACGCTGAGATCCTGACGGGCCGCCACAACTACTGAGCCTGCACTCTAGATCCCGCGAGCCACAACTACTGAGCCTGTGCGCTACAGCTACTGAAGCCCACCTGCCTAGAGCCTGTGCTCCGCAACAAGAGAAGCCACCACCATGAAAAGCCCGTGCATCGCAACAAAGAGTAGCCCCCGCTCGCCGCAACTAGAGAAAGCCCGCGCGCAGCAACGAAGACCCAACACAGCCAAAAATAAATTAATTAATTTAATTTTTTTTAAAAAAAGTGTGAGTCTGACCCCTCCTTCCCGCCCCAACCCCAACAGTGGCCTGTGAGGCTCTGTGACTTCATGTCCTTCCCCTCTCCCTGCCATTCCTCAAACCCACCATGCTCAGTCCCATCTCGGGGGCTTTGCACATGCTGTTCCCTAGGCCTCAGATGCTGTTCCTGACAGACTCTTTCTCATCATTTCTGTCTCGCCTGAGCGTCACTTCTTCAGAAAGCCCCTGCTTCCACAACCACTCTGTTGAGAGTCGTCTCCACTTCCCCAATCTGTCACCTCACCTGTTTCGTTTCCTTCGAAAACTGCCACCTGAAATCAACTTAGTAATTCATTTGTTTAGCATTGTTCTCCCCGACCAGGCAGTAAGCGCCTGTAGGTGTGCACAGTAGATGTGTAATAAATCTGTGAGGAGTGAATGAAGAAAGGCAGGGAGGAGGGCCTGGCCTCCCAGGGGGAAAGGAACTCCACAACTTACCCCTCTGCGGGACGCAGGGCCATGTGGGTGCCATCCCGAAGCAGGACACCACTGCCCCCGTCTGACAATTGGTAGCCAAAGCCGTACTTGCTGGAATAATCCACCCACTTGGGGGCCCAGAGGATGGGCCGCTGCTCTCCTGGGGGGTCCTGCGTGGCTGGCACAGGATGAAATGAAGTGAGCAGGGGTCCTGGAAGGGGCGGGCGGAAGGACGGCAGAGGCACAGGAGATGGAGAGTAAAGTCCAAGGAATAGAACACCAACTCTTGGGACTTCCCTGGCGGTCCAGTGCGTAAGACTCCGTGCTTCCGCTGCAGGGGGCACGGGCTCAATCCGTGGATGGGGAACCAAGATCTCACATGCGGCCAAAAAAAAAAAAAAAAACCAACTCTTGCCTTGAGGCGGGAGGACTGGCGGACCCTGGGATCACAGCTGCCTCTGCCTCTGGAAATGAGTAAATCTGAAAAGCTTGTAAGGTCCAAAATACCGTAGGGCTTTGCTTTATTTCATTAAACATTTTTTGTATTAAAAAATAAAAATTGCTCAAGGCCATGTGGGATCCTAGATTGGATTGCAGAAGAGAAAAAGGGCAATCATGGAAACCCTGGGAAACTCCAGTGGCCCAGGAAGCTGGGCCACAGGAGAAGCTGGAAGTCTGTAATACAGTTGCCAGCTATCTGTGCTGCTCCTACCTGGGCTGCCAGAGTCCAGGCAAAGCTGCAGGCTCCTGATGGCTGCCTCTACCTCCTGCCTCGGGCTCCCCTGGGGCCCTGGGGAGACAGATCTCTGTGGGGGACAGATAGGCCAGGGCCCCTCCAACCAGCCCCGCCCCAAACTCCCACATCCGGGAAAGTCCTATTTTCACCCCAGAAGGATTCCAGACATCACTGTCATTTTACAGGTGGGAAAATTGAGGCCGGGAGAGGGGACGTGGTCCTGGCAAGGTAGGATCTTTGCCCCCCACTTCTCGACCCTCAGTCCTGCCCACAGCTCCCACCTACGATGGAGAGTCTGCTCACCCGCCGGGTCACTCCCGAGGGTCCCCTGGCTGAGCAGGTGGACAGGGCGCTCAGGGCACGGAGCCCCTCCCTCTGACAGGGAGGCCTGCGGAGGGAGCAGCAGGGGTTGGGGGCTCTGGCCTCCCCCCCCTGAAGACCCCCTGGCTTCTCCCTCTGCCCAGCCTCCCTGTGAGGATGCCCTCCACATTCCCCACCACGCCCCCCTCCCCGCGCCCTCACCTCACTACCACACTCCATGGAGTCAGGGTCAGGGCCGTCTTCTCCTGGACCTGAAGCCTCCTTAGGAGTGAAGGGGCCTGCAGGAGGCACGAGGATTGGGGGGCGGGCAGAGCCTGACCCCATGCAGGGCGAGACCTCTGCCACCGACATCCGCCTCTGCCTCTGCCGTGGCGGCGACATTTCAGAGCAGGTAGGGAGGAGGACAGGCGTGTGAGATGCGGGGCGCAGGTAGGAGCAGGTGAGGGGGCGGGGCGGTACTCACAAGGCCTCCGGCACTGGGGCAGCAGCAGCCGGCCCACCCTCCAGAAGAGCCTGCCCAGAGGCTGGGGGATGGAGAAGATGGGCAGGCTGTGGCAGGAGTGGGGCGGCAGCCGGTCCGGGGTGAAGCCCTTCGGAGTGGAGAGCTGGGTGTTAGCACGCCACTCCTGAGTACCTGGGCTAGCTGGGGGTCCTGACCCACACCTGGGTCTGCTGAGACGCCCCAGAGAAGGGCAGCCCCGACCCGCTGACACCCCACACCTGCGTGAAAAAGTCATCCTGCAGCAGGTGGTCCAGGCTGGGCCGTTCGGCCGGGTTGGGTGCCAGCAGGCGGGCGATGAGGCGGCGTGCATTGGGGGACAGATGTGCAGGCTCGGGGTAGCGGCCATCTCGGATGTTCTGGTACATCTCCGACAAGGGTGCCGCCACGAAGGGAGGGGCGCCAGTCAGCACCATGTACCTGGGCCGGGTCGGGGGCAGGAACCTGGGTGCCTGCTTGCATCTGTCCTGGGCATCCAGGGTTGCCTCACACCTACCTGTGCACACCTGGCCACACCTTCCCACACTTCCTGACTCCGTACCCACGTCACATCCACTTTCTCATAGCTGCCCTACATCTGCTCCCACCTGGCCATTCCTGTCTGCTCAGGAGACACCAGCATCTGTCTGTACACCTGCCTGCTCCTGGGTTATACCTGGACACACCTGCATATACCTTTCCGGGTTTAGTTTATGCATGCTCACACCTCATACCTGTACATATGCCCTCATCTGCCTGTGTATCTGCCACCTGCACACACCTGTCCACACCTCTGTGCACACTCAAAACTATCATCCCGCCATATGCCCTATTCATACCTGCACGCTCAGATGATGGCAGGTGTGTGCTCCCACCTGCCCCCCGAGCTGCACACACTGGTCCTGTGTTTGCTCATACCTGCCTGTGCCCCCACTCAATCTCCCCTGTACATGCCTACACCTGTCCTTACCTGCCGGCGCCCGCTCCCACCTGCCCACACCTGGCCCCAGCTGGGCAGTCCTGCCCCCCTTCCCCAGGCCCGGGGCTTCGGGGGCCACTCACATGACGCAGCCCAGAGCCCAGATGTCCGACTGGCAGGAGTGCCCGTTTCTGGACACGACCTCCGGGGCCAGGAAGTTTGGGGTCCCACAGAGCACTCTGGGGGGCATAACGGGGGCTCAGGAAGGCTGGGGCCAGAGCCGGCCCACCCTCACCCACCCAGAGAGCCCGCTCAGAGCCTCCCGGTCACCTGTGGCAGCGGCCTCCTGGGCCCACCCTGGTGGCCAGCCCCAGGTCTCCGATCTTCACCTCCATGTTCTTGTTCAGGAAGAAGTTACCTGCCGGGGCCCGGGGGCGGAGGGGATGGGAGGGGGAGGAGCACGGCGTGTGGGTGGAATCCCCGCCCTCGCCCCGCCCCCGCCCCGCCCCCGCGGCCCCTTCCGCGTCCTCACTGAGCTTCAGGTCCCGGTGGACGATGCGCCTCTGGTGCAGGTAGCGCAGGCCGCTGACCAGGCCCCGCAGGTAGTAACGCACCTCAGGCTCTGTCAGCGTCTGCCGCGCCTCCAGCACGTGGGCCAGTGACTGCAGGGGACCGGCAGGTGCAGCACCGGCGCCGAGGAGACACAGGTGAGCCCAGGTTAGGCGGTACAGTGAGTTCCAGGGACCCAAGAAGGCAAAGGTAAATTCAGCTCTCAGGTGGATGTGGCTGATTGTGGGACAGGCAGAGGTGAGCTCTGAGCCCCAGGAGGAACGTACGAGTTCAGATGGGCCGAGGGGGCCACAGTGAGCTTTTCGGCAAGAGACGAACCCAAGGTGGGTACGTTCTGGGCAAAGGAGAGCTCAGGTGTATTTAAGTGGGCTCAGGCAGTTCAAGGGGTCTATGAAGGTGCAACTAAGTCCAAGTGGGTTCAGGAACAGGCATTCCTGCCTGTCGGACATCTGGGCTCTGGGCTGCACCGTGTCAGTGGCCCCAAGGGCCCCGGGCCTGGGGAACAGGGGCAGGACTGCCCAGGTGAGGCCAGGTGTGGGCAGGTGGGGCCTGGCTGAGTGCAGGAGGGGCACAGGTGGGCATAGGTGTGCCGAGGTGAGTCAAGAGAGCCTCTGGGTGGGCAGGTGGGCACTGGAGCATTAAGGGTGAGCACAGGTGGGCCTAGTGTGGTCACAGGTAGAAACAGGTAAGGAGAGACAGACATGGGAGGGGGCCACAGATGAGCACAGTGGACTGGGGGGGGGGCATGGCTCCCTCTAGGCCCCGCCCCCTGGGCACCTGGCGGCTGCAGTATTCCAACACCATGTACACGTGGTCACGGTCAGCAAAGTGTCCGTGGAAGGCCACGATGTTGCGATGTCGCAGGCGGCTGTGCAGGGCGATCTCGCGCTCCACCTGCAGGCGGGGTCCCACGTGTACACACCCGGCAGGTGCCCACACCCGAGGTACCCATGCCCCCACGGGCATGCTCACCACCCCCAGGGCAGGGACGTCTCTGCGGACCCGATTTGGTCACAGGGCCCCTGGGCACTGATGCGCAGAGCGTACCTTGTCGCCGGGGCACAGCCGTCCAGCCCCACCACCGCCATGAGGCACCACTTTGAGCGCAAACACGGAGCTGGTGGACATGTCGGTCAGCTTGTAGCAGCGGCTGAAGGCGCCCTGCGGGGCAGGCGATTCACGAGCTCAGGGCACACAGGTGTGGGGACAGATGGCCAGGCCTCTTCACACACAGACACGCACACACACACACCCCTCAGACGCATGGATGCATAGCTCACATCCTCATACCTGGATACCCAAGGCAACACAACACACAGAAGTACACGAAGGCACAGGGACACATACACTCAGACACACAGACACATCCACACCTGGATATATAGAGCCCACGGACCCTAATACAGTCCCCGGACACACGGTACAACGCCCGAACACAGAAAGCAGAGACCTATGACACATTCAGACACATACGCACAGGGAAACACAACAGAGTCTGGGTCCGTACCAAGGCTCCAAGTCGCAGAACACTTGGGCGCACACCCACACCCTAGACACACAACCCACAACACAGCACAACGTGCCCAACACCGGTTCCCGCCACACGATGCACGCAGAACAGCGGGTACATCGCAGACCCGGGCGTCCACCCACGCCAGCCCCAAACTCGCATGGACACGCGACACACACAGAGACAAAAGCCAGGGCGCACGCTGGCTCGTTTGCGGTCGCGATCGCGCGAACGCGCCCCGCCCCGCCGGGACCCCTGCCCGGCCCGGCCCCCTCGTCAGCGGACTTGGAGTGCCGGGGTCCCCACCTTGCCGATCAGCTTCCCGCGTCTGTACACGCGCCCCGAGCTCGGGTCGCGCAGGAAGACGGAGACCAGCGGGCGGCAACTGCGCCGCCGCCGCCGCCGCCGCCGCGGCTCGGGCTCCATCCCTCCCGGGAGCCTGGCGGGGCGGGCGCACTGGCGCAGCCTCGGCCGGGACCACCGCGCGCGGCGCTGCTCTGGGGGCCGCGCGCTGCCTGGACGCGTCTTATTGGCCGAGGGGGGAGGGGTGGAGTCCAGACGCTCGGGGCGGCCAGCGCGGGAGGGGGCGGGCGCGTGCGGGCGCTTGGGCGTGCGGGGACGCGGGGCTGGCGGGAGTTCAGGGACCAGAGCGGCGCTGGCACCCTGCACGCCAGCCCAGCGCCAGTCCCGCGCGCGCTCAGCTCGCTTGCTCCTCCAATCCTGCGCCTCCCGCCAAGCTGTGAACTGTCAACACGCCCATTTCTCTGAGCAGGAGACTGAGGTCAGAGTGATTGTCTCATTCTCTCGAGGCTTCGAGGGGAAGGGTGGGTGGGAGGGAGGGCTTGGCAGGGCTCTCCCCAGACTGCGCTTGAGGTCTGAGTCTAGTCGTCCTGAATACGTGTGACTGTGGGTCCTGGCAGGTGGGTCCCCGGGCCCATATGACAATGCACGAGACTTGATTATCTTGGCACTGGGGAGCCACAGCAGGATTCAGGGAGGTGGGGAGGGGCGTGAAGCCCAAAGGGGCACTGCTGGGGTTGGGAGGCTGGCATATATGATGGACACTCAGTGGAGAGAAGGAGCAGGATTTGGGTACTGATGGACAGACACTGGGGGTTGTGACTCCTGGCTTGGGCAGCCAAAGAGAGGCAGGGGAATGGAGAACAAGTGGGCAGGCTTGGGCCCCCCGGGAACCATGGGAGCATCTCTGAGCTGTTCCCCAGACTCAGTTCCCAGCTTTTTCCTTGTATTGTCTCAAGTCACCCTTTCACCGATTCTGAGATGCAGGAACTGGCCTTGTCCCCATTTTACAGATGAACACACTGAGGCCCAGGGAGGTTAAGTCGCTTACCCAGCCAGGAAGGGACAGTGCTGGACGTGAATCCAGGCAGCTGCCTCTGGATGCCTCGGTATTAATCCCCAAAAGTTACATAACACAATGAATGGGGAGGGGTTAGCAGGGCTCCGTGGGGCTGGAATCAGGCCTCGGAATTTTCCGGAGACCAGATTTCGGAGTTCGGCCCAGCCAAGCCACCAGGGATAGGAAACACCTTCTGCGTTGTCACATGTCTGCCTGGCATGTCAAATGGGGGCACCCAGGGCATGGGGGACTCTGCGGGGGCCCCAGTGCATTGGATGGAGCCATCCTCTGGTACCTTTGCGGGGGGCCAGCCTCAGCTCCAGGGCCAAGGATTCCATCCAGGCCAGTGCAGGGGGCCAGCTGGCTGCGGCCGGGGGAGCCCGAGTCCTCTGCTAATGAGAACCAGGTGCGGTGTGACAGAAGGCAGGCAGCTGGGGGGCCCGGGGGTCTGAGCTGTCACATCATTGTCACCCTGGAATCCACATTGGCAGGCAGGAATCCAGGTTCTTCTCAGTGGCACGCCTCTGCTGCCTGCGAATTCAGGTATTTGTTCAGCACTTGTGCCCAAGACAGACCCACCCGGCCCTCAGGAAACGGTGGAGAGGAGATCACCCAGAATTAACCAAAGCCGGGGGTCTGGGCGGGTTCTGGAGGCCAACGTCAGAAAGCCAGACCCCTTCCAGGAAGTGGCTTATCCCAGAGGTCGGTGCTCTTCTTCGCCCCACGTTATAGATGAGGAAACTGAGGCTCAGGAAGGGACATGCAAGCCAGAGTCACCAGACTGTGGCCGAACCTGGCCTGCAGTGCAGGTTGGTGCGTCTGGAGCCCCTGCCCCCCCGATACTGCCCCCCAGGCCTCTCCTCCAGCGGCTACGGGAGCATAGGAAGAGCCCTCACGCTGCAGTAGGCAGCTGAGCCCACTGGACCCCCAGAAGCCTCCTGGGGGAAAGAAATCCAAAGCTCCTGGCCCAGTGCCTCACAGCAGGGCTGTCAGCTGACACCCTCTGCAGACACCAGCTCTGCCCCCATCTCCCGGCAGCCCACTGTTTTCCTGGCTGAACCTCCTCCACGGGGCTGGGGAGCCATCCCATTGCCAGCCTGCGCCCCCTCGAGCAGGGATGCCCTCCCCCAGCACTCTAGAATGGAAAACTTTATAATAAAAGGAAAACCTTAGATGTTCATAGCAGCTTTCTTCACAACAGCCGAAAGGTGGAAACAGTCCGGGTGTCCATCGACTGATGAGGGATAAACAAAACGTGCTCCACCCATACAGTGGAATATTATTCAGCCTTAAAAAGGAAGGAGGTTCCGACACTTGATACAATGTGGATGGACCTTGAGGACATCATGCCCAGTGAAATGAGCCAGACACAGAAGGACACACTGTGTGTCATTCCACTCACAGAAGGTCCTAGAGGAGTGACATCCAGAGAGACAGGAAGTAGATGGTGGGGGCCAGGGGCTGGGGGAGGGGTGGGGAGTCAGTGTTTCATGGGGACAGAGTTTCAGTTTGGGAAGATGAGAAAGTTCTGGAGTTGATGGTGCGGATGGTTGCACAACAATGTGAGTGTGCTTAATGCCACCGAGCTGTGCACTTAAAAATGGTGAAGATGGTGAATTTTGTGTGATTGTATATTTTGCCACAATCAGAAAGTGAAAACCGTTTTAGCTTCCCCACCCCCCTAAAAACCACAGGCCTAGGGAGCTAATACCCCCATTTTACAGATGAGCAAACTGAAGCCTAGTGTGTGTAGCAAGCACAGGATCGCAGTTTTGCAAAGGGGCAGGCGTTGAGGGGGGAACTCAGGGGGGCTGCCTGACCCTCCCTGCTGACCCCTGCCCAGGGCTCAGGAGGCCGGAGTGGTCGTGGGCTGGAGCCCCAGCCTGGCCGCGCGGTCCCCTGAGCCCCCGTGCTCCAGGCCAGAGGCTTGATTTGTCTCCAGTCTGTTCTTTCCCTGACCTGAGATAACTCCCCAGACTCAGCAGATTTCCCAGGAGAAGTGCTGGGGAGCCTCGCTCAAAATACCTGCCGCAGGTGGAGGGGGTGGCTGCTGAGACAGCGCCCAGGCGGGACCCTGGGAGGCCTCCCTCAGGAGGCTGGCAGGTGGGCTGGGCGCAGGGTCCTCGGTGGTGCAGCCCCTCCTTCCAGGACCGGGGAGGGAGCAGGCAGGCAGGCGTGACTCAGCCCGGCTCCTGGGTCCCTCTCTTGCCTCCTGCCTCCTGGACTTTGAAACGCAGTGGACTCCCTGCTGCCTGTCTGTACTCGGGAGCCCTCGGCCAGACCTCTCAGGTCCCCAGGGACGGGCCCCGTGAGCAGAGCGGGCGGGAGGCCACCTCATGACTGCAGTGCCCACTGCCTCAAGACTGGCCCAGCTGGGGCTGTGGGGACCTGGGTGCCACATTCCCTGAGCTTCCATCCTCCGGGAACAAACCTTGCCCTTGCCTCTCCTGCCTCTCAGCACACACTGTCACTGGCTCCTTCTAGAAGCTCTGTTCCCTCATGTCCTCTGGGACACCTATTTGTAGGCTATTCTCCCACCTTTCTTTTTTTTTTTTTTTTTTTTTTTGCGGTACGCGGGCCTCTCACTGTGGTGGCCCCTCCCGCTGCGGAGCACAGGCTCCGGACGTGCAGACTCAGCGGCCATGGCTCACGGGCCCAGCCACTCCGCGGCATGTGGGATCCTCCCGGACCGGGGCACAAACCCGCGTTCCCTGCATTGGCAGGCGGACTCTCAACCACTGCGCCACCAGGGAAGCCCCTCCCACCTTTCTTGTTACATCTTTTCGGTTCTCCTTTGAGGCTCCTCCTCCCGGTGCCCACGACTCAGTTCAGAGCCCCCCGCATCCCCTTTGTCCACTCCCTCTCGCTGATGTGGTCCAGGCCAGCAGGAGACTGACGCAGGGGGCTTGTCTCTCCTCCCCTGTCTTAGTCCGGCCTTTGCCAAAAGCAGACCCTGAAGCAAGGGTTTAGTGCCGTGAGTTGATCTGAAGAGCAGGACTGAGGGGCCGGGAAGGATGGGAGGGGAGGACGAGGGGCGCGTGGACCCCTGGCATCCACCCCCCGTTGGCCGGGGCCTCCACCTTGGACATTAATTGTCTTGTACACCCAGCTTGGAATGGCTCCCATACATGGTCCAACTGCAGCTCGGAGAGCGATGGAGTGAAATGTGGGACAGGAAGGTATGTGGGTGGGGAGCTCTGAGGGGCTTGATGCCCCCCCAGAGCGGAGCAGAGCCTGGGCTCAACCACTCCAACTTCTCCCCTTTGGCCCGTGACACTAGGACACATGTCCACAGTCAGGGTGTGGGGCGGCAGATAGGGTCAGGGAGGGGAGGTCCAGAGTGCAGTTTTGGGGACGTTGCCTTCAAGATGCCTGGCAGGGGAGCCCAAGGATGATCCAGAGGAGGAGATGGGACTGAAGACACCACGTGGGGCCTCCCTGGCACCATGCTCAGGACCAGCCAGGGCCCTGGGTCAGGAGCTTTAAGGACAGCTATGGCCAGGTCGGGGGCCACGATGTATTTGGGCCCTCAGAGGCTCACAGAACCAGGGGCTGCCTGAGAACTGGACTCAGGGGATGCTGTGGGGCTCAGGGACAGTCCAGCCTCTTCCTGACAGCAAGAAGCCTTCCAGAACCAAATCAGATCACATCCAAAGCCTGCTAGTGGGCCCCCATGGCCTTCCCACACACCCACTCGCTCACCCTGGCCCAGCCGCCCTGGCCTCTCTGTTGGTCTGAGATCCCACACCAAGCTCATCCCAACCTCAGGGCCTTTGCACATGCCATTCTCTCTGCCCAAAGGACTCCCCACCCCCCAGTCTTCGTCCAGGAGCTCCTTCTCATCTTCTGGGACCCAGGCAAGGGCCCCCCACACCCTATGAGTCCCTCTGCAGTACCCTCACAACCTGCAATCGTGCCATTTCCCTGCTAGTTCGCTGACTTCTCTCCTACAGGACTGGGGGCTCCATGGCAGAGACAGGCTGTGCATTTCCGTGCTATGTCCCGTGTAGGTGCTGATCCACTCACTGGGGGAGCCTTGGGAAAGTCCAAACCCTCCCCCAGCTGCCTCAGACTCCGCCCGCTGGGTGGGCATCCTCAGGGTCCTGAGTGGGTGCTGCCCCTCCGGGTGGACGCTCTTCCCCCAGTGTCCTCAGCTGGATGCCTTCTCAACCTCTGTTTGGGGACATCGGTTGACTCGGCTGCATGCAAAGTACTGGGTGCCATCAGAACCAGCCAGATTTCCAGAGGAATAATCTGTATTTCATCTGCTTGGGTCTTTTGACCAATTATGAGAGAAGCAGCTCAATGTCATGTGGGCTCCTGGATGAGATCCTGGAGCAGAAAAAGGAAATTAGTTGGGGAAAAAGGAAAAAAAAAAACAGCAACTCGTGGAATCCAAATAACGTTTGGAGTTTGGTCAATAGTGATGGTAATTACTAATATTATCAATTAGTAATCATAATATACCAACGTGAGTTCCTTAGATGTGACAAATAGTCGTTTCCTATGGCTGTTGTAACAAATTAACACAAACTTGGGGGCTTAAGAAAATATATATTTATCACCTCACATTCTGGAGGTCAGAAGTCCTAAAATCCAGGCGTGGGCAGGGCCGGTCCTTCCGGAGGCTCCAATGGAGCATCGGTTCCCACCTTTTCCAGCTTCTAGAGCCTCCGCATCCCTGGCTCTCAGCCCCTCCTGCATCTTTACAGCCAGCAGTGCAGCATCTCCCGTCTCTCTCTGCCTCTGACCCTCCCACCTCCCTCTTATAAGTACCCTGTGACGATGCTGGGGCCCCCGGGGAATCCAGGGACCTCCCCATCCCAGGGGCCTTAATTCCACCTGCAAAGTCCCCTCTGCCCCGTGAAGTGACACGTCACAGGTCCCAGGACCAGGACATGGACATCCTGTGTGTGTGTGTGTGCGGGGGGTGACATTATACTACTGATGACAAAGGATAGAGAGAAACTTGCTGTAATATCTTTGCAACTTTCTGTAAATCTAAAATTATTCCAAAATAAAAATTCTCTTTAAAAAAGAGAATTAAAAGACTACAATAAATTAAAACCTAAAAGGCAGTAACTCAAACTCACCCCAACCCCCTCCCCCCCCCCGCCTAGATCATCATGCTCAACCGTGAGGGTTTATTCCTGTCCACTTCCTGTCTGAGTTTATGCTAACATAGGTAATTTTCCTTTTATATAAACGGCATCAGATCATGCATAACTTTTCCTTCTCACCTAACACTTCTTGCCGTTTCTGAATAACCTTCCCATGCTCCCAGTCCCCACAATATGCGAGGCCCCTGCCGCCTCTGGCCTCATGTTCACTGCTCTCCAGCTACACAGGCCTCCTCGCTGGGCTGGTCCTCACCCTGCTCCTTTGGCCCCCTGTCCTTTGCACGTACTGTTCCATCTGCCAGGAACACCCTCTCCCTCACACCCTCTTCCGTCCAGTTCCCCTTCATTCTCCAGGTCCTGCCTCAAGCATCTCCCCACTCAGGCAAGTCCCCCCAGCCCCCTGCCTCAAAAGGAGCTCAGGACACCCATTCGGATGTGACTGTGAAGCAATCCCAGGCCCTCCAAGTCTCACTGCGTGTGACTCTGCCCCTCTGCCCCCCCAGCATCCCGACCCATGAGGTGGGGGTGAGGATTCCTCTCACGGGGGCAGCTGGGGGTGTCACATCAGATATGGAGGCCTCCAAGGTGGTGGTGATATGTAGAGGTGAAATACTGCATCACAGGATCAGTGGCCTAAGAAACAGGACCTGTCCAGGGGGGTGAGGGTGATGAAAAAGATGCTGTTCCCTATTTGAGAGGACCTCCTGATAACAAGTTACAGAAACTCCGAATTGCTAAAGTGAAAAATAATGGATGGATGGCTTCAGGTGCAGCTTGATCCAGGGACTGAAACAACCGTCTCAGAAATCTCGCCCTCTCTGCTTCCTGCTTCTGTTGGCTTCTCCCTGGGGTGGAGAAAACTACCATCCCAGCTCACATGGGCGACCCTGGCCATGGTGGGTCCCCGATCCTGCTCTATTCATGCTCAGGCCCAGGGACAGCTGGGCAGCTCCAGAGACCCGGGTTCTGGGGTTGCAGGACCCCTCCCACCCCATCTACACAGGAGACTGGAGTATCCTGTGGACCACGTGCCCAGGCCTGAGGGATCGTGGGAGGCCATAGGGAGTTGGGGAGGGGGGCAGGGGGAGGCTCAAGGCTGTGAGACCACAGAGGGAGCCTAGGCTGACCCACATCCATCAGGACTCGTGCCCACTTGGCCTGATCCTGTCCAGGCCCAGCGTCAGGGATGCGGTCCAGGCCGGAGCTCAGCGTAGGGGGACCCTGCCGACCCCTGGGCCTGAGTTCAGACCAGGGCATGAGTTGGGGGGGGGTGAGATGCCGCCGCACCTGGAGCCTCCAAACCTCACAACCACCCCTCCACCTGCAGCAGGTATTTCGAGCTGAGCTCTCCGCCTCCTCTGGGGATCTGCTGAATCCAGTTGAGTTAGCTCCTGCATGGGGATGGGAGGCTGGAGATCTGCAGGGCGACAAAGACTGGGGAGAGGGGGCATGGGTGGGTACAGGACTCCACACCTTCACCCCAGCCCCAACTGGCCATCCCATGAGCATTAGGGCCCCCATGCGGGGCACACCTAGTGCCTACTGTATGCATTCCCTGCAGGACCCAGTGCCTCCTGTGTATTGTCCCTGCAGGGCACAGGGACTGCCATATGCACTTTCTATAGGACTCAGTGCCTGCTGTATACACTCACTACAGAGTACAATGCCTGCTGTAGACATTCTCTGTAGAGCATGGTGCCTGCTGTATGCACTCCTTGTGGGACATAGTGCCTTCTGTATACCCTCCCTGCAGGGTGCAGTGACTTCTGTATACACTTTCTATAGGCTACATTGACTGTTGTATACACTCCTTGGGAGGGTCAGTGTCTACTAAATGCATTCCTTGCAGGGTGCAGTACCTACTGTATACGCTCCCTGCAGGGCCAAGTGTCTACTGTATGCATGTCTAGGATGCAGTGACTGCTGCATACGTTGCCTGCAATGCATAATGCCTGCTGTATATGCTCCATGCAGGACACAGCGCCTGCTGTATGCATTCTTTGCAGATCACAATGCCTGGTATGTACACTCCTTGCAGGGTACAGTGCCTTCTGTATATCGTCCTGCAGGGCACACTGCCTGCTGTATGCACACCCTGCAGAGCACGGTGGACTGGGGCTTGGGGCATAAGGCACATGGGGGTGGGGGTGCGGGGGATGAGATTGTCCACTTGGTGGCACTCCTGGCCAAGCCTGATTTCTCTCTGATGCCGCCCAGGCCCGAGGCCCCAGCTCAGCACACAGTAGCTGCTCTGCAGAGGGTGCCTGCCCTCACCATCCCCCTCTCTCTCCTGCTATCCTCTCTCAGAGCCTTGTTCCCCCAGGCTAAACCTTGTCAAGGTCACTGCCTTCATTGATGCTGATCCGCTGGCCACTGGTCCATGCTCTATCCTCATCTTACCCACTCAGGCTGCCCCTTCTCCTCTCGGAAGCCCATCCTCTTGCGACCTTGGGGGACCCCATGCCCACCTCAGCCTCTGACACTCAGGCCCCAGTCTCCGTTCTGTCCACACTCTCACCCCATGACCTCATCGATGACTCTAAGCACCCCTGTGTGCAAAGGATGCCCACATGTCCATCCCCAGCCAGACGCGGCCCCTGGACTCCCAGCTGTCCTTGCCTCACCCTAGACCCATTCAGGTGACCTCCGGACTTGTGCCTCTCCCTCCCCCGCAGGGAATGGGGCGCCTCCCGTCACTGGCTGCTCAGCCCAAGCTCCCACCTGCCTCCTCCCAGTGCCTCCCCCGTGGGATCTGTCCCAAGGCCTGCAGACTCCACTCCAAACAGCTGGGAGCTGCCCAGTGCCCTCCCCACCCCCCACGCCCCCAGCCCAGCCCCTGACCCCAGCATGCTTGCCACTGCCTCCCCACTGCTTTCCAGGTCCCCTGTCCTGCCCCCATGACAGCCAGAGGCAGCTGTTCCCAAACCAGAGCACCCCCTCCCACCTCCCAGGGTTGCTATCCCCCTGGCCCCTCTCTGACCACATCCCACCCCCAGGCTGGCTACTGGCTCCACCCACCCCAACCTTCCCACTGCCCCTTATTCCCTTTTCCAGCCTCAGGGCCTTTGCATGTGCTGTTCCAGGCAGACTGGGCTGCCCTTCCCCCACCTCCCTGCGGCAGTAACCTCCTGCGTGAGGGCCTTCCTGGCCCCCCACCCCATCTGCCGTGGGCTTGGGCTATCTCTGCAGAACGTCCTGATGGGAAGGTAGCATGGTGCCCTCGTAGGGCACTGTCTCCCCTCACTAGCCGGATTCACAGCTGTAGCGGCACAAAGTAAATGCTCAGTAAGTGTTGGATGAATGAACGGCGTTGGATGGCCCTGCCTTGAGCTGCTCCAGGCTGGAGGACAGACAGAGCTGGACCGGCAGTACCCCCTCCCTGTGGTCGGGGCTGGAACACCTCACTGCGGGCTCCCGGGAGAAGGGGGCACTCAAGCTGAGCCTGGGCCGAGCCCAGGGAGCAGAAGAGCTGTCCACCCAACGCCCCCCTTGGTGCCCCCATCTCCTCAACCCGCTCGCCAGGCAGCATCCTGGGGCCACAGCGAGGAGCCAGGGGAGGGGGCGAGCGGAGGGTGCCTGCTGCGTCCCTGCTTGGGCGGGGGATGAGGGGTGGGGGGGGCGCACAGATGCTAAACCGGGGAAAGGTCTGGTGGTGGGGAACCCTGGGGTAACCCTGTCCTTGCCCGTCCGCGCAAAGAGCTGAGATCCACCTGGAATTGTCGCTGTGGAGACCCCCGCCAGCCCCATTGCCCGGATGGGGAACTTGAGGTCGGGGAGGGTGGGGCCACAGTCGCGTGGGAGGCGGACCTTCTGGACCCGGGTCTAGCTGCGAAGCCACGGCTTGCAGCCTGGGGCCGGGCAGGGAGGGCGGGAGGCGGGGTGGGGCGCGTCCTCTGGTGACAGCAGCGCCCGGGAATGCGCCGGGCTGGGAAGGGGCTCTCCGCCCCCCACGCCAGGCCCCTGGGACTGAGCTTCCCCCCAGTGCTCTGGGGCCCTGCGCTGGGGGTGGTCGGGACCTGGGGCGGGAACCCAGGCGCGCCGGTTCCTGAGTAGGGTGACTTTGAGGGAGGGGTAGGGAGAGGGATTTGGGGAGGGGTAATGGCCAGGAAAGGGAACCTTCGTGGGGACGCAATCCGGTCGTCGGTGGGGAGAGGGCAGCGCCCTCCTGGAGCCTCAACAGGGCGACCTCGGTTCGCTCACATTCCCGGGCCCTGAGCGCGGCGCCCGGAATAGCAGCCCCGAGGTGGGGGTAAGGGCGGTCAGTCCCCGCGTGGCTCCCCCGCCCTGGGCTTCCCAAGGTCACCGGGGCGCGGACGGTCGGACACCAGGCCGCAGTTCTGCGGGGCCGCGGCGCGTGCGGAGCAGTCCCCTGCCGCAGATCGGCGCCCAGGCGCGCAACGGCCGCGCGGGGGCGCACGGTGCCGCCGCCCCTCTGGACCCCGGCCGGGGCGCGCCCTGGGAGGCCGGGTGGGAGGGGCCGTCCCGGGTTCCCCCCGCCCCTCCTCGCGGGCCCCGCGGCTTCCGCTCGCCCACGGGCAGCGCGGGGAACCTGGACGCGCCGCCTGGGCTCTACGTAGCCGGTAAGTCCCTCTTCCTATCCCCCCACTATCCCGGCCGGAGTCTTCTCCCCGTCCCTAAGCTGGGGGGTGGCGAGGCAGCAATCCCCAGGGTGGGAGAAAGCTCATCCCCACTTCCTCCTTGGGAAACTGAGGTCCAGAGGCGTGGCTTGCCCTGAGATCACACCGAGAGTCAGGACTGCAGCCTAAACGGGGGGTGTGTCCTGCTCCTCGGGCAGAGGGCTCTGGAGAGTGGGAATGGTGATCCCTCAAGCCCCTCATTTTGCATCACCTAGATCCCCACCCCACAAGCCAGTGCTAAGAGGGGAGCGGGTGTCCGAGAGTCAAGCCCCCTCCCCCTACCTCTGCTCTCCAACCCGGACTTCTTCCGGCTTCCTGGGCCAGCCAGTGCTGGGGTTCAGAGATGCAGCCAGCCTCACAGCTCTGGTCAGAGAGGGGGGGGTGGGTCGGGGGGGACCCACCCCGTGGTCCCCCAGGTTCTCAGCATCTGGAGCCACCTTGGCCCCAGACCCTTGGTGCCCCAGGTTTGAATGTCAGAGCCAGGAGAGCCTGATAACCAGCGACACTGCTGCTCGAGAACATCCAGTGGGGCCCTGCCTTCCCCCATCCGCTGCCCGGGACCTCCAGGACTGGAGCCCTCCAGCATGGCCTGCGTGTCCTTTGGGCACTGCTGACCGCTGGGCTCCCTGGCCCTAGCCCGCCACTTTCTCCACCAATGCCATGGTCATGGGGAGGGTGGGAATGGCAAGTGACTTCATTCTTCCCCTGACAGATGGGGAAACTGAGGCCTAGGGAGGCAAAGCCTCCCAGCCACCCTCTCCCCCGCCCCCACACAGCCGCCTCCCTCTTCCCTGGGTCATCCTCATTGGCAGCCCCTTTCCCTCTGCAGGCGGCTCTGGGGCTCCATCCCACACCCTCTTCACATGAGGCCATGAGGCACCCACTGGACCGGGGCCAGGTCACCCTGCCCCGTCCCGCCCCCCATCCGGGAGCTCCTGGCTGCTGCAGGTCTGGGAGCTGAGGGGGCCCTGGAGGCTGGGGCCCGCCCGGGCGTGGGGTGGGGGGAGCTCTGCCAGGCACCAGACCCAGCCACCACCAGCCACACCCTCTGCAAGGTCCCATAGAATCCTGGACTGTGCCCAGCTGGTCCCCACTGCACAGATGGGGAAACTGAGGCGGGGGGAAGAGGAGCACCTGGCCCCCGGCCACACCGGAAGGTAGGAGCAAAGATGGTGGGGAGATTGGGGAGGGCCCTAGGACCCTGGAGACACCTGTGCACGCTCCTGGAATGATTCCTTCCATCATCAGACGCTGAATAAGCACCTACTATGTGCATCATAGACAGTAAACAACCAATAATAATTACTTGAGTTTTCTCTCTCCAGACCGGGCTCTGTGGCCCCCGTTTTCTCACCTAATTTGACGAACCCCTTAAAACTCTCCTATTAGGTGGGCTCTATTATGACTTCATTTTTCAGAGATGAGAAGGGAGGCTCAGAGAGGTTGAGATACTGTCCAAAATCACACAGCCAGTCAGGGAAGAGCTGGGGTGCAACCCCTGGCCTGCTGGCCCCCCCACTGCTGCGCCCCCTCCTGTCCCCCAGACCCCGCCCACTCCAGAATCTCCTGCTCCTGCTGTGGACCCTCCTGAACTGTGGTTTGGGGGGCAATGCTCAGGTAAAGGGGGACATGAGCCCAGGGGGCAGTGGGCATGGGAACCCAGCTGGCAGTGTGGGGGTCACCAGCCTCCCTTCCAGGCTGACTCTGCCTCTGTCTCCCCAAGTAGGGTCCGGGTGAGTGGACTCCATGGGGTTCCTGGAGCCGCTGTTCTAGCTCTTGCGGGCGAGGGCTCTCCGTGCGCAGCCGGCAATGCATCCGGTGAGGAGGCTCCTGGGACCCGGCTGGGTGGGATGGGAGGGGGTCCCTGCCCCTCCTCTCCTGTCAGGCTGGCCCAGCCCCTGGCCGCACCCTCGACCTGCCCACACAAGCTGTGCCTTTTAATCCCACTAATCCAGTTGGAATGTGGGTGGGGTTAGCGGGGGTGGATGGGTGGGCAGGCTGGCTCTGGGGAAGGGTTTCTGGAGGTGCTGACCGCAGTCTGGCCACCCTGCTCCTCCAAGGTTTCCCAGGGAAGAGCTGTGCCGGGGGGACACCCACGAGTACCGCCTCTGCCAGCTGCCCGTAAGTTCTATCCAACCACCCCCCAGACTGAGTTCTCCCTGGAGCCCTCCTGCTTCCCTACTCATGCCCCCAAATATCCTTGCCACCATGCCAGATTCTCTGGGCAGCCCCGGGGCTGTCCCAGCCTCTGCTCCACCGATCTGTGTCCCCAGGAATGTCCCCCAGGGGCCATGCCCTTCCGAGACCTCCAATGTGCCCTCTACAATGGCCACCCTGTCCTGGGCACCCAGAAGACCTACCAATGGGTGCCCTTCTATGGTGGTGAGTAGCCTATGCTCCTGTTAGTCCAGCTCCCTCAGAGCTGGCAGGGAAAAGTGGCTGCTAAGAAGGAAGGGGGACTTGGAGGGGTGCAAGAAGGGGGCATTGGCACTGGGGCTTTCAGGGATATGTAGGAGTTAGTGAAGTGAAGGGTGGAAAGCAAGTGTGAGTTGTGAAGAGGGGCAGAAGGAGGCAGGGTCTATTCTGCACAGGGTCAAACACGAAGCTGAGGATTTACTGGGAGCTGTATCCAGAGGCCAACATTTCTCAAACTTACACCAGTAGCAGGAAATATTGTCGCACTGAGCTGAAAATAGAGAGTTATATAATTGTGTGCCTGGGGCAGTGCGCCTCCAGATTTAAGGGAAATAGGCAGCTTCAGACGCCACGGTGGGGGTAGACACAGATAAGAAAATCCTAGAATGGAGAAAGTTCCAACCGTCAACCTCACAGATTTTTATTTCCTTCACCCTAAGAACTGGCGGAAACTTGCCATGATTTCACCCCTACAAAGGCCCGCCAGGGCCAGCTCAGGCTCTATTCCAGGCTGGGTCTGCCAGCCAGCCTCAGGGCGTCGGGAGCCAGAGGGAGCCTGAGCAGGGGGAGCAGGGATCAGGTCTGCGGGCCTCGGGTGTGGTCAGACTGTCCATTATGCCCCACTGCCAGGCAGAGGGGAAAACTGAGTCCCGGGGAGGGCCAGCAACATACCCAGGCTATGCAGGACTCAGTCAGAACTGGCCAAAACCTTTTTGGGGGCACCTTCTGGGTGCAGAGCCCAAGTGCCGAGTGTGTTCTGCCCACCTCTGTGCCCCAGAGCCTAGAACATTGTCTGGAAAATAGTAGGTGCTCGATGAGTGTTTGTGGAATGAACGTATGGAAGAATGAGTGAAGAATGGGTGATGATGTTAATAGTGGGCCCCTAATATTAGGACTGAACATGAATGAATGAATGAACGAATGAGTGCAGGCCCAGGATACTTGCCTGGGACAGTCCCAGCGAACGGGAAGCAGAATGCCTAAGTTCCAGTCCTGGCTCTGCCTCAGCCTCCATGTGTGGCTTTGGCTGAGTCTCTGGGCCTCATCTGCCCAAGAGGATGGCTGCCTGAGGGGAGACTGGCAGGAAGGGGGCTGGAACTCAGATATGTCCCCCACTGCCACCGACTCCTCCCATCCCCAGCACCCAACCAGTGCGACCTCAACTGCCTGGCGGAGGGGCACGACTTCTATCACAGCTTCGGCCGCGTGCTGGACGGTACCCCCTGCAGCCCGGGCACCCAGGGACTCTGCGTGGCTGGCCGCTGCCTCGTAAGAACTCCAGGCCCCGCCCCCATCCCTGCCCCTTGTAGGTTCCACCCGGCCTATTCCCTCCAGGCCCCGCACCCAGACCCCGTTCACTAAGTTCCTGGTCCCGCCCTCTTCCCTAGGCCCCGCCCCCTACCGAGTCCCCGACCTCCCCTGCCCCACCTATCACTAGGCCTCATCCCCAGCCTCCTCCCACTAGGGCCTGCCCCCCAGGTTCCATCCTTTTAGTTCTTGGTCCTGTCTTTTTCCATGGGCCCCGCCCCCTCGACGGCAGGGCCCGTCTGACGGCGCGCGTGCCCTCCCCATCCCTTTAGAGAGCCGGCTGTGACGGTTTGCTGGGTTCGGATGCCCGCGAAGACCGCTGCGGCCGCTGCGGCGGCGCCAACGACTCGTGCCTCTTCGTGCAGCGCGTGTTCCGGGATGCCGGTGACCGCCCTCCCCATCCTCGCGCTCTCCCAGAGCGGGCCCTTTAAGACGTCCCGCACTGATTGGGTAGTCTGCGGCCCAGCCCCCCTCGCTCAACGTTCTGATTGGTCATTGCTCAGCCCCCCCCCCCGCTCATCGTTCTGATTGGTCATTGCCAGATTGTCCCGCCCTTCCCAGAGCAGACGGGGTTTAACTCCTTTGCTGCCTCACTTAAGTGATAATCATCGTAACTCCAATCCTTTAGGAAGCGTTTTCGAAGTACCAGGGCCTTGGCTAACCTTCTTACCGCAGTATCCCACTTAATCCTCAAATCATCCTTCAAATACACCCCACCTGCTCCCCAACGCCGTCCTTCCCTCCCGCCCAGGTGCCTTCGCTGGGTACTGGAACGTGACCCTGATCCCTGAGGGCGCCAGGCACATCCGCGCCGCCCACCGGAGCCGGAACCACCTGGGTATCGCAGGGTCCGAGGGAGGAGGCGCCCTGCTGGCTGCCCGAATCCAGCGGGGAGGGGGGCGACAGGGTCGGGAGGCGGGCGGGGCCGCTTCCGGGGAGCCCGGGCTGACCCTTCCCTTGCAGCGCTGATGGGGGGCGACGGGCGCTACGTGTTCAACGGGAACTGGGCGGTCAGCCCTCCCGGGACCTACGAGGCAGCGGGCACCCACGTGGTCTACACCCGCGTCACAGGGTCAGAGGAGACGCTGCGCGCCGCCGGGCCCACCTCCGAAGACCTGCTCCTGCAGGTGGGGGCGGGCCGCTGAGAGGGCGTCTGGGAGTGTGGGGTTAAAGAATCCGTTGGGAAGCAGGGGCGGGGCGGGGCGGGGGCGGGGGGCTGGGTAGAGTGTGTGTTGGGGGACGCTGGGCCATCAGGTCCGAGGGCAGCTCCCTAGTATGTGACACCCCCCCACCCCCGTCGCCCAGGTCCTCCTGCAGGAGCCCAACCCCGGCGTTGAGTTCGAGTTCTGGCTCCCCCGGGAGCGCTATGGCCCCTTCCAGGCGCAGGCTCAGGCCCAGGGCTGGTCCCTGCGGCAGCCGCAGCCTCGGGAGGTAGATCCTCAGTCCCCTGAGTCTCCCGCTGCCCCCACTGTTATCCCCCCACGGACCCCAGGCCCCACCCCAGGTGAGCTGGGGACAGCCTGGGCGGGGGCGAGCAGGGAAGCAAGGCCTGTGCCCCTGACTGCACTGCCCCCGCAGACCCCTGCCCACCCTGCCCTGACACCCGCGGTCGTGCCCACCGGCTGCTCCACTATTGCGGCAGCGACTTTGGTGAGAGGCCCTTGACCCCATCCCTCACCTGGCCCCTAACTGACCTGAACTTGACCCCTATCCAGCTGACCTCTGACCCTGGTCAGACTTTGCCTTTCACTCCTTGACCTGACTCCAGCTTGACCCCTCCTGACGCTCATTTGACTCCCTGATCTAATCCTTTGCCCTAATCTGACTCCTAACCCCTCACTGATCCTTGAGCTGACCCTTACCCCAGGCCTCAGCTGACCACAGTCCCCAAGGGCCCCCAATGCCCCACCTGACCGCCAGTTCCCTCGTCTGGAAAGGGGTGTGTGGATGGGCCCCGGGGTGGAGCGTCCAGCCGGGCTCAGCATCACCCTGCCCGCAGTGTTCCGGGCCCGCGTGCTGGGCCGCGTCCGGCAGGCCCAGGAGACCCGATATGAGGTGCGCGTGCAGCTCATCTACAAGAACCGCTCGCCACTGCGGGCCCTCGAGTATGTGTGGGCGCCGAGCCGCTGCCCCTGCCCACCGCTGGCCCTCCATCGGGACTACCTGCTGGCGGCCCGGCGCCTCATCAGCCCCGATGGCACTCAGGACTGGCTGCTGCTCCCCCATGCTGGCTACGCCCGGCCCTGGAGCCCCGCCGAGGACAGCCGCGTGCGCCTGGCCGCCAGACGCTGCCCCCTCTGAGCCCCTGGACCAGACCTCGGCCACACATGGCTGACCAGGCTCAAAGTCAGCATATTTCCCCTATTGCCATAGCTTCCAGGGAGCTCAGAACTATCTCCCACCTGCAGCTCTGTGACTCCCCACCACACACACTCAGACACCCCTGCACTCAGTCAGATCCACTGTCGGAAGCAGGCACGCACTGGTGAGGATACACTATATGGACTCTTTAGCTCTGATTTCCTCTCTCACCCTGGAAACTCATAGTTATTTTACTCTCAGAGACTCTGTGTCTGCTTTTATTCCCCTTGCCTCACACTCATTTGCTGGGAGACACTGTCACACACAAGCATGACCCCGACGAAGACATGCCTAAGGAGACCTTGTAATGTATCCCTTTCCCCTCTTGCCCTGGCTACCAGGAAGCTCACCACTGTTTAAACCCCTGACACTCTGTCTCTCCCTTCTCATTGCCACTTAACACACGCACCCTCACGTATTCAGAGACACTGTTAAAAACAGGCATGACCCCCTAGTAAACATGCCTACCCAGGCACTGTAACGTACCAATTTCCCCTTTTGCCCTGGCTACCAGAAAGTTCAGAGATAATCTTGACAGCTTCCGCAATTCGGGGGGAGGCGGGAGGGTTCCCTCCAGGCAACACTGCTGTTCACCCCTTTTTTATTCCTATTTAATTTTTTTTTCTTTTTTTTTTTTTGCGGTAGGCGGGCCTCTCACTGCTGTGGCCTCTCCCATTGCGGAGCACAGGCTCCGGACACGCAGGCTCAGCAGCCATGGCTCACGGGCCCAGCCGCTCCGCAGCATGTGGGATCCTCCCGGACCGGGGCACGAACCCGTGTCCCCTGCATCGGCAGGTGGACTCCCAACCACTGCGCCACCAGGGAAGCCCTATTCCTATTTAATTTTTACAAGCAGTTTTTTTTTTAACAAGGGCACCCCAGTTTCACATACTTGGCTGCAGACACTTCCAGATGCCCTGTTACTCAGATCCACAGCCACGTTGTCACCACCTGTACACACGCAATCACGTGTACCTCATCCCCTCCTCCTGGTCCAGCCCCCACCTCCCCCCAGTGTGTCTGACCCTGGGGCAACCGTGAGGACGGGGAATATAATAGGATGGGGGAAGGCGGGACTTTCTGAGGTTCCAAGCCCCCTCCCGATGCCCCTTGGGGCCACATATTCCTCTCAGGCCGAGCAGAGCAGGCAGGTCAGAGCCCCCACCCTCAGCGTGTGCCCTGCCCTCATGTGTCCTGGATGTAGTCTCCTCATAGATTCTAGAGCCAGGAGGGCAGGCCTAGATCATGTGTGGATTGGAAGTGTCAGTGGGGTGTCACATAGTCACCCAGCAAACCTCCCCTTCTGCCTCCCCATCCTGCGTGGGGTGACTCACACCGTGATCTGGGACAACCTGCTCGTCTGTACCATCTGTGGTTGTGTCTTCCTCTGGGGCGTGGGATGGTGGGAGTGTGCAAGGGGTGCTGGACATGTGGATCTCAATGGACTCGGCCCTTGACTTTGGGGGTGACCTCAGGCCAAGCCCTGCCCCTCTCTGGGCCTCAGTTTCCCCATCTGTGTATACCCTTTCAGCCCCTCCCGGCCCTGATCTGGGGAACCTCACTCTTCCAGACTCCTTCCCTAGCCCTTCTGTTCATTCGTGCATTCCTCCAAAGAGTATTTATTGAGCACCTACTGTATGCCTGGGACCCAGCAGCGCCTGGGGCGGTCCGGCCCGGCCCTGTCTTCTGTAACAAGCGCTGAAGCCGGAGGATCTCCCGAACGCCCCCTCCCATGGGGCAGAGTGGGGCACAGTTCTGGAAGGAGGCGTGGGGTCTGGGCGCCCCCTGGTGGCAGGACGGGGGGGAGAAGGAATTCAGCGTTTCAGGTGTTACCTGCAGCCCCCAAGGGCTTCAGGTCCCCGATGGCCCCAGATGGTCCCCTCTGCCTCACTGCAGTGTGGGAGTGTGTTCAGTGTCTGGAAATGGGAGCCTCCGGCCTCTTCTTCCCCGGAGCTCTGTGGGGCAACCCTGCCATCTACTCCCCAACTAGCAGGACCGCTTTGCAGGGGTGAGGTTCCTGCCGGGGCAGAGGCCAATGCAGGGCCCACTCTAGCAGACAGGATGGCCTGTGGCCACAGGAGCCACGATTTCCCACATGCCGTTCTCCAAGCGGCAACATTGTTTCCGGTAATGGTCATGTAACAAACAATCAATGGAAGCATTTAAAGAGAGAAGAAAACATTGCAATTTTAAAGATACTCAAAATCAGCAACCCAGTTGAAGGTGGGACTAGCATTTGCACTTACTTGCCCAGCAAAAATTCCACGCTGCTTTGATGCTTTACTTTTAAAGACGAATAAAAACTCCAGGTGCAACAACGGAAACGGAGAGACTCGAGATCTGTATCTCTGTGTCTTTACAATCCCTGGCTCTGGGATTACTGTGTCCCTGTAGGAACACGCAGGGCCCATTTGGTTTAGAGATTGGATTGCTGCCTGAAGACACCGCAGGTGGTTACAGACGGAACCGCTTCTCAGGGGAAGAGCTCACAGCTGAGTCCTCAAGGGTCCAGAACTAGGAATTCTCCAAATGGACTTCCCGCAGGAAGCGATGTTTATTAAAGGATAAAGAATGAAAACAGGCAAGCTTGAAACTTGTGTCTATGTTAATAAAACAATAGTAATCACGACAGTTCTTTCATCAACCCCACAAAATACTGTATTCAACAAACTTGTGGAGTACCAGCTCTGGGGGGTGCGATGCTTTTCTTACTGTTTTGAATCCTCTGCAGACAGCACCCCTCTGTTGTCTGCTCTTCTCTCTCACCGGCCCTGTACCAGTTGGCTCACCCACAGGAGGACATGAGTCCGGTTGAAGGGCTGCTGAAAACCCCTGGACTGTCTCACACCCTGAGGGTTAGTTGAGGGTTACAATGGCTTGACCACCTGGGAAAACAGTTTGGCTATTTCTGCTACAGCTGAACGCACACTCGTGTACAAGTTTGAATAATCATGTCCACGCCCTAACCCCTGGAACCTGTGAACAGAACTTTATTTGGAAAACGAACTTTTGAGGATGTAATTTTTGTTTGTTTGTTTGTTTGGTTTTTGGTTTTTGTTTTTGCGGTATGCGGGCCTCTCACTGCTGTGGCCTCTCCCATTGCGGAGCACAGGCTCCGGACGCGCAGGCTCAGTGGCCATGGCTCACGGGCCCAGCCGCTCTGCGACATGTGGGATCTTCCCGGACCGGGGCACGAACCCGGGTCCCCTGCATCGGCAGGTGGACTCTCAACCACTGCGCCACCAGGGAAGCCCCTGAGGATGTAATTAAGAGTCTCAAGAAGATCATTCTGGAGTATCCAGATGGACGCTAAATCCAGTGACAAGTGACTTGTAAGAGACACACAGAGGAGAGACAGAGAGACGACACCCGTGTGAAGACAGAGGCAGAGATCGGAGGGATGCAGCCACAAGCCCAGGGATGCCTGGGGCTCCCAGAAGCTGGAAGAGGCAGGAAGGACCATCTCCTGGAGCCTCCAGAGGGAGCACAGCCCTGTGACACCTTGATCTTGAACTTCTGGCCTCTGGATGGTGAAAGGAAAAATTCCTGTTGTCCCAAGCTACCCAGTTGGTGGTGACTGGTTACAGCAGCCCCAGGAGACTCAGAGGCTCACCCTACACCCTGCAGTCTCTGACAGGTATACGCCCAAGACAAATGAGAGCTCCGCTCACCAAAGGCTGCTTCTAGAATGTTCCTAGCAGCTTTAGTCCCAATAGCCCCCCACTGGAAACAACTCTAACACCCATCAGCAGTGGACTGAATCATTCTCTGGCCCTCACAGAATGACATGCTCTCTGCCAACGAGAAAGAATGATGCACCAGTCATTCCCGCAGCAGCGTGGTGAGTCTGAGTCAGACAGGAGGGGACAGAAGACCCCGTGGACATAACACAAGTGACCTTCAAGGCCAGAGGCAATGGAGGCAGGATGGGGGTTACTTTGAGGGGGAAGTGACTGGGAGGGGCCGGCCCTGTTGTGAGACTTGCCCCCAAGTCGCGGGTTACACTTTTCTGTACATTTAAATTAAAACCAAAACAAATCTGAGGGGCTAAGTCAACGTCACTGCTTCCACCTGGGGAGACAGGTGTGTGTCCGCTCACCTGTGCTCCCAGGTGACCTGACCTGGGGGGGCGGGGCCCAAGGACAATCTTCAAGGGGCACAGGGGGTGGGGCAAGGCCCCGTCTCCTGCCCTGGACCCAGGCCACACCACCTGCTTCAAACACCTGGGCCAGCAATAAGCAGATTAAGGGATCACTGTCCCCAGAGCCCAAGTGGACTTCTCAGCAGGGTGGGGGCTCATTAATAATTACCCTCGATCCTTTCCTCCCAACAAATCCAACATTCTCAAGTAAAAGCCAAAGTCCTCACCACACCTTCCAGGCAGGCACCTGCGTGGTCCACCCCCCAGACCCACCTCGTCTCTCGCCCTGGCCCATGTGGTTCCAGCCACACCAGCCTGCCTGCTTTTCTTCTAACCCAACAGGCACGGTCCTGCCTCAGGGACTTTGCAGTGACTGATTGAATGAACTGGACCCACCGCTCACCAGTAGCACTCGCTCCGTGCTTCTTCCTCTCTCGCTGGTGTTCTCAAGGATGAGGACACAGGGCTGCCACGTTGGCAGCTACACAGAGCTGCCTCCTTTTCAGGAAAACTGTCTGTGATGGACAGGGTCACCACCAGCTGGGGACAAGCTGGGCCGCTCAGTGGGGAGAGGGATGACACGTCAAAGGATTGCAGTACTTGGCTGACGTGTTCGGGCAGGAATCAAAAGTGTCTCCAGATATGGCCCAATGGCCCTGGGACAGAATCACCCCCGGTTGAGAACCACTGACTTATGGCCTTGAAAGCCACTGCCCTGTCGGGGTTTGTGGTTTCTCCTCCTAACCCTCCCCTTGTGTTGGGCCCAGAAGTTGTAACCAACCAGAATCTGGGAGAAGCAGAGCTCGGGTGTGTGTGGGCAGGGGGCGGGATGTGATGGGCGCTACAGTGTCCTCCCAGCTGTGGCTGCAGATGCCTCACGGGAGATTTGTCTCTGGGCGACGGTAGCTGCCACTCGGAGATGCCCGTGGGGTTAAGGCCCCCTCCCAGGGGTGGGCTGAAACCAGTGACTGACAGATGTGGAGGCACAAAACATGGGCCCCTGGGCTCCAGGGGGGCCGATTCCAGGTGCAGTACCAGCTCCAGACCCCCCCCCCACTGCTTCACTCAGCTCCCCCCACACCCCAGCTTCCAACTCAGGCTGTGCTTCCGGGGACATGAAGTTGAACGGGGCAGTGGGGGCAGAGTGTTCTGGTTCTTCATATCCTGTTGGGTTGGATTTGCTATTTTTTGCTTAGACGTTTTTGCGTCTATATCCACATGACAGGTGCATCACATTCCTTACTTGTTCTGTCTCTGCCTGTTTTTACAATCAGGGTTGTGCTGGCCTCACAAAGGAAAGCAACGGCAGGTCCTAGGAGGTCCTGTCCGTGCCCACCCAGCTCCCGCCTCCCAGTTTCCATGAAGGCCAGGCTGACGTCCACGGCCAGCCTCCCGGGGCCTCTTTGCTGAAGGCTGCCTGGCCCTGGCCCCTATGCTGCCTGCGGGGGCGCTGGGTGGAGTGAATGGACACCGCTCCCCCCAGTGACCGGCAGGGTGGTGGATCCAGCCCCTCAGCACCTGGACAGGATAAGTCTCAGGTGTGCATTCAACATGGGCGGGAGAGCCACGGGCTGGCAGGTGTGCTGGGTTTAGCCACACCTGCTTTATTGGCTTCTTTCCCCTCCCACCTCAATCTTCTCCCTCTCGGCTCTTCCTGGGATCCCTCCCACGTAAAGGACTTGTACTCAAATTCCTGCCCCGCCATCTGCTTCTAGAGGGAACGCAAGTGAGGTGGGGCTATTGCCTCTAGCTTGCTTGTCTGGAAGAGTTTTCACAACAAGGGGATTATGGGGACTTCCCTGGAGGTCCAGTGGTTAAGGCTCTGTGTTTCCACTGCAGGGGGCATGGGTTCGATCCCTGGGCAGGGAACTAAGATCCCGCATGCCGCACGGCACAGCCAAAAAAAAAAAGAAGGGGATTGTGGTGAGTGGGCCTGAGAGCTACCCCAGGAGGGGAGAGAGAAAGCGTGAGGACAAGGATTGCCCGGGCTCGTGTCCTTCTCAGCCACTTGGTGAGACCTCCATTCTGAACCTCGGTTTTCTCATCTGTAAAGTGGGGCTGCCCAGCACCTGCCCTGGTTGGAGGAGACCCTGTGCCCAAGAAGCCCCGCCCCCTGGAGCCCAGCGGACAGAAGGTGAGATAAGACTGGTCCAGATGAGCTTTACTGAGCCCTCCCTAGCAGGCCAGGTGTTTCAGCCGCCAGCAGTGCTGCCGGTAGTGGAATCCGTGTCTGTGGTGGGGCCAGATGCACATGACTTCAGTGCTGGACTCGAATTGGCAGGAGACAGGCAGCTTGGGCACCGAGGTGCTGCTGGTGGCTTTAGTTATGGGCCGTTTCTGATGCCGTCTGCTGGACTTGGGGGCTGAGGCCTCTGGTCCATCGGGGGTCTTGTTGGGGGGCTGAGGGGGGATGGTGATGCCACTGGGAGACTGCACAAGGTGGGGTCCCTGGCTGGAGGAGGTGCTGGGACGCTGTGCAGAGCCTGAGGACCGGTGGGACGTCTGGGAAGGGCCAGAGGAAATGATGGAGGGCTGGGCGCGCTGCTGGCCGTGGACCTGGGGCTGTCGGGGGGACTGGGACTGCCCGGGAGCCTGGGGCTGCCCTGGGGCCTGGGGCTGGATGGAGGAGTTGGCTCGAGACAGAAGCCCACCCCGGAGCTTGCTGGGCAGCTGGGTGCCATTGGCAGAGCCAGTGGCAGGGGATTGAGGCTGGGAGTGGCCCAAGTTGGTGCAGCTCCTGAGGGCTGGCTTGCTTGGGGACGAGGGGCTGGTGGTGGACTCCACTGGGGAGTCGGCTGGGGAATCCACGGAGGACTTGGAGTGTAACGCGTCCTCCAGCTGGCCGGCCGGCTTTTCTGCACAGGGGCTGGGCAGGGACTTCACCTGTTCTTCGGGAGCTGAGTCACGCTTGCTTTGACTGTGGAGAGAGCGCCCTGAGGGTGAGTGAGGCGGGTCTGGCCGTGTCCAGGGGCCCAAGGGCTGCGCTAAGCCGGTGGAGACTGGGACAGAGGCTGCTGGGGACTGCCGGGGGCCAGCTTCACTTGAGTGGCCAACAGCCGGCCTTGGCAGGGAGAGAGGCAGGTGCCGGCACTCACACACACACGCACGCACACACGCACGTGCGCACACACGTGTGGGCCCTCCCTACCTCCCGGGGGCGGGCATTACGTACAGTCGGCTCCGAGGGCAGTGAGGGGCCCACTGCCGCAGCCGCCGGGGTGATGAGAGCCCGGCTGCGGGCCAGGGCCTGCAGGACTGGTTCCGGAGAGCGTAGGAGACAGAGGCGGACAGTGAGAGGGGAAGATTTAGCGAGCACCCAGCGGAGGCGGTCCAGACGCCAGACAGAGCCCAGTCAGAGTCAGGAGGACAGCAGGCAGGAATGAAGGTGAGTGGGGCAGGGGGAGCCGGGAGACAGACAGACAGACAGAGACCGGAGAGACAGACACCCCTCGCCCTGCGAGCACGCACTGTCCCTCGTTATTCCGGCCGCCACGTCCAGGGTCCGCCCGCTGAGGTCGCTCGCGATGCTGTCCACGGCCTCGTGATACTTTAGAAACAGTGGACGTATGACGCGATGATACAGCACGAGAGCCCCGTTCCAGGGGCCAGGAGCCATGCAGAACAACAGGAAGGCGCACTGCGGACACAGGGCAGGAGTTCCACTTGGCCCCCACTCTGTGCCTCGGGTTGGGGGGGTCTCCTCCATCAGATGCTGGGCTGGGGTGGACCTGGCCACACTCATCAGACACCTCTGTGGATGGGCCTGGCCTCCGCATCAGACACCCCTGGGGATGGGCCTGGCCTACCCCGTCAGACACCCCTGGGTACCCGCTCCTGGGAACCCCAGCCACCACGGTGTGTCCCGGGTGGTGCCCACCTTGCCCGCGTAGTAGAAAGGGAACCAGGACAGAAGTAGATCGCTGAAGAACTCGGCCAGCCCAAACAGGCCGTACACCACCCAGTAGGTAAGCCACACAGTGTCGTCTTCTTTGCTTGGGCTTTCGATAGCTTTGATCCTGGGGGAGGCAAGGCAGGGTCAGGGGCTGCTCAGAGCCCCAGACGCCCCTCCCCGCGCCCCCAAACCAGCGGACACTCACGAAGCATATGCGGGGTATGCAAAGCCGATGAGATTGCACAGCAGAGACGCCCCGTACCCGAACAGAAGATACAGGCTTAGCAGAGCGGCGGCTCCTGCGGAGAGGGGGCTGGGTGTGGGCTGCACGTGCTGAGCCCAGTCTCCAGAGCCCCCTTGGCCTGGCCCATGCAGCCTGCATCCATCACTCCTCCCAGAAGCCTCGGCGGCCCCTCTAGGAGGGGTTATTGCCCTGCAGCACCTGGGCAACCCTCATCGTGGCCCTGAACCCCACTAACATGTCAGTTTCCACCGCGGGACTGTGAGCTCCCCAAGGGCAGGCCGGCACCTTAGGACTGGTCTGTACTGAGTGGCTGCCCCGTGTTTGTTGAATGAATATGTGATCTCTGCAATTATAACCACCTCACTCTGGGTCCTATAGGAGGAGCTGAGCACAAGAGGCTAGAGTTTGAATATAAGTAAATGGGAGAAAAACCAAGGCATGATTCCTGGAGAGCGGAGAAAGGCAACAATTTCTAACTTTTTTCTTAGTCCAGGGTCTCTTCCCCTCACCACTGCTGACTCTGGGGTGGGGGGAACCACCCTGGGCACTGCATCTGGGGTGTGGAGCAGCATCCCTGGTCCCTACCCACTTGATGCCAGGAGCCCCCCACAGTCGTGACCATCAGATGTCCCCAGACATCGACCGGTGTCTCCTGGGGGCTGCACGGCCCCCTCTGAGAGCCCTTGTCTTAGTGGGAGGATGCAAAGCGCCGTATTGAGAGTCCCCCTGACTGAGGAGGGCTCTCACCCACTATGAGACACCTAGCAAGTGTCTCTCTGCTTGCAGCCTCAGTTTCCCCAACTGTCAGTGGGGCGGGTAGTGGCCCTGTCTCCTAGGGCTGCTGTGGAGTTAGCTAAACAAGACTCAGTAGAAGGGACCCCGCCCTACACGTCTAGGGAACCCCTTCCGGTGGCCCAAGCACACTCCCAGCAATGAGGGCTCAGAGGAGAACGGTGTGGGGGATGGGGGCCAGGAGCGTTAGCCACTCTGAAATCATAATGGTCGCTGCTGCATTTATGAAGCGCTTCTTGTGTGCAGGTCTCTGTCCCTCCCTGCTCTGTCTCATTCAACAGCCAGGACGAAACGGAAGCTGGGGGTGGGGGTGGCGGAAGAGGCTCATGCTCATCACTCGGGGAGCCTCTGGCTCCTGGGAACATTTACAGCCTCTTCCCCCACCTCCAGGCTGTTATCTGCAGAGAGAGACAGAAGCCACTAGTGGACCAAAGGGCAGAGTTCTCTCCACCCTCCCCTCCACCTGCATTAGCCTTTATCCTGGGGGTCTGGGGTCAGGAGAGGGAGGGGAATCCCCAGCTGGCCCTAGGAGGCCTGGTCACTGCCTCTTCTGGGTTTCCTCCTCAGTTACCTGGGAGGGGGTATTTTGGCCGTCTCAGGCCGGTGGGGCCCAAGGGTTCCGACATCTGGGAGAGGGGGGTGGGGGAAATGGCACCCCTTCCCTGGCAATTGCTGCTAGTTGGGGAGAAGCAGCTCTCCCAGGGCCCCTCTCCGCTCAATCCCTATTCCTGCAGCCTCAGCAAAGGGAGGATGACCTTGGACATGGGCGGGGACAGTCCAATCAGCAGCATACGGGGCTGGGGTGGGGTGGGGGTGGATGCTCCAGACAGGGCAGACAGCAGGGGCAGCCTCCCACTCCAGGCCTCGGTTTCCTCCCTGTGACCCCCCAGCCTACCCAGCAGGCCCCTCCCAACAGGCCCCTCCCCTGTGTTCTATGACCTAAATTCCCCGCCCACTGATATCAGGGATGTTGAAAAACAGGCAGGAGGTCAAGGGCTTGCTCTCAGGGGCAGGTCCCTGGCTGACCCGACACAGATTGGGCACTAGGAAGCTGGGGGGACAGGTTTTGGACCTTCCTTGGGCTGTCTGGCATGGGAAATGGGAGGAAAGGGGACTCTAAGGATCTGTACACAGGGCTCAAAACACGTGGCATGTCCTCAGCCAGAGCTGCCCCCCAGTGTCCGAACAAAGTGTCCTGTGATTCATTGCAGGGGGGCTTCCTGGAAGAGGTGGCAGAGGGCAGTCGGGTCTGAAGCACCAAAAAAGAGGGGAGGCACTTAAGGGACACTTACTGGACAGTTTCAGAGGGTGGCAGGGGCCACCCAAGGTCATTGAGGAAGAAAGGCAGAGGAGGGACTGGAATGGAAGTGACAGTCGGGGTGGCTGGACCTCCCTCTCCGTGGGCCCCATCCAACCCTTCTTCAACCCCACCACAGCAGTCAAACAACCCAACTCCGGACGGGGGAGGGGAGAGGGCAGGCCAAGGGCAGGGGTAGGGGGTGATATTAGCAGGAAAACAACCTGAGGGGAGGTGGGAGTGACCCTTCCCCTCCATGTCTGGAGCATCCCCTGGGAAAACGGGAAGATCTCTACACTTGCTTCCATGCTGGAGTCCATCCGGGAAGAGGGTGGCAAGACTGGCAGGGCACTGGCTGCCTACCTGCCCCGTCCTCCCCCGGGGCCAGTAGGACAACTGGAAGAACCGGACTTCTGCCTGGCGGGCACCCAGGGCCCGGAGGGAGGGAGCAGAGGACGGCTGCGGGGCCGAGAGAGGGGGTGGTCCTCGACCGAGGTCGCACAGCGGGGGCGGGGAGGGGCTGCAGGTAGACCCAAGGTCCCGGTCCACGACCCTACCCAGAATCGCAGTCTCCTTCCTGAACTGTGGGCGCGCCCCGCCGCCTGAGCTGGACCCCGCAGCCGGAGCTGGCCGGAGGGTGTAGGTCCGAGGCCCCGGTAGCCCACGACCTCAGTGTGCCCGTCGGCGAAATGGGGCGGCGGCCCCGAGAGCCCCCCCGACGGCTCACCCGCGGCCAAGTACCGCTTGTCCACACCGGTCTTGGCTTCGAGCGCCCCTAGCGCTTCGGTGGCCAAATTCCTCTGTTCCAGAAAGCGCTCGAAGCGCTGGCGCAGGCCATCCATGGCACCGGCGGGCCCGGGGCTGGCAGCTTGAACTTGACCGCCACCCCGTGCACCTGCCGTAGAGCCTGCGCGCTGCCTTCCGTCCACGCGAGCCGCACCGCCGGACCCCGGGGCCACTCTCCGCCCCCGGGCTGGTCTCCGCCCCCGGGCTGGTCTCCGCCCCCGGGCTGGTCTCCGCCTCCTGTCCCCCTCTCTGGCCAATGGGAGGGCAGGGAGGACAAAGGAGGTGGGGCCTGCCCCGTCTCCTCCGCCGCATTGCCCCAGGGCTGGCCGCGGCTGCCGCAGCCGCCCCTTTGGAGGAAGGGGGCGGGGCGCGGGGGCTGAGGACGCCGATTGGCCCAGCGGTAGCGGGACGTAACTGATTGGAGGGGCGGGGTCATGGCCGGGGATTATTCGCTGAGCCGTTGTGGGTGGAGCTGGGTGAGGAGAGAAGAGTGCTGGGGAGGCGGAGCTGGTGGGAGGGGCTGGAGAAAGGCCAGAGCTGATTGGAGAAACGAGAAGAGATTTATTAGCAAAAACAGGGAGGGGGCGGGGCTGAACGTAAAGGAGGAGGGACGGAATCTGAAAGGCAGGGTGGGGCGGAGCTAAGATGAGGAGGTGGGACTTATTCGGAAGAGCAATTCTGGTTGGACCAGGGAGGAGGCAAGGCTTATTCTAGGGGGAGGGGGTGTATAGGAAAGTAGGCGGGGCAAAATAAGGGGCGGGGTCAATTATAGCAACAGTGAACCCGCACCTCTGGGTCAGAAGAATTGGGGAATCATTGTACAAATGGGGAGACTGAGGCTCCAGAGGGTTCGAGTCTGCGGAAGAATAGGGTGGGCATGCCTCTCCCCCACCCTGCTGTCAGATCTTCGCGCCCATCAAGTTGGGGAGCTGCAAGGCCCCCTGGGAGTTGAAGGCTTTCAGGGGTTGCTATGGCGCCGGGGGCGGGGCGGGCGCTTGGGCCATCTCGGCGGTTTGGCCAGGAGGAGGGGCTTTTCTGAGGCCCCGCCCCCGCCGGCATGCGGCCCGCCCGGAGTGAGCTCTGGCTGCGCCTGACCTTGGCCTTGGGCCTGGCACTCGTTGGCCCCATGGCTGTGGGTTGGGCCTCACCCCGGGCTCCCATCTATGTCAGCAGCTGGGCCGTGCGGGTGTCCCAGGGTTACCAGGAAATCGAGCGCCTGGCGCGCAAATTCGGCTTCGTCAACCTGGGGCCGGTGGGTGGGACCCGGACTGACGGGAGGGGGCGAGGGCTGGACGACCCCAGACCCCGGCAGATGAGAGGGTACCTCGCTAGGTTCCCCAGATATCAAGGACCCCCCAGCTCACTACTGCCTAGACCATCTCCAGATCCTGGGACCCTCAGAGGGCATCTGAAGCTCCCACCTGGGCACCTGGTTGAGGGAAACATAAGGAAGGGGGGCTGGCCCCTGTCCTGGGAGGGACTCCATCAGGGGTACCAGGTCCCAGCCATGTAGCTGCTCCCCTTTATTCCCAGATCTTCCCTGATGGGCAGTATTTCCATCTGCGGCACCGGGGTGTGGTCCAGCAGTCCCTTACCCCACACTGGGGCCACCGCCTGCGCCTGAAGAAAGACCCCAAGGTGAGCCTGGCCTTGAGGCTGCCTCCTGAGGGATGTCAGCACCTCTCGTTATTCTTGTAATTGTAATAAATGTGTGACCTTCGGCAAGTCACCGGCTCTCTCTGAGTCTTGGTGTCCATTTGGCCCCCTAGTCTATACAGTGGGGAGTCAAATGGGGAAGATCTGTGCAGAGCACTCACCCCAGGGCAGATGCACTGTCAACAATTTCTTGTCACCTCCCCTTCCCTCCTCTATCTCACCCTGAAAGATCAAAGTTCCCAGGTACCCCATAAAGAGGCTGGGTTGGGGGAGGGGGTGCTGATTGGTAAGGAGGCAAGAAGCATGACAGCTGGAAACCCCACTAGGAGCACTGGGACAGAGAGAAGTGGTTGGTTTGAGACGTGGTTTGCAGGACAGAGGCCAGGATTGGATGTGTGGGACAGAGAGAAATCACGATCTGGAGCTGAGAAAACGGGGAGAAGGTGGCCCTGATTGCTGAGATGGGGACGGGGGAATATGAACCAGGTTGGGGGGGTATTGGGAGCAGAACAAGGAAGAAGGGGAAAGGGCAAAGGTCTGAGAAAGGGTGGCCTGGGGCAGGCAGAAGGGCATGTGCAAAGGCCCTGGGGTGAGGCAGCCACTGTGGCTGCAATAGAGGAAGGCTGCTGGGGGCCAGACAGGCAGGGGGCCTTGTGGACTTTGGAGAGGTGTTGGACAGGCACGGGTTTCACAGAGAGGGTTCCACAGAGAGTAATGCTGCAGTGTGCCAAGAATGGGCTGTAGAGAGGCAGCAGGGCAGGGCTGCTGGAAGACCAGGGAGGAGGTGGGTGTGGCCATACAGGGGTGTCCTGCACCAGGGAGGGTGCGGTTGAGAGAAGTGAATACTGCAAGGGGATAAGGGCATGTCTTGGGGAGAGGGATTCTAGAGCAAGGATGGGGACGGGGGCAGGGGTGGGACCCCAGGAGCCGCAGCCACCCTGAATAGCAGCCACCACATGTCTGTGGGCCACAGGGGATGGGTGCTCTGAGGGCTTCAGTCCCCTCCGGAGGCAGAGCCCCAGGCACATGGGGACCCCCAAGAGCAGCCCCAGCAAACACGGGGTCCCTGGCCCCATCGCACACCATGTGGGCCCCAGGACAAGTAGGTGACAGCCCAGACACATCAAGTCTCAGCCCCACACCGCTCACCCTTGGCAGATCCAGGGAAGAGGCCGATGCCAGACCCTGGAAGCAGATTTGGGCCCTTTGACCAGGAATTGGTGGAAGGGCTGAGGGCCAGGGCCCTCTGAAGCAGCCTGGTGTGAGGGCAGGAAGCTGGGAGGAGGGTGGGCTGCTCGTGGGTCCAGCCTCTCCCATGGTGTGGTCTCCCCACCCCCAGGTGCAGTGGCTCCAGCAGCAGACGGTGCAGCGGCGGGTGAAACGCTCCTTGGTGGTGCCCACGGACCCCTGGTTCTCCAAGCAGTGGTACATGGTGAGCTGGCCAGGCTGGACGGCGGGGCCAGGCCAGGCCAGAGCCCCACTGACCCCGGCCCCGCCTTGCACAGAACAAGGAGGTGCAGCCGGACCTGAACATCCTGCAGGTCTGGAGCCAGGGGCTTTCTGGCCAGGGCATCGTGGTTTCTGTCCTGGACGACGGCATCGAGAAGGACCACCCAGACCTCTGGGCCAACTATGTGAGCCTGTGGGGCTTGGGTGGGGGCTGCCCCAGGTCCCACGGCTGGTCGCAGCCCCTCATGTCTCCACCCCCCAGGACCCCCTAGCCAGCTACGACTTCAATGACTATGACCCGGACCCCCAGCCGCGATACACATCCAGCGATGAGAACCGGTGAGCCCAGCATCCCACAGGGCATGGGGGCAGCCCCCACTACCCTACGAGGGGCCAAGGGGCTGTGACGGGCACCTGTCTCTGTCCTGGCGCCAGGCATGGGACCCGCTGTGCTGGGGAAGTGGCAGCGACGGCAAACAACAGGTTCTGTGGTGCTGGCGTCGCCTACAATGCCCGAATTGGAGGTACTCAGGCCAGGAGGGTGGTGGGGCGCCTCTTGGCCCCACACTAGCCACTGGGCCATGTCAGGGCCCCAGGCTAAGGGTCGGGGAGAGCTGAAACCCCCACAGACACCTCCATCCCCAGGGCGGGGAGAGTGCGGGGCGCAGGCGGGGTGTTCACCAAGGCCACCTGTGCAGGGGTGCGCATGCTGGACGGCACCATCACTGATGTGATCGAGGCCCAGTCGCTGAGCCTGCAGCCGCAGCACATCCACATCTACAGCGCCAGCTGGGGCCCCGAGGACGACGGCCGCACAGTGGACGGCCCGGGCATCCTCACCCGAGAGGCCTTCAGGCGCGGCGTGACCAAGGTGAGCTGGTATGGGGCACGGAGGGCCTGGGCCAGCATGCAAGGCCCACACCCCGTCCCCATCTCTGGCCTGGTTCTCCATCTGCAGGGCCGAGGCGGGCTGGGCACCCTTTTCATCTGGGCGTCGGGCAATGGCGGCCTGCACTATGACAACTGCAACTGTGACGGCTACACCAACAGCATCCACACGCTCTCGGTGGGCAGCACCACCCAGCAGGGCCGCGTGCCCTGGTACAGCGAGGCCTGCGCCTCCACGCTCACCACTACCTACAGCAGCGGCATTGCTGCCAACCCCCAAATCGTGAGCGCCCGCCCCACCCGGTGCCCTGCCTTCCCTCCTGTCCCCTACCTTGCCTCTTCCCAGGGCTGCCCGGTTCACGTCTGACACATAGACTGGGGTTCAGGGACCAGGCCCCACGGTTGGCGCCCCTTCACATGCCCTCGTGTCTCCCAGGCAGGGCTGGCAGCTGGGCGGCTGTGTTCACGGCCCCAGACATGCTGTCGTGCTCTGAGGTGCCTCTTCCTTGGAGCACTTGGGCCGTTTTGAACAAGGGCTGGGTTTTCCTGTGCACCAGGCGCCTGAGTCCCTCTCTGTGCACCCAGGTCACAACAGACCTGCACCACCGGTGCACGGACAAGCACACGGGCACCTCGGCCTCCGCCCCGCTGGCTGCGGGCATGATCGCCCTGGCTCTGGAGGCCAAGTAGGTGATGGAGGGGTCCTGCCTACTGCCGGAGCTCCCCAGTGTGGCCCCGGCTCACCCTCCCTCACCCACCCCCAGCCCGTTCTTGACGTGGAGGGACATGCAGCATCTGGTGGTCCGGGCGTCCAGGCCAGCGCAGCTCCAGGCCGAGGACTGGAGGACCAACGGCGTGGGGCGCCAAGGTGCGGCAGAACGGGCGGGGTTGGGGACGCCACGCCCACAGGGCGATGACCACGCCCCTCCACACAGTGAGCCACCACTACGGCTACGGGCTGCTGGACGCCGGGCTGCTGGTGGACTTGGCTCGCTCGTGGCTGCCCACACAGCCCCAGAGGAAATGCATCATCCGCATCGTGCACACCCCCACGTGAGCGCCCTCCTCTGCCCCCTGCACGCCCGCATCTAACCCCAGCCACGTCCCCACTGCCACGTCCCCAGACCTCTCCCCCCACCCTGGTGGGTGGACACGTGGAGGCAGGCCCCAAGGTCTCAGTTCACCCATCTGTACAAGGAAAGGGCAGGATCTGAGCCCAGACCCTGCCTGCTGGCCGCCCATCTCCCAGCAGGCCAGCAGGAGGGGCCCTCACCTCACGTGCTGCAGCCCCCAGCCCCATCCTGCGGGTGATGCACGTGAGGAAGAACGTGTCGGCCTGCTTCGGCCACGCCAACTACATCCGCTCGCTGGAGCACGTGCAGGTGCAGCTGTCCCTGTCCTACAGCCGCCGTGGGGACTTGGAGATCTCGCTCACCAGCCCCATGGGCACCCGCTCCACGCTTGTGGCCATCAGGTGCGGGGGCAGGGGACCGGGCCGCAAACTCTCTTTCCTGAGTAACCCCACGAGGAGGAGACAAGTGCCCCGTGGGGTCAGGCGGGCTGGACCCCACCCCTTGGCATCACAGACACTTACTGTGCTCGCGGCTGCTCAGGACTCTGGTTGTGAAGCCCCCCTCATCCCCCCGCCTGCCTGTCTGTCCCAGACCCTTTGACGTCAGTGGCCAAGGCTACAACAACTGGATCTTCATGTCCACCCACTTCTGGGACGAGGACCCGCGCGGCTTGTGGACCCTGGTCCTGGAGAACAAGGGCTACTATTTTAACACAGGTGAGAGCCGGGCACAGGCTGGGGCTCGAGCCCCACCTGCCCCATGCTCTGGAGCTGGCGGCCTCCTTACTGCCCCCAAGCCCAAGGCACAGGGCTCCCGCTGGTGTCCTCTGAGAGACTGAGCACACAGGGCTGGCATGTAATTGGTGTCTGGTTACCAGTGCACAGTAGGGGTTCAGGTATTAGGGGCAGGAGGTATCCAGTTACCAGCGCTTAGAGGGTACTGGGCGACCCTGGGCACCATCTGAGTCTGGGGATCCGGGGAGGGTGTGGGCCCAGAAGGTCAGGACGAGGCTGCCGACAGCCTTTCCCTCTTCTCCCCGTGCCCACCACGACCCCTGCCCAGGGACGCTGTACCACTACACGCTGCTGCTCTATGGGACAGCCGAGGACATGACGGCGCGGCCCTCGGGCCCCCAGGGGACCAGCAGCGCGTGTGTGCAGCGGGACACAGAGGGGCCGTGCCAGGGTGAGTGCCCGGTGCCGCATGGCCCACCTGCTGGGAGGCGGCAGGTGGGCAGCGTGCGTGTGCGGCCTGGGACAGGGGACGGGCGGGCCGGGGCAGCAGGTCGTGGCCTCACAGCCCGGTGGACGTGTCCCTCCCTCGTGCAGAATGCCAGAGCCCGGCCTACCTCCTGGGCCACCTCTGCCTCACCTACTGCCCACCGAGGTACTTCAACCACACCCAGCAGGCGGTGACGGCTGAACCTGGGCGCCCAGCCGCGCCTGCCCTGCGGGTCTGCTCCAGCTGCCACCCGTCCTGTTACACCTGCCGCGGCAGCTCCCCGCTGGACTGTACCGCTTGCCCCCCGCCGTCCATGCTGGACGTGCAGCGGGGCTCCTGCTCGGGACCCGACCCCCCTGAGGGCCCCCCCCAGCCCACTGCGACCGCCTGCCCCTGCCGCCACGGCCCGGCCCAGGCCGTGGTGCTGGCCCTGTTGGCCGTGGCCTTCGGGAGCCCCCTCCTCTGCCGCATCCTCCTTGTAGGCTGCCCGCCACCATGGGTGGGACCCCCCGGAGCAGGGGGCCACTCCCATCACCACTCCAGACCCCGCTGCAAGCTGGAACCCAGAGCTGGTTGACAAGGACAGCTAGCGTGCGCCTCCACCCAGGTCCCTGGTGGGCACCGCTGCCCTGCTGTCCAGACGGGCGCCCTGTGGGAACCTGCCCCGGGAAGGCCCTGGCTGCCACCGAGGCCGTGGGCCAGGGGCGGCTGCGTGGGACCCTGCACCCCGGACTTGGCAGGTCCAGGTGAAAGAGGGGGAGAGAGAGAGAGAAGTCTCGTTGCACAGTTTGGGTAGGGAGAGGGTAGGATGGGGCAGAGCCCGGCAGTGACCACCATCCCTTCCCTTTCCGGAATGGGGGAAGCAGGAAGGAGAGCAGATGACACCGTCCAGGGTCTCGGGTACCACGTGCGACCTCAGAGTTTGCAAATAAAGGTTGAATAGGAGGTGCAAGTCTGTGGGTTCCTTTGGGGCACCGGTCCCTTCTCCATGGAATGATTGTGGGAGTCCCCTGCGTATCATGTGGAATCTGCCTTCCCCGGGGCGTCTGTCCCTGGAGAAGGGGTCAGCTGGGGTTCTGGGGGTGGGGTGGGGTAGTGTCCCAAGTGATACCCACCCGTGTGCTGCAGAGCCTCTGAGGCCCCACGATGCAGCCTGGCCCCCTGTGGCTCTGGCTCCTCTTCCATCTTTTTTTTTTTTTTTTTAAATTTATTTTTGGCTGTGTTGGGTCTTCGTTGCTGCGTGTGGGTTTTCTCTAGTTGCGGCAAGTGGGAGCTGCTCTTCGTTGCGGCACGCGGGCTTCAGTAGTTGTGGCTCACGGGCTCTAGGCACGTGGGCTTCAGTAGTTGTGGCGCACGGGCTTAGTTGCTCCGTGGCATGTAGGATCCTCCTGGACCAGGGCTTGAACCCGTGTCCCCTGCATTGGCAGGCGGGTTCTTAACCACTGCGCCACCAGGGAAACCCTCCTCTTCCATCTTTATGCGTGAGTTTCTCTTTAACGTGGAGAACTAACAGAAGTGCAATTTGCAAAGGACAATTCACCGCAGCTTTCCATCCACTCAGCCTGTCTACCAGCTTCCAGTAATTACACCTTTGTCTATTTTCTGAGGTCGTCGGGAGGCTGAGGGAATTATGAGCTGGGGTACATTGATCTTACTCCTTCAGGCCTTGACCTCCTCATCTGGAAAATGGGTTCTCCACCTCTCTGGAACAGAAGGAGGATCCTGAGGTGCAGGGGTGTGGGGTGGGGGTGGGGTAAGGCATGGATGGAGTTAGTAAGGGTCTCTCCTCTGTCCTCACACACACCAGTGGGGTGGGGACATGTTCCTCTTGATTTTCAGAGCGGGGAGGCGATTTCCACAAGGAAGTGGAGGCTGGTTGTGCCTTGACCATGGCCTTCACTTGAACTCCTGGTTTGTTTCAGGAGCCCCAGAGACAGCCCCGGTATCCAGTGGCCCTGGGCCCCTGAGAATCTCCTTGGCCACCAGGCCCAGGTTGGCCAGCCTCAAGCTGTGAAGGGAATGGGGCTCTGTCTAGGGCTGCAGCTGGACCCAATGGAAGCAGGTGGCTAGTGAGGGAGGGGAGACAGCCAGCTGCTCTCTGAGTCCTGCCCACGGCCCCCAGAGTCCCACCAAGCTCAGCCCCTAGTTCTGAAGTTAGGTCCAGTCTGTGTGTCCAGAAGCACATGGCCTCCCTCTCAGAGCCTCGGTGGCTGCACCCGTGCAACAGCATTAAGCCTGGCACCTGCCTCACCAAATACTCTCAAGGATCCAAAGAGGTAGTTTTCCCGCCTGGCACATAGTAAGTGCCCAAAACATGCCATCTTGGGGCAGCCACTTTGGGAAATAGTTCCACAGACAATTAAACATAGAATTACTGTAGGACTCAGCGATTCTGCTGCCAGGTACGTGCCCAAGAAAACTAAAGACACATTCACACAAAAACCTTTGCAAGGATGTTCACAGCAGCAAAAATGTGGAAACAGCCTAAACATCCATTAACAGGTGAATGAATAGATACAGTGTGGTCCCTCCACACACGGGAGCATCACTCAGCCATGAAAAGGAGTGAAGCACTGACACTCCTCAAGACATGGATGGACCTGGAGAACACGATGCTCAGTGAGAGAAGCCAGGCATAAAAGGACACACGGTGTGTGATTCCACTGATGGGAAACGTCCAGAACAGGTCTCTCTATATATTCCCAAACCATTGACTTGTACGCTTTAAACAGGTGGACTTTATGGTATGTAAATTACTTTTTTTTTTTTTTTTTTTTGGCCGCGCCTTGCGTCTTCTGGGATGTGGGAGCTTAGTTCCCCCACCAGGGATTGAATCCAAGCCCTCGTTAGTGAGAGCGCAGAGTCCTAACAACTGCACCGCCAGGGAATTCCCTGTAAATTACTTTTTATAAAGTTGTTTAGAAACGCAAAAACCTCCCTGGGCTCTGAGCCTGTCTTCCCACGCTACCCAAGAGGGGAGGGGCCAAGATCACCGTCCAGCGCTACGCCCCCACCCCGGTGGGGAGGGGGTTTTAGAGACAGGAGAGGTGAGCCTGACGGGGATCTGGGAGGCCGGACCAGACGCGCGTGCTACGCCCCTGGCCACCTCGCTGGGGCTGGCGCAGCTGGCATTCACGGAGCGCTCGCTCTCCGCCCGCCACCTGGCGTGGGCTGCACAGTAACTTTGTTCCCACGACAGCCACGTTGGGGGCCGTGTCCCCCTTTTGCAGAAAACCGGGCTTCGGATGCCTTGTTAGGCAACGAGAAGAGCCGGGATTGGACCCTACGCCCACCCCTTGGGCTTCCAGGCCCGGCGCGTCCTTATTAGCTCTGGTCCAGTCAACTTCGCTGCTCAGATGGTACCCGGAACCTAGCGGGCCCGGCCCCTTTAAGAGGGGCGTGGCTTCGCGGCAGGCGGGAGCCGGAGGAGGCCGGAAGTGCGCGTCACGGGCCTGTAGGGTGGGTCCGCGCGCCAACCGGAAGCGGAAGTGGCCACTGGGCCGCGGCTGCGGGCTGAAGGCTTTACGCCAGGTGAGAAGGCGGTCGCACTGGGGCCTTCAGCGGGAAGCTGGGGCCTGGGTGGAGACGGAGGCCGAACCCCCTGGCCCTGTGCTGTTCGGCCCTGGGAGGAGCGGGGCAGGACGGGCTTCCCCGGGAGCGGGGTTCCGGAGCGTGTGTAGGTTTTGCTGGGCGGCAGGAACGGCCCGGTCCATGCTCCCTTCTCCCACCTGCAGAGATGGGCTCCAAGGCCAAGAAGCGCGTGGTGCTGCCCACCCGCCCGGCGCCCCCCACGGTGGAGCAGATCCTGGAAGACGTGCGGGGGGCACCCGCCGAGGACCTAGTCTTCACCGCCGTGGCCCGGGAAGGTAGGGGGAGCCCAGGTCGGGCGGGGGAGAGGCGGCCCAGAGACCCCAGCAGGAAGGGGAGGAGGAAGCGCCTGGCTGCCTTTAAGACATACTGGCAGAGTTAAGTAGTCAGGACGGAGACTGTCTGGCCCTGCAGTGCCAAAAATACGTAGGTCTGGCCTTTTGCAGAAAACGTGTGCCCGCCCCTTGTTCAGAAGTTTGGAAGCACATGAGTGTCATACAGTTGTAGGGTGAATTTTGTGTTCCACTCAGTGAGGTTCGTTTATTCATTCAACAAACCTTCATTGAGAACCTGTTGTGGGTCAGGTTCTGGTCTAAGCACTGAGGTGGATAGGTGATGAAAAAAGATGGAAGTGCCTGGGACTTCCCTGGCGGTCGAATGGTGAAGACTCGGCGCTTCCACTGCAGGCGCCACGGGTTCGCTACCGGGTCGGGGAACTCAGATCCCTCCTGCTGCGCGGCGTGGCCAAGGGGGGGGTGAAAACCTGCGTGCCCTCGGGCCGTTCTAGTGGGTAGAAACGTTCAATATGTAAGGCTTGTGGGACGATAGAAAGTGAGAAACGCTCTGGGGCTTTGTTTTTTGTTGTTGTTGTTTGATTGTTTTTGGTGTCTTTTTTTAAAGTTGAAGTATAGTTGATTTACAGTGTTTTGTTAACTCCTGATGTACAGCAAAGTGACTCAGTTATACGTACATATACATTCTTCATATTCTTTCCCATTATGGTTTATCACGGGATATTGAATATGGTTCCCTGTGCTCCTGAGTGGGACCTTGTTGTTTATACAGTTTGTATATAATAGTTTACACCTGCTAATCCCAAACTCCCAATTCGTCCCTTCCTCGCCCCCCCTCCCCTTTGGCAAGCACAGTTCTGCTCTCTATGTCTGTGAGTCTGTTTCTGTTTCGTAGATAAGCTCATTTGGGTTGTTTTTTTCCTTTTCTTTTTCTTTTGGCCGCGCTGTTCGGCATGTGGGATCTTAGTTCCCCGACCAGGGATCGAACCCATGCCCCCTGCAGTGGAAGTGTGGAGTCTTAACCACGGGGCCACCAGGGAAGTCCAATTTGGGTCATTTTTTTTTTTTTTGCGGTACGCGGGCCTCTCACTGCTGTGGCCTCTCCTGTTGCGGAGCACAGGCTCTGGATGCACAGGCTCAGCGGCCATGGCTCACGGGCCCAGCCGCTCCGCGGCATGTGGGATCCTCCCGGACCGGGGCACGAACCCATGTCCCCTGCATCGGCAGGCGGACTCTCAACCACTGCGCCACCAGGGAAGCCCCTTATTTTATTTTTTTATTTCTAAAATTTTTAAAATACTTATTAACAAATATTTATTGAGTATATGTGGTGTACTGCTATAAAGTGAATGGTGTTTTGTTTCTTTAAAATTTATTTTATTTTTGGCTGCACTGGGTCTCCGTTGCTGCATGCGGGCCTCTCTCTAGTTGCAGCAAGTGGGGACCACTCCTCGCACACACACACACACACACACACACACACACACACACACACACCATATCTTTATCCATTTATCTGTTGATGGACATTTAGGTTGTTTCCATGTCTGGCTATTGTAAATAGTGCTGCTCTGAACATTGGGGTGCATGTGTCTTTTTGAATTAGAGTTTTGTCTGGCTATATGCCCAGGAGTGGGATTGCTGGATCTTATGGTAGCTCTATTTTTAGTTTTTTGAGGAGCCTCCATAGTGTTTTCCAAAGTGGCTACACCAACTTACATTCCCACCAACAGTGTAGGAGGATTCCCTCTTCTCCACACCCTCTCCAGCATTTATTGTTTGTAGACTTTTTTTTTTTTTGGCTGCGTTGGGTCTTCATTGCTCTGCACGGGCTTTCTCTAGTTGTGGCGGGCGGGGGCTACTCTTCGTTGCAGTGCGTGGGCTTCTCATTGCGATGGCACGGGCTCTAGGCACACGGGCTTCAGTAGTTGTGCCTTGCAGGCTCAGTACTTGTGGCACACAGGCTTAGTTGCTCCACAGCATGTGGGATCTTCCCGGACCAGGGCTCGAACCCGTGTCCCCTGCATTGGCAGGCGGATTCTTAACGACTGCGCCACCAGGGAAGCCCCGTTTGTAGACTTTTTAATGATGGCCATTCTGACTGGTGTGAGTTGATACCTCATTGTGGTTTTGATTTGCAGTTCTTTAATAATTAGTGATGTTGAGCATCTTTTCATGTGCCTGTTGGCCATCTGTATGTCTTCTTTGAAGACATGTCTGTTTAGATCTTCTGCCCATTTTTCGATTGGGCTGTTTTGTTATTTTGATTGAGTTGTATGAGCTGTTTGTATATTTTGGAGAGTAAGCCCTTGTCAGTCGCATCATTCGCAAATATTTTCTCCCATTCCATAGGTTGACTTTTCGCTTTGATGGTTTCCTTTGCTGTACAAAAGCTTGTGAGTTTGATGAAGTCCCATCTGTTTATTATTTTATTTCCATTATTCATTTATTTATATATTTTGTCTGCGTTCGGTCTTTGTTGTGCCACGTGGGATCTTCATTGAGGCACGTGGGCTTCTCTCTAGTGTGGCGCATGGGCTCCAGGGTGCGTGGGCTCTGTAGTTTGTGGCACACGGGCTCTAGTTGAGGCGCGCAAGCTCAGTAGTTTGCGGCATGTGGGATCTTAGTTCCCCCACCAGGGATCAAACCCTCATTCCCCGCGTTGGAAGGCAGATTCTTTACCACTGGACCACCAGGGAAGTCCCAGTTTTGCTTTTATTTCTGTTGCCTTGGGAGACTGACCTAAGGAAATATTGGTACCATTTATGTCAGAATGTTTTGCCTGTGCTTTTTTCTCGAAGTTGTATGGTGTCATATCTTATATTTAAGTCTTTGAGCCTTGTTAAGTTTATTTTTGTGTATAGTGTGAGGGAATGTTCTAACTTCACTGATTTACACGCAGCTGTGGGACAGTGGTTTTTTTTCTTAATAGTAAAAAAAAAAATTCCGTTCTTTGTTCCATGTAGCCACATTTCAAGGGCTCAGGAGCCCCTGGTGGCTCAGCTGGAGGGCGTTTCCATCATTTGGAACGTCGTGTTGGACGGGGCAGCCCGAGGAACAGGAGCTGTATTTATCCCTGGCCCGCGGCTGGGTCTTCAGAGGCCACTTGAGCCCCAACTTAAGGATCCTGGGCCCAGTTACCCCATGAGCAGTGCCGGGGCCACTCGAGGGCGAGGGGCTTCCCCTGCCGGCCTGTGTTCACATCTAGGACCATACCTGGCCTTCGTGTGCACTGTCTGGCCTTTCCCACCTTGTTACTAAAGCAGATAAAGTGATTTTTAGTTAAATGCCAGCGTTTCTGGGCCTGTTTGTAGACAAGGAAACCAGGCAGAGTGGAGAGGACCTTGACGTATCTCCAGGTGGCCCTGAAACCTGTGCTTTTCCTGCCCTGGTCCCCCCACCCCCCCGCCACGCCCTTTAGGAAGCGTGGTCGTTGGGAAATGTGCGTCCATGCCCTCCTGGCCTCCTCGCACCTCCCTGATTGCTGAGAGCACAGGTGAGGCCGGCCGGCTCATGGTCAGGGTCAAGGCCCTTTCCAGGAGCTGGAGGCCACCCCCAGGCGGGGGCCAAGGGACAGTGGAGTCTGGCCTTTACTGTGACCTGTGCCCTTCGGTCCACTGCTTTCTTTGGGGGGTAAACTGAGTCCCCTGTGTGGCCAGCGGGCAGTGATGCTGCCGTGTCCTGTCCCCAGACCCCCCAGCCCCCTCGGGGAGGGCCGAGGACACTGAGGCCCAGCGGGAGCAGCTCTACCAGCAGAGCCGGGTCTACGTGGCCACGAACCAGCGGCTGTGGCGTGCGGGCGCCCAGCTGAAGCAGCAGCGTGAGGAGCTGTGGCGGGCACGCGAGGAGCTGGAGCAGGAGGTCAGCCACGTGGGCCAGGTGGCTCTGCCAGGCACCGCGGCCACCACCTTCCTGGGCTGACCCGGCTCCCCGGGGCCTCGGGGCCTCCGCTCGACACCTGGCCTGGCGCACCTCACCTGACACCTGGCCCCTGGGTCCCGGAACCAGGGTCCAGGCTCTCTGATCCGTGGCCTAGGCACGCCTGGCACCCAGAGACCCCGGGGGACACAGCCCGCCCAGCGGGTGGGGCTGCCTCAGCCAGGCACGGGCCCCTCCCCGAGGGTGGGGTCCGGGTTGTGCGCATGCCCCTTGCCCTGAGGAGCCCCGACTGGACTTCCTGCGGGGCCCAGCCCCCGAGGGCCCTCCGTCCATCCTCCCTTCCTTCCTCTGGCGACCCTGCTTCACTGCTCCCCACATCAGACTGAACTGGTGGAACCCACCCCTCTGGTTCTGCCATCTCCGTGTTAACTGGGGGGCCCCAGGGGTCCCAGAAGAGGGTGGGGAGTTCAGTGTCCTCCCTGACACGTAGTGGCTATGGTTATATGAGGAGCTGTGGCCCCCCCAGGGCCCAGATCTGAGATGGGGCCTCGCGGTGGGTGCCACCCCTCAGGGCCCCCGGCACCCCGACCCAGGGCCTGGGCGCTCCCCCAGGGCACTTGTCTGTCCGTCAGCTGTGGGGTTCTGTCACATGGGGGCGCCATGAGAGGACGTGGTGGTCAGTCCACTGCCCCGGGCCATCACCCAGCTGCCCTCCTGTCCGTACACCTTCGTCTGTGGACAGGTGGGTGGTGGGGCAGGAGAGGATCTTGAAAAGGGCATCACCCTAAAAAACCCATCCCATGAAGACCAGAGAAGCAGTAGGCTGGCGGGAGGTGGCCCCGGGGCCAGGCCCGTCGTGGATGAGCCCAAGTCCCTCTGATGAAATCCCTGTGTGTAGCTGCCTGAACAGTGCCTCCATAGACCACTCCTTTGCAGGGTCCCCAGAAGCTCGGGGCAGTGCTGGGACCCAGCACGCAGGGCCCTGACAAGGGAGACCCTGCGCATCCCAGGCAGAAAGAGTGTCTGCTTCACCCTCAGAGACCCCAAAACTGGAGACTTGACTTTGGAGGCCCAGGAGACAAGCCCAGTGCGGGCTTGTCTCTAGTGGCAGCAGTGGACGCCAGGCTGCCTCCTCCAGGGTGCGCTGGCTAACAGCGGGCCCCTGGGGTGAGCTGCTTCCCCTCTCCCTGCCTGGCCTGGCCTCCGGGTGGGGCCGCCTGTCTTTGGGGCACTGTCCACCCTCCAGATCCCCCCTGGCATCAGGCAGAGACACTCCACTGACTCCTGCCGGGTGCCTCCCCCTGCGCCTGTTCTGAGTGCTCTCCCTGCACCCCCGGGTCACGCTGGGGCTCAGCCCTCGGGCGTCCCCTCGCGTCCTCGCGGTTGTGGGGAGCGAGGCTCTGCAGGTGGCATGTGGACCCCCACCCTGGCTTGTCCCCCCTGGAGACGGGCATTGTGGAGCGCAACTCAACAGCTGTTTATTAAAGGTGCATGTGAGACGCCTGGTTCCGCGGCCTCCTTCCACCAGACGATGGCTTTACAGTTGGGGGGACAGGATGGGACGGGGCTGTACGTATTTACACGTGTCCGGTGGCACTGCAGACCCAGGAGGGAGATGCAGGGTGGAGGGGGAGCCTAGACAGCTGGGCTCGGGCGGCAGCCGGCAGGGTGGCAGGGGTCAGGTGATGCACCGAATCCAGCACCCAGCTCGTGGTGTCCATCTGCTCCTGGGCCCAGGTCCGGGAGTGGGTGTCCTGTGTCCCCTCAGCGGGTGGCCGGGCGGCATCCTGAGGGCTTCAGACTTTGGTCCTCCAGCTCCTGCCGCAGACGACTGTCCAGCAACCGCCAGTGCCTTCCTCCAGGAAGCGCATCTTCTCAGGGCCCTGGGCCCCCATTGGCCTGCTGGGCTGGGTGATGAGGCATGGCTGGCCCCGCTGCAGGGGTTGGAAAAGGCAGAGGTGGCCCTGACAGGATGGCCCCGGCCTGGGGAGAGAACGCCTGGGCCAGACAGAGGGCAGCGGGGGCGGCCGGGGAGGGTCCTCTGCCCCCAGTCACGGTGGCTGCGCTGCTCGCCGAGAGGTAGCTCTGGGAGTTCGCCCCACGGCCCACGTGGGGAGACAGGCACACAGCGGCCAGAGCGCCACCCGGGCCTCCCAGTGCGGGGGGCTCCCACCCCGGCCCTCACGGCTGGGCGAGCTGGGGTGGGTCCCCCTTTTCCAGGGGAGGCTGGCCCATGGTGGTGGTGGGCAGCATCCTTCAGCCCCCATATCTGAGAAGGCGCTCGGAAGACCCCCCAGTCCCGCCCTTCTGGCTACTGACGGGGACTGGGGGCGGCCGGTATCTGAGACGCGTCTGATAGTGATCCGCCTGGGGGCCCGGTCCCTGGCACCCTGCTCAGCCCCCGGCCTCCTTCGCTGCTGCCGGCTGGCCCTCCACAGGAGGGGCACGTGGTGCAGCCCTTCTCGCGTGCTGCATTCAGGCCCTCAGGCAGAGTCCTGGCGCCTGTCCTGCAGGACGGTGTGTCGGGTGTGAGGAAGAGGTTGCAGTCTGTGTGTCTCAGCAGCGGCACGGTGTCCGAGGGAGGGGAGGGACAGTCGGTGGTGCCCGGGGTGGAGATGGGGCCCCTCCAGCACCTCCTCTTGATTCAGCCCTGCTCCCCCTCCTCCCAGAGAAGGGACAGATGCCGGCACAGGGTCCCCGGCCCCAGGAGCAGCTCTGCAGGGCGACTGTGACTTTAGATCCACGGGACGACCGAGAGCAGCCCCGCCCAGAGCTGGGTTCTGCAGGGAGGCGGTGGGCGGCTCTTCGTGCAGGTATGCCGGGGCTCCCCCTCTGCCTCCTCTGGGACCAGCTCCCTCCAGCACCTGTGGGCTCCAGGGCCCCCGCTCCGAGTCCCACAGCTGTGCTGGACCTCAGGGAGGAGGCCGTGCCCGCACGGAGCCCACAGATCCAGGGCTTCCTGCGTCGCAAAGGAGGTTGAGATCGAAAAGGGAAAGGCCGGGGGCGGGGGGCCGGGCGCCGGGTGGGCGCCTCCCGGGACGTCCTCAGAGTGCAGTCCAGGCCCGGCGGCGGGGCGGTCAGCCGGACCCCGGCCTCCCCTCGGTGCCCCGCCCGCTTCGGCCAGAGCCCTCGCTGCACGCCTGCCTCTCCATGTTCCTTACGAGGATTGCGGGGGTGCTGTGTCCAGACCACCCCCGGCCAGTCCCGGGGTGCTCCAGGCTCCCTACACTCGCCGTCTCGGGTGGGGCTGCCTTTCTGTGGGGCTCAACCACGCCCCTCCCCCGTGCCCCTCGCTGAGGCTGAACAGGCAGGCCAACCGGCTAAGCCCTGGTGAACAAATTACTCAGCCTTGCCCGTAATTACAGGCTTCCTGCTCTGCCATGGTTGCCTGCCAATGCCCCCAGCTGGCAGGCTCCCGTCCCCCACGTCGGCGGGCGGGCACTGTCACCTCCCTGCGGCTCCCCGGAGGGGAGGGGAGGGGGTGTGGTGCTGATGCTGGGCCCGGTGGAGTCAGGAGCCCAGGAGGGCACTGCCAAGGACAGCCCCAGCCAGGAGGGTGGTCTCCGCGTGGGGGCGAGGCTGGGACGGCGCCCTCGTAGGCACCCCCTGGCGGGGACGCAAGGTCCACCCTGCAGCTCACTTTCCTTGCAGAGCCCCCTGGGCATGGAAGCCAGCGCCTACACAGTGAGGGTGGGGCCCGTACGGGCAGGGCAGAGGCTCAGAGGGCGGGGCCCGGGTGGGCAGGCGGGTGCTGGGACCACCCTCGGGGCAGCCAGACGGCCCAGGGCCGGGAGAGGACGTTCTGGAAGGCCAGCCCCGGCCACTATCCCAGGAGGCCGGTAGGGGCGGGGGCGGGGGCTTTCTCCACGGCAGAGTCAGTGGTGGCTACCACCATGGGGCTGGGCACGTAGTTGAAGGGGGGGACGCGGGCGGAGCGGCTGGGGGAACCGTGTCGGCTGGCGGGGACGAAGGGGCCGGGGGCGGGCGCCTTGGCGGGGCCCGGCCCATCCACGTCGCTGCCGAGGAGGAGGGAGGGGGCGCTGCCGGTCGTGGCCTGTGGGGTCACCCAGCTCTCCAGGCTCGGGGACGTGCTCGAGTTGGTCTTGGTAGCTGCGAAGTCCTCGGTCTGGACCACGGCGTCGCTGGTCTTGCGCTGCGGAGGGCCTGTGGGGCCGTCCTCCGGTGAGGAGCCCAGCAGGGGCAGGGCGCGGGGGGGCAGCGTGCTCCGCAGGATGTGCGGAACGTCCTCATCCCGGATGCGACGCCACGTGGTGCCCGGCGCGGCCTCCCCGGTGCTGCTGCGGGGTGCGTTGTCTGCCACAGGCACGGGGGCGTCGGGCCCGCGGGCCACACTGATGTGAGGCAGGGAGGCGTAGCGCTTGACCGTATCGGGCCGGGCGGCTGGCGTGCGGACGGGCAGGCGAGACGGGCTCTCAGAGCTGGTGCGCCGGGGCGGCCGCTCGCCCAGGCCGGGCCGGGCCGTGGGGGGCCGCTGAGGGGCGGGAGCCTGCCGGGGGGCCGCCCGCAGCTCATCACAGCGCGAGGAGCATAGGAAGACGGCGGGTAGCGCGGGCCGGCCGCGGCGGGGCAGGCCTGCCTGGGCAGCCGGGGTGGCGGCCTCAGTGGCGGACAATTCGGTGCGTCGGCGGCGCAGCAGGCCCGGCGACTCCTTGATGAAGGTCAGCTGCCTCCGGAAACCGGAGCGGTCGGAGGCCTCGCTGCCGCTGGAGCGGGCGGAGGCCACGCTGCCGCTGGAGCGGGCAGAGGCCACACGCACGAGCCCTGGGCGGCCCCCTCGGGCCCTTGGACCTGGTTGCGGGGCTGCCTTGGCCAGGGGTGGCGGCCCCCGCCGGGTGGGTCTCTGCATGAAGGGGATCCGCACGGGCGACTTCTGTGTCTTGTGCTGCTTGGCCAGCAGGGCCCGGGCGGGAGTCTTGGTTGCGGGGGAGGCCCCGGGGCCGGGCAGGGTTCCTGCGGCCTGGGTGGCCGGGGGTGACCTCCTCGGCAGAGGCTGTGAGGCCGGGGAGGTCTGGGAGGAGCTCGACGAGGGGGTCTTGGCGAGGCGGGCAGGTGGCGTGGCACTTCTCTGAGGGGGGCTCAGCGCTGCCAGCTCCGAGATCTTGCCGGGTCGGTGCAGGCTTCGAGACCGCTGCTGCCCGGGGCCAGGGATTTTGGCGGGGGCTGCTGGCTGCACTGGACTTGGGACTCCCGTCTTTCTCGGCACATTGCGGGGCCCAGGGGCACCTTTGGGCTGGGCCCGGGTGGCTGGGCTGGGCATGTAGATCACTGTCCGTCCCCGGAGCACGGCTGGCACCCCTGACGCGGCCTTCTGAGTGCCACGTGGCTTCTCCAGGCCGCTGCTGCGCTGGGCCAGAGCCCTGTCCCGTTTCTCTGGCCGCATGGCACTGCCCGCCTGACCCTCTGCCCTTGGCCTTCGACCCTTCCTGTGCAGGGGAAGCTGCAGGGTGGAGCCCACCGACCGCCCTGAGGCAAAGGACAGAACGGAGTCGGACTCAGAGGAGGCCTCGTGGGTGGCTGCCGCCGCTGCCTGGTGTAGCCACGTGACGATGGAGTTGGCCCCCTCCTGGATGGCGCGCCACTCGACGCTGTCCAGGTCTGAGGCGTGGTCCGAGCCCGCTGCCTCCTCACTGTGCTCTCGGGGCCCCTCTGCTGGCCTCTTCTCCTGCTGCACCGCTCTGGACTGGCGGCACCCTGGGCCAGACACCTGGGGCCGGCGCCTGGGCACGGCTGAGCCAGTGCAGCGCCGGAGCAGCTCTGCCTCGGCCCGCGGGCGGGGGGCGCTGTCCCGCCTGCCCCCGGGGCCTGGGTCCTTGGTGACCCCTGGCTCGCGGGCTCGGGGCCGGCTGGCTGCGCGCTCAAAGGGCTCAGGCTCGCTCAGGGAGCTGGCGGAGGAGCTCAGGGAGTAGCATGGTGGCGTCTCATCAGCGATGAGGCTGGGCTGAGCCCGGGCTGGCGGCGCAACCTTGGGCGCGGCAGCCTTGGGCGGCGCGACCTTGGGCACGGCCTGCACCTCCTTCCTGCCACCAGCCGGGTACTCCCTCTTCACCGCGCGGGGGATCGCAGATGCCCGCCGCGGGGGTGCCACCGCCGCTGCCGCGGACGGCTCTTCGTCTGAGTCGTTGCCATAGAAGCAGTACACGGCCTCCTCGGTGGGCGTCGTGAGGCACAGAGACTGCAGGGCCCCGTCCCCACGCGCCTGTCCCGGGCGGGAGCTGTCCCTGTCTCTGCAGGCGCTAGGGGGCCGGCAGAGGGGCAGCTCCAGCCCTGCGCGGCTCCTGCCAGCCCCCCGGGGCTGCTCTGTGCTCCGGCCCGTGCCCCCCGCCCTGTGCCGGTGCCCGGCGGGCTGCCTGGTGGGGGCGGCATGGCCCGCAGCCTTCTGCCCCTGCGCAGGCCCGCCATCCCCGGGGGGTCCCTGCAGTGTCTCCTCGCTGAGGGAGGTGGTGCTGGAGAAGGTGACCGGCGTGCCCTCGGCCGAGTCGGTGCAGGACTCATCCTCCCGTGCCGGGGCGGGCACCAGCATGTAGACGGGCACGGGCAGGGTGCGGTGGCCAGGCACCAGCGCCGAGGCCACCTTGCGGAGCCGGGCGGGCACGGTCCCACCCAGGCACTCGCGCAGCAGTTCCAGGTCCCGGTCGGTGGATGTTGGCCCTTCGAGGCGGCCGCTGGCCTCATCCCGTCGGCGGTGCCCGGGGCCCACGCCTCCCGCACTGCTGCGCTCAGGGCAGGCCGGGGGCAGCAGCCGCAGCTCCACGTCCTTCTGCACATAGAGCTCATGCAGGGCCAGCGCACTCAGGCTGGAAGCACACGAGAAGTTCTCGTCGGGCTTCTCCACGGTGAAGCGCACGCTGCCCGCGTCCAGCTCAGACGGTAGCCGGCAGCGCTCCCGGCAGTCGGCGATGTCCAGGAAGCGCTTCACGTAGCTCTCCCACTGCAGGCTGAACTGGGTGACCTCACGCTCGCCCGGCGGCGCGGGGGCCGGCGGGGGCGTCTTGCTGCGGCTCGGTGGCATGGTCTGCCCGGGGCTGTCGGGCAGCTCGCTGGGGCTGACTGTACCGCTGCCCAGCCCGCTGCACGGATCGCTGGCGACGGAGCTGGCAATGGATGGGCTCTCGAAGCTGCCCAGCGAGCTGACCGAGCTGCAGCGGCTCAGCACCAGTGGCGTCTCCTGTACGCAGTTCTCAGACGAGCTGGACGGCGTGGCGTCCTCCACCCCCAGGCCCCGGCCCCGCTGAGGCACCGGGATGGCCATGGGCAGGGAGGCGGAGCCCGGCCCCTGCCAGGCCCCGTCCAGCCCGGCCTCGCTGGGGCCAGCCTCCTCCAGCCCCTCCAGGGACGAGTCGCTGTCATCCAGGTCCCCGGCCTCACTGGGCCCTGGGCGGCCAGCCGAGGACAGTGAGGACAGGGAGCTGCAGCGGGATAGGCAGAGGGGCGCCTTCTCCACCGCCAGCTTCTCGGGCACCTTGCTTAGGTCCTCTGCGGGCAGCCAGGCCTGTTTCCGGGCCCTGGGGGCCAGGGACCCCGCGCCCGCTCTGGTGGTGCCCTCAAGCAGCGGCACATGCTGGTAGGTGGGCGACAGCTTGATGGTGCACACGCGGGCATCTGTGGCCGCGGTGTCCCGGGCCTTGGGCTCAACCTGGCCGCTGGGCAGGTTGAGGTCAAGCTGGCTGGGCCGCGCCTGGCCGCACAGGGGTCCCTCGCAATGCTCGGCCAGCGCGGCCAGCGAGCAGGGCTGCGAGTGCTCGCGGGGACAGTGCCCGTCGCTGGTGCTGCCGCTGTTAAGACTGTCGTTTGAGAGGCTGGCGTGGGCCGCCTTGAGCCGCAGCAGCGGGTGAGCCCGGCTGCCGGCCTCTCGCCGCCCTGCCTCGGGCCCCCGGCAAGGGGAGCAGGAGTGCGCACGGCCCTCCCGTGGGGCCTCCTGCCCGGGATCCCCAGAGCTGAGGCTGAAGCTGTCGTCAGACGAGGTGTGCAGGGCCGAGATGTCCTCCACCAGCCGGTCGATGCGCGCCACTGCCAGTGCCAGCTTGGCCTTGGCCCTGGCTGCCACAGCTGCCTCCCCGCCGGCCTCCTTCTCGGACTCCAGGCCGCCCCGGCGGGCGGGCGGGGTGCGGGCCAGCGCCTGGCCCTGCAGGAAGGGGCTGCCCAGGAAGAGGGGCAGCACGGCGGGGCTGGCGGGCTCGGCGGTGGCGGCAGCTGCGGTGGCCAGAGAGGGTGCGTCGTCATCATCAAAGCAGCCCGAATCGGAAGCGTAGTCCTGGGCCAGGCCATCCAGGTGGCGCAGGGGCGGCAGCGGCTTCTTGGAGGCGGCCTCGGCCTCGGGCAGGCCTTGCTTCTCCAGGTGGTCAAGTGCCTGCGCCAGGTGCCGCGCGTCCAGCGCAGCCTCCAGCGCCCGCTGCTTGCGCACGTACAGGCTGGGCGCACAGGCGCTGGGGGAGACGGCAGTGGCTGCCGCCTGGTACTTGGCGGGCCGGTGGGCCAGCAGGTTGCGCAGGGCGGCGGCGCTGCCCATGGCGATCATCTTGTGCTTGGAGTGCACCAGGTTGCGCAGCATGCCCACAGCACCCAGGTCCCACAGCAGCTCCTGGTCACCGGCGCTGCGGGCCGACAGGTTCCAGAGCGTGCCACATGCGTTGCTCACGATGGTCAGGCTGTGCGACGTCAGGTGCTGCAGCAGCGTCTGCAGGCAGTTGTGGTCCCGCAGCACCTGCCTGCGGGGGCCGGAGGGGTGAGGAGGGGCGGGAGGTGTGCGTCAGACCCCCGCCAGCCCAGACCCCAGCCCACCGGACACCCGCCCGCCGGCAGGACCGTGGCCACGTGGGGCAAGTCAAAACGGAAGGTGCCCAGGTAACATTGCATTTCAAAGGAAGGGATACATTTTTAGTAAAAGCATATCCCAAACATTGAATGTGCTGTACTTGTGTGAAAGGTTTCATTTATTAATCTCAACAAACTATTTATGAAACAATACTAATGTGTTAACATTACTTATTATTTACTTTTTCTTTTTTTTTTTTTTTTCCTGCTACGCGGCCCTCTCATTGCTGTGGCCTCTCCCGTTGCGGAGCATAGGCTCTGGGCACGCAGGCTCAGCAGCCATGGCTCACGGCCGGACCGGGGCACGAACCCGTGTCCCCTGCATCTGCAGGCGGACTCTCAACCAGTGCGACACCTGGGAAGCCCCTATTACTTATTATTTAAAATGAAATTTCATTAAAACCATCTCATTTTATTTCTTTAATTTTTATTTTACATTGGAGTACAGCTGATTTACAGTGTTGTGTTACTTTCAGGTGTACAGCTAAGTAATTCAGTTATACATGTACGTATATCCGTTCTTTTTCAGATTCTTTTCCCATTTAGGTTATTACAGACTATTGATTGGAGTTCCCTGTGCTACACAGTAGGTCCTGTTGATTACCTATTTTATGTATAGTAGTATATAGTATTACTCATTTTAGGGCATCTAAATCTCGTGATATTTGAGATATACTAAAGACAGATATCTGTTTGCTTTTAAAAATACTAAGTATTGTTTCTTAATTATTGGCATTACTAGTAAATAAATGTTTTATTATACTTGGTAAGATCTTTAGCACAAGTATCTCCCATGCAACATTCGGGAATATACTAAAGATAGTGTTTTTAAAAGAAAACAAAAATCTAAGTATTGTTTGTTAATTATTAGCATAATTAGTAAATCAGCGTTTTAATTTAATTGATAAAGTCTTTAGCACAAGCATATCCCATGCAGTATTTAGGATATACTTTTTCAAAGTTATATGTGTTTTCATATATCTGAAGCATTATTTATTAGTAGTATTAACAAATAATTTTATTTATTTTAATAAAGAACACATTTTTACTATTATTTAGAAAATAATGCTTTTTTGTTTCTTTGTTTGTTTTTGTTTTTGCGGTACGCGGGCCTCTCACTGTTGTGCCCTCTCCTGTTGCGGAGCACAGGCTCCGGACACAGAGGTTCAGCGGCCATGGCTGACGGGTCCAGCTGCTCCGTGGCATGTGGGATCTTCCCGGACCGCGGCACGAACCCGCGTCCCCTGCATCGGCAGGCGGACTCTCAACCACTGCGCCACCAGGGAAGCCCCTGTTACTTATTATTTAAAATGAAATTTCATTAAAACCATCTCATTTTATTTCTTTAATTTTTATTTTACATTGGAGTACAGCTGATTTACAGTGTTGTGTTACTTTCAGGTATACAGCTAAGTAATTCAGTTATACATGTACATATATCCGTTCTTTTTCAGATTCTTTTCCCATTTAGGTTATTACAGACTATTGATTGGAGTTCCCTGTGCTACACAGTAGGTCCTGTTGATTACCTATTTTATGTATAGTAGTGTATAGTATAACTCATTTTAGGGCATCTAAATCTTGTGATATTTGGGGTATACTAAAGACACATTTCTGTTTGCTTTTAAAAATACTAAGTATTGTTTCTTAATTATTGGCATTACTAGTAAATAAATGTTTTATTTTACTTGGTAAGATCTTTAGCACAAGTATCTCCCATGCAACATTCGGGAATATACTAAAGGTAGTGTTTTTAAAAGATAACAAAGGGCTTCCCTGGTGGCGCAGTGATTGAGAGTCCGCCTGCCGATGCAGGGGACGCGGGTTCGTGCCCCGGTCCGGGAAGATCCCACATGCTGCGGAGCGGCTGGGCCCATGAGCCGTGGCCACTGAGCCTGCGCGTCCGGAGCCTGTGCTCCACAACAGGAGAGGCCACAACAGTGAGAGGCCCGCGTACCGCAAAAAAAAATAATAATAAAAAAATAAAAGATAACAAAAATCTAAGTATTGTTTGTTAATTATTAGCATAATTAGTAAATTAATGCTTTAATTTAATTGATAAAGTCTTTAGCACAAGCACATCCCATGCAGTGTTTAGGATATGCTTTTTAAAAGTTATGTGTTTTCATAAATCTGAAGCGTTATTTATTAGTAGTATTAACAAATTATTCATTTTAATAAAGAACACATTTTTACTATTATTTAGAAAGTAATGTGTTTTGTTTTGTTTTGTTTTGTTTTTTGTGGTACGCGGGCCTCTCACTGTTGTGGCCTCTCCCATTGCGGAGCACAGACTCCAGACACACAGGTTCAGCGGCCATGGATCACGCGCTCAGCCGCTCAGCGGCATGTGGGATCTTCCCGGACCGGGACACAAACCTGTGTCCCCTGCATCGGCAGGCGGACTCTCAACCACTGCGCCAGCAGGGAAGCTCCTATTATTTACTATTTAAAATGAAATTTCATTAAAACCATCTCATTTTATTTCTTTACTTTTTATTTTACATTGGAGTACAGCTGATTTACAGTGTTGTGTTACTTTCAGGTGTACAGCTAAGTGATTCACTTATACATGTACATATATCTGTTCTTTTTCAGATTCTTTTCCCATTTAGGTTATTACAGACTATTGATTGGCGTTCCCTGTGCTACACAGTAGGTCCTGTTGTGCTACACAGTAGGTCCTGTAGTGTATAGTATAACTCATTTTAGGGCACCTAAATCTTGTGATACTTGGGATATACTAAAGACATATTTCTGTTTGCTTTTAAAAATACTAAGTATTGTTTCTTAATTATTGGCATTACTAGTAAATAAATGTTTTATTTTACTTGGTAAGATCTTTAGCACAAGTATCTCCCATGCAACATTCGGGAATATACTAAAGATAGTGTTTTTAAAAGAAAACATAAATCTAAGTATTGTTTGTTAATTATTAGCATAATTAGTAAATTGTTTTATTTTAATTGATAAAGTCTTTAGCACAAGCATATCCCATGCAGTATTTAGGATATGCTTTTTAAACGTTATGTGTTTTCCTACATGTGAAGCATTATTTATTAGTAGTATTTACAAATAATTTTATTTATTTTAATAAAGAACACATTTTTACCATTATTTAGAAAATAATGCTTCTGTTTTTGTTTTTTTTTTGCAGTTCGCCAGCCTCTCACTGTTGTGGCCTCTCCCGTTGCAGCGCACAGACTCCGAACACACAGGCTCAGCGGCCACGGCTCACGGGCCCAACCGCTCCGTGGCATGTGGGATCTTCCCGGAATGGGGGACGAACCCGTGTCCCCCTGCATTGGCAGGCAGACTCTCAATCACTGCGCCACCAGGGAAGTCCTGCATTTTTATTTTTAATAATTTAAAATTCAGTATATCCCACGCAATATTTGCAATATTCTTATACTTTATAATAGCTATGTATTTTCATACATTAGAATTATTACTAATTATTAATGTTACCTAGTAGGTAATAGTTACGCTAATGAAGAATAAGCATTGTTTTATTTATTAATGTTGCTTAGTGAATATTTTAATAAAGAACAAGTATTTATGATTATTATTTAGAAAATTATGTATATGCTTACTATGTTAATTTACAATTTAGTACAAGTATATCCCGTGCAGTGTTTGGGATGTGTTTATACTAAAGATAGTACTTTTAAAGTAAACTGAAATCTAAATATTGTTTGTTAGTTATTAGCATTATTAATAAATAATGTTTTATTTTAATTGGTAAAATCTTTAGCGCAAGTATATCCCATGCATTATTTGGGATATAGTTATAATTTTTAATGGTTACGTATTTTCATACGTTAGAAGCATTACTTAACGTTACCTAGTAAGAAGTTAATATGTATGTTAATGAAGAATAATCTTTGTTTACTACTTAGCGCATAATAGTTTGAAAAAGAAAAAGCATTATTAATATGACTTAGAATGCTACGTATATTTTTACTAAGTTAATTTAAAATGTGGTACGAGTATATCCCAGGCAGTATCGGGGATGTATTTATACTAAAAACAGTCAGCGACCGGGGATGCATCGTGCCGACCCATTCGCAGGTGGACGAGGTGAGGCTCCCCGTGGTTCAGCGCCGAGGGGGAGCCGCCAGCCCCACGCCAGCTGCTCCTGGGCTCCACCTGCCCAGCACCCTCCCCCGTGCCCCCTGCTGACCTGTAGTCCTCACGGGTGGCGATGAGGCTGGACACGTTGCGCAGGATGCCGCCTCCGCTCTCGATGATGGCCAGCGAGTTGCTCTGGCACTTGTAGGTCAGTGTGCTGACCAGGAAGCCCAGGGCGCCATCCACCTGGCAGATGGCGGCCTTGTTCTCCGTGCTGTGCGCTGAGAGGTTCCACAGGGCGCTGAGCACGCTCTTCAGGGTGGACTCCTGGGCACAGGGCAGGAGCAGGAGGGGGGTCAGCGGCGGGTCCCCAGCCCCACCCACCCCCGGGCCCTCTCCCTCGAGGCGCCGACACAAGGCACCCAAATGCCTCTTCGAGTAGAAGTCAAAAGTAACACAACCAGGGGCTTCCCTGGTGGCGCAGTGGTTGAGAGTCCGCCTGCCGATGCAGGGGATGCGGGTTCGTGCCCCGGTCCGGGAAGATCCCACATGCCGCGGAGCGGCTAGGCCCGTGAGCCATGGCCGCTGAGCCTGCGCGTCTGGAGCCTGTGCTCCGCAACGGGAGAGGCCACCACAGTGAGAGGACCGCGCACCGCAAAAAAAAAAAAAAAAGTAACACAACCGGCCACAGCAAGATCTTTTGGGTTGGAAGCCCCCGGTCTGGACCCGCTGCCAGGTGGCGGGTTGTCCGTCTGGCTTGACTTCCCCCCAAGGTGGCGAACTCACCACCTGCTGCCAGTGCCTCCCAGCCACGTGGCTGGCACCCCGCAAACGTGGCCCCCGCCACCCCGCCCGGGGCCCACCTTGGAGGCTCGCAGGACGCACTGCATCAGGGCCGTCATGCTGCCCACCTCCCTCAGCACCTTCTTGCTGTTGATGTCCGCCCTCCAGGACAGGTTGCGCAGGATGCTGGACACCACCTGGGCGAGTGCAGGACAGGCTGTCTGGGCCCGGGCCCGGCTTCCAGGGTGGCTCACAGGGCCCACCCTCAAGCCCCACGGCGGCAGGTGGCAGAGCCCAGGGTTGCCCCCCACCCCCGGCAGCACCACAGCCCCCCGGGTACCTGGTGCAGCTCCTCACTCTCGGACGCCAGCTGGGCCACGATGGCCTCCATGCAGCCCCGGCGGGCGCACAGTGCGGCCTGTGGGGTGACACGGGAGTCATGCCATGGCGGGGGGTGGGGCGGGGGCACCTGCTGCGTTGACTGAGCACCTACTATGTGCTGGAGCTCGAACCCCACCCCCCACCCCATCTTCACCACCACAGCGGAGGGAGAGCACTCGCCCTGTTGCTCTGATGAGAAGACAGGCTCCGGCAGGCGCAGACACCCTGCCCAGGCCCAGAGGCCCCCGCTCCACAGGGGCGGCAGCAAAGGGGCCAAGAGGATGGTGGCCTGGACCCCAGGCCTCAGTCTCCCCGCCTGTCCCCGCCTCTCAGTGCTGCTTCGAGGCGGGAAGGAGGCCAGCAGGTCTTGGCCTGGGGGATGCTGGCCTACCCGCCGGCCCACCCAGGCACCTTGTTGGCGACGTCCCCGAAGGTTAGGTTGGTGAGGGTCATGCCGGCGTATCGGCGCAGGGCCAGGTTGAGAGGGTCCCGGGTCATCTTGTGCATCTCATAGTCAACCTGCAGTAACTCCGCCACGGCCTGCAGCCCACCTGTGTGGATACGGCAGGGCTGGGGGCAGGGGGGCGCCCCTCACCACCCCGCCTGCCCACCTCCCAGCCTCTGCCCGCGCAGCTCACTCTACCTATACGCCCTCCCCTCCCTCCGATCTGCTCTCCTCAAGCCCACCTTTGAAGCCCAACTCTGAGAACACCTCCTCCAGGCAGCCTGGCTGGCCCAGCCCCCTGCGTGCCCTGCACCTTCACACCCGCCTCTTTTCTGCCCTCAGCCCCCAGTCACACTTCGTCCGGCTGCCGGGCCTTTGCACATGCTGTTCCCTCTGCCCGGGATGCTCTTCCCCACTGTTCGCCCAGTTTCCTGGGTCCCCTTCTGCTCAAGAGTGACTTCCTCAGGGAAGCCCCCAACTCCCCAGATGAGAAGTTCCCAAAGCATTAGCCAGCAAGCCGCTGAGGGCAGGGCTGGTGGCTGCCCCGCTGCGTCCCCAGGACGGACCAGACGGCGTGTGCTCAGGAGCCACTGCTGATGGCTCACACACGCGACTTTTTTTTCCTTTTTTTTCTTTTAGTTTTTTGGCCATGCCACAGAGCATGTGGGATCTTAGTTCCCCGACCCGGGATCAGACCCGCGGCCCCTGCAGTGGAAGCACGGAGTCTTAACCACTGGACCGCCAGGGAGGTTCCTGCACACACAGTTCTTCACTCACTAGGACAACTGGGTTCTCACTTTACAAAGAGTAAATGGTCGGGACTTCCCTGGTGGTCCAGCAGTTAAGACTCCATGCTTCCAAAGCAAGGGGTGCCCGGGGTTCGATTCCTGGTCAGGGAACTAGATCCCACATGCTGCAACTAAAAGCCTGCATGTCCCAACTAAAAGATTCTGCATGGGGACTTACCTGGTGGCGCAGTGGTTAAGAATCCACCTGCCAATGCACGGGACACGGGTTCGAGCCCTGGTCCAGGAAGATCCCACATGCCGCGGAGGAACTAAGCCTGTACGCCACAACTATTGAGCCTGCGCTCTAAAGCCTTCAAGCCACAACCACTGAGCCCATGTGCCACAACTACTGAAGCCCGTGCGCCTAGAGCCCGTGCTCCGCAACAAGAGAAGCCACCACAATGAGAAGAAGCCCGTGCACCACAACGAAGAGCAGCCCCTGCTTGCCGCACTAGAGAAAGCCCACGCACAGCAACAAAGACCCCAACGCAGCCAAAAAATTTTTTTTAGTTAAAAAAAAAGATTCTGCATGCTGCAACTAAGACCTGGTGCAGCCAAATAAATAATTTTTTTTAAAGAGTAAATGGTCAGCGGGAGCAGAAGGGAAAGAACCTGCAGGAACCCAAACACACACAGCCCTTCCCCCTTGTTCGGCAACAGGATCGTCCTCAGGACCCGGGACCGATGAGGCAGCTTTGCTGAAGAGCACGCCAGTGGGGACCACCCTGGGGAAGGGGCTTAGCAACACAAACCTACAAACTTCCAAAGCGAACCTGTACGTGTGTGTGCACAGCAGCACGAGTCCCAACAGCCAGAAGGTGGAAACAGCCTGAGTGTCCATCACCAGACGATGGAGAAACACACCGTGTCCCTCCACACACGGGGACGTCCCTCAGCCACGAAAAGGGGTGAAGCCCTGACCCTCGCTACCACATGGACGGACCCGGAGAACACGATGCTCAGTGAGAGAAGCCAGACACACTGTGTGATTCCATTGATGGGAAACGTCCAGAACAGGCAGAACCACAGACACACAGCATGGGTTCGTGGTTGCCAGGGGCTGGGGAGGGGGATGGGGGGCTGAGTGGTTAATGGGGACAGGGTTTCAGTTTGGGAAGATAAGATTAAAAATGGTTAAGACAGTAAATTTTATGTTACATATAATTTACCACAGTTTAAAAAAATGTTTAGGGAATTCCCTGGCGGTCCAGTGGTTAGGACTTGGTGCTTTCACTGCTGAGGGCCCAGGTTCAATCCCTGATTGGGGAACTAAGATCCCATAAGCTCTGCAGCGTGGCCAAAAAAAATTAAAATTTAAAAAATGTTTAAATACGTAATTATAAGTCGGAGTGGGGAGCTTCCAAAGCCTTTTTGCTTCTTAATCTGGAAACGCCACTCCCGGGAACCCACACAAAGGAAAAAAATAACAATAGGGAAAAAGAGGTTGAACTGAACTGTGCGTGGGGCACGTTCACTGGATGAGCCACTCAGCTCATCACGCATCCCTTGCCTGACTGACAGACACCAGTGACATGCCAGCATTTCCATCTCGGGACCCCTGTACACGCTGAACATTTTTTTGAGGACCCCAAAGAGTTCACTTGGGTCACAGCTCAATATTTATGATACTGCCACCAACAACAAAACAAACATCCCAATCGAAAAATGGGCAGAAGACCTAAATAGACATTTCTCCAAGGAAGACATACAGATGGCCAAGAGGCACGTGCAAAGATGCTCGACGTCACTTATTCTTAGAGAAAGGCAAATCAAAACTACCATGAGCTACCACCTCACACCCGTCAGAATGGCCATCGTTAAAACGTCTACAAATAACAAATGCTGGAGAGGGTGTGGAGAAAAGGGAACCCTCCTACACTGTTGGTGGGGATGTAAGTTGGTGCAGCCATTATGGAGAACAGTATGGAGGATCCTTAAACAACTAAAAATAGAGTTACTATATGATCCAGCAATCCAGCATATATTACTATATGATCCAGCAATAAATCCAGCATATACCCGGACAAAACTAGAATTTGAAAAGATACATGCGCCCCTGTGTTCACAGCAGCACCATTTACAATAGCCAAGACATGGAAGCAACCTAAATGTCCATTGACTGATGAGTGGATAAAGAAAATGTGGTATATATAGATACAATGGAATATTACTCGGCCTTAAAAAAAAGAATGAAATAATGCCATTTGCAGCAACATGGATGAGCCCAGAGATTATCATACTAAGTAAAGTATGTCAGACAAATACCATATGATATCACTTTTATGTGGCATCTAAAATATGACACAAATGAACTTATCTACAAAACAGAAACAGACTCATGGGCACAGAGAAGAGACTTATGGTTGCCAGGGGGGAGGGGGTTGGGGGGAGGGATGGAGTGGGAGGCTGGGGTTAGCAGATGTAAACTATTATATATAGGATAGATACACAACAAGGTCCTACTGTAGAGCACAGGGAACCATATTCAATATCCTGTGATAAACCATAATGGAAAAGAATATAAAAAAAGAATGTATAGGTAACTGCATCCCTTTACACCTGAAACTAACACAATATTGTAAATCAACTATACTTCAATAAACAAAAAATATTTACCACACTAGAAATGAAAACGGAGAAATCTTTTAACCCCAGAACGCACAGCCCAGCGGTCCTCAGAGTAAGAGTGCCTGGAAAAACCCCTCTGAACACACATGCGCACGAGAGTGAAAAAGGCAGATCGCATCTTCGTGGAATTATCAACATAGCACTGAGTGTGCAGGCCTCTCGGAAGGAGCTTGGTAACCTCCAGCCGTCCCTGGACCGGCTGGCGGAGGAAGGACTCCAGACCTGTGCCCTCTTGTAAAATGTCCGCCACTCCAGATGCCCCTCCCGGAAAGGCTGCTCCTGGGCGCTCCCCCCAACACCCACATTGGGTTTCGAGCGCCCGAGTCTATGTGGCCGGACCACGTGAGACCTTACAGAACCTTTGGTTTGACCATCTGCTGGGTGAGAAGCAGTGCCTCGTTTGGCCCTTGATGTTTCCTTTCCCCATGTTTTGATTACTTTTATGCGGAAAAGATGCTGCAGTACTCCCAAACCTAAAACTTCACAGGGTCGCTCCGCCTCGACCACCCAGTAGCTCCGATTCACCTTTTCTCCTGCCTTCCCGGCCTCTCCCCTGTTCTCTGAGCCCCAGGACCACTAGTGCCGAGAATCTGCCCTGCACTGGGTGAGGCCCGGAGGCCGTCCAGATAGCTCCAGCTCGCAGGGGCGGCGAGGGGCACTCACCCAGCTCGTTCATGGCACGGCGGTATTCCTCGTCGAAGGAGAGCTTCATCACGGCGCAGGTGGCCTGGCAGATCTGTGGCTCGATGGGGACCGGGGCTGTGGGCAAGGGGACCGGGTCAGAGCCCTTCCACTGCAGGAAATGTCGCCTGGTGGGTCCCCGTCCCTCCCTGCAGTCTCCACCCTGCAGACCTGCCAAGACCTGGAGCTTTACAAAGTGCTGCCCGCCGGGCGCGCGGGGTCACCCCCAGAGCATCGGCCCCTCTGAAGTGAACGAGGAGGGGCCTGCCTCACCCAGCCTGGTGCTTAGCATCTGATACTAACTTTGCAGGCGGCCCCAACAGCTAGGAATCTCAAACTCTGCCCCCGCCTTTCGAGGGTTAACTACAATCTTTCCATTCAATCAACGACCGTTTCTTGAGCGTCCACCTTGTGGCTATCCCTTTGCCAGTCTGTCTTCACAGGTTCCCAGGAGGCCTCAGCCGGCGCGTGGCACAGAGCAGGTGCCCGGCAAAAGCCATAGGCCGCTGTTACTGCCAGCGGTGCTGCCCTGGCACCTGGGGAGCCCAGACTGCCGCCCAGCGCACAGAAGCTGCTCACTCACTCACCGCCGCCGGCGCCGCTGCCCTCGGGCCCACCGTCCCGGGCCTGCAGCCAGTCCCAGCAGGTCTCACAGTAGGCACGGATCTGCTCGAGCACGTGCAGGACGCGCATTTCCTTGCGCGCCAGACCCTGGTCTGGCTGGGAGAAGACGATGTTGTGCAGCGCTGCGTTGGCGCGCATGCGCGCATCCTTGGCTCCCGGCGCCCCTGGGGTCCCGTTGCGACCCCCAGCCCCGGCCTCGGTGCCGTGCAGGATCTGCAGCAGCAGCGGCAGGCAGCCCGAGCGGCGCATGGCTACGCAGCTCTCAGGTGAGCTGGACATGGCGAGCAGCGTCCGTGCCGTGTCCTCCTGGTCACGCGTCGCCAGCATGGACAGCAGCCAGAAGACCACCTCCACCTGCGAGGGGCAGGAGATGTCAGGGTGGGGAGCCCCGCCTGGTTCACCTGGCCCCAGACGGGCCCACCTGCACTCCCCCTAAACGGATGAGAGTCCTATGACTTCAGCCCAGGAGAATCTCTTGCTCACCCCACTACCCTCACCCTGCATCCTCCCGGGGAGCAACACACACACACACACACACACACACGCACACACCACTGCAGAGATGCCCCCAGCCCATGAGAGCCAAATGTCCACCCCATCAGCTTCACCAGTACTCCTAGGGGTGACCCCCTACATCTAAGTCCAGAGTGCCCCTCAAATATACAGAACAGGTATCCACACCCACGCCAGGCTCCGCACCACAACCCAACCTCCCGACTCACTCCAACTCAGGATGACCCTCCCACACCTGGGGATGCTTTAGGGCGGCCTGGAGAGGGAGGGGCCTTCGAATGCAGCAGGGATGCAGGACCCACTTCACTGTGTATCCCAACCCAGCCGGCCGCCACTGCCCCCACCCCGCCTCTCAGCATCCCCCCCCCGGACTCCCCTCACCTTGCTGTTGCCCGGCTGAGGGGCACCATCCTCAGGGTGCGTGGGGACCTCGGCCTCTGGGTCCTCATCCATCGGCATCGACTTCACTGCCAGCAAGGCCTGTGGGGAGAACGCCAGGCCTGCGGGTTCCGCCCAGGGGCACCCCACAAAGCGCCCAGGCTGCTGATGCCTGCCCTACCCCCACGACGATGTGGCGGGGGCCGCAGACGGATTCCTGAACCCGGGGCAGGGCCTGGGGGTCTCCCTGCTGCCTGGGGCTGTCACCACGCACTAGGGCTCTGACTTCGCCCCTCCTGGTACCTGGGGCTCGGTCTGTTGCACCCGGTCCTGTGCCGACAGCAATTCCTTGTCTATCTGCTCCAGGCGGGAAGCACGGATCTGCGTGGGAGAAAGGGCACACTGAGGAAATCCCACCTGGCTCCGACTCCGCCCACATTCCCAATATGGCCCCTTCCCCAGTCCAAATCCTGCCCCATGCTGACTCCACCCAGTCCCTGGTTTGGCCCCATCCATTGCCAAAACCCCACCCTGGGCTCTGACCCCGCCTCCTCCTTGATATGGCCCACCCACTCTCAACACCCCCACCCCCACCCCCAGTTATCTGACTCCACTTCCTGATCCCACCCAAGGTCCAACCCTCAAGCCCAGGCTCTGGCCCCGCCCACAACTTAAACCCCAGGCCATCCCTCCGGACCCACCTATTTTCTGACTTGGTCCCGCCATTTGACTGTCAACGCCCAAGTCTTGGTCAGACTCGGTTCCTCGCACTGGTCGCCCCGTCCCTATCGTTCTGGGACTCTGTCCTCTGAGCCGGGGTCTGCGCTAAGCCCCCTATGGCTCCGCTCACACTCCGCTCTTAACTCTGGCTCCGCTTCCTGCGTCAGGCCCCACCCGCAGGAGTCTCTGTCCTCTGATTCGCCCGCAGGCATATAACCCCGCCCATTAACAATATCTGCGCTCCTCCCACAACAATATCTGCGCTCTGATCCTCCCGCTGGTGTATGGCTCCGCCCAGGCTCCGCCCCAGCCGCACCTGCGCCCGCTGCACCATCTCGTCCGAGGTGCCGAAGCGCTCCTCCATCAGCGAGCGGATGTGCTGGGCTTCGAACTCCAGCTGCTGCCGGATCAGATCCATCTGCATCGAGAACTGCTGGGAGGGGCGGGTGGGCCTCGGTGAGCTGAGGGGGGGCGATACCCGGGCGAGGGCTGGGCCTCCGCTCCACTCCGCCCCCCGCCATGGGCGGGGCGGGGCGGGGCGGGGCACTGCAAAATCCCGGGCAGCTCCGCGCGCTCACCGTCTCCACGTGCGGGAGTTCGTCCAGGCGCTTGGATAGGCCCTGCAGCTGCGAGTAATACCAGAGCTTCTCCTTCTCCTCCTTCTCGATCTCATTCAATAGGAAACACCTGGCGGAGGGCCGGTCGGTGGACGCGGGCTCACAGAGCGGGAGACGTTGCCACGTGTTTGTTTACCCTGACTTTTGTAATCACTTCTGGGGTGCTTACTGGGTGCCAAGTTTAATAGGTAGTGTGGCAAAGTCTCGCCCGTGGTGCCCCTGGCACTGGGGTGGGGATGGAGTGCAGAAATTATTTGAAAGTAAAAAGGTAACTCCTTTGTAAATTTTGGTCCTCGGAGAAAGGCTCTGAGGAGGCTGTTCTAACAGCTCTCGAACACCGGCTAATCTCCCTCTAGCCTACACAGGGCAAACTTCAGGCTCGGATTGCTCCAGGTGCAGTAGAGTCTCCCTCTTCACACCCTGTGAGGAGACACTGCTATTTCCATTTTACAGAGCAGAAGTCTGAGGCTGGCAGGGGCTAGGGTTCTTGCTTGAGGTCAGACAGCAAAGCATGGACTTAACTCCAGGCTGCTCCAGAACTTCCCCGTCTGACCGCACACAACGCAGCTGAGCTGAGCTAGGTACCCAGACCCTGCCTCCTCCTTCTGGCCTCAAGCCCAGGTTTCTTGGGCCGCAGCCCTTTCTCCACAAAGGCTCCCTTGAGTCTCTCTGGCTCCAGGCCTGACTGTGAGCCCTGGCACTGGACACAGCCCTGTCCCTGGTGACGCCTGTGTGTCCAGGACCCCTGGGGACGTCTCCCAGGAGCCTTCCCCTCTGCCAGGAACACCCCCCCCTTGTCCTCCAGCTTAGGTCAGTTGGGCCAGGAAAGGGGGCTGAGGCACCACATGGGGATGGGGCAGGGAGTGGGCAAGGGGGCTCATGATGTGGGTGGAGCCTTGTGACCACTGCCTGTGGCAAGGTTCCCCGCCATCTCACCGTTCCCGGTCCAGTTCCTCTAGCAGCTGGATGGTGGCCCGGCTCAGCTCCCCAAAGCTGTCCTTGGAGGGCCCAGAGCTGTGCACCGGGCTTCCCTCGGGGGTCCGGGCAGTGGGCTCAGGGACCAGAGCCGGGGGCTGGAACTTGAGGTTGTACAGGCTGGTGATGTCCATCTGCAGGGCTGGATGGGCGCAGAGGGAGAGGCTGACGTCAGCACGCCCCCTGCGCCCCCTCCTCCCAGCTCCCTCAGGAAGCAGACCAGCGTTGGCCCCAACGTGCGGGGGGGGGGGTCCCCAGGCCAGCCCCTCACCTTTCAGCTGCTCCAGCACCTCGGTCTGCCCCGAGGACACCAGCACGCGGGCCTCCTGCTCCAGCTTGCCCTGCAAGTGCTTTAGGACCTCCTGAACATGGAGGCCGGAAAGAGAGCGGTCAGTGGTCCAGCCCCCTGTGAGATGCCCCTGTCCTGCCTGCCCATCCCTGGGCCCAGCGCCCTGGTGTTTGTCCCTGTGACCCGGGTCCACGTCCTCCGCCCAGCCTCCCCTCGCACCTTCATGCCCGACGTTTCTGTCTCCAGCTTGGACAAGTGGCTTGAGTTATCCCGAAGCTCCTGCCTCAGGTGACTGTTCTCGGCCTTCAAGGCCTCCACCTGCCGCACCAGCTGCTCGTAGGGCGCCACGGAGCTCGTCATCTTCAGCTCCTGCAGCGCCTGGGCCCACGGGAGAGAGGGATGATCTGAGGGTCTGGGTAGGGGGCGGCCCTCGACCTAAGTTCCAGCCCTGGGTTGGGTCTCAGGCAGGGGTGGCTGGCGTGGACTGCTGCAGGCGGGATGGTGCTGGCCCAGGGAATCTGGGGGACAGACGGCCTGGCAGTTGGAGTGACGGACATAGGCAGGGACAACGGGAGACAGAGGGACAGAACTGTCGGAGAGGTGTTCAGACAGACAGCTGAACTGACCAACAGACAAGACACAGACAGACACTGGCCATCACTGTGGGGCTTTTAGACACACAGACGGACAGCCAGACAGTTGAAACTGGCAGGGGGACTCACCAGCCCAATGCCACCAGGCTCAGAGACACACAGCCAGAGAGAGAGAGACAAACAGACAGATGGACGGACAGCCAAGACCCTCTCCTGAATGAGCACAGCCGCCCAGAGGCTGGGTGGACAGACTACCAGCTGGCCCAGATGCTGGCCAATAAGAACGCCATGAAGGTTCTAAGAAAGCGATGGACGGGCTGATGGTGGCCCCAGCAGCTGGACAGCCAGCCAGCCAGACACAAACCCACCGTAGTCATCCTGGGGGTCTGCAGCCCGGACACCCCCTCCAGCAGCGGCTGGATCCGGAGTAGCTACCTGCTCGGCCCTGATGCCCCTCCGGTCAGCGCTCTGTCCCTAGAGCCCCCGGAGGCCCCTGCCCCCGCCCCTGGAGCCGCCACTGCCACTTGCTCTTTGTGTGTCTGGCTGCCCTTCTTGCTACAGCCCAGCCTCCTCCCTCTGTCCAGCTAGCCGGTGTCTCCTCCCTGGCTTGGCCATCTTGACCGAGCCGTCCCACCACCGGCCCCCCTTTCCTCTTTGTTCCCTTCCCATCAGCCCTCACCCCCTCCCTCCGCCTTTGTCTGAGATGCACCAATGGCAGCCCATCCCCTCCGCCACCTCCTCCCTGGGAGCCCCCTCCCCCTGCCTGCCTGAGCCCCCTCCCCAAATCAGTCAGCCGCCCCTGCCCATAGGGGGGCACCTGCCCCTTCCCTCTCCCTCCACCACCGGGGCACACCCATTCCTTCACTCGCTCACTCATTCTCCCTCTCCTTCCCCCCAGGAGCCCCCCCACCCACTGTGGGCACAGCTGGGCCTGGAGTAGGGGTAGGGGGGGCTCGGGCCCCAAGGAGGAGTCAGTCCATTCTAACCACTCAGAGGACCTTCTGCGTGCCTGGCCTTGTCATCTGACACCTTGTCACATTCCTGAGCCTTGAGCCTCAAGGATCAGCATTCGACTGTTCCCAGAGAGAGAAACTGGGCCTGGGGGGACGCAGCAGGCATGACTGGGACCCAGACACCGTCCTGGAAGTGGTCACAAGTCCAGGCAGTGCTGGAAGCACACAAGCCCCTCCCCCGCTGCAGGCCTCGGTTTGCACATCTGAGGAATGGGGAGAACTCGGTCTACCAGGCTTATCTTATGGGCCGACTAGAGGGCCAGGTGGGATGGTGGTCATGGAGCAGACAGGACAGTCCCATGGGTGACAGTGTGTCAGGTGGGGGAGGCTGGCGCCTGAGGACCACAGTCCCCTCTCTTACCCTGATACTGATCCTGCCCGAGGCTCAGTCGGGGGTCCCAGCTGGGGATCAGGACCCACTGGCGCTGTGGCAAGATCCCTGGGGTCCGGCTGGGGCCCTGTGTCCTGGCTGAGGCCACCATGCCATGCCCAGCCAGGGGGAAGCACTAGTCCCGTGCATGCCCCTCCCACTCGGCAAACCCAGACCCCTCCTGGGGCCCTCTCCCCAGGCTGCCCCCAAGGGGCTCTTCTGGAATGGCCCAGACCGAGCCTCAGACCTTTCACTCCCCCCACAGGAGTGACCCAGTGGTCACTCCTGCGTCCCCATCAGACTGAACTTGGTAGCAGGGCCACGCATCAGGCTCCCTCCCATTCCAACCTGGGTCCCCAACACCACACTCCCACCAGCCCCTCAAGCTCTACCCAGCTGGCCCCTCCCAGGGCAGCCTCGCCAGCCTCTTCCCGGCCTCCCACGATCCCCTTTTCATGCACAGACAGAGGGAAAGTTGCGAGTTGGATTCCATTTCTCCCCTGCGCCAATGCCTCCACGGCTCCCCAGTGCCCTCAGCATAAGCTGTGAGCCCTCTGCTTACAGCCCGCATCACTGCCACCGGCAGCTCTCTTTCCCCCAGGCCATTTCACATGCAGTTCTCCTGCCCGGAGCACCTCTCCTAACTCCTGCCATCGTCACAGGCCACCTCCTCCCTCCTGTCTGCCCCTCACCCCCAGGCTGCCTCGGGGGACCGCATCCGAGATGTGTGCACCGATAGGAAAGCACCAATAGCTAGGGGTTTTGTCTGAATGACAGTGAGGGGCCGCACGTCCTCTAGTTAAGCTGCCACCCAGAGAGGTGCAGCACCATTCCCCAAGACACACAGTGGCTTGTCCGAAGACTCTGGGAGGTCTGGGTATTGACACCTGTGAGTGGGTGTTTGCATGGGATCAACTGCAGCGACGCAGACGCCCACCTCCCTGGGACACAGTTTCTCCTCTGGCTCCGCCCTGAAGAAACGGAGGCTCCAGCCTGTGTGCTTACAGGCGCGGCAGAGAGAAAAGGACAGAGACTCCGGCAAGGCGGAGGCCGCACCCGCGCTGCCCTCCACCCAGGGAAGGCGCCCGCTTACTTTATCTCACTGGGGTTGGGCTGGCTGCGGTGCCGAGGGCCTGGGGGTTCCTCCCTCCGCGCAGCTACGCCGGCCCCGCCCAAGTTCCCAGTCCTCCGGGGCTGGGGCGGCCGCGGGGCGCGGGCTCCAGGGCTCCGGGGTTTCGGCGGGGCGGACGAGGACTCCGCGTTAGACAAAGCCCAGTCCGGGCCTCGCCAGGCGGCGCCGCCACTCCGGGCGCTGGGCGAGACCACAGCGCGCGGGGGAGGATGCGGGATGCAGGCGCGGCGGCCAATGGCGGCACGGGAAGATGGGCTGGTGCCATGGCAACAGCCAATGGCGGCCCGGGGCTGGGACCGCCGGCGGCTGCGGGGCTTCGGGCCTCCGAGCGGGTTCGGCGGGGTGTGTGTGTGTGTGTGTGTGTGCGTGCGTGTGTGTATGGGTGAATCCCCCTTAGGGAAGGGAGCCTCCCAATGACCATGACCTTGTGTCCTCCACTCCATTCGGGGTGAAATGGCGTTTCAGAACCTGCAGTGGCTGGATCTGCAGAATTTGAGTGTAAGCCATCCAGTTTTGGGTGTTACATCAGAACCTTAGGGTGGAGGGAGGGAAGCTCCAGGGGCGGGGCAGGAAGCCCCTCCCCACGGATACAGCCTGGCCTGGATCCGATGGGTCAGGGCAGGCCAGGGTTGGGGATCTAGCTGGACCACCCCGTCGAGCGTCCTGGCTGACATGGGGGGTGAGCGTGGGGGATGGGCAGGCACGCTGGGACCCTACATCTCTCCCTGTCCCCCTGCCTGGCAGAGTGTCAGCGCCTCCGTGACTCCATGGCCCTTCCTACATTCTCTGAATCTCTGACTCTCTGTGTCTGTCCCCTGTGGGACCCATAATTCACCCTTGCACAAGGGAAGCCAGAGGAGGGAGGGGGCTGGGCTCCCAGGAGTACCCGTCCCCAGCTGTCTCAGATCGTCAGTGGGTCCCCGGAGGCCACTTGAGGGTTTAACACCCAGAGGCCGAATCTGCAGCTGCAGCTCAGGCCGCCTGCTGCCCAAAGGACGAAGGAGACATGACATGGCTTTGGGGCTTGCCTCTGTCTTCTCTTGGCTGGGGTGCCAGGGCAAGTCGTTCACCTGGAGACCCTCAGTTTCTCCCTCTGTAAAATGGGGAGGTGGCTGCAGCCTTTGTAAGGGCTGGTGCAGGGAAGGACAGGACAAGAGGGGCAGCCAAGGACACAAGGACCACGGCTACCATGATGTCTCCTGTTGGACCAGCTGCAGGAGGCCCCTTGTGTCCCACCCTGGGACAAAAACACTGGGGGCGCCGAAAGAACTTGGACCTTGCGTGTTCCAGAGCCTCCGGAGCCAAACACAGCCGCCCCCAGCCTGTGGGACCCAGGAGTGAGTGCAATGGGCAGAAGGGCTCTTTCCAGAGGCTGGGAAGGCTGCACTAGAAGGGGACACCGGTGCTGGGCCTCTTCAGCATGAATCAGAGCTGGGCATGGGATCAAGGAGGGGAAAAGCATTCCAGGCTGAGGGAACAGCACATACAATGCCTGGAGCCAGGAGAGATCAGAGCCCACTCAAGGCATATGGACTTCGGTGGTGGGGCTGGACCAGGGAACTGATGAGGCATTTAGAGAAGGAGGAGTCCTGGGGCTGAGCTGACCACGGGAAAGCAGGGCAGACTGGGCAAAGCTGGAATGGGGGCGGGGAGAGGACAGAGCCCAGGGCCGACTTCAGCTCCACCTTGACCCCCCTGCATGACCTGGGGCATGGCCTCAGTTTCCCATTTTGTTCACTGGGAGGTGGTTAGAGAATCCCTGCCCCAACCCCCATGGGACGAAGTCTCAGCTCCCCCATCCAGTCTTAGATGCCACTGCTCTCCAGGCCCCTCTCAGCCAGAACGTTAGAGCTGGCAGGGGGCTTGGAGGGTCCAATGGCCAGTCTTGTCCTCATTCACAGGGGAAAACTGACGCTCAGGGCAGGGAGCACGTTGCTTGAGTTCATGCGCAAGCCCAGCCAGGCCCTCCCTGGGCGTTCCTCACCACTCTGGGTGGGGCTGGGGTCTGGAAGGTTGAGAGCACATGAAGGCTGAGACCCCAAGGCAAAATGCCCTTGTCCGCAAGCCTCTGGAACATCACGTCCCTGACACCACCCCAAATCCTTGACCCTGTAAATCTTTGAGCCACAGCCAGAATCGGGCATCACTGTAAATTCTAGAAAGACAAGAGCCTTCGGAACCCTCAGAGCCTCCCAGGACCCCAGGCCCAATCTCGGGGTGCCCAGGCCTAGTGGGGGGCCTCTTCCCAGTCTCCCTCCCTGGTATCGTCTGCTCCCTCTACCGCACAGGGCTCGATTCTCCCCATCGCCAGCATAAAACAACGCCCCCCGAGCCTGGCACACAGCCAGGTTCATTCTTGGGCCTTCTGAGCCTGACCCCGGGCATCTCTGCCCCCTTGATTCGCCCCCCCCTTCCCCATTGAGCCTCCGCCGTGTCAGGGGCCGGGGGCGGAACCAGGAGCGTCCCCCGACTCGGAGCTGGATGGGGGTGGGGGACAGGGGAGCAGGAAGGCAGCAGGTGGTCATGAGATCACAGAGACGGGCTCAGGCTGGGTGACTGGGCAGGGCCCTGACAGGTGAGGAGAGAATGCCACTGGAGGTGGGGGAGGGGTGGGGCCGGCTGGTCCAGGCCGCGTCCCCGAATCCCGACCCGGGATGGGTCGCCTGACCACGGTTCTGGGCCTCAGTTTCCCGGGCGTGGAGCGGACGGGCTTGAGGCCCCTTCAGCACCGCGGACAGCTCCCGCCGGCCTCCGGGCTGTGCCCTCTGCGGGCGCCTCCGCCCCGCGCTCAGGCTCCAGCCCAGCTCGAGGCGTGACCTTGGGCTCCCCGCAGCACCCTCCCAGCCTCAGTTTCTCTTAAAGAGGGGATGTTATAGGCCCCGAATTCAGATTTCGGAGGCCAGCAAAGCGCTCGGGCCCGGTGGGATGGATATTACTATGGACATCCGCGTGGGCGAACATCTAAGTCAGCCCTACGCTCTGCGGCCAGAAGGGGAAACTGAGGCCTGGAGAGCTGTAGGGCGTGGCACGGTCCCCCACCCGCCCGCGCACGACGGAGCCTCGGCAGAGCGAGTCCTCGCCGCAGCGCCCCCGCCGCAGCCCTCCCGCCGTAGCCAGTCTTCTGGTCTGCGCAATGAGGAGGGGTCCGGGGGTCTGTCTCGGAGGCAGAAGGCTGGGCCCGGCGTGGCCGCGCCTGCGCAAACCCGGAGTGGGGGGGGTTGTGGCTGCGGCGCGGGGGAGGGGCTGCCAGCCCTGCGAACAACCTGAGGCGGTTTCCCTGGCAACGGTCTCCACAGCGACTGCGCGAGACCCCAGACCCTTGGCGATTCCCTGCGCGTGCCCTTGCGCCTCCCGCTGCCGCGACCACCGTTCCCGCGGTCCTCACCCCATTCCGGGCTGCGGCTCTCCCGCCCCAGCCGCGCCCACGGCCAGACCCCACGCCCCGCGGCCGGGACCCCCGCGCCCTACCTGGTCCCCGAAGAAGGCCGAGTGCAGCAGGCTCAGCAGCCCCAGGAGCCCCATGGAGTCGCGGCCGCCTCAATCAGTCTGCGCCCCGCCCCTCGGCCGCCGGGGGTGGGGGTGGGAGGGACGGGCCGGGAAGCCTGCGCCTGCGCGGAGCAAGGGACTGAGAGGGGGTCACACGGCGGGGCAGGCGGGGACTCTAACGCGAAGGGGGCGAAAGAGGGGGGAACTGGGGGGCCCTCCCGGGCGGGGGAAGAGAGTCTCGAGGGACTGAGGACTTGGGAGGGGCGGCGTGAGGAGATACCGAGTGAGGGAGATGGGGGCGGGGACCAGCGTGAGCGGAGAAGGAAGGGGGAGGGGCGGGGGTCCAACGGGGTTGGGGAGCCCTAGAGAGGCGCGGGAGGGGTCCCTGGGGGCGGGGGAAGAGCAGGGAGGGGCTCTCACTGGAGCTGGAGAGGCGGTCCGGTGTTGGGAAGTGGGCCCGGGGTAGGAGGGGTCCCCTGGAGGACGGAGATCTCGAAGGGACGTAGGGGGGCGCCGCCCTTCGGCCTCAGTCGGCTACCCGCTTGGACAGTGTCCCTGCAGTGGCCGGGGCCGCGCGTTCCGTTCATTAGTCATTCAGCAAACGTTGACTGCGCGCCTGCTGCTTGCCGGGCTCTGAACTGGGCGCTGGGCACGCGGGGGACTGGTGGGCGACACCACACGTAAACCAACTTTCAGTCATTTACCAAACACTTATTAAACACCTACTGCGTGCTGGGCCCTACGCAGTGAACAAAATAGTCAAAACCCCTGCCCGTGGGAAGCTGACACTGGGGGGAGAGGGACCGATAGTCAACAGGAGAACATGTTGGCTAGAAGTGGGCGCTGAGGAGGAAACAGCAGGGGAGGTGGGGGGCGTGGGGGGCTACTAGGAAGGGCACTTGAGTGGAGACCTGAGGGGTGACCCAAGAGAGAAGAGCATCCCGGCAGAATCAACCGCTAGCGCAAAGGGAGGGGCAGGAGGTGAGGACGAGGAGGGGACTGGGCGGGTCAGGCCGTGCAGCGCCGGGGTGGGGGGACGAGGGAGCCAGCCCCCAGAGCGGCGGGCGGAGCAGGGACGCGCCCCGCTCGCTGCTCACACGCGCCCTCTGGCGGCTTCGGGGAGAACAGGCCGTGGGAGGTGCCGGGAGACGAGGCGGGGTCCGGGGCGACTGAGGGCGTCCGGGAGGGGTGGGGTGGGGGAGATGGGGAGGATGGTGTGGGGTGGGGAGGGATGGGAGAGGGGGGGATGGAAAGGGACGGTGGGGGTAGCGGAGGGGGCGTTATCACGAGCTCTGCTAAGTCCTGGGGAGTAGAGAACAAGCGGCGAGGGAAAGGGGCGCTACTGTGGCTGGGATGGTGAGGGCCGGCCTCCGCAAGCAGGTGCCGGGAATCAGCGGGAAGGGCGTCCGGCGGAGAGCGGAGCCCGTGGGAAGGCTGGGAGGTGGGAACTGGTTGGGAGAGGCCGAGGAACAGCGGGGGGCGGGGCTTCCTGGGCCAAGGCAGACCCTGGGCGTTCTTCTGGAGCCTGGGGAGATCCCAGGAGGATGACACGCATTAAATTGACGTCCAGGTGGGAGATGGTGGAGGGCTGGCCAGGGTGGTAGCAGTGGGGCTGTGGGAAGCGGCAGACCCAAGTTAGGTTCTGAAGCTAGCTGACCGACGGGGGCGGGAGAGGGGTGTAGAGCCCCGAGCCCCAGCGAGGGAGTTGCCTCTGAGATGGTGGAGATGGCGCGCAGGCTTCAGGGGCCCAGGACAGATTCAGGAGGGACGGGACAAAGAAGCAGGAACGTAGCGCGGCCTGAAGGCGGAGCCCGGGCCGCCACCAGACAGAAGGGCTGGGCGGGGACGTCCGGGTCTACAAGGACTCCTGCCTCGCCCCCTGTACCGCCCCGATAGTACTCCAAGATTCAGGCGCCACCTGGCGGCTACAGTGCGCGCCGCAGTCTGGATAAGACAAGGTGTTCGATACAATACTAATATGCAGTCTACTAATCTTACGTAACTATTATACAAACTGCAGAAAATTAAAGTGATGATCATTGCCACTCCTGCCCTAAGCCCACCCAGATGACCTGTGGTGGCCAGGCTGGAAGCTTCCTGTGAACGCTCAAAAGGTGACCCTGGTTACGGGGGGGCCTGATGAGGGGTTACACCAATGCTGCCGTCCCAGGGAGGGTCCTGCTCATTTGTACAAAACAAGAAACTCTGTGCTAAAGGTTCAGTCAGTAACTTTGACTCCGCAGGCCAGGAAAGCACCGGAATGAATATGAATGGGTATGTCTGTGGGCCAATAACACTTTATTTACAAACAGATGGCAATGTTTGCAGCACCCATCCCCACTTCCACCAGCACCGCTCCACTCCGCAAGATGGAGGGGCTCACACCCCTGGCACATGCATTTTGCTCCTGCAGGAGGGCCTAGCAGCTCCAAAGTTACACACGTTTGTACAGCTTTTCGTGCTCAGGGTCAAAAACCACCTCCCTGCGAAGGGTCGGATTTGCCCAGGGCATTCCTCTTTACTCTTCCAATCCAATGTAAAAAACGTGTTTACTTCAGCAATTGCTTTATCTTTCCTTTTTAAAATATTTATTGATTTACTTATGGCTGTGTTGGTCTTTGTTGCTGCACGCGGGCTTTCTCTAGTTGCGGCACATGGGCTTCTCGTTGCAGTGGTTTCTCTTGTTGCAGAGCACAGGCTCTAGGACTCCCGGACTTCAGTAGTTGTGGCACACAGGCTTCAGTAGTTGTGGCTCATGGGCTCTAGAGCACAGGCTCAGTAGCTGTGGCACATGGACAGCATGTGGGATCCTCCTGGACCAGGGCTTGGACCCGTGTCCCCTGCACTGGCAGGCAGGTTCTTAACCACTGCGCCCCCAGGGAAGCCCTTTGTTGTTTTGGCTGCACTGGGTTTTTGTTACTGCGCACAGGCTTTCTCCAGTTGTGGCGAGCAGGGGCTACTCTTCGTTGCAGTGCACGGGCTTCTCATTGTGGTGGCTTCTCTCGTTGTGGAGCACGGGCTCTAGGCGCGCGGGCTCAGTAGTTGTGGCGCAGGGCTTAGTTGCTCCGCGTTATGTGGGATCTTTCCCCACCAGGGCTGTAACCAGTGTCCCCTGCGTTGGCAGGCGGATTTTTAACCACTACGCCACCAGGTAAAGCCCAACTGCTCTTTTAAATTATGGAATTTCCAAAAAGACAACTGAGGCTACAGTGGAGGGAGGCTACCTACTTCCTTTCCAGTTGTGGGGCCGGGCAGGCAGGTCCTGTTCTGACTGAAGTGAATCTGGTCCATGTTGCCCAGAGACCTTCCACGGCAGCCCTCACAAAGGCCTTTAAACTCACTGCGAGGCAGACAGCTAATCTCACCCGACACCCAAGCCTCACGTGATGTATTCAAGTTTCTAGCTGGTTCTTCTGAAGCCCGATCAGGTTCAGGGGGCCATCCACAAGTGTGTCAGTGTTCTATCCATTGAATGGGCTGCCAGCCCCTCACTTCTCACCTTTGCCATCACCCAGGTGTCCTATCTAGTGAGCTAGACCCACGGGCTGCCTTCCCCACTCACCCTTCCCTTCTGCCAGGTGTAGGTCAGGCCCACCTGTCCTTTCTCAGCCCACGGAAGCTCATGGTTTCTGCAGGGCTCTGGCTCCTGGCATGTGCGCGTGTTAGGAACTAGAGGTCCAGCAGCATTTTGACGTCTGTCTGTTTATACATCAAGCCTGTTCCTAACGGGTTGCTCTCTTCTCCTTAAGGGTTTAAAGGAGCCCTCCATGAATCAGGGACATGAGACAGACTGCAGAGAATCTAGTCTCAGCACTTGGGTCCTTCTGCCAAACTGGGCCAACCCGAGTGCTTAATCCTGTCACGCAATCTGTCTCCTGCCTTCTCCACTCGAGGTTACACACGATGAGCTGTGCTTTCCGTTCAATTTAACTCCAGACCAAGACATAACAGTACAAGCAAATTACGTTAAAACTGAAATTCCGGAAAAGGAGCCCAGAGCAGCAGTCACAGGGGGAGAAGCTCCTTTCAACCATCTCCTCCCCGCCTCCATGGCTGGACTGTGGCCGCCCCTCACATTCTAAACTGAGGTGCAGACTTGGGTGCTTAAAGACCACCTGCAGGACACCTCCCTGCTCCCCACCTTGGCTGATGGCAACTCCAGCCTTCCAGTAGCTCAGGCCAGAACCTGGGAGTCCCATTCACTTTCTTCCACATCCCATCAGCAAGCCGTAGGGACCCCTTAGGGCCTCACTGCTGCTTGGACAGTCACAGTGCCTGTCCATCCACTGGGGCACCTGCCATCTTTCCCATCGTGAAGGAAACAAGATCTGATCAGGAAGACTTAGGGAACACGGTGGAGACCCCACCCACAGGACACCCCAGGAAGGCGCGATCCAAGGCTCAGGGCCCCGGGGTTACTGTGGTTTTCAGAAGCTGATCGGGAGCACAGGGAGAACCAAGAGGAGGCACCGATGCAGGCAGCGCAGGCCCCTGGACATCCCGGGACTTAGCACAGAGCCCAACCCACCCGTTCCCTAGCCTCAGCCTACCCGAGGGGCTGTGTCTACAGCAGGAAACCCAGGGCCACACGCTGTCCAACAATGGCCCGTGACCCACCTGAGCCTCCAGGTTTTGTGACCAGGCCCAGCCCCCTTCCCTGGGGGGTGGACCGGAAGCACCACACGTGGGAAGGACTGGTCGCACTCGGGACTAGACAAGTCTCTACCTTTATTGGCCAGCAGGCTACTTAAGGGGGATGAAGCGGGAGGAGTGGGTGGCCCCAATGCCGGGCCGGCCGTGCTTCACAGGCTTGTAGGTGATGGAGAACTCGCCTAGGTAGTGGCCGATCATCTCAGGCTGAGGAGGAAGGGAGCAGGGTGGTCAGGAGGGCGTGGGTGGCCACGCCCCGCCCACCCCGGCCCAGCACAGCCCACACGCACCTTGATTTCCACCTGGTTGAAAGTCTTGCCATTGTAGACGCCCACCATGCTGCCCACCATCTCGGGCAGGATGATCATGTCGCGCAGGTGCGTCTTCACCACCTCCGGCTTCTCCATGGGCGGCGCCTCCTTCTTGGCCTTGCGCAGCCGCTTCAGCAGCGAGTGCTGCTTCCTCCGGAGGCCGCGGTTCAGCCGCCGCCGCTGCCGCGCGCTGTACAGCTGCATCAGCTGCTCACTGCAGGCACAGCGCACAGAGCGGGAGGCCTGAGACCCGGCTCACCCCCACCGCCCGCCCACTGACACTCCCGCTTCCCGTAGGGCCCCCAAAGCAACACTCGCAGCCCGGCCAGGGCCCACGGCACCCGCGCCGAATGTTCGGGATAAAGCCCTCCGGTTCAAGAATCGCCCCCCCCGCCCCCCGCTGTCTACAAACGAGGAAGCCGAGCCAGGAAAAGAGGTAGGTCAGGTGAGGCGGCGGAGCCGCCGAACTTCACGGGCAAACTGCTCTGCCCCGAAGGCCTCAAGAACCCAGGAGCGGGGCCACCCTGAGAAACCCACAGCCAACGAGGACCCTGTGCTGTGCCCCCAGGAAGCCGGCCCCCTCCGAGCCAGACCCGCGTACACCTCCAGGAAAAAAGGCGTCCCTGGCTGTCCGCAAGCCTCTCTCCCCATCTGGGGGCCAGGTCGTCGCACCCACCCTGCCTAAAAGCTTCCAGCTCCTCCAGTCAAACCTTAGACCAGGGATCGGCAAACTCCCGCCCACGTACCAAATCCCAGCCTGCAGCTGCCCGACCTCAAGAGGCTCGCGAGCTAGGACAGCGTTTACATTTCCGAGTGGACGAAAACACGTCCAAAGAGGACGCGTAGAAATCCTTTTAAATTCGATCCTCAACGTCTCCACGTGGAGTTTTATCCGCACGCAGCCCCGCCCTCTCCTTTACACACGGTCTACGGCCGCGGCCGCAGGTCAGGCTGCAGCCCCCAGCCCTCGGACACCCCCGCCGCCGCCATCCCCCTCCCCTGCCCGGCCGCCACTTACTAGGACATGTCCAGCAGCTGGTCGAGGTCCACGCCGCGGTAGGTGAACTTGCGGAAGGTCCGCTTCTTCTTCTGCTCCACTTCCGCCTGCGCGGGCCGGGATACTGGTGAGCGGGACCCCGAGACCCATCTCCCAGCCTGCGGCGGCATAACCGGGCCCGCGGCTCCCGCCGAGAAACGTGCGGCCCTCCCGGGCACGGAAGCCCACGGGGACGCACCACCTCGGGCCCGTCCTGGGGCGGCCCGGGGCTACGGGGGCTCGGCTGGGACAAGCGGGCCGACACAGGCCTTCCCTGCCCCGGGTCGTCCCGACACCCAGCAGGCCCGCCCCGCGCCCCCATGTCCGGAGGCGGTTCCAGAGGCCTGCAGGAGGCTGCCGCAGCCGCGCGGCCTGACCCCGGCCTCCACTGCGCGACCAGAGCTCGGATGGCGCCGGATGGGCCCGGAACAGACACACTAACCGTTACACTCACCATCTGGTCGGCTCTTCAGAAAGGATCGTCCTTTCTACGCCTGCGCAGTTATCTCGCGGCCTCTCACTTGCCCCGCCCCCGGGCTGCGCGCGCGCGCGCTTCCGCTTTCCCAACGGAGGACGCGCGCCCTCTGCTGTCCGGAGGCCAGAGCGCTGGCTGCGAGGAATAAAGGAGCCTCTGCCAACCTTGGGTGCTCGGACCCCTCAGGCTGGAGCCGGCCGCCTAGTATTTGGGAGCCCCTTCCTCAACTGGGGGACGTGAGACGCGTCGCCGCCCGTCTTGGAAACTCATATTCGTGCTCCTTAATCTCCATAATGAAATCCACGTAAAAAAGTGTTTATGGAGTGCCTGTTTGCAGTAAGCGCGCTGTCTCGGTTCGGGACTGGCCCTCCCCTAGGGAGCTCGCGTCCCAGTGGGCGAGACAGACCCGTAAGAAACAAGGTCATACAGATATCTGATCCAAAAGGAAACTCGGGGGGTTGGGACACTGGCTTTGCACAGATGGTCAGAAACGGCTTCCCTGATAGGGACCAGCCAGCCTTTAACAGACGAACTCATACCGATATAAAGTAACAACTGCAATATTGCAGTGCTGGGTTTGCAACACATAACATGTGATATGTCTAACAAGAAGAGCAAGGACGGGCCGAGGGATGAGAGCTATATAGGAGTACGCTTTCAATAGTCACTGGAACAAGTGTCCATCTGAAGGCAATTCTGGTACATTAAGATGTATGTGGTACCATGTGGCCCAGCAGTCCCACTCCTGCGTGCATACCCCAAAGAACTGAAAGCAGGGACTCCAACAGATTTGCACACCCATGTTCACAGCAGCATGATTCACAGTAGCCAAAAGGTGGAAACAACCCAAGTGTCCATCCATGAATGAGGGATAAACACAATGAGGTCCACCCACACAGTGAAATATAATTGAGCCTTAAAAAGGAAGGAAATTTTGACACATGCTACAATGTGGATGGAACTTGAGGACATCAGTGAGAGAATCCAGACATAGAAGGACAAAATACTGTATAATCCCACCCATGTGAGGTCCCCAGAGGACCCAAATCCATAGAGGCAGGAAGTAGATGGTGGGGGTCAGGGGCTAGGAGAGGAGGATGGGGAGTTAAGAGTTTCAGTTTGGGAAGAGAAAGTTCTGGAGATGGATGCGGGGGCAGGGGGGTGGGGATGGTTGCACAACAATGTGCATGTACTTAATGCCACTGAGCTGTGCACTTAAAAAGTAGTTTAAAATGGCCAATCTTGTATTTTTTTAATTTTTTTTTTTTGGCTGCGTGGCATGTGGATCTTAGTTCCCTGACCAGGGATGAAACCTGTGCCCCCTGCAGTGAAAGTGTGGAGTCTTAGCCACTGGACCACCAGGGCAGTCCCCTACCAATCTTATATTTTGTCACAGTAAAAAGCAACCCAACAGATGTGTGTGGTAAACTATAGAACAACCCCTAAAAAACTCAAAAAGCACGATGAAAAAAATTAAAAGAATTAATTTTCTAGCTACACTAGAAAATAGTCACTGAATGCAAAAGAAAGCCGTAACAGAGGCATACAAGAACAAAAAGACGTGATACATAGAAAACAGGTAAACATTTGGCAGGAGTAAGCCCCATGAATAGATAGAGGATGCACTCAGCCCTGCAGGGAGACTGAGGTCCTGGAAGAGGGAGTGAATGTGCAAAGGCCCTGAGGTAGGAATGAGAAGATAAAACAAGAGAAAAGGCCAATGCCCTCCCCTCCCCCCGCCACATGACTCCACCGCGCCTCACTCAGTTTGCCCTCACTCAGTTTGCGTGTGGAGCACGAGGTGACTGTCTCCGGCCCCCTACCGACCAAGTGGCTTTTCGGGGAGCTGGGGCTGGCCTGGAGGGGACGGGAAGTCTGAGCCCTCCTCAGCCATTTCCACAACGGGGCGGGGCGGGGGGGGGCAGTAACCAATTAGGCTTCACGAGAAGGAGGGGACGTCCCTCCGTGCCCCAGTGGGGTACAATCACTGTGTTTGGGACTACAGGAAGTGTCTATCAGGGTGTGAAGGTGCGAAGCGGGCTTGCCCAAGTTTACGGAGGCAAACGTGGTCCTGGGAGCTCCTGGCTGGCTGGAAGCCCCTTAAATGATTGCATGGCACCCTTTGGCCAAGAGACTGTAATTTTGCAGAGAATTCATCTTGCTGATGTAAGGAGCTAACTTTTAACAATGCGACGACACGCGGTGGGGACTGGAGGGTGCGGGCACGAGGCCCCCCACTCTGCCTGACCCTGCTGCTTCTGTGAACCGGAGGGATGGGAGGAGGAGGGGTGCAGTCTTGAAGGGTCGTCTTGGGTCTGGGGGAGAAGATGCCCGTTTCACTGGCTTTCTGGGCTGAGCCAAGCTTCCCTTCTCCCGCAAAGTGCACTGGGCTGGGGCTCTCCGGCTGTCTAGTTCACCGCATTCTCAAGCCTGGCACACTGGAGCCATCCAGGATTTATGTTCTGAAATCTTGTTTTTATGACAACGGAACGGCCCCGTCACTTCACGTGGCAGAGGAGACTCTGCAGGTGGGAACTCGTCCCACCCCGCCTCCCTGGCCCCCAGGTTCCCTCTGCATCTCTGGGATCCCCCTTGGCTAGGACTCAAGCTGCTCCACTGCCCAGGCCTGGCCCTGCCTCTGGGGCCCTGTGAACAACAGCTGGGCCCCACCAAGTGCCCACCATGACGACCTTCAGCTCCCTGAGCTGCACCCCACCGGCCCTGAACTGGGGGTGCCGACAGCCCCAACCCATGTCCACGGCCCACTTCATGGAAAGATGAGCGGCCCGCCCAAGGCCACAGTCCAGGTGTCACTCCCGCAGGGGCGGGGGTGGCCTGGCCAGCCCCACCCACGTGTGTGCAGGCGTCTCTTCCTCGGAGCCCGGCAAGTGGCCTCTGAACCCTGGGACCCAGGGTCCCTCACAGTGCGTCTGCAGCTCTGACCAGGCCCCCCACCACCACCAGACCAGATCCCCCAAAGCCCCAGACCTGCCAAAGAGGGCCCAGGCTCCCCACACGGAAAGGGGCTCCTCTAAGCAGAGGGAATAACAGACACAGCGTGGGTTTCTAATCCAAACGCACTTTCTTTATTCAAACCGGTCAGCGGGGACGCCCTAAAGCCCCAAGCGCGGGAGATGGGCTGGCCCGGCCTCCTCCTGGTCCTTGACGCCAGAGCGGACGCAGGCGAGCGCGGCCCCACGGCGCACCTGCAGACATGGCCAGGCACGCCAGTCGACAAAAGCAAAGAATAAACAAAAAAGAAAACACACTCAGTAGATTTCTTCTTTAAGCTCCCAGAGTTTCTGGACCAACGAGTCCCAACCCTCAAAGCCAGGAGTGAGGGACTAAAAACGCCCCTCACCTCCACCAGTGCCGACAGAAACCCTGTTTTAAATTAAAAAATAAGCGAGTATACATTGTAGAAAATTTCTCTTAAAAATCTCACAATTTGTAAATGTATATTTTTTTCTTTAACATAAAAGTTTACAATATACGGTAAAATAAAGGCTCAGGAAAATAATTGCAAAAAAAAGGAAGAAAAAGAAACCTGAAGTTTTGAATTAAAGCTGAAGAATTTTTTTAACCCTGTTGTTGAACCAGTGACTTTTTTATTGAGCTGATGGGTTAGAGAAATAATACGTTTAAAAACTTCGGTCCAGATGCCCACAGCCACCGCCAGAAGCCCCCCACGCTCCAGTTGGTATTTTCCCCAAGTTTGTGATTGTCACGAGTTCACAAGTTTGAATCCTGGCCTCAGCCGCCCGACATCCTCAAGGTGCTGCGGCTAGCGTCGGTAGGGGTGGAATCCTTGTACGTTGTGGTTCTGACCGCGTCCAAAGCCACTTCCGCTGGCGGGGGGACCCCCCGAGCCGGGCACCGAGGGGCCCCCGTAGGAGGGGGGCTGCTGGCTGGGGTCTGAGAAGCCCTGTCCGAAGCCCGCCAAGTCCTGTCCGTAACCTGCGGGGAAGGGCTCAGTGAGTTGGGACCACTTCCGCTCCCACTGGCACCCACGGCCAGGGCCCTGCGCGGGGCAAGGCATGGACCCGGAGGGTGGAGGGCCCACCTGGGGGCCTCGGCAGGACCCTGGGCAGCTGCCTTGCACAGAAAGAAAAGCAGTTCTGAGACCCCTCGGACCCCTCGTCTGTCCTGTCTGCTCTCAGCCCCTTTCCCCACTCACTGCCCTGCCCTCACGGCTGGAGAGGCCCTTGAGCCTGGAGACACAGATGATCTGGCCTGCCTTGGTGGACCACAGGCTTCTAGAAAGTTTGTCCTCAGGTGGACCACAGGGTGGACCACAGGGTGGACTCAGCACAGATTTCAGGATGGGAGGAAACGTGACAGGCCAGCCTGAGGTACAGGTACAGAGCTTGGCCCTGACGGTGCTGCCTGCACAGCCCCTCCAGGTTGGGCAGTCCCTCCTCCAAGCAGGAGCAGACCCACACCATGCGCAGTGGAGGGGGCCGTCCCGGGGGCCCAGACGCCCACCGTGCTGCCCCATGGAAGGAGAGCTCGGGGCTAGCGGGGCGGTGGCCGGACGAGATCCTTGCCCCGGCAAGGGCCCGTCCCCGAGGGCACCGCCGAGTCCACCCCCGCCCAGGATGGCAGAGGAGGCGACATCGTGGCCCGGGCGCAGGCAGTGGGGACCGTGGAGGAGGAGGCGCCACCTACCTAGGCCACATCACTGCTCAGCCTGACCATAAGAGTGTAAACAAAGTGAGGGCCGAAGCCTGGCGGCTCTGGAGAAGAGGTACCCAGGCCTGGCAAGAGACGAGACCAGGCTGACTGCCCCAGGCGGCCTCGGCAGAGGAGCAGGGGCGGGGAGGGGCACACGCGCTGTCGCTCGCACACCCCCACCGGGGGCCGGCGACCCCACACCCGCCACCACCGCCACGTCCTGCTCCGGGTGAGGTGAGAACCCACATGCTCAGGGACCGCGGCCGGGCAAGGCCCCCAGGGGAACAAGAGCGTGCGGTGTAGGGGTGCTGGGGGCGTCTGTTCAGCGCCAGCAGAGCCCCAGGCCCACCCTGTCCCCACAGGAGCTCCTCTGATGGGTGCGGACCCCGGGCTCCAGCATCCACCTAGCAAGCACCCTTGGGGACGCACAATGCTGACGTCGCACGGCCCTCACACCCGCCCTGCGCCCTACAAACCCAGACACCCAAGGCGGCAGGGCCCACCGGGGCGCCCCCAGGCACAAGGCCCCGGACGTCTGCCAGCCGCGGATGCTCCTCCGCGCCAGCGCCCTGGCTGAGACCCCAGAAACCAAGCGCCTGCATAAGGCCCGCTCGAGCCTGGGTCTCTCGAGCTCTCCCCGCGGCGCGTGGATGTGGGGAGCGAGGCACTCACCGTACTGACTGTACGGGAAGTCGGGCTGTGCCGACGGCGGTTTGCTCATGTCCGGAGCGGCCTGAGACGGAGGCGGCGGGAAGGCCAGAGGTGCAGCCCCCGGAGTGGCCGGTGGTGGGGGAACCCCTGGGGGGGCGAACTGATCCGGTGGGGGAGGTGGAGGCCCGTAGCCAAAACCTGCAGGCAGACAGGAAAGACAAACACAGACGCGGTGCTCACCCTCAGGAAGCCGCCCAGACCACCTCCACCCAGCAGCCAGGCCTCGAGGACGCCCACAGGCCGGGCCCACAGCCGAGGAAACGACCCCCACTGGGCAGAGCCCGACCAGCGGCCAGCCTGGCAGCACACGCCTAGCCGGGCGGGGCCGCAGCCCGGGTGGCCTTGGGAAGGCGGGAAGTTGTGAGCCGTCCATGAAGGGCGCCCCGCTCTTCCTCATCAGAAATGAAACTGGCCGGGGGCTGGGCCGGGAGCAGGCGCCCCTCCTGTAAGGACACGCGGTCATCAGGTGGCCCGCAGGCCCTGGTCCGGGCTACAGGGCTGCACTGCCCGGTCCCGGGTCCCTGGCCACAGGGGGCCGCTGAGCACGCCGCCCCAAGGAACACGAGGGAAGGAAGGCAGAAGACACTTCCTGCCGGCCGAACGATACACTCAGGTGGCTGCTTGTCGGCCCTACAGGATCAGGTGAGGCACTTCTCTTTCCTGATGGACACACGGTCACCACGTGTGGCCACACCCCCTCTACCCACGGTGCTGGGGGATGGAAGGCCCGCCCCAGCCCTCCAGGGGCGCCTCTTCAATTACAGCTGGGCACAAAGCAAGTGAATCAAGTCCCCTCAAGTGAAGCACGGAGAGCAGGTCCCGAGGGATCAAGGTGAGCAAGAGGGTGGGGGAGGGAGAGGGTCTCTGTGTCCGACAGGGCCCGCGGCCACTTACTGAACTGCGGGGGCGCGCCGTAGCCCTGGGGGAAGCCCTGGGGAGGGGGGAACCCTCCAGGAGGGGTAGACACGATGTAAGAGGTGAAGGGCGGAGGCGGCGGGGGGGCTCCTCTTCCTGCGGGGGGCGGTCCGTAGCCACCTGGAACACAGAGAGCAGGATGAGGGCGGGCAGAAGCCCCCAGCCCCATCCACCAGTTTCACACCCTGTTCTCTCCATCTCCTCCCAACAGGGACTCACCGATCGCCTGTCCTGCTGGCACCCACATCCCTGCAGGGAAAACAGAGAGGGGTGGGTGCTGCGTCAGCGCCATGGCGTGGACTGGGGACCCCCGCCCCCCGCGGGACCTGGTGTCCTGACGCATCACGGGTGCAGGGGAGACGTCAGAGGGGAGCCTTCCTTGGGTCGCATGGCCCCAGCCCTTCCAAGCAGCCCCTCGGTCGGGAGGGCGGGGACGCCCACAGAGCAGGGACTCAGTCGCATGTGTGGGACTCAGGCTGGGAGGCAGGAAGCCAGGGCGGCCTCCGGCCAAGCGCTGGTTCTTCCCCTGCTTGTGGGTATGAGGGCATCTGGTCTCACTAGATGGTCCCCTACAGCCGTGGCTTGTTTTGCAATAAAAACCATTCTAAAAGCCAGCCCTGGAGAGACCAGGAATAAAGCCTGGAGCCATGCAGAAACAGTCTATGAGCTTGGGGGCGCCCGGTGCCCTTCCCTGGACAGTGTTCCTTCCCTAGGTTTCTAAAGGGAATGGAGGCTCCTGGATCCTGGCTCAGGGCCCCTGGCCACCCCAAGCCTCCCCGCAAAGCTGTCCGTAAAAGCTCTGCCAGCCCCACACGGAGGGCCCACAGCCCAGGGAGCTGGAATAGACCCAAAGGGCTCAAGAGGCAGGACGCCATGCTTCCTCCCCGCTGGGTGGAAACCCCACTCTCCCCAGAGCCTCCGACCAGAGCCTGCGAGACAGTCAGCCACGTCCATCTCCCACTCCGGCCTCGTGGCACCTGCCCTTGGAGACACATCTCCGACCTCCGCCGGAGGCACCAGCCCAGCACTCCCAGCGCCCGTGGGCGGCAGACGGGACAGACCCACCCAGCCCTGGACAGGGAGGGGCCCTGGCGCAGGTTCCGGCCCCCACAGCCCACACGCGTGGCAGTGGGCACGTCCCAGCTGTGGATGGGCCCGTCGGGAGGGACGCCAGCCTTACCTTGCGGGCCATACCCCTGCTGCCACGTGGGCGGGGGCTGACCTGCCCAGCCGTTGGCGGCACTGGGCACGACCCGGCTGCCCCACTGGCTGGCCCCCGGCTGGCCTGGCGCTTGGCTTTTGCTGTCCCGTGGCTCGGCCCGTTTAACTTCCACCTAGACAAATCGAGCTCTGGTTTAGGGAGATGCTGAGGGTCTCAGACCCCCTTCCCTTCAGACACACCCTCAGATAACTTACAACTACACTTAGCATCTTATTATGACTTAAAACTAAATACTTAACTATAAACCTTATTTAGGCCAGTAACTTTTTTTCTTAAAAAAGTTTTTAAAATTCTTTTGTCTAAAAAATGTTTCTCAGGTACAACAGATCCAACTGTAAGTCACATGAAGCCCCACCCACTGCAGAGCAGGGCTGAGGGCCAAGAGTCCGCAGAGAGTTCTGTGCGTGACAGGGGCCTTTCAGTCAAGTTAAGGGGCAGTGTCAACCCAGGGTCACGCAGGTCAGGCTCAGGCCAACCATCGTGGCCCTCCTCTTGGCCCCGCCGGCCAGCTGTGCAGGCCCTCTCCAAAGCCCCCGCCCTGCCTTCGCCCTTCAGCTCATACCTGAGAAACACAGTTGGTTTACTTAGGTTTTTTATTTAAAATGTCTAATGGAAGATAAAGACTTACCTTCCCCAGGCTAACGCTTAAAGAATCTCAATTAACTCAAAATAATGTCAGAGGGAATGGATGTGATAAGAGAATCTTACATTACATCTAACAAAAAAAGTAAACAAACATGCAATAAAATGGACATTTGAATCAGTAAGCAATCTTCATACTGTGTTAGGTCAGCAGCCCAGGACCCTTCCGCTTTTGGATGTGCCAGGAGCCACAGCATGTGGAGGGTGGGACAAGGGGACCGAGGTTCCCATCCCACCAGGCCTAGCCCCGCCTACACAGCCTTTCCAATGTGGGCCGACTGACAGCAAAGACCCCCGATTCCAGGGCTGCGTTAGCATTCTAGAATCCCCAGTTATTCTTGTTTGTAGGATAAATTTTAGCAAGGAGAAAGAGACAATGAATTCACTTGGAGTTGTCCTTGGGGTCTCACAGCCTGGTGCGCCAAGCATCCTGTATTCAGAATCCCATCAATTCTGCCTAAAGGCATTCCTGGGAGAGGACAGACAGGCGGGGGACAGAGGCACAAAGACCCCACCTTCCGATGCCCCGAGGATGCTCCATGGACAGGAACAAAATCCCCAGTAGCTCAGGGCGGTGCGAAAGCAGGACCAGAGGACCCATTTCAAAGAACTCAAATTAATGAGTCTTCACACTTTCCTTAAGGGAATTTGGTTCCTGCTTACAAAGCAAAGCAGCCCTGTGATTTAAGAAGTATATATATTCTTTTGGTCTTCCTATTCTGCCCTTAGCTTTTAATTACAAGTGGGCCCCAGCCCTTCGAGACAGGGCTGGAGCTGGACTCTGCCCCTGGGAGCAGATCCGTGCACTGAGCGGGCCTCTCTGTCCCTGAAGGAGGACCTCACTTCTCCCCAGTTGTAAACGCCACAGGACCTTAAAACATGGGACACGGGCTCTTCTGAACGTGTGTTCATAACAGCGCACACCCTTGGAATCTGCAAGCTAACCTTAAACTAGAAGCATCAATGAACGTCTCAAACTGAGAGCATGACTGTGTCTCCTGCACAGTCAGGTTCGCGTGGAACTGAGTCAGCCGCCCATCTGTAAAGCGAAGGGGCGGGGGGGGGGGTACCCCTGGGGCCAGACTCCCTCCACGTCTCAGCCGACGCAGGGCTCCGGCAGAAGGGCTGGGCTTGCCAAGGGGACGAGGACAAGCCGAGGGCCTGGGAGGGGCGGCAGCCTGGGCGACTGCACAGCCCCCCACCAGCTACTCAGGTGAGAGCCGAGTTCTCAGCAAGCTCAGGGCCGGAAAATGAGGGGTCGGGCCACCTCCCGAGAGGCTCCCTCCGTGGCAGCAACACAGTATGAAGATGAAACACCAGAGGTCACTTGACTGCATGGAGTTAAGAACTATCAGGAGCATGTGGCCGGTACCGAGTTCACAGTAAGTGACCCAATTTGAAAACCAATCCTTCAGGATGTTTACGTTGCCTTCAGTTTTACACGGAACCTGTTCTCAAAGGTTCACGGCCCGGCACTTTACGGGCCGGCGTGGGACGGGAGGGGAGGGGAGGGGACACACATCTGAAGGAGTGGTCACTGAAACCAAGCCTGAGGCAACCCGTGACTTCACTGGACGCCAGCCTGCCCACCCCGCCGGCCGCCCCCCAGGGGCTCTAGAGCCAGGGGCTCCGAGAACCGGGTCCGACCCCCAGCTGGGGGTCCTGGGATGACTAGCCCGGCCCTCCTCCTGTCAAGGGATTTCCTCTCCAGTGAAATCCCGAGGTTGCCTAAGACTTAGTTTGGTCTTAAGGTAAAATAAAACTACAACTACACACTTTTTTGCCCATGATGTCGTGAAAATGCATGTTGACAGCCTGGTCCACTGATTGTTCGTCCTCGAAAGTAATAAATCCAAAACCTAGCCAACGACGAAGAGTGAATCAAGGTAGCAGGGTGTTGTGACACAAAACAGGATGATGAACAGTATTAGGGACGGGCCGAGGGATCGACCGAGGGTTTCAGCGAAGCAAGTGTGCGAGGCTGTGGGGCATGAGCACGTCTCAGCCCAGACGCCGCCTCCTCCACAGAGATGACCTTGGAATCACAGGGGCGCATCTTAGCAGCAGCCCGGACAGCAGGGCGGTGAGGGCCCGGCTGGCGGGCAGCCCCAGGTGTGTCGTGGGTGCGCTTCTGCTTTTCTGAAACCCAGGGTCCTCCCCCTCGGCTGGCAGTCGCTTTGCAGCTAGTGCTGACAGCAGCCGTACATTGTTCTAGCGCCTTAACAGAGGTACGTCTCTACCAGTTAGAGCCTCGCCAAGCTTGCCCAACGCTGTTGGGTAAGCCCGAGGAGTCCTGCCAAGGTAACGTACGTATGTATACAGGTGTCTATCTATACGTAGCTGCATAAATACACAGAGATACAGGCCACAGTGGGTTCCAGCAGGTCAAACACTGCTGTCGGCAGCAAGAGCAAGAGGCACCATGTCATCAAAAGGACAATTTCAAAGGGAAAAACAATTTAGCGTTTCCCAAACACAAGAAAGTGCAGTATAAACGAAGTTTGCTGGTCTGGTGAGCGTGGCTGCCTGGCTAGCGTGGAGTGTCCAGCCCTCAGGCTGCTGCTCTGGCTCCCCAGGGCCCATCTGCGCTGAGCACTACAGGCCCCCCACGGCAGCCAGCTGCCGGAAGACCCCGAACAACAAAGGACAGGCCAGGGGAAGGGCCAGGGCCCAGAAGGGGCGGAAGATGGGTGTGGGGGGAGGGGCACGGAGCACCGCGGGAGGTGGACGCAGGGGGCGGGGGCAGCCCCTGGCGGCAGGGGAGGGAGCACCCAGGAAGGAGGCCTCTCGAGCTGAGCAAAGAAGGATGCGGGAGCACAGCTGTGTGGACCGTGTGGAAAGACTCCTGGCAGAACTGTGGTGGGAGAAGGATGGAGGAGGGAAGGCAGCTCAGAACGGTAGGCGGCAGCCTCTCCGGGAGGCCCGTCCTCTCCGCACACGCGCCTGCCTGAGCGTGACACACGCACACAGGACCTGCACACGGCGTGGGGAGGAACTGTGAACAGACCGGAGGAGACAGGCCGCAGTGGCGGGCACGCGGGAGGGCATGAGGGAGCAAAGGCAGCGGCTGAGGTGTGTGGGGACTGAGCCCCGGGGCGGGGATGGGGAGCCTCAGATGGACCGAGGGACAGGGAGGGAGCGAGGGAGGGAGGCTTCGGAGAAGACTCAGGAAGGAGAGAAAGTAGGGACGAGCTCTCGGGGAGCCCGCTGACCAACTGCTGGCTCTGGCTCGGCTCCCACCCTCCACCCGCCTAGCACTGGGGGCCGCGCAGGGACTCGCCAAGCCCCACGGCGGAGGATGATGGCAGGAGCTACATGGGAACAGGGCCGAGGGGCGAGCCCCGAGCACTCTCCCACAGCCCCTCCTGCCCAGACCCCGCGCCGGCCGCCTGGCGCCCCCGGGCCCGGGCTGAGGACCACAGGCGGCCCACGGGGAGACTAAGAGCAGCCTCGGGACCCCCGCATCCCAAGGCGTCCCAAGATCGGAGGCAAATGGTGGAACACAACATGGGTGATGAACGGCATGTGAGAAAGTGAACGTTTTCTCCAAGTGCAGGAGTGTCTGAAGCCACAGGGCTCGCGGTCCTTAGAGTGCAAGAGGCGGTGAGTCGTGGGGAAGGAGCCCCGGGGCAGGGCTTCTAGGGACGCGTCTGTCTGTCAAGAGGCGACATCACCGCTGAGGAAGCGGAACAGAAACACACTGAAACTTCGTTTACACCCCACTGGAGCAAAGCCCGCTCCCTCCTCTGACTGCGGGACTGGCCTGTACCTGTGTGATATAATTTAGCACCTGGAGAAGAGAAATCTAAAGAGATATCGTTAATCACAAACAATTCACAGAGAGAAAAGGAAAAACAACTTACTTAACATTACTGTACTTTACTATGAAACACTTAAGTATGTCACTAAGCATGTACGTCTACATTAAAATTAAGACTAAGACTTAACAGCTTAATCGACATGAAGTGAGGATACGTTACTTAATCATGGAGGAAGAGGAGGATGAGGTTCAAATGGCAAACTATTCTCCAGCATGGCGGGCGCATGCTGTGGGCGGCGCCGGCCACGCTTGGATGCCTCGAGGGGCTGGGCAGGGGCCGCGGGGCCTGGCGCACCTAGCTCACAAGGCCGGCCCAAAAGCGGTTCAGGAACCAAAACAGGGACAGAGGCAGGGACAAATAGCAGCAGCCAGGGGGAAAAAAAAAAAAGAAAGAAAAACAAAGGGCACGGAAATTGGGCGCCCAGTGTCCCAGCCCCGCAAACCACAGTGGACGTGCAGGTGGCGGCGGGGGAGGCTGATGCGGGCGCGCTGGGGCGGCTCCTTGCCCTCCTCCCACCCGCCCCGCCGACTTAGGGGACTTACGGAAAAAAGAACAAGAAAAGAGAAAAAAGCATGGGATGGATCAAGGGAACTCCACGTTCAAGCCGAGCTGGGGCAGACCTAGCCTGACGACATGAAATGAGACTCCTGACTTCGCTGGAGTGAACTTAAAACAGGAGACGGTCGTAATTGAGCAAGTTCACAATTTAAAAGAAAGACTAATCTTTCAGGACACCCTTAAAAACATAAACCATGTTGAAATTCATGCCAAGTTGTAAAAACTTCAAAAGAACGAGCTTAAAAAAAAAAAAAAAAAAAGGTTGTACCGCCTGCCCTTGGGAAGCAGACAGGCTGGGGCTGCGTGGGAAGGGACTTCAGTCTCCAAACCACCCTCTCCTGAGGCAAGGCTCGCTACAACCACCACCTAATTGTGAGATAGTTTGCCATCTGAGGGGAAGGCCAGGGACAAACTCCATCTCTTTTACCTCGAGGCCTCTGCTTTTCCGCGTCGTAGATCATGACCACTTCCGTGACCTGGAAGGGAGATGGGCGTCTGAGGGCCCAGGTCTGCAGGTGGCACAGGCACATCTGCCTACAGCACTCCCGGCCCCCGCTGCCTGGGACTGCCTGCCGAGTGCAGGAAGTTCCGAGGCAAAAGGCCGGCTTCCTGGGCTCTGAGACCCATGGGGCCGAGAGCAGGCCGAGGGGTGCTCACGGGGCAGGGTAGGTGGCGGGTCACCAGGGGCCCAGGCCCCACGCTCCAGTGGGGAGACGAGAGCCAGGACCTCCCACCCGGGATCAGAGTCCCCGGCCTGGCTAGGCCACCACGTTCCCTTCCTCGTCCACTCCGCACAAGTTCCTGCCAGGCCCTGGGTACAAAGAGGTACCACCAGGCAAGCACGCTGCAGCCGGGGCACGCGTGGCCGGTGGAAGCCTGGGGGGACTTCGTGTCTCTGCTTCGGATGAGGGGACAGCCTCCCAGCCCACTGGCCCCCTAAGCCCTGCCTGTGTCCTGTCTGCCCCGCTAGAACTCAGCTCCCCAAAGTTTTTTAGCCTCTTCCAGAAAACAAACCCACCCGCCCCCCCATCCTAGGGGAGGGGGCGGAAGCCTCACCCAAGCCCAGCCCCTTCTTCCTGACACCATCTAGCGCTTTCCACCACAGTGGCTACAACCGACCCGAGGGCCTTCCAGGAGGTCAGTCTGCCCCATTTACAGTAAGTCCTCTCCTGGGATGGTAACTGGCCAGGCAGGGAATGGATGGGGCTTTGGTCTGCTTTGTGCCAGGCTCAGCCTCCCCAGGACACAGGGCTGCGCCACTCCCGCCCTGACCGACCTGCTGCTGGCGCGGGGAGAACTCACCACTCCAAATTTCTTGAAGTATTCCCTGAGCTCTGTCTCACCACAATTGTGAGGAATTCCACCGACAAATATCTTATTTGATTTACTGTTATCACTCCTGGGTCCTTTCTGCTGTTTCAAGGAGGAGAAGATGGTTAGTTCACGTCGGGAAACTTCCTAACACTCCCCGCTATTGTGCACGGTGTGGCCTCTGAAGGTCAGACCAGAACCCCAGGAGCCCAGTGAGTCCAGAAAACCGCAACGGCCGCTGTACGAATGAACGCGTCCACCCGCCGACAGAGGATGGGGCGCCCCAAGCACGCCCACCCATGGCGCCTGCCAGCTCTGCGGTGTGGAACCCAGGGCTTTAGGAGAGGAGAGCGAGTACCAGGGTGGCCTGCACAAACCAAACTGGCAGACCAGGCTCGCTTCCAGGGGCAGTGTGTAAGCTGGTGACGCACAGACGGTGGAAAGCTCTGGTAACTGAGGCTCAGTTGCCACCTCTTCCGCCTTCTGGCCTGGACCCCGCTCTCTGTGGACACCCCGCGCTGCCACCCCCCAGACACCAGCAGCTGGGGACGCAGAGGCTGCACTTTTGGGCATGGGGGCAGGGTGCCAGCGGCAGGGGCAGGCGCAGAGGTGGGTACACATACGGCCGGCCTCCACAGCCACGGGTTCTGTGTCCTTGGATTCCACCAACCGTGGATCAAAAATATTCAGAAAAAAAAATTCCACAAACTTCCACAAAGCAAAACTTGAATTTGCCGCACACCAGCCAACTATTTACACTGTATGAGGTATCATGAGTCATCCAGAGATGGTTTAAAGTGCACAGGAGGACGTGCGTAGGTTACAGGCCATTTTACATAAGGGACTTAAGCGTCTGTGGATTCTGGTCACCTCGGGGGTCCTGGAAGCAGTCCCCGCAGATCCCACCGAGGGACGGCTGTGTAGATCACTGATGCTGACCACTGATGAATCTGGGCAGTGTTTTATTTAGGTGTTCACTGTACCACTCTTTTTCTGTATTTGATATTTCCTAACAGAAAGCGGGAAAAATACGCCCTTGGTCTGAGGCCCCTGATGGAAATGCAGGTGCCCAGGCCCCAGCCCCGCACAGCCCCCAGCAGGGCTTTCCTCGAGGACAGGGCACTCTGGGTGATGGCTGGCCTGGCGCCGGGGGGCACACGCGGCTCAGAGTCCCAAGGTGGGTTCTGAACTCAGCAGGCCTCCTCCCTGGAGAGGAGCAGTCAGCAGAGCACTGAGCGGTGGGGGGCCAGGAGCAGTCGGCGCGGATACAACGGAAGGTTCCTAACGACAGATGGCTGTGAGCCGTCGTTTGCAAGGTAGACTAATAAGAAACTTCTCGGCTACGAGATAAAAAACTTCCAACACCGAATCGACCCGAGCCGTTCTCAGCTGCTCAACCTCATGCTGGAAGCCCTCCTGTTGCTCAGTCTGAGTGAGCAAGGACCCAGGTCGGAGACACGGCTCCCCTCGCATCAGCGGCTGCGGGACACCCAGCAGGAGCCCCCAGCCCCTTACCCAGCCTTCCTTCGGCCGCGTCCTCTCCGGCTGCATCCCCCGAGGCGTACAGGGCTTTGGGTCGATCTGTTGGAAGTTTCAAAGGAGCAGTGGTGAACAGGAGGCTTGCTTCCCCCAGAGAGAAGGTGTGAGCAGCAGGGCCAGGGGCACAGGGCCCATCAGGTGGCCCGGGCTGCATCCTGGCCCAGCACCCAGTCTAAGCTCAGAGCCTTAACCCTTCAAACCAACCCCACGGGAAAGCAGTCCTCGACACACACACACCACAGCTTGGGCACAGAGGCACGCCCAGGAACCACACACAACAAGACAGAGAGCTTTCTTCGGGGACCAGCACTCACGTTTCGGCCATCGAGGGTGTGTGGTCTGCTGGCCAGCACTGTGCCCACGCAGTTTGGGTCTTTGAATTTGACGAACCCAAAGCCTCGAGACTGGTTGGTTGTCTTGTCTTTCATGATCACGCAGTCCACAACCTCTCCATACTGGGAAAAGTAGCTGCGCAGTGTCTCTGCTCAAAGATCGAGACATACGCACATGCACAGCAGGGCATTAGGCAGGTCACACACTCCCAGCCCATCAGCCTGACCTGTAAAGTGTGCAGCTAGGAACCTTTAAACTGGCTGATCCACTGACAGGGGGGCAGCGGAGAGGGTGAAGGACGGGGCGCCAGGGAAGGGAAGGTGCACCCCATCTCCGCGGGAAGAAAAAAGGCCACAGCTAAGTAGGCAGAGCCAGCGGATCCCTAGCCCTCCTGGCTCCACCTCCACACGCCAACAGCCTCTGCCTTCAGAGCTGGCCACCCTCCCCGACTGTGACCATGACCATGACCATGAAGCATCAGGACGAGATCAAGTTCCAAAGCCCACGATCATTCATCTCTGCCCCCATCAACTCCTGATCAAGTGCCCCTTCCCAGAAGCCAAGACAATAAATAAGTCAGGAATTAAAGACAATTCACACAATCCAAAGACCGAGGTCCATTCGCACCTACCTTGGGTGGTGCTCCAGTCAAGACCGCCCACGAAGAGCTTCCTGCAATGCAACGAGAAAACATTCAGGGTCAAGAGGGTTCTGCCCTGGGAACTCCCCGGTGATCCAGTGGTTAGGACTCGGCGCTCACTGTCGTGGCCTGGGTTCAAGCCCTGGACAGGGAACTAAGATCCCGCAGGCTGCATGGCACAGCGCCCCCCGCAAAAAAAGAGGGTTCTGCCCAAGGTGCCGACCATCTGGCCTACCCTAAGGTGGTAACCCGGGGCATGGCCGTGGCCCAGCCTCATCAGTCAAAGGCATGAAAGAGGCCTCCAAGATCTGCCCACGGGGCTGGAGTGAGAGTTAGAACATCCCAAGTCGCATGTACACGCTGACCTCAACCACAGTAAGAAAAGAGAGATCGACGGCACCCCCTACCGTGCCAGTTTGGGAGCAGGATCACGGGGCAGCTTCCCAACTGCTCAGCAAACACCAAAGGTTTCCAAGTCCAGAGCTGAGATCCCACGCAACAAACTCGGACGACAGCGGGGATGAGGGCTTTAGGACAAAGCTGGGATATGCAGCACGTGGTCACAAGTAAGGACCCACAAATCACTGGGGAGGTCCCTGGAGCTCAGACGTGGCAGGGTGGCCCGGGCTGTCCTTTTGGACAGGTGCCCTAGAATGTTTGAGAGGAAAACTTCCGGTGGTCTCCCTGCCTAGTGTCCACATAGTCCCGGGGCGGGTCCAGAACCCAGGAACCTTCCACTGCCCGCCACTTTCAGGCTGGCTGGGCCTAAGTGAACGGAGAGGTGCCCTGTGCTGCAGGCTCCCAACCCGATCCGGGGCAGGTGTGATAGGGCAGGCAGGGGACGGGGCTCTCCATCCCACCTGCTGCCATGGGGAAAGGAATGACACCGTCACCCTCGGAAGAGCACCCAGGCACTGTCCCCATCCACAGCCAACCCCACCTTGCTTGGCGTGAAGACAAAACAGCCCCCCGAGGCTGAGCGCGCTGAGCCTCCGAGCGCCCGAAAACCGGCAGCTGCGATGCAAGGACAGACCCTTGCAGGGCAGTGGCCCTAGCCGCACTCAGGGGTCCCTCCCACTGCGGCTTTCTGCCTGGGGGAGAGAAACTCAGTGTGGAAGAAACAATTTCCCCACCCCAGACAGGTGGCCCCTGCCATCCTCAACATGCCCCCGTCCCCCGACACAGAGCGCGTTTCTGGATCGGGACGCCAGCTCACACCCGGGCCTCGTGACCTTCCTGTCCTGTCCCCTACGCATCCCTGCGAGGTCAGACCAGGCTCCTCCTGCCTCCCAGAGACCCTGGGGAGTACAGCCCGCAGCTGTGCCCCACTGCCCCAGGGCCTGGCACCCAGGCAGGCAATGACCGAAGGGCCCTGAGGCTGGCAATGGACCGCCTCTGTGCCCAGGCCTTGGGCACAAGCACAAACGGGTTTGCTGTGGAAAAGCAGCTTGAAGAAACAAAGGAGCTGGAGCATTCTCAAAAAACCTGAGACAAACGCCAACTCACTTAGAGGAATACCCACCTCTGTTTAGCCTGCATGTGATCAGGACAGGAAGGTTGTCAGCCAGTCCCTCCAAGCAACCCAACCCCCATGCCGCTGAGGAGGAAGGAACTGGTCTGACCAGTCCAGGTTCCAGCCCTCGTTTAAATTTCAAAATCAGACGTTAAGGGGAAAAGAGAGAGAAAGGCCATCACCTGTGCAAATTGACAAAACCGGAATCTGCCCTGTGTATTAGATGATGATATGGTGTTGATATGTGCTTCCTGATTTTATCACTGTGCTGTATTTAGAAAACGTTTCTGTTCTTGGAAAACAGGACACACAGGAGCGTCCAGAGGCGCACAGGGCTGGAACGTGGCATGGAAAGCATGCAGCGGGGCCGGCGTGAGGAGATCGTGGCGACTGTGCCCCTGTTCCTGCCACTGCTCTGTGAGTCCCAAGTTATATAAACTAGGAGGCGAAAGCTGCTCACCCCTGAGAAGATGCCAGGAGCACAGCTGGCACAGGAGAGAGCTCTTTGTGACCGGAGACCCCATGCCAGCGCTGTGCTGGGTGCTTTATATATTTCCTTTCCTCCTGCTCCCTGTCTGCAGATGCAAGTTCCGGAAGGCCCAGGGAGACCTCGCTGACTCGCGGTGGCAGGGACTCGGGGGCTCTAGGCAGACTTGGCGCCATCGCCGGTATCACAGCCAACACACCTGCACAGGGCGCCGGGCTCTGCCCACCCTGCTGCCGTCGTGGGGTGGCCCAGACAGACTTGCTTGGCACCAGATGACCTCAGGCCTTTCTGGGCCTCAGCAGATGAAGGGTCAGCTGACCCTGCGTGGCAGCCTCTCTCCAGCCCTTCCCTGCTATGAAGGGTGCCAGAGTCATCACTCAGCTGAAGCTGGAAACTGGGGGCCCTCCCACAGACCCCACCCTGCCCCCAGGGGACCTCCTGGCTCTGTCACACGCTTCCATCCCTGGAGACCCGAGAAGAGGTCTGCAGTCAGCGCTGGCTGCCGGGGTATGCACCCCAACTGCCGGGATGGGATCGCTGCCTTCCTCCAGGAAGGGGTTTGGCACAAGTGACCAGGTGCTGGGGTCTGGGAAACACTCACCCTCTTCCGGCTGCTGAATGGAAACCTGCTCTGGATGACTCCCCTGTCCTTGCTCTGGGTACTTTAGGGCAACTGTGTGGTATGTACACCAGAAAGTCAGGCTCCGGTGGCTTCCCCGGCCCAGGCTGCCCACGGCAGGCACCACATGCCGCGCCCAGGAGGACAGGGGGCCAAGGCCAGGACCCCTCACACGGTCCGGCAGGCGGCCCTCTCCTCGACAGCCTGTGTTCACGCCTTTCTGCAGCCAGGGAGCCAGCCACCCCACTTCCAGCCCTTCTGCTGTGACAGACTGGACACCCCAAAGACAGTGGTCGGGGCAGGGATCTCACTCCGCAGGCTGGGCTTCCCTCCACCGGCCGGTGAGATCACCTCTCACAAACTATGGGGCCGCACAACACATGGAAAGCCTGGGTTGACCTTCGCTGAGCACGTGGGAGGCGCGCCAGCTCCCAAAAGACACCACAGCCCACCAACCCCCGCTGGCCGGAGCCCCCCAGACAGCGACCTCCGCCGAAACACAGCCGCGCTCCCCTGCAGGGGTGCCCCCAATTCTAGCCTGGCCACCCTGGGAGTGACCTTGACCGAGTCCCCTGACCCTTCTAAGCCTCGGTGTGCCCTGCCAAGGGAGGAGTCAGAGCTGAAGCTACAGAGGTCCAGCGCAACCCAGGGCAGGGGTTCTGAGGAGGGGCCCCGCACAGAGGGCAGCACGCCATCAAGTCCAGGTGCTGGGCCCACTGCAACGGCCAGAACCAGAAGGGAGTCAAGCGGAGCAGCCCCCAGCATCACAGCCAACTGTACAGGCGTCCAACAGCCCTGGGACACACGTCCTAACCCACGGAAGCGAGTGGCATGGACACACTGGGAACCAGGCCTCAAAGAGCAAATGCTCCCAAACAGGGGTCTCACCTGGACAATCCTGCCCCCAGGGGACACTGGACCACGTCTGGGGACATCTGTGGCTTCTGGCATCGAGGGGGTGGGGGCCAGGGATGCTGTTCCACACCCTGCAGAGCCCAAGACAGCTCCAAAATGCAAGAGAGAAGCCCCAGGGAAAAGGCCCTCCACCCCCATCCCTACAGGGCAGGACACCTCTTGCCCCACCACACAGCGGCCCCCCCAAAGGGTGCTCACGCCCACAGGCCTCAGGAAGCTCGGCCCTGCATGCTCCCGGTCTACACCCACGGGGCCAGCCAGAGCTCAACGGAAGGCTCTCTGCATTCAAAGCCTCCACAAGTAACCATTCCAGAAAGAGCCACGCCCATGAGGGACCCACAGGCTCCACCCCAGGACCCCTCCAGTGCTAAGTCACCTGAGCCCTCATGTGCCCCCCCATCACCCACCTCCCGCGTTTCTGTCCTGAGCAGCCATGCCCACACCTCTCTCCAGAGACCCAGTGCTGCTTTCCCTCCCCTCCCCCAGGTCCCTCCTCGCCCTGGGACCCTCCCTTCCCTTCAGTCACATCCAAGGGTCCCTGTCTCACCAGCCCGGGGGAACGCCAGCAGAACCACATCTGCCAGATAAAACCCCCCTCAAACTCCTCTCCGGCTCCATGACACATCAGCCCCCAGAACCTCAGTCCGGGGACCCCTCTTAAGCTGACTCTCCAAGGCCACGGAGGAGACCGGGACACAACCCTGACCGCTCCCCGGCCCTCAGCAAGGTGAGCACCTGTCCCGCTGGGCGGCCCAGGAGGGAGGACATCTGCTCGCCCGTGGCACCTGGCTCCACGAGGCCACACGTGACACCTGCTGCTCCTATTGGACCTCTGCCCTCAAGACCCGCCCCGGCTCTGCTCGGGCCACTGTGACAGCCAAGATGACGAAAACATGAACTAAAAGCAGTGGCCTCACCAGCCCCTGTACAGTCCAGACGCAGGGAAGCTTTGCCTTCAAAGGCTCAAACTCAAAAGTGCAGATCCCCGATGGGGCGGCACCCCAGGCATCCACCCACTTCCTGAGGACGCAGGTACCCTCGACAGTGGAGCCGCCCCTCTGGCCTGGGAGCCGCTTGGGAGGGGCTGACCAGACACCAAAGCGAAGGAGGTCTGAGGGGAGGGTGGGTGCCGTCAGCGATCAGTGAGACTGTCACATCCCCATAACATAACTACCACATGGTCTGAGCATGACGCACGCTCCCACACGGTGACCACCCCAAGTGGGCAACGGTGGTCCCCCCCACGGGAAACTCCAAGAGGGCCCATCACCAGGGAGCCGGATGAGGTCACGAGCACTGAACTAGAACAGCCACACAGATAAGGAAGTCAAGGTGGACCCGGACTTCCAACAGCAATCAGAAACAAGCCTCCCACAGCAAACAGAAACTGACCAATGCTTTGGGGCAAAGCAATAAAGTTTCTGGGACACCTGACATCTACAACTTTAGAACTCAGGTAACCTGGGTGCATTCACCAGGGTGGCGAGGGGAACGCGGCCAGGCAGGTCCCTGATCCTGATCCTGGTTCTGCTACTTGCTCTGCGGCCTCCCCAAGCTGCCTATGGGTCTGGGGTGGGTCTGCGGTGCCAAGGGTGGGACCCTTCAGACCCAGCCTTGGATCCTTGCTCCACCATCTCCCAGGGGTTGGTACAAGCTGTAGGGGTGAACCGCCAGGGACCCCTGTCTGGCCGTCTCCTCGAGGGCACACCGAGGGGCAGCCTCTTGGATCTGGAGGCTCCCTGCCTTCCCAGGCGAGAGAAAAGGCAGCCCAGGCCTAAAGAAGTCAGCCTCTTGGCCGCAGAAGGCTTGGCTGTCAGGAAAAGAGGCCCATGTGGCTGTGGAAGACCTGCTGCCGCTCCCTCAGGTCCTGCCCCTTTCGCCGCAACTTTCTTGCTGCCCACATCCTAGTTTCCCAGCGGAAGCGCTGCAACTTTTCACTTACCCGACACACAGCTCAGACTTCCAGTGCCTGTACGTCTTTCCTAAACAAAGCAGGCTAGGAGCTACACGCCTTCTTTCTGGTCCTCTAAATGCTGTGGGGTTCTGGACACTTTATGTCCTATGGGGTAACGTGCTGCTGGAACCTGGCAGGGGCTCAGTGAGGCCAGCCACCCACCACCCAACAATGACTTACTCACCAAATCAAGCGTTTTGTAAACACCACATCTGTTCAACGCTAAGTGCACGGAGAAATGTACACAAGGCCTCGGAAACCCAGCCCAGGCTGTTTTGCCATCTCCGCAAAAAGAATTTAACTGTAAAATTACGCTGATGCTGTAGAAACCAGTCTCTGCAAAGAAAACTAGACCAAACCCCTAGACTAGGGCAGAATGGGATTTCCTAGCTCCTGTGGGATCACTCTCCTCTCCAGCTCGTTTAGCATTAGGCAAGATTATAATTAAAAGGGAAACTTAGCTATAACAAACCTTCTCTCACTAACAGTTGCACCAAGGAGAAAGACCTCAGGAGCAAGCCTGTCTGTCCACCTCCCAAGTTTCTCTTTCTCTTTATCTTAAACCCGCCCATGGGGGTTAGGTGGGGGCTGAGCAGGAAGGGGCTCCAGCAACATAAAAACAACAGTTGCAGCACCCCATCAGGTGGCGCGGAGGCGCTGAGATGGTGGACACTGCGGGGTGCGCTGCTTGCAGACCGGGGACGGCCCCCCATGACCTTGGCCCTCGGGCCTTCGGTTTGCGAAACTACACTTGGGAGGAGAGTAGATGGTGGAGTGGGCACTCGCTGAGTCCCGAGTGGGATAAGCTGGGCGGCGGCAGAACTGGAACCCCCCCCCCCACCGACCGGGCCGCCACGTGCGCTGACCCGCCAAGTTCGTGCACGGGCTGGGGGCTCCCTGGACCCCACAGGTTCCTGTTCGAGGTCCCCGAGGAAAAGCACGAGCACGGGGACGGTTCCGCCCCCCCCCCCCCCCGCCCAGCGAGAAATCCAGGCGCGGGGGCAGACAGGGTGCCCCGGACCCCCCCCATCCCGGGTTCCCGATCGAGGGTCTCCCTGCGGTAAACTCCGGCTCGGCGGCGGGGTCTCCCCCAGTCAGGAAACAGCAGGGACCCCCAGGTGAGGCTCGGGGTTCCTGGCCAGGAAGCGACGGGGCGTCCGGACCTCCAGGACTCCCCGGATCCCCCGGTGGAGGTTCGGGGTCCCCGACCACGAGGCGGTGGGACACCCGGACCCTCAGGACTCCCCGGATCCCCCCGTTGAGGCTCGGGGTCCCCGGCCACGAGACGGCGAGGCGCCCGGACCCACAGAACTCCCCGGACCCCCGGTTCCCGCTAGGGGTCCCCGGCCACGAGGCGGCGGGGCGTCCGGACCCCCAGGTCCCCCCAGGGGCCCCCGGCCCATCGCGCCCCCGGGCTCCCGGCCGCCGGCTCGGCACGGCCCCGCGGCGTGACCTTGACGGGCCGGGCGGGTCTGGGCGGGGGCCGGCCGAGGCGGCGGCGCGGGCCGGCGCGTCCTCACCCGATCTCGTCGGCGCCCGAGTTGTTCATGGCGGCGGCGAAGGCGCTCGGCGTCCGGGCCCCCTGGCTCGCTCCCGCCTCCGGAAGGTCACTGGCCCCGGCGCCCTCCCCACAGCCGCGGCCCGGATCTGCGCAACGGCGGCGGCCGCGCTGCCTCCTCCCCTCAGCGCCAACGGTCACCGCGCGTCCCCGCGCCCGCGCCGCCGCCCTGCGCTCGCCCGGGCGCGCTCCCGCACGGGGCCTCCGGGGGCGGAGCCAGGGGTGCGCCCCGTGTGCGTGCTGCGTGCGTGCGGCGGGGCCCGCGCCGCCGCCGCTTGGCCGCCGCGCGTCGGCCTTCCTCCTCGGCGACTGCAAGCGCCGCCGCGGGGCACGTTGGGAAGTGGAGTCCCGCGCGCTGGCGTCGGCCCCGCCCCGAGGAGGAGAGCGCTCGGATCGAGCCGCGTGCGTGCGCGTGCTGCGAGCGTGCGTGCGTGCGCGGCGGCGCGGGGCGCGTGCGCGGCCGGGCGCTCGGGACTAGGCACCGCGGGGCGCAGGCGCGGCTGCGGCTTCCTTGTTCAGTCTCGAGTGCGGGGCGGGGCCACGCATGGGGTCAGCCGTGGGAAGAGGCCACGCCCGCACCCCGCCGGGCCGCGGGACGCTTCGGCGCCACGTTCGGTTCCTGCGCCTCGACTGCTCCCGCTGCCCCCAGAAGACGATACCGACGGTCAGAGAGGCTCATTCAACTGCCGAAGGTCACTTAAGGAAAGAACTGGAATCAAATCCAACAGTTGGCTGTAGATGCAATGATTATGAAAACACATTGAGTCCCTGCCATGTGCCAAGGATTGTCCTGCCCTCATTTGTCCACACCGGTGGTTTTCACCCAGGGTGATTCAGCCTCCTTCTCCCCTCGGGGGACAATGAGCCATGTCTGGAGATACGGTTTTGGTTGTCACCACCGGAGGTGGGTGCTACTGGCATCTAGTGGGTGGAGGCTGGGGATGCTGCTAAATATCCTACAATGGGCAGGACGGTCCCTCCAGCAAAGAATAATCTGCCCAACACGTCAACACGGAAGGTGGAGAAACCCAGGTCTACACGGACCATAATAAAAGCTGACCTGAATGATGTTGTCAGATGGTGGTTTGTGCTGCGTGGTGACTTTCCACTCACTTTCTCAGCCTCTTGGTGGCCTGACAATATAACTGATTCACCATAAAATGAAACAAATGTGAGGAATCAAGGAACCAGGTCACAGGCAAACAGTATAACATAAAACATTTAAAATACACCTCACTTTGGCCACTTTACAGTTTGCAAAGCACATTGGCATCATCAGATCCACCAGAGGAGAGTAACTTATTAGTCCCCATTCACAGGTGAGAAGCAGAGGCTCAGCAGAGGGGAAAGGAGTGGCCTCAGGTGGCATTGGGCAGGTGTTCTGTCTTCCCCCTGGGGGCTCTGTGAAGTTTCTCTGGTCAGAAGAAAGCAGTAACACTTGCGGGGGTGGGGGGGCTGGCTCCCCACTTGGGGGGGCGGGGGAGCACGGCCCAAGTGCTCAGTCAGACAGACACGCCCTAGGTTGCTCACACTTCACTATTAGAAGAGCAGAAAATTGGAAGCAACCCCCATGTCCATCCACTGGTGACAGGATAAATAAACCACGAAGGGCGTGAATGACATGCACAGGATGTGGTCAAATGAAGGAAGGCAGACACAAACTGTTAAAAAGAAAATACTTTTAGGGCTTCCTGGTGGCGCAGTGGTTGAGAGTCCGCCTGCCGATGCAGGGTACACGGGTTCGTGCCCCAAGTCCGGTAAGATCCCACATGCCGCGGAGCGGCTGGGCCCGTGAGCCATGGCCGCTGAGCCTGCGCGTCTGGAGCCTGTGCTCCGCAACGGGAGAGGCCACAACAGTGAGAGGCCCGCGTACCGCAAAAAAGAAAGAAAGAAAGAAAGAAAATACTTTCAAAAATACAGACACCTACCAGGGCTAAAACAACAAGCAGCTATGTACCTGCCACTGAAACGAACACATGTTATTAGCGTTTTTGTCACGTTTGCTTCAGATCTTTTTAAAAAAATGAACTTGACGGTTTGCTTTTCCCTCCTCCCCGTTCACTTCCTTCCTCCCACCCCAGGGCAAACGGTGGGACAAAAACGGGTATGTGCACACTTTCCTGAATTTACTCCTAACGTGGGTTCAGGCATACCCAATACACAGAATATAGTTTTGGCTCTTTTTTTCATTGTGGTAAAATACACGTAACATACAAGTTATCGTATCCCTTTACAAATGCACAGCTTGGTGACATTAAGCACATTCACATTGCTGTGCAACCATCCCCACCATCATCTCCAGAACTTTCTCATCTTCCCAAACTGAAACTTGGGAAGTTTCAGTTTGACTCCCCAGCCCCTCCCCCAGCCCCTGGCCCCCACCATCTACTTCCTGCCTCTGTGGATGTGACTCCTCCAGGGACCCCCTGTGAGTGGAATCAGACAGTATTTGTCATTTTTCATCTAGCTTATTTCACTGAGCATCGTGTTCTCAAGGTCCATGCACGTTGTAGCGAGTATCAGTGCTTCACCCCTTTTCATGGCTGAGTGATGGTCCCCTGCGTGGAGGGGCCACATAGCATTTATTCATCATCTGTTGATAGACACTTTGGTTGTTTCTACCCTTTGACTATTGTGCATAATACTGCTAAGAACGTGGATGTACAAATAAATGCCCATTTGGTCCCTTTTACTTTAAAACATAACTACATGTAGCACTGTATACACAGAAAACATACAGCTATGTGGACATTGCCTGGTAGAGGGGAGACCTGGGCAGAGGGTAGGGATCATGGGGACCTTGTTCTGTCATAGCTGCCATGTGACTTGTAATTATGTCATGTACTTATTACTTATTCTTGTCCATCCCCCCAGTAGGCTATGAGCTCCAGAGGAGTCAGGGCTGGGCCCCCTGAGGTGAGGAATTCAGTATGTGCTGAATAAATGGGTGACTTTCACTTCCCAGGAAAGAGCTGCGGGCTGCTCTGTAAGGGGGGCTGACAAGCTTTCTGCTCAGGGCCACACAGTAAATATGTTTGGCTTTGCCAGCCTTCAGGTCTCCGTGGCAATGACTCTGTGCTGTTGTAGATTGGAAGGTGCCAGAGTCCATATGTAAACAAGTGGTCCTGACTATAAACTTTATTTACAGACATGCCAGTGTGACTGTTGTATAATTTTCACGTGTCTGGAAAGAGTCTTTTGATTTTTTTCAACCATTTAAAAATGTAAAAAGCAGGACTTCCCTGGTGGCCCAGTGGTTAAGACTTCCTGCTTCCCCTGCAGGAGACATGGGTTCAATCCCTGGTCAGGGAACTAAGATGCCACAAGCCTCGCAGCATGGCCAATAAATAAATAAATAAAAATGTAAAAAACATTCTTAGTTCACGGGCTGTATCAAAACCGCAGAAGGGGGATGTGACCTGCAGGCCAGAGTTTGCCAACTCTATAATGTTAGAATGTTTTGATCAACTGTGTCCCTTTTCTAATCAGAAAATAAGTATTTTCCTTCTTTTAAAACATCTTTTAAGACTGTGGTCTGGAGTCAGGCACACCCCTGTTCCCATCCCCTCTGCCACTGATTTGCTGTGTGTCCTTGAGAAAGCCACCTTCCCTCTCTGAGTCCGGGTCTGCAAACTGCAGATAACAGCAGCACACGCACGCTAGACTCTCTTGAGAAAAGTGGACACAATGAATGACCACGTGTCGGTAATGCATTTGAAGACATCAGCTGGGCAAGAGTGGTCACTCCATTGAGAGAAGAGGACCCCAGCCAAGGCTGGAACAGAGACCCCCTTGGCTGAGTCGCCAGCCAGATTGTGCCATGCCATCAGCCACTCTTGGAGATAGAGTCCAGGCTGCATGTAGGTGACCACTGGGAGGTGGCAGCTTGGCCAGACATGGGCGGTTCCTTATTTCCTGGGCACCAAAGCTGCAGGAAAGGATCCCAGTTGACCACCGCCTCGGCTTCCTCTTAGTGTCTGTGTGGGCAGTAGCCTCTGAGACTGACCCCTACTTCTTGATATTCATAGCCTCCTGGGATTCCCTACCCTTGTGTACCTGGCTTCTAACCTGTAGGATAATACGGCCAGGGTGAGGGGATGTCCTTCTGTGATCAGATGGCAAACGGTTCTGACTTCCGTCTTGCTAGAAGCAAGTTGTCACTTCAGGGAGCCCCACATGACCAGGGACTGAATGGAGTCAACAGCCAGTGAACAAGCCTGGAAGCGGATACCTTCCCCAGCTCTGGGCGACACCTTGACTGCAGCCTTGCCAGAGGTTGTGAAACACAGGATCCGGCTAGGCTAAGCTGCACCTGGATTCCTGACCCACCGAAAAATGATAAACATGTGTTGCTTTAAGTGGCTACATTTGGGGCAATTTGTTACATAGCAGTAGCTAATGAATACAGCCTGCCTTCTGTCTCCGGCCGGGCATTCCAGGGCATTGCTTGAGTTGGGTGCCAGTAGTGAGTGCCACCTGTTTACGTGGGTGGCCCAAGGATGCTGGCATAAGGATGCCTGCAAAGCCCCCGCCACAGTAACCAGGACAGCTGTAAGGAAACTAGACAACACAAATTCACATGGGCTCACGAATTCAGCGTGAGCCCAGCCCTGGTGCCTGGTGACATCTACTCATCCTGCCTCCGCCTGAGGGTCTCATGGAATCCGTGCTGTCCCATCCAGACCACATTAGACCCAATGTGCCCTCAGGAGTCATCAAGCATTTTCTGTGTGCCAGACGGGTCGGACAGACGATATAACCATGAAGAAATACCTTCGCTGAGTGAAATACCAAAGAGAGGTACTGAGAGATGAAACAGCTTCAAATGGGCCATAAGCAGCCTGGGGGGACCCAGGGGGCCTCCCAGAGGAGGTGTGGGCTCGGGCATGAAGCAGAAAGAGAAGTAGACCAGGCCAGGAGAGAGGGGAAGCTGTCCAGGCAGAGGGGAGAGCATGTGCAAAGGCCCAGGGGCAGCAGGGACACAGGAGCTCTGCAGGGAGTGGGAAGGGCCACGGGGAGGACTCTGGAGCCACGTTAAGGCTGTGAGCAGCCATCCAGAGGTGGACGCAGAAGGGCAGGGCTGCCTGGGTTCAAACTCTGCGACCTCAGCCTGTCGGGGCCTCAGTTTCCCCACGTGTTCCCTGGGATGTGCAAAACACTTGGCCCAGATGGGGTGTTCCAGGCTCACAGCCGGTGGCCCCCTGTGTGCAGATAGATGGGAAGGGGAAGTCATGTTTCAGAACCTAGAGGAAACCCCAGCTTACCTTGGGGGCTGGTCTCAGCGTGGCCGGCAGAGAACAGAGCTGACCCCCAGGGCTGCCCTGGGGCAAGGCTTTAAGGGTGGGCGCTGCAGGGCTGCCCTGCGTGCCGTCATGGGCTGGAGGGCCCGGGGGCCGCTGGGGTGGGCATTTCAGTCCCAGCACTGGAGGCCCCTGTGCGCTAAGCCCCTCATCAGGCCCCTGGGGTCTGAGGTGACCTGGGAGAGTGAGGTGAGCTCAGGAAAGGGGAGAGGCAGCCCCGCACAGGAGTCAGAGTGGGGTTCATCAGGGGTTCCCACACCCCACCCTCCCGGCCATGAGATTACCCGTTTTGCCTCTGGAGCCTCAGTTTCCCCACCTGTAAAATAAGGACGATAGAAGAAACCACTGCAGCGCCTCTGAAGATTAAGTGATTGTATTTATTTATTCTATTTATTTTGGCCGCGCCATGCAGCTTGTGGCATCTTAGATGCCGCACCCGCGTCCTGGGCGGTAAAAGCGCAGCGTCCTAACCACTGGACCGCCAGGGAATTCCCTAAGTGATTTTATATACTTAAGGCATTTCCAACCGTGTCTGGAAAATCCTTAGACCCTCACACCCCGGCAAGGAGGGAGCTATTGACGCGGTGGTGACAGACGAGGAAACCGAGACAGGAAAGCGACTGGGCGAGGACTCCGAGGGCTCGCTGCTCTGGTGCCGAGTCCGCCCGCCAGGCGCTGGCGGCCCGGGAGGCGGGGGCGTCGCGGGGGTCCGGGAGTCAGTGGGGGCCGCCTTCCCCGCCGCGGCCGCTAGGGGCCGCGCGGGCCGCTGGGCAGTGCAGTCGCGCCCCGCCCCCGCCCCGCCTCCCGTCCGCCCCCTGCCCAGAAGGCCCTGCAGGGACGCGGCCGTTCCCCTCCCCAGCGCCCGGGGCGCGCCGTCCAGCCCGCAGCATGAGCGCCCCCGCCGCGACCCCTATCTTCGCACCCGGAGAGAACTGCAGCCCCGCGTGGCGGGCGGCGCCCGCGGCTTACGACGCGTCGGACACGCACCTGCAGATCCTGGGCAAGCCGGTGATGGAGCGCTGGGAGACCCCGTACATGCACGCGCTGGCGGCCGCCGCCGCCTCCAGAGGTAGCCCCCGCCGGGCGCGCGGGGTCGACCGAGGCCGGGGCCGCTGGGACCCGGCGCCCGCCCGCTCTCCAGCGACGTGGCGGAACCTCTGCGCTCCTCTCTTTCCTCGCCTGGAAAACGGGGCCGCTCGCGAGGGCAGCGGGGTAGTCCTGGGGCGCTGCGGGCGCCCTGAGTTCCGGGAACCCTCTCTCCGGGGAGCACCGACGCCCCGACCCCAGGAAGGGGTCGGGGTGGGCCGGGGGATGGGTTCTCCGCTGCGGAACTCAGCCGCCGGACCCCACCCGAGGTCGAGGACAGGGGAGTGGCGGCCTGGCGAGGTGCTGCCCAGGCCCACGTGGGTAATGCTCCTGCCCAGGAGTCGCGGGAGGCCCTGCCCTGGCTAAGAATAGCTCTGGTAACGCTGAGGCCTGGAGACAGCTGTCGGGGGTGGCCCTGCACCTGGTGTCGGAGCCCGCGGGGTGCCGAGGGCTCCCCACGACCCCCAGAGGCCGGGTGCACCAGCTCTGGGCCTGTGTTCCCATCTGGCAAATGGACACAGCCAGTGTCCCTGCATGGTTAGGGCGTTTCTCCTCTCCTCTTTGACCCAAAGGGGCTCGACCCCCGCCCCTCACTGTTCCAGGCCTGGGCCTTGAATCCTGGTCCTCCCTTGCCCTTACTTAGTAGACTTCATTGTTGTGGGGGGGGGGGCAGGGGACGCTGCCCAAATCAGGAGATAAGCGCCCTCAGTGCAAACAGCATGGGCCGGGGCTCAAAGTCCAGGGTCTGCCCTGCCCCGTGGGCCAGACCAGAAGCCGCTGTCCGTGGCCTCCCCGGCAGGCCACCCTCTCTGGCTACTGGCCCCGGGCCCACGCTGTTCCCTCTCAGGGCTGCTGTGTTCTGTCCCACCCCCCACCTTTGCTCTGCAACCTGTCGCTCCTAGTAGCAGTCGTTTCTCTCTGCCAAGGCCCTGCCCCCACGCCCCCTCCTCCAGGTAGCCTCCCCAGCCCCACCCAGTGTGTAAGGCGTGGGCTCTCTGTCTGCCCAGGGGGCCGGGTGTTGGAGGTGGGCTTTGGCATGGCCATCGCAGCTACGAAGGTGCAGGAGGCCCCCATCGACGAGCACTGGGTCATCGAGTGCAATGAGGGCGTCTTCCAGCGGCTCCAAGACTGGGCCCCGCGGCAGCCACACAAGGTGCCCGCCTCTGCCCGAGGTCCCGCCCCTCACGCTCCTTAGGGGGAAGACCCTGCCCATGGAGTGGGCTGGGGACCTGGGGTGGCCGCAGACTTGGGGGAGGTGGTCTTCTCTCTTGGGAGTTCCTCTGCCCCCTCCCTTGCAACAGGTGGAGAAGTCCTGGGCCCCCTTTGACCCTCAGCCTTATCTTTCTTTCTCCCCTGCACCAAGGTGGTTCCCCTGAAAGGCCTGTGGGAGGAGGTGGCACCCACCCTGCCAGACAGTCACTTCGATGGTGAGGGGCTCTGGGCACTGGGCGGGGGGCCTCTGCCTGGTTTGCCAGCCCCTCCTTTGCCTGCTTCTGAGGCACACATGCCTTGATGTGTCACTGGGGTGGCAGAGCCCGGGGGGCAGGCACAGACACACATACAGGAGCCTGGCACTCAGGTGCGTGGACATCTCAAGAACCACCGGATGGGACACAATTCGTAGGGGCAGCTGCAGCATAGCGAACTCTGGGTTCCCGGCCGCTTCAACTTGCAGCCAGTGTCCTGACCACGTGGCTTCTGTCCTCCCGAGCAGGGATCCTGTACGACACGTACCCGCTGTCTGAGGAGACCTGGCACACGCACCAGTTCAACTTCATTCGGGTAGGATCGCTTGCGGTGGGACGGGGTCTGCCAGCCCTAAGGTGGGGGTCAGCCCAGTGGGTGCGCCTGCCGTCCCCACAGGAGGCACCTCTCCTTCCGGCGTTCCTCTGACCTGGCGGGAGGCCCGCTGGGAACGCCTCTGCCCATCCCCACCCCCTCCTGACCACTGTCCCCCCAACCCTGGCCAGGACCATGCCTTCCGCCTGCTGAAGCCAGGGGGCGTCCTTACCTACTGCAACCTCACCTCCTGGGGGAAGCTGATGAAGTCCAAGTACTCGGACATCACCACCATGTTCGAGGTGCTGCAGCCTGGGCACTCCCTGCCCCGCCCCACGCCCCACCCCTGGCAGCGACTTTGGGTGGGGAGGCAGATGGGGTCACCTGAGACCTGGGGAGGGCCCCTTGCCTCTGGCCCTGGGGGCTCATCTCTTGGGTGGACTCTGAGCCTCCACTTGTAAGTCAGGAGAGGTTTCTCCCTAGCTCAAGGACCTTAGATGGCTCCCAAGTGCCCTCAGGATACAGGGATTCAGCCCAAGGTCCCCAGCGGCATCCCCGCACTCTGCCCTTGTCCACTCAGGGTGCATCTTTATGGGTCTAGCCACCCCTTGTCTTGGGCCTTTGCCCACTCGGTTCCCTCTGCCTGCGAGGACGTGTGGGTGAGCAGCCTGGTGATACCCCATGACCGCCAGGAAGCTGTGTGTGGACACCTGGAGATTCCCACCCAGACCTGGGCTCCAGCATTTTCTTAGCAGCCCCGCCCTGCCCCCAAGGGCCTTGGCACTTGTAGGGGTGGCTGGCAGGGTGCCTCCTGAGGCCCCAGGGCCCTGGAGGTGACTCGGCACCTCCCTCTGGCCAGGAGACACAGGTGCCAGCCCTGCTGGAAGCAGGCTTCCGGCCGGAGAACATCCACACACAGGTCATGGAGCTGGTCCCACCGGCCGACTGCCGCTATTACGCCTTCCCACAGATGATCACGCCCCTGGTCACCAAGCACTGAGCCCACTGGGCCCACCGGCTCAGCTGCCCACGCCACCCTGGGGGCTCTGGGCTTCAGGAACCCCTAACCCCCAGACCCCTATTGAGCGCCTTCGTGGCCGGGAGTGCAGGCTCTGGCCCCTCAGCCCTGGTCCAGACCCACACCAGCCACATGACATCAACAAGCTTCCCTAACCTTCTCTGCAAGGGGACGGCCACTACCTTCCTACCATGGTCCTGAGAATGAAATAAACACTAACACTGGGTTTAGCAAATCAGCACGAGGACACAAACGTGTGCTTGCTTTACTCTTCCTGCCCCTCCAGAAAAAAGTGAAAGAAACCTGTTAAATTGACCACCACCGAGGCAGTGGCTCTACCACTCCAAAGTTTCTGATCCTGCCTCTGAGCCCCCCGCTGTGCCCCCTGAAGACATTGCCAATTAGTCACCCATGGCCCCTCCCGCCCGCCCTCTGGTGGGCAGCTGGGGTCCCCAGAGGAGGTGGAACTAGGTCAGGACCTCATAGCAGGTGGCAGCCCCAAGGCCCAGACCCTCTGGTCCCACCCAGTCAGGCTGCACCACGATGCCTCGCTCTGAGTCGACGCCCCTCCAGCCCCAGCACAGGGACACCATGGATCTGTCTGCCCTGGACCCTGGTGCCCAGCTGGTCGCCACGGTGTCGTCTGCTTCACCCCGACCCTCTCTTGGACGTGTCCACTCCCCTCCTTCATGGGTGGGGCCCCCCACTGGGCCACGCTGGGCCCGGCTGTCCACTCCAGGGGCCTCGGCATCTCCACGCACAAGAGACAGGCCTGACCCCGCCCACCTCCCAGGCCCCCACCCCGGCCCCCACACCACGTGGAGCAGGGCAGCCAGGCGGATTTATGGGCTTTATTGACCGCCTCTGGGGGAAGAGCGCAGACGCCGCAGGGCAGCCAGGCAGCGGCACTACCTGCGGTACCAGATCTGGAGCCTCTTCTCGCGCTTGATCTTCTTCTGCAGCTGCAGGATGCCATAGAGCAGGGCCTCGGCTGTGGGCGGGCAGCCTGGGGGGCGGGTGGCGCCTCAGTCTTCCTGCCCTTCCCCCTCCCCTCCACTCTGCTCCAGGTGGGGACAACCAGGCCACTTCCCAGGGTGGGGAGGGGCAAGACAGGGCTCTGCACCAAGAGAGCTGGGGGGCTTGGCCCATCACGGGAAAGGAGCCAGAGGGGGGCAGGGTGGGCAGCTGCTGACCCCAGGGCCGACCTCCCAGCCAGGATGAGGGAGGCCTGGGCTACCCCTCCCAGGCCGAGCTGCCCTGTCCCTGGCCCTCCCGCCACGTGACCCGGCTCGGTACCCGGGAGGACAATGTGGGCTGCCTGCCAACCCCCAGGCCACGCCAGCGTCCGGTGAGGACCCTTGGAAAGGAATGGGGGCAGACTCTTCAGACTGGGAGACCCTCCAGAGACAGCGAGGGGGAAAGGCTGCGGTGTCACTCTTATTCTTGGACCCAAATCTGCTTATTCTTAAAAGGGGGCAAGCTGTCTCAGTGGGGCTGTGGGGATTCTGTGAATTGGGTGAGGGCCGCGTGGGCGCCACCTGGGGGCTCACCTGGGACGTAGATGTCCACGGGCACAATACGGTCGCAGCCCCGCACCACAGAGTAGGAGTAGTGGTAGTAGCCACCTCCGTTGGCGCAGCTGGTGGGGAGGGGAGCGCCAGCCGTGAGAGTCTCTCCAGCGACCCCGGCCTCCATCCCTCCTCACAGCCCCCAACCCACACCCCCTTCCAACCTCAAGCAGGTGCCAGGCGGTCAGGAAAAGGGTAAGACTGGGACACAAGTCACAGGAAAGACAGCAGCCACCTGAGACCTTCTGTGGGACCGGGCAGGACAGAAACAAACGGTGGGACTATGAACAGACGACCCTCAGTGAGAGAAGCCAGATGTGAAAGGACACAGCGTGTGATTCCATTGATGGGAAACGTCCAGAACAGGCCAGCCCACAGACAGAGAGTGGGTTCCTGGTTGTCAGGGGCTGGGGGAGGGGGTGGGGAGTGACTGCTGATGGGGACAGGGCTTCTATTGGGGTGATGGAATGCTCTGGAATTAGATAGAGGTGATGCTTACCCAACACTAAGAATACATTAAAATCCACAAAATCGTTACGTTTTGAAAGGGTGAACTTTGTAGTATGTGAATTCTGCCTCAACCAAAAAAGTCAGGTGACTAAATGGCTTTTAATGATATGGAGAAATGAGGTGCTGGCTAGACGGTGAGGAGGCTGCAACGCCCCCCCGAGCAGGACATCCTTCCTGTGGTCGTAACACAGAGAAACAGAATGAAACTGGACAGGCTGTTGGGGTGGGGGAGCGACTGTAACAGGACAGAAGGGCACGTCCTGGACAACCCCGATCAGAAAGCAGCACAGAAACGAGACTGGAAGAGACAAGCCAGCGTGTCACTGGCGTGTCTGCTGCTGGAGCCCCCGCCCCGCCGGGCACTCACCTCCCCATAGACACGACGTAGCGAGGCTCTGGCATCTGGTCATAGACCTGGAAGAGACAGGGGTCTGCGTGCAGCTCAAGCCTGGGGGGGTGGGGTGGGGGGCGGGGCTGGGAGGAGGGGAGGGGTTGGGGGAGGGGAGGGGAGGGGTTGGGGGAGGGGAGGGGAGGGGGTGACGGTGAGGCCCACCTTGCGGAGCGCGGGGGCCATCTTGTTGGTGAGCGTCCCAGCCACGATCATCACGTCGGACTGGCGGGGGCTGGCGCGGAAGACCACGCCGAAGCGGTCCATGTCGTAGCGGGGCGCTGCCATATGCATCATCTCCACGGCGCAGCAGGCCAAGCCAAAGGTCATGGGCCACAGGGAGCTCTGCAGGGCAGGGCAGTCGGCCCGTGAGTGGACGAGTGGCCCACTGTGTTTAAAGAAATTGGACAATTTCACATAGAAAAATCTGTTTCTAGCCTTTTCTGGGCCCTGCCCACAGCAACCATGTGACCTCCAGACCCCGAAGGCCGCCCTGGACACTGGTCATCGGCCTGAGCCTGATGCCCCAGCCCAGGACTATGTGACAGGAGGGCCAATTGAGTTAGGCCCATGGGTCTACACTTCCCAGCAGCCACATTACCAAAAAGAAAAACAGACAAAAATAAAACCAAGTGCAATTAGCTTTAATAATATAGTCCACATAACCCAGCATATCCTAAATCCCGGCCTCCAACATGGGCACTTGCTGCTCTGAGTGCCCAGTGGCCACACACGGCACAGGTCTAGACCCCGGGGCTCAGCACCCTGGAGGGTCTTGTTCCCAACACCGCCTGGACTCAAAGTGCCAATTCCTCCAGGAAGCCCTCCTGGTTGCCCTCTGACTTCTCTCCATCCTTTGGTGCCCGATATCACCCCTGCCCCCACCCACAAGCTGTTCTCCACCAGAGCTTTCTCTGCTTGTCTGTGTCCAGTCTGGGATCTGGCCAAGGTCCCTGCTGCCCTGTGGATGTCCCAATTCAGGTGACAGGGCTCGGGTCACACAGCAGGCAAGGGCTGCCCAACACGGCAGGGCCATGACTCCACAGCACACGGCCACAGCGACCATCGCTGCCCTGGAGCTGTGGGCCTGGAGGGACACTCGCTGTGGACTCGCTGGTCACACACAGACACCAGGACAGCACCAGCCCGCCCGTCAATGGGGGATTGTTACCCAGCTGGGCGCCCCGAGAGCACTGAAAGGAACCACTGTCCTGGGACAGAGTACACATGTCCGGGGGGAGACACGGACAAGCACGTGAGCAAGCAGACTGTCCCACGGCGAACGTGGGGGTGGGGTGGGGGATTAGGATATTTGCTGGGAAGGAGCTACTGTTTCCATCGTGTATTTCCAGTTAAAAACATGGGTTTTACGTTAAGAGAGAAAAGAGAGGAATGAACAGAAGATGGAAAGAAAAGAACAGGAGGGAGGTGGCTCATCTTCTCTGGGGGCCGATGCGGGGGGCAGGGAGCACCGAGGGAAGTCAGGCCAGGAACTGCTGGGGGCAGGGCAGGGGTCCTGAGACAGAATCAAAGCCACAGGTCCCCACACGGAGGGGCCCTGGGGGAGTCCGGCCCACTCCATAGCCATGGGAGTGTGGCTGAGCAGCCAGAGGGGGCCCCACGGACGCAGACGAGGAGGGGCTCACCCGGCGGGCCCAGTTGATGAGGTCGTCCAGCTTGGCCACCACATACTCGCCCCGGCTGCTGGGAAGGGCGGCGGATTTGGGGACCACGGCTCCGGCCTGGGACACGGCGGGGTGGGTGCTGGGCACGGGACACAAAGCAAGGGGAGGCATCAGCCAGGCAGGTATCCTGGCCGGGCCCAGCCCAGAGCAGCCTCTCCGAGGGCAGGACAAAGCCGTGGTCACGGCGGGTCCCCAGAGCAGCACTGGGAGTAGCCGTGAGGCCAGGTCTGCAGCATCCCTGCGCCCGGGCCTGGGGCAGGACATGCCTGCTCAACAACGGAGTGAAAGATGGTGTGGACGGGCCTCTACCGCCTCACTGAGGCCCAGCAGGACCCTGTCCTCTCGGGGACTGTTTCCCCGTCTGGAAAACAGGCTCGGCTGACACACTCTTTAGCGAGGGCCCTCCTGGTCTGCAGTTGTGCAGCCATTGGCCTGGGCGCACAGGAGCGGGCTGGGCAGAACTCTGAGGGCAGGGACCCCCTCACATACCCCGCTGGGCGGTGGGAGTGCCCCGGAGTTGCCACAGGCTGCTGCTGTGCTGGGGTGGGGGGATGTGGAGACTTCAGGGTGTGTGGGCTCCCGGGAAGGCCGACCTCACCTGCTCGGGCTGTCAGCAGCCAAGCTCGGATGGACCCCGCGCACCTGCAGAGCTGCGCCCACGCCAGAGCTGCGGGGAGACAGACTGCCCATGACTAGCAGCCCAGGGCGCCCCAACACGCTGTGACAGGGTTACCCCGGGGCCAGGATGGGGAAACTGACCAGGGGGTCTAACCCAGCCCACTGCCGGCTTTTGTAAATAAAGTTTTATTGACACATAACCACACCTATTCACTTCCTTGGTGTCTGGGACTGTTTTTACAGAGGCAGAGCCAAAAATGTTTACCATTTGGCCCTTTAAGGAAAAAAAAAATCTGCTGATCCCTGGTCTAGAGAGTGCCTGGTTTTCATTTGATACTTCCCTCATTCTCCCCGTCTTCCCTTTGCTTTGCAGTGAGTGTGTATTTCATCTGTAGGGAAAAGGCCGTATCAAAACAAACTCAGCCCAAATCTGAGGGCCTGGCAGCCACCTGCCTTCCTGCCCCAAGGAGGCCTACACGGGGCTGCCATCAGAGCAAACGTGCTGAATGCCTTTCGTGCGCCAGGTAGCGACTGGGCTCTGAGGGTACTAGGGCAGGCAGACGTGGGGCTGGATGCCAGGCGGCCCCTGGCCTGGTGCTGATGGAGGGCCCACCCGGATCTGAGGCCCCCTGACAGCCCCCTCTGAGCCCCTCCCTGCCAGGGCCTCACTGCGGGGTGTCAGGATCAGAGATGCAGATACACTGGCAGGCAGGCAGGCAGGCACTCACCGAAGAGCAAGGATCCCACGGAGCAGGCCAGGAGCTGCAGAAAGAACCACAGGGTGGGGGCAGTGAGTTGTGAAAGCACCAGAGGCCACAAACAGCCCAGACGGTCCAGCCTCCAGGTGTTTGCCCATCAGGCCCCCCACGTGGTGCACCCGCTCTCTCACCCTCAGTCTATCTACATTCCATTTAACAAACAATTGATAAAGAGCAATCTTTCAGGGGAATTCCCTGGTGGTCCGGTGGTTAGGACTCCACGCTTCCACTGCAGGGGGCCCGGGTTCGATCCCTGGTCAGGGAGCTAAGATCCCGCAAACCGCAAGGTGTAGCCAAAAAAAAAAACCAGTGATCTTTCAGAATGTGAACCAGACAGTGTCATTCCCCTGCTTCCAACCCCACACTCCACGTCAGAGCCACCTTCCCTTTCCTCAGGAATGTCAGTGTCCCTCCTGTCTCAGAGCCTTTGCACTTGCTGTCCCCTCTGCCTGGAGCACCACTCTCGTGGGGCAGCTTTCAGCTCAAATGCCTGGGTCTACACTAGCTCCGCAGGTCCTCTATATCCTGTCACCCTGTTCTAACTCTATCCACATGTCCTCCTGTGGTGCCTGCCTCCCCCTGATGCTAGGGCTTCCCTGGGTTCCCCAGTGTCTGTCTCGGCCTTGGCTCAGCCTGACAGGCATGTGTCAAGTCAACAAACCCATAGACATCAGCGAGGCTCCAAGCCCTGGGCTGGGAGTTCCGGGGTTTCAGAGGCTGGGCAAGGAGTCCAGGCCAACGGCCCAGCCCTGGACTCTTGTGCAAGCTGTTCCTCTCTGAGCCTCAGCTCCCCCATCTGAAAATGTAGGGCTTTGGGTAATCTCACAGCACAGTAAATGCCCTTCACCTCCAAGGTGAGGGGATTCCAGCCTCTGGACCAGACATTCTTAGCAAGGGGCCGCTGGTGAGGATTCAGCAGACCAGTGAGCTTGCACGGGAAAGAAAAATACCCTCTCTATTGTCACCAACGTCTTACTGAAAATTGGCCTTTCCTTAAAATCTGAGTATAGCCAAAACCACACCAGCATTAGCGAGACCTAGGCTTTTCAACAACAGAAATGACAGTGGTTTCCTAACCCCGACATAGAGGCTGCAGCCAACCCTGTGTAAAGGAACGTGTCCACTTCTCACTCCTTCAAAGTCACAGCAGTAGGCAGATCTGCCACTAAACCTCGGCTTTCCAGGCATGAATAATGAAGCACCCGGGCTGCGAACTGACCCCCGGTTCCCAGACAGAATCCTGGCAACTGTCAGTATAACCGCTTTTCTTTGCAACCCTGTGAATCCATCCTATGCGTTTAATCGCTAATCGGAGGAAAGGTCCGCGGAGCAGCCAGGGTTTGGACGCCTTCTCTGCGGGTGACCGTCCCCTTCCCGGGGTGGCAGGGTGCCCCGGGGTCGCGTCCCTGCCCGGACAGGCCGCGTGACCACCAGCGGTTCCAGCCGCTCTCTGAGCCTCAGTTTCCTCGGATGTCGGGGCTGCTGCCCCCTCGCCGCCTCCTCCCGGAAACTTCAAGGGCAGCATCCCGGGCCGAGCCTGGGTCCCTCCGGCTCCCGCCCCGGCCCCCTCCGAGGCTGGGAGTCTGCGTCGCCCTCGGCATCCGCTTCCCCATGCGGCCGGGCGGAAAGGCGCCCGGAGCGACCCAAGCCCCGACCCCGCCCCCGCCCTCGGCCCCGCCGCCCCGACCTGCTCACCCGCCAGCGCCGCCATCTTGGCCTCGGCCTTCAGACAACCTCTATGGTCCGTCCTCTTCAGAGCTCCGGGTCCCCGGGGCCGTCGCCCAAAGTGCCTCGGCTCGTGCTCGGAAACCGGAACTCGGGCGGGGACGTTCCGCCTCTGTGGAATCCCCAGCACCGCGCGCCGCCGGACGCCCCACGCGGGATAGAAGGATACGGAAGTGCGCGGGGAGGGTCGTGGCAAAAGAAGGCGAGCCGTCCCCTCTCTTAGCCGGGGAAGGAAAAGCGAAAGCACGTCCCTGGGTGGGCTCGAACCACCAACCTTTCGGTTAACAGCCGAACGCGCTAACCGATTGCGCCACAGAGACGGTGCTAAGGCCTGTTTCCAGGCGCCACCCTACGAGGCATGCGCGGCCCGCAGGGGCGGCCCGAGCTGCGCCTTCACGCAAGCGGCTCAGCGTGGGGCGGAGTCGGGGGTGGGGGCAACCCCCTGCTGCGCAGCCGAAATAGCTCAGTTGGGAGAGCGTTAGACTGAAGATCTAAAGGTCCCTGGTTCGATCCCGGGTTTCGGCAGACGTTTTGGTGCCCCCACCGAACAGCGTTCCGTTTTGCTCCAAGCTGATCCAGCTTCTCCCAGCACTTTTACCCAGAATGTGTCGGTTTTGACCTTTCCTCCCCAGAATACTCTCCATTCTTCAGATGAGGAGCTGGGCTGCTGGCTCATGCCAATGCGGGAGGGCTTAGAACAAGGCCTCATCCCCATCCACCCCGGTCCACCCCCAAAACTATGATCCCAGCCCGAATGACCCCCTTCCCCACTCCCATTTACAATATTTTTTAAGTGGCAGGATCAGAACGAATGTAACTGTCAAAAGGAACACTACTGAATACCAAAAGGGAGTTTGCAGAGACACCTTCTGCTCGGATGTCGTTTAACTGTGACAGTCCTGCTGGGTACCTATTCTGCCCATTTTACAATACATATGGGGAAACTGAGGTTCCCCCGTTCCCAACGGGGGAGCGCAGGTGAGGAGCAGGGCTGGCTCCTGGCGAGGGAGGACTACCCCAGGTGTGTCCTGGAGCCCGACTGCGCGGTCCCGGGAAGGGGAGGCGGGGCTCCGGTGGGTGTCACCATCCCCGGTGGTGGCACACAGGAGAAAAGAGAGGGGCTGGGCCGAGGGCTGGGTCTGTTGGGAATCCTACACCTCCTTGCCCTCAGTTCCCACAGCTGGCCAGGCTGTGGAGCTGGAATTTTTTAATTAAAATAAACCTTGTACTTCCAAATAGTTTGATTCAAAGAAAAGTTGCAAACCTAGTACCAGAGTTCGCTGTACTCATCACCCAGTCTCTCCTACTGCTAACATTTTACACTGACGTTAACAATTCATGACCCAATGTATATACATCGCCAACTCACGTCCAGGCATTATTCAGGCTCCTGTTTTCTCCTAACGTTCCTTGTCCTGTGAGCCAGGCACCTCGGAGCCGAGCCCCCAGCCTCACTCGAGCCTTCAGACATCTGACTGCGACCTCCTGAGACCACAGCCCAGTCAAGAGAGAATGTTGCTTCCAGCCGCCAGGGGCCGGTACACTGCTAAGGCAGGGATGGATAACTAATACAGGAGGGGCCATCGGCTGTCAGGGTGATGGATTGGATGGGGAGCGGGGGGGTGTGGATAGGGGAGGTAAGAGCCTGCATCAGGAAACTGGGACTGTCAAGGGCGAGCCCTGAAACGGAGAAGCAGGTCTGACAGGGCAGGGAGTTAACAGAGGGTTCACCATAATTCCAGGAACACTGAAGGTGAGGGGGTGAGGGCAGATGGGTAGGTGGGGAGGAGGTGCGGGGGAGAGGAGGGGGAGCCAGGGCTGGAGGAGGTGGGGAGCAGGACCTGGAAGGGGTGGAGTTGGGGCAGGAGGATGGGGGGTGCAGGGGCTGAGAGGGGAGCCGGGACAGGAAAGCCTGGCCGTAGAAGCCATGCATTGGGGGGAGGGCCACTGACCGCACTGCATAGACGTGCCTGTCTGATTTGAGATTCTGTGTGTGTGCATCCCTCGTCTTAATCAGCTTCCTAGATAAATGATAGACTTAAAGAGGTGCTCAAGTGAACACAAGGAAAACTCCCCCTTCCAGGAAGTGGTTTTGTTGATGCACTGCTCCTCACACCGGCGGGTCTGATCGTCCCCTCATGCCATCTGGGCTGGAGCGAGAAAGGTACAGCGACTATAGGACAAGCATCGCAGGGTCTGGGGTCAGGGGTCTGGCTGAAAAAGGTTCAGGAAGGGTGGCTGTGAGTGGTGGGAGGTGACCGGGGCAGGGGTGGACGCCTGGGGAGGGGACGGGACACAGTGGGGGAGCAGGGTGGCCGTGCAGATGTGTGGGCTGCTGAGACGCCAGCTGGACGGAGCCCAGACAGCTGAGGGGGGACACCGGGTGAGGGTGGGTGCAGGGAAGCTGGGGCTGTGGTGGACGGGGGTGCAGGAGGCCATGGGCCGGCCGGTGGGGGCCCTGGCTGCACCCCGTGTTGTGCTGGGTCTCTCTTCTTGATGCAGAAGCAGCCCAGTGCGCTGGCTTCCCGGGGGCCAGGGCCACCTCACTGCTCCTCCTGGAACATTCCTCACTTGGTCGGCTGGCTCTGCCTTCCTAACCACTACCCAGCGCCAATTTGGGGCATCAACAGACGCCCACCCAGCACTGCCTGCCCCAGTGGCCCTGGGACAAAGTTTCAAGACGAACAAAAACATAATACAGTGGGAGTGAGGAGCTGAAGACACCTGCTGGGGCACAGGACTGGGATGGGGCTGGGCGCCGAGCAGCGGAAGCCTCCAGCACTTCTGGTCAGCACCCGGCACACCTGAGACACCGGCTCGGCTGGGCTGACATGGGACCCGCCTCCCCAGCCAGGCTGGGGAAGGAGCCTCCAGAAGCAGCCATCGGGGACAGCGTGGCCGGCCCGAGTGCCCGAGGTGGGCTGCACGTGGGGCCCAGGAAAGAACAGGCAGGGCTGCAAAACGGCATTTAATTCCAGTCTGAATAGTTCAATTCCACAACCAGAGCTCAGAACACAGATATATAAAAATACTTCACGATAACGGAATAGTCCACGTGGATGCCTCACCCACAAGAGCACCCTGTTTTCCATCCTGACCCACTTCAAGGAGGCTTGCTGTCTAGACTTTTCTAGAAGGGAGCGAGGCCACGGTGGAGATGCTGGCGGGGCCATTCTCCCAAGCCTGGCCCACACGGGATGCCCCTCCGACCGCCCTGGGGGGCAGCTCAGCAGGACCTCCAGGGCCGTGTCTGCACCTCTGCTTGGGTTTCATCAAAACCAGCAGAGACACCACACGCAGGTCCCCGCAGTGATCTCTGCACCTCCTTCCCGCAGGGACCCAGCCTCCTGTCAGGATCAGGGCCCGTGTCCCCGGCGCCTGTGAGAACCTCTCCCCAACTGTCCTCTGCAGCGGCCGCTCGCTGGCCGGTGCCGGCTTCAGGGAGGACTGGCCGAGCTCAGATGCCGTGGCGCAGCCATCATGGTGGGGACTTGGCTGTTTCCTTCCACAGGCAGCCTCGCGTCAGCTTAGAATAAATAATCCACCGTGTGTCGCTTTAAACCAGAACAGAATTTCTGTGACCACGTCAAGGACCGGGCCTTCACACAACTCTCTCCAAAGGTGGAGGGGGGGGGGGCCCTGAGCCTGGGACCCTCAGGCATCGGGGGACCCATCTGTGCTTCGGGCTTCCAGACAAAGGACTGGTTTCCACTGGTGCCGGGCCGCGACCCCACGGCCCAGGCCCAGGCCGGGCACACAATGACCGTGGCCGGGCTGGGGGGCGCAGCAGCCCGGTGGGATCGTCACAGCTATCTGGGCAGTTGGCTGTGCGGTGACAAGGCCGGGCGGGGAAACCCACATGGAGGCCGGGCGGAAAGAGGCTGGAAAGACTGCCGGTCCGTCTGCTCTCCTGCACGAGTCCCAGCAGAGGCTAGAGCACGGGAAAGCAGCGGCTCTCGGGTCCTGCCTCTTACAAACACGGGTTTGCCTCAAAAACATGTAACAGAGGCACAGCAAACTCAGGAGCCGTCATAAGAGTAGCCACACACAGGAGGGAAACCAACGGAAAAATACACTGATGTTGCGGGAGCCGTACGTTCGTATCAGAGTCTTTAAAGCTCCTGTTTAATGTTGGGTACAGTGCTTTTCAACACAAAACACAAACGTGCACCTTCTGTGAACCTACACGGTACAGTCACAGGTAATGACGTAAAGTTAAAAAAAAAAAAAAAAGCCTCTGTCCTTTCAAACCCTTTCAGGAGCTGTACCTTCCACAAGAGCCAGGAAAACAGAGGCAGCAGCCATCAGGGAGGCCAACGGCCCGCCTGTGCTCCAGAGCGCAGGGCCTTGCCTCCACCGGCCTCAGCTTCGCCGGCTCCTTTCTTCCAGGAGCTGCGTATCAAATATTTCTTTTTCCCTGCAAAACCAAAAGGAGATCACTTCGTTTTAGTCAGCAATTCCCTCTCCCAAGGCAAGAGAAATCAAAGAAAAATAAACAAATGGGATCCTAACCAAACTTATAAGCCCTTGCACAGCAAAGGAAACCATCAACCTATGGACTGGGAGAAAATATTTACAAATGATGTGACTGAAGAGGGCTTGATTTCCTAAATATACAAACAGCTCATACAACTCAGTAACAGAAAACAAACAACCCAATCGAAAAACGGGAAGACCTAAATCCAAATTTCCCCAAAGACATACAGATGGCCAACCGGCACGTGAAAAGATGCTCAACATCACTAATTATTACAGAAATGCAAACCAAAACTACAGTGAGGTATCACCTCACACTGGTCGGAATGGCCATTGTTATGAAGACGACAAGTAACGGGGGATTTCCCTGGTAACGCAGTGGTTAAGATTCCGTGCTCCCAATGCAGGGGGTATCACCTGATCCCTGGTCAGGGAACTAGATCCCACATGCATGCCACAACTAAGACCCGGTACAACCAAATAAATAAATATTAAAAAAAAAAAGAAGTCTACAAATAACAAATGCTGGAGAGGATGTGGAGAAGAGGGAACCCTCCACCCTCCTCCTACACTGTTGGTGGGAATGTTAAGTTGGTGCAGCCAGTATGGAAAACAGTACGGAGATGCCTCAAAAAAGTAAAAACAGAATTACCATATGATCCAGCAATCCCACTCCTGGCACATACCCAGACAAAACTCTAATTCGAAAAGACAGGTACTTCCCTGGCGGTCCAGTGGTTAGGACTTCACCTTCCAATGCAGGGGGTGTGGGTGCCGTCCCTGGTCAGGGAGCTAAGATCCCACATGCGTCATGGCCAAAAAACCAAAACACAAAACAGAAGCAATACTGTAACAAATTTAATGAAGACTTTAAAAATGGTCCACATCAAAAAAATCTTTAAAAAAAAAATCTTAAAAAAAAAAAACAGATACATGCACCCCAACATGCATTGCGGCACTCTTCACAACAGCCAAGACATAGAAACAACCTAAATGTCCATCGATGAATAGATAAAGAAGATGTGGTACACATATACAATAGAATACTACTCAGCCATAAAAAAGAACAAAATAATGCCATTTGCAGCAACACAGCTGGACCTAGAGATTATCATACTAAGTGAATTATTGTAGTTTTTTTTTTGCCACGCTACACAGCTTGTGGGATCTTAGTTCCCCAACCAGGGATGGAACCTGGCTGTGGCAGTGAGAGCACCAACTCCTAACCACTGGACCGCCAGGGAAATCCCCATACTAAGTGAAGTAAATCAGGCAAAAAAGGAGAAATACCATACGACGTCACTTATATGTGGAATCTAAAATATGACACAAATGAACTTATTTACAAAACAGACACAGACTCACAGACATAAACAAACTTATGGTTGCCAAAGGGGAAGGGTGGGAAGGGATAAAGTGGGAGTTTGAGATTAACAGATGCACACTGGTATATATAAAATAGATGAACATCAACGATTTACTATATAGCACAGGGAGCTATACTCCATATCTTGTAACAAACTGTAGTGAAAAAAATCTAAAAGAAAAGAACACAGACACACACACGTGTACACATATAACTGAGTCACTTTGCCGTACACCTGAAAGTAACATAATATTGTAAATCAATTATACTTCAATTAAAAACAAACGAACAGGGCTTCCCTGGTGCACAGTGGTTGAGAGTCCGCCTGCCGATGCAGGGGACACGGGTTCGTGCCCCGGTCCGGGAAGATCCCACATGTCGCGGAGCGGCTGGGCCCGTGAGCCATGGCCACTGAGCCTGCGCGTCCGGAGCCTGTGCTCCGCGACGGGAGAGGCCACAACAGTGAGAGGCCCGTGTACCGCTAAAAACAAACAAACAAACAAACAAAAAAACCAAACAAACAAAAAAACCATAAACAGAGAAGTGAGTGTTTCATAGGGACCAAGTTTCAGTTTGGGAAGATGAGAAAGTTCTGGAAATAATGGTGGGGATGGTTGCCCGACAGTGTCAATGTGCTCAATGCCACTGAGCTGTGCGCTTAAAAGGGTTAAGATATTGAATTTTACGTTATGGGTATTTCATCACAATGAAGAAAAATAAACTACAAAGAAAAAATGGTGAAACAGCAAATTGTCCTTTAAAATGGCTATCTGTTAACAAAATATTACATGATCAGTTAGTTGACTGGCTGCCCCTCTCAGGATCAACAAGGAATATGATCCTGAGGGGGATGACCCAAAGGTAAACGGAACACAGCAGCCTAAGAACCCCAAGAGGAGACCCAAACCCTGTCGTGGTGCCGAGGCTCGATGGTTTGTGCACAAGAACCTAAACGCAACTACGGTGTGAAAAGAAGCGGGAGGTGGATGCACCAGGACAGACCCACTGCCCGACTGACACCCGGCCCAAGGGACCCCTGGCTGCCCAGGCTCGGCGCCTGAGGCGGCAGGGTGCGGCCGGGGCACAGCCCATGGCCCTCCATAGGCATCTGGGGTGCCTGCAGCCGGTTGAGGCTGCGGGAAACTCAGGACGCCCTCCGACCGGCAGCCTGAGCAGGACGGTGGTACCAGCTGGAGATGGGCCGCTCAGACCTCACTCTCCCGGGAGCACCGTCTCTTTACCGGGTGTGCAGGGCAGCCGCTGAGGCTGGGGACAGTCTGTACCACGAGACCCTAGTTGAGTCTTCAGCCTGTCACCGCCACGCGGCCCCGCCTGCTCCCAGCAAGGCCTGGCAGCCCGCCCAGAGACAGGATTAGGGGCTCCAGACCGCCAGTCCAGGGCGCTAACCACAGCAACGTGAGAGGAACATCTTGATCACCGCATTCTTCCCGCCAGCCAGGGACGTCCGGGCAGCGGCTGCTGCTTAATCTCACTGTTTCCTCAAATAGCCGTGGCATCGAGGCAACGGGGAAGAATACTGGGGAGGCAAACATCAGCCCCACGAAGGACGTAGGGCGCGGCGGGCCCAGCTCTGCCCGCTCGGACCAGGGCCCCTCAGCCCAGCCACCGCAGCCGCCGGCGCGTGGAGACGAAGCCCTTCGGGATGCAGCGCGGCCTGCCTACCGGTAGCTGAGTGAAGGTCCTCGTATGTACTTCTCCTCAGCCGTCTTGTAGTCCACAGCATCCACAGCGGAAATCGCGCAGATGATGGCCTGCAAGAGGGCAGCACACGTCAGGCTCGGGCCAGGCCCGGCGGCTCGCACGGAGCTTGGAGGAGGCCGCGGGGGCGGGGGGTCCAGCCACGCCCCGGCCACCAGGGCCCTCCCAGCTCAACACTCGTGCAGTCTGCAAAATCTCTGCTCCTGGTGTTCCCTAATTAAATCTACAATGCTCTCTTTTGGATGAGACGAAACTTCATGTCACTTAAAGCAGCGAAAGGCAGAACCTGGGGACCTCCCTAGCGGTCCAGTGGTTAGGACTCCATGCTTTCACTGCCAGGCCTGGGTTCAATCCCTGGTTGGGAAACTAATAAGATCCCACAGGCTGTGTGGTGTGGCCATAAAAAAAGAAAAAAAAAGGAAAAAAACAAGAAAACACAAAGAAGTAATCTGAATATACAATAGATGTCTGATATCAAAAGATCACTGTTACTTTTTGGAGTGAAATCATAGTATCGTAGCTATTTATTTTTGAAGAGTTCCTCTGGTTCAGAGCAGGGTTTCTCTCCCCTCGGCACAGCTGACACAGCGGCCGTCCTGGACTGTGGGGTGTGGAGCGGCATCCTGGTCCCCACCCACAGGATGGCAGAAGCCCCCCACTCGTGACGACCACAGACAACCCCAGACATCCCCCAGTGTCCCCAAGGGGCAGGATCACCCTTTGTAGAGACACACATGAAAGTATGCACGGATAAAAAACAATCCAGAAGGAGGGACTGGAGGTGCAAGTGGAGCAAGGCCACACTATTCCAGCTGGTGACAGACACGTGAGGGTTCACGGCACTACTTAATTTTTCTTAACGTATTTGAAACCTCCACAACGATAAAGCTCAACACTTTAGAGCCTGGTGACATTTTCCCACACATGCATTCATGGCCAGCAGCATCCTCCCTGAACTGAAGAACGGCCGAGGGGCCGTGCACCAGCTCCTCGACCGCCCGCGCCCCAGCTGAAGCGCGTTCGCAAAGCTTAAGCTCCCCTTCCCCTGGGCCAGGGACCAGCCGAGGGGCCCAGGCCGCAGCACCCAGCCCACAGCACCTCGGGGAGACGGCTCAGGCGGCACCGCCCCGGGAAGGCTTCTGGAGAACGACACCCAGGCCCCGGCACCCCAGGGTGCCGCAGGGCCCGCCGGCGCTCACCTCGGGCAGAAGCACGTCCAGGACGAAGCGGATGCCGTCCGCGTGCCCGCGTGCCAGCAGCCTGCTGCCCGCCTCCTGGTACACCCCCTGCAGGTACTTCACCACCAGGTCCAGCTGCTCCTCGTCCTCCAGGTAGGTCTCCACGCAGGTCACGTACTGACCCGAGCTCAGGAACGTCTTTAGCCACCTGGACGGCTTCCTGTTCTTCAGGATGGCTCGCAGGTGGCTCTCGGCACCCCGCGCCTTCACGATGTACTCCACCAGCTTCTGGTTGGCCCGGTCCCGGGCGGCCCGCGAGCGATCAGGGAGCACCTTCCTGCAGGCCGGCCTCCTGCCCCGCGGGTTCCCTGCCGAGGCCTCCTCGGGGCCCACCCCGCTCAGTGGGGGAAACCTGGTCCCCTGGACGTCCCGCTGGATGGACTTGCGGACGGGGGAGCCTGCGGAGGAAGCGCACTCCCGTGACTGGGCGCCCTTGGCTGTGCCGGGACGGTCCCCGAGGGCTCTCCCCCCAGTAGGACCCCCGCCCCTCGTCCCAGCTCTGCCCTCCACCCTGCTTCAGCAGCACCCTGCAGAGGCCAGTGACAGGAGGGCAGGGAAAGGGCCACGCAGTTGCCCCGGCCCCAGGCGGGTGACCTGGGCGCTGGCGGCAGGTGTGGGTGTGCAGCCGCCCTCCCGGCCCCACGGCAGAGGGAAGCAAGGGGACTCCGTGGACCCAGGCATGGCTGGACCGTAGGCCTCAGGCTTGGGGCGCGCTGCCCGCTGCACACACCCCTCCAGAACTCAAAGAAGACTGCCACTCCTAACGGGCAAAAGAGCGGGTCCCACCTTAAAGGAGCTGCTGGTGGACTTACTTATATCAGCCGCGTAGTATTCCAGGAAAGAGCCTGCGAAGGAACCACAGCCTGCACAGGGGCGGAAGGGAAGTCAGGTCACACACAGGACTGGACTCTGCCGGGTCGTCCAGCCGGTGTGCGCCCTGACCTCAAGCCCAAGGACCCCCCATGGCCGGACCTGGGACAGATGGAAACCGACCCCGATTCAAAGGAAACTGTTCTGTTCAGACCCAGGATGAGCCTCCATCAGGCGCCTGCCCATCCGCAGGGATGGGGAGAAAGCCTGCTCGGGGCAGGGCTAGACAGCTATGGGGACCGGGCCACCCTCCGCCCTCGGGGGCCCTCAGGGGAGGCCCCGCACTGCTGCCCCCCATCACTTCGTGCAGGGGCACCGGAGCCCCACGTACCCAGTCGGACCCTGTAGTCGGTGATGAGGGAGACGCACCAGCCGATGGCCTGGTCGAAATCCTCCTTGGCCTCGTCCTGCAACAAAAGCCAGACGGCGGGCGTCAGCTGGGAGCACCTCCGAGGTCCTGCGTCCTCAGTCCCCTCATCCAGGAAGGGGCCTGCAGACGCCCCCGCACAGGGCTCCCTGCGAGGCATGTCTGGGGCCAGGGCTGCTCAGAAAACGGTCACCTGTGAGCCAAGCCCTCGGGGCCGAGAGAGACACCACAGACCCTGAGAGCAGGAGGGCGAAAACCCACCACAGGGCAGCTGACAGGCCATCAGACTGACAAGACGTGAGGTTGCAGGAGATGAACCCCGTGGGAGACGCCTCTGGGCCCGTGGCCCTCGACTGTACACGGTCAGTGGGAAGAAGTGCTGCCCCGGGGGAGGGACCCCTGGCCTGTGATCCTCACAGCAACCCAAGGCCGTCACCCCTGGTGAGAACCCCTAAGCTGGGATGACCAGCGAGACCAGCCTGAGACCCACAGGCGTGTGATGGTAGGGGCAGGCAGCTCCAGAGGAGGAGGGTGCTTGGGCCGTGGCCAGGCCCGCTGACCAGCACCTGGGACAGCAGGGTGGCGCCGGCACATGCCTGAGCTCCCACGGCCCGTTTCCAGGGGACGTGCCCAGGCATCCGGGTCCCGCGAGACCTACGTGCCATCTTCTTGAACCCAGGCGTCCTTGCGATAAAACCCATTCCTCAGGTATTTGAGGCACACGAATCTCAAACTCGATTCCCCCCTCCCCTCTGCCCCCGCCCTCCAGTCCCAAGAGCCCAAGGCTGGGTCCAGCGTGGGTGCCGATCTTCCGAGCAGCGCCCGCACTCAAGGCCCGTGGCCTGCTGCCTTCAGAGAACAGATGGTCGGCGGGAGACGCCCCGACAGTCCTACTGCATCCCACTCACCCTGGGAACCAGCTCAGACGCTGCTTCCCACACGGGAAGGCATCACCCCATGCCGAGCGCAGAGCCCGCTGACCGGGGGCCAAGCAGACACCCACGTTGGAGCGGGGCTCACGGGCCCCATTGCCCGACCCAGTCGCAGTCTGTGTTTTTGAAAGTTGGGACAACGAAGTGGGTGTTTCAGAGTTAACAGACAGCACCGTGCGGACCAGCTCCCGGGGACTCGGGCTGGGCCAGTCACAGGGCCACGGCGATGGTGTTCCCTGATGTATGTGGCGCTCAGGCTCACGGCCTCGGGGTCTATGGTGCCCTTCCCGGGGGTGGCTCAGACACAGCCGCAACTTGTGGGCCTTGGCCCTGGGCTCTCCCACCTCCCTTCTGCGCAGGGCGCCCTGTCCTCCACGCCAAACCTGCTCAGTGGGGAACGGCCAGCAGCCGCCCGAGGGGCAGTGACCCCCAGCGGAGCAGCCGAGGCCAGGCGTCACTCCCACAACTACCGCTGTCTGAAGGGCCTCGTGGTGGTTACCAGCCACCAAGCCAGCCCTTCAAAGCAGCGCAAACCACCATCCACGTACCAGAAGCGCCTGCTTTTCTTTACAATCAAAGTGCTTCAGTCGCCGGAGAGACACCGTGATGCTGGAAGCAGAGAGAGCAGAGGTTCACGGGAACCAGCCCCATCTCGCGACCCAAAAGCGTCCTTCCTCTGGGAAAGCGTCGGGCCTCTGCCAGCGCCGGCTCGTCGGTGGAGGGAGCCCCTCGGAGCCGGGCCCAGGTGTGCCCACACTTCCAGGCCGGCTCCGGGCAGACGGTGTTCCTGCCCCCAGTCGAGGACTAGGGGGGTGACTGGGCAGGGGGCTGCTCACGGCCCCTGCAGGGAGCCAACTCTGCTGCAGTTTGTGGGAAACGGGGGCCCAAGGAGTGTCCGGCAGGGCTGACTCTGGAAGCCGACAAGCAGTCTGGAAAACCCGACCATCTGGCCGTGTCCCTGAACACCACCTTCACAGGGATCCTCACCTGGGGCTCTGGACCCCACCCCGGCCCCCTTCGCCAGCCTCCACCCAGAAGCACTCGGCAAGAGCAGAGAACAGTGGGTTTACCCTCTCCCTTTGGGGTTCATGTTTCCTTCAATGAAAAGCACACTCGCTTTCTTATCTCTTCGCCTGACGCTTTTGACCTGTTGGCAGATCCAAGAAAACCAGGTGTCAAGGACCCAGAAGGTCGTGGGTTTTCGACACTTTCCTGATGTCACCTCGTCAAGCATGTGACAAGGAACGCAGCCGACTTGGACTGACAGCCGACACCGGGGAACGCTCAGAAAGCGTCGCGTGGCCCTCAGCGCCGCTCCGACCGAGCAGAGCCAGGGCTCTACAGGAGGAATCACGGCCGCTGCCTTCAGCACTTCCGCTTGGCTCAGGGCGCGATCCTCCTCACTCTGGGGGATGGGCAAAGCGAGCTCCGGGAGGCCCCGGCCGGGCCCAGCAGAGGTCAGGCGGGAGGCGGCAGGCTGTGGACCCCGGAGGGGCCCCCCCTCCGTGTCATCAGCGCCGTGGGTGAGGCTGGAGCCTGCACGCCACTGGCACCCATGAACCAGCAGGGCCCCCGGGAACTGGGGAAAGCGGAATGGCGGGGAGAAGGCTGCCAACCGCAGGGGGATACGGCACCTCGGGAAGCGAGGATCCCCGATAATCAGCCCCCCAAAACCTGCCACGGAGCTGCACGGCAACCCCGGTTCAACTGCACGTCTGCGCTCTATCTACAGATGCCGCAAAGATTTCATTCTGTCCTTCCCGGGACGGTCAGTCACGTGTCAGGAGGCCATGCTGACCTGGACGAGCTCAGACTCATCGCGACAACAAAAGCCGCTCCACTGTGGCATCTATCTTTCGGATTTACATGCCACTGCCTCTTCCTAAAAGTTAAAGGACTACAGCTAGAACCATCAGGACCCTGTCCCTGCCAGAAGACAAAGGGGGGGGAAATTAAGGGGGAAATGGCAGGAGCGAGGGCAACCGGGTGGTGCCCCTGCGTCACAAATCCTCCAACTGACCATGGGCACCGTCCAAGCAGGCGGAGGAGGCACAGCCAGGACGTCAGCCACACTTAAGGGTGTCCCCTGCACTGGGGGCGCAGCCAGGACCTCAAACACCTGCTGTGCAACCGATGCCCACCCTAATCTGCTCGCTAAAAAGCTGAAATGTAGAATATTGAAAATGAGCAACTGTGGGCATTTTTTGGAGGCGGGCTTTCTAAGCCTGCTTGATAAAAACCTGCCCTATAAGCCTCACAATCCTTTGTGCCAGAAGGCTGAGACCCCCTTTCCTTAGGGAAACGTGTCCACGTCGATGCTCATGCACCCAGCGTTTCCCCAGTAACAACAGAACAGTGAACCAGCTGCCCGGGTCCTGGTGTCAAGAATGGAGGACGCTGGACCTCAGGCTCGGGGGACCAACTGAGCAAGCAGGGGGCAGAGAAGGATTCTTACCACTGCGGGCCAGAAGGGGTATTTTTGGTATTTAAGCCAGACTAGCATTCCTACTTCAAACGAACGTGGTTCTAGAATTGAAAGAAAGAAAGGAAAACAAAAAGAGACAAGTTAGATCCATATCAGGCACCAAAAGCGACTGCTGGAGAAAATACAACCACGGAGACACCGTTCAAGCCCAGCGTCGACCCGAGAGTCTGAGGGGCAGGTTTGTAACTCCTGCCCCTGGAACCCAAATGCCGACCACAAGTGCGGCCAGGGCGACAGCTGGTTTCCTAGCAGTGACCGTGTGCCGTGCTCGTGGGGACAGGGGCTGGCGGGGGCTCGGTGCCACCTCTGCAACTGCTCTGTAAGCCTCAGGTTACTCCAGAATAGAGCACTTTTTAAAGAGCTTGGCACATAAACAGAAAGGAGACCACAGCACACAATGAAGACCCCATATGGGGACTGGATTTCTGAGAAGCTCATCTGTCTGGGAAACTGGGGGCTTTAAAGGGTTAAAATAAAGAGAACTATTCAAGCAATCGTAAGATAACTACAAGTAACTTCTCAACAAAATTCAACTGCATCCTCAACCAAAAAAGTTCCAGAATGTGTAAATAACTCAAATATTCAAGAACCGGCTGCGCTGTGGTGTCTGACAGGAGGAAGGGCTGTGAGAGAAAGGGGACCTGGGGCACAGGGAGCCGCCTGGGGCACACACAGAGCGCTGGTCACCCGCGAGAGGAGCGTCGTGGCCCCCAGGACGACGGGTCACGGGTGCAGACAGCCAACCCGGGCCGACCGGCCAAAACACCAGCAAACCAAAACCAAATGGAAGACAAAACCGGGAGAAAAGAGCCAACGCCCGGGTTTCTGGGGCTGTAACTGACCCCCATGTGGAGACGGGGACGGAAACGCCCTCTGCAAGAAGGCACAGCGGCCCCCCTGCGCCCAGCGAGCCCGCAGGGAGCTGACCCCAGTGACTCCCCAGGAGCCCAGTCACTGCAGCCCAGGCGGAAGCATCCAGACACCCCAGTAACCAGCCGCCACCAGGAACAATCGGCAGAGCCCGCGGGAAACGCCCGAGACTCGCGTACACAGAAAGGGCAGGGAGCCTGCTGCGTGGGGACGACGGGGGATGGGGTGGGGTGGCTCCAGGCCAGCCCCCCAGCCGTGCAGGAGAAGCCCCCAGGCCTCCCGTGCTGCTCGTGCTGCAGCCTGTGCACGCGTAAATGTTTCACAATAAAGAGATCCAAAACCACCCCCAGACCACGTTAAGACTAACGGTTAACGGGAGAGTCTAATACGGAAACCGGTCCTCAGTTATTTAGTTGAAAGCAAACTAGCTTTCCGTTCCTGGCCGGTTCTGACCTTGGGGCCTGTGTCTGACCCCCTTCCGGGGAGGACAGGGGCAGCTGACCTGTGCCCGGGGGCGGGGGCACTGTGCACACATGGGGGCGCCAAGCCCCTGCTTCTCCGGACGCCACCCGGGAAGGCTGCGAGGCAGCGCCAGGCCGCACCCAAGTGGTGGCGACAGAGCCCATCTATTCACTTGGCTGCCGTCCTCCATCCCCTCCGAGGGGACAGCAGGGAGGCTGGGCTGTCGCGCCCCAGGGAGCCCCCCTCACGTGGCTGTCCTGGACAGCGGACCCCGGACTCCCTGTCTGTAAGCCCTCGGCTCAGGACGAAACCCAGGCAGCGCCGCGAGAGACCTTCCCCGGACGTCAGGCACCGCAGGTCTCCCCCAAGGAAGGCGCCGCCCACTCACCACGGTATAGGAGGATTCTCGGGGGCTCCTCGTCCTCCTCGTCCTCTGCCAGGAGAGAGTTCACGGCGTCCAACTCCACTGACTCTTCAGAAGGTGGACGGGCTGCCAACAAGGGTAGATCAGACTTTCCCCGTCACAGTCCTGGGGACTCAGCCCGGGAACAACACCTCCTGATACATGGGCATCGGCGCAGAGAGCAAAGCTGCCGCGACGCAGACTTCCCCGCGGCCTCGCTCAGGCAGGGCACGTCGGTTAAAGCACGTTCAACAGAATAAGAGAGAAAGGAGGGCAGGAGAGACCGCGAGCGCAAGCAGGGAAGGTGGAGGAACTGGGCAAGTGGTCCTCGCGTGCGGCTTGTCCCTTCACGCAGGCGCCCTCGGACACGCGGGGAGGGGGTGGCCCTGGGGCCAGGCCCCTTGGGAAACCATCCCCGCGCCTCCAGTGCTGGGGAGAAGGCCCCTTTCAGGGGCCGAAGAAAGGCAGAAACCCAGGAGTGACTGCGGGGCAGGCAGAGCGAAAGGTATCAGCCGTGCAGAAATGAAGATTTGCAAATTAGCATTTCAAAACTAAGTGGGATGCTACAATGTCCAAACGGAGGGACTCATAGCGCCTGGCTGCAGCCACACAAAAATACACGACACGGGAATCCTTAAAAAGTCAGGAGCCTTTCAAGTGAGTTAATCACTTCTGAGATTCCTGCCAATTTAACGGGAGTGCATCATGGCTTCTGCCACGGGAAGAAGAAAGGAATTAATCCTCGGGGAGCAGATGCAGCATTATCACAGCCACATGCTTCCGCCCCGCGCCCCTCCACTCCCTCCCTCCGCTTCAAAACAAAAATAAAAACACGCAAGTATTTGGGAGCAGTTGAGGTAATTATAGCCCAGTGGGAGAGACAGACGAAAAGGACTTAGGAGATCTCTGCTTGGGATCTATCTTGGTAACAATCTAATTCAGGATCTGGTTAAAAATACACGAGTGGGGCTTCCCTGGTGGCGCCGTGGTTGAGAGTCTGCCTGCCGATGCAGGGGACATGGAGCGGCTGGGCCCGTGAGCCATGGCTGCTCAGCCTGCGCGTCCGGAGCCTGTGCTCCGCAACGGGAGAGGCCACAACCGTGAGAGGCCCGCGTAACGCAAAAAAAAAAAACAAAAAACAAAAAACACGGGTGTCTGGCTCCGGCTGGGCCGCAGGAGCAGCAGACGCTGCCCCCTCCCCGGCACACGCCTCCTCCTCTCCGGGGCTTTTACCTCCCTCCAGGAGCCGGGCGTCTCTGGTCTCCTCTGCGGGGCAGAGCTGAGTGGGGCTGCGCGGAGCCTTGTGGGGCCCCGGCCTCTGGCCGCTGTCCGGGCACAGGTGCTGGGCAGGGTGGCCACGGGCACTGGGGCCGCCCCGAGGACCCTCGGCCCCACCTCCGGGAGAGGAGCGCAGGGCTGCCAGGCCGGCCACCATCTCACTCTCTTCCTCCCGAGCTCCCTCTGAGGACGGAGGCGCTTCCTGACCCCAGCTGGGCCCCCGTGCTAGGTTCCTCTCCCGTTTACTCGGTGTCGTTGTCCGGTTCACCGTCCGGTTTGCCCGGTGTTTTCTGGATCCCCGTCCGTCCTGAGCACCACTGCCGGCCAAGGAGACAGCTCGGGCGCGCAAGCCTCCGCTTCTCCCGAGCCCCTTCTTGTGGTCCACTCTGCACCCGGGGTCCTCCTTGCGAGCGGGCAGGCCGGACAGCCTCTGGGGCGCACGTTCCCTCCTCGTGTGCCCAGGACTGCCCGACGCATCTTCGTGGAGCAAAGGCGAAGGGCTGGAGTGGCAGAGCGAAGAGGCCGGTTCCGTGGGCTTCACTCTCAGAGACTGAGTGGTCCTCTCTTCCCTGGAAGAGCTTCCTTGACGCGGACGGGTCCTCTCATTCAAAACATCCAGAGCCACGCGGAGCGACCGCCTGTAGGCCAGCTCCTCCAGGGGCGTGGCAGCAACCTCGTTCTGCAAGGCTGAAGGACAGAAAAGGAGCAAAGCCTGGTGATGGGCCCTCCACCGGCTGGGGCGTCTCACTGGGATCGCTGGTCTCGGCACCTGAAGGGAGGCTGACGCTTCTCACCTACATCTTCCCAAAGGAGGGACCCGGACGACAAAACAACAGTTGAGGGCTGCAAGATTTCCCTTTCCCAAAAGCAAACTGACTGACCCTACCCTGATTGGGTTACAGAGATACATTCCTCCAGGTTACAAAACAATGCCGCCGGCAAAACCTATTCAGAGTTTGTCCGATCCTCTCTCAGCCTCACAGTTTCAAATTCAATCAGGGTCAACAGAAACCCACACCAACCAAACAAGAACTGTGTGGGCAGTGCACTCTGGGGTGGGGGTGACGAACAGACAGCTACGAGGCTCCTCTGCAAGGGCGTTTCCAAGCCAGCAAGCGGCACCAGGGGCCTGGGAACTTCAGCCTGAACAGCCTTCCTCGTTCACTCTGACGCGCAGGCGCCGTGCTCTTTATCTGAACGAGGGGACAGAGGCGACGCCACAGCTCAGCAGGCATAGATTACGCCTCCATCAACACAGTGTTTGCCCGTCTAAAGGCAAAGGCATCCACAAGCAAGTGGCCCCCCAACACGGGCTGCACGGACAGTCACGGCATCCGAGAGGTGCTGGTCGTTGCCGCCCGAGGTGGGCATCGTGCTCTGAACGAGAGCTGTTTCCCCAGAGACGCAGGAACATGGACCCTACGTCACAGTCACCTCTGGAAGATACCCTGGGTAACCTTTATGCAAGACAGAAAGCTCTCCGCACGTGAAGTAAGCACTCCCAGTCTCAGCAGGGAGAACGCTTCCGCATCTGGGCCTGCGGAAGGGCGCGCCTAGGCCGGTGCCCGGTCTGTCTCCCCCAGGGTGTGTGCACCTTGGGCAGAGCTAGGCCGGGCTCAGGCCAAGTCTGTCTGACCTGCGACGAGACGCCAAGGAGGCCGGAGTCTGGGCTCCACTTCCAGCCCGCCTCACGCCGCCCCCCGCCCCGACAGCCCGCAGACACCGTGGCAGCAAGGCTGGTGCCAGTCACACCCTTTTTTCTCCCCTGGGCTCAGCGATAGAATTTAAATACACATCCAACTGCTTCTCAGACCTTGGGCGGAGGCCAGACCAGCAACAGAAGCAACTCACTCTTGCTACGCGATAAGCAAAAAACATAAAAAGAGGAAAAGCCTCTCTCCCTTTCTTCAGGGAGGCGCCCCCCTTCTGCACGGCCTGCAGGGCCGCGGATGTGGCCTGTGGACCCTGACGCCACCACTGGCCATCCTGGGAGTCAAGAACAGGATGGGCTCGAGGGGCAAATTCTAGAAAGGGTGAAGAAAACAGACCCATCTCCTCCAGCTCAGGGAAATCACGTTCCCTTGTATGAAGGGGAAACCCTGAACAGGGTCGCTTTGCAGACCCGAGTCTCCATCTTCTCCCAAACTGCCTCTTACTTAATTAAAACCTCAGAGTTACTCAAAAACGTGGTCTTACCTAACGAGGAAGCGATGCCTTCGATGTGAGACTTCTTCAGGATCTGGGCTCCCGTGCTTTTCACCTTAATTCTGCAGGGACAGGAACGGCCGTTATATGCCACCAGCCATGCCACCAAGACGTTTTCAAACATGTTTTGCTTTAAACGACAAAAGAATTAGATTCATTTTCTTCCTTTGCACCCTTCCACTCAAACCAAAAGTCACGGCCAACTGGGAATTCATGCACCTGAGGTGAGAGGCAGCAAGGACCCTGGTGAATGTTTTTTTGTTTTTTCCTTTCCCCTTTTAAGACAGAAAAGGTTGGCTGGATTTAAGAGCAAAAATGAATTCAGGGCTTCCCTGGTGGCGCAGTGGTTGAGAGTCCGCCTGCCGATGCAGGGGACGCGGGTTCGTGCCCCGGTCCGGGAGGATCCCACATGCCGCGGAGCGGCTGGGCCTGTGAGCCATGGCCGCTGAGCCTGCGCGTCCGGAGCCTGTGCTCCACAACGGGAGAGGCCACAACAGTGAGAGGCCCGCATACCGCAAAAAAAAAAAAAAAAAAGAATTCAAATTGTGACTTTTATGCGGCAAATCCCACTTTCAACTGCACAAATAACTCCTTTGTTAGATTCTCAGGGTAGAGGATAATGTCACTAAAAGCTGTTTACAGACCAGCAGGTGTGTTTTAGTTTAAAAGGATGGGCTTTCCTTTCAAACTCGAGTATTCAATTACCTTCCCAGCCTCAGGGAAAGTGTGAGCTGTGGACTAAGCAGGCTTAGGAGCGGCTCTGAAGAAAGAGGGATGGGGACGCAGGGAGGAAGGGGCAGGAGCTGACTTGGTTTCATTCTCTATTTAGAATTGGGAATTCTCCGGTGAGACACACATGACCTGGGCATTTTAATCATTCCCGGTCATCTACGTCCTTCCACCACGGACGATCAAGAACACAACGTAACGTGCTTCCCCCACACCCATGTGTTTGCCTTCTGAACGCTAAACGACAGTTTCTTATGAGAGGCACAGGCTCAAACATCAAATATCCCCAAACTCAGGGGACTGTTACACAAGTTTCTGAAAAAAAGACACACAAATACATCTGTGGGAAGGAAACAGCCCTACTTGAACCCCAACGAGCGTTTACCTCCCGTTTAATTTACATTCGTTCCATTTTTGTACTGATCTCGCTGGACATCAGTACGTCGTATACATCTTCAATTTCCAAACTTTCGTGAAATAAAAATCAGTTGTTTTCCTCTTTGGGTTATTTTGACCCCATTTATAACTAAAAAAATAAGAAGCCCTTAAGAGTGCTCTTCGCTTTTTTGGGGAAGGAGTGGTGGTATCCGAAATCCCATATGGAAAAAAGATAGTATCACAAAAACACAACACTTAACTTTTTGTCTAGGGAAAGTATCTGAACGTTTAGAAAAAATTCCTTTTTTCTCTTATTTTTGGCTGACTTCTCAGTTCCGGCCAAGACCTACATTAGAAAAAAAGAAGAAGAAAAAAAAACCTTGTTACTAAGACACAACAAACAGCTAACACAATGTAAGAAGCCGTGGCGACCCATAAATACAAATGCAGCAGATGATTCTTAAAGGAGCAAAGGACTCCAGAGGCAGGGAAACCGAGGCACAAGGTGCAGCAGCAGATCCAGACCAGTACCAGGGTTTTATCTGGCCCTCTTCCCACTATGCTGCTGGGAAGTCTCCCCGAGATACTCCTGTTATTTACTATCAGGGCTCCCGGCCAGCTATTTCCTTGAGTTACAGCCTTACATGCCTTTTTATAGCTGACTCTGTTAAATTTGTTTTTTTTTTTTCCCCAGTGTGAGGGAAAAAAAAGACACTTTCGGAAGCATAACCTTGTAAGCACTCAACCAAAACCCCATTAGACGGGGAAGGAGGGAGAATCGGTGCCAACGGAGAGGAGCGCCAACTGTTCAGACTCAATTATTTCGCTGAAGCAGCTCCTAGGTATCTCCTGATAAAGATTTTACTTGTCACCCGAAACTCATTTCTAATTCCTGAAATTACAGAAGAATGGCTGTCACCTTTGCAGGCCATAATCGCTTTTTCCATCTGCAGAGGACATACTTGGCATCCATCATGATTTAGACTCATGTGGTAAGCAGTAATGATTTGGCACAAACAAAGTACTTGAAGGTCTGACGCGATGTGCCCTGCAACAAAATTTGCACGGTGGTTTATAACATCGTTTGCTTCCCATTTCAACGCAGACACAACCCTCAAGGGCAAAGGTTAGCGGGGCTGATCCTCAAGGAGATGGTTCAATTCCATCATCCTGCACTGAGTGGGCTCAATGCCAAAAAGAAGTGACTGGCCTCAGTGCCTAGGGAGACGCCTGGATGATTTTCATAAATAAAATACAGTCAAAGTCCCTCCCAAAGGTTCTGTCTAGATTACTTTTAAAAGGCTCCTGAATAAATCAGCCTGCCTCCAACGTCGGCGGGAGAGGCGTTGTAAACAATCAAAGCTTAAAAACAATCAAAGCTTACAACCCTCCCATGTCTGGGGAGTTAACAGTTGACCACAGCGCAAAAAAATAAAATCAGAGAAAAATGACTGCTCTTTTGGCTGCCGTGTCCCTGAAAGGACTGGACAGCTGCAGACCGTTGATTACATCAATGGGGAAGGCTGGTCTGGCGGTGACAGTAAAGAAAAGGACGTGGGGGGGGTTCGTTTGTGCAAAGAGGGGTTCACCCCGGCAGGAGAGGGTGGGTCCAGTTAGCAGAGGATGGGGGCTTCAGGGAGCGGGGGGGCTTCAGGGAGCAGAGATAGGGGTTCAGGCAGCAAACGAGGGGCTTCAGGGAGCAGAGGTAGGGGTTCGGGGAGCAGAGATGGGGGTTCAGAATGCAGAAGTGGGGTCCAGGCAGAAAAGGGGTTTAGAGAGCAAAGGGGTTCAATGAAGAGAGACGGGGGCTCCCGCGGCAGGGCGGGTTACCGCCCTGGGAAGCCTCTTTCGGGGTTCGCCCCTCCCCCAGGCCCGCCCCGCCGCCTCAGCCCCCGCCCGGACGACCCGAGGGGCGCAGCCCGCCGGGCTCACCCAGCGCCCCGCCTCCCCAGCACGGCGTCCCCGAGCCCGGTGCGGAGGGCGAGGTGGCCGCGGCGGTCCAACAGCGGTTGCACCCGCGCCGCCCCACGCGCAGCCGTCCGCGCCCGCGCTCACCGCCTCCGCCGCCGCCGCCGCCGCCGCCGCCACCTCCGCCGCCGCCGCTCCCGCGGGCCGGGGGCGGCGCCAGCCTGGCGGCGGTACCAAGCCCCACCCCCGCCGCCGACCAATGGGGAGCCCGCGTTCGCGCCACGGCCCCGCCCCTTCCGCCCGGCTGGGCGCAGAGAGACAGGCGGGCGCGCGCTAGGCTGACTGAAGGGCGCGGGCGGGCCTGCGGGCTCGAGGTGGGCGGCGACGGCGGCGACCTCCATCTTCCGGCCCGTGCTCCCGCCTCCTCCTGCCTGCGCCTGGCAGGCCCCCTTGGCTCTCGAGGCCCCTCCCCGCCGAGGCCCTGAGGAAAGCCTCGAGAGCCTTCCAGAACCTTCCATGGCCTGAGGCGCCTGCGGTGAGGCGTCGCGGCGGTTCCGACCCGCGCCCACCAGAGGGGTGGTCGTGCGTTTCGCACATGACCCACTTGTGTGGGCGGTGACCCGGGAAGCAGGTACCCCGCCGGCCGCGTCAGTGCGGTGGTCGCCGTGGGGTCGGTGTGAAGACACAGTGTGGGGTTCAGGTGTGTGAGGTGGCGACCCCACAGACGGCCGCACACGCTAGTGTGTCCCCTCCGCCCGGACCCAGAGTGTCTGTTGGGTCGAAGGCAGAATTCGGGGTTCGGCGTCTCGTGGCGCCGCGTTCGGGAGCCGGTCCTGTTCGGCCCGCTTCGTTTGGGGAAGTTTTGTGTCAAACGCGGCGGGTCGCGAGGGGGCCGTGGACACCGGTGCAGCCCACGCAGGGCCAGGTGGCCGCTCGCCCCGGTCATGCGGCGGTCGGAGTCCCTGTTCACAAGATCAAGGTGTTGAGCGGGGTCCCTTCGTGGCCTCCTTAGGGCCCCGAATGCATGGAAACACGGCGGGGCGTCTCAGTCCACAGGCCATTTGGATGCTCCTTGAGAAAATACAGATTCCGCCGTGGTGCAGGCTGGGTCGCTCAGGGGTGTGTGTGTGTGTGTGTATGTGTGTGTAAACACGTCTTCATCTTTGACGTGGTTCATGGTTCAGTAACAAATATAATACGTTTTTTCTGCCATCATCCAATTAGCAAAGGTGAGAGAAATCCTCAGGCCCGGCCCCAGCGCGGGATGTGAGATGGGCAGCCGTAATTCGGGTCTGCTGAGGCGTGTGAATTGGTACCTTTCTGGAAAACGACTTGACGTTATCTGTCAAATGCCTCGAAAACGTTGCAGACCCTCCAACCCTGCAATTTCCACTTCCAGAGATTTATCGTAAAGATATAATCAGATGTGCACAAAGATGGGTGTGCAGTGATGTTTTCTGCAGCGTTACTTATATCGTGGAAAAAATCAGGAGGCCCTGAGATGTCCAACAGTAGAGGTGTGGTTAGCTAAAACATGATCGAAGTTATTTTTTGAAATGTCTTCGGTAACAAGAAATATTTATGATGCATTTCCAGTAGAAGGGGAAAAACTTTTAATGAAAGCCAGACAGACTTCTGAGAAGGGTGGATCTTGTCAAAGGATGTTCCCTCACTGACTCTGCCAGTCATTTGTGCTGCTTCAGAAGTAGACCCTTTGGTGCAACTGTGAGTCTCGATGATTTGGGGTGTGTGCTTATTCTTCAAACGAATGTTTGAGAGACTACTTGGTGACAGGAACTGGCCATACAGTGGTGAGGAAAATAGCACTCAGGGAACTCAGCCTGATGGAGAAGACATTTAATAAAATCACAACTAAGACTGAAACACTTTATGCTGGCACTACTATATGCACTTTGCAATTATTAATTTTATTTAACGCAAGAACCCTAAAATGTTAGTATAATAATCGGCCCCGGGACTCCCCTGGTGACGCAGTGGTTAAGAATCTGCCTGCCGGGCTTCCCTGGTGGCGCAGTGGTTGGGAGTCCGCCTGCCGATGCAGGGGACACGGGTTTGTGCCCCGCTCTGGGAAGATCCCACATGCCGCGGAGCGGCTGGGCCCGTGAGCCGTGGCCGCTGAGCCTGCGCGTCCGGAATCTGTGTTCCGCAACGGGAGAGGCCACAACAGTGAGAGGCCTGCGTACCGCAAAAAAGGGTTCGAACCCTGGCCCGGGAAGATCCCACATGCCGTGGAGCAGCTAAGCCTGTGCGCCACAACTACTGAGCCCACGTGCCTAGAGCCCGTGCTCCACAACAAGAGAAGCCACCACAATGAGAAGCCCGCGGACCGCAATGAAGAGTAGCCTCTGCTCGCTGCAACTAGAGAAAGCCCGTGGGCATCAACGAAGCCCCAAGGCAGCCATAAACAAACAACTAAATAAATAAAAGAATTATACCGTTAGTATGATGCATTTAAAGATAAAAAATAATAATCAGCCCCGTTGTTTTGGTTATCACTGTACAGCAAAGGACCATGAAGCCCATTAGCTGAAAGAACCGAGTTGTTTGCTCACAGTTGTGCAGTCTGGCCTGGGTTCAGCTGCGTGGTTCTTCTGCTGGTCTCGCCAGTGGCCACATGGGTGCTTGTGTTCACCTGGCAAGTCAGCCAGAGCCTGGGCCTGTCGGGTTTGTCTCTCCACATGCTCTCAGGGCCTGGCCCCTCCACATGCTCGCTTCAGCAGGGAAGCAGACTTGTTGCCTACACGGCTGCTCAGGGTTCCCAAGAGTACAACGGTGGACGCTGCCAGTCCTTAAGGTGTAGGCTTGGAGCTGGCACAGTCTCACTTCCACCATGTTCTCTTGGTGAAAGCAACTCACAGGGCCAGTTCAGATATAAGGGGAGAGGATTATACCAGCAGATGTGATTCATTGGGAACTTTCAAGGAAACGAAGATAGAAAGAGGTTAAGTCACCTGTCTAAGGCAGAGCTAAGACTTGAAACAGAAAGTCCCACTCCAGAGTCCAGATTGGTAACCACTGTACCAAAAAATAAATAGACGTTCTGAAGAAGTTAATACAGGAGAAGCGCAGGGAACTTTGAGAATTACAGAGACAACCTTGTCTGGAGCAGGGGTGTGGGTGGGGATCAAGGAAATAATGTTTAACCCTGAAACCTGATGTCTGATTGGGTTGGGAGAGAGCTTTCAGAGCTTAGGGAACTGTTTAAAGGCTCTGGGGTGGCAGAAGGCCCAACTCGTCAGAGGAACTAAGTGAAGCCTAGTGAGGCCAGGACCAAGGTGGAGGTGGAGTGACACAGAGGAGTCCCTCGAGGCTTGGATGTGCCCTAGGAAGATTTTTTTTCTATCTTATTATTTTTAAAATAATTATAGATTCATAGAAATTTGCAAAAGTAGTACAGAGAGGTCCCTTGTACCTGTCACGCAGCTTCCTCCAAAGGTTATCTTATGTAACTATAATATAGTATCAAAACCAGGACAGTGACATGGGGACAGTGCGTGTAGACTTCTGAGTCATTGTATCTCTTGTGTGGATTTGTGTAACCACCAGTCAAGATACAGGGCATTTCTCTCCCCACAGAGAGCTCCCTCCAGCTACCCTGGGTAGACCCCCACCTCGCCGCCACGCCTCACCCCAGGCACCAGGACTCTTCTCCATCTTCGTCATCCTGAGAATGTTCTACAGAAGCGACAGTGCAGCACGGAACCTTTGGAGGTGTGTTTCTCTTACTCAGTGCAACACCCGGGCGATGCCTCCAAGCCCTCGAGTGTATCAGGACTGCCTTCCTTTTTGTTATCGAGCAGTATTCCATGCTGTGTGTGTGCCGGATAATCTCCCTATCTTAAGGTCCCTAACCTCAGTCCCATCTACAGAGTCCCCTTTGCCATCTCACATGATACATACAGAGTTTCCAGAGATGAGGGTGTGGACATCTTTGAGGCCCATCTGCCCACTGCAGGGATCGAGGGGCAGTGGGGGGGTCTGAGTCACCTAGGCCTTGGATGTACCATGTCTGCCCCACATCCCACGGGTCCAAACATACCCACCCAGCTATGCCTAGGTGCAGGCCGGCTGGGAGAGTTGTCCTTATTCTGGGGGCCACATGCCTAATCAAGAATGGGGTTCTTCTATTTGAGGGAGAAGGGATATTGGAGGGCAGCTGACAAACTGTCACAGCAGAAGCCATCCACACCTCACCCCTGTGTAACTCAGAGCAGCATTTTTGTTACTTGGGACCCTTACCATAGCATGCAAAATAGAGGGGAGGCTGGTGCTGTGACTCTGGGGGGCCAAGAACAAACCCCAATGAGAAAGGCACCTGCGTGTCCTGAATCGCTCCTGCCGAGACCCCAGGTGCCAACGGCCACACCTCAAGCTCTTGTGCCAGTGGCCTCCTGTTGGCCGTTCTCCACCCAGTCTCCCCCCTGCTGTCAGTGTCTTTAACTGGGTGGCAGGCAGAATCCTGAGCTGGTCCCCAATGGCTCACGCCCTTGAGCATGGGTAGAACCTGCAATGTGATGAGCACCACATCCTGATCATATGATACTCTGGCAAAGGCAAAGGGATTTTCCCAATGGAATGAAGGTCCCTAATCAGTTGACCTGTAGTTAATTAAAAGGGAGATTATCCTGTCTGGGCCGGGCCAGATCGAAGGAGCCATTTAGAAGAGAAAGAAGACTGGGTTCTCCCGGAGGCTGCAGAGGCTCTCCTGTGGTCCATGGGGAAGGGAGATGCCATGCGTTATGCAGCTCCCAGGAAAGGAACTCAGCCAACAACCTGTGAACTTGGAAGAGGCCCCAGCCTCGGATGCAACACAGTCCCAGGTGACACCTGGATCACCACTAGGGGACCCTAGCAGAACACCCAGCCACACGTGCCCGGGCTCCTGACCCACGGAAACTTTCAGATGGTGTTGTTTTAAGCTGCCATTTGTGGTCACCTGCTGCAGTGCAGGCGTCCCTTGGTCCACTGAGGCAGAGTTCCCAAGTTCCCTCTCCCGCCTTCCTCCGTTTCTCTTCTCTCCAGGGCCACCTCCCCCTCCAGTCCCAGCTCAAGTTTCGTGAAACCCTCCCTGGGAGCCCAGCCCAGGGAGCAGGTTCTCCCTCTGAGCCCACGGCCGGTCTGAACCTAAAGCATGGTGGTCACTGACACTGTTCCCGTCTGTTTGGTTCTCTCTCCTCCATAGGGCGCATCCTGCCCACTTGATGCAGACGTGGTCAGGGCACTTGCTTTGGCTGATGAAGTGTGAGCGGAGCACCGTGGCCAGCATGCATGTCCCCTCATCCCCTTTCTGTCCACCCTGGGGACCGGCTCTGCCCCTGATGCTGGCTGCCCCGCCAGCCGGGCCCGGGAGTAAGGAGGATGGTGATACACAGATGAGCGCCACCAGCTCTGGTGGACAGCTGGTGGATGAGTTCCCGTGGCTGCAAACAATGACATCCCTGACCCCACACTTCCGGAGACATCTGAGATCGAGGTGTGGGCTGCGCTGGTTCTTTCTGGGGACTTGAGGGAGAATCTGCCCCACACCCCTCTCCCCGCTGCTGGGGGCTCTGACAATCCTTGACTTGTAGACACATCCTTCCCCTCCCTGCCTCCATCTTCACATGGCTTTTTCTCCCTGCCAGCTGTCCCTGTGTCTCCTCTTATATGGACACCAGTTGTTGGATTTAGGGCCCACCCTAATCCAGTACGGCTTCATCTCAACTAATTACGTCAGCACAGACCCTATGTCCAAATAAGATCACATTCTGAGGTTCTGGGTGGACCTGAATTTGGGTGGGGGGATGATGTTCAACCAAGTCCCACTAGTGTCTGTGAGAAATGAACCTTAGTTGTTTATAGATGCTGAGCTGCGGGGTGTTTGTCACTGCAGCACCACCGTGCGAAGCCTCGCTGATTTATGCCGTAATGTAATTATTTGTCTACATACTCGTCTACCCGAGACGCTGACCTCCTACTGACAAGAGACAGTGTGTCTTTCGTTACTGTATCGTAGAGGGTGGTTGGGGAAAAAATTAATTTTACCAGCTGGTATCAGAACTCATTTTAGAGACCAACTGGGCTTGTTTAGGAAAATACCGTAATTAGTACTAGGGTACAGTGAGGGAGGCCCTGAGGACGTGAGATGAAAGGGCCCACAGGGAGACAGCTAAACTCTGCATGAGAAAATAGCTGCATTCTGGAGGAGAGGGAAAGGAGCCACGAGAGGTGGGGACCCATGGAGATCAAGAGACAGAGAGACGGCGGGAGACGGCGGAGCAGGTGGGGGTCAGGGACCTCCGACATCCCATTCACGGGCCTCGAGCCACGAGGCGGGATTGGCCCGAGCCTTGAGGAGCTGGAGCAGCTAAGCTAAAGCAGAGAACTGGCCTGCACGGCCCAGCCCAGCAGCCCGCTGGGGCCCAGCAGCCAGGCGCCCCGGGCAGCACCTGGTAGGCGCGCAGCACAACCGTGTCCAGCAAAGATGAATGCTAGCGTGGTTGCTGGAAGGCGCCCGCGATTCACAAGAAACCCAAGGAGAACCAAGCTACTAATTAAAACAAGGAAACCCTAATGTGCCCAGGTCCCCACAGAGCCGAGGCCCAGCTCACCTGGTACTGACGTCAGCCAGACGGCGCAGGGCCGAACTGGAGGGAGGGCACGCGGGCTTCCGTCATGTTCTTTGGCCTTGTCTGGCTGCCTTAGGCCTGTATTCTGTATTGTTCTGTTTTTAAAAAAAAAAAGTAAAAAATTTTAAGACCACCAACATAATGCTAGCTCTTCTGTGATCTGTGTCCGCCTCTGTCTAGGCCCCAAGGGGTCGTCAAGTGCTGCTGAGCTAACTGCTCTTTGCTGTACCGTGTTGACCCCCATCCCCACAGCTGCCCCACTGCCAGCTGTCCCGGGAGCCCAGACTTCTCACTTGGCCTTCAGGCCTCATCCATGGCTCCTCTGACCACTGTGAAGGAGCCGTGTGCCCTTCTCAGCACTGACCCCATTGTGCAGTGACCGGCTTTAACGCCAGGGTAGGGTCTCCCCCTGCGACTGCTGATGCTGAGGCCAGTCGTTTTCTGGGGGGGGGGGGCCGGGCACAGGCACTGTGGGGTGTAGAGCAGCATCCGTGGCCCCCATCCACTGGATGCCAGGGGCACCCTCAGTCGTGACAACCACATATGTCCCCAGACATGGCCCAGTGTCCCAGGGGAGCAGAATCCCCCTCGGGTGAGGCCCACGGCCACAGACTAATTGCATCACTGCCAGCAGTCCTGGAAGTAGCCGTGCCTGGGTCAGCTTGCTCCCTGCAGTGTCCTCAGGACGAGCCCTGCACCTGCACCCAGGGTATGCTTGACTACTGGTGTCTGAACCCTCACAGCAGGCAGATTTCCTCCAGAACTTCCCTGTGTAGGTCAGCCCTGCCCTTTGCGCGGGGGCCACAGCAGGAGGAGGGGAGAGCCCAGGGGTCAGGCGGCCTGTCCCGGGACGTCCTTCACCAGGCCCCAATGTCAGCCCACCCCATCTTTCTCCCTCCACCATCTCCTGGCATTCCCAACCTGATTTTGGCAAATGGAACTTGGTTTTCCTCTTCACGCAAAACCTTCCTGCCTGAGACCCGAGACAGTTCAGCCACGCACCTCAGTAACCAGCCGTGTGCATTTGGCACATGGTTATTCTCGGGGCTCAGGACTTGGTGCCATCCACGGGGGCTGTGCTGGCAGGGGACTAGCACCTCAGATGAAATGCTAATGGGGCAGCAGCTGGAGTGCCTGGCCCGGGAATCCCAACACAACATAGATCCCGTCTGTAGAGCGCTCCAGCTACCCCCGGCCTTGGAGAGAAAAGTGTGTCACCAGACAAGGATGCAGCCCCTCCAGAATCTGGAAAAAGCAGGAACCAGAGTCTCCCCTGTAGCCTCAAGAAAGAAATGCAGCCCTGCCCACACCTGGATTTTAGCCCGTGAGACCCATGTTAGACTCCTGATTTCCAGGACTGTGAGAGAATCAATGTGTGTAGTTTTAAGCCTTTGAAAAAAATTGCAGTTGTGGACAATAGAATAAGAAGAAATTTATCCATGCTTTCTAATCCTCATTTTATGTATTTCCAACCCACCTTTATAAATACCAAAAATATTAAGCATGGTGATATTACTAAGAACACAGTTCAAAAACACATACCATCTCACACCCATTAGGATGGCAAATACTAAACAACAACAAAAACATAGGAAATAACGAATTGGTGAGGATGTGGGGAAATTGGAACCCTCTTGTGTGGCTGGGGGGAATGAAAAAAGTACAGCTGCTGTGGAAAGTCTGCAGGGTCCTCAAAAATTTAAACATAGAATCACGATATGCTCCAGCAATCCCACTCCTCGGTACATACCCAAAAGAAGGGAAATTAGGGACTCAGAGATATTTGCATACGCATGTTCATAGCAGCATGACTCACAACACCTAAAAGGTAGAAACAACGCAAGTGTCCATGGACGGATGATGGATAAACACAGTGTGGTCGATCTACACACTGGCATGTTATTCCGCCTTAAAAGAGGAGTGACTTCCCTGGTGGCGCAGTGGTTAAGAATCCACCTGCCAATGCAGGGGACATGGGTTCGATCCCTGGTCCAGGAAGATCCCACATGCCGCAGAGCAACTAAGCCCATACGCCACAACTACTGAGCCTGCGCTCTAGAGCCCGAGAGCCACAAGTACTGAAGCCCGCTCGCCTAGAGTCAGTGCTTCACGAGAAGCCACCGCAATGAGAAGCCCACGCACCACAACGAAGAGTAGCCCCCGCTCGCCGCAACTAGAGAAAGCCCGCATGCAGCAACAAGACCCAGTGCGGCCAAAAATAAAAATAAATTTAAATAAAAAGAGGAGATTCTGACACCTGCTACAACGTGGATGAACCCTGAGAACGTGATGCTCAGAGAGGCGCGCTGACACAGAAGGACTGGTTCCACTCACATGAGGTCCCTGGAGGAGTCAGATCCACAGAGACAGGAAGTAGATGGTGGGGGCCAGGGGCTGGGGGAGGGGAGGGGTGGGGAGTCAGTGTTTCATGGGGACAGAGCTTTTGGGAAGATGGAAGACTCCAGGAGATGGATGGTGGGGACAGTCGCACGACAATGTGAATGTGCTTAATGCCACCGAGCTGTGCACTTAAAAGTGATACATTTTATATTTTACCACATAAAATCTTTTCTCTCTCTAAATTCATCCCTACAAGCAAGCATTTCCTGTACCGTGTGGGATGCTTCCTGGTGTGTTCACTGTTCGCATCAGAGGGCGACCGACACCCCGCCAGGCACATGACCCCGTCGTGGCCCCCCTTCAGTTCTCCTGTCGCTGCGTCCTCCACTCCACGGAGATCCCCGGCGTCCCCAGACCAGGAAAGGGCGGTGCGCTGCAGTGTCTCTTCAACAAAGAGTCAAGGATTAGGCCCCGTTGAGTTTCCATCCTGTTTGCCTTTGATTTTTTTTAAAAAGCCTTTCATTTTACCTATTAGGCATTTCAGGGCAGGCTGCACAGTGTCATCTGCATTTCAAAAAAGCGCCGCTGTGAGGATTTGTTTTCTTCCTTTTTTCTGTTTCCTTGTTCTTCTCCCTGATGTCGGTAATCTACAACCGTCTTTTGTTTTCTTCAAGGTCCTCTATCATATTATCTCACATTGTTCCAGGCAGTAACTTTCTTCTTTGTCTGCAACTCGTCCACAGGACACAGCACTGACCGCCCCCGTCCAGTCCCCCCAGGGTCCAAGCCAGCACTCAATGTGGCACCGAGAACCCAAATTTCTCAGGGTCACCCCAGCCCTGTTTCGGTTCCACCCAAGACACACGGAGAGGAAATAAGGATTCTGCCTTTCTAAGTCCCCGAGAAGCTCGGCAGCCACTCTCGGCCGCCAGCTGCAGGAGGACCCCAGAACTGAAGCACCGGGCTGGCTCCTGGCTCCAGGCTGGGCCCCAGCGGGAATCGGGCTGCACACCAGAGGCACAGTGACTGTCGCCTGCGTCTCACTGGGCGGGTGCCCCTCAGTTCCACCGTGTGGATTCGAAGGATTGTTTATTTCTGTGTCTAATTGTCACACGGGGGCAGTTTTCAAAAATTGTGGTAAAACACACATAATCTAAAATCACCATCTAAGTGCACAGCTCAGTGGCACTAAGCACATTCACACTGTCGTGCAGCCATCCCCACCCTCCATCCCCAGAACATCCCAAACTGAAAGCCCGTCCCCATGAAACCCTGACTGCCGTCCCCCACCCCCGCCGGCGACACTGGGGCTGTTTTGAAGCTTGGGTTCAACCTTCCGTGTCCATACACGTCTGTCGTTGGACAGAATAGGCCGTCATGGATCTGGTTAAGAGATAAGAACTGCAAGCACGTAGTGTTTTAGTTGAGGCGTATTTTATATTCACCACGGTTCACGGGTCAGCTTACGACACGCACCGTGGTATATTTAGGCTTTTAATTCTTTTGATAAGGAGCAGACGACTTCACTGTACAATCTTACTAAAACAAAGTGGGACGATGCCGGGAGGTGTCAGTCTCCCTACCATCCAGAATTCCATTCTCTAGAATGTGAAACTGATCAATTATAATTGAAAACCCCACGACTGCATGTCAGAGTGACAAGAGCTGGAGAATGGTCGCGTTTCCAGCTGATGACGAGCACATCTGGAAGACGGACACGCTGCTGCCCTGTTCGCGCCCCCGGGTGCACCCCTCTCCCAGGCCGCCCAGGTCTGTGTGTCCCCCACCGTTTGGGCCATCAGTTGCCGACGTCCTCGGCCTGGCCGCTGAACGGCCCCACGTCACCCATCAGCGCTCACCAGGACGCACTGCCTCGGTGGTCCAATATAGCTGTGAACGTTTCCGTAAACAGTCCCTTTTGTTCTTTCTTTTCTTTTTTTTCTTTTTGTATGAAAATCCTAGGCTCTGATACCTGCTTTCAACAGCGCCATACATCAGAATATAAGGGAGTGAGGGAAACAGAGGAAAGATAATAAAAATAAACTTTTGTTTGGATACAGAGTGCGTTTGCTGTATTCGCAATCGTGCTGCCGCTGGCTCAGTAATTTGCCTCGTCCTCGGGGGCGCGCGCGGTGGCAGAAGTAGCTCTCAGGATGGAGAGACGGCCTGGCGAGGGCGGGCCTGTGGTGGGGCCTGTGCTGGGGGCCTGTGTCCTTCTGTGACTTGACTGCAGGAGCCATGATTCACATCTGCACATGTAACCGAATGGCAGGGAAACACAGACAGATGCACACGTGGAACTGGCAGGATCCGAATGGGCTCCTGGGTTGTGCCGGCAGCAGTGGCCTGGATTTGATGCTCTGCTGTCTGGTTACCCTAGTGTCTGGGATCTAGCTACTCTCTGGTATCTAGGTGCTGTATTATCTCGGTGCCATGGTTACAAGATGTCACCGAGGGGAGGCTGGAGCAAGGGTGCTCTAGTACCTACAGAACTGCCTGTACATTTCTTTGCACCTTTCTGTGACTCTAGAATTACTTCAAGTAAAAAGTTTGAAACTGCATTTAAAAAAATGAAGGCAGTGCTCCAGAAATCAGTTCTCTCCCCAGGCCGGCGGGGCTGCAGGTAGACAGAGGCGAGTGGACACCTGTGTGACCACACGCCATGGAGAAGGCCTTTGAGCCCGCACGGCGGGGCGGGGAGCGGGAGGCCTGGGGATATGGGCAGGTCCTTCCTCTTGGGGGCTGCACTGTCCTGATTCTGCGTCCCCCTCACACTCAAGTCAGGAACGGTTCCCATCTGTTCAGGAGACTTGGGGGCCTCTGAGCAGCCCTGGCTACCCCCCGCCCCAGGTTCCTCCCAACCTCAGCGTTCGCAGGATGTCCGCCTGTGCCCCGACCCGCGAGCGGGCAGCTCAGAGGGCCTGGACTGTGGGGTGTCCCTGATGGAGCCCAGCTCCGTGGGGACAGAGCCCTGTAACGCATCTAACACCCCGCAGCACGTTGTGTTTCTGCAAACCCGTGTCAAGGTCAGCGTCCCCTACTTGGAGACAGCGCGCGTGTCCTCGTTAGGATAAAGGAGGGCGTTAACATTCTACTAGCAACCGGAGGTTCTGGAAGCAACAGGAAAGCGCCGTCCTGAAAACGCAGCCATGGTGGAACCCACAGGACTCCAGGTGAGAGGGAGGCCACCGCTGTGCCCCTCAGGAGGGCAGTGGCTTAAAATGAAGTGCCCCACCGCCACAGTGACCCCGACACCCCCATGCTGGCTCTGGGTGCCTGGAAATTGCAAGGACTCCCTGAAAGCACCTGTCCCATCGGGGCACCGTCTCTGAAATCGGGGAGGCTGTCGCGGCGGGACGGTGCCCTCAGAGCTCTCCAAAAACAGTGCCTGTCCCCAGGATGGAGGTGGCGAGTTGAAAGGAAGCTTTTAAGTGCTGCTCCCGTCTCCTGAAGCCAACGGTCCCAACACAAAGGTGCCGGCAAGGACAGGACTGGAATCCCAACGACCTTGACAAGATAAAGACACCCTTCAGCAGTGGCGAGTCCAGTGTACAAAGAGAAAGTGGGTGTGGGGCTTGAATCGGACCTCCAAGTCCACGTGTGAAGACCTGAGCCTCAGGACCTCAGACCGAGACCTTGTTTGGGTATAAGGTCGTTGCAGGTGTAATCAGGGGGCCCTGATCCAACACGATGGTGTCCTTACAAAAAGGGAACATGTGAACACAGATGGGCACAGGGGAGCGCTCTGTCAGCCTAGGGCAGGGTCTCCCCCCCCCCACTGCTGCATCTGCGGTCATCCTCTTTGGGGACCGTCCTGGCCACTGTGGGGTGTGGGGCAGCCTCCCTGACCTCCACCCACTCGATGCCAGGCGCCCCCCAGTGTGACAGCCACAGATGTCCCCAGTCGTCGCGCAGTGTCCCCTGGGGGCAGGACTGCCCCAGTGAGACCCATGACTGTGGGTAAATCTCTATTAAAGGTGTCTCAGGTGATGTGCTGCCTTGTTCAGTTTAAAAGAACGTACAGTTTCCTTTAAAATGGTCCTAGAGAGACGCCACCAGCGATTAAAAGAAGTATTTCCTTCTGAAATCCAAGGAAGGGCGCATACTTTTTTTTTTTAATATGAATGACCAAACATTTGAGTATTTTTTTTAAGGACACAGAAATGTTACTTTTTGTTTTCAGATTCTGAGATCTGAGGTTTTCCTTTATTTATTTATTTTTTTTCAGAGTATGATTCCCGTTGAAGTTCAAACACAGGACAAAGTAGACATTTCCTTTAGGATTGCAGATACAAGTGGTATCCTTTCATTTTTAAAGGTCATAAAATATGAGTAAAACATACATAACGCCAAAACGAAATAATTTTAGAAAACAGAAGAGCCCGGTTATCAATGATGTGAAATATGCCAGAGGTGCTGACCCGAGGAGATCTGAACAAAGCATGGGTGTCAGTTCATCACGTCTCGAGTTCGTTGTTTGTGACAAATGTTCTGCACAAGGGGAACCAGGTGTGGGGCTCCCAGTTCCTATCATTATTTTATCGTAAATCTAAAACCCCTCTGAAATCTACAACTTATTCCGAAGCGACAAGGAAAGTGAGTTTGGTTTTGAGAAATGGGCGCAGAGGTGCGGGGACAGTGGGCCCAAGGGGAGACTGGGTGGCCATGGGCCGATGGATGGTGTCCAGGTGCCCTGTGTGCGGGGGCAGAGCACCGGGGAGAGGCCGGGGTCAGCTCTCCGTTCCAGGACCCACTCAAGCCGGCGCCTGGTCCTTCCGAGGGTGGTGGCCTTTACGATGCCTCGTGACTGCGGCGGAGGGAGCCATTGCTCCCAGGGCGGGTTTAGCGCCCGCAGGGCAGGAACAAGGCCCGACTGTGGGGGGCGGGGGGAGGAGCCAGCAGCAGGCATGGGGTCGGCCAGGTCCCAGCCCCCGTGCAGCCCAGCCGCGTGGCCACCTGGGGAAGGCACACACCGAGCCGATGACAGTGCCCACCCCGGGCTCTCCCCTGACCCGGTGAGGGAGGGACGTGGACAACGGGCATGTCTTCTGCAATAATAGTAAAAATCAATGCCTGTGTTCGGTTAAAGGGCAGCCGTAACAAAGCACCACGAACAGGGAGGCTTAAACAACACCTGAGATCAGGGGTCCCAGGATGGCTCCCGCCGAGGGACCACCTGCACCCCACCTCCATCCCCGCTCTCTCCCGGCTTCCGGGGGACACGGTGCCTCCGAGTGTGTCTGTGTCCAAACGTCCCCCCTCATAAGGACACCAGTCCTGCTGCATTAGGACCACCTGCTTCCGTGTGACCTCCCCTTAACTAACTACTCCTGCAAAGACCGCGTTCCCACACAGGTCCCACTCTGAGGTGCCGAGTCAGGACTTCAACTTCTGAGTTTTCTGGGGGGGCACAGTTCAATCGATAACAAAACCCGAACTCTAAGGACGCAAGTCCACATGCAACCGAAGCCAGCGCCAGCGCCCAGACCGTTCTCTCCCCTCCTATCTGGGCACGCGGCACGAGGTCCCGTTGTCCTGGCAGCCCCACGTGGCCACGTGACCTCTCACGTCGGGAGGAGGCTCAAAGGCATCTCGCTTGGGATCTCAAGGGCCGGCCGGGTACCTGCGCGCTCCTTCCCACTGCCTGGACCTGGCCTGGCGCCCATCCTCACCTCCCGTGCTGGGACACCTGCTCTACGCCTCCTCCCCCGCAGCTGCCCCGTGAGCTCCGCCGTGGGATTTGAGGGCGCTGCTGGGCAGCTTTGCTCTCCCATGGGGGCCCCACCCCTGGCTGTGCGCATGACAGTGATACTGAGGCCGCAGGTCCACCTTGACCCCCAGAGCCCAGCCAGGGGTCCCGCCCCTTGGTTGTCAGCTTCTGTGGCAACGACCCCATTTCCAAACAGCATAGAGGCTGGGGCAGCTCAAAGATCAACCTGAAACCACATGCCAGGACCAGGAGAGAAGCTTGCATGGGCCCAGAGGCTCCCAAACCCCAGGCCCTGCACTGCAGGGACTGACACCGCTGCAGTGCCCGCTCCCCGGTCCTCCAACTCGGGCACCAGGATGCAGCCCCTCTCTCGGCGGGATTCTCAGAGCCAGCCTGCAGGGGCCCAGGTGGCTCCCTGCCCCATCTAGTCTCCCAGGGCCCACGCTCTGAGGCCCGGGCCTCGGTCTGGGTCCCTGGGGGAGGCTTAGGGGTGGAGGGGCTCTCTGTGTCTGGCCCCTGGCCACGCCCAGCATTCCCCAGCTCACAAAAGCTTTGTATATAGTTTGTCTCAAGGCCACAGGGATGGCTGCTGAGAGCCCAGACAGAACATTCACAGTTTCCAGAGCAGGTGTTAGAACACAGCTCCCAGAGGTGTCCCTACCCTGGTTCCAGGACCTGTGGACATGTCATCTCACACGGTGAGGGTCCTCATAAGAGGGAAGAAGGAGGGTCTGAGGCCGAGAGAGACGGGAGATGCTGCGCTGCTGGCTGTGAGGATGCAGGAGGGGCCGCGAACCAGGGATGCGGCGCCTCTGGAAGCTGGAAAAGGCAGGAACCGATGCTGCCCTGGAGCCTCCGGAAGGACCAGCCCTGCCCACGCCTGGATTCAGCCCCGTGAGACCCGAGTCGGACTCCTGATGTCAGCACTGTGAGAGAACCAAGCTGTGTGGTTTTCAGCCACCAAGACTGTGGTGACTTGTTCCAGCCGCCATCGGAAATGCCCTACAGTAAGAAGCCCCAGAAAATCAGCCTCAGGGTCACGCAGAGCTCCCTCTGGCTCCAAGGACCTAATGCTTCAATGACAGCCTGTCCTAAACAGTAAAAACACAGTCTGCTTATCGAAACGCTTTACATGTTCCTGCCCGAGTGGGGGCACCAGGAGGTGCTGCAAAAGTGCCGAGCAGACATTTGAGGAGGACACCACGAGTCCAGGACCCCGGGTGGGGGACTGAGAACCACCAGCCAGCCGGTTCCCACGCGGCCACCGCACACAAGCCGGTGTAGCTCTCAGCCCAACAGGAAACTAACAATGCTTCTTGTCCAAGCGTTCCCAAGTTGTTCTGTTAACCATCCTCTCAACAGCTCCCAGAGTACCTGGAAGTAGACCATGAACTGAAACCCTGACCTACTTCCCAGGACCGGGAGCCAGGTTGCAGTGCAGAGGACGGAGACACAGGCAGTGCTGTCGCCCAGGAAGGGTGTTTGCAGAGCTTTGCTGGGAAAGGGCGTCATCACCCTATTGCAGAGAATCATCAGGTCCCCAAGAAAAAGGGGCGTTCCGTAAAGATGAGCGGGAGGCCGATAAGAAAAGAATTACAAATGGCCAATAAACTCGCGAGAAAGGTATTGTTACCCTGTGTGGGAAATTAAAAATAGGGACTAACTCCAAATAGTCAATTTTCAAAAATAATACCAAGAATTGGTGCCGACGCAAGTGGTTAAAATGGCATTTTATGTTCAATATATTTGACACGCTTTTTAAAAATATTGATAATGTAATATTCCAGAAACCATTGAATCGTACGCTCTAAATACGTGAATTGTATATATGAGTTATGTCTCAGCAAATCTGTTTTGTTTTGTTTTAAAAGCAGTATTATGCTATGGCCTCAACCTTTTAATTTATATATTTTATTCTTAAAATATATACATATACATTTTATATTTACACATGTTTGTATATGTGTAATTAGTTTAGTGAATATTTTCTGCTCTCTTTTCTGAGTTTTCTCCAAAATTTCTACCACTTAAAAACTTTGTAACTTAAAAAGTGATTTTATGAAACCTACAATAACAAATGCTGGAGAAGGTGTGGAGAGAAGGGAACCCTCCTACACTGTTGGTGGGAATGTAAGTTGGAGAAAACTCTAATTCAAAAAGATATATGGGGGCTTCCCTGGTGGCACAGTGGTTGAGAGTCCGCCTGCCGATGCAGGGGACACGGGTTAGTGCCCCGGTCCGGGAGGATCCCACATGCTGTGGAGCAGCTGGGCCTGTGGGCCATGGCCGCTGGGCCTGCGTGTCCGGAGCCTGTGCTCTGTGGTAGGAGAGGCCACAGCAGTGAGAGGCCCGCGTACCGCAAAAAAAAAAAAAAAAAAAAAGATATATGGGGGTTTCCCTGGTGGCGCAGTGGTTAAGAATCCACCTGTCAATGCAGGGTACACGGGTTTGAGCCCTGGTCTGGGAAGATCCCACATGCCACGGAGCAACTAAGCCCATGCGCCACAACTACTGAGCCTGCGCTCTAGAGCCCATGAGCCACAACTACTGAGCCCGCATAATACAACCGCTGAAGCCCGCGCACCTAGAGCCTGTGCTCTGCAACAAGAGAAGCCACTGCAATGAGAAGCCTGCGCACCGCTACAAAGAGTAGCCCCCGCTCGCCGCAACTAGAGGAAGCCCATGTGCAGCAACGAAGACCCAACACAGCCAAAAATAAATAAATAAAAATTTTTAAAAAAAGATACATGCACCCCTATGTTCACAGCAGCACTATTTACAGTAGGCAAGACAGGGAAACAACCCAAATGTCCATCGACAGATGAATAAAGAAGATGTGGTACACATACACAATGGAATACTACTCAGCCATAAAAATGAACAAAATAACGCCATTTGCAGCAACATGGATGGACCTAGAGATTATCACTAAGTGAATTAAGTCAGACAGAGAAAGACAAATACCATATGATATCACTTATATGTGGTATCTAAAATATGATACAAATGAACGTATTTACAACAGAGAAATAGACTCACAGACATGGAGAACAGACTTGTCGTTGCCAAGGGGGAGGGGTGTGGGGGAGGGATGGATTGGGAGTTTGGGGTTAGCAGATGCAAACTATTATGCATAGGATGGATAAACAACAGGTCTTACTGTAGAGCACAGGGAACTATATTCAATATCCTGTGATAGAATGTATAAAAGAATATAAAGAAAAGAATATAAAAAAGAACGTATATATGTGTATAAATGAATGACTTTGCTGTACAGCAGAAAATAACACAACATTGTAAATCAACTATACTTCAATAAAAAATAAATTTTAAAAAAAATTGCTTTTATGGACCCTTGGTACGTATGATGCGTTGATCTTCCTCCCAAAAAGCCATCACCCCAGTCTGACCATGAGAAACATACCAGCAAACCCCAAGAGAGGGGCGTCCACATAACTCTTGACCCGTTCCCCTCACGAATGCCCAGGGCTCCAAATGAGGCACATCTGAGAAACTGTCACAGCCCAGAGGGGCCCAGGAGACGGGAGGCCTGGGCGTCTCGGGGGACCCTGCAGGGTCCTGGGGCAGAGAGCATGTGGGCTTCCACGAACCCTGACACAGCAGTCAGTGTGGGAATGTTAGTTGTGAGCGACGGACGTACCAGGACACGGTAAGATGCTGTCTACAAATGGGGGGCACTGGGGGCAGGGCACATGGCAACTGTGCGCTGCCTTTGCAACTTTTCTGTGACTCTAAGACTGTCTGAAAAAATAAAGTCTATTAATAATAGTAAGAACAATAATAAAAGGTCCAGAAGGTTCTTTACAAGCATGGCGTTCCTTGGCCTGTGAAGCAGTCAGCCCGGTTTGTCCTGGGGGCGGCCAAGGGGTCATTCTCTCATGGGCAGTGGGCGCCCGGCTAAGGCCTGCGCTGCACGCTGCACATCCGGTCCCCTAGAGCCACTAATCCTTCCACCCTGGACCAGGGCCCGCCCTGACCTGGGGCTGGGAGTCGGGGGTCCCTCTGTACCCGTAGGCATCCACACGCCCCCACTCCCACCCCTCCCCAGCCCCAGGCGGTACACGGAGGCGTTTGTCTCCAGCAGTTTTGAAACTATTTACATTTTCACCTCCAGGCAGATGATGGGTTTCACTCGTGTTTGGAAGCAGGTTTCTGTGATGCAATTTGCGTACATGGTGCGCTCCTGGGGGCCAGGAGCCTGGTCCTTCCCGCCCAGGCCTGTGCAAAAGCTCTGCTGTACGTCCCGAGATTCCCACGCCCGCAGCAGCTACAAGGTCCGGCCTCCCGGACTCAGGGTCTCCCGGTGCGGCGGGCCCTCCCGCGTGCGCACCGCGGCCTCACCTGCGCCTCTTCGCTGGGCCCTGCAGGAGTGCAGATGACCCCCTGCAGCTGGCAGTGCTGCACACAGATGTGTGTGTGTGTGTGTGTGTGTGTCAGAGGGGCTCTGTCCGGAGAGGCTGCAGGTGCAGCGAGTAGGAACCCAGGCTGTCGGCCGAAAGGGGGTTTCAGAGAGACGACCGGTAACTTTAGTGAAAGCGTGAGCCGCAGCACCTGGGGCCTGCTTACCAAGAATCTGCAGCCATCCAGCGTGCGACCCCACTGATGGGAAACGTCCAGGACAGGCAGAGCCACAGGGACAGGGAGCGGGTTCCTGGTTGTCAGGGGCTGGGGAGGGGGTGGGGGTCACTGCTGATGGGGACGTGGCGGGGGGGGCCTTCCTTTGGGGTGATGGAATGTTCTGGAATTAGATAGAGGTGGTAGTTGTACAACAAATGCCACTGAACTGTTCACTTGAAAATGGTTACTTTCACTTTATGCAAGTTTCACTTCAATGGAAGAAAAAGAACTTCAGGCACTACTTCGCGGGGGGGGGGGGGGGGGGGGAATTTGTCCCGTAAGCCGGGCATCCGACGGGCCCTGCTCTGCTGGTCGGAAGATGTTCTCCATAGGCGGGGCCATGACATCCCCACCCAGGGCTTCACAGAGACAGGGACCCCCCCCCGCCCTCCAGTGGGAACAGCCACCACCTCTCAGCCCAGAAAGCCGTTCTGTGTGCAAGCGGGGCCCAGACATCCAGCTTCTTCCCCCACCTGCAGCCCCAGTTAAGGAAATACAGACCCCGGGTGGGGGTGAGGATATATTAGGAGACTGGGATTGACATACACACACAGCTATGCATAAAATAGATAACCTGCTGTAGAGCACAGGGAACTGTACCGAGTACTCTGTAATGACCCATGTGGGAAAAGCATCTTAAAAAGACTGGATATATGGATATATGTATAACTGATTATTTTTGCTGCACACCTGAAACTAACACAACACTGTAAATCAACTATACTGCAATAAAAGTTAATTAAAAAAAAAAAAAAGGAATACAGACCACAGTGAGGAAGGGGGCGCAGCCTGGCCCTGAGGGGGCACGTGGTGGCCAGGTGCCTAATGCACACCTCGGACCCCCGGTCCCCAGGGGTGCACCAGAGCAAGGACCAGCCGGCGAGGCAATCAGCCCTCTGGTGTGAATCATTGCCAGTCGCTGGGGCGCGGCCCCTCCACGCACAGCCCCACGTCCCTGCTGTTTTGCACTAATTATGCATTCGCCGGAGGAGAGGAAACGCCCAGCCTCGTGTTTTATTCATGGTTCCTGGCTCTGTGTAACCATTACAGGATTTTAGCAGGGAGGCCAGGCCAGCACAAGGAGCTGTGGTCCCCACGCCGCCAGGCTTCTCTGGAGGTCAGGGGAGGGACAGCTGGTACCTCCAGGCTGCAACCCCACCGCGGGTTCTGCCCCGACACCTGGAGGCTCTGGTTGGAAATGTGCAGTGCCTGGTAACTTCTGGAACAGGCTGATGGGGGACAGAGGGCTGCTTATTAAAAAAAAATAAGACTCACCGCTTCCTGTGAGTCTGCTCTCTAAGCATCTCGGAAGTTGGGTCTGCCCTCATTTCTTTTCAGCGCCTTTCTGTAATTTTGCATTTTCTATAATTTTGCACCAGGCAGCTCGGAGGGTTGGCCTGAGCTGGACTGGGGGTTCCAGAGCCCCCCTCCCACCTGGTCCCCCAGATCGGAGCCACGATCCTTGGTGGTCAGACAATCGCCCCCTGCCCTCAGCCCAAGCCCACCCTGCTGCCAGCCCCTGTCACAGCTGGTCACTGCCTGCACCGTCCCTGTCACTGTGCGTGGAGGGAGACCCCGTGCCCCCGAGGGAAACACACCAATCAAGGGTCAGGACGCTGCTGGGCAGGGGTGTGGCCGGCACCCGCAGAGCTGGCCGGAGGGGCTGGGAGGACCCCTCCCCCGCTGCTCCCCTGAGAGCCCCCCAGTGCCCGGACGACGAGGGTCTCACTGTGACCACCATCGGCCAAGAGCTGTCACCCCGCCTTGTTCAGAGGGTGGAAAGGAAGGTGTCCCATATTGTCTCCCCCAAGGGACGCACAGATCAGCGACAAAGACAGCCAGCCAGGAAGGGCCCTGGGTCCCCGCTTTCCGCAGCGGCTGCAGGGATGGCAGACAGCAGGCGGGGACGGCAGAAAACTCGGGACGACAGTCTGCATTGTGCGCCCTTCTCCTCACCGCGCCACAGGCCGCAGCTTTCCGCAACCGTGTCCATCCGATTTCGCGAGAACCGGACCCCGGGGGAGGGTTCAGCGGCCCATTGTGCCCCCGCCTCCCCCTCCACGCCCCGCCACGCCTGGGGTCCCGCTGAGCATTGGCCCGGCCCGCACGGCGTGTCCGGGGTTGGACGCCGAGGCCTGGGCCTTGTCCCCTTGTCATACGACAAGCTGAGCAGTGGCAGGTCACCCCCTCCCCCCAGTAGGTCACTCGGTCCCTCCCGGCCCACCTCATCCCCTCTCAGCCCACCAGGGTCCCCCTCCAGGTGCCAGTCTGCCCTCCCTTCCACATCGGATCAGGGAGCTCTGCCTGCTTGCTGTGGGTCAATGTTCAGAGGCTGTTCAGGGAGGATTGAATGTAATCTGCAGGAAAATCTCCAGAAGGTTAAAGGAAGCAACATTCTGCTTGCAGCCAAAGGGAAACAAACTCAGAACCCGGCACGGAATTTCCTGCCTGGAGCAGTGGGCAGGGGGGCTGGGGTGGGGGTGGGGGGGCAGCGGCTCTCCGGCCTGCACATGGGGCTTCCTGGGCAGGGGAACGGGGTGGGCAGCCAACCTGCACGGCCCCATTCATTCGTCCCCTCCACTTTGCAGATACGGACCACCTCTGCCCCCAGGGCCATGCTGGGGCCATCGAGAAAGGAGACAGAATGTCCCGCCAACCCCAAACCACACCGCTCAGCACCGCCACACCTCTCTCCCACCATCCAAGCCAGACGGGAGAGCTAAGCCCTGGCCAGAAGGAAGGAGACAAAGACCCAGAGGAAAACATGGACCAGAGACAAGGCAGCAGGTGTCAAAAGACACAACCACTAAAGATACCCGGGGGGGGGGGGGGGAGAGAAAAGGATCGCATCGCCTGTGATCGCACACAAGTTAGAGTAACCACCTACCTCTGGGGCTTTTAAAATAGGCCAAGATGAAAAAGGAGGTCCACCCAGCCTTGCCCGGCCAGCAGGCATGCGGACCTGAGCCGCCCTCCTGGAGGGCAATTAGGTGACATCTGTCCAGAGCCCTCAGGGGGCGGGGGCTGCCCCCTGGGAAAAGTCCCAGCGAGCGTCAAGCCACGGCCCTGACCGGAAGGAGGACGGTGCAGACACCAAAAGTTCTGTCCCAGGAGAACAATCCACGTGGGGAAAGGGCCATGATGGTGAAACACGTACGCTTTAAACGGGTTACAGATGAGCAGGCGAAACACCTCTGATCGGGAAAAGAAAAGTGGATGAGCGTGTGCACACAGGCGCTCAGATACACGCACACGCGCACACACACACGCACACGCACGCACACACACACGGACATGGTGGGGCCAGGGGCTCACACTCCACGGTACCAGTGTGGGTCCTGGTAGGAGAACTTTGGGTGAGTTTGTGGCTTGGTCTGGAGTGCTTTTCTGTGCTTTTCACGCCTTCTCCGATGCTGGTGTGCCATTGTCACAAGCAGTAAGAAGACAAGAAGTGTCTGTAATGGGCAACGAGCCACAGGGAGACCCAGGAGTTGGCCAGCCCGCAGGCGAAAGGGCAGGCATCCAGGAGCCGGCTTTGCACCCCGGCCCGGCACTGACACTCATTCCCTGTCGGAGCAGGGGTTATCACTGCCCTTGCACGACCCTCCTCTGGGAAACGGTGACAACTGGAAAATCACAGACTGTCGGGTCTGCGGAGACCACGTATAATGACGGCTTCCAGTCATCCATCCGGGCGCTGAAGGACGTGACACACACGCACAGGCTGCCCAAAATATAGGCGTGTATTTTCCAAAAATTAAAAACTGCTTTTTTTGTTGTTTGTTTGTTTGTATGGTAAAAATACCTCCTTGTGTAAAAACTTTGTAAACATTCAGAAAAAGGAGAAAGGAGACACTCCCCCAGACCGGATGGATGTCACCATCCCGGGAACACCCCATCAGGGAGTCTGTGTGTTTTTATACGAACAGGATCATATTTTTTATGCTGCTTTATTTTTTTTTCTACTGTTTATTTGGAGCTAATGACAGAATCACATCAACGTGCACAGACAGCACGGAGAGGCCCGTCTACCCATCACCCAGCTTCCCTCCAAGGTCAAAACCAGGAATCTGATGCTAAGATGCTACATAATGTCGAGCGTGTGTAGACTTCTTTGTATCGGTTGTATCACTGCATCTCCTGTGTGGATTCCTGTAACCATCACCCCAGTCAAGATCCATGCCTCACCCCCCCGCCCCCAGCACCACGATTGTTCTCTGTCTCTGTCATCCTGAGAATGTTTATAGATGCAACCATGCAGCTTGGAGCCTTTGGAGCTTAGCACAGTACCCAGGAGAGGCCTGCACCCAGCCCCATGGCCGAGGAACATTCCATGGCGTGCATGTCCCAGCCGGCACGGCCGGTCACTTCTTTAGGGCATCTGGGTTGGTTCCCACTGGGGGCTTTCGAAAATAAGCTGCCCTGCGCATTTGTACACAGATAGTGTGCAGGACGTGAATGTTCATTTCTCTGGGATGCACGCCAGGGATAAACACAGCAATTGCTGGGGCGCATCCTAAGTGTTTTCCATGCTGTTTGGCGAGCTTGACACCAGCATATCAAGGACACTATCCCTCACTGCTGGATACCCTCGTTTACAGGGGCTGCTCGGGGTCCCCTCCACACAGAGGGGAGCCCCTGGGTTCCTTGGAGATGAACGTGCAGGTCGCTGGCGGGGACGCAGCCCCAGACACACGGTGCCCACTGACTGCTGTGACTCTCGGACTACGCTTTTCTAGAAGTGGAACCACTGGGTCAAGGACTCGTGCTCGTGTTGATATGTGGGGCCGCGTGCCCTCCAGTGCATTGAAACTTTTTCTGTGTTGCCTTTTTTTTTTTTTTTTGGTAAATTGAGATATAATTGACATATAACATTGTGCTAATTTCAGATGTACAACCAAATGATTCCATAAATATTTGTGCATATTACGAAATGATCACCACGATGTCTAGTTCACCTCCTTCCACACTTAGTTACAAATTATTTTTTCTTGCTTTTTTTGGCCATGCTGTGCCGCATGCAGGATCTTAGTTCCCCCTACCAGGGATTTAACTCTCGCCCCCTGCAGTGGAAGCTTGGAGTCTTAACCACTGGACTACCAGGGAAGTCCCAAATTATTTTTTTCTTGTGATGAGAACTTTAAATATCTCTATCAGCAACTTGCAAACACAGGATACAGTGTTAACTATAGTCAGCAAGCTGTTAAGTTACCTATCTTGTTTGTACTTTCTGACCCCCTTCACCCAATTCTCCACCACACCCCCTCTGACACCCACCCGTGGGTTCTCTGCATCTATGAGCTTGGGGTTTTTTAAAATTTATTTATTTTATTTATGGCTGTGTTGGGTCTTCGTTGCTGCGCGTGGGCTTTCTCCAGTTGAGGTGAGCGGGGGCTACTCTTTGTTGCGGTGCACAGGCTTCTCATTGCGGTGGCTTTTCCTGTCGCGGAGCATGGGCCCTAGGCGTGTGGGCTTCAGTAGTTGTGTCATGCAGGCTCAGCAGCTGTGGCGCACAGGCTTAGTTGCTCCGCGGCATGTGGGATCTTCCTGGACCAGGGCTTGAACCCATGTCCCCTGCATCGGCAGGCGGATTCTCAACCACTGCGCCACCAGGGAAGCCCTAAATCCTATTGTTTGAAGCCACCCAGTTTATGGTCATTTGCCACGGCTGCCCCAGAAAACCATATACCCAGTCACCTGCAGAGCTGTGGGCGCACGGCGCAGGAGGACAACCGGGCCAGGGCCAGGGGACGCTGAGTGGCTGCAGCACGTGGGGGCACCCTCCAAAATGCCGCTTCGGAGCTCCCCCCGACGGGGAGCCCGCACGCAGGCCTCTCTCCAAACCGGCTCTCCTACAGAGGGAGACACCACAGAGGCCGGTGCCCCACATCTGCATTTATTATGAAAACAGCAGGTAAAATCTCAGTGATCAAATGTAGCATCTCTGCCACAACGCAGGGCAGCCAGGCTGGCTGGGTGCTGGTGCACGGCTGGTGGAGCACGACACAGGCAGCCGCTGTGCAAAACAGGATGGCGGGCCCCCAAAATTAAACATTGACGCACCACGTGAACCAGCAATCCCACGTCTGGGTCACCTTTGGATGTATGCCCAATAGAACTGCAAGCAGGGTCTCAAAAAGATATTTGCACACCCCTGTTCACAACAGCGTGCTTTACGACAACCAAGAGGTGGAAAGAACCCAAGTGTTCATCAATGGATGACGGATAAACAAATGTGGTCCATACACACAGTGGAATATTATTCAGCCTTAAAAAGGATGGAGATTCTGGGGACTTCCCTGGTGGTCCAGTGGGTAAGACTCCATGCTCCCAATGCAGGGGGCCTGGGTTCGATCTCTGGTCAGGGAACCAGATCCCACATGCATGCCGCAACTAAGGAGCCCGCCTGCAACAACTAAAGGAGCTGGTGAGCCACAACTAAGGAGCACGGCTGCCTCGACTAAGACCTTACACAACTAAATAAATTAAAAAAAAAAAAAAAGGAAAAAAAAAAGATGGCGATTCTGACACCTGCTACAATGTAGATGGACCCTGAGAACACGATGCTCAGTGAGAGAAGCCAGACACAGAAGGACACACAGGGTGTGATTCCATTGATAGGAAACGTCCAGAACAGGCAGATCCACAGAGACAGAGAGTGGGTTCGTGGTTGTCAGGGGCCGGGGAGGGGGAGGGGGGTTGACTGCTCATGAGGACAGGCTTCCTTTCGGGGTGATGGAATGTTCTGGAGTTAGAGGTGATGGTTGCACAACCTTGTGAATGTCCAAAATCCCACTGAATTTTTTGCCTTAAAATGATTAATTTTGGGCTTCCCTGGTGGCGCAGTGGTTGAGAGTCCGCCTGCCGATGCAGGGGACGCGGGTTCGTGCCCCGGTCTGGGAAGATCCCACATGCCGCGGAGCAGCTGGGCCCGTGAGCCATGGCCGCTCGGCCTGCGCGTCCGGAGCCTGTGCTCCGCAACGGGAGAGGCCACAACAGTGAGAGGCCCGCGTACCGCAAAAAAAAAAAAAAAAAAAAAAAAAAAGATTAATTTTATGTTGCGTGAAGTTCATCTCAATTAAAAGGTTGCCTTCCTAATTTCTGTTCTTTGTATCGCAGAAGTCAGGCATGGTCACTGCTAACTAAAGCCATGTAAAAGTCTGTAGCCCGCCAGGAAGCTCGCACCTGTGTTCAAAGTTCTCTCCGGGGAGAGAGGTCTGTGCAGACAATGCTGGGTTTTTTTTGTTTTTTTTGTTTTTGCGGTACGCGGGCGTCTCACTGTTGTGGCCTCTCCCGTTGCGGAGCACAGGCTCCGGACGCGCAGGCTCAGCGGCCATGGCTCACGGGCCCAGCCGCTCCGCGGCATGTGGGATCCTCCCGGACCGGGGCACGAACCCGCATCCCTTGCATCAGCAGGCGGACTCTCAACCACTGCGCCACCAGGGAAGCCCGACAATGCCGTTTTTATGTGACAGTGAAAAAGTAATGTCAGTCACGGCTGTGGTCCCCAAGCTGAGGGCAGCTCACGTCCACCCCTGCTGGCTGCGAAGGACCTCAGAGCCCACAGAGTCAGAAGTGGCTACTGATGAGGGTCCCAGGCCCACCCATCCTGCTGGGGGGCCTTCTCCAGCGGCATCGCTGCTCTCGCGTTTGCAAATCTTAGCCTCGCATCTGCTTCAGACCCAGAGGGGCTGCTGGGTCCCTGCCCCAGGCCCGGGAAGGGGAGAAGGAGACCCGTGGCCTCTCCCAAGCCCCAGCTCATCCCCCTGGGCACTGCCCAGACATGATGCACTCGTGGGAGACTGGGACGCCAGCCAAGCCCCAGGCCCTGACTGCTGTGTCTGAGCCGCTGCAGGGCTCGGGACTCTGCAAGTGACTCCATACCAGACCAGGCCGGGGAGGGGGTGTGTGTCCCACTTCACAGCCCAGAACACCGAGGCTCACGGAGGTCTCAGCAGGCCCCAGCCAGGGCGGGGCTGAGATCTTCTCTGTCCCCACGTTCCTCCCAGGGCCCCCATGCCCCACCTCGCTGTGCTCAAGCCCCCAGCCTCCCGAGGCCCCCTGCCCCCAGAGCTCGCAGCCAGGGCCCTCGCACGGGGCACCTCGGGGAGGGGAATCGTCTGTTCTCCTTAAGCCTCCATCTTTAAGCCGGCTGTTGCCTTGGCAACGGTCTGTGGCTGACCTTTGTGCAGGAAGAAAGGGTGACCCTCCCAATGCAGCCCCCCTCCCTGCCATCCCCACCTCCCACCCCGCCATGGTTTAAAGGCATCTGTCTAAACAATACATTATGGATTTCTCTGCCGGTGCTCACGGCCTGAGAATTTCAATCTAGGTGCTCCACCGTGTCCCAGACTTGAGGAGGGAACGGTGTCCTGGGAGAGGGTGCTAGAAATGCATGCTCTGGGCTGGGGTGGGCCTGGGAATCAGCAAACGCTGCCCGGATGGCCCAAGACACAGTTGGGCCAAGATCGGCGCCCCAGCCTCAGTTTCCCCGTCTGTACACTGGACACGGCAGGACCCAGCAGGTGGAGGTGACTGGCTGGCCGTGCGCAAACCAGGCCCCCCTCTATTGCCCAGGACGGGGCTGCAGCCGGTCAAGGCCCGGGGTCATCACTGGGCCCGGTGCTCCCTCAGCGGTCACACAAGGGCTGAGGGCAGGAAGGGGCGGCTGGCTCAGCTGGGCCACCCCCACACACAATGGAGAGTGGCTTTGGGTACCAGGACCCTCGCCACCAGGCACAGGAACCAACCCCCAGGCCCCTCCCTCCAATTCCTTAAACAGTGAGGGAAACAAGGAAACGAGGTCGGGGAGGAGAACTTTTCCTCCAAGTTCCTGTTGGCAGGATTTCTGCCCTGGGCTCCTGCCCCCAGCTCCAGGCAGCCCTGTGTGCCTGGCCCTCCTGATGGGCCCACCATCGGATCACGTCCCTCCCCTGCTCCAAACTCTGCCATGGCTCCCCAGGGACCTCGGGGGGAAACCAAACTCCTCCCTGAGGTCCCCCAAGCCCTCACTGGCCTCCCCACACCAGCCTCCCCCGCTGCCCATCACACCAGCTGCCCAGAAGACCTGCAAACACACCTGGCTGTCCCCCACCTCAGGGCCTTTGCACTTGCTGTATCTTCTGCCTAAAGTCACCTCAAGACACTCCTCTCCTTTCAGCTCAAATGACACTTCCTCTCAGAAGGCCTCCCGTTCCTTCCCTTAGAGCTTGTTGAGACAGACAGGGAGAGATTGAGGCAGAGAGAGATCCAGGCAGCTTTTGGAGCTCACAGACTGCCGGCTCCCTGAGGACAGGCACCAGCTCTGTCTTCATTTTTATTGTATTATCTTTTCAAATTTCATTTCATGTTCAGACACGATGCACGTGGATTCTGTGCCACACACTGTTCCAGGCGCTTTACAAATACAGACTCACTGGACCCATAACCACCCAGTTACCCCAATGTCTGAAGGTGGAAACTGAGGCCAAGGGAACAGGTCTCTCTTTTCCTGCCGCTCCCCTACACCCAGAGCACACAGTCGGCGCTCAATGAATGCACACGTATTATGCGTTATGATACCAGTCACTGGATGAGGGTTCACTCTATTGACCTCATCTTCACTTGATCACATCTGCAAGGACCCTATTTCCATACACGGTTCCATTCCAGGGGGTGGGACTTGGACACATCTCTCTGGGGACACGATTCCACGCATAACAGCACGTCCGTAGGTGTGGGCCCTCCCTCCTCCACCCCACTCTGCACCGAACCCTCAGCCTCTCACCCTTCCCTGCGAGGTCTGGGGAGATGCCGTGAGCGTGCCGAGGGCAGTGCCTGAGGCTCCACCGTCTGAAATATTGGGACCTGACGTTAAGAGGGGCCCCTCTTAGGGACTACCCTGGCGGTCCAGTGGTTAGGACTCCTCACTTTCACTGCCGAGGGCACAGGTTCAAACCCTGGTCGGGGAACTAAGATCCCGCATGGTGCAGCCCCAAAACAAAATAGAAGGCCCCCCCCTTAGATCCAGAGTCAGGCCAGGAGGCCCTTCCTGGGGGCCTGGGACGCTTGGGGCCAGCAGAACCCAAGGGTGTCTGAGCCCTTTCCTGAGTCCCTACGGCCGCTCCTGGCATATGGCAGGTGCTCACAGATGGGGCCACCCCAGAGCTTCGGGACACTGGGAGCGGACATGAGGCAGCCCCTAGGCCCCCGGGGGTCCTGATCCGGCAGCATCAGCTCACCCTCAACCCCAGACTCAGAGGAGTCATGCGGCTGCCCGCCCAAGGCCACAGAACGGAGCCATCCGAACAGCCAGGGCGTGGGGTTCGGGCAGCTGCTGGGCTCAGGGGGCCCGGGAGTGAGGCCGCTGGCCTGGCAACATCGTCCCCAGCCCTGGCTCCTCCTGTGTCCCTTTGTGTCTGTCCCTCTCTGGGTCTCTGTGTCTCCCACCCATTGTGTGGCCTTTGGCCCCCGTCCTCTCTGGCCTCTGTCCAGCAGTCTCCACTCTGTCTCTGAGATCTCCTTCAGGAAAAGAAGGAGATGGATGCAAGGGCAGGGACTTATGCAACCCCTCCTCCTTGAGGACTGGAACGCAGGTCGCCTGGCGCCCCAGGCAGAGCGGGGCAGCTTCCAGGGAGGGCCCGGAACCTGCCAGCTGCCTAGCCAGCGGACAGTGGGGCTTTAGTGGCCCCACCTTTAGGCATCAGGTGGGTGCTACCCACCCCCAGGCCGGGCTCAGGGACTCCATCCCCTGCCATCCCCACCTCTGAACAGCAGGTGCGAACTCACTCCTCTGGGACCACCCCTCCAAGGTCGGGGACCAGAGGAGGAAAGTGGCATTCCTGGATTTCTGGACAGAAAACCGAGGGGTCGTGGACGCTGGGACATCCCCTCCACATGCCCAGATTGCCCTCCAACAAGAGCGGTGGTGAGACCCCCATCTGCGGGAGCATGCAAGCCAGGACCCCCTGCGCAGTTGCCTTTAAGTGAAAAGCAGGTCCGGGCACAGGCGCTGTCCCGGTGTAACGTGAACACATTAGGTGCTGTTAAAGCCCTTTGGCCAATGGAGACACTGGGGTCAGGGCAGGGTCACCCGGAGATACTCGGGGTCCATGCCCCTGACCCCGCATGAGGCTTTTTCCCGGAGCTGCAGATGCCCTGACCCACACTATACTTTTGGCCTTGGTGGGCCTTGACGTTGTGTGAGGGTTTCATGCACAAGGCAAGGGATGATTAAAGGGTTTTCAAGAACAGCATCCCCTTGGGCTTCCCTGGTGGCGCAGTGGTTAAGAGTCCGCCTGCCGATGCAGGGGACGCGGGTTCGTGCCCCGGTCCGGGAAGATCCCACATGCCGCAGAGCGGCTGGGCCCATGAGCCATGGCCGCTGAGCCTGCACGTCCGGAGCCTGTGCTCCACAACGGGAGAGGCCACAACAGTGAGAGGCCTGCGTACCGCAAAAAAAAAAAGAACAGCATCCCCTAGGGCTTCCCTGGTGGCGCAGTGGTTAAGAATCCGCCTGCTGATGCAGGGGACACGGGTTCGTGCCCCGGTCCGGGAAGATCCCACATGCCGCGGAGCAACTAAGCCCAGGCGCCACAACTACTGAGCCTGCGTTCTAGAGCCCGCGAGCCACAACTACTGAGCCCACGTGCCACAGCTACTGAAGCCTAGGCACCTAGAGCCCGTGCTCTGCAACAAGAGAAGTCACCGCAATGAGAAGCCCATGCACCGCAAAGAAGAGTAGCCCCCACTCGCCGCAACTAGAGAAAGCCCGTGCACAGCAACAAGGACCCAACGCAGCCAAAAATAAATAAATAGATAAATAAATAAAATTAAAAAAAAAAAAAGAACAGTATCCCTGTCATGAACTCCAACAGAGTGGGAAACAGCCCAAGTGTCTCTCAGTGGTGAAGAGATAAACACCACGTGGTCCCTCCACACACGGGAACATCACTCAGCCACATAAAGGAGAGAAGCCCTGACACTCGCTACCACGTGGATGGACCTTGAGAACACGATGCTGTGAGAGAGGCCAGACACAGAAGGACACACAGTGTGTGATACCACTGACTGGTGGGAAACGTCCAGAACAGGCAAATCCACAGAGACAGAGAGTGGGTTCCTGGCTGTCAGGGGCTGGGGTGACTGCTGGTGGGGACGGGGCTTCTTCTAGGAAGGATGAAAATGTTCTAGAATCGACTGTGCTGATGGACACATAACCTTGTGAATACAGTAAAACAAATGAGTCATACACTTTAAATGAATGAACTGTAAGGTATGTATCTCAATAATGTTGTTAAAACTATGACATGCCCTCCTGCCCTGTGTCCCATTCCTCCCTGACTTTGGAAGTCCACCCCAGGTAAGGCACAACTTTGCCCTCACCCAGGGCCACATGCAAGGAGGCCTTGTCTGGAAGCCTTGCGAGGTAGTGAGCTTCCCATCTCCAGAGGCATGCAAGCAGGGAGCAGCAAGCTGCGGGCAGGGCTCCCTGCCCTTGGTGATGAATGGCCTCTGACTCAGGCCCAGCACTGAAAACCCTGGAACTCCTAGCTGCTAAAACTACCTGGTATCTCAGACACTGTGCCTGGTGCAGGGGCCCCAGGGGTGAGCCCTCTGCTGAGATGGCACCTCAGGGACGCAGCCTCAGGGCCTGGTGGGGCCCTGCCATTGCACATACATACATGTACGTTCACATGCACACGTATATCTGTTTGGGGATTTTTCCCTTCTTTTCTTCAAGTAAAGGAGCCTGTCATGGTCACGGGGCAATGGTGACACCATGGATTTCACGGTGCTTTCATCATCGCCGGCCTGGCTCACAAAGGCCCCTCTAAGCCCTCTCCTCTATTCTCTACGTGGGAGCCTCCTCGTTCCCTATTAACTACAAAAGTCTCAATCCCACTAGGGTGGGAGCAGAGGGACAGCAGGCCAGCCGGGGGCCCCGGGGACCCTCATTAGGCCAGCGGTGTTCCCGCAGGTCTGAGGGTCTCTGACAACCCCCCTCCCCACCTCAGCACCTCCGGAAGCAGCAGTAGGGTGCTCAGCCACCCATAAGGGCCACTCCTTCCGGGCAGGAGTGCCGGGCGGGGGGCAGCGGGTTCTGGGCATCTAGGGGTTCAGCTGACATCATTTCGTGCAGCTGAGAAGTGTCTCTGGACCCTGACTTATGCCGTATCCCCTGAACCTCCGTCTCCTTACTCGGAAAATGGGGCCAATGCCACATCCCCCAGCTGTCGCCCACCTTACCCTTCCCATCCGAGCCGGGACCCTCCTGAGGATCAACTGGCCTCGCCGTGTGGCCGCGGGAATGTCCGGCCATGCCCTGGAATTCGGATTAACCCTGAGGGCAGTGGGGAGCCTTGGATATAGGCAGGGGAGGGTCACGGTTTGACTTGGGGTTTTGAAAAGTGCCCTGGTTGCCCCAGGAAGCAGGCAGTGTGGGGTAGTTAACCGCCCTGACCCAGAGCAGAGTCGTGGATGAGGGAAGGGGCAGATGCCATGTGTGTTGTACAAGATGGGGACAGACACGGGGGTCAGGGAGGAGGCGGATCCCTGTGGGACCCCGGCCTGGGTGTGCTGGACCACAGGGAGGAAGGAACAGATCGGGCTGCCTACATACGATGTTCAGACACGAATCTCATCAGCGCCCTGACCAACACGGAGAAAAGGACAGGACAAAATGGGAATATCCACGCACGGGAGCATCACTCAGCCACGAAAAGGGGTGAAGCCCTGACACTCGCTACAGTGTGGATGGACCCTGAGACCACGATGCTCAGTGAGAGAAGCCAGACACAGAAGGACCCACAGTGTGTGATTCCATTGATGGGAAACGTCCAGAACGGGCAAATCCACAGACACAGAGCGTGGGTTCCTGGTTGTCAGGGGCTGGGGGAGGGTGGGGGGTGACTGCTTATGCGGACAGGGTTTCTTTTGGGGTGATGGAATTTTCTGGAATTAGACAGAAGTCATGGTTGCACCACACTGTGAATGGACTTGAAAACACTGAACTGCACACTTTGAATGGATGAAGTATGTGGTATGTGAATCGCACCTCAATTAGAAACAAGAGAATCACTGGGTCTTCTGGGTAAGAATGTACCGCTCACTCCATCAGTGTATGAAGCCGTCCTTTTTCAAACACATTTGCCTCCTGTACTCGACCGTAACTTTCTGGAGGCAGTGGGGCACAATCCCCCAGCCTCTTTGTAATAAATATTGTTGAACTGAAAGTGAGAATGGGGTCGACACATGGGGGAGGGTGTGCCCAGTGGGGCCGCCCTTCACCTGATTGGCCAAGGGTTGTCACACACGGGAAGAGAACAGACCTGTGCAAAGGCCCTGAGGCAGGCACAAGATTCATTTGTTCCAAAGAACAACAGGATGGCTGGGTCGGAGTGAGCAAGGAGGAGGGGCGGCCTATGGGGCCAGATTCCTTACTCTCAGTGCCGTGAACCTGGGGAGAAGGTTCAGGGGCGGAGCAGGGCGCCTGAAAGACGCTGGAACCCCAGTGCCACCCCCCAGCAGATGGCATGCTGGGGAAGGATAGAAGCCAGTGCTTCGGGGGGGACACCTCCCCACAATGAAAACAAGAATGGCTGCCAGGGCAACGTGGCCTTCCTGGGGCCCAGGACATGGGAAATGGCCACTAGATGGGCTAATCATACCGAAGGAGGGACCCAGGTGTGCTCATTACACAGAAGGGGACCACAATGTGCTAACCGCACAGAGGAAGCACCGCAAATGCGCCAATTGTACAGAAGAGGAATCCCAGATGTGCTAATTACACAGAGGGAGCTCCATGTGTGCTAATTACACAGAAGGGGACTCACATGTGCTAATTACATAGAAGGGGTCGCAAAAGTGCTAATTACACAAAAGCGGGTCCCATATGAGCTAATCACGCAGAGGGAGCCCCACATGTGCTGTGAATGACCGAACCCTCTGTGCCTCAGTTTCCTTTTCTGAGAGATGGTCTTCCAAGAGGATGAAGCCGTACAGCAGAAACTAACAACATCGTAAACAACATTGTAAAGCAACTATACTCCAAAAAAAAAAAAGAGGATGAAGCCAGAAGCCACTCCTCAGGCGGCAGGTGGAGCTGGCAGAGGCAGGAGGGGGGCACGAGGCAGGCTTGGGGTTCCAGTCGAGGGTCAGATCCGACCCTGAGGCTCTGGCAGACAGGGGACAGCCTGGGGCCGGTGGCTGACACCTGAGCCCACTCTGGTTGTCCACAGCTTGAACCCTGCGGCTCCGTCCCTGCCAGGCCCCACCTGGACCCCACCCAGCTTCCCCCCTGGCCCTGCTGGGCCCCCACTCCTGCCTGTGCCCAGGCAGCTGGAGGGAACTGGGAAACAAAGTAACTTAGACCATATCACCCTCCCGTCCTCACCCACCATGGCTCCCCAGTGCTCTCTGCACAAAATTCAAGTCCCTCCTACCCTTCGTAGCCTACGAAGGCCTGGGGTGGAGGCAGCCCCGCTCCGCCTCTGCCGCCCAGCCTGTGGTCCACCTTGGGGCGGGGAGAAGCTGCCCGCTCGGTGCAGGACACTCACTCTGCCCAGTATCCCTCATGCCCCAGGTTTCAGCTGCAACGCCACCTCCTCAGAGAAGCCAACCTGGGTCCCTGTCTGGGGGTGAGGAGGGGGTCCTGAGGACCTGAGAAGACCCACCCAGCCTCAGCAGCGCCCTAACTCAAAGGACCCTCGCAGCCCCTGCACGCTGACGGGCACCCAGCCTCAGCCTCCCCAGCCGGCTACTCGCGCCGCTGCCAGGCTGCGGGCGTTAGCTGTGAGCTGCCGAGTCTGAACTGTGCGCCGGTTTACACAGCGGCATCCGCGCGGTGGCCGGGTCAGGGGGTCAGGGGTCAAGGTCGGACGGGTCCTCACCGCGTGCGCGCTCTGGACCCCGCCCCTTCTGCTCCCGCGCTTACCCCTCGCAGGCTGTCCGGGCCGCGGGCGGCGCTTCCCTCTCAGGGCCTCTGTTTGCAGGGCAGGGGGCTCGAGCGCGGAGTGGTCGCGGGCGTCCACCCAGCAGCGTCCGCTCAGGGCCTCCGCAGCTCAGGGCCTCCGCAGCTCAGGGCCTCCGCAGCTCCGGACCGCGTGTCCGCCCGCGCCGCGTCTCCACCGGCCTCCTTGCTCCACCTAGCGGCGGCCGGAGCCGGAGCCACGCGGGGCCCAGGGAGGGCGCGGGCCGCCAGGCGCACAGCCGGGGTCGGGGCCCACGGGGCGCGCGGGGCCCCGGGTGCACAGCTGGTGTCGGGGCCCAGGGAGGGCGTGGGGCCGCCAGATGCACAGCAGGGTCGGGGCCCGGGGGGGGTCCCCGGGGCGCACAGTGGGGGTCGCCCCCTGCCAGGTGCACAGGCCGGAGCAGGACTGCGAGGGTGGGGGGCGGGGTTCACAGCCAGGAGAGGTGGAGCTTCATACCCCACCCCTTACTCTGAGAGGGAAGAGTCTCCCACGGTCTCTTGTTACAAGGTGGGGAAACCAAGGCACGAAAGGGACAGGCATGCCCCAAGGTCACCCAGACCTTTGGTTCAAACCAAAGTCCACCGACTCCGGACCCCATTTATGTCCTTCCTCACCCCAGAAATTGTGGGGGCCCTGGAGTCCCCAAATAGTGGGGTGAGGAGAGGGGTACGTGGATGGGGGTGCGGAGGTGGTGGCTGAGAGTCCACTGCACAGGGACGGACGATCCCCACCACCGTCCTGCCTGGGACTGTAGGACAGATCTGAGCTGGGACCAAACCCCAGCTCTGCGCCGTCAGTAAACTTGGCCAGCAGCCCCCGCCTCTCATGGCCTCAGTTTCCGGATCATAGGGTAGTTGATCATCGTGTAGTTGTGAGGGAGATGAGGCATACAGTAGGCACTAAATAAATGTTGGCTGTTGATTAGCATTGAGTCATATTGTCACCAGGCTCATCCACGCTCCCTCTGCTCCCCGCTCCTTACCTGCTCCTGCCACACGGGTCTCCTCGTGCTCTTCCAAGGCCCTATGCTCCTGCTGCCTCAGGGCCTTTGCACGTGCTCCCCCCCCCCCCGCCCAATGCCTGAGAGTCCCCTTACGCTGATTAACTCCAGCTCAGTTTTGTCTACTTTGGTTCCCACTATGTCCCCAGTGTTCCGCCCGGGATCAGGCGCACAGCTGGCACTCAAGAAACGCAGGAGGTCTGATGAAACAGGTCTGGCCCCAGCCTCCCTCCCCCCATTTCATTATTCCCGGGAAACCGAGGCCCAGAAAGGGGCAGCAACTGCAGAGTCCTCTTGGCACCAGGCGCAGGTGCCCGGGACCTGGTGGGGCAGGCTGAGGAAGCCACCACGTCCCCCACCCCGACCCCAGCCCCCGAGGAGGGCCAGGCTGCAGAGGCAGAGACCAGGCCAAATTGAAATTGATTGTGGGGAACAGCTCGGCAGGGTGGAACAGACACGCGGCCACTGGGGAGCCCAGGGGCGCCCGGGCGTGCGAATGCATCCCAGCCAGCAGTGGAGAATCGTTTAATCTTCACTGAAGGCTCCTAGCGGCGGCCTCCAAGGAGCCGGAAGGCTAAGTCGCCACAGCTGCCAGAAGCGGGGACACCCCCCTCTCCTCATGCCTTCACCCCGTTCTTCCTCAAGCATTTAACAAGCATCTGGTTATTCAGTGTCTTAGTTTCTCCTCAGCCAGCCCTGCCGGGTCGGTAGAAGCAGAAAGAGGCAAAATGCTCCTCCATGGTGGCCCAAGGTCAGGACTGGAGCCAGGGCTGAAGTCAGCAACGTCCTGAGCTGCATCTATTGAGCGCCTGCTGTATGCCTAGCCCTGGGCTCAGCCTTAGTGCGGTTCCTCATTTTATCTTCACAACAACCCTGGTGTTACTATCCCCCGTAACCACCGGGGGAGGCCCAGAAAGGAAGACGGCTCACCCACACCCACGCCAACGGAGTGGGACTCACCCTGGGGGGTGGGGAACTGATATTTGAACCCAGGTCACAGAGCTCAATGGCCAAAGCGTTTGCCACTGTTTCTGAGGCCCTTGTCCAGGTGGGGAAACTGTCTTGAAGACAGTGGGAGTTATGGAGGAGTCTAGAGCAGGGTACGGCAGTCCGGTCAGAAAGTCCCTCCCACACTCCAGGCCAGGGTCTCCTGGGGCCTTCCCAGAGGGGACACGGGAGCCATCCTTAGCCATCCCCCAGCCCAGAGGGGTACACTGAGGCACAGAGCCAGTTAGGAGCCCAACACCCAGCATAGCTGTGGGATGCCTTCCAATACGCCCGAGCTGCCTGTGACCTTCCTATTTTCAGGCTCAGAGAGGGCAGCTGCTGGCCTCTGGTCACCAGCCTAGAGGCAGCAGGGCCTGGGGGCTTCCAAGGGCTCTGCCTGCCCTCAGTTTCTCCCACGGGCCTCTGCGGGGTGGTGACCAGACACGTGGCCAATGGGGCAGCCGTGTTCCCTGAAGCCCCTGTGACCCTGACCCGGAAGCCCCCCCTTGGTGCCTGGGGCGGGGGTCACACCCTGGCCCATCTCTCAGGGTCGCTCCCAGTGAGGGCCTCAACCCCGGGATTAGGGGGCCGGGGTCAGGGGTCAACAGCATTTGCCTCAGCCCCTTTCAGGCCTCGAGCAGATCCGTTCTCCCTGCCACCTCGAATTTCCTGGACAAAGGCTCTGTGGAGGGACTGGCCAGAGGGCCGGGCCGAGCACCCCTGGGAAAACTGCGGCAGCTCAGGGAGGGTGTCTGCCCCCCAGCCGCCTCTGCCCACACGGCCCCCGTCAATCCCCAAATGACCCATGGGCAGCCCCGGCGGGCGCGCCCATGCTACAGATGAGGAAACTGAGGCTGGGAAGGGACTCAGCTGGGCCACTGGGCCAGAAGCCTCTCTGCTGAGGGTCTGCTGGGGTTTTGTGCCGGCCTCACCCGGCAGGGGCCACAGCTGAGTGTGCGGCACTAGAGACGGCGTCCGGGCTGGCGCGCGGGCGGGGCCTGCGGCAGACAAAGGCCGGCAGGCTGGGCCCGCGGGGGCGCGTTCCGCTCGTCAGCGTCGGTTCCACTTGAGTCCATCCTGGACAGGCTGGAATAATCCCTCCCGCGACCGCTGCTGGGCCGTGAAGACTTGAAGGGGCCCCGCGGGCCTGACTGACGGCCAGGCCGGTGCGGGGGGGCGCCGGGAGCCCGCCAACAGCCCCCAGTGCTGGGAACAGCACCAAGCCACCACTGATGACGATGTGGGGAAACTGAGTCACGGGAGGCGCACACACCTCTCACATCACACAGCCTCGCCGGGACCTCCCCGCCCCCACCAGCAACACAGCCTCACCTGTGACCTGGAGGAATTTGGGGGCCTGGGCCCTGCTGAGTCATGGGAACCACCCACCTCCTGTTCATTCCCGAGCACCTGGGTGGCAGGTACACACAGGTGGCTGGACTGGAGCCAGGCCAGGGTACCAGGCAAGGCCCCGCTGGCTGCTGCCGAGGCCGGTAGACAAGGCTACCTGCCACGTGCCTCCGACTCTCTGGCTCAGGCCTGGAAGGGTTTCTGCAGGAGGGGACAGATCCTGGGAGGAGGAAGCAGCTGGAGGAAGGCCCAGGGGCAGGATAATTAGCAGACTCGTGGAGCGTGAGGGTCGGATGGGGTCTGCGGGAGTGTGGGGACCAGGCTGGGGAAACTGAGCCCCAGGGGGAGGTGTTCTTGGGGGTCAAGGTTCCGCAAAGAATGCTGGGAGGGGGATGGGGACCAGTTGGGCTAAAATCCCTCACGGGGCTCCCTTGTCACCCTCAGAAGGAAAGATGAACTCCCTTTCTGCCAACCTCCTGCCACACCACCCTCGGGCCTTCCTGGGCTCCGGCCTTTACTGCTTCTACCCAGAGTGCCTTCCGCATTGGCCTCCTCCCCCTTTGGTCCCCAGAGCTGCTCCCCAGTGGACATTTCTCCCCCACCAGACCCCTGGCTACACGGGCCCTAGTCTCCCTCCCTCCTGTTCACTCTTTGGCCTCAGCACTGGGCTTGGCAAACAGTAGGTGCTCAATAAAGCCATTCTGAAACCGCAAAGGAATAGGAGCCGCTTAAAAAGGCCTGGGTTCCAGGGACCCTGGACTCATAGCCCTGGGATCCGGCTCCTCCCCTTATGCCCTGAGAGGCCCCCTTCGCTCTGGGTCTCTGGTCTATCTGGGCCTCAGTTTCCCTCGCTGAAAATGGGTCCTGGCTTCTGCAGAGGAAGACCTCTCTCTCTCTCTGCCTGCCCCGCCCCCCGCCCGCCAGATAGCTCCCTTGCAACCCTCGAGGGGCCTCGCTCCGCTAATCCACCAGCCAGCCTGCGCCTCGGTTTCCCCTCCCGGCTGCCTAATCCCAGGATTGTCGGAGGCCGGTTTTACATACATTTAGAGGCTTTTCATAATAGATTTACTGGGCCCCAGAACGGCCCTCGCTGGGTGATTAGCTTCTCCTTAATTGAAAACTCCCTTCCCACTCCCCCTGCCCCTTTGGGCCGAGCTCAGGCAGAGGGGTGGGGCCAGGGGGCACCCCACAGCTGTGTGGGCCCCACGGGGGCCTCCCCCTGTGCTCAAATGGGGTCTCCCTGGTATCCACCTTGACGGGGGCTGCCAGTACTGCCGCCACCCCCGCCCAGGAGGGGCTGAGCCTGGATTCAAACCTGTTCTGTCCCAGCCCCACGTCCATTGCTACCATGGCTTGCGGGGGGTGGTCTCCCCAGTGCGGATGGGGGGGTCTCACTCAAACCTGGGCCTGTAGGACCAGGTCGTGGGCGCCAACCCTAGGGCTCAGAATTCAGGTCTTGGACCCAGATCTCGCTCCCTGAGGTTCCCAGGATGCGCCCCCCACCCCGCCCAGGTCCGCAGCAGGCTCCAGGGGTGCCAGAATGTTCGCAGATAGAATGAGGGATGGTCAGGGGGCAGAGCCAGTGACGCATCCCCACCCACCACCCCAGCCGGGCGACTTAATGCCGCCTGTCACGAGGCTGTGCGCCGGGTTATTTATCTGGTGTATATACGCATTTTAATGTAAAGATCTGCCAGCCAGCACAGCTGACTCCTGCGGTGCCCCCACTGCCCCCCTCATGCAAGAGAGGCTGTTCCCCAACACCTCCCCAAACCCGGGCTTCCCCCAAGGAACAAACGCTGGAGGAGGCCGGCACCTGCATCACTGTTGGAGCAAGAGCGCTCGATTTGGAGTCCATGTACAAAACACACTCAGTAAGGGCTTCCCTGGTGGCGCAGTGGTTGAGCGTCCGCCTGCCGATGCAGGGGACACGGGTTCGTGCCCCGGTCCGGGAAGATCCCACATGCCGCGGAGCGGCTGGGCCCGTGAGCCACGGCCGCTGAGCCTGCGCGTCCGGAGCCTGTGCTCCGCGACGGGAGAGGCCACAGCAGTGAGAGGCCCGCGTACCGCCAAAAAAAAAAAAACACACTCAGTAAGTCATTCAACAAATATTCGCTGAGGGCTGGCTGACATTGTGCCAGATGCTGGGGCCATGGTGGGAGGGGAGAACCAAAGGTCCTGCCCTTAAGGGTCATCAAGAACCCCCAGGCAGAGTCCCCTCTGTGTGCCATTATAGCTCCATTTTCCAGACTAGCAAACTGAGGCTCTGAGAACAGCGGTGGTTCATCCGTGGTGGGTGGCGGGCTGCCTCCCTCCCCACCCACCTCGTGCTGACGGCAGGGTCCCAGCTGTAGGGCCCGGGGCTGGCCCGCCCCTCCTCTGGCCTCAGCACCTCATCTGTAAAATGGGTCTCAGCTGGGTCTCATCTGCTCGCAGAGAGGTCAACTGAGGCCCAGAAAGGAAAACGCCCCCTCCCTCAGGGGGTCCCAGTGGAGAGAGAGGGTGAGTGGAGGCTGGGACCCAGACCTTGCACCACACCACACAGCTGGGGAAACTGAGTCCCAGGGGAGGAGGCAGCTTAGCCAAAGCTCTACAAACCGGGCCTGTCCTCCCTACTCCAGACCGGAGCTCACACCCCGACTTTGTAAACAGGGAAACTGAGGCCCAGAGTTGGCCCTCCACGGTGAGATGAGCGCAGGGAACCGTGCCGCTGGTTTCGGGGCCCATCTGCGGGGAGGAAAGGAGGGAGGGGGGAGCGCAGTGGGCAGGGCCTCACGGGAGGAGTGGGGCCTCGTCCTGGGTACCTGGGGGCCAAGCAGGGATTTGAGCAGGGGAAGGAGTGCGGGGTCCAGGACCTCGGCCTCTGCGGCGTTGGAGGGGGGGGAGGGGGCAGACATGCCAGGATGCACCGTCTGTCTCAGGGGCTAGGACTTTTCCGGTGGGGGCACCCCCAGCCTCAGCCCCTGCTGCCCTTCCCCCGCCTGCCCGCCTGCCTGCGGGTCCCAGAGGCCGCAGGAGGCTTTTAAGCACTTAGAGCTGGAAATCCATGTGAGAGAAGCAGCTGGTCCTCTGGCCTATCCCAGCCCGGCCCGAGGGCCCCCAGGGATCCAGCACCACATCTCTAGCCTCTTCCTCCCCGCAGGAACCCCGCCAGGGCTGGGGCAACTCCCCTGAGGCCTGCCTCAGATTCCCGGGGAGGGATCAGTGGATGGTGCAAACAAATCCTGGAAGCCACGGAGGAGAGTGGCCCGGCGGGTGCGGGCATCCGGGTGCCATAGACAATACCCCCCACGTCCCTGCACTGGGAGGCCACGGGGGTGCCATAGACAATACCCCCCTCGCCTCCCTCCACTGGGAGGCCACACGACCTGGTGTTTCCTGGGGGAGGGGCTTGCAGGGCGGCCCCGACCCTGGCTGCTGTCGGGGGACCCAGGCCTCCCCCATCACCGGCTGCCCCCCCTTCCCCAGGGATTGCATTGTCCATTAGGGCCCATCGATCACCTCCGGGCCTCAGCCTCCATTTCCGGATCAATGGGGCAGGTGAGGGGCTGTCAGGTGGGCGGCCCCAGAGGGAGGGGGGAGGGGTCCCGCCCCGCACACCCCTGCCTCCACCCCAAGTTTCCGGGCTCCCATAAGTGAGCCGGGAAGCGTGGAGAGGATGGATACGGTGGGCTTTCTTCTCCAGCAGAGAAGGCACAGAAGGGTCAGTGGCCCCTTGGACACCTCCCTGAAGGGAAGCCGGGGTCCTCGGGCTCAGCAGTTCCCCACCCAGAGTCCTCTCCTCCTCCCTGGCCTCCAGTCCTGCCCCAAAGCCTCCCGTGGCCCCCCCTGCCCATCTCCTTTGCCCCTGCCCCCCGCCCCACCCAGGCTCCATCAAGATCAGGCGAAGAAATGCCTCAATCGCCCAGCAGTCCGTCTGTGTCCTGCACCTGCCCCGTGCCCAGCATTTGAGGCCCCTCCCTGTCCCAGGTCCACACCCAGCCCCAGCCCTAATCATCCTCACAAGTATTGTCTCAGTAAGGACCACCGCCAGCAGCTCCAGGGAGAGGAAACTGAAGGTGGGAGGGGCTCCTGGCTCCCCCGCCCCCACCTGTCTCCGCCACACCAGCCACACCAGCCCAGCTGCAGCCACTTGATTTCCGACTTGTGTGTCATCGCATGTGATTTATGGCTCCTCAGGGGCTCCCGGGCTGTGAACCGGCTTTTTATTTGTCTGTCAGTGGCCGCCTGGCCACCTGCACCCTGGTCCACACTTCCCCATTACCGAGGCCTCCTCCCGTGTCCCATAAGCCCACCAAATATGGGGCCCGGGGCCCACTGGGGCTGGCCCCACTGTCCTCGCCCTGATGCCACAGGCAGAGGGAGGGCCCTGCCCTGGCTGCACACAGTAGGTGCTCACTGTTTGCTGGGGGGCGCTGGCATTGACATGGGAAGTGGGGGTGGGGTGGGGCGGCAGCACCTAGACTGGGGACGTGAGCCCCAGAGCCCCCGGGATGGTGGCCTTTCCTCCGAGTGACATGACCCACTGCGTGACTGTGGTCAAGGGACTTGATCGGACCCCTGAAAGCCAGGGTGGTCCCCATCAGTCCAGAGGGCAAGGCGTGAGTCCCCTCGTCACGGTCACGGCGGGGGGGGGGTGGTCGGGGATCCAGGGTGTGGCCTGGGGCTTCTCCTGAGACAGCGGCATAGATTAGATAGGGACTCAGGGGCCCAGAGGGGAAGGGCTGTGGGGTGCTCTCCTGTGACTGTGGGCATTGATGCCCCCAAGCCAGGGCGGCCATGAATCTGAGGGGGCCCCGACCGGGAGGCCTGGCTCCACCCGACAGCGACCGTCAGGATGTGGGGGAAACCTCAGGACCCCCCCTTCCCACTTCCCTGACCCCCCGCCCTTGGGGATCCTCTGGGTATGCACAGGACCCCTTTACCGATGGCTGCCCTGGGGGTACCCCACTGTGCCCAGTGCAGCCCCAGGAGTGAGGGGCCACTCTGCACCTTGGTGGTGGCCCCCGAGGCCATGGCTGGTGACCAGTGATGGACAGCATGGCCCCTGAGAGATCCAGGCCCCAAACACAAGCATGTGTCGGTACAGGGGTGCGCACAGGTGGGCGCGGCCATGGGGTTCCTCCACACAGGTGTGTGCACGCGTGTCTGTGCAGGTGGCAGATGACAAGTCCCGGGGGAGACTCCTGATGGTGGGACTCTGGGGACTCCCAGCCGGTGGGGAAGACGGACAAGTAAAGAATCAGAGATTTGCGTTGTATGAAAGGAGAGAAGGTCAGCACTCCCCTCGACCAGGATGGAAGAGGCCCTTGGGCCTGACAACACGCATACGGTTAAGGCATTGCCACCTACTTCGTGGCATCTAACCACTGTTTTTGACATGTACCATAATGTTCATTGCAGCACTAGTTACAATAGCCAGGACATGGAACCAACCTCAATGTCCATCGACAGATGAATGGATGAAGAAGATGTGGCACATATATACAATGGAATATTACTCAGCCATAAAAAGAAACGAAATTGAGTTATTTGTAATGAGGTGGATGGACCTAGAGTCTGTTATACAGCGTGAAGGAAGTCAGAAAGAGAAAAACAAATACCGTATGCTAACACATATATATGGAATCTAAATTTAAAAAAAAATGGTACTGATGAACCTAGTTGCGGGGCAGGAATAAAGAGGTAGACATAGAAAATGGACTTGAGGACATGGGGTGGGAGGGGGAAGCTGGGGCGAAGTGAGAGAAGCATCGACGTATATACACTACCGAGTGTAAAATACTTGGCTGGTGGGAAGCAGCCGCACAGCACAGGGAGATCAGCTCAGTGCTTTGTGACCGCCTAGAGGGGTGGGATAGGGAGGGTGGGAGGGAGACGCAAGAGGGAGGGGATGTGGGGACATGTGTATGCACATGGCTGATTTGCTTTGTTGTACAACAGAAACTAACATAGTATCGTGAAGCAATTATACTCCAATAAAGATCTAATAAAAAAAGAAAACATGTGGTAAATTAGATGTAAATAATGCCTGGTAAATAAATACACATTATTGTGAAAAAGAAAAAGAAGAATCAGAGATTTGACAGCAGGGGGATGGGGTGAGGGCCACTTGGCCAGGGAGGTCTAGAAGGGACATGTACCCCTTATGAAAGGGCTGGGGGGGAGAGTCAAGCAGTGGTCTGCAGAAAGGGCACACCAGATAGGGGGGAACAGCATGTGCAAAGGCCCCGTGGTGGGAATAGAGCTATTTTTATACTTACCCATCCAAGGTCACCTTTTTGTGTTAAAATTTTGTCTCAAAAGTCCTCAGAATAGCTAAAAGGAAAAAACCCAAATGTCCATAAAAGAGTGAATGGGCAGAAAGTCATCCCTCCACACACGGGAACATCACTCAGCCATGAAAAGGACAGAAGCCCTGACGTTCCTACAACGTGGGCGGACCCTGAGAACACGATGCTCAGTGAGAGAAGCCAGACACAGAAGGACACGCAGTGTGTGATTCCATTGATGAGAGACGTCCAGAACAGGCTGATCCAGAGGTACAGAGAGTGGCTTCCTAGTTGTCAGGCAGTGGGGAGGGGGAGGGGGCTTCTTTTTGGGGTGATGGAATGTTCTGGAATTAGATAGTGGTGATGGTTGCACACCCTGTGAATGGATAAAAATTGTGGAATCGTACTTTAAACGGATGGATTGTGTGGTATGTGAACTATATCTCAATAACATTTTTTTAAATAACAAAATCAAAGTTAGCTGCTACGATTCTGCCCCACGACCCCTGCATTTAATCCTCGCCTTCCAGTTTCCTCTGTCCCCGTGGTCGAGTTGGGGTGTTCGAGCAAGGGGTCTCAGGGGGGTGGACATAGGGGGGCCTCCTCCCTCTCTGAGCCTCGGGGTCCTCTCCACAGAGTGGGGGGATCCCTCGGCTCTCCCTCCGTGGTGCTCGGCAGTGGCCACCCTCCGTCCCACTGCTGCTGGGCAGGGCAGGCGGGGCGCACACAGGGGTCTTTGTGCCGCTTCCTGGCCTCATTAAGAGGCAGCCCCCGTCGCTGGACCCAGCACGACCGAATTAATTAGCTGAGAGCCTTCCCTCTCAGCTAATTGTGCCCGGGACACCGCAGTCCCTGCGGGTGGCACTGAGGCAAGGAGCAGCCCCGAGGCCCCAGTCTCTCCGCCCTGTTCTGTGCCTCTCCGGGGCCAGGCTGGGGTGAAGGCCCCTGGGAGCCCAGAAGACTCTGACACATGTCTTTTGGAAAGCCAGGAGGGAATTCGAGATGACAAACCCCCACCCTTGCCTGGAGCAGTTGGAGAAACTGAGTCACCCCTCCACAGAGCTTGGCGACCAAGATGGCACCGAACTTGGTTGGATCCTAAAAGACCTGTCATAGAACCCAAGGACCGCCCCCAAGTGAGGACAAGGGTACAGGAGGTCTTGACTGGCCCTGGGGTCCAGGGATTCCCACCTGCTCAGGTGCATCAGGTGACAGACACTTAACAAGCCCCTGCTGTGTATTCAGAAGCCAGCCCCCATCTCTTCCCTCCATCCTCCCAGCTGCCCCAGGGGAGAGGGGCTTGTTCCCCTCTCCTAGGGGTGGTATGAAGGGCACAGCACCCCATAAGATGCTCAGTTCGGGACCAGGCACCCCAACGATACACAAAACCAAAGGATCACAACCGGCCCCGGGGTCTCCAGACATTCCTTAAAGACACCCCTCCCCAGCAGATTCCAGACCCGACCTGCGGCCCCAACACAGACACGCAGCCTGGATGCTTACGCTTATTTTATTATAAAAAAATACAGAATCCAAAGTTGATTGTGATGGGGGGGCGGGGCCCGTCGCCAGCTCCAGGCGTGGCAATGCCGCACGCCCACGACCCCTACAAAAGTCCCCCACTGGCGTGCCCGAGCCATCTCCCGGCGGCCACACGCCATATATATTTATATATAATATATATAAAACACAGATCAGGAAAGGCGGGTAGAAATATGAAATCTGTATAAATGCGCTGTTTACTTCATTAGAGTGTTTTGGGGAGGGGGTATCTCTTTTTTGGTGGTGATGTTCCCCGCCCCCCCCGTTTTGTTTTGTCCTGTTTTCCCTTTTCTTACAAACATTATTAGTCATACGGTAGAGGGAAGGGGGTCTCACAGACAAAGGAGCTTATTTTGAAGTGCGGCTTCTACGCTAAAAAGTCTACCCCAACCCCCCCCATCAAAATAAAAGCCCCCCCCCCATGAAGGGGTGAGAGAAAAAGAAACATTCCAGTCCATCCTCAGGAATACAGTAAAAATAAATCACAGTATATACTTGCTGGCTCTATTTACAGAAATATAATGTCTTCTCGGTCTCGGGGGCGACTGTGTGAGGCTGGGGGGACAGGTGGGGCCTACGTCATCTCTAAGACGTTGTAATGCTATGATTTTGAGGGTGCCGGGGCTCCATGGTGGCTGCTGGTGAAACCCCGTGGTTTTCTGCTCTAGGAGACAATCACCAGGAGGGAGGAGGGTAGAGCTGGCAGGACAGGGGTCTGAGGGCCCCGGACCAGAATCGGGGGGACTCACCACCCACCCCTTCTGCCTCAGGCCAGCCTGTCCCATGGCACCTGGGGTTCCATTCCATGGTTGCCTCCACCCAGGACCCAATAAATGGAGTGACCAGGCCAGGGGTGCCCCAATCCCCCTCCCCTCAAGGGGGCCAGGGACCCCTGCCCCGTCTGTCTATTCTGTTTCCTTCCCAAAGTCACAGATGACAGCAAGGAATAAATTAAATTAAAAGCTCAAGTCTTTCTGATGCAACCATGAAAAATACACTTAAAAAGCAAAAACAGAAACCAACGTCACCAAGAGATCCCAGGGTTCAGCAGGTCCCCCGGACAAGACAGCATGGCCAGCTGAGCAGACACCCGGCCCCTTTGGCACGGGGTGGGGGGACCTCGGCGGCCCTCACCCCCCTCCAGCCCTGGGGCGGGTGGACGGCCCCCTGCCCGGCGAAGCAGCACCAGTCGTGGGAGAAGCGGCGTCTCTATTTGGTCTCGGAGGCGGGCCATCAGGGCGGGGCCAACGTCCCATTGGGTACTAGGAGCCCAGGAGGGTCCACAGCACGGGGACGGTGCTGAGGAAGAGCTGGCAGCTGCGCAGGCCGCTGCATGAGTTATTGCTGGTGAAGATGGGCTCGGGGGCCTCATACAGGGTCTCATCTGGGGGGACAGGGAGACAGGGGGGTCAGTGGCAGGCCTCCCACCCCCCACCCTGCTTCCTAGACCTCACCACGACCTGACATTGTTAAACATCTCCATTACGAGACTTCCCTGGCGGTCCAGTGGTTAAGACTCCACACTCCCAATGCAGGGGGCACGGGTTCCACCCTTGGTCAGGGAGCTAAGATCCCATATGCACTGAGCAGCCAAAAAAAAAAAAAAAATCTCCATGTCACTGCACCTCCAAGGGCACAGAGATCTCTGTCCACCTCGGCGGAGGCTGTGCCTCCAATGCAGAGCATGGCAAACAGAAGGCTCCAGGCGAAGTGGCGAGGCTGCAGGACTCCCCTTCCCTATGTTTCAGGAGCTCAGAACACAAACCCGTTGGTCCATCTCAGAGAACTTCCGTGATACCCGCTCACTGGGTGAAGGGGGCTTCGGCCTCAGTGAAGCCCAGCCATGGACTTCAACCCTCATTCTTGAAGGTCTGAAATGGCCCCATTTGCAGATGGAAAAACAGAGGCTCAGGCAGGGCCTGTCCCAGCCATCGCTGAGGTTGTGGGACTCCCCAGGCTATGCCATGACCGCCTCCTAACTCCGCTGATGACTCACTGGGTTCTGTGAGTTAAGGACCCTACATGAACCCCCACCAAGAACTTACTGGTCGGTCGCACGTAAACCTTTAGCCGCAGGCAGGGTCGGTCCACAGCATTGGGGGGCGTGGCAGCTGGAAGAGAGGGGTTGGGGGTTAGTAGGGCAGGAGGCTCTTGGTGCCTGAGACCTCTTGGGGCTGTATGCCCTTCCCTACGCCCGTAACCCAACCCTGACCCCAGGTTGGGGAATCCACCCATAAAACTCCTCATCATACATCAAAGCCCCAGACACAATGCCCGTGATTTCCCAGAAGTCCTCTTGCACTCTTCCCCTACCTCTCACTTTGCTGAATCCTAACCCCAGAGACGGGGGTCAGGTGAGGTGTCAATGTCACCCCAGGGCTCCATCTCACCCCAGGGCATCACAGGGCAAAGTTCAAAGGTGATGAATAAAAATAGGTGTGTTTCCAATCAGCAAAAAAAGGGAATTCCCTGGCGGTCCAGTGGTTAGGACTCTGAGCTTTCACTGCCAGGGTCACGGTTTCCATCCTTGGTCGGGGAACTAAGATCCCGCATGCCGTGCAGCACGGCCAAAAACAAAACAAAACAAAAATCAAACAGCAAAAAAAAAAAATCAGTGTAACCAAATGATTGACCAGGGATCAAAGCCCTGCTCTCAGGGTGCCTGTCGGCAAGTCACCCCCTATGTGGACGTCATCTGGCCCATGGAAGTTGCTTTGGAAATCATTCTTTCCATCTGGGTGACGCCGGAAACCCAGTTACCCCTGGGAAGGAGGCAGCTTCCGGCCTCACCTGGAGAGCGACCCACACCGCCGAGTCATGTGCAGGCCGAAGTGCATTGGGTCCTCACACCTAAAATTCCACCATAGGGCTCCCAGCTTCTTGGCCCACTTGGCGGGCGGGGGAGGTACCAGAGCATCAGCCATGAGTCAGGAGGGAGGAGCTCAGGGACCAGGACAGGGGCAGGGAGGGAGGCCTGAGGCCCTGCGGATGGCGGGGCTCACACTCGTGAACAGGCACGGGCACCCACACGGCTGCGGCTGGGCCTGCCCCCGCCTGTGCTCTCGGCCGGTCCTCTCTGCGGCCATCACCTCTGCCCGCCCCCCAGAAGCCCCTCGTGCTGGGAGATGAAGATAAAAAGCACGTAATAAAAGTAACATTCATCACAGAGATAGGACGAATAATTACAATAATTATCTTTATGAAACTCCCGTCTCGGAAAGAAAAATGTAATTTTTCTTATATTACGGAGACTTAATTTAAGCACCTTCTTCCCCTCCCCCACCCCCTTCTTCCCTGAATTAAAAAGAAAAAATCCAAATAGAGCAGAGAAAGGAGGAAATGGGAGCCTCGTAGAGTTTAATTTGACTCAGCAGGAACCGGGGTGGTGAGGCGCTGGGTTCCTCTCCAAAGCCCCGGGGGCAGACCCCCCTTCCCACCTGCTCCCCATCAGCCCCCAGGACGCTGAGAAATGGGACCCCACAATCCGTTGAAGTCTCACTGCCTCGGGAGAGGCATGAGTCCGATGCCAAGGTGGGCTCCCTGATACCCCCTCTCGGCAGGGGCGATGCCTGGACCCCAGTGTTCCTGGTTTAGGTTCTCAGACTACAGTCTGCCAAGGCCCCACTGAACGGGAACTTGAACCCAGCCCCGACTCTGCCGCCTCCCCAGACCCTGCCCTTGGCACTTGATGGGAAGGAAAAAGGGGCCCCTTGGGAACCCCTGATGCCCAGGACAGGTGGGGGCAGCCTAGCCGGCCCCCCCCCCCCGCAAGGCTCACAGCGGGGCACGCATGCGCAGTGTCCCAAGGCCGCCACCAGCCGACAGTGAAAAGCTCCTCGGGGAATCTGGGCGCGGGTGGGCCGCTGGGAGATGGGGGGGTGGGCCCGGGAGACCCCTGCCATGTCCAGGGTTGGTCGCCCTCACCCCCTCCCTCAAGATTCCACAGGCCTCAGTTTCCCATCTCCTGCAATGGGGGGATGGCACCCCTGGTCTCAGTGTGGGACAGGCTGACCACATGGTCCCAGTCCAGAGGCCCAGAGGCTTATCCAGAGGCCGAGGTCACAGGGGGGCTTGCGGGGAGGAGGGCGAGACCACCGGAGCGTCCGCCCGGAGACAGAGGCCAGCGCGGAGGAGGGCCCCCCACCCCCGCGCCCCTGCCCCGCCCCCACTCACAGATGTAGTAGTACTCATGGCCCGGGCGGAACTCGAAGCCCAGCGAGAAGGGCGTGAAGAGCTGGAACTTCTCCGAGAACTTGAGCGGCCCCCCGGGCGCCGCGGGCCGGTTACACTCCCAGCGCTTGAAGCCGCGCTGCCGGTGGTCGCAGGAGGCGTGGCCCTCGCCGTTGACCATGTACAGCACGTAGTGCTCCATGCGCTCGGCCGGCGGCAGTGGCGCCCCGTAGTGCGGGCAGTAGATGTCCAGGTAGTCGTTGATGCTCACCTCCACCGTGTAGCCGCCGCCGTCGTCCGCCGCGCCCGCGTGGAACCTGGGGGCGGGGCCGGCGGTCAGCGCGGGGGTAGGGGCGGGGCCCGAGATGCGGATGATGGATCAGTGCAAGGGAGAAGGGGAGGGTCAGGGATGGGGTAAATGGAGAGGGGTCAGCGGTCAGCGCGTGGGAGGAGACGGGGTAGGGGACAGGAAGCACGAAGGCGGGTGGGGACGGGTCAGTGCAGGTAGAAAGGGGTAGGTCAGAGATGGGGAAGGGGGAGGGGTTCGGGGACCGATGGGCGGGCACCCTACCCACAGACAGGTGCCAGGGTCCGAGCCCACGGCCCCCTGCCTGGCACAACCCTGCCCCACCAAGGCCACAGCAGGCTCCTTGAGACTGGGACTAGCGCTGAGCCCACGAGGTGGGTGCTGGGGAAGAGGGGCTGCCGCCAGGCATTCTGGGTAACCACATGCAAACGAGCAGGCGCCACGTGACTCGGAGCCCCCCCAGTCTCTCCACCCGCTGCAGAATCCACATCTGGGCCCCTCAGCCGCAACAGGCCTGGCACAAGATGTCCGCCCCCCCACCAGGAAGCCCCTCTCCAAAAACCTTACTACTTGACTTCGATGCCCCCTCCTCCAGGCAGCCCCCCACGCCATCCCCAGATGCAGCCTCCTCAGCTTTCCTTTGCAGATTTGCCTGCCAAGAAGGCCGAGGGCAAGACTATACTTTCAGGAATCATTTCTATAGTTCGTTACTAGAAAGGTTTCAATATTACTCAGCCATAAAAAACAATGAAATTGAGTTATTTGTAGTGAGGTGGATGGACCGGGAGTCTGTCATACAGAGTGAAATAAGTCAGAAAGAGAAAAATAAATACCGTATGCTAACACATATATATGGAATCTAAAAAAAAAAAAATGGTTCTGAATAACCTAGGGCCAGGACAGGAATAAAAACGCAGACATAGAGAATGGACTTGAGGACACAGGGAGGGGGAAGGGTAACCTGGGACGAAGTGAGAGAGTGGCATGGACTTATATACACTACCAAATGTAAAACAGATAGCTAGTGGGAAGCGGCTGCATAGCACAGGGAGATCAGCTCGGTGCTTTGTGACCACCTAGAGGGGTGGGATAGGGAAGGTAGGAGGGAGACGCAAGAGGGAGGGGATATGGGGATATATGTATATGTATAGCTGATTCACTTTGTTATAAAGCAGAAACTAACACGCCATTGTAAAACAATTATACTCCAATAAAGATGTTTAAAAAAAAAAAAAAAGGGGCTTCCCTGGTGGCGCAGTGGTTGAGAGTCCGCCTGACGATGCAGGGGACACAGGTACGTGCCCCGGTCCAGGAAGATCCCACATGCTGCAGAGCGCCTGGGCCCGTGAGAGCCTGCGCGTCCGGAGCCTGTGCCCCGCAACAGGAGAGGCCACAACAGTGAGAGTCCCGCGTACCGAAAAAAAAAAGAAGGCCGAGGGCAGTGTGGGACATAGACCAAGTGTTCCCAGCCTCTCTGGGGCAAGCTCTGACCCTCCTCTAGCCTCAGTTTCCCCAGAGGGGGCAGGGTTTGGCATAAAGGATGCTCAGGCCCTCCCTCGCTCAGTCCAACTCAGGGGTGCCCTGGGTTCAAGACCCCCAGTTCCACCCCTTCCATCCTGTGTGACATCCTTCCTTCTTCCTCCAGAGCCTCCAACTTCCTGGTCACCCCACCAGCTTCCCCACCCCTGACACCTCCACCCCCAAGCCCTGCCTCCCAGGCTTTGCTCTGGAGGTCTCCCCACACTATCATGCAACCTGCACCCCTTTCTCTGGGGGGAGGCCCCTGACCCAGGCTCATCTGTCAAGGATAGAGGTCAGCTGAGCGAGGGACCAGCAGCTCCCCTTCCATCACTGCCTCGGGCTACAGCGCCAGGAGCCCCTAGACCTCCCGGACGTGGTGCCCCAGGCCCCTGTCATGTAAACGTGGCCTGGATCGAGGGGGGACAAGGGGGCCTCCCGAGAGGGGCTTATTAGCACATAAAAGGCCTGAGCATCAGAGGGTTGGGGGGCGGGCTCCCCCAGCCTCCTCTACTCCCTGTATCGGCCAGTAAGCTGAGGCCCAGTGTGGGTCGGAGGCAGGGAGGGCTGCTAGGACCCCAGCCACGCCGCTGCCTCCGTGCCCGCCATGCCAGCCGCCCCGGCCCATGGGAGGGAGCCAGGCAGCCTCCACGCCGGGTGCTGGCACCTGAGGGGGGCTGGATTATCAGATGGCATCGGCTGGCCCCCCGCCACCCGTGAGACTGCGCCAGGTGGGGGCGAGGGGTCCTGGGAACTCAGAACTGGAATGACGGAGACAGGGGACCAGCTCACGGTGCCTGAGTCTCCCCCGCCGTCAGCAGGGACCCAGCATGATGATTCCCGTCTGTGGCTGAGGTCAAGGGCCGCAGAATTTCAGCATGGGGAGCAGGGGGAGTGGATTCACCTCCAGCCCCTTCCCTGCTCCACTGGGTTCGTCCAGGGACGGGGAGGCCACCCCCTCTCGCAGAGGTGAGAAGGCGTTTGCAGAATAAATGTGTCTGGTCTCGGGGGTCAGTTGGGAGCCGAGGAACCTCAAATGTGGTTCAGTCACAGGTTGGAACCCAGCTGGGTTCTCAGCTCCTCTTCTCAAAGCCTCAGATTCCAACTCTGTGCCGTGGGGATGGTCCTCGAGGCTGATGGGAGAACTCCAGCTCTGTACACAGCAGGCACTACATAGATGCATGCGGGGCGGCCCTGGGTCGGGCTGGGACCCTGCCCGTCCCTCGGGCAGCTCCATGGCTGGCCAGGCACGGGCGTCTCATTGACCGGCCCGTCCTCCGGCCCCTTGGGCACAATCGATGCAGAAGCTGCTCCAGGCTTTTTGAAAAGTCATTTTCGCCCCTTGCCGGCCCCACTGAAAGCCCCATTGATCAGCCGATCGATGGCAGCTGTGGCCCGGCAGCCGCCCAGGGACCCAGCCTCACCCAGGTGGGCCCCGCAGGGGAGGCTGTGACGCGGAACCACGGGCCGTGGGGGGAGTCCTGGTCCTGCCCTCCGGCCCTCAGCGTTCCCTCTTGTCCCTGGCACGATGCCGAGGGGTGTATACTCAACCTGAAAGGGAACGTGACTCCACGCATGGTCTTTCTGGAGAGAACGGACTCCAGAAGGTGGGCTCCCCTTTCCTCCTGCCTGTCCCATCAGGTTTGCCTCCCTCCCCCCGTGACACCTGCACCATCAGGTCCCCCCAGCTCACTTTCTGAAGAACATCAGAGACTGAAGCTGCTTTGCTGCCTCAGAGGCTGGACGCCTGGGCCCCACTAGGGCGGCCAGACTCCTGGCCTCCCAAAATCCAGGGCTCACTTTTCTGAGTGTACATCAGACCCCGTGACCCACTGTCTCAAAGCCCTCCATTGGCTCCCCCCACACACAACAAAATCCATAGTTCTCCCAGGCCCACGAGGCCCCGTGTGGTCCCCATCCATCCCCAACCTCATCGCCCTCTGGCTCCCCCAGCTCACTCCCTTCCAGGCACACCAGCCTCCGGGCTGCCCCTGGTCCCACCCCAGGGCCTTTTCTTTCCGGCTGCGTTGGGTCTTCGTTGCTGTGCACGGGCTTTCTCTAGTTGTGGCGGGCGGGGGCTACTCTTTGTTGCCATGCGTGGGCTTCTCTTGTTGCAGTCGCAGAGCACGGGCTCTAGGCGCGCGGGCTTCAGTAGTTGTGGTGCCTGGGCTCAGTAGTTATGGCTCGCAGGCTCTAGAGTGCAGGCTCAGTAGTTGCGGAGCACGGGCTTAGCTGCTCCACAGCATGTGGGATCTTCCCGGACCAGGGCTCGAACCCGGGTCCCCTGCATTGGCAGGCGGACTCCTAACCACTGCGCCACCAGGGAAGCCCCCACCCCAGGGCCTTTGCACATGCTGTTCCCTCTGCCTGGCACATTTTTCCCTACTTTTCCCAACTCATCTCGTTTGGACATCATCATATTTATACCTTTAAGCAGCCCATTGTCTGCCTTCCTTGGATCCTGGGGGTTGGCCTCCTTCTCCGCCCTTTTCCCTGTAGCCCGCACAGGCCCTGTATACCGTGGTGCTCGATATACGTTTGCTAATCAAACAAAGGCCAAAGACTCGAGGTCTTTGAGGTGCTAGAGTCATGGGGAGCAGAAAGCTGCCCCCAGGTGGGGGCGTGAGGACCCCAGACAGGCGGGTCCCCAGGAGACGCCTACAGCCACACACACCTGAGCTCTGGCCGCCTAAATGGACCATTCTTCTCCCTTTCCTGCTCTAAAATAGTGGCGGCCTTGCTGCGTTGGCATTCCCGTTCCAAACTGGCGCCACGCCCCTGCTCAGGGTGACGCTTATGCAGGGGAGTGGGCCCCCACCCCAGACAGAGCCCGGTGAGAGCAAGACAAAGCCTTCATTTCCTCCCTTAGCACCGAAGCCTGATATGCAAATGCTCCACTCAAGCGAGAGCGAGCGGCAGACAGAGATAGAAATTCTCACTAAGGGGTTAATGACTGACTTGGGATGGTTCCCAGACAGAGGGCTCCCCGCCCCCGCCCCGCCACACCTTCACCCCCAGCTGCTCACCCTGCCGGCCCCCTGCCAACGTCCACCCTGCAGGCAGCCCCCCCCAAAGCCCAGGTGACCCTTACCCGCCACCGACCCACCCACCACCCCTTCCCCAGCAACACCCAGCCCGCAGCTAATCAGCTTCAATCGGGCGACTGTCAAGTCATTAGATGCTAATAGCAAAAGCCACTAATTAGGAGTCTCACCCAAAATGGGGGTGGGGTGCTGTGCCACCTTCCCAGACTGGAAACTGAGGCACAGGCAAGGCGGGCAGGGGAGTCTGTGTCCCCCTCACTCCCTGTGGCTCTGCCTCTATCTCCCTGGTCTGAGTCCATGCACAGCTCCTACTAAAGGCGCTCAGACCTGCCAACAAAGATCCCAGCAAACAGCCCCAAGGCCCAGCATGGGCCGAGCTCGCCCATCCCCGCCTGCCACCCCCAGCAAGACCCCTGAGGCCTCAGTGTCCTCCCCTAGCTTTTCTAGGGGCCAAAAGACATGTCCCCCATCCAAGGCCTGGCCTCCTTCCTCCTGCTGGCGGGACGTGGGGAGGACCTCCCAGAAAATTAGGGCCCCAAGGTGGTGCGGGATCAGCTGAGAAAGGACGATTATGGCCTTGTGTGTGGATGGGTAAACTGAGGCACGGGCCCCAGAGCTGAAGCAAGAGGTAAACAAATGGGGCTGGGTGGGCGGGAAAAGTAGGGTGAGGGCCTCAGGGCCACCCCACCCCTCAGGCCTTGGTCTGAGGCAGGAGGAGGCCCAGGTGCACGGTCCACGGGGCACACCTGCCTCGGTCATCCCACCCTCCTCTGCCCCCCGGTGTGCACGGTGTCCCTGATGCTCCTCGGCCAGCCCCAGACGTGGCTGCCTCTTGGAGGGGGTCACCCCACTGGACCCGACTTCCTCATGACCACAGATGAGTCACTTTCTCTGGGTCCATGAAACGGAGGCCTAAGGGGGAGCCCGACCCACAGGGTGGGCAGATTAGGGGGTGCATGGCTGGGTTGGGGCGGGCGAGGGGCAACGTGGCCCAGGCGGTGGAACGAGCCCCTCGAAGCCAGGGTCCCTGCGTGTGAGGGGGTGTGGGGACAGGCACCCCCCCCCCAGGGCCGGCCGGAGCAGAGCTCGGACTCTGGCTTCTGTGCTCCCAGCCTTCAGCTGCGCGTCTGCCACGGGGCAGCCACAAAGGCGGCTCTGCCCCTTCCCCGCATGGCCCACCAGGTGGGGGACGCAGCCAAGCCCCCTCTGGACCCATCTTCCAAAGAGACAATTTCCCCAAAGCAGCACCTTGGGGGGGCAAGGCTGGCCGAGTGCCAGGTCCTGAGGAGGAAGAAAGGGGAGGGGGGGTGTCCCGGAGTAAAGCTGCTGAGAGGCGGGACCCCCCATCAGGCCCAGCTCGGGAGCGGCAGAACCAGCCGGCGGCCCTGCAAGAAGCCTGTCTTCCAGAGCCCCGTTCACGCACCTGCCGTCCCGAGGAAAACCACCTTTGAACCCATGACCTCGAGGGACCCGTGAACCTCGCGGGACGTCTGCTGGAGGGTCCCGAGGTCAGAGACGGCCGCCCCTTCCCCGGCCCAGCTCCCAGGCAGGCTGGAGGGCCCCCCCGCACCGCCCTGCGTCCTGAGCTGGTCCCCAGCCTCGGGTCCTTCCTCTGCAAACTGAGCAGCCTGGGGAGGGGAGAGGCCCACTGCAGGGAGGGACCAGGGCTGGGGACAGGGAGCCTGTGGACCCCAGCTTCAGCGCCCAGGCCCCCCACAGGGTGGGGGCATCTCAGAACCAACCCCCAGCCCCGCACTGCGGTTCCCCCCTAACGTCGCGACTGCTGCAGATGTGAGGGCCTGGTCCCCCAGGCTCCCCCACTTGCCCACAGGGGCTGCGTCGGTTTCCTCTCCCCCTCGGGGGCCTCTGATTCCCTGGGGTCACGCCCATGCCTCGCCCGTCCACACCGCGCCCTGCTGCCATCCGCAGAGCTGCCATCCACAACCCACCGGCCCACTTCCTGGAGGAGGCGCGGGGGCTCCGAGCAGCCAAGCTGCCCACCCGAGGGCACAGCCGGGCTTCCCGGATCCCCGAGTCCGAGCCCCGGCCCCCCACGGCCCCCCAGACCCATGGATTCTCACTCTCCAAGCCACCCCCCACCCCACCCCGCAAGCCGGCTGGTCGAGCCTCTTCCAAAGGAAACAAAAAAGCCTCATGCGGCAAAATATGGCATCTCCCTCTTCAAAGCCGGTTCCCCGGAGGCCTGGGCGAGGCTGGCAAGGACAGGGTGCCTGACATTCCCCGCCATGGGGAAGATGCTGCCCCAGTCGCCATCTTCCCACCCGGTCGTTTGAGAGGGGAACGTGGCTGCTGTCCACACCCGAGGGCAATCAGAGCCTCCACCCGGGTCCGCACCGCTGGGTCCACCCGGGCTACGGGCCCCCAACCAGGTGGGGGCCCCAGGGACGGCGGGTGTCCTGCCGGTGCCAGCTCTGAACCTCGATGGCCCCTCTGCACCGAGGACGGCACGGTGCCCATGGGACCTGGCCGCGTCCCCCCAGCAGGAACCCACCGGGCTGGAGGAGGGGGCAGGGGAGGAGTGGCCGGGTGGGCAGGGAGGGCAAGCTGTGTCCCCACTGGTGTGGAGTGTCTGCCCTCTCACCGGAGCCCCCGGGACAGCCAGAGCCGGGCCGCACACGCAGACGCTCTAAAGACACGCATGCATCCCACATACAGATGCACCTGCTCCCCAGGTGCCAATCTGCACACACGGATATACACACGCACCTCAGACACCACGTACATTCCACACCCAGACACACTGCTGCAAACATGCATGCACCCCGCACACGTGTGTACTCCAGGCACACTCACGTGGGCGCGTGCAAACGTCCAGGGCCAGGGTCGCTGTGCACACGTAGGCACACGAGTGTCTGTGTGGCAGGGTGACGCATGTGCTCCACACACACAGTTCTGCACCTCCCAGGGTCCCAGGACCCCCGAAAATCATGGGCAAGAACACGCAGCTACACGCAGTGACACATGCAGACACACCCTGCAGCCCAAAGAGACTCCTGGGTGCCCCCGGGTCCCCCACGTACACAGATGCACCCGCAGCCCCACGCTCGGCCCGTGAGCAGCCAGCCAGGACCCCCGGCCCAGTCCCACCCGGGCCGCAGACAGGTCCAGAGACACCCGGCAGCCAGCCCGGGAGTGCCCGGCCCAGGCAGGGGCCGGCCGGAGAGACGGCTGGACAGCCGGCTGGTCGGGGTGCCGGGGCCAGGTGGCTGGACTGGGCTCCACCCTTTGGCTGCGGCGGAGGTGGGTGCAGGGCTCCCTGGCAACGTCCGCCAGCCTCACGTGTGCAGGAAATACACGGCACAGCAGGAGAACGCAACTGGGGAGACATAGCCACATACGCATTACCTCGGCGCGGGTACCAGGCCCGGCCGGGCGAGGGTGGCCGGCCTCACTGCGGCGCCACCTGGGCCTGGCGGTCCCCCACCTGAGCGCACTCATCCCCTCCCACCCCCACTGCTCTGCTGGCTGCCTGATCGCCCACCACCCGAGCCCGCCCAGCCCTGGCTCCGTCCCCGTCCCCACGGTGCCTTTTGTGTGCACCCCTGTCTCCGGCATGGCCCCGTCCCTGCGTTCCCCGTCACCTCCGCCTGCCGCCACCACCAGTCTCTCTGTTTCGACCCTATCCTTGTCTCTCCCCGCACAGGCCTGTCTCTGCCCACGGGACTACCTCCTGCGTGGGGCCCGCTCAGTGACTCCACACCTCTCCCCGCACCCCCCGACCCTGGCAGCTGCCCCCGGGACTGGGCGCCCTCAGGAAATCTCCATTCCGGGTGCCCTCGGACCCCAAGGCCGGACAGCACCCCTCCTCCTGTGACTGACACATACCCTGTCACTGGACGCAGATTCCAGTCCAGACACCCCTGGACACGAAACCTCCTGAGGGGCCCCCGGGCCTCCAAGGCCCCCTTTGGAAGAGCCCCTGAACCTCAGCGATGGATGGAGCCCCAATTCTGGACCCAACCGGGCTTCTTGGGCAAGTGGCTCCCCAGGGCCCCAGACCCCATCGCAAGAGGTCGGGGAGGTCATCTCCCACCAAGGATGCCCCAGGCAGAGAAGGGGGAGGAGAGGTAGGAGAGGAAGGCCCTGACAGCCAGGGTCTGCTCTGGACAGCAAGGCCGTCCCCTCGGACGGCTGGTCGGAGCGGGGCTATCAGGTCAGCAACAGGAGGCGGCCGAGTGGCCGGCCGGAGCCCGGCCCCAGGGGCTATCTCCTTCCCGGCCGAGATCCTGCCTGCGGCCCAGTGGCAGGTGGGGCAGCAGGCAGCCCCAACGACCCCTTTCTGTCCCCGTTCGAGGCTCCTCGCGTGTCTGGCGTTTGCTAGAACAAAGGACAGGCCATGCCGGGACGGAGATTCCGGAGCTGAAACCAAAAACTTGGGCCGGGGAAGTGCTGCCCGCTGGGCTCCCTGCTCGGCCGCAAGGAAGAGCCTTAATCAAACCCACATGTGACCAGTGGGGCGGGCCGCATGGGGGACCAGCTCCATGATGGCCCGGCCAACCCTCCTAGGCCCGGGGTCTCTGCCCTCGGCCCCGGGGCCCAACCCCACAGCCAGGCAACGGACGGGGGTGTCTGGGCGCGCTCCCTGCCCCCACCCAGGACGCTGACTGCCCTGGTCCCAGGCCTGCCTCAAATATGGCCCTTTATGCAACTTTCCAGCGGAGGATGGAGAACGGTGGGGGACACTGAGGGGACGGCGGGCTGTGGAAGGCGGTGCGGCTGGCACTTGAAAACCAAGAGAAGGTGACTGGTAGCAGAGGGTCATGGGGCGGGGAGGCCAGCGGCTCTGCCCCCAAGTGCAGCCCGGCTGGCCTCGATGCGACCGTGACCCCGACCGTGGGGCTGACCGGGAGCAGCAGGACCCCGAAGCCCCATCTCCCACGGATCCCCGGCCCGCTCCAGCCTCCCAGACCCTGGGTGGCCCGAGGCGTCTGCAGCTGTCCAGGATGTGGTCAGTCACCAGCAAACTTTTCTCACTCGACAAACAAGGGCTTCTGCTGCCCCCCAGATGGCACTCAGTGCCTGACACCGAGGAGGACTGCAGGCAGGCGGGCGTGGCAGGCTGGGCACAAGGCCACCTGGGTCCCTGCCCCAGCTCTGCTCCCCTGGCCGTGACCTTGAGCCAGCCGCTCGGCCCCTCTGTGCCTCAGTTTCCCCACCAGCGCCAGGACAGGAGAGGACGCCACCTGGTCAGGACTCCCGGGACAGACCCCCAACCCCCTTGGTGCCTCAGTCTCTCCGTCCCTGCAAAGCAGGAGCCAGGGCCCCCCTGCAGCGAATGTGGACGCCGGGCCGTAGGGAGGGACATTCTAACTTCCCCAAGTTCATCTGGGGACCCGCCGGCAGAACGCACTCCTGGACCCCTCCCCCGAGGGGCCACGGTCCCCCACCTCCGGGCGCGGCTCAGTGACAAGGTTCCCGGGAATCCCCACCAACTCTAAAGCCAGCGGGGGTCCCTGGAGAGGCCAGAAGATGCGGTGCCCCAAGTCCGGGGAGGGAACTCAGGGCCGCACTGCATCTGAGGGTGCCAGAGGGGATCCCCAAACTCCAGGGCCGGCGGCGCGCCGGGGCACGCAGGGCGCCCAAATCTGCAGGCGGCGGGGCGCCCTGGGGGTAGATGCACACGGAGCGCGAGTCCCCCAAACTCTGGGGGCCGGAACTCCCTGGGGGCGCCCGTGGGAAGCGGGCGCTCCCACTCCGGGGGCAGCGCGCAGGGTCGCCCCGAGCCCGGGGCGGGAGACCAGGCTGGGATGGGGGCGTCCGGAGTCTCCCGGCGCCCGAGATCCCCGCCCGCGGCCACGCTCACCTGGGGTTGCTGCGGTTCCAGTAGACGGCGTAGCGGTCCGAGTTGGCGCGGGCGGCGTCCTCGGCGCGCGCGAAGGGCGGCGGCGGCGGCAGCGGCAGCAGCAGCAGCAGCAGCGGCAGCAGCGGGCGCTGCGCGGGCGCCATGGCCCCGGTCCGGCCGCCGCGCTCGCCTGGCCGCCGCCTGCCAGCCGTCTCCGCCTCCTCCGCCGCCGCCGAGCGGGCGGGCGCGGGGCGGGCGGGAGGAGGGAGCGCCGGCGCTTGGAGATCCCCAGCCGCCCCCGCCTGAGCGCGCGCGACCTCGGGCGCCGGAGAAGTCAGGCGGCGGCGGGCGGGGCGCCGGGGTCGCCCCGGGCGCCGGCCCGGCCGCTCGGACTCTGAGAGCGCCGGCCGTCGCCGCCGCACCGCCGGGGAGGGGCCGGGACTCCGGCCTTTGTCCCGCCCGAGCGCCGGGAGGGCCGCGGGCGCCCCCTCCTGCCGTGCCCCAGCCGCGCGGGGGCTGGGAGGGGGGCTCCAGCCCCCGCCGCGCCCCTACCTCTCCACCCCCCGCCCCGCCCCGACTTTCCGGGACGCGTCCCCCGCCGCCGTCGGGCTGCCTGCACCCCCGGGGTCCTGCCCCCTCCAGCCCCCCGGCCACCCCAACTCTGCGGGGCCCTGCATCTGCCCCTGTCATCACGAGACCAGGCCGGGGTCGCTGAGTTGCTCTCGATCACCTCCATTCAAGCCACCAAGCGGGTCTCCAGAGCCTGGCCTGGAGCCAGAAGCAGAAGACACAGAGATTGCTCACCCCCATCTCCCCTCCCTCATTCAAACCCAGACCCCAAAATCCTAAACCAGGCCCAGCCAATGCCGTACCACCCCGCCCAGCCTGGTGAAGAGTTTTACAGTCAGGCTGACCAAAGTCCAAAGCCAGTGTCCACTGCTGCCACCCAGGGGGACCGCAGGGCAGTCACTTCTCCTCCTTGAGTCTCTGTTTGTTCATCTAGGAAACAAAATAGGAATCCTGACCTCAGCCCCTAAGGGTGCCAGGCATAGTAGGTGCCCAATACTCCCCGCAGCCCAGAGTTGGGTCCAGGCCAACAGCAGGTGGGAGCACGGGTGTCTGACCAGGGTGGAAGATAGGAAAGGCGTCAGGCGGAGGGTGCAGCTTCAGCAAAGGGCTAGAGTGCCTGATGGGTTCGGGGCACTCAGTGACCACTCCCGGAGGAAGGGGGCAAATTGCTGACTGTGGAACTGGGAGACTGTCCTTCAATTCTGTCCTCATTCATGCCATAGTCTCCCTCACCAGACTCTGAGTTTGTGGAGGTGTGCTGTCACCAAGTGCTGGCAGGAAAGTGCCAGAGGTGCCCAGCCAGATTCCACTTCTCTGGCTTTGTTTCACTCTCCCAGGCCTGGCGCAGGGTCTGGGAGCCAAGAGCTGGAAGGTCCCCATGTGAGGGATTATCCAAACTCCTCGCAAGAACCTTGAGAGGCCAGAGACCGGCAAACTAAGTTTCGCCCCAGCCAGGCGGGGATGGCAAATGCACCCGCCCCAGCTACACATTTCCGATATGCTGTGGCCATGTTCCACACGTGCCCTGAGCTTCCTGCTCTCCTACCGGCACTCACCCCTCTTTGCTTGGGCTGCACCGTGCCTGGGAGGCCTTCCCTGCTCTTCCTGTAAAATTCTGGTTCCTCCTTCAAGGCCCATCGTCCTCCCTGTACTTCAGTCACCCCCCCAACCCCCACCCCCAAGGTTCTCTGTTCTCTGCCCTCCAGAGAGCTCTGCCCATCTGTTTGGGGTGTTCTGGCTTCTGGGTCTTGTGCATTGACTGCAGGTGCCCAAGTCTGAAGTCCCAGGGCTGGCTGAGGTGGCTCTACAGAGGAGGGTGGGAACCTGCCCCCAGGTGGTGGGTGGGGCAGGCCCGGGAGGCCGAGGGAGGACCAGAACTGGCCCAGGGTCACGTGGCAAGGCCCCAAACAGACCATGTGGACACCGCTGGAGTGAGGGCCTGGGGCTCCAGCCACACAGGCCAGGCTCGGCCCGGGATGGCTGGTCTGGCTCTTTGGGAAGTGATGGGACCACTCTGGAAGGTGTGGGGCCTGAGCCCAGGAAGAGGGGCTGCGAGCCCAGGGGTGCCAGGCCTGGCCGGCAAAGGGGTCCACCCAGAAGCTCTCTCTGCCCTGGGACGAGAGCACCCTCCATGGCATGGGACCTCATGGATGGGTGAGGGTCTCTCCTGTCACACCCAGCAGGACTTGGACCCGCAGGGTTGCAGGGGTGTGGGAGACAGAAGGGCACAGCAGGTGAGGGGACATCCAGCAAAGGCCCGGATGGGTCGGCTCATTTGCATGCAGGGGCCACCGAGGCGAGAGCCGCCGCCACCGCCAAGCGGATTTGAGCAGAAGCTCCATTTTCCTTCTGTTCTTGTCTCTCTCTCAAGGTCAGAGCCCGAGCAGGGACAGGAACAAAGGCGCACGTCCCCCATTCAACCTCCCTGCGCCCGCCGTGCTCCCGGAGGAGGGGCCCTCGAGGAGGGGAGGGGAGGGCAGAGCTGCTCCACGGTCCGGCCCCGGGCAAGGCGGGGACGGGGGCGCGGGAACAGCTGCCCAGCTGCCCTCGCGGACCCCTGCCCAATGGGTCCCGCTGTGGGCCCCCAAGAGGCTCTGTCGCCTCCCAGAGTGGGTGGCCATCCCAGCCTCCAGGCTCTGCCGGCAGGGGGCGTCAGCTAAGGTCAGGGGTCGTTCTGGAGTGAGCTTCTGCTGGAATCAAGGGTCAGTGGTCAGGCTCACTTTGGGGACCGGGGTCAGTCTTAGGTTCAAGGCCCAATCAGGGTCAGGGGTCACTCAGAGTCGACTGTCAGCCCCAGGCCCAGACCCAGGGCAGGGTTTTTGATGGGGTCTGTCCCCGTCCACTGCAGTCTGCACTCCTGGGCTCAAAGGTCCACCTCAGACTCAGGGAGGGTTTTGTCCGAGCCAGGCCCAGACCTGCCCCTAGTCTGTGCCCAGCACCCCTGCTCCAGCACCCACTGCCCACCGCCCACCAACCCTGACTGATCACCCCTACCCACTGTCCCCTGCCCACCCCCACTGGCTCCTGACCCACCACTGGTCACCCACCGCCCACAAGCTCCAACACATCACACAATACCCATCACCCTCTGCCCACTGACCCCTGGCCCAGTGCCCACCACCCATTACCTGTCGTCCCAGCCCATAGGGTGAATTCCCAGGGCTTGGCATCAGCGACCACTGCCCCCTCAACCTTCAAAGGCCACAGCGCTTCGGAGAAAGCTAAAAATATGCGGGCAAAAATTTCTCATTACAGAAAATATTGGACCCAGTCCACCGCCCACTCCGGCTCGAGCGCTTTCCAAGAGGCGGGATGGGGTCGCAGGGGAGGGCGGGGGGCCTTGGCGGGTCTGGGGCTTCACTGAACCAGTTCAGAGCGGGTCTCAAGGAGAGTTCTCCAGGCTGTGACTGAGCATAAACAAACTAACCTGTCCCTTTCTCTTGCTGGTAAATTAAAATTCCCACCCTCGTGTCCAGTGTCCAGTCAGGCCCTTGAAACCTCAGCCCGGACCTCAGATTCCTGCAAGCTCCACAGCCAGGCCAGCGCCGGACCAAGCAGGCGTCATCCCAGCTATTCCCCCCCTCCTCCCCCCTCCCCTCCCTCCTCTCCACCCTCCTCCCCCTCCCAGTCCCAGGGCCCTGGACACAGACCCCCTCCTCCCAGTGGTCACCTGACAGTCTGGGGGCTAGACCACCGCTGTCCAAAAGAACTTCCCACAAGGATGGACAAGTCCAACACAGGCACCACCAGCAGCTCCACATGGCTACTGGGCACATGAAATGTGGTCAGTGCGATTGAGGAACAGGACTTTAGGCTTCACCTACGTTTAATTAACGTGGATATAAATAGCTAGTCATGGCCACCATACTTGTGGCACAGCTCTGGGTGGAGCCGTGCCCGAGTGGGCACCTGGACCGCCACTCTTGTCCGGGACCAGGACATCAAGGCCTGCGTGGAGAAGGGAGGTGGCGGCTCAGAGAGCGCAGAGAGGAGACGTGGGCGGGGCTGAGCCCCCGGGTAGGATGGGGGATCAGGGGAGGGGTCCTGGGAACCCCAGGGAGGGCACAACTCCCTCGCCTGCTGACCCCAGGGGAGCGGGGGCCACGTCCGAGGGAGAGCACGTCAGAACCAGCAGAGGGGCTCCCACCTACAGGGAAGACGCCTGGCCTTGACCAGCTTCCCCGCCCTCTCCCGGCCCCAGTCCCCAGACGGAGAACCGAGGCTGGGGGCGAGGCCGTCTAGCCGCACAGCGACCCTCCCGGGAGCCAGAGACCCCAACGTGGCCCCCGGGCCGAGGGGGCTGCTTTGTTGCGTGTCCAGTGGGCACTCCCAGGGTGGGGGCTGGGGGATGGAGGTGGTGGGAGGGGCCTCGAGGGCGCCGGGCTGTTGGTCCGCGCGCCCTCACCCGGCGCGGGCTTGGGACCCGCTGCGGGCGACACCCGTGTGTGCGCGCGTGTGGACTTGTGCCTTGTGTCCGTCCCGCACGCCTGGCGGCCGTGTCGCCTGTCCTCGCAGCCGTGTCATGCCTGTGCCCGTGTGTGAGTGCGGAGAAGGTGCTGGAAGGCCTCCCGAGCCGGCATGCACACGCACACGCGGCCCTCCAACCATCCGGGCCCGGGGGCCTTTCATCTCGCGCTGACAGGCCCCTCTCCCGGTTCTTAGCCGCCGAGAACTTCCCGCTAATAGTGCATTAACCTTGGCGGGGGCTGCCAATTACTCGGCACTAACGCCGGGGGCGCGGTGCGCGCGCGGACGGCGCTGACAGGCGCAGGGGCCGGGAAGCGGGCGGGGCTCCCCCCCCACCCGAAGGGGGCGGGCAGGAGGCGCGGGGCTGCGGGGGCACGCGGTGTGTTCCCGCCTCCGGATGGCAGAGCGCCGGGTCTCTCCTGACCTCATTATAGTAATTAATGTGCCTTTTGAAGCTCGAGAAATCGCTCAGAGCTGTGGGAAAGGGGCGCAGATCACGGGGTGGGGGGCTGGGGGCGGGCCGTGGACGGTGTCTGAGCGCCTGTTAAAAGCGTGTCCCCCCAAAAAAAAAAAATGTGTCCCAGCGGGTCAGACACGGAGAGAGACAGAGTGACAGAGAGGGACAGACGGAAACCCAGGGAGGCTGAGTGAGAGGCGGTGCAGATGGAGAGAGACACCAACAGGGAGACGAGCAGAGGTTCAAAGACAGAGACGCAGAGACAAAAAGACAGAGATGCATAGAGAGAGACCCACAGGGGGAACAGGTGGGGAGAAAGGGCGGCCAGAGCCCGGGGGTCAGGGGGCATGACATCTCAGGGCCTCCCAGGGACTATGGCCTCACTTCCTCAACTCTCCCTGGCTTCTGGGGACCGGCTCGCCACTCCGTACAGGACCCTCCCAAAGAATGGGGGTGGCAGGGGCAGTGAGGACTTCCTGGAGGCGGCAGCTGGGCACCAGAGCGGGGAGAGGAAGTGTGAGCAGACTTGGAGCAGGGTCGGGGGCTGCCAACAGAGATGCCCAAGGAAGCCAACTGGGGGCCAAGGCAGAGGACCCCGGCTGGAGAGAGGGGTGGCCAGCTGACCATGACAGCTCTTCCGCAGGAACCCGGGCTCAGGCCGGGCCAGGAAGATCAGCAGGACTGCAAGGTAGACGGGCCACAGGGGCTGATGGGTCTTGAGTGGGCAGCAGGCTGGGACCATCCCATGGTGGCCATGGCAACAAGGTGGGGTCGAGAAGGCGTGCGAAACAGGGCCCCCGACTTCGAAGTACTTCCCCACTTGTACAACGGTTTGCCTCAGGCCACCCCAAGACGACAGGGCAGCATGGTAGAGGCCGGGCAGCACAAGGCTGCCACCTGGTGGCAGCTCCTCCTAATGACAGCTTCTGCTAACGACACGGCCTCGGTGCCTCCGGCCAGCGGCCCGGGGAGACCTCAGGCTGTGGGCAGCCACAGGCCAGCCCCACCTCTCCCACTCTCCAGAACCACAATGACAGGGTGCGGGCGGGGAACAGGCCAGAGCTGGACTCCACCTAGAAACAAGGCCCACAGAGGAACTCATCAAGCCCCTCACCAGGGATGGGGACTGAGGTACCCCGATGGGACTCAGGTGCCCAGTATGGATCTCAGATGGCCAGGATGGGGATTGAGGCACCCCAATGGGGTGCAGGTGCCCGGGATGGGGCTCAGGTGGGAAAGGAGGTCAGGTGCCCAGGATGGGGGTCAGTTGCCCCAGTGGGATTCAGGTACACAGGATGGATCGCAGGTGGCCAGGATGGGCAGTCAGGTACCCCAGGGGGGCTCGGGTGCCCAGAATGGGGCTCAGGTGGGAAAAGGGTTAGGTGCCCAGGGTGGGGGTCGATTGCCCCAAGGGGATTATGGTGCCTGAAAGGGGTTCAAGTTCCGGGGATGGGGCTGAGGTGATCAGGATGGGGGCTGAGGTACCCCCCATGGGACTGGGGTGCCTGGGATGAGGGTCAGGTGCCCCAGTGGGACTCAGGTACCCACGATGGATCTCAGATGGCCAGAACGGAGGCCTGAGTGCCAGAATAGGCTTCCTGGGATGGCGGACCAGGTTCATCAGTGGTTCCACAAGAGGCTGACGGGGGAGAGGCAGGGTGGGCACAGGGAGCCTCGGGCTGCACAAAACTCCAGACCCGTACACTACAGCCTGGGGTTCCTTAGGAAACACCTCCAAAATAGTGGTGTGAGTGTGGTGAGGCAGAGAGCATGGCCCTTAGGGGCCCCAGGCTGAAGGCATTATGGACAGGGGAGCCCTGAGCAGGAGCTTTGCTGGATGAATAGGAGTTCTCCCTAGGCTCAAAAACAATGACTGGCAGGGTCTTTTTCCAGGCAGGTGGGAGTAGTTCTCCCCCACCTCTTTGTCTCCTTTGTGGGATTCTTCACGGGACCCTCTGGACACCTGAGGATGGGACCAAATGGTCACAGGTGGGAGAACTAAGGCCCACATGGAGCCCAGGTCTGCTGCCCACCCCCCACCTGTGAGCCAGAGCGCTGGGTCTGGCCCACTGTGGAGCTGGGTACCAGCTACAGAACCACTGGCTGCCTTTATTGTCCTCAGCCCAGGGATATGGTGCTCCCAGACAGGCCCCCCAGCCCACCCGCCTACCAGGCCTCAGCTTGGGGCTGCCGCATCCCCACCAGGAAGGGTGATCGGCACAGGTCACAATGTGGCCAGGGGACCTCAGAGTTCTGCGTGCTGCTGCCGGGGACCCTCTGGCTTCCAGCCGGTATCCTGGGCGGTCTTGTCCAGGGGCAGGGCTGGGGCGGCTCCTGGCAGGCCGGGCAGGCCCCACACAAGCTCTTTGGCGGCAGGAGAATCAGCAGGGCATTCCAAGCACTGGGAGGGGCCCTGTCTCTTGTCCTTCCCACAAGGCCGCTGGAAATGCTGCCTTCCCGACCTGTACATCTGGAAACGAGAGGTAGGAGGTGAGAAGTGTTGGGTGGGGAGCCCGCCCCGTCCCCGCCCCGCCCCCGCCCCACTGTGCCTGTGCCTCTAACATGCCCAGCCCCCACCCCCAGCCTGCAGGCCCTGCCAACTCCCTACCTGGGGGAAAGGGGTGCCCCAACCAGGAGATGCCGGGACCAGAGGGATGCCCAGGCCATACCCGCACCTCCCTCGGGGGGCTTGGAAAGTCAGAATCGTCCTGTGGTCTCTCAGCTTCGGTGCCTGAGCCCCCGATAAGCTGGGGTTAAACAGGCCATCCCTCCCCGCTCAGGCCCTGTCAGTGGCCCTGAGCCCAGTGGCCACTGGGTCACCTCCGTTGTCAACCCTCTTTCTTTGTCTCTGCCATTGCCTCTGCCTGGGATGCTCTACCCCTGGCTGGGGCCGTGGAGAGGCCGTCTCTGACCCGCCCCCCGGCTTTGGTAGCACCTCGCAGTTCATTCTCCACCTCTGACACTGATTTTGGCCTTCGGGGTCAGGCCCAGAGCAAGTGCCCACTGACTCAAGCACTGCAGCCCGTTCCCATCTTAAAGAAATGGGAAACTGAGGCTGGGAGATGGACGTCCCTGGGACGAGGCCACACAGCCTGCGACGGCAAAGCCAGGCCCGGCCACTGTCGTGTGCTGACCGCACTGAGGACCTCACCGGCCGACAGTCTTCCTAACTCGCTGGCCTGCTGACCCCACCCCCCCAACCCAAGGAGCCCCTGAAGGTGTGTGGAGGGCTGCCTTACCATCTCAGGTTCCTTGTTTCAAAGACCGTCTCCTCGTCGCTGTCCAGCGATGCCATCTCGGTGGGGTCCTCGGTGTTGGCCAGGAGCCCGTACCTCCTCTGCTGCGGCTTTTTCAATCTGGAAGCAGACCCAGGCTCGCTCAGCGGCCCTCTCATGGCCCTTCGCTGGAGCTGCTGACACCCTGCCCTGCTTCCCACCTTCTCCGATAATGCTCGTCTGCTCGACTCCCAGAGTCTTGCTGTGAACTTTCCGGTTCCAACTGCGTTTCTTCTCATAATGGTCACAATCGTTATGAGTTGCTGTGCACATCTCCCTTGGCAGGCCCCCAGGGCGTAGGCCCTTGGGCGAGGACCCCTGGGAGGGGAGCGCTGTAATTCCATTTTACTAATGAGACGACTGAGCCTTAGAGAGAGTTTGCCAAAGATATCAAGTAGAAGGCTGTCGCGGGCAGAAGGCCCGGCTCCTGACCACCACCAGGGAAAGCACGGGACCCTCTGTGGTGGATGTGGCACGTATTCAGATGGGAGACGAACATTGTATACCCACAGCAGTGTCAATGCAAGACAGAAAAGGCCCCTTCAGAGCATCTGGATATGATCAGCTCTGCGTGACAAAGGCCCTCTGGAGATCAGCCCCAGAGAGGAAGCCAAACGGGGAGGACGGGCCTGAGGAGGGGGTCACGGGCCTGCAGGAGGCAGGGCGTATGCCGCGGGGAAGGCAAGGGGGTCCTCAACTCTTGGGGAGAGCGTGGGCAGAACCTAAACACTGACGATCACAGCCAGCTCTGGGCTGAAGAAACAGGAGGAGCAAGGTGCGGGGACAGGCTCCCGCCGGGCCCTGGTCAGGCTGTGGGCGTTAACTACAGGAAAGGATGCGGCCAGGCCCGCGTGGCAGATGCAAGTTGGGTTAGTGGGCGCTGCGCTCGTCGTCACCGGGCTGGGGGAGCCGCAGAGGATCCCGGGAATTCCCGGTGCCCTCATCATCCCGCAACCTCTAGTCTCGGTGGCTGCGTCTAGAAAACCAACCCCAACATCCCGAAGGAGCGGCTCGTCACGTGATTGCATGACCCCACCCACTCACCACCCACGTCCCCACCCACTCACCACCCACGTCCCCACCCACTCACCACCCACGTCCTCACCCACGTGACGATGGCGAACCGCGCCGGAGAGGCGGGGCTTTCGCGCCGCAGCACTTGGGGCGCGAGACGCGCGCCCATTGGCCGCGCCAGGGCAGCGGCGGCGGCGTGCGCCTGACGCACCTGAATGCCCGGATGAGGAAGTAGAGCACGGCTAGGACGATGAGGCCCGTAACCACGTAGAGGGAACGCAGAAGCGGCGAGTCCGGCGAGCCCAGCGGCCAAGGGCGTGTGGTGTTGTGCGGCGCGCCCGGCTGGCTCCCGTTCGTCACGGCGGGATGCGGCAAGAGCGTGACCTGCGTGCGGCGCAGTGACGGGGGCATGGGGTCCGCGGCTCCGAACAGCTGCACCGGCAGCAGCAGCGCCGACAGCAGCAGGAGCCGCGGCGGCAGCACACGCAGCCCCATAGCCCGGCGGAAGCGGTAGCCGCGCCCCGCCCCCGCGAGGAGCAGTCACTCACTGGCGCGGGGGCGGGGCCAGCCAATGGCTCGCGGGGGCGGGGCCTGGCTCCCGGAAAGGCCCGGGCCGCCACCGCCCCCTGCCTCTCACCTCGCTTCACCCGAAGCGGGGAAGTACCCCGCGCCCCGCTGGCTCCGCGAGCACCCCGCCCCCGAAGGCTCGGAGCCGCAGTTCTGTGTCCCCGGCCCAGAGCGTGAGCACCGCGGCCGCCCCGCAGGGGGACTACGGTGAGGGGACAGGCGCGACCGTGCCCTGCGGGCCTCCCTCCCACTTGGACCTTGGAACTCTCGCGTCCCCGCCCCCAGTCGCCCTGGGCTTCGGTGACACCAGCACGGTGGCCCGCTGTCCCTGGCCCTGCAGGAGGGGAGACCTGTCCCGGCTGTGAGCCTGGGCATCCCGCCTTTGGCGGGGGCCAGGAGGGACCAGACACACCCCGTGGGAGAAGGGGGGGGTACCGGTGACCCGGACCTCAACCTGCTGAGACTTGAGGTAACTCGCCCAGAGCCCAAGGCAGCTAGAACCGGGGCTCAGCCCCAACGTTCTGCACCCCAAGACCAGGCCTGGAGGCAAACAGCCTGGGAAGGCAGGCCGGCTCCGGGGGCGGACAAGCTGAAGGTGCCCGGGGTTACTCTGACAAGGCCTCTGCCTGGCTCCGGGGGACGCGCCGCCAAGGGACCACCTCCTCCACGGCTCCCTCTGCCCGAGAGAACTGCCCCGGGGGGGGCAATGAACTGCCGCCTGGCCTTCCGCGTCTGGATCCAGCTCGTGGCCAGAACGAAGGCCCCAAGAGGAGGCTATCTCTAGCGGACTCCCCGCCACAGCCCCTCCAGCCAGGACTCAGGCTGAAGCTCAGTGTCCGCCCTCCACGACGCACCCCACACCAGACTCAGATTTGTGGGTGTACACACCATCCCTTTATTCAAATGCACCTTCCACATTTGTCTTGTCACATCGCGAGTGAGGACTGGCCGCCGTGCCAGCACCACACGCCCATCCTCCTGGAGCACCTTGAAGCCCCGCACCCCAACCTCGCCAGTGAAGCACCTGCTGGAAAGACGGGAGAGGTGAGAGGGTGACACGAGGGCTGCTCCAGCAGGAGATGAAGACGCTGCCCCCGACAGACGTCACACAGCCAGGACGGGGGAGAACCCACCACAAGGGCCAGGGCCACAGGGCCACATGTCTCCCCCGCCGAGAAGCACTTACAGGTGACGGGCTGCAAGGGCAGGCAGCTGTGCCGCTGGCTCTTGCTCCCGGGTGAAGTTCCTCCTGGGGCAGTGACCCCAGGTCGTTGTTGCTCTCGGGTCACCCTTCCGGGTCGCACTGGCTTCCATTCAACCTGCCAAAGCAAAGGAGTGTTAACCCTGACACCCTGGCTGAGCTCACAGCCGCCCCTCCCCGACTCCCGCGAAACCATCCACAGCTCCTAGGAGGGTCTCAGCTAGTCACCGGGGCCAACCCAAGAGGCCCCGCCACGGGCCAGCGTGCCCAGGGCGGGCCTGCGCCTTTCAGACGGGCCAGGCCACTCTGTGCTCTTAAGCAGAGCCAGCTACCCACTTGGGATGCAGCTGCTTAGAGATCGGCGCGGGCTCTGAGCAAAAACTCATGGCGGCAACAGACATCAGAGAGAGCTAGTTAGGAGTGTGACTCAGAGGTCTGCAAAAGACAGTCAATTGATGAACAAAAAATTCCAAAAGGCGGGGCGTTTGGTGGTCTCCAATCCTGCTCAACTGCCCGGGCCGCTCGCCTGGCTGCAGGCGGGGAAGGGCAAACGGCCGGGGTCTGCCTTTAGTTCTAGCTTGATTTTTTTTTTTTTTTAAAAAGGAAAAAGAAAAAGCAAAAAAGTCAAAGGAACATTCCCCGGGTACACGACTTTACTTTCAAATGAGCTCTCAACAAGAGGAGGGATGCGGACGAGCAAAAGGAGTTACCTCGAATTACAGGACTATCTCCACATATGAGCTAGCCCAGGGAGCAGCTTGCGTCTCAGAGCTTTCTGTTGGGCGCACAACACTTCTGTCCTCCGAGGGGCTGCAGCTTCCATAGGCTAGCAGAGAACGCTCAGAACTTGTAAAGCAACAGCAGAGCTAGCTAATGAGCCGGTCAGTCTGGGGTCACCCGGGGACCCTGCCTGTGTCTGCTCTCTGGCCTGCTTCTAGACTAAGGAGTTCAGGGTCAGCGTCGGGCGCCCGCGTGTCCACCGTCCCTGCTAGGCTGCCCGCCCCATCGAGCCTTCTGGCTGCCACGGCCAGAAGCGCTCCGGGGCTGCCCTGCGGTCCGAGAGCCCGCTCCCGTCACCCACCTGCTCGCCTAACTGGGGCCGGTGGTCGTTGGCTGTCACAGGGGCCCAGCCAGCGTCACTGACCCTGCCTTTCTCCTCTAGCTGTGGCAGCCTCGGGCGGGACTGCGGACCTAGTCCTCTAGCTGCCCTCTCCGCTCAGGTCTGCCTGCCTCGAGCCCCTGCAGGGCGCGTGTGGTGCAATCAAAGGGAGATGGTCAGAGCGAGGTTCATTCAGATGGTCTTTTAATCGGCTTCGTGAAGCCAAAGAAAACTGCGTACAAGAATTCCTTCACCACTTCAGATACAACATCGACGGGATATGCGTACGTCTTCCGGCAAAAAAGGACAATATAAATACACATTTTCAAGAACCTCTCGGGGATGTCTGCAAGTCTACTGTGGGTCCCACACGACAGGTGGGCGCCCGGGCCGGGCCAGGGCAGCCCGGGTGCTCTGCTGCCACCCGCACGGTTCTACCACGCTACACTCAGAAACGTGACACCGAGTTGGAAAAAAGCTACAACTTGCTCAGCTTCCGACAAAGAGCAGATTCAGAGTCTGTTCAATCTCAAAGAGAAGTGACTCGGGGCACCCAAATTCATGGGGCCAACCCCACTGAAAAGAAAAAGAAAAAAAGCAACACAACCGAAAACAAAAAAACAAAACTCTCACAACCCCTGGTGATTTTCTAAAAAAAGAACTCTTGGCTCACGGTAAAAAGGTGAAAGTAAAACTGGAAGTGCTCTTCAAAACGTTTTTAAGACTCTTAAAAACGGACAGCGCTTCCTTAAAATGCAAAGTGTAGTAACGAGGCCATCTGGGGGCCAGAAGCAGTCAGGCTGTGTTTGACAAGATCAGAACCAATAAGACTACAAAAGTGGGTACAAGGAGGTGTGATCACTACACATTAACGATTCAGCGGAGCTCCCAAAATCTTTAAATATACGGCCATTGGAAGGACGATCTCGAGCAGGAAGGATTTTTACTCGTTGTGTGTAGCTGAGAACAAGAAGCAGGCACAGTGTAAAGGCGCTGAAGCACGCGACGAGAGGCAGCATTCCACTCCCGGCCCAAACCTGGGGGCTCAGCCCTGGGGGCTCGGGAGCGACCAACCCCCCCCATGGCCGAGGGTGGCGGGCACGGCCCACATGCACGGATGCGGCCTGCTCTGCTCGGTGGGCCCTCGCTCTCCCTTTCCTCCTTGGTCAGCCTGGTTTTGCCTTTACGTTCTGTGGCAGAAGTGGCTGCTGGCACCGAGACCCAAGAGGACAGTCTCGTCCCTTACGGGGCAAACATAGTGACCGGGTCTGAGCACTGCCCAGAGGGCACCGAGGCTCACTGAGCTCCCACCACAGGCCCTTGGAGCGCCGCTTACCGTAACTGTCGTAGCTGTCTCTGTAGGACCCGCCCGAGCTCCGGTCACCGCAGCTGCCACTCTGACTCCGGCTGCAGGAAGGACACAGGTGAGCGCTGGGGGCCACCTCGGGGGACTCTCACCAGTCCCCGTGCCAGCGTCCCCACAGAGCCTCCCAGGCCCCCCTGCGCAGGACCACCGCCCATACCTGCTGTAGTAGTCTCTGGAGCCTCCATAGCCCCCACTCCTGGACTCGAACCGGCTCCCCCCGTAGCCGCGGTCCCCTCCTCCTACAGACGGGACGGGAAGGAGAAGTGAGTGTCAGCTTCTGCAGCAGTGCCCCCACCTTGTCCCTGCAAGTGGCACTCACCTCTGGAGAACCCACGGCCCCGACCTCGGCCCCCGCGGAAGAAGCCCCGGCCCCCGACAGAGCCACCTCGGTACCCGCGGGATCGGTTATCAGACGATTTGCCAGCCTGGTCGACCCGGATCTGCCGCCCATCCACAGACTGGAGACCAGAAGTGGACACAGTTAGCCTCTGCACCTCCCGCCCTCGGTCTACAGCCCGGACCCACTGAACCCCAGAGCAGCCGGCCCTCACCTTCCCGTTCATGGCCATCATGGCGTCCTTGGCATCGTCGATGTTCTCAAAGGTGACAAACCCAAAGCCCCTCGATCGCTGGGTCTCCCTGTCCTTCACGACCACCACTGTGCAGGGGAGAGGTCCGCGGTCAGCACCCAGCCCTCCCCGTGAGCAACCCCACTCAGCCACCAGTCTGGCACCAGCCTCACCTTCTGAGATCTGTCCATATTTTGAGAAGACCTGCTCCAGTGACTGCTCGTTGGTGTCAAAACTCAGCCCTCCGACGAAAAGCTTGCCTTCATCTGATGCCATGGCGGCCTGTGACAAACATCATCGAAAGCCTCAGAGGTCCTGCAGGAGCTTTGAGACTCAACGCCCCCCCCCTTTACTTTATACAAATAACGTATGTTTCGGGGGGAAACGCTGGGAAACTATTTTTCTGCCCTTTAACCATCCCAAGCCCACACCCAGGACTTAATTCAAACAAACCCTTAATTCCTTTATCACTCTGAGTCCCTGGCCGCTTTTCTGTGTTTGGGCCAACTCCGCTCCCCAGACTGGGGGGGGGGGTCCCTGAAAGCTGGGGCCACACTGCGGTTCTGCAGTACTCAGTGCTGCCTGGCTGTGGAGCCCCAAAACTCCAGGCAGGGGACGCCCTCACGGGACGTTTAGGGGTACACCCCGAAGGCAGGCATCGGCCACCATCGTCACTGGCTGAGTGCACCTTGGTTTCTGCCCGTTGCAAACAGCGGGGGGGCTAACTCCTAACCCGACCGTCGCGGGGCGGGCGGAGTGGCAACGTGCTTGGTCCACTGCAGGGCGCTGTGCAGGCGGGGCGGGGACTCTGCGCCGGGATATCAAAGCGGGGCGGTGCTTATACCGACCCTTTACAGGCTGGTAGCCTACGCTGAATGGCTCCGAAATACAGGCCAGAAGGCGCCCTGCAGCACGTAACTGGGACACAAACTTGGGGCGTTGGGGGTGGCACCGGGGTTGTGTCGCCCTCGCACTACTCCAACGGGAAATCGGGGAGGAGCCCCAGCCTGGCCCCACCCACGCGCGCATGCGCCCCACGCCACTCCATCCGGGCACTCGGCGCTCCCGCCATTTCGCAGGGCGCAGCTTCGTGCTCGCGGCCGCCATTTTGCGGCGGTGTCCCGCTCGCGAATACCCTGGCCCACGGGGGATGCCCTCCGACCGCGGTTCGGCCCGGTCTCCGCTGCCCCTCGCCGCCGGCGGGGCGGACTACACCCCGGGCCCGCCCCGGCACCGCCCCCGCCCAGGGGCGTGCCGCCGCCGCCCCGCCTCCTCCGGCCGGCCGCAGGCCGCCCGCCGCCCCGGGCCCGTGGAGCCGGTGCCGCCAGGGCCCTCACCACTGAGTCGGGCAGGTCCCTGGCGCAGGCGGGAAGACGGCACAGCACAACGACCCGAGTCTCCTAACGCGCGAAGTGACTGGGGGGGCGCCCTGCGCCCGCCTTATGTACTTCTTCGCTAGGCCCCGCCCCCGAGCCCGCCCCTCCGCCCCTCGCTGGCCAATCCGAAGCTCTGGAGGCCGTGGCTGTGCCTCATATTCATGAGCTGGGGGCCGGGCCTGTACCGGCCGCGCCCCCTCCCGCGAGCGGGCGCGGGGCACAGTGAACGGCGGGGACGCGCATGGTCCGCAGTTCCCCTCCCGCGCCCGGGAGGCGGGGCCAGTGCTCGGCGGGGCGGAGCTGACCCACTTCCGCGCGCCCGCCCCCCTCCCCACCCCGGCCTGTGGCGGAGAACAAAGGGGTTCGGGCAGCTTCTGCCAGTGGCCCAAGCCTCCTGGGAACCTTCTGGGAGTCGCTGGAACCCAGACCTTTGCGGTGCTCCCGCAGTCGGCGACTTACCGACCTCACCCAGGTCCCCACACCCACCCGAGATCAAGTTCTCGGACACCTCAACTTCATGTGAACCCCGATATCAGTCATTATGTACTTGCCAACATAACCGACACCCCAGAACTCTCAGAACCCCAACGTTCCACTTCGTGTGATCCGCCCCAAGGCCCGCCCAAACCCTACCACTGAGGCAACTCCATTTATGTGGACCCCAATATTCTCCACGATCCCAATTCTTCCTGCTTCCCAACTTTGGGTCACCCCAACTTCACCCAACCCAGTTTGCCTACGAATCCCAACCCGCAACCACACCTAACTCCCACCCCAATCCGGACTTCACCCAGTCTGGTGCAGCACCCACACGCCACAGTCACCTGGCCAGACACTTTTTTCATCCCAGCTCTGGACCTCAGGCTGACCTCGACTTGGGCTCTCAAATCCACCACTGTGCCCAACTCTTGAGTCTCCACTGCACCCCAAAATTCAGCTCAGCCCCCCATCTCCCTTTCACCGCTGTGCTCCAGCCGCCCACCAGCACACCCAGAACCCACTTGGCTCCTCCCCCTGCATCTTTTTTCTGTCTGGGAGTCCTGAGACCTCTGCTATCGGAAGAACCAGCTTTGCAGAGATCTTCACCCCCAAGGCTGCTCCTGGGAGCCCCTCTTGTGGTCACCCCTTTCCCCCTGCCCAGGCCTTGGCTCATGTTACCTTCTGTGGCCCTGGCCCCTTCCATGGGTGGAAGAAGCTAGTGCAGACCCCTGCCTGCCCAGACCAGAGGCCCAAGCTATACCCCTGCCCCAGAAAGTCTTCAAAGGGCATACCTTCTGCATAAAAGTTAGGGGGAATTTGAGGGACTTCCCTGGCTGTACAGTGGTTAAGACTCCGCGCTTCCAATACAGGGGGCGTGGGTTCGATCCCTGGTTGGGGAACTAGGACCCCGAATGCCGCACGGCACAGCCAAAAAAGTTAGGGCGATTTGAGAACAGAGACCCCTGCTTTGCTGCCTACCCCAGGAAAGTTCCAGCCCCACTCCAGGCCCCAGACTCGGTGGGTCTAGCTGACGCAGTAGGAACGAGAGCATGGACACTGTCTCCTGTGACAAGGCCACTGGGACACCCTCCTCAGGCTCAGGACCCCTTCCCCCAGGCAGCAGCTCATGACTCATGGCAGCCATGTCCGCACCTCGTCCCCCCACGCCACAGCCCCCCCCCCATACAATTCCCCGTCAGCCACAGCCCGCTGCTGCGTCAGCCACTCACGCAGGGCGGTTACTAAAAGGAGCAGAGAGAATCAGCACTCAGCTCTCGCCCTCCCGCCAGGGCCCATGGAGGGGACCTGGGGCCAGGCATGCCCAGCCCAGGAGTAATCCCCTCCCTTCTCATCTGCTCCCCCAGCAAAGTCAGGTCGGCAGCTCCTGTCCCCAGACCAGGCGAAGGGGTCCTTGCAGTCACCGGGGCCCCTCATCACTCTTTGCACCACCCCCCGTCCCCGCCCTCACTGTTCTGTGGTTCCTAGTCTGCCTTCTCCTGGTTTTGTGAAGTTCCCTGGTTCATTCATTCATTCCACCAGCAGTTATCAAGCGTGTACTTACTACGAGCCTGTTGCTGGGTACGGGGCTCCATGCGTACCCACGACTGTCCTGGGTTCCCATCACGGTGTGGACCTTTACCTATGGATATCTATGGATACCATACCTTTACCTATGGATACCTGTCCCCAGGTGCGCCTGCACCGGATATTGTGTGGGAACTGTGTGCTTGCGTCTCAGGTGTGTTACCTGTCTGCCCACCTGTGTTTCTGCGGCTACCGACGTCGGCGTGTCCCTGTGACTCGGTGTGTACCTACGACCTTGTGAACCCGTGAGGGGCGAGATGGGGGACTGGTCTCAGGGGGCTGGCACCACCTTCCTCCCTGGAAGGTGATGCCAGCTCCCTCGGCCGCGACTCCACGCTCTCCCCGCGGACACAAGGGGGAGCTACGGCCTCGCTGTCAGCCTGGCCGGGGGCTCCCGGTCCCGCCCCGCCGTCCAGCCGACGGCCGCGAGCACCAGCGTGGGAAGGGGCTCCCGTCCCGCCCTCAGGCCCGCCCTCGAGTCTCCGCCCAAGCGCTGGGGGGTGGTCGGCGAGGAGGGGACTTAAAATAGCCGCGGGCGGGGGCGAGGCTGCTATTCACGGCCGGGACACGCGGTGCTCACCGCCTGCCCGGCGGGACGGGGCTTAGGCCGGAGGTCCCCGTCTGCACACTCACAAGACGCCCCTCCCCGGGCGCCCGCCGAAGACCACCCCCGGGGCTGCGCCGGCGTTGCCACGGAGACGGGGGCGGGGCCTTCTTGCTCCCGCACCGCCCCCTCTGTCCTCCCCGCCGGGTCGGGCCCGCCGGACGCCGGGTCCTCCCCCGACCCCGGCTAATGACCGGGCGAGAGGCGGTAATGAGCGTCTGGGCTCGGGTCGGGCGTGGACGGGATGAAAGGCGCGTGGTGGGGGGGAACCCTGGGGCCGCGTAATTACCGGCCCCTCCCGGCCGGCCAGGCGGGGGCAGGGACGGTGCACCTGGAGGCCGCCCGGCGCGGGCGCGGAAGGGGACCGCCCTGGCAGAGACTCCAGCCCGCCCGCCTGGCCCAGATCCCCGGGGCTCAGAGCCAGGGAGGGGGAAGCGGGGACTGGATGTGTGTGTACGTTGCCAGGTGTGGTGCACATGTGTGCCGTGGGCAGGGGACTCGTGGGTACAGAGATGGAGAAACAAGGTTTCTGGGGACCATGCCTGTGTGAACATGAAAATGGGGCCGTGTGCCTGTGCACATGGCTGTGGAAGTGTGTGCATAGAACTCACATGTGTGTGTGTGCGTGTGCACACATGGAAACATGTTTGCATGGTCATGCCTTATGTGCAAGAACACAAGGGGTTGTGCGTGGACCCCAAAGCATGTGCATAACCAGGATGTGGGATCAGCCGGGGACAGCGCTGCTGCGTGTGCATGACGCGGGGGAACCGGGACTCACAGATCATATGTGCCCATGGCTGGTGGCGTGACTCATGCCCCTGGGGTGGGAACATGCCACGCACTGTCAGCAGCCGCCGGGGTCTCTAGGGCAGAGGAGAGCTACAGGAGCCCAAAAGCCAGGAGGAAGAGTTTAACTTTAACTGACTCCCCCGTCCCCACCCACCCCGTTTCCCACCTGCATGAGTAGGTGGGGACATCTGAGATCCCTAGGTGGCTGCCAACTGTGAATTGGCAGGAGATTCAGCTGCCTGCGCCCTGGCCTCAGTTTACCTCCTGTTCCTAGGAGGGGTCTTCCTGGCGGAGGGGGACGTGGGAGGGGGCACCTGGGTGGAGCTCCCTGTGACTCATGGCCCAGGAATGTGGAAGCTGCCACTCTTCTGCTCCTGCCCCAGCCCCCATCCCAGAAGTGCAAAGGCCAGGCAGCGCATCGGCCTTGCTGGTGACCGCAGTCCCCATCAACGGCAGGCACACGGGCTGTGGAATGGGACCCGGGGGACACCCGGAGGCCCACACCAATAACATGCATTCATGCAGAGGACATACGTCAGGTGTGTATGAAACGCCAGGGCCTGTGCATGCGCAGAGACCCCTGTGTGCTCGTGGAAACCCCAAAGCTTGCCTCGGTGGGGGCTGGGGATGCAACCCCCTGGGTTTCCGAGACGGGGGGAGGGCTGAGGTTCACAGCCCCGCCCCAGGGGTGGGAGGAGCTGACCCCCACTGATGCCCTGTCCGCTCCCTTGACCTTGGCCCCACGTACAGGCTCCCTGCAGGCACACAGAGGGGCCGAAGCACCCCTGACTGGGGCTGTGGCATCTCCATGGCAACACTGGAGTGGCAGTCATGGAGAGCACACCCCCCTGGGGCAGCTGCCAGAGGCTCAGGGAAGACACCTGTGTGTGTCCAGGCGGCCGCACACAGCAGTCCCACATCCTGGCCCCCACACCCAAGCAGGAAGACACAGGTGCCCATGGACCTCGTCCAGCCTTCGATCACCATCCCACCCTGGAGTGTCAGCGATGGCCCGGTGCCCAGCTGTGCAGGTAGGCGGTGTCTGGGCTCCTGTCTGAGCCTAGGGTGCATCATCTGAGAAGTGGGCACAGCAGCAGCATCTCCTGGGATCAGCGGGGGTGATGGAAGGGCAGCCGGTGACAAAAACACACCACGGAGCGGCTCCCAGTTCTCTGCTGTTCTCTCCTTTCTCCGTGTCTCAGGACACTCAGGGAATCGCCGGCCATGCCGGAGGAAGCCCCAGTTCTTCTGTGGGCGCACACAGGCCCCTGCACCTGCCCCAGCCCAGTGGCCGGCTCTGCTCGGCTGGGCCTGCAGGCGCGCACGGTGCGTGTTTGTGGCTGGAGCGTCCGCGGGTTTGGGTGCCGCCTCGGCTGAGCTGCGTCTCTGAGGGTCTGAGTTTGAGCTGCCTGGTGTGACCTTCAATTTTGCGGGTTTTGTCAGCGAGGTCTTGGCCCAGGGTGAGAGTGGGTTTTGAGGGTCACACTGTTGATGGAGGTTGTGGCCCCCAAAGTGTAGCTTGGGGCGGGTTTGGGGGTGTGGGGGCGGTGTGCATTGGGGTCCTTGTGCTGCAGAGCCGGAGCCTGTCACTCAGGTGGGATCGGCATGTACCCGTTGACTGCGGAGGGTGTGCAGCGCGTGTGTGGGACGGGGAGACGGGTTGGTCAGGGTCTGGTGGCGGTAAGAGGCCCTGCGTGGGCGTCTGGGCTTGTGTTGATTTTCCGCGAGGCCTATGGATAGCGTCTGGGGTGTGGGCCGTGTGCAGGGCAGATGTAGCCAGCTGTCTCGGGCCACCGGCTCCGCCTGCCGGCGGGCGACCTCCTCCCCCCGACCCCGTGGGGCCGGCCCCGCCCACATTCCAGAAGAGTTAGGGGGTGCCCTCCCCATCCCCCGCCCGCTCCCGCCCTCTGACCCCGGCTCAAGCCCACTCCTAGCATCCCGGGCACCGAACGCCGCAGCAGCTGGCCCCAGGGAGGGGCGGCGAGGCGGGGGTGGAGGCTGGAATGTGTGCGGGGGGTGAGGGAGGGTGCCCCCGAGAGGGGGCGGAAGCGGGGGAGGGGCCAGGAGGAGGAGCCGGTGAGACCGAGACGGGAGGAAAATAGAGAAGAGACCTCCAGGGAGAGATGGAGACCCGGACAGAAATACAGACAGGCCCAGAGATCGAGGAAGGCGGAAAGGGGAAAACAGAAAGACACAGGAAAAGAGAACTCAGAGGGAGCAGGGAGAGGGGCACACGTGGGTGGGGGGAACAGAGGCAGCAGGCCAAGGACAGAGGCCCCTCCGAAGGGCAGTCTCCAGTCGTGGAAGGGCCCCAGGTGACAGCGGCCCCGCCCGCACCTGCGGGCTGGACGCTCTCCCATCCCGAGTGACACCGGCGGCTGCCTGTCCTCCGCCCTCCCAGGTCTGGGCGGCCGTGGGTGGGGCCCCAGCACCCTCGGCCGTAGCTCGGCGACTCCCGTTCCCAAGGTGCCTGGAAAGGAGGGCGTTCCCGCCAGGCGCGGTAGGGGTGGCTGTGCTGGGGCAGCCTCCGGGTGCTGGGGGTGCCGGAGTTGGCCCCAGCGGGGCACCACTCCCTCTCATCTTTCTAGGGGCCTGGCTCCTCCCTGCCTTCTTCCCAAGCCACCCCTCACCGCGTCCTTTGGCATTTCAAAACCGTGCAGCTTGCCCCAATTACCCATTTGGCCGCCCCCAGGGGACTCTGGCCTTCAGCAGAAAGACGTGACCCCAGTGACCTTCTATTGCCCGCCCACAGCCGCCTCATCATCCCAGAAGCCAGCACCTGGATCCAGGCCTCCGTCCGGACTCCACACTTTGGTAGCCACACCTGTCCACACCGCCAGCTCCAACCCCCATCAGTCTCAGGGCTCTCTGCCCGTCCGGCTAGCCCCAGGGGCTAACGTCGGACCAAAGGTTTGCTCACATCCTCGCCACCCGGCAAAGGCGACCCTGTTTACGCCGACCGCGGCCTGCTGCCTTTTCAGAGGGGACTCCTGGCCACAGCAAAACTGCGCCTCAGCCAGGCAGCGATGAGGACTTCCTGCCGCCATAAGCCCCCCCGGGCCCCCAACTGTCCCGGCTCCTGGCTTGTAGGCTTCCAGGTGCACAGGGGCGTCTCCAACTGCTGCCCTCCCCCAAATCTCCGAGCTCCCTGCAGCCCCCTTGCCAACCACCTCACTGTGAACCAGAGGCCACGTTCAGACAATGCCCCATCGGTCCCTTCCCAGGCCTCTCCGAAGCCCAAGCACAGAGTTCAGAAAGCTCCTGGGGTGTTCTGGCCTTTGCCCTCTTCACCCGCCCCTCCTCCCTGGGGTTCCCATCTCATCCCCCCCCAAGCCAGACTTGAGGAATCACCCCTTTCGAGTCCTTGCCTTCGCCTTTTGGTTTAGGACCCCAAATGGACTTCCCAATTGTTCCCCAAATGCACCCGCTTTCACGTCTTCAGACATTTGCACACGCCATGCCCCCCACCTGGGGCACCAGTTCCCTCTTCCTATCCTTGGCAAAGTCCTATTCCTTTGGCAGGGCCTCAATCCAAGTGCCCTCCTCCCGCTCCTCGCCCTGCGCTCCCCCCAGCCCGGGGCTCGCGCACACGGGGTCGTGAGGAGGGGGCAACAGGCAATGGCCCGGCTTAGAATGGGGGGGGTGCACGTGCGGCGCCCCCGGGTACGCCCCCTCTTCCGTCCCGGAGCTGCCGCAGGCGTCAGACCCCTTGGCGCGCATCCCGCCTCCAAACTGAGGACGGCCGCACGCCTCCGCGCCGCGCCGCGCCTGCGCACTCAGACGGGCCACGCCGCAGTCCCACCTCCGGGCGGCAACCCCGCGCAGCTATTGGTGCGTGCGGAAGAGCGAACGACGTGGCCACCAATGAGGCGTCCCAGGAGTGGGCGGGGCCTGGGCCGCCCGACGCGAGGACGGGGGCGGGCGGGGCGCCCTCCCCACGGTGACGTCAGGCCCGGTTCGCGGCGCGTTGCCATGGAAGCCGCGTTTCCATCCCTGCGGGCTTCCGGGGGCCGCCCCCTCCCATTCAACTTTTTCCTCAATGGGGGGAGGGGGCGGTGCAGGGCTGTCCCCGCCCCCTGTGATTCCGCGGCCCCTGCCTACTCTGGGCCTCGGTTTACCTTTCCGTGCTGCCCACGCCCACGTGGCCTGGCGTGCTGCCTTTCCGGTCGCTGCACCCCCTTGGCTGGGCACCTCTCCACTCAGCCCCCGCCTCAGGTGTGTGCGTTTCAGGCTCGCGCAGTGGGAAGGGGCTAATGGCCGCAGCACCCAACCAGGGTGGAGTTCTTCTAGGACTCCCGGGCAGGGCTGTGACCCTCGGACCCCAGGGCTGGGCGCCAGGCAGCGCCCTGTGGAGTGAGTTCCCCGGCAGTAGACCAAGTGCCCCCTGCTCTGCAGCATGCAGACACAGCCCCCGTGATTCAGCGGGTGCCGCCATCTACTCCCTCCTTCCGCATCTCCCACCCAGCCCTGTAGCGGCCACCTGGGTCACAGCCCTGACCTCCGGGGACCCGGCTGCGTGGGCAGGGGGCTCGACCTGAGCTGTCCCACCCACACTTCCACCCTGCGGTCCTCCGGGCCCGCGGGTACGTTTGACCTGAAGGTCTGAAGGGATCAGCCTGACCTGAGTATCCTACCTTCCTGGCGTGGGCGTGCGATGATTTGGGGGTGACAGGGTAGCAGGAGGGACAGAAAGGCCTTAGCAAGCTGCTCCCAGGACACTCCTGGGACTGCACCTGTTTCCGTTCCCCATGGGCGGGACTCCTAGAACTGAGGCTTGGGAGGGCAGGGTCTTGGGCTATAAGAAATCAGCCCGGGGATGGTGGTCGCTAACGTAACAATCACCCCAGTGCTCTGGAGCAAACGGTATTTCTCTTCGGGCCTCGGTTTTCTCATCTACCAAATGGGAGGGTAATTAGTTCTCTTAGGTGGCTGCGTTAAGTGAGGAAATACATGTGAAATGACCTTCAGTGTTGTTGTGATTGTGTGTCTTTGCCCAGCCCCAAAGTGGATGAAGGTGGGACTCGCCACCTGGCCCGGCCCTCAGGGAGCTCCAGGTGGGCAGGGGTGGGAGTTGCAGACAGGGGAAGTTCCCAGGCAAAGCAGGGGCGCTGGCTAGGGGTGTTCCTGGGTAGGGCACGGCCCGGAGGCTTAATCCCGATGGTCAGGGATGGGGAGCGCTGGAATGCAAGGCCGGGCAGGCCGAAGGGAGTCCACGCAGGGCTGGGGTGGAGCCAAACCGGGAGGCCTCGAGCGCCAGCCCCAGGCCCTGGCTTGACTGTGGGAGGGAGAGGGGGTGCTCTGGAGGCCTGGCGCCATACCCCGGGGGGGGCTCGGGTCAGGGGTCCTCAGGCTGGGCCCCCCACGCGTGGGCGGGCAGGTGGAGCTGCTTCCCCGTTTCTGGGGCTGGGGAAACCGTGGCGCAGAGCCTGCAGCCAGGTCTCCCTGGAGACTGAGTCCCTGGGCTCGCCTGCAGCCCACTTTATTATTTATTTATCTTTGCGGTACGCGGGCCTCTCACTGTTGTGGCCTCTCCCGTTGCGGAGCACAGGCTCCGGACGCGCAGGCTCAGCGGCCATGGCTCACGGGCCCAGCCGCTCCGCGGCATGTGGGATCTTCCCGGACCGGGGCACGAACCCGTGTCCCCTGTATCGGCAGGCGGACTCTCAACCACTGCGCTACCAGGGAAGCCCCCTGCAGCCCACTTTAGAGCCTAGAACGGAGAGGCCCCACCCAGGGCACGCAGGCTGGCAGCCCCGTGCCCACACCCTGCAGGACTTCCGGCCTTGGGTACCGGGAAGTGGCCGGCCCTCCCTCCCCCGCCAGGCGGCTTCCTGCCCACCCTCACCCCAAAGCGGGGAGGGGGCGTGGGAACTGTTCCGGGACGCGCCCCTCCCCCCGCTGGGCGCCCTGGGAGCACGTTCCACCTCCCACTCCCTGGGGTGGCGGGCTACCCCAGCATCCAACCCGACCCTCCTGAGACAGATCACCCCCTACCGTACTCAGCCCACTCTGTGACATTCAAGACCACCCCGCCCCCCGAGATGAGCAGGCCGGAGGTTCACTCGTTTCATTTTGTTTATTCCTTGAAATCACGGTGTTTGTGGAGGCTGTTTTCTTTTCCAATTTCATGTTTTCATACAGGAAACTCCCGCAAGGTGCTGGGACACCCCACAGCCCGACCCCCCGAGGGTGGGTAATGCTTTCTTGGGGGGGGCCCTGGAGAGGGCAGAGAGGGGTGGGCGGTTCCTGCCTGGGGCCTCCACTCTCAGACCAGCGGAGGCACAGACGTTATTTAAAAATCGTTAAAAAAAAAACCCCATCAGAACACACATTAAATAGATATCCAAGACAGCGCTTCAAAAACAAACCCGCCCCTTTTTTTCTTTTTTCTTTTTTTTTGGAAAAACGAAAACAAAAACAAAGATCCTTGACCCCTACCCTCTGACCCCTCCCTGCCCACCCCCCCCCACAAAAAATGTACAGAGCTACAGTTAACACAAGATGTTCACATCTGAAACCATTAACTTTAAACACATAATCGGGGGCAGGGTGAGGACTTGGGGTTCATCTAGGAGGGAGGGGCAGGCAGAGGGCGAGGGGTGTTGCGCAGCACAGAGGGGCGGGGCCAGGACGAGACTGACAGGTGGGGGGGCAGGGCCCAAACATCTCCTTTATCAGTAAAAAATAAAAGTGAATGAAAAAAACCCTCCACCCCACTGAAATGGCCCCAGTAAGGGGGGAGAGGTCTGTCCCTCTGCCCTGGGGGATGCCCCTGGGGCATGGGCATGAGTGGGGAGGGTCCAAATTAGACCAGCAGCGAACCCCCCCCCAAGGGGGTTAATGCTACACAGCGTTGCCCCTCCTGGGGTTTCACAGCTCAGCACCCCCTCCCCTCCCCTCCCAGCTGCCGGAGGGCCCCCAGACACAGTCCACAGGCCCAGATCCCTCAGGTTGGGTGGGGAAGGAGGGCTGGGGGCGTCAAGCCCGCCCCCCCAGCCATTGCTCTCCGTATTTTTCAAGAGATTCCCAACCACTATTGGCTCAGTCAGAAAATTAATAGTCTATAAATACCCCAAGCTCAGAAAAACGGGGTGGGGCGGTGGGGTAGCGCTGAAGGAAGTCGCACAGTGCGTGGATGGGGTGCAGGCTGGCGGCGGGCACCACCCCTCCCTCCCTCTCCTTTCCTGGCAGGAAAGGGTCCCCCCCCACGCACCCCAGCCCACACCGAAAGGCAGGCTCTGGCCAGCCTCTCCCCTGAAACGGCTTTTCTTTTCTTTCCCAGGAAAAAGAAAAATGGAAAAGGAGAGACCAGGAAGAGAAAAGAGTACGGATGTGGAAGAGAAACAGTCCCTGGTGGTCAAGGTCGCACCTGCCGAGTTGTTTTAGGGCCAGGGTTTGTGGTGGGGGCCTCTCCTCTCCGCGGCCCCCTCCCCTGTCTGTAAAGTGCATAATGAGGCATCTACATTTTTGACTTCAACCTGAAAAGGGTGGGGAGGGCGGCAGAACGGAAGTGGGGGGCGGCTTCCTTGTCTCCGCTCTCAACCATCTGGAAAGACTGCTACATATTTGGAGCTTGGGAAGGTGGGCGGGAGGGACCCGGCCAGGTCGGGGATGAGGATGGGAGATGGAGGGAGGGGCGGGCAGTGTGAGCCAAACCGAGGAGGCAGGAACCCAAGTCCATGGAGAGTTCGGAAAACCACGGTAGGAAGTGAAATTTCAAAAAAAAAAAAAAAAAAAGGCCGCGTAACCGGGAGGGGGAAGCGCCCCACTGCACCAGCCGGCCGCTGGCCCTCCCGCGTGGGGCCACGCTCACAGGCCACCCTGGGCGAGGGACAGGGTTCCTAGGCCACCACGAACTCTGACTTGATGTCGGGGTTCACTTCTGGCTTCCAGACGGCGTCCTCGAAGTCAAGGCCCAAGCCAGCTGCCTCACTGGGGCCGCCGCCTCCCCCGCCGCCGGTGCTGTCGCTGCGGCCGGCCTTGCGGCTGGGCGGCCAGTGGTAGGGGCCCCGGGCATCGCGCCGGGCCTTTCTGCGGAGCCGTTTCTGCTGGAGCAGCAGCTGCAGGCGCTCCACCTTACAGCGGGTGGCTCGGTTTTCTGTCTGCCGCAGCCGGTCCCCTGCAGAGGCGGCAGTGACCATGACCCTGAGCGACCCTTGGAGGCCAGACCCCCAACCAAACGCGAGGACCCCCAGCAGATGGGCATCAGGCCCGATCCAGCTCTTGTGGACGCTCCCGCCAGCGAGTGAGTGGGTCAAGAGGGTCTGCTGGACCTTTAGATCATTAATTCCACGTCTGCTGAACAGCAGGCTGTGAGCTCCATGAGGGCAGGGGCTGGCCTGAGCCGGGCACCGGGGACACGGCTGGCATAAAAATGAGCTGGAGCTTGAACCCTTTAGGCTATTTCTGTGACCCAGGGTAGGACTCAGGCTGTGCCCTGGTTTCCCCTTTGAGACCGGGCCTGGGGGCCCACATCACGGTTCTACAGGACTCCGGAGGCATCCGGAATAACGAGATGGCTGTGGTGGTGGGGCGGCGGAGGCCGCCCTTGAGCGGGAGGGGGAAGCTAACCCCCTCCTCAGCCTGACTGGCCCATTCACAGAGGCCCCACGCACCATCTGGAGAAGGTGCCCGAGGGGGGCGAGGAGGAAGTGAGGATGGACTCCCCCCCCGGGGAGGGCACAAAGATGCTGTGTGCCCCCAGCACACACACTCCCTTCTCTACACGCGCCTGCAAAGCAGGGCGAGTGGCAGCTGGCGGCCCCCTCCCCGCCACCAGCGGCTCAGCTGCTCTGAGAGGCGCACAGAGGGGCCTTGAGAGACCCAGGACGGGGTGGGGTGGGGGTGGACACTCACCCGGGGGCTTGCACAGGCGGGCCTGGCTCAGGGAGGCCGGGGTCGCGGCCGCCAGCTTCTCGCAGGAGGTAGTTTTGGGGGCGAGGTCCGGGGCACACTGGGCGTGGCACCGCAGCTGGGTCAGCGATGGGGGCATGCCCTGGTAGTGCCGCGTGGCACTCAGGAGGTCGTTGAGGATCTGCAGGATGGTGCCGATGTCCCGCCTCGGCCGCCCGCTGCTGTCCTGGCAGTTGGGGTGCAGCGTACCTGCGGGAAGGGGCGTGGATGAGGACCCCAGTGGTGGACGTGAGGCCTCGGCAGTGCCCGGGTCTCACATGTGCAGGCGGAACCCTGGGTGACACGGGCGCTCGCACCCACCCATGAGGACACGTGGCTTGCTGTATGGCCGGGCACACGCGTGGGGATCCCGGGGAGTGTGTCCCATGCCTGGCGTGGGTTCACGTGACTGCTCGCAGGGCACGCCATGACACCTACCAGAGAAGGTCCCTGAGAAGACCCCCGGGGCGTGGTTCACGAAGCTCTCGATGACTGCGCCAGGTTTGCGGGAGCGGGACGTGGGGCTGCCCCCGGCGGGGGACGTGGGGCTGGCACCGGTGCTGGCGGTGGGGGAGCAGTCCATCTGCTGATGGGGGAGGGAGGCACATGAGCTTTGGGGTTCAGGGTCAGGGGATCACCCACCAGACCAACACCAGCCCAGGGTCTGGGGACGGCCCTTGATACAAAAGACGTATCCAGGGCTCTGACGTTCTCCCACCACGTCCTCCCCCAGACTCACCTCGGGGCAGGTGGCAGAGGCCGAGTGGGAGCGGAAGGAGCCGGCCGTGACAGGGGAGGACGTGGGCGCAGGGCCAGTGGGCACTGGGGGGACGCGGGTGGCACTGGACACTGGCCGGCAGGGAGAGGACACAGGGGTGGTGGTCACGCTGGGGTCTCCACGGGCGGCAGCAGCGGCGGCAGCCAACACGTGGCGGTGCTGCAGTGGGGCGTGCTGGGCTGCGAGCTGCAGCTGGACGAACATCATATGGTCACCCACGCGCAGCGCCAGAGTCAGCGGCGAGCGGCCCGACAAGAAGTCACTGACCTGCAGAGAGCGGCCCATCAGCCCAGGGCTCCAGCCTGTCGTGCCCCCAGCCCGGCCCGGCCCGGCCCCCCGCGCTGCGTGACCTGGGGCCTCTCGCCGCCCCTCTCTGGGCTCTGGGGTCCCTGTCGGTGCCACGGATGCTTAAATAAAATGAATCGGTATTTCCGGAAGCTGCCTCCGCCAGCCCGGCCCGGGCTGGGCGCCGCTGGGGGCTGTGGGGGGACAGAGGCGGGTGAGACGGGGGCCTGGCCCGCCCTGGCCAGCTTGGTTCTTTCAAGGGGAAACCGAGGCCAGAGGGGGCGGGGCCCAGCCAGCAATCACTGTTCTCAAAGAACCCTCACCTCATACCTCTACCCCACCCTCTCTCGCCTGTGAACACTGCAGGGGCCTAGCTCAGGCCCCCTCCCAGCTAAGCCACTGGAACAGCGAGTGGGCGAAATTCCTGGACAAATTCTTGTCCTAACCTTTGCTTTCTCAAGATAAATATTTATCTGTCCTGGGCGGGGCCGAGGCTGAGGGGGAGGCGTTGCCTCTGCGGGCGCTGGGGGGACCCTGACCAGTTCCCTGGGGCCCGAGTCTCCCAGGGCTTCAACACAGCCCATTCAAACATGAACCTTCAGTCTGGCAGCCCCTTCGCAGCGGGCGAGGGGTGCATACCACCCCCATCTGCACTGGACCCCTCCTCTGGGGCCCGGCCAGTGCCGTGCTCTCCCCGGGCAGGGATGGGGCGGAGGTTTCTGAGAAGTGACACAGGCCGCGATGACTCAGAACCACCCCCTCCCTGCTGGCAGTGGCTGGCGTAACCTTCCCTGCTTGGGGGCCATGGGGAGAAGGCAAAGGAGGCGGGCCGAGCGCAGCCCCCACCCCGCAGTCCCTGTGCACACGCCCTCCCCAGCCCCAGAGATGCCCTTTGCAGGAAGGGCCTGGGGTGGCTTCCCAAGAGCAGCTGGGGTGTCCCCCCCCCCACTCCACCCTGCAACTTCCTCCCAGGGGAGGGTGAACGGGCAGGCATGACTCGGTGCCAGGCGGAGAAGCAGCTCTGGGAGCCCAGTCACTCCGCCCAGAGCCTCCCATCTCCCTCCTGACGTAGACACCCTGCAGCGGATGCGAACCAAACACGCCCAGGGGCCCCCTGCCAACCACAGCCCCCCCAGGAGCAGGGAGCTCAGTTCACATCTGCCCCAGGAAAGCACACGCTAGCCCCACCCGACTCCAGGGACCCTGGCTCTCCCCCCACCCCACTGCTCCTCCTGACGGCAGACCACCCAGCTCCTGGGTCCCCCCCCCCCCCCCGCGCCAGCTGGCTGGTGAGGGCAGGATGCTAAACGCCGGGAGGGGGCAAGGGCCTCAGGGCAGGAGGAAGGGAAGCCGCTGAGCAGGTTCCTGAGGCCGGGGACCTGCCACCCCCACCCTGGCAGCGGGCAGATAGCTGAGGCCTGTGTCACCCTCCTGGGAGGAGGGCCCTGCTGCCAGAAAAATGAGGAAAGGAGGAGGAAAGAAAAAACCTGAAACAAAACCGGGAACCCAGTGTGGGCCAGCCCCAGCCTTCCTCCTCGTCGCCCTCCCGGCACTTACTAAATATTTCCCTAACATCCTGTCTGGTCTGTGCTGGCCCCAGGGGCTGCGCGCCCCCGCCCCCTCCCCCTTTTGGGGCAGAGAACAAAGGGTAGAGGGAGGAGGGGGAGGGGTGACTCCCCACCCCTCGCAATGGGGTCACGAAAGGCGGAAAGAGTATCACCCAGTCCCATTCCTCCCCCCCCCCATCAGAAATGTTAAAAAGGTCGCTCTGGGGAAACCACAGTGGCGCAGGGGGGAGAGTGCCTCGGCACGGCTGGTGAGGCTGGGGACGCAGGCCCGGTGGTGTGGGAGCATGGGCCAAGGTCACCCCGCAGGCAGGCTTGTGAAAGCTAGGCCCCCTCCCCCATGGCGGCCACCGTGGGAGAGAAGGCTCTCAAGGTCAGATGGTGAGTGCTGGGGGGGCGGGGAGGAGGAATAGGAAGCTGGGTGACCAGGCCAAGCTGGCACGAAGGCGGAGTGGCGCGTCCCCTCCCCTCCTCACAGGCCTGCTGGGGGCACAAACAACCCCCAGGCCCTCCAGAGTGGCCGGGCACTGGGCCTGCTGCCCCCAAGGGCCAGGAGGGGGCCGGCGCGGGTCTTACCTGGGTCTCAGTCAAGCTCTCGAGGGCCTGCATCACAGACTGTTCTGGCCTGGAGGCCTGAGACTACAGAGAGAGGAAGAAGAGACCCTGAGGGCGCACCCGAGCACCGGGGTTGGGAGGGCCCCTATTGATGGGTGGGGTGGGTGGCCCGGAGGGGAAGGGGTCCAGTGTGTGATGGGGACTGTGCTGGCAGGGGAGGGGACTGCGCTCGCAGGGGAGGGGGCTGCCTGTCAGTGCGGGGCCTCGAGGCGCACCGCCCCAGCCATTTACCATGAGGCCCGCCTCCACGGTGGGCACGAGCGTCAGCTTGCTGCCATCCCCCACGCCGAGCTCCTGCAGCTTCCCCGAACTGAGCCGGCTGAGTGGGGAGGAAGGAAGAGGGTGAGGCTACACCGAGACAAGGCAGGGGCTCGGAAGCGGAGTCCGCGGGGGAGGGCTGGGCTCGTGAGGTAGAGACAGGCATCCATCACCCCCACCCCTTCCTGGTCTCCAGATCCAGAGACCTGAGTGTGTGCGTGGTTGAGGTCAGACCCTGGGAGCCCCTGCTGACGGTGCAGATCCCTTCTTCCAAGGAACCCCAACTCTGGACTGGGGGCACTCCCTTTGCGCCTCAGCGAGGCACGTTTTCACCATCTAGGCCCAGCGAGTCCCTTGGCACCCTCCCCCAACCCTGGGGCCGCCCCCCTGTAATTCAACCACCGGGGCCTGGGCTGTCCCTGCGGGCCAAGCGCTTAGCCTTTCCGGGCTTCGCCGGGCGGGCCTCCCCTCCTCCCTCCCTCCCTCCTTGGCGCAGGCCGCCGCCGCGGCCGCCGCTCAGACAAAGGAGACCCTCCCCCTCCCGCCCCTCCCCCACCGGGGCCCCTCCGCTGGGGATGGACACTGCGTGTCCCCAGAGGCCCGCGGAGGGAGGGCTCCCGGCTTGGAGACGATTTAAATGGCGGGGGGGGAGGGGGAGACTGCGGGAAGGGCTTGGTGGCGAGAACAAAGGGGGGCAGAGAGACGCAAGTGGGGGGAGAGGCAGCCAGACGCAGAGGGGGCCGCCGAGCAGATGCGGAAGCCGGCGGGTCGCAGGCAGAGGAGGCAGCCGCCGCGCCCCCCACCCCCGTAGCTGTGACCCCCGCGCCGCCCGGGACTCCTGCCTTCCGGTGGGGGACGCCGCCTAAGCCCGACCCGAGGCGCCCTCGCAGCCGCCTTTGTGCAGCGACCCCGGGCGGGGGAGGGGGCCAAGACTGGCAGGGCCGAGCAGAGGGCGCCCGAGAGCGCGCGGCGCGCCCCCGCCCCCCGTCTGGCCGCCCCCTTCCTTCCCCGAGCGGCGCGCTCTTTGTTCCCGCCCCGGGGCCGGGGCCAGAGGGGGCGGCGGGCCCGGGGGGCGCGGGGGCTGGGGGCGCGCGGTACCTACGTGTCTTTGTGGAGCAGCGCCAGGCGCTCCTTGGGCACTTTGAGACGTTGGGACAGCCTCTTGCGCAGCCCCTCCACCGTCTCGTCGGGGGGCACCGACAGCTCGTAGCGGGTGCCCGTCGTGCTGTGGATGGCCAGGCTCATGGGCGCCGTCTCGGCCGCCGGGCCCAGCTCGCAGGCACCGCCGGGGGCACCGCGCCGGCAGCTCCGGGCGCCGCCGGGCTGCGGCTCCATCCCCGGCCCGCGCTGGGGGGCTGGAGTCCGCGGGGCGCCGCCAATTCTTGCCGCGCCTCCGGGCAGGGCGGGGGGGGCTCCCCAAACAGGGGTCCTCGGGGCCCCTGAGGGCGGGGGGCAGCGCGCTTTCCCTTCGAGAAGGTCCCAGGAGCGGAAGGCGAATCAAGAATCAAAAATCCGAGTGGCGCTCCGGAGTCGCGTCGGCTTGTCGGGGCACCTTCCTGGGTGGGGACTACACTCTCAGCTCCTTTCAAGGGCGGCGGGCGCGGGAAAGGGTCTCGGAGGAGGGGGCGCCACTCAGCCGGCCGCGCTCAGGGCCGTCTGCCGCTCGGGCCGAGCTTCCCCGCGCGTCCCCTCCCTTAGCAACAGCCGCCGCCGCCGTCGCCGCCGGAGGATCTGGGGGTGAAAGTAACAAGAAAAAAAAGTTATAATGTATCAACGTCCCGAAGGGCGGGGCCTCCGCCCCCTCCCATTCACTACTTACTCCGCCGGCCCGCGCCGACCAATCAGCGCGTGCTGAACGCCCAGTCGGCCACACGGGCCGGCCAATGGGAGCCCCCGCGGCACCGCCCCACGTGGCCGCGCGGGCCCACCCCTCGCTCCGCCCCTGTCCCGTTGGCCAAGCGGAGCGCGGCAGGGGCGGGGCCGGCGCCGCTCTGGCCCGCCTCCGCACCCCCGCCCCGCCGCGGCCATTCATAAGGCCTGGGCCCGCAACAAAGGGCGGGCGGCCCGGCCCGGGGGGCGCGGGACCCAGGCTTGGGGCGGCGCGCCGTGGGGGAGGGCAGTGGCTGCGCGCCGAAGGAGCAGGAAGCCGGGGCCTTCCCTAAGCGCCGATCCGGGAAGCCGCCGCTAGCGGAAGCTGGACGCTGTCCCCGCGCCTCGTGGCCGAGCCCAGGCTGGGGCGCTCGCGGGAGGGTCGGTCCGGGGTGCCCCCCACCCGTGAGGCGTGAAGCCCCGGCAAGGGGTGGAGCTGCGGGCGGGGCCTGCACCCCCGTGGCCGGTGCCGTGGTGACGTGGCCGGTGCCGGAGAGGCCCTCCCGCGCCGGTGCCACCTCGCGTCCCACCCCCGTCCCGCCGGGCCGGGCCCGCTTCCCGACTCGCGCCCGCCCGAGCCGTGACGTGACGCGGCGTCCCCGGCTGCGCCCGCGCGCGCCGCTCGGGGCTGCGGTGAGTCAGCAGCGCCGGCGCGCCCTCTGCCGGCCCCACCTGGGAGCGCTGCCCGGAGACCCGGGGAGGGGTCGCCGAGGCCTCCAGGGACGGGGGCAGTCCGACGGGACTGCGGGCGTTGTGGGAGCCTCGCTAGGGGTATGAAGCCTCCAAGTCAGGAGACTGGGGCCTCACATTCGGGGAAACTGAGGCCGGAAAGGCAACTAGCTCAAGGTCACTCTCGGGGAGGGGGAGTGCCCGGGGGGCGGGGCGGGGGCAGAGGTCCCTCCCGGGCTGTGCTGGCTGCGCCGAGTGCCTCCCACTCCACGTCCCGGGGGGCTTCCCAGGGCTGGAGACACCTTTGAACACTGCCTGCTCAAAGAACAAAGAAAAGTGGGGCACCCTCAAGAGCCTAGAGTGAGAACCCCCTTCCTCGGCCCGCGAGGTCCCGCCCCCCACTCACCGGGAGAGGCAAGTCCGAAGTCCCAACTGTCCTGAGTGTACCCACGTCCAGGCTGAGTGCGCGGTGGCGGAGCCGGTCTGGGGCCGAGCGGGCGGCCCCCGAGCCTTTATCCGCGCCGCCTTCCCTCGGGGTGGAGTTTGGGCGGCCAGGGGGCGGGGGGCCGGGCAGGCGGTGACGCAGGCCGGCCCCCGCCCCTGCCTGCCGGCCAGGGCCCTGGGGCGCCGTCGGGCCTGGGCCACCCGCCCCCTAAATCTCGCATTTTAAACGGGGAGGGGGTGGCGCTCCTTGAATGCTACGAACCTGGGGTCACGGTCGGCCGCGTTGACGACTCGGGTGCACCCGCACTCCGGCCCGTGCTACGGGGTTTCGGGGTGCACAGCTGGATTCTCTGCCCCGCCCCCTTTCTGGCCGAGTGCTTCCGCCTGGGGGCGCCCGCGTGGGGGAGCGGTAAGGGGGGCCTGAGTCAGCGGCCTCGGTCCAGGAAAACAGGCTGGGGTCACCTGCCTGCAGTGGGGGGGCCCCAGCCAGCTGCCCTGGCGGCCCAGCCAACTACATCCCTTAACGGTGACCTCAGAGGGCATTTATGGAGCGATTCACCAGCGCCAGGCCTGCCTTGTGCATCCAGTCACCGCCCGCTGGGCTTTGTGACCCCGTAGGGCACTGACCTTTGTGAGCCTCAGTTTCTGCAGGGTGGCAGTAGAATGAAGTGAGAGAACACAGCAGACCTCACTCTGGAGCCTGGGGATGTGGGGCCCTCACCTAGGCCTGGCAATATTGCCATCATCCCATCAGGCATGCTCACCTGCTGGTATCCTGCCTTTGTGGTGGGCGTAATCACCCTACCCATTTTACAGGTGAGTAAACTGAGGCCACACAGCCATTAACAGGCAGAAGCCTGGCATGTCCTCAGGTGTGTCCCTACAGGTCGCCCTGTGTAAGGGGTTTTCTAAGGATGACCCTGGCTGAGGGTAGGGCCCTCTCAGTCGTCCCTCCCTCTCTGTCCAGAGGAGGGGGACCCCAGGCCACTTGTCCACTTATCTGGTGTCTCCCTTTATCTGACCCGACCACCTCCGCCCCCAGCCTTGCCCTGGGGGCCCCTCCCAGGGCTGTGCTCCTTTCCAGGTCTGCCTCCTGCTCCCACCCAAGGGCTCCTGCAGCCTCTGGCCCCCCACCCTCTCACAGGCACACCCAGACACTCCCAGCCCCATAGGGTCAGGGCTGGGCTTGAGGGAGGGATCAGGAGGCTGGGGTTGAGGCACGGATAGGAGTTTGCCAGATAAACAGAACAGTGCTCAGGTGAGAAGCAAGTGAGCGCAAAGCACCGGAGGCTCTCACGAGTGCCCCGAGACCTGGTGATGGGGCCGGGCTGAGGGTCTGCGGGCCCAGCCTGCTCTGCCTGCAGAGAGAGCAGGAAGGCAGCACAGGGGACCGTGCGCTCTGAAGCCGGAGCATCTGAACGCTGGAGGGCTCACGGAGGGACAGGCCAGGTGGGACCCTCAGGTGGGCCGGTGGCGCTGGGTGGGGTGCGGCTGAGACCTCCAACGGGTCTGTGATCTCACTGGGGCTGGTTTGTCTGCCTGCAGGGAAGTGGGCTGTCTCCTGGCATGGGGCCCCTGAGGGTCACACACACAGGAGACCAGTGGCCCCTGCCTGGCTTTGCAAGTCCCAGTTGAGCAACGTGCCAGATCAGCCTAAGGCCTGTTCTCTCCCACTCAGCATCCCTGTGCTATGGGGGGCGGTCCCAGACCGTGAGCGCACTCAGAGCACGAGGGGACCCCTTCCTGGGAAGGAGATGAACCCTTGGGCACCGCCTGCCCCCACGAGGCCCAAGGCCTGCACTCTCAGAAGGGGTCGTGACCCCTGGTTCCTGGCCCTGTGACCCATCCCACCCTGGGTGCCTCCCACCCCAGGACGCAGCCTGGCCAGCACAGGCTGTCCCTGAAGCTGTCAGGGCGCAGGTGTCCCCAAGCCGGGCTCTGAGGCGTGCACATCCCCCAGGGGGCCTGCACCATGCTGGGGGTCCTAGCTGTGTGGCTGTGTCCCATAGCCCCGGGCTGTGGCCTCAGGGGGTGATGGTGCAGGCAGGTTCCCTGGTGTGGGGACCACTGGTCCAGGGTCTCCTCCCACAAGCCCCCACCAGCCCCCAACTGTGTCCTTGCTCTTATTTATAGAACAGATGAGAAGCCAGTCCAGGAACTCGAAGACCTGGGCTCTAAGCCGGGAGACAAGGAGGGGAGGAGTGGGGCTGCACCTGTGACCCCACGGCTGTCCCAGCTTTAGCTGAGCTGGGGTTTCCTGAGGAAGTGGGGGCCGGCTGCTTGGACCTCACCTGCACAGAAGGAGCGAGCCCCAGACGGACACCGCCCAGAGCCGCAAGCTTGCCTGGAGACTCCTCAGACATCGAGCCTCTGAGGCAGCTACGGGACAGTCATTCGCATAAGATCGTGACACAAGACCACACAGCCCACCCGTGCCAATGACAAGCCCGGGAGTGGCCTCTCCGTCACCTTCTGGCTGCCGGTGACACACAGAGAGGCCCAAGCTTTCCCACACACTCACCCCCATGAAATGCCCCACCAGCTCTGCTCTGACCCAGGGCCGGGGAGGGGGACAAGGAGGTGGCCAGTGCCTGGGTCACCCCCATGGTTGCAAAAGTGAGTTACTGGCTGAAAGAAATGGGACAGCCCTGAAGCTTCAAGGTGCCAGGACCGCCCCCGCCTGGCCACCCCACCCATCTGGGGCCAGTCCAGGGGCCCGGGTGCCATGGAGGTGCCAACACCATCAGGGATCGGGCACCTGGCCAGCTGGGGCCACCCACAGGCCAGGCAGGCACAGGGCAGGGCCTCCGTTGGAGCAGGCAGGACCCACCCCCTCCCAGTGCAGCTGGGGCGGGGCCGGGGAGCCCACGGGACAGGCGTCACAGTCTGGAACCTGGCAGAGCCTCATGTCTGTCCAGCAGCCCAGGCCCAGCCCAGAAGTGGCAGCCACGCTGCTGCCTGCCATCCCCAGCCCTGGCTGGTGACCTTCGCCTGTGCCCACCCTCCCGGCGTGACAGCCAACAGCCTTCCCACAACCCAGTCTAGTTTTGCGAGCTGAGCCCGCACCGCCAACACCCCAAGCGGTTCAGACTACAGCCTGCTGAGCTGGGAAGGCTGAGGCTGGCTGCCCCACCTCGCTGCGCAGACACAGGACACTAGGGGAGAGGCCGCGCTGGGTCCCAAGCCCACCACCAAGCAGGATAAAGTCAGCGTATGCAAACTGGATTCCAGGTGTTTAATGAGGGTTCGGGCAGGGAGCAGGCTGTCCGTTGCCGGTGGCTGGGAGCAGAGGTCTCTGTGGCAGATGCGGCAGAGAAGTGGTGGCCAGCACGTCAGGTTGGGGACATCTTAGGAAGTGGAAGAGCCTTCCGGGGTGAGAGTAATCCCCACGGGTAGGGCAAGTGCCCGACCTTGACGCCAGCCCCCAGGCCTACCAGAGCTGGCTTGTTTCCCTGGTTTATTCACCACAGAGCGGCAGAGCCCTGAAAGGCGCTCTGGGCAGGCGCCGGTACTGCGCTGCCCCCTGGTGGCTTCCTAGAGAGGATGGCTTCCCCAGGATCACTCCCCCAGCCTCCCAGACAACCTGCACCCACAGGAACTGGGTCCTCACGCCAGGCCATCCCCTGCCCAGCTCTGGCCCAGTCTCCCTGCCGGAGCCAGCATGGGGCATGCACCACCTACTCCAGGGCCTTCACCAAGGCCTCGTTGGCCTCGATGCGGATTTGGATCTCGGCCCTCATGGCCTCGTCCGTGGCCCCCAACAGCTCCGACTGCGCCTTCTCCAGGTTCGCCTTGGCCACCTGCAGGGGGTGGGTGGCGGGTGAGGGCGAAGCAAGGAGCCCAGCCCGGTACCTGTTCCCTCCCTGCAGTTGGGGATTTCGTGGCAGCTCGGAGCACCAGCTTCCCCTGGGACACTCACCCCCAGATCCAACATGTCCAGTGTGACGACTTCCTCAGCCAATAACTGCACCGAAGAGTCAGCGTTCACCGTGACCGAGCCACTGCTCACTGCAGGAGGAGGGGGAGTGAGAGGTCCATGTACGGGTGTGGGGACACAGTCAGCCCCAGAGCCCCTGCAGGGCCAGGAGGGTGACCACACAGCGTGGCTCCACGATCCAAAGGCCCCAGCACACAAGTGAACAGAGGCCACCAAGTGCATCTACTGTAGACTGGACATGGGGACAGAGTCCCCTCCTTTTGCCCAGCAGCCCAGGAGTTGAGCCAGGGTTAGGAGTGAGCCGAAGCTGATTTCCAGTCTGGGTTGTACCGCTGGGGCCACGCTGTGGAAAACCTCCTCCGAACTGAGGATCCTTTCTCCTCCGATGGGCCCCCGCCCGGCCCACTGCTGACCACTTACATCCCTAACCACACCCAGCCCAGTGCCGGGGAGTTCTATATCCTTGGTGTCCTTCCTGACACTGCCAACTGAAACAAGAACTAACCCGTTGAGACAAGCATCTCCCACCCAGCCCCTTCCCTCTGCCCTCCCAATCAACTCACCAAAGTATTTGGAGATGGTGCCGTCCTCAGCGTGGACCACAACCAGCCCTGGTCGCAGGACCTGCAGTGTGGGTACGTGGGCTGCCAAGATGCCAAACGCTCCGGTCTGCGTGGGCACGTCCACCTGTCGAACGTTGACGCCGTTGAAAAACACCTAGACAAGATACATAAAGAAAGGGTCACTTCAGGCTAGTCCCTCGGGGAACAGCAGTCAGTCTCCGCCGCAGTTAAACAGCCAAGGCAAGACTGAAAGCTGACGGGGGACACGGAGGCAGCCGATGCTTCGGTGGGGTCCTCGTGCAGGACTGCAGCGCCTTCGTCTACTTGACAATGTAATCCAGGCACCCTAGCCCTCGGGTAAGGAGGCGCGGTCAAGGCAGAACCAGCGAGCCACCTGGGGAGGAGCGTACAAGAAAGGTGCCCAGGGACTCAGGTTCTGAACCACGTGAGGAAGGGCGCACATCGAAATGGGAGGCTGAGGAGCGACCTGAAAGTTGGGCGGTCAGATCCCGGACCACACGGGGGAGGGGCGCGGGTCGGGAATGGGGGTCGCCGACCTGAGGGTTGGGGGCTCGGATCCTGGGCCACACGGGGGAGGGGCGCGGGGTCCAGAATGGGGTCTCGAGCCCGGCGGACGTCCGAACCTGCGTGGGTGAGGCGAAGGTGAAAGACATCTGTCCCGGGCCCGCGGCGGGGGCCGGGGCGGCGGCGGCCTCGGCGTAGGCGCGGGCCTGGCGCACGAGGCGGCCCAGGCCTGGGCGGCGGAGGAGCGCAGCGGGCAGCATGATGGAGGGCGGACGGCGGACAGCAGAGCAGGGGCGGGCGGACTCCGGCTGGACGCCAGCGGCCTGGAGGTCGAGGAAGACGACGCTCGAGGACTTCTGGGAGAAGAATCCCGACGAGGGCGCAGGCGCGAACTACGACTACCGGCGCGCTGTGCGCGATGTTGTAGACGGCGAACCGCCTGGACGCGCGGCATGCTGGGGGTTGTAGTTTCCTTCCGGCAAGAGCTCCCAGCCCGGTGGTCAGGTGCGGGGGTCGGTTACACGGCTCTGCACGGGGAGCACCAGAAGCCCGCGCGGAGAAAGAGACACTTAATTCAAGATTTTGGGGGCGCTCATTGGATGTCAGGCGCTGGGGAGACATCAGGGAAATATTAAGATTCCTGCTCTAGTTTGGGGTGGTGGGGGCGTTTAACAGACACTCAACGTAATAAATTGTACAGTATGTTAGGAGGTGACAAATACTTAAAAATGAAAAAGAGTATGGGGGCCGGATGGGGCACGCAGTGATTGTAGGAGGTGCAGGCGTCCCGGGAACGGTATCCCAGGCGGAGTGTCCAGCTCCCGTAAGCGTCCAACGGTGTAGGAATCTCTTGGCTGCACCCCTAAGGGCGCCGGCAGAGGGCGCGCCGCGCCCGGAGATGCGCCCCCCGCAGCCCCTCCCGGCCACCGCCTCCGCGCGCTGCTGACGCAAGGGCGCGTGCGCGGGCGGCCCTGGGCTCCGCGGACGTCACCTCGGCCCGCGCAGCCTCGCTCGCGGCGCTGACGTCACCGCTCCGCCCCCGCGCGCGGGCAGGTCGGCACCCCGGGTTGGGCCCCAGCCCCCACCTTGGGCTCCGGGAAAACGTGGAGTCCGGCTAGACCGGGCTGGGGTCCACATCCGGAAGGGCCTTGGGTGAGGAGCGGACGGGTGCAGGGCGCGGGGGGTGGAGGGGGGTCACACCTGGGCTCGTGGCTGGGCAGGTGCTGTGGCCGAAAGAGGCTCCCACACCAGGGAGGCCCGGGGCCTGGCGCCCAGGCCCCCGCACCCTCTCTAGGTCAGCGCTGTGAGAGGTACTCGTGGAATCAGTCCTTATGCGCTGGGCATCCTGGCCCTAGTCAGGTGTGTGCAGAGGGAAGCTCTGCTCCCATTTCTTAGGGGTGCGTCCTGTGCACGGCTTGCTCGTCCCGGAACCCTGGATCCTACTGGAAAAGAGGCCTATTTTCATATGCTTCTCAGACCCATCTATTGGACTTGTCTCTAATCCCCACTCCAGGGTAGCCAAGGGGTCGGCGCATCACCTGTTACTCAGGTCCCCAACCCGGGTTTATCCTGGAATTCTCTGGTGTACCCATCGACAAGCCACCCAGCTCGGCCCCTGCAGCTACCTTTACTGACTTGGATGGCCACAGGCTCCTCCCCTAGCTTCACCAGGGCACCTTCTCCACAAACAGCCAGAGGGACCACATCATTCCCCTGCTGGGAACACAAGCTGCCTCCCCCTGGTCCTCCAACACATTCACCTTCAGCCCACACACTTGGGGACCTCAGGGACTTTGCCCATGCAGTTCCCACACGCCTGGAGCCAGCCTTCCCGGGTAATTGTCCACTTGACTGCCCCTTGCCCTCCTTGGGCTGTGTCACCCTTTCATCCACTGGACACACACCTTCTCTCCAGGGTGCTGCCCCTGTGCTATGCTCTGTTCTCGGACCCAGCTGTAAATGAACTGCTTTTGGAGGTCACCGCAGTGGGGGCAGGGGTGAGGAGGGACACAAGGCAGAGGAACAAGTAACAGGCAACGACGTGCAGGGCCTTGGAGAGAAGCAAAGCGCAGCAGAGCTCCGGAATGTGGGGTGGGAGTTGCTTTGTTAGCAAAGGGAGTCAAGAGGAGATGAAGACTTCGTCGTTGGGAAAGAGGTGAAGGAAGCTCCGGAGGGGACAAGCTGTCCGGGCCTGGCACCTGCACGTGCAAAGGCCCTGGGGTTGGACTGGGCCTTCCTCTTTCACTGGAGGAGAAAGGGGTGCCATTGTGCTGCGCTGAACACAAGGCCTGGCAGGCTGGGATGGGACCCCGACCTGGCTGGTGGCAGATTGGTGGCCTGAGCATCTAGAAAGATGAGGCACAACTGTCTGAGAAAGAGCAGTTTGGGGTTGACCAGGCATGGGGTTTCTGCAGGGGTAGTCCTGTTGTCACCCCACCCCAGGCAAGCCCTGGTGGCACTCAGAATGCGTTGTGTTCCATTATCTTTGCTGCTCATCCTAACAACAAGACAACCCTGACAGTGCTGCCCATGTAGGGGAAGAAAAGTGGGACATGTGCCCTGGAGCCCCTAGGCTGTGCACCCCGGAGACTCCCAAACCGGGGAAGCGATGGTTAGGGAGTCTGGGCACCCCCGGACTCCAGGCCGCGGGGAGTCGTGCGCCCTGGGACCAACACCCCTTTGGTCCCCCGTCCCCGGGGATCCAGTGAAGGTCGGGGAAATCGTGCCTCAGGGGCCGGGGGCGGAGATTCAGCTGCCTCGGGAGAGGGCGGCTTCGCGTGGGGAGGGGGCGCCCAGGAGCACAGGCTCCGCCCCCCGCCCCCGCCGGAAGGGACGGGGAGGCGGTGGCCGGCGCGGAGCAAGCGAGGAGCGGCGGCGAGCGAGGTGGGGGCGGCCGGCCGGGGACCCGGCAGCACCGGGCGGCACCGAGCGGGTCGGAGCGGGCTGGCCGCCAGCGCGGTCACGTGTGTGACCCCTCCTCTCGCGCCTGCCTCCCCCGCGCGCCGAGCTCTCCATTCATAAATTCTCCGCCTGCTCCGCGGCTACCGGGCGCCGGAGCCCGCCGGGAGCGCCGTGCAGCAGCCCGCCCGCCGCCCATGGGCCGCGCGCCCCGGCGCTGAGGTAGGCGCGCGGGCCTGGGGCTGCACCGGGGCGGGCGGGGGACAGGCCGAGGCCGCACGGCCCGCCCTGGCTAGAGACCACCGGCCCTCTCCCGCGAGGCGGCGAGGCCGGAGGCAGGGAGCGGAGGGGCCAGGGCCGGCGTGGGGGCCAACCTGCCAGGCTCTGCACCCGTCTTCGGCGGCCCGGAGAGGGACCCTCGCCCACGCCCTCCCTCAGCCTCAGTTTCCCCCTGAGAAATTCGGCGAGGGCCGTGGCGTTTCCGCCCCCGGGCTTAGCCCGGGGTTGAGATGTGCCCGAGGTCGGCTGTCTGCATCTCATCGTTCGCCATCCCGGTCCCCCGGGCCGGTTGGGGACGCGGGGGTGGGCGCGGTGGCGAGCCCGATCGGGAGCCGAGGCCCGGCAGGACTTTAGGGTGGCCCGTGGGCAACCTCCGCCCTGGTCTCCCGTCCCCACCTGCTCCCTAGGAGTCCACCTCCCTTCCCCTTCGGCCTCCTGCTGTCTTTCCTGGTCTCCTGTCATCGTCCCTGTGCCTCTGCCCCCTCCCCCCAACCTGAACTCATTTCCCGACCTACATAGAGGCGCCCCCTCCCCCGAGAATGCAGGGGAGCCGCGGCCAGCCTCTGACCCGAAGTGCCGAGGACACCTGGCTTTTCCCGGACCCTCCCCTGCTATGGGCCTCAGTTTCCCCCGCTGTCGAGTAGGGTGAAAGTCCCAAAGGGTTGGGGGCGCTGGAACCTGTACACAGGCTTTCCCTTTCGTGTGGGGACGGGCCGCGCGCCGTGCCCACTCAGGGCTGCTGGTCGTCCCGGCCCCGGACTCGGTTTCCTGAGATTCCAGAATGCGGCCACCGGTCCTTCCCGCCGGGAAGAGCCGCGCGTTGGGGAGGGCGGTCAGGTGCAAGGTCCAGGCAGTCCCTCTCCCGAGAACTGAGACCCTCTCTGCCTCAGTGCCCCCGGCTCCAGGCAGACGTGGAGCCCAGCCGGCTCGGGCGGGGACGGGTGCGGCGGGGGCGCGCAGCCGACCGGGCACCGGCGGGCGGCGGCGGCAGCAGCCATCTTGCCGCCCGGGGCTGGCTCCAGCCGCCCCTGCAGGAGGCCTCCCTCCCCCGCGCCCCCTCCCCTCCCCAGTGCTCCCTGGCAACCCGCCCCCCCCCCCGGCTTGGCCTGCTAGCTCAGTCGCCATGGGAACCAGATTCTTGAGGGTTGGGAACAGATGCGCCTCCTTTGGCCTTTTCACTCCCACCGGTACTGGGCGGAGGGGGAACCTGTACATCCAGGAGTCGTAACCTGGAGTCCCGGCGCTCAGCCCCTCCACCCCCTCCCCGGGCTGGCCAGCCCCAGGGATGGCCCGCGTCCCCGCTATTCTGGAACCAGTCTCCTGGGGCCGAGGCGGCCCCTCCCGCTCCCTGATGGTGCAGGCAGGGCCCCTGGGGTCTGGCGGGAGTGAGTTGACAGCCTCAATTTGCCTATTCCTCGCAGAGGCACTTCTCCTTTCCTGGGCAGGGCTCCGGCCCCATGCCACCTTGCCGGGCCGGCCCCACCGGCTGGGGAAGCTGTTGATACGCACGCGCCTCTCCCTTTTCAAAGATGGGGACATGGATGTCTGATCTGACCCGGGTGGGGGCTGCCTCGGGGCTCCTCCCCACCTCTTCGTGAGTCACCGCCCTGTGTGGTCCCCTGCTCGAGCTCCCGGGAAAGCGGGAGGAGGGACAGAGGAGCTGGAGCTGAGCAGGCCCTGCCCCTCCAGGCCCCTCCTCCTAGCCTCAGAATGCAGCCCACGGCCACCATGGCCACGGCCGCCACCACCTCCACCACGGTCGCCCTGACCACGACGTGGGACAACGCCACGGGCCGCCCCACCGTGAGTGAGGGGGGTGTGGGGGGCGGGGCCGCCAGAGTCCACGCCCACAGGCCCTGACCCTTGACGCTGGCCCCGCAGGGGGAGCCCGACCCTGTCCTGGACAACTACATGCTGCTGGTGGTGGTGATGGCGCTCTTCGTTGGGGGCACCCTCGTGGTGCTGTCGGGCACGCTGCTGCTCTGCAGGCGCTGCTGGGAAGTCCACAGGCGCGTCCACAGGTGCGCGGGCCCCCAGCCCCACGACCTGCCCCGCAGGGGAGCTAGGACAGGTCAGCCTAAGAGCCCACGCCGCAGGGGCGCTGGGCCTGCTTCTGAGTGACGGTGCCCACGTGTCTGCGCAGGAGCCTGGGAGAATGGGGTGGGTCCGAGGGAGTGGGCTCCGTGAGCTCAGGATGCCCCGGTGGCCATGAGCCCTGCGGGGGACCCCGTGGGCAGCGCCCTGGGTCCTCTGGCCCACTTTGCTCTCCTGCTGCCCCTCCCCAGAGCCACAGAGGAAGCAGAGAAGACCACCACCAGCTACCTGGACAATGGCGCCCGCCCTGCCCAAGGTGAGGAGCCCTGCCAGGCCTGTCGCCGCCCGTCTGTCCGCCCCCCCCCCCCCCGCCCCCGGGCCGCCTGACCATCTGTGTCTGTCTGTCTCCCCCACCAGACTGGGCGCAGCTCGAGTCCGACTCATCTCTGTTTCCTTAAGCCCACGCGTAGGTGCTCACAGGCGCGTGCTGCGTGAGTGAGTGTGTGAGCGGATGAGCGAGTGCCCTCCACACCCCCACCCCGCCCCCGGTGGTCAGTCGGGCCCTCGGCGCTCCCTTCCCGACCCGGCCCCGCAGCCCAGCCGCCCGCCGGCGCCTGGCGCGGCCCACCCGGGGCCCACCCTCTCTTGGCTCTCCTCGCAGACCCCGAGTTCAGGGGGGAGGAGCCCGAGGGCCAGGACGCCGAGACCGAGCGCTTCCTGTCCACCAGCTCCACCGGCCGCCGGGTGTCCTTCAACGAGGCGGCCCTGTTTGAGCAGAGCCGGAAGGCGCAGGACAAGGGCCGCCGGTAAGGAGGGCTCAGTGCCGGGGCTCACCTGGGAGGTCACCTTGCTGCGCTGGGCTTGCGGGGCAGAGCTGGCCCCCGCCGGTGCCTGGCTGTCCCCCACTCTCGGCGGGCAGGGTGACGGTGGGGCCGGGGAGGACGCTGGGGTGTGGGTAGAGGGACCCAGCTCGCCCAAGGTGACGGGCAGGCGCGCTGGGCGCAGGTACACCCTGACCGAGGGGGACTTCCACCACCTGAAGAACGCCCGCCTCACCCACCTGCACCTGCCGCCCCTCAAGATCGTCACCATCCACGAGTGTGACTCAGGCGAGGCCAGTGCGACTGCCACACCCCACCCCACGGCCGCCCCCAAGGCCAGCCTTGCCATCTTCCAGGTGAGTTGGGGGTGGCAGCTGGCCCGGAGCTCAGGGGCGGCCCACCCTCCCCCAGCAGGCACCACTTTTCCCACCTTCTGGCTGCGCCCTTCACCTCCGGGTGGGGAGTGGGGCCTGGCCGGGTCCAGCGGGTGGCGGGTCCAGCACGCATCCCCCCCACCCGTGCTCTTTGACCTGTCACTGCTTCCTCCCCACCCCGGCTCTGTCCCACAGCCCCCGGGGAAGGCCCTCACCGGCCGCTCTGTGGGCCCCAGCTCCGCCCTGCCAGGTGACCCCTACAACTCGGCCGTGGGCCCTGCCGACTTCGAGATCAGCCCCTCGGCTTCCAGTGACTCTGGGGAAGGCACCTCGGTGAGGCCCCCGCGCATGCATCCCCCATCCCACTCCAGGACGGGGCAGCCTGTGGCCCCCTGCCTGGTCCCCGAGCTTGGGGGGAAGAGGGGCAGGTGGCACACAGGGCACATGCACGGCTGGCTCACCTGCACACAGGGCAGTCCAACAGCTGCAGAGGGTGTGGTCAGGGACCCATCTCAGCCCAGGGGACGGGACCCCTTGTGTCCAGGGCTGGGGGAACAGAGGTGGCCAGCGCCTGGCCGAGCCCTGGGGAGCCTCTCAGGCAGGGTCTCGGGGGGAGGAGGCCCCAGCCCACCCCCAGCCCCCTGTTCTTCCTCTGCCTTCTGTGTGAGTGCCGGGTGGCCTGGGCTGGGCTGGCACTAGTGCAGCAGGGAGAGGCTGGGGGGTCTGAGAGCATCCCTCTTCCCTCACAGTTGGATGCAGGGGCCAGGAGTGCAAAGCCTGGTGGGCCAGGGGCCGCAGCAGGGCCTGGGGAGGCAGGCCCAGCCTCTGGGGCAGGCCCCGTCCTGCAGTTCTTCACCCGCCTGAGGCGCCACGCCAGCCTGGACGGGGCCAGCCCCTACTTCAAAGTCAAGAAATGGAAGCTGGAGCCCAGTCAGCGGGCGTCCAGTCTGGACACGAGAGGTGAGCTGTGGTCCCTGGTGGGGAGCGAGGCCCAGGGGCGGCCCCAGGAGAATGTGGAGCAGGCGGCTCTGCACCCTGGGAGGGGTCCCCAGCGCCCACCCCATGCTGGCCAGCATCGCCCGCTTACCAGCGGGCATCTCGCCCAAGGTCAGAGCTGGTCAGGAGGAAGAGCCAGGGCTGCACGCTGAGCCCCGGTAAAACAAGGGGTTGTCAGGCTAGAGCGGGCATCAGCGAGCGTCACCTACGAGGCACTGCATGGTGTGTTTCTGGTTCTGTGGTCAGTGTTTCTGCTGCGGTGGCGTGAAAGCAGCCCTAGATGGCGTGTAAAAGAGTACAGCTTTGGCCAATAAAACTTTATTTACAACTGCAGGTGGTGGGCCTTCGATCCTGCAGACCCCTGGTACGGGGCCCTGGATACAGGGCTTCCAAACCTCAACCCGAGGACCATGCATGTGTGTCTTGGGGGGGAGGTGGCACCAACAGCTACAACCATCCCTGCTCATGGGAGCTGAGCGGGGCCAGGCGCTGGGGTGCCTGCTGCCCTGTGGCGGAGGTGGTGGGTCCCACTGCCAGGAAAGGCGGGGCGAGGGGATGAGCAGTGTTGGAGGCCAGGGAAGGTGCGTGGCCAGTGACAGTGCCAGTCCCCTTGTTGGGGCCCGGCTCCAGCTGCTGTGGGGTGGGGGGAGGGGTCAGTTCTGGCTGAAGTGCTCCTGGCCGGGGAGGGGAGGGGAGGGGAGGGCTCGTCCCACTGTGCCATTGGGAGCCCAGACAGAGCCTGTGATTCGGGAGGTTGATTATAAGCAAATGCAGGCACAGAAGCACCCAGAACCTGTTTGCTGGGTGACTGTCATCCCCACCCCTGAGGCTTTCCCACTGAGGCCTCCCTTGTGGGAGGGTCCTGGCCTGGGCCGGCAGGGCTGGAGCTGGCAGGAGAGGGCGTCACCTCTCCCCCCTCACCTGTCCCTCACTCTCCCCCACCTTCGGCCTTCTTTGGCACTCTAGCCGGGCTGTGTCTGTTACCTGGCGTCCAGGACAAGGCTGTGCTCTGGCCACACCTGCCTGCCAGGGCCACTCGGATCAATGCTGCCACCTTGGCACCTCCAGTCCCGCCTGCCCTGGCTGCTGGGCTTTCGGTCCTGGTCTTTCTGCCCTCAGCACCTTGGTTTCCCCACCTGCACGGCTGGGTACATGCTCACCTGGTCCAGGCTGGCTCTGTTGGCTCAGGGGTCAGGGGGTGGGGCCCGCGGTGGGAGGGGCCCAGGCAGGCTGCTGTACCTTATTCTGCACAGGCTCCCCCAAGCGACACCACTTCCAGCGGCAGCGGGCAGCCAGCGAGAGCATGGAGCACGAGGAGGGGGACGCCCCCCACGTGGACTTCATCCAGTACATCGCCAGCGCTGGCGACACCGTGGCCTTCCCGAGCCCCCGCCCCTTCCTGGCCAGCCCCGCCAGCCCCGCCAGCCCCGCCAGCCCGCCCCCCACTCTCGGCAGGTATTTTTCAGTAGATAGAGGTGCTAGGGGTGGGCCCCTGCCCCACCCCGTCCCCCATAGGTGGCCCAGGGAGCGCTCTCCCCGCCCTTCGGACAGGTGGTCGTGTTCGTGTTCCTCTGGCTCCACCGTCCTTCCCGGAGGCTGCCTCGCTGGGGCCACCTCTCCAGCACGGACCAGAGGAGGGAAGCAGGGGGAGACTGGGTAAGGGTAGAGGGGCGGGCGGGGCCTCCAAGACAGAATGCCTGCTCAAGTAGGGCCGCTGTGGGTATGTGTCCGCGTGGGTATCGCTGCTTCCTGGTGGAGCCTGAAGGGTTCCGCTGTGGCCCCAGGGTCCCTCTTGCCTGTCCATGCTCCTGAGGGCTGGAGGCCGCTACTCAGAAACTGCTGTGACCACTTCTGCCAGCGGTACCCCCTCCCCCAGCCCAAGGACAACTCTGCTGAAGCTCTGGGCCCACGTCAGTGGGATGGGGAACTGGATCCCGGGAGCAGGGCTCCCGACTCTTGGGCATTTCCTGGTCTGGGTAGTTAACACTTCCTTTGTGTGTATCTTCCTCCTGGCTACTTGTCAGTCTATGGCGGGGGGCTGAGGCGACACACTCAGAGTCACCCAGGCGTAGGGGCTGAGCTGGACCCTGCTTGGTCCAGTCCATCCCCAGCCACCCCTTGGTACACGAAGCTCTTAGTCAAAGAAGGCCATCTCCCGAGAACAGCCTTCACTCTTTCTGGGCAAGGGGCCAACCTCCTGCAGTGGCAGCAGATGCTCTGGTCACATTTTGTAAGAGGCCCTGGTTGAACGGCAGGCGCCAGGACGGCTCCGGGTTTACTCGAAAAGCATCCAGTGCAGAGTGAACAGGCAGCATGCAAATACATCATCTTCCACAGGGCCTGGCCAACCTTAGAGGGTTCCCACCTGTGCCCACCCTCCCGGACCCAGAGGCAGGGTGGCCGGGGAGGGGGTGCGGGGGGCCTGGGCTGCCTCCTGACGGCTGTGGCCTGGTTTGCAGGCTAGAGGCAGCCGAGGAGGTGGGCGCCGCAGGAGGAGCGAGCCCCGAGTTCCCCCCGGAGTGCGGCGTCAGCGCGGGGCCTGAGCAGCAGCAAGACACAGATGGTGAGCGAGACGCGGAGCCAGAGCAGGCGCAGACCATCTATCGCGACATCTGGAGCCTGCGCGCCTCGCTCGAGCTGCACGCGGCCACCGCCTCAGACCACAGCAGCAGCGGCAACGACCGCGACTCGGTACGCAGCGGCGACAGCTCGGGCTCCGGGGGCGCCGCACCCGCCTTCCCGCCACCCTCGCCGCCGCCCACACCACGGACGGCGGACGGCGAGGCGGGCGGGCCGCGCAAGCTGCTGCAGATGGACAGCGGCTACGCCAGCATCGAGGGCCGCGGCGCGGGCGACGACGGGCCCCCCAGCGCGCCCGAGAAGCGCTCCTCCTTCACGAGCTCGGGCCGTGAAGCCACCGTGGGCTGCAGCTTCGAGGGTCCCACGCCCGAGGCGCCCGCCCGGCCTGGCAGCCCGCGCGCCTGGCCTCGCCGCGCCCCGCGCCGCGACTACAGCATCGATGAGAAGACAGACGCGCTGTTCCACGAGTTCCTGCGCCACGACCCGCACTTCGACGACGCCCCTCCCGCCGCAGCGCGCCACCGCGCGCGCGCACACCCGCACCCCCACACGCGCAAGCAGTGGCAGCAGCGCGGCCGGCAGCACAGCGACCCAGGCGCGCGTGCCGCACCCTCCGCCCCACCCGCAGCCCAGCCCGGCGCCCCCCGCCCCGCACGCGCACCCCTGCGCCGCGGAGACAGCGTCGACTGCCCACCCGACGTCCGTGTGGGCGACGACCCGGCCGCGCCTCCCATCCCCGTCATCGAGGAGGAGCCCGGCGGCGGCTGCCCTGGCTCCGGCTTGTGCGCCGGGCCCCCGGGCGCGCTGCTGGATAAGCTGGCGGCCAGCCTCGACGACAGGCTCTTCCCGCCACGCCTGGCCCAGCCTGTCGCCGCGGCCCCTGCGCTGGCCGTGGCCGCGCCCACGTCCCCCGACCACAGCCCGGTCTAAGCCTGCGCCCCGCGCCCACCTCGTCAGCTTAGTCGGCACCGGCGGGGCCTCGGCGCTGGACACACCTGAGGTGCGACGCCCCGGCGCGCCTGCGCTGGGACCGCGGGCCTCGAGCACGCACGCAGTGCCCCAGGCACCCTGCGCCAGCCCAAAGTGCGCATGCACACAGTCCCCTCCGGGCACTTCATCGGGTCGACTAAAGGGAGTGTGGCGGATTCTCAACTTAGGGGTTCCGAGGACCACATTCAACTTCCCTTGGCCCCAGACAGCGGCCTCGGCCTAGTGACCGGGGTCGCCGCGTCCACGGCCCGACGCAACGGGAAGCGCATGCGTAGGGCTTGCATCCTGGAGGGGCAGTGCGAGCCAACTGCGCGAGACGCATGCGCAGAGCGCCCCTCCCAACACCAATCGAGCCTAGCGACGCGTCCGGTTCGCACGCGTCCGGTTAGCACGCGCCGGAGTTCGCGCTAAGGCGCACGCGCAGGGACCAAGGGGCGCCGAGGCTCCGCGAAGAGAGGGCGCGCGGGCCCGGGCTGTGAGGTTAGCTCGAGGCCGTGGCCTCCAAGCCCCCGAAGCCGTTTACCTCACCGCGGCGAGTGCTCGCGGCAGTCCGCGCCCCCTCCGAGCAATAACCGTACTCGCCGCTGCCGCCCCCAGCCCTGTACACGCCCCCCGGTCCCCTTCCTCCCGGTGTCTGCACCCTGAGCCCGCCCTCCGCATGTTGAGCGGGCCGCACTTCCCGTAACCACACCGTCCAAAGAGCAACCAGGACTCACCAGTGTTTGAGACACAAAACCCAAACGGTCAAAGTTTCAAGTTTCCCAAGCTTTATTTATTGCCAAAAGATGGGGCAGCCCTCGCCAGCGGCCGAGTCGCCCTGCCCCGCCCCTCGAAGCTTTGTGCTGTCTGTGTACCATCCAGTGATGGAGTTTGTGTTGTTTTCTGATTGATTATATTTACTGCATACTCTTGCTTGCTCTGGGTTTTCTCTGGGGACCCAGGAGTACAGAGGCCTTGGGCGAAAGGGGATCAGGCCCCCCTGGCCACTGCACTGTGGAGCTGTGGCCCCTGGGCTGAGCAGAGGGGCCTGTGGAGCTCTGGGGAAGCCGGGTCACCAGAAAGCACAGAGATCCAGCATGGCCAGAGGCAGACACGCGTGGGAGGCCCACGTTTCCACCCGGCACCACCAGCAAGACCTGCAGACCCGGGCCAGCCCGTCCACTGTGGGGTCCACAAAGGGCCCCAGGCTCAGGCTCAGACTCACACCCCCCCCACCTGACAGCACGTCCTGCCACCCACAGTTCCCAAACATCCCTCACAACCACAGCTCAAATCCACCTGTTTTATTTTTTCTTAAAAAAGAAGAAAAAAGAACCAACCAAACAATGAAAACAAGGCAGCCGCCGGGCTCCCCTGGGCACTGGGCATGCATCTCGGTCGACAGGCCCACTTGTCCTGCCCGTCCCGCTGAGGCTGTGGTTGGTGGGAACACATCACCAGGTGTGGGAGGCGCTAACGAGCGGCAGAGTAAAAAGAGGGGTTGGGGCGGGCGAGAACCAGTAGTCTCAACGTAAAGTGCATGGCGAGGGCTGGCGTGGGGCCGCGCCGGGCCCACTCCCTCCTCCCCCGGCGGGGGGAAGGGGCTCAGCACAGGATTGCAGTCAGCAGGAGGTCGTGTCCACCGGCCACCAGGGGAGGGCGGACCCCAGTCCCTGCTGTCCCCCAACCACAGCCCTCCAGGACACTCCGGCTTCCGGAGGGGCAGTCAGCACGAAGGGTGCAGCGGCCGCCTTCCTGGGCAGTGGGCGGCAGGCCAGCAGTCGGCGGGAAGACTGAGCAGGACCTGGCCGGGGCTCCTGGAAACAGGCTGAGACCAGAACAGAAGGTGGGTCACTTTTGGGTCAACGAAAGGCCCTGCATCCCAGGAAGCAGGCCCCCCTGAGGCCGCCCAGAGGGTGGGGAAACTGAGGCCTGGTCATGCCTCAGTGCTGTCAGACGCCTCAGGAGGCTAGGGAGGGCTGCGCTGCCTCAAGAGCCACCCCGGGCATCTCTGGCCACCTGGTGGGATTAAGCACGGCCTTTCTGCCACGGAACCGGGCCTCCCTCCAAAGAGTTCCTACCCCACCTGGCTGGTTCTGCTGCTGGCATACAAATTCCTTGGGAGGTGTTTCAGGGGCAGCTCCCTGGGAGAGGGGACATGGCTCGACAGGGGCTGTAGCCTCAGGCCCCTACCCCACTGCTCACATCCTGAGCAGGCGATGGGGTCTCCAGTGCCTCTGGGGCCCAATCACCCTTTGTGGACTGGGCGGTCAGGGCTGGGAAGAGGAAGCAGGGAGGGGAGATGACGGCCTCAGTCAGAGCCCAGCCCCTCCTGACCTGCTCACCCCCCAACCCCCAGCCTGGTCTGACGCCAGCATCGCCCTGTCTCAGAAGCAGCCTGGCGGGGTGGGGGTGAGCCCCGCAGGTCTGCAAGACAGGCTGCCGGCTTAGGGGCCCTGATCCTGCACACGCCGCCCCCCGACCCCAGTGTGTGGCCAATGCCCTGATGAAAGTGACCTCCAACCCAGACCCCGGGGGCGACAGGCACAGGCCGTGACAGTGACACCAGCCAAGCAGGACAGTGACACCAGCCAAGCAGGGCAGTGCCCACGGCACACCCCCAACCCATTCCTCCGGTCCCCGCCACTTCCCACCTGCAGGCGGCCACCCTCACTGCTGCTTGCAGGCTGACAGCCGGCGAATCTTGCTGCTGGCCGAGCAGGCCTTGCGGGCGGGGTTGGAGGCGGCACTGGCCCGGCGCTCCGCCCTCGACCTGGCGCTCAACTGGGCTGACTCGGTGCCATTCACACACACGGCTTTGGGCGGGCCCCGGCTCTGTGCGCTCCGCCCAGCCTCCTCCTCCGGGACCTGTCCTAGGAAGGAGAAGGCAAACTTGTGCTGACTGGGGGTTCCCGACCAACACGCCCCCAGCGCCCCGCCTGCCCGGGCCCAGGGCACCTCCACCACCTGTCCCACCAGGTCCTGCCAATGGGGAGCAGCGGGGCTGGCCTTCGAGCCGGCTGGGGCGGGGCCCAGCCTACGCTCACCTGCCTGTTCAGGTGTGAGTGGAGCCCTGCACTCAGGTGGGTGGGAACACGGTGGACATCAGGGACCTGGGGCCCGAGCCTTGGCTCTCTCACCTGTGCGATGGCCAGACCTCGCTGGGCCCCGTGGGACTCGGAGGGGCTGGGCTCGGGCCGGGTGTCCGGACTCGCCGTCTCTCCCACAAGAGCCCGCCCCGGCTCTCCACGCCGGCACAAACGGAGAGGCCGTCACAGGTGCCTGCCATGCCCCGGCCCCAACCGTGTGGGCTGCCAGTGCTCACCGGGTCCCAGGGCCACTGGCCCGGGGCCGCCCGCCCCACTCTGTCCCCGCTGAGGCGTGGCGGGAGGGAAGGGTGAGGGAAGCCCGTGCTGCCCACGGTGCACCCCCCTCCCATGGATGTCGGCAGGAAACTGCCTGCAGCTGCCTCAAGCCCATCTCCTCCGCACACGGAGCCCCGTCTCCACCAATGGCATCCTGTGCCTGACTCAGCCTCTGAACCTAGCCGGGAGGCACCGGCCCGTGACCGAGAAGCGTCTCAGGTCAGAACCCAGAGCGTGGGGCAGTGTCAGCTGCCTGCTCTGAAGGGGGAGGGGGGCTGCAGGGGCGCTGAGCACCGAAACTCTGCGCAGATCACCTGGGGCCCAGCCTCTGGCACCGTGACCACGGTCGGAGGGTGGCTGGAGGGCACGGGATCTGCCCCACATGCCCTCAAGGCACTGGGGCCAGTGGCCCCGACCAACCAACACCCGGCCCAAGGCCCAGCACCAGCCCTCAGGGTGGACGGCAGGACCAGGGACCCAGGGGAGCAGCTGAGAGCCAGCCTCTGACCGTGACCACACGACAGGACCAGAACGGGAGAAGCCCCAACACGGCCTTCTGCCGGCCCACGGGCAGGTCAGCGAGAAGCGGCTGCCCAACCTCAGCACAGGACCGTCCGTCCCCACGTCTCATGTGGAGGACGTTCCCAGGCCAGGGATCTGGCTCCGGCCCAGAGAGCCGCTCTTGAACAAGCCCTCCCCCACCCAGGCAAAGCAGCCCCAAGCCTCTGGAACAGGCCTGAAGAGACGGTGTGTGGTCAGTGCCTCTACAGCCGGCTGACCAGCAAGGCTCACGCCCAGGCACCTGTCCCGGGGCCCTAGTGCCTCTGAGAGACAGGACACCTTGCTTCTATCCTGTGGAAAGGACGGAGGATCCAGGAGGCCTCAGGACTGGACCGTGGCCAGGGTTCCCAGGGCGGGGCATCCCACCTGACCCCAGGACCCCATGGGGAACAGCTGCAGCCAGATGCACCAGAGGCCTGAGTGTGCCCCCAGGAGAGTGGGACACGCGGACCCACCCTGGGGCTGCTCCCTGGAGGCCCCACTGGCCACCCTGCACACGGGCTCTTTCTACAGTAAACGCCTAAGCCCTAGGCAGCGAGCCGGAAAGAAACAAGCATGACCCGCACACGCTCAGCGGGGCAGACCTTTATGCAGGAGCCTGCGGAACCAGCCCCGGGATAGCACAGCACCGCGGGGAGGCGGGTGGGGCAGCGCTACACTAGGGCCCGAGCTCTGCCCGGAGCTCCTCGGCGGCCCTGGCCTCAGCTTCCTCTCCAGAAAGGTCTGAGCACTGGCTCTCCTGCGGGTCTCTCTCTCTAAGCCCTGCCTCAGACGCCTCCTCGCCACCTGGGGAAGAAGGCCACTCGTCAGAAGGGTGGCCACTGCGGGGAGGGCCACTGGACCCTCGGGCCGGGGGCGGGGCCTCCCCACTTCTCCCGTGATCCCCGGGGACTCACCGGGCACCGTGAAGTCCTGAGTGTAGATGATGTCGTCCTCAATGTCGAAGAGCTCGTCATCCGCAGCGTCGGCACAGCCGTGCAGGTCCTCCAGGTAGGGCACCACTGTCATGCCGCGCCACCGGTCCTTGCAGTCCGCGCTTGGCGGGATGGGCACCGGCTCCTCGGCCGGCGGGTGCTTCTTCCGGAACCAGCTGCGGAAGCCAGCGGGTCACGGCAGCCGGAGGCTTGCCTGGCTCACCATGTGGGCCCACCCCCAATTCCCGCTGAGAACCACGCGGGGTGGGAGAGGGAGAAGGGGCCCAACGGGAGAGACTGAGCCAGCAAGACCCCCGCAGCCCTGACCTCCCCCTCCCCTGCTCCCACTTGCTCTCACCACATGGGCCCCCAAGTGGGGAGCCCTGCAGGGACTCACCTGTGCTGCCGGATCTGCTGTATGGAAAACCGCTTGGCCGGCTCGTATTCCAGCATCCCTGCCGGGGAGACCAGCGGTGGGTGCAGGGGCCAGCATGGGCAGAGGGCCCTCCCCTGCCTGGGAGAGGTGGGGACGCCCGTGGGTGCCCGTACAGGGGAGGGGGTGGCGTGAGTGAGCGGAGCCCCCTCCCCTGCAGGCCTGGCCTCTACAGCTGGGTGCCCAGCACGGGGGCAGATGCTAAGCCCCCAGCTGAACGGAGAAGGACACAGCTGGGGCCGTCTCCCTGTCTTGACACGAGGGGCTGCCCGGCAGACACTACAAAGCCAGGTTGGGAGGACCAAGACCAAAAAAGGCTGGGACGCAGGACGGACAGCCCACCCCAGTGACCCTGAACCTGTTCACACGCCCTAAGGAGACAAAGCACATGGCTCGCCCCTGCTGGTGCCCACCGGCTTTGGCCAGCAAAGCCTGTGACTGGCCATTCTAGCTAGGACACCAAAGCCCCCCGAGGCAGTGGCAGGAGAACCGGAGGCCTCGAGGGCAACACACCGTATGTAGACATTGGTGTGAGGGCCTTTTGCCTGGCACCCGGACACTCAGAAGGGGCAAGGCTGACCTGCAGGCTGTGCTGGGCTGGCCCGAAGCAGCAAAGGGCGGCACCCCCCCCCCAGGGCTGCAGGGGGCCCAGGGCCCAAGGTCCCCAGCCCCCACCATGCTCAAGTGCCCACCCCCTTCCCCACGGGAGGACCGAGCGTGACGCAGAGAGGGGGATGGGGGCGGCAGGGCTCTGCACACCACCTCTTGGAGGTGCCTTTGTTCTCAGGAAACGAGAGGCCATTTCAGAAGCTGGGGCTCAGAGAGCTGAGTGTCTGAGTGATGTGAGAGAGGAGGAAAGGTCAGGGTCGCGGGCTCGCTGCAGGAGGGCAGGGCCAGCGCGGTGTTCCAGACACTCACGGGGGAGGCGGCTCAACAGCCCAGTGGCCGGGAGGAGCCTGCATGCGGAGTGCAGTGCAAAGGCCCTGAGGCAGGCCTGGGCGGAGGAAGCGAGAATGGGACACCCTGCCTGGACCTGGGGACAGGGACACGGGTGCCCTCTGCCATCTCGTCGGCCCCTCCTGGGGCTGTTTTGAGCGTTTATGAGAGCGAGGGTGGCAACAGATCATCATCTGTGTCACTGGAGCAAAGAAAGCTCCGTACAGAGGAAACTCCAACCCACCAGCCCCTGGCGAGGGAAGGAGAGTCCGAAACAACAGCTCACCGCCTGCAACAGCCCTCGGCCCTCAGTGGAGCTGGGGGAGGCCGGGGGCACGCTCCAGGCACCCCCAAGGACGGGGCCCACGAGCTGCTAAGGAGCGCTCAGGTGGGGAGGGCTGGGACTGAGCCAGCCGGGCCACCGCCTCCCGCTTGCTGGCTCCTCCCACATTCCAAGAAGACCCCAGGCAGGCGGTACGCCCACCCCTCTGAGGGTCCTGGGGCAGCTGGCAATGCAGGCCTGGACTGCGGGGGGCGGGGGGGGGGGGCCGCAGAGCACTGGGAACGCGGCTGCCCAGCTTCATTTCACCTTCACTAACAAGCCAAAGAACCGGCGAGACTCAGTCATCAGAAAGCTCAGGCGCCACGCAGGGCTGTGAAGATCCTCTTGGCTGTGCCTCACACGAAGGCCGGGCACTGACCCAGCGTCCAGCACAAGCCGAGGGTCAGGTCAGTTACACAGAGCCCGGGACTGTGGGCAGGGAACCTAGGACGGTGCCGGTCACACAGGGCGATACCCTGCATGTGCTGCGTCATCAAAACTAACTTCAGGCAAGCCCCAGGATGCTGGTGTGGCTCTCACCCATCCACGCCCAGACAGGCCCCTGCCATACACAGACAGCGCCACCTGCTGTACAGGCCGGGAACTGCAGCAGGAAGAGCCCCCCCCCCCCCGCAGGAGACCCCCACTCAGCAGGCGGACTGGGGTCCCCGCTGCTACTTCACTGTAGGGATGGGGGATCAGAACAGGGTGGAACGAAGGCCCAGGGCAGGCAGTGGAGCCCAGAGGAGCCAGCGGCCCCTCGCAGGCGCCCCTGCGCCCACTGCTCTCCACACCCGACTAGGCTCTGCACCACCCCGCCCCGCCCCGCCCCATGTCGGGGAACTGCACAGAGAAGGGTCGGCCCACGGGAAACCCACGGGGGCCCCAGTACCCGCCGCCAGCCCACCCACCCCACCCACCCCACCCACCCCTACAGCCCAGCCTCCTGCCTCGAGGGCCTCACCTTTGAGCAGGTCTGAGAGTGGGGGGCCGCAATCCCCCGGGATGGTGTAGTCCCCCTTCCCGATGTTCTCAAACAGTTTGTAGATATTGTCCCCCTCGAACGGGTACAGGCCTGTCGTGATGTTGTAGCTGCGGCCCCAGGAAGGACAGACCAGTCAGGAGGGCCTGCCTCGCGCCCCAGCCTGGAGCCAGTCTGGTCCCGAACCTTAACCACCCCCACCTGTGGGGACTTGGACTTGGTGAGGAGAATGTTCTGGAACACATGGTGGTGGCGGCTCACTAGGAAAATATGGAAAGCCACCGGATGGCACGCTCTGACACGGTGGGTCAACGGTATATGAGTCAGCTCTCAGAAACATGAAACGGGACACCCACGCCACTGGCTGCGCGCACAGGGGGCTGCAGCGTGAACTCGCCTCGGGCAGGAGAGGCTTCCAGAGAACACAGGCCCACCCAGTGCCGCCTGAGCTCATGGAGGAACAGACGACTACGTGGCGGCGTCTGGGTCAGGGGTACGCAGCGGTGGGCCGAGCATCGCCGGCGACTCATGGTGTCTGAGAATTCTCAGCCCCAGGAGTCAGGATGGAAACACCCACCCAACAGCGACTGTGGCCGGTGTGGGAAGCAGCGCAGGTGGAGACCAGCACAAGCCCAAGGTGGGCGGGGGCCAGGAGGATGGCCGGTCCCAGTGCCTGTCTCCCCACCCATGGGGGCTCCTGACCCTGGCTCTGTGGCCTTCACAGACTCTAGGGGGCGGCAGCAGCTGGGGGACCTGCCAGGAGGGGCAGGTCAGGGAAGCCTGGAGCCCAGACGGGGTACCTGGGGCTGGGGGGGTGATGGAGGACCCCTGGGGTGGAGGGACCCAGGCCCAGGGGCACTTACAGTGTGACCCCAGCTGACCAGATGTCCACCTTGAAGCCAGAGAAGGTGTCCAGGCCATTGGCGATCTCGGGCGGCTGGAACGCGGGGGAACCCTGGCTCGTCCGGCACGTGTCGTCCTCGGCAAACGGGTGCAGGGCCTGTAGCAGCACCAGACAGCCCTCAGGGAGCGGCCCTCGGCGGGGCCGGGACCCCACCCCGGGTCTGGCTTGGGGGTGGGGGGCACCTACCTCGGCCACGCCCAGGTCGGAGATCTTGAGCGTGCCACCCGTGGTGAGCAGCAGGTTGCCGGGCTTGATGTCCTTGTGCACGATGCCCTGGCTGTGCAGGTACTCCAGGCCGTCCACCAGCTGGCAGAAGTACCTGCAGGGCACAGCCTCTGTGACCCACCGCACCAAGAGGCGCGGCCCCACCTGTCGGGAACCTCAGCTGCCTGCAGCGACCCAGCGGGACCAAGGATGGGAGGCCGAGGCTCAGGGGCCGTCGGTGCCGGGCAGCCCATCAGGGAACCAGAGGGCCAGTGGCTGGGCTGAGCCACTCCTGGGCCCCCGCTGCAGTAGCTCCCACCACGGGCACCTGCCCCAGCTGCCCCCCCGGCCTGGGCAGCCCAGGGGCCCTGCTATCACCCCAACCTCTATGGCCTGGATACAGCCCTGCTGCCCCCCCGTCCTCCCTGAGGCCAGGGACCCAGGCCAACCCACTGACCCCTCACACCACAGGCCAGCTGGTCCTACAGCAATCGGGTGTTAGGGGTTGACTGCCCAGGAGAACTAGCCAGCCGGGGCAGGACAGGCCGCTGTCAGCAGCTTCCCAAGCACAGGAGGCCCCAAAGCCTCGGTGGCGGCCACAGTGGGGCAGGGAGGTGCACAGAGAGGAGCTTGGACCCGTGAGTGACCGGGCGGGGGCGGAGGGGGCAACAGTGGGGTCCGCACGCTCACCCGTGGGCCTGGCACACGGGGAAGCGCTTCTCGGGCACGCTGTCCAGCATCTCCTGCATGCCGCACACGCAGTACTCCATCACCATATACGTGCGGCAGTGCTAAGGAAGGCACTCTCAGCCAAGCCTCTGCCCCAGATGGGCCATCCCCAGGGAACAGACAGATGCCAGGGGGTGAAGGCTGCACTAGTGCAGTGAGCTGGAGACCCCAGAGGGATCACAGGTGCTGCAGGAAGCCCCCCGGTCATTCCACACCCCAAGGAGGAGCTCAAGCCCCAGCCCTGGCCCCCAAAGGAGCGAGGAGGGGCGTGCTGGCCCTGTGGAGAGAAGGCCTGAGCAGGGGCGGGAGGCCAGGGAGAGACGAGGGCAGCACAGGGGTGGGGCTGCGGAGCAGGGGTGGGGAGCCCAGGGCCAGGCTGAAGCCCCCCAGCCGCATCTACACCGTGGAGGGGCAGCCCTGCGACTAGGATGGAGAGGACCCCCATCACCCTGCATCCAGCGAGTCAGTGACAGGCCCCTCTGCGACACAGGCCCCTCAGCAGGCCCTGGGGCCCCTATACCCTGCTTCTCGGAGCTGCAGCCCAGGAGTAAAGGGCGAAGGCCGAGGACACTCCCAGTACACCACTGCCGCAGTGACACACTCCCCATCCCTTCCCCCATGCATCCGCCACAGGCCAGGGCGCACAGGCCCCCAAACAGAAGCCAGGAAAGCGTCTTGCTCCTGGGACCAGGCTGACAGCAGGGCCCCAGCTCCACTTGAGAACAGGAGATCTAAGCAGAGAACCAGCCTGCATCCTGCAGCGCCCCCCGTGGGCACTCACTGGAGAGGGGCCCCAGCCCCAAGGTCGGCAGCGCTCAGGGAACACCTGGCACCCCGAGCCCCAAAAGGATATATCTTCTGCTTCTCCTCGTTGTACAGCACGTCCACCAGCTGGATGACGTTTTTGTGCCGTAACCTCCTCAGCAGCTGGATTTCCCTGAAGACAGAGGACGGAGGCGTCAGCCAAGCCCCTTGGCCCGGCAGTGCCGCCAGCCCCCAGGAACCGTGCAGAGGGCAGCACCGGAGTGAGCAGCTCCGCACAGGGGCAGCTAGTCCTGGGCATGTCCCCGAGCCCAGCAACACGACCAGGCCCCGTACCTGCATTTTAACTGAAGACGCACAGAGACCACAGCGAAGGCCGTGCGGGGACAGCAGGAGAGCACGCGGGAGTTGGGGCTCCAGCCAGGTCCCCGCATCCCCCCACCCACTCCTCCCTCTGGAACTGAAGCCCAGGCTCCCCGCCGCTGTTAGGGCAGCTCCACGAGGACTCCCTGCAGGAGCTGGGGGCGGGGGGGGGGGCCGGGCAGCTCCGCAGAAGGTTGAACAGTCACCAACTGACCCAGCACCTCCAATCAGGGCACGTGCCCGGGAGGACCGAGAGCACGGCGACCCGGTCACACGTGCTCATGGCAGCACTGTCCACGGGAGCCCAAGGGCGGATACAACTCCAGTGTCCCTCCACACATGGGAACATCACTCAACCCTGAGAAGAGGTGAAAGCCCTGACACTCGCTACAGCGTGGACGGACCCTGAAACACGATGCTCAGTGAGAGAAGCCAGACACAGAAGGACACACAGTGTGTGATTCCATTGATGGGCAACGTCCAGAACAGGCCAGTCTACAGACAGAGAGTGGGTTCCTGGTTGTCAGGGACTGGGGATGGGATGGGGTGACTGATGAGGACAGGACTTCCTTTTGGGGTAACGGAATGTTCTGGAACTAGACAAAGATGAGAGTTGCTACGAAGATACTAAATGTCACCGAATTGCATGATATGTGAATAATACGTCAATAAAGATTTTTTAAAGTCCTCACCGGGAAGCCCAACCATGAAACATAAGACCAGCTGGGCAGGTGAGGGGTCCCCAACGTCATGAGACCCGAGGCGCATGCCTCCCACTGTCCACATTCCATGAAGAGGTCGCCTATTCCAGGAAGCCGTTCCTGACCACACCCCACCCTCGCACACCAGCACGGATCCTGTGCCTTCGACACCACCCACCCTCCCCAGCGTAGGTCCTCCTCCCATGCAGATTCCCTGGCCCGGCACTCATGCAGCCTCTGAAGGGAGGGTGCCCCGGAAACAGCATTTCTGTGTAGCACCCACTCCCCAGACCCATAGCACAGGAGGCCACCGACTTGCTGGAGGAAACACAGCTTTACAGCTGCTTCCCGTGAGCTCACTGCCTGCCTGGCCTGCCCCCCACCCCACTCCCACCCTCACCAGAGGGTTGCGGGGCGCAGCAGTAACTCTGCCCTCATTCCCCCCATCATTCCGCGCTTATCCCTAACCACCTGACCTCTGAGGTCTGGGATGCTGCACACATTTCAATCCACACCTGAGTGGGAGGGAGGGGAGGAGACTCACAGACGTTGGGGTCACCCTGGTTTACACCGCCTGACCTTTGGGATTTATCCTGGTGTCCAGTGTGAACAGGGATCACACTCAATTTTCCCCCAAATAAATGACACACAGTAGCTCCGCCTCAGCACTGTGACGTTGGCGTGTCCTGGGCTCTATGGGGTGTGGAGCAGCATCTGACCTCCACCCCTTTGATGCCAGGAGCCCCCCTCCCTCATCGTGACAACCACAGATGTCCCCAGGTATCGCCAGGTATCCCTGGGGGCAAGACGGCCCAGGTGAGAGTCCTGCTATAAAGGACCAGGAACGTCCTGGGGTGTGGGGAGCAGACCCTGTACCGCCCCTTCTGGCCTGTGAGCCCCTCCTGACCTCTGGCAAGTGCTCCCTGAACCTTCCCACCTCGGGCCCCAGTGCTGGTCCCCCAGATCTCACTCACTCACTCAGTCTTGCAACGGACGGACCTTACCAGGCCCCTGTGGGTCAGGCCCCGGTCAGGTGGGTGCCCTGTCCGTGGGGGCTTGGGTGCACCTCTGACGCTCCGGGTCCACCACCACTTGTCAGGGAGCGGCGCTGTGCCCCCAGGCGTCCTTCCCGCTCTCGCCCAGACCACCCCACAGCTCTGACTCCCAGCCTTGCTTGCTGCCAGCTCTCCGGGGCCAGAGCTCAGATCTGCTGACTCAAGGACCCTCCCCCGCGGGCAAGTCCCCTCCCTTTCTGACAGTCGAGGGCTGGTGGCCGCCCCGGGCCACACGGCACAGCAGCCTTTGTCATGACAGTGGTGACCAGGCCTTTGGGGTCCCTGCCAGGACTGAGTATAGAACTCCTCCTTGCAGGGGTCCCAGGGGCAGGGGTTCCAGGGGCAGGTGCAGAGCCAGCTCCCCTCAGAGACCAGTGTTTGGCACCTGCCGTCCACCCAGCCAGCCAAGTACCCGCTGAGCTACCTGGCCAGAGCCGCCATGGGGTCTGCGGCCCAGAAGGGAAGGGTGTCAGGTGGGGAGCAAGCTGTCGCGAGCTACAAGCTGGGGGGGGCTGAGGGGGGTGCCCAGCGCAGACTCTGACCCTGTGCCAGCCTCCCTGGGAAGCTGGCTCCGGGCACTCTCCCTCTCGTCTCCATCCAGAGGCGCTGCAGCGGCTAACTAAACCACACGTGTGGACACCAGAAGGCCCTTCGTACCTGGAGCCAACACGTGGCCACCACCTGGAGCGCTTACAGCCAGGCTTCAAGCAGCGTCTGCCGACCCAAGTGTGGGAACCCGCCTGAACTCAGACACAGGCTGCCAATAACACGCGTGGCAGCTCCGGGAGGGGGCCCCGCGGCTAGTCCAGGGGCCCCGGGGAGCTCACCCCAGGCCTTCCAAAGCGAGGACAAGCCCCATGGCTCTGCCTTCTGTGCCGTGAGATACCTGGGCCTGGAACCATCTTCCGGGCCGCACCTCCCCATCCGCCCACTGCCTTTGGGGCAAACTTCTGTGCGGGAGGAGGCGGACGGCAGCACCCCTCCCTCCACAATTAAACAGCTCACCCCCTACTCCGATGCCGACAAAGCCAGCCCTGAAGGGAGGTCCCCGCGCTGTGGGTGCGTCAAGCGCTCATGTGGTCAGTTAACCGCGATGGAAACCTCCTGGAGAAAAATGTGTAAGTTCCAGTATGGATACCAGAGAAGTGGCTACAGTGTCCAGCTCCTCCGAAAGAGGAGAACCACACCCACAGGCGACATGGAGATGTGCGCTCCGAGCGGGTAAAATGGGTGTGGAGGACCCCCGAGACATTCACTGCAGAGACCCGGCCAGGGAGGAGCTGCTACACCTTCTCTGAGTTCTCCGTCTCCTACAAAGCACACCACTGACCGGAAAAATAGAAAAACAGTATTTAAAGAAAGAGGAAAAGCCAGGCGCTCAGCCAGGATGCAGGAAGTAAAGTGACAGGAAGCTGAGCCTTCCGGCCCGGCCGCAGCTGCTCAGGGCGGGTGTCACAGGGACCTGCCTGCAGTGCCGCCTGAGCAGAGCGGACTGCTGGGGATGGACTCGCTGACTACCCAGGAGGGAAACGGAAGAGCCCCTGGAGCTCACAGAGGAATGGAAAGGAGCTGCCACCACGGTCGCCCATCCCACAGCCGCCGGGGATGCACCCACCTCTTTCCCTCCAGACGGGGATGGTGACAGGCATGGGTCCACAGAGAGCAGGGGAGGGGACGATGGCAGCTCTGGACGAGGGACACTGAGCAAGACCCCCCTCACCCCTTGGCCTCTCTGCTGATGCTTCTAATCATATGGCAAGAGGCCATCGGGGATCCGGGAGAGAGACTAAAATGAGGAGGAATTCACTAAAAGTGAAGTTCAACACAAACACTCGCTCACGCAGCTTCCCAGAAGCACAATTCCTAACGGGCACCAAGTGGGGACAACCCGAATGTCCACTGACGGTTGAGTGGATACACCACGTCCCTCCACACCCGGGAACATCACCTGAAAAGGGGTGAAGCACTGACACTCACTACCACGTGGATGGACCCTGAGAACACGATGCTCAGTGAGAGAAGCCAGACACAGAAGGACCCACGGTGTGTGATTCCACTGGTGGGAAACGTCCAGAACAGGCAAATCCATAGAGACAGGGAGTGGGTTCCTGGCTGTCAGGGGCTGGGGGAGTGAATGCTGATGGGGGCGGGGCTCCTGTTGAGGGGATGGGAGGGATGTCCTGGAATTAGAGGTTATGGTTACACTCTCTGAAAATACTAAACGACACTGAGTTACCTGTTAATAGTTGAATTTTACGTCACGTAAATTATGTCTCATTAAAGCCGTTAAAAGAACGAATCGCCGTGTAAAAGAACGAATCGCCGTGCAGCATGAGGTCAACATGGGATAAAGGGCAGCTTTGATGTGATTCCCAACACACTCCTGAGTGAGGAGCCAGTGTCCCCCCCCACCCCCTGCGCCACAGCCTGGGGTGTATCCCAATGGCCCCTGAGCTCCCACTGCACCTCACAGTCACACCCCTTGGCCAGGGAAGGACCAGACAGGGAGGCCGCGAGGACGTTCAGTGCGGGGCGCCTCAGTGGACCAGCCGTGCCCTATCGCTGCCAGCCTGGCCTCACGGCAGAATCCTTCCCAATGGGGGGTGGGGGGCAGGTGCCCAGCAGATGCCAGGACCTGGCAGAGGCCACTCAGGACGGGAACAAAGGCCAGCAAAGTCCAGGCTCTGCTGTACGTGCTAAAATCCCAACCACTCACCCCCCAGGTTTAAGTACCTGCCAGTCGCTACTGGCCTGGCCAAGGGAGGCCCAGCCTAGAGACTGGCGTCGGCCTGCTGGGACCCAGCCACACGGGCAGGGACGCCGATGAAGGAGGCTGGCAGGGCCGCGAGCCGCCCAGCACCGGCCCCGCACGGCTAAGTGCCCGCACCCCGCATACACTGGGTACAGACCCTGACCTGCCTCACACAGACGGGCCGTGGGGCACACAGACTGCCCTGGCCGCTGTACGCTTCTAAACAGCTGATGAAAGCCCACAAAGAACAGTATCTTGGGACAGGTGAGAATCCCGTGAGCGGGGCCCATCTGCCACCCAACTTCCCCGGGGGGTTGCGTCAGAGGGGCGTGTGCCCACCGTCTGTATGGGTGCGAAACCCCACGGCTGCCCCCAGCCAGGGAGGCGCCAGCGCGGCTTCTGCTGCCAACCGGGAAAGCAAGCAGGTACAACTTACTGTTGAAAATGATCTTTAGGGGAGTTTAATTTTTCATTAAAAAGTGCTTGGATAGGTGACGAAAACATGCTAAACAAAGGCTCGAAGGGAGCGTGGCAAAGGCATTAGTATTAAAACGATGAGTAATTTCTGTCTTCTCGGTGATTTTCAGAACTTTCGTGTTTTACAATAAGAGCAAATTAGTCTTTGTGAGCAAGAGGGGGACAAGCACAGACCCACAGCAGCCCTCCTGGGAAGAGCCACAAGGGGGGAGGACCTCCTTTAACACAAAGTGCATTCTTTAAGGAAAAGCTTCCCATCCCAACTGGAGCTGGAGGACTCCTGAGGCTTCTCTGGAAAATTCTGGATGCTTCACTCCAAGAGAAGAGTCTGGAGTTGAGTTCATTAAGTCTCTCCAAGACAAAGGAGCCTTTTTTCCCTGCAGCCGCCTGGCGGCAAGGCTGACCCAGAAGCCTGGATCTCTGGGCCGGGGAGTGGACACCCAGCCCTTGCTTGAGCCCAGGGCCTCACCTCCTCCGGCCTCCAACCCGGGGCACTCTGTCAGGACTCAGAACAAGGGGACAGGGTGCCTCCGAGCAGGGCGCGCCCCCTCACAGCGCCCAAGGAAGGAGGAGCAGTGGGTTTTAACCCGCAGCCGCATACCCAGCAGGTCCTCACGCCACACGCTGCAGACGGCAGGTGAACGCACGGGGCCAGCGCTGCGCTCCAAGGGGCCTCAGAGAGGTGAAGACCTGCGCTTCTAGGGCTAAGCTGGAGGAACCGGCCCAGGCCCTGCAGCTGTGACACCTCGTGTTGACTGCCAGGCCGGCTGTGGACCGCCAACCACTCTGCCTCCTGGGCCTCAGTTTCCCCTCCGGTTCTTCGGATGGACACTGTGTCTCCACAGCTCCTGGGACCGTGGCTGACCGCTCAGGAAACGAGGACTGGGAGCCAGCAGGCTGCGACCCTCCAGTGGGGCAGCAGAGTGTGAGGGTACGCTTTGGGTGGTGAACGAACGTCCCCTAACTTGACCTTGAGCATGTGCATTTGCATGTGGGGAGGGCCTTTATCACGTGTACATCATGCTTTGGCAGAAGTGGCCGCTCGACACCTCCATCAGCTCTGCTGCCCCCAGTCCACGCCCCTGGACGCGTGCACTCCCTGAAGCCCCAGGGATGGCCAGCAGGGTGGGCTTGGGCGACTCTAGCCAGACAGATCAGTTGGGGCTGGAAAGGAGCCTGGCCCCTTGGGGACGGACTCTGGGAACCCCTCCTACCTCGGGGTGCTACTCCCAAGAGGCTGGGGCCTGGGGTGCCAAAGCAGCCCAGCGTAAAGCACCGGCACCAGAACACCTCCATGGACCCAGGCTGACCTCAGGCGGAGGGAGGGTGCATCCATTCTGCAAGAGCACAGCACCGCGTTCCCTGGACAGATCCAGGGATGAGGCCTAAGAGGAGCCAGGAGGACGAGGACCAGCCCTGGAGAGTGGGGGGGCCCAACCCGGAGCAACGGCCAACTGGCATCCCAAGGGCCACGTCTCCCCCACACGCTTCTGCCTTAATGAGAAAATGTGACTTAGAAGCAGGGAGTGGGGATCTGATGAGAGGCATGGCCTCGCTTGGCCCACAGGAGGGCACCCGCTGTCCCCTGGCCTGTCTCCCCAGGACACCGGTGGCCCCTGCCCCACCCCCACCCTGCAGGTAAGAGACGGGCGCAGAGAACTGAACAACTGGCCCTGGGGCGCCTGGCCCCACCTTCGCCGGGGGTCCACAGCTGGGGCACTGACCACAGCCAATCAGGTCTCAGCACCCTGCTCCCCGACTTGACCACCCTAGGCAGCCCAGAGCAGGCAAAAACAGCTGGGCAGCGCGCTGTCACACTGCATGAGAGCAGGGGGGCCAGGAGGAGGGAATGAAAGTGGATCTGGGAGCAGCACTCCCAGTACCGGCCAAGGTCACCAGCCAGTCCCGCTGCCGCCTGGCCCGTGAGATAAACCCCTCGGCTCGGGCAGGGCAGCAGCGATAAGGATGGGTGGCCCCTCCTGAAACCAGCAAGAGGGATGGAGGCAGGGCTCCCACTGTCCTGGCGGCGGTGGGGTCTGCACACAGACCCCACCATCTCTGGGATGTCAAGGGGCAGACGGGTGCCTGAAAAAATACGTGTAAAAAGTTTGCGGGGTCACAAGTTGACCCCCTTCTCAGGAGTCACCGGGCCTGCGACTCGCCAAAGTGTCCTGTGTCACATCCCAGGAAAGTGAGAAAGGGCGAAGTTCCCCCCTGCTGACTGATAAGCCGGTGCAAACAATTATTTTTGGCAACCGCACGGTCCCCCTCCAACAGGATAAACAAACCGCGTGTCCCCAGCCCTACTAAGAGCCGCGCGCTGCGCGGAAACCTGCCGGCGGCGGGCAGGCCCCTTTCCGAGCCCAACTGCTCTCAGCCAAACCAACGCCGGCCGCTTCCGCCGGGCACCTCAGCCCTCCGGACAGCCGGGAGGGCAGAGGGGGTGAGGGGCGCCCCCTTCCGAAGAGGGTTCCGCATCGGCCGAGAGCACAGGACGCCCAACCGCAACAAGCTAGTCTGACTTCACCAAAGTACCCTAGCGAGTTGCCCACGACCTTCCCCGGCTGGTCGGCTCGGGTGTTTAAGGAAAGAGAGGACGAAAAGAAGAAAGCGAGAAATGGAGGGAGAAGAAAGGGAGGAAAGGAGGAAGGAGGGGGCCGCCCAGCGGCCCGCGCCCCCACCCAGGAAGCCCGCACTTACTTCTTTACGTTGGCCTCCCCGTTGGGGATCCTCCGCAACTTCTTCTTCTTGAGAATTTTGACGGCTCTCCGGCACAGCGTCTCCGAGTCCAGCACCTCCTTCACCTTGCCGTACGACCCCTCCCCCAGCAGGTCCCCCATTAGGTACTTGCCGATGAGCTTGGCCCGCTTGCGGCGGGGCTGGTAGATGACCTCGGTGGAGTCGATGCGGTGGATGAACGTGTCCATCCCCACCGACATCAGCTCGCCCTCTGTAAACATGCCCAGCTGCTGCGGGTCCGCCACCTCCATCCTAGACCCCAGGCCTCCGACTCCCGCCGGCGGTCCCTTATCCCCTTTCTGAGCTTCGCGGTGGACGGTTCTTCCGTTTGTCACCCCCCCCCCAAATTCCCTTCTTCAAAAATAAAAGTCAACAAAATCTCAAAAAAAGAAAAAAAAAAAAAAGGAAAACCCTTCTTGGAAAAGAAACGATTGTACTGAACGTGAGTTCAAGAGGCGCGCCTGGTCCAGAGCCCGGGCAACCGGGCGTGCGCAGCGTCCCAAGTTTGGGGGCCGCCCGGCCTCGCAGCTTCGAGGCGGGCCGGCGCGTCCACGGGGGCCCTCGAGAGGCCGGTGGGGCCGGGAAGTGCTAGGTCATTCTCCAGGGACTTTAGACCCTCGAACGAACACGGCCGCGGCAGAGTCGAGTCTTCTCCGCGCCATCCATTACCAGCGGCCCATGGCGCGCGCCGGGGGCCCCGCACAGGCCGGCCCCGGGGCCCCCAGAGCTGGGCAGGCGAGCTTAGCCGGGGGCCGGGCGCGCCTCTCGGGGGCGTCTCCCGCCGACCTCGCCGTCCGGGGAGCCCGAAACGCCGGCAGGTGCGTGTCCTGAGCGCGCGGGGCACCTCCGTCCGGCCCAGCCGGCTCCCGCCAGCGCCGGGGCAGCCCGGGGCCCGCCAGCCGCAAGGAACAAGCCCCGTCCGAGCCGCCCACTGCCCGGGCGCCCGCACACCGGCCCGGGACCCCGAGCGGCCGCGCGGGCCCGGCGGGCGCCCCTCCCCAAACGGCAGCCCGCGCTCGCTCTCCGCCCGAACGCCGTCGGCCGCGGGCCGCGGGCCGCGCGGGGCTCCGGGCGGCCGAGGCGGCGCAGGCCGCAGGCCCCGGGCCGGGGTTCCGGAGGCCGCCGGAGCCCGGGCGGCGCGTCCCCCGCCGCGGCCGCCGCGCGCGTGGAGCAGGCGGGGCGGCGCGGGGACCCAGCCCATGCAAGGCGGCCGCACTGCCGGCCGGCGCCCGCCGCCGCTGCCGCCGCGCCCCGCCTCACTCGCGGGGGCCCCGGGCCGCCTCCCCCTTCCGCGCCCGACACGCCGCCGCCATCTTGTTTACCTCCTCCCCCGCCCTGGGCCGCCGCGCCGCCGCACGCCCGCCGCGGGCCCGCCCCTCGCGGCACCGACGTGCACGCCCGTTGGCCGAGCCGGCCTGCCCCGCCCCCTAAGCGAGCCCCGCCGCCGCCCCCCATTGGGCCGTTTGGACCCAGGCGGGCGCCCGAGCGGGGATTGGCTCAAGCCCGGCCCCGCCCCAGGGGTGGATACTCCTTGATCATTGGTCCGCGGGGGCGACCGTCAATGGGAGGGGGCGGGAAACAGGCGTGTGGAGGCGAGGCCACGACGCTGACCTGGGAGGGGTTGGGGGCTGGGGGCGGAGGTCGCTAGTGCCAACAGTGTCCTCGGAACCGGCGGGGTCGGAGCGCAGCTCTTGCGGCCGGGACGCGGCTCGGGGACCCTGGTGGGTGCCTACCAGGGCCTCTCCCCCGAAACCCCGTTTGAGGCTAGGTCAAGGGTCAAAAAGTAGCAGAAAGTGGCCAATTCGAGGCAAAAAGCCTTTAAGAATCTCTCGGCCTAGATCGTGAGAGAAGTGCGCTGGGCCGAGTCTGCCCAGAGAAACTCACGGGCTAAAATTCAGAACCCAGCTGGGATGGTGCCAGCAAAGTGCTTTGGATGAAAAACAAACAGTTGGCAAAATACTACGTCTTAATGAAACTGAAAATACTTCCAGGCCTGTGTTGTTGTTTTTTTTTTACCTTTCTGTTTTTTATCATTAGATTCTTACTTTGCCGGAACAAACTGCTTGAGTGGAAACGTTGGGAGCTGACACCATCGGATTTGAGCTCCAGGTTGGTGGTTCTGAGCCTGACACCTGTGAACTACCTAAACCTATGTGCAAAATTGAGTGTGCGCATGTGCTTGTTCTTGGGGACATCCGTGAGTTTCATCAGATTCTCAAATGACCCACAGAAGAGGGATTGCTGTGGCTTTGGGGGTGGGGGGCCACAAGTCACACCAACATACCAACAAGTCCTAATCAGACCATGTGGATTAGCCTGAGATTTCTAAATCATAAAGATCAGAGCAGAAACCACTGAAACAGAATAGAAAAAGAATAGCGAAGGGCTTCCCTGGTGGCGCAGTGGTTGAGAGTCCGCCTGCCGATGCAGGGGACGCGGGTTCGTGCCCCGGTCCGGGAGGATCCCACGTGCCGCGGAGCGGCTGGGCCCGTGAGCCATGGCCGCTGAGCCTGCGCGTTCGGAAAAGTTAAAAAAATTAAATTAAATTAAAAAAAGAATAGCGAAAATCGATGAAGCCAAAAGATCGGTCTTTGAAAAGATAAAAACAATTGATAAAACTCTAGCCAGACTGACCAAGAAAAAAGGATGACCAGTATCAGGAATTAAAGAGGGGATATCACTACAGACCCTGCAGATATTACAAGGATTAGATATAGGAACAACTCTATGCCCATAAAGTCAACATGAAATGGACCGACACCTGAAAAGGCACTAAAATGAAAGCTTACTCAAGAAGAAATAGGTAATTTACATCATTTTATATCTATTAGAGAAATTAAATCTGTAGAGAAAAACCTTTCTTATTTTGGCTGCACAGCTTGTAGGATCTTAGTTCCCCCATCAGGGATTGAACCCAGGCCCATAGCAGTGAAAGCACAGAGTCCTAACCCCTGGACTGCCAGAGAATTCCTGGGAAAAACCTTTCAACAAAGACAATTAAGGTCCAGATGGTTTCATTCGTGAATGTCCATCAAACATTTTGGGAAGAAATAACATTGGTTTCAAACAATCTCTTCCAGAAAACTGAAGAAGAAGGAACACTGCCCAACTCCAATTCCTTTTAGTATTTTCTATGTTTTTGACTGCTGGCTTACGCCCAAATTTCTTGGAATCTGGGGTATTTGATAATTTTGGCATCTGTAGGCCTCACTCTCCTTCACTCCACCCCTCTCCTGATGTTCAGGACACATGGAAGGGACTTGGGAAATGTTTGGTGACCATTGCAGAAAGAGTCCATGAAGGTGAATCTCAGTTCAGACGCCACCTTTTCTGAGAAGTCCTCCTGATCATTCCCTTGAATGTAACCCCTTTCCAGTTTGATTTTCTTCTTAACACTTGTCACCAGCAGAAACTCTCATTTATACATTCTGTTACCCGTTTTTCTTCGGTGTCTGGAACTACGCTGGGAACTCTCTGAGGCAGAGCCTGGGTATGTCTTGGCCACTGCTGCATCCTCTGCAGTTTGAGCTGTGCTGTCCAGTACGGCAGCCACTGGCCACATGTGTCTGTTAAGCTCCTGTAATGTGGCTGCTGGAATTGAGATGTGCTGTGGGTGTAACCGCACACTGGAATTTGAAGCCTTAACGTGAAAACATGTTAACGTAATATATGCGTATATACATATATATATGCGTATATATGTATATCTTAATAATTGCAATGTGAAAACACCCAATAACTTACATTGATTACATGTTGAAATGATAAATTTTGGATATGTTAAGTTAAAATAAATGTTATTAAAATTAACCACTTCAGGGAATTCCCTGGCAGTACAGTGATTAGGACTCCACACTTCCACTGCTGGGAGCCCAGGTTCGATCCCTGGTCAGGGATCCCACAAGCTGTGCGGCACAGCAAAAAAATTAATTAATTAAATTCAATTAGGTTAACCACTTCATACCCACTAGGATGACTATGGTCAAAAAAAAAAAAAAAAAGAAAGGATGATAACAAGTATTGGCAAGGATGTGAACAAACTGGAACTTTCATATAGTTGGTGCAGCCGCTTTGGAAAAAAAGTTGAAAGTTTGACATTGAGTGACCACGTGGCCCAGTAATTCCACTCCTAGGTGTCTGCCCAAGAGAAATGGAAGCATACGTCCACACAAAAACTTGTACACAGATACTTGCAGGAGCATGATTCACAGTAGTCCAAAAGTAGAAACAACTCAAATGTCCATCAACAGATGACGGATAGACAGAATATGACATATCCACACACTGGAATAATATTCAGCCATGAAAAGGAATGAGTCATTGACACACATGGATGAACTTGAAAACACGGTGCTCAGTGAGAGAAGCCAGACACAGAAGGCCACCCAGTGTGATTCTATTGATGGGAAACATCCAAAACAGGCAAATCTGCAGAGACAGAGAGTGGATTCATGGTTGTCAAGGGCTGGGGGAGGGGCTGGGGGTGTTTGACTGCTGATGAGGACGGGGTTTCCTTTCCAGGTGATAGAATGTTCTAGAATCCTCCTTCCACCCTCCTTCCAGGTGACTGAGGTTTGCAGAGGCGAAGCCCCCGACCAGGTGCCTGGTGGAGCGGGCACTCACATCTCAGTGCCCAGCCTGGGAGCCCCCAGGAGCCCAGTAAGAATTCTAGCATCATCCTCTCCGGGTGATGCAGGCCTTGGAGCTGCCCAGCTGTCGTGCTTATGTAAGGTTCAAACCCAAGCCAGGCTAGCACAGAGCCAGTTTTGGGGGACCTTCCCAAGCACGATGAGGTTGAGACCCCTGTGAGGGCTGCTCTAAGCCTCAGCTGCGGAGCTGGTGGGGGGGAGGCGGGGGGGTGGGGGGTGGTGGAGTGCTGGGGGGGTTCCTGGCTTCTCCTATACCATTTCTCTGAGTGGGGGAGTAACAATACCGTGTCATCAAATATAAGAGCCATGGGAAGTGAGATATACTTTTACTTTATGAATCACCACAAAAAGAAAAGACTTAGCAGCCAGGGATGACACTTTGGACCTAGAGAGGCAGCATGACCTCTGGGACAGTAAACTGTGACACATGGGATTAGTAATAGGCCTAAGCCGTAGTTACAAATATCTACGGGAGCCCTGGGGAAAATGCTTTGCCAGCACGCTCTCACCCTCACCATGCTTCGGGTTCTGTTAAGGACCCTGGGTTACAGGTGGGGCCCAGGTTATAGAGGTGGGGGGCCCCAGGATGGGGTCTCAGGTTACCATTGAGGGGCTCCAGTTTCTAGGTGGGGTCCCCAGGTTATGCGTGGAGGCTCTAGGTTTAGGTGTGGGGCCCAGGTTACAGATGGGAGCCCCAGATTACAGGTAAGGGGCCCCAGGTTACAATGGGAGGCCTCAGGTTATAGACGGGGGCCGCAGGTTGTAGTGGGGGACCCAAGGTTATAGGTAGGGGGGCTCATGTTACAAGTGAGGGGCCCCAGGTTTGAGGTGGGGACCCCAGGTTATAAGTAGGAGCACCAGGTAATAGCAGGGGGCCCCAGGTTATAGGTGGGTGGCCTCAGATTATAAATAGAAGTCTCCAGGTTACAGGTGGGAGCCCCAGATGACAGGTAGGGGACTCCTGGTTATATGTTGGGGCCCCAGGTCATAGCAGGGGGCCCCAGGTTATACATGGAGCCCTCTAGGACTCAGGACTTTCCTCTGCCCCTGTCTCCTCCTGTGTACCCCATCCCTCTCACCTCTCACTTCTCCCAATCCCGCACAACTGTCACACACAGACACGCATACTCAGCAGGGCCCCAGACTTGCTCGCTCCCTCGCAGCCCCCTCGCTGACCCCCTTGCTTCCCTCAGCTCTGATAGCAAGACCCCTTCACCCATTCCGTGAGGACCGAGGAGGCAAAGGTCCTCCTGGACCCTCTCCTGGCCAGCTGCCCCACCCTGGGTCTCCTCCCACTTGGCGGGTCTCTTAAATGTTGGGCTCTGGGCCCCAGGACCACCCCTCTCCAGAGGCCCAGCTAAGCCCCCCACCTGCGGAGTGGGGCTCCCAGGAGCCGGAGGTGTCGTTTCAAAAACGGGGTCAGCCTCTGCCAGGAAGCCAGCCATGGTTAGGTTAGGGGCTGCGTCTGTGTGGGCCAGCGTGGCCGCCAGGGGGCGAGTGGGGATCGTGGCCGAGGTTAGCCGGGTACGGGCGTGAGCATGTGCATGTGTGCGTGAGTGTGTGTGTGTGTGTTGCCAACACGAGAAGCCACCTCAATGAGAAGTCCGCGCACCGCAAGGAAGAGTAGCCCCCGCTCGCCGCAACTAGAGAAAGCCCCTGTGCAGCAATGAAGACCCAACGCAGACAAAATTAAATAAATAAGTTTATCAAAATAAGAAAAAAAAAAAAGCCCCCGTTCCCCCCCTGTAGTTAAATCCCTCCCCCAGCCCTTCTCAAGTGCGGATCAAGTTTTGGCCTCTTATTTTGATCTTCTCTGGGATGTCACGCGGTGGAATCAGACAGTAGGAGCCTGCTCTCCTTCACCTCACATAATTCATCTGCGATTCATCAGCATTCTTTTTTTTTTTTTTTTTTTTTTTTTGCGGTACGCGGGCCTCTCACTGTTGTGGCCTCTCCGTTGCGGAGCACAGGCTCCGGACGCGCAGGCCCAGCGACCATGGCTCACGGGCCCAGCCACTCCGCGGCATGTGGGATCTTCCCGGACCGGGGCACGAACCCGCGTCCCCTGCCTCGGCAGGCGGACTCTCAACCACTGCGCCACCAGGGAAGCCCGCATCAGCATTCTTGAGAGCACTGACTACTCGTTAGGTCTGGATGATGTTCCTTCGTACGGACATCCTGTAGGGTTGTTTCTCATCCTTTGACCAGTTGAGAACCATTTGGGTTGTCTTCAGTTTTTGGTGATTACAAGTCATGCTACTATGAACACGTGTGTGCAGCTTTTTCTGTGGACAGAAGACTTCATCTCCCTTGGGTTAACACCCAGGAGTGGAACAGCTGGATCATCTGGCAATTCTGCATTTCACATTTTGAGGAACCGCTGAGCTGTCTTCCAAAGTGGCTGCATCCCTGCTGGCAACATCTGAGGGTTCTGGTGGTTCTGCATCCTTGCCAGCACTTCGTTTTGTCTAAATTTTTTTGGTTTTGGTTTTGCCATTCAAATAGGTGGCACGTTAACACACAGGCATGCACAAAAATGTGGCCACATAGAGGAAAGGATGGAGGTTCAGTTATGTGCTAAATAAATATAGTAGAATGTTAATCGTAGGAGCTAGGTTTTGAGTTTTTAACCGCAAAATCCTTTCAACTCTTCTCCACACTTGAAAATATTCATAATAAAAAGTTGGAAGAAATAATCCAAGGGACTTCCATGGTGGCGCAGTGCTTAAGAATCCTCCTGCCAATGCAGGGGACACGGGTTCGAGCCCTGGTACGGGAAAATGCCATATGTCGTGGAGCAACTAAGCCCGTGTGCCACAACTACTGAGCCTGCGCTCCAGAGCCTGCGAGCCACAACTGCTGAGCCCGCGTGCCACAACTACTGAAGCCCGCGCGCCTAGAGCCTGTGCTCTGCAACAAGAGAAGCCACCGCAATGAGAAGCCCGCGCACCGCAACGAAGAGTAGCCCCCGCTCACCGCAACTCGAGAAACTCTGCGCGCAGCAATGAAGACCCAACGCAGCCAAAAATAAATAAATAAATTTATAAAAGAAATAATAATCATCCAAGGGTGAACTGGAGAAAAAACAGGGGGTGGATACTGGTTGAGGCTGGATGCGGGGGGGCGGGGGGTGTCCATCTACTTTCTCCTCTCCTGTGTGTTTGAAATACTCCATAACAAAGAGTTAGGGGCTCATACCTCACGCCCCTTAGGTTGGCTATGAAGGAAAAAAAAACAGAAATAACAGGCTTTGGTGAGGATGTAGAGAAATTTTTGGAAGCCTTGTGGACAGCTGGAGGGAACGTAAGAGGGTGCAACTGCCATGGAAAACAGCCTGGAGGTTGCTCAAAAAATTAAACATAGAATCACCATATGACCCAGCAATCCCACTCCAGCGTACATACCCAAAAGAATTTAAAGCAGGGACTCGAAGAGGTATTTGCACACCCGTGTTCACAGCAGCATGATTCACAAGAGCTGAAAGGTGAAAGCAACCCTAGTGTCCATCGAAATATGATGGATAAACACAGTGTGGTCCATCCACACCACGTGGTCCATCCATGGTCATCCTCAGCCATGAAAAGGGGAGAAGCACTGATACTCGTTACCACGTGGATGGACCTTGAGAACACAAATGCTGAGTAAGAGAAGCAAGGCATAGAAGGACACACAGTGTGTGATTCCACTCATAGGAGGTCCTTACGGTTAAGATAGTGAAATTTATGTTATGTGTTATGCTATTTTATGTTACGTTACCCCTAAACGTACGTTACATTACGTTCTCTAAAAATTTGGAGGTCCAGGAAACAGTCTCTGGTCTTCGCTGGTGGGACCAAATGGTCCCCCCAAGGGCAGTGAGGCCACATCTTCTGAAATGACAGACAGCTGCCAGGGCTTGCTCCCTGGTTCACTTGCCCACGTGGAGGAGTCGGGACCACGTGGCTGCCCCTGGCAACCCCAGGGGGCTAGGTCAGGGTATTGTCTGGCTGAGATTCCTCTGGAAGGACACCCAGGGCACCGTGGGAGGGGGATGTTCATCTGGGCACACCTTTTTGTGGTAAAATACACATAATATAAAATTAACCATCTTCCCCATTTTTAAGCTGACAGCTCAGTGGCATCGAGCACCTTCACACTGTTGGGCAACCATCCCCACCATCCATCTCTAGAACTTTCTCATCTTCCTAAATTGAAACTCTGTCCCCATGAAACCCTGACTCCCCACCCCTCCGCCAGCCCCTGGCCCCCACCATCTACTTCCTGTCTCTGCGGATGTGACTCCTCTGGGGACGTCATGTGAATGGAATCAGACTGTATTTGCCCTTCTGTGTCTGACGTATTTCACTGAGCATCATGTCCTCAAGGTTCATCCACAGTGAAGCAGGAAATCTTCCTTTTTAAGACTGAGCAATATTCCACTGTGTGGATGGCTCATGTGTGTTTATCCCTCATCTGTCGATGAACACTTGGGTTGCTTGCACCTTTGGCCATTGTGAATCCGCTACTGTGAACATTCACACACAGGCAGGTACCTGTTTGGGTCTCTGCTTGCAGGTCTTCTAGTTCACACCTGGTAGAAGAGCTGGTGGGTCAGGTGGCAATTCTGTTCAACTTTTTGAGGAGCCACAGACTCTCCCACAGCAGCTGCCCTCTGGATGTCCTTTTGACTCTTGAATTTTGAAACAAGGGAATGAACTACCTATTCAAAAACTTAAATCATCACAGGGAAACAAATCAGCAAGTTCTAGACTGTGGGAAACTTAACAGGAAAAACAACTGGGTTTCATGCATAAAAGCACAAAAAACAAAAAAACCCACCAAACCACAGAAAAAAGGGGGGGGGAGGTGAAGCTATAAATTAAGACGTGAGCGGCATCAGCTACATTTTGTTTATTTGTTTATCCATCGATAGGCATGAAATGACCAGGTTGGACTGGGTCACCAGGGCCAGCATCTGCTGAGATGCTGTGGGCACCAAAAACCTTGAGCAAAAGAATGAGTGAGTGAATGAATGAATGGGTGGAGTGAATGAATAAATGAGTGAGCGAATGAATGGAGTGAGTGAATGAAGGAAGGAAGCAAGGAGTGAGTGAATGAATGAGTGAGTGAAGGAAGGAAGCAAGGAGTGAGTGAATGAATGAGTGAGTGAAGGAAGGAGTGAGTGAATGAATGAATGAGCGAATGAATGAATGAGGAGTGAGTGAATAAATGAGTGAGTGCGTGAATGGAGTGAGCGAATGAATGAGTGAGTGAGCGAGCGAATGAGTGAGCAACTGGGGTGATGAAGGAGGAGAAAACCTGCCCGTGACCACTCCAGTTTGCTTAGGACTCCAGGTTCCCAGCCCCAGCTCTGGGTTTCCAGACCTACCTTGAGCCTCTGTGGGCCCACCTCTGAGATAAGCTTCTCATTCAGATCCAGGATCCCTGGGTGGCCAGGGAAACGCCAAGGAAGGGGCAAGGCCGACGGCCAGCCCTGTGGGAGCAGGGTCCTGGCAGAGGAGGGTCCCTAGGGTATCTGTCCCCACTGTGCCCAGGGCTCTGCTCTCCCTGACAACCGCACCCTCACATTGATCCTTCTTGGCTTTAATGGCAGGGTTGGGGCTTGGGGGCAGCACTTACTAGAATCGGACACCTGTGGGGTGGGAGAGACATCTGTCAGTATTACCCTCCCTCCCGGGACCATTAGCCCATCAGCCCATTGCTGGGCTTTGGGAGCCAGAGATGTGGTGGCCGGCTTGACACACAGCCAGGCCAGCACAGACCTGAAATTCCGGGACATCATTGGGTACTAGCCCCCATTCTACAGTTGGGGAAAATGAGGCTTGGGAGGGGAAGGCTGGATTGGGGGTGGATGAGGGACCCACCAGCCCAGTGTGCCTGGTGGTCTGGGGCATGTGGCTTTGGCTAGGGGTCATTTTGTTCCAGTCACATTGTCCTTTCATCTCCAGTCACCAGAGCAGCTTATGTCTTACCCCAGGGCCTTTGCAATTGCTTTTCCCACAAGTGTCCACACAACTCACTCATTCAGGTTGTGGCTTCAGGTCCCCTGACCCTCCTGGCTAAGCCCCCACCCTGACACACACACACACACACACACACACACACACACACACACACACACACACACACACACACACACACACACACACACACACACACACACACTGCCCCCATCAACCCAGGCTGCAGGATCCTGTTGCCCTATTCGACATGATCTCACAAGGTTGTGCTGTGGTTCTAAGGCACAAGCATGTGTAGGTGCACAGGATTCAGGTGTGGCTTCTTCTCCCACCTGCTGCCTGGGAAAGCTGGAGGCCTCATGCCCCAGGCCACCTAAAGAGTGACAGTTATCATCATAGTGCTGACCCGGAGTTCACCTCTTGCTGGCTTGGAGGCCAAGATCCTTCCTCCCTCTCACCAACCCCTTTTTTTTTTTTTTTCCGGTACGTGGGCCTCTCACTGTTGTGGCCTCTCCCGTTGCGGAGCACAGGTTCCAGACGCGCAGGCTCAGCGGCCATGGCTCATGGGCCTAGCCGCTCCGCAGCATGTGGGATCTTCCCAGACCGGGGCACGAACCCGTGTCCCTCGCATCGGCAGGCGGACTCTCAACCACTGCGCCACCAGGGAAGCCCTCACCAACCCCTTTTGACAGAGGGGACTCCTGGGCTCAGAGAGGTCCCTGCATCCTTGCCCAGGGATGTACATCCATGTAGAGCAGGGCTCAGCCAATCCTTTGTGTCAAGGGCCAGAGAACAAACATTTTCAGCTTTGCGGCTGGATGAACTCTCGTAACTGCTCAGCTCGGTCCGTTGTGTCACCGAAGTAGCCACAGATGATGCTTAATGGAAGGTATGTGTCCGTGCCAGTGAAACTTTGTTCGTGGACAGTAAAATGTGCATTTCATGTCATTTTCACGTGTCACAAGAGAAGTCTTCTGATTTTTTTCACCCGTTTCAAAATGTAAACATCACTCTTACGGTGATAGAGTCCTCATTACAGACGGACGGTGGCTGGACCAGGCCTGCAGACCAGAGTCTGCAGACTCCTTCAGGCAACCTCACTCTATTTCACTCAAGCACTGAGCTGCAAGACGGTGGTCCTTCTTTGCTAAGGCTGGAGGCTGTGTGGAGGACAGGCCCTTAAGTGGCCTGTGATTCCACCTCCTGCTGGTCATGCCTTGGTGTCGTCCACTCCCCTTGAGGTGGGCGGGACAAACAGGCTGTGGACGAGGTGACATCATACACGACCAGACCTACATCCCCTCCCTGTGGGTTTGACAAAGTGAGAAGCTGAGTTGGAGAAGCCCACGTGCAGCCGAGGGCAGCCTCCAGCCAACAGCTAGCAAGAAACAGGACCCTCAGTCTTAAAACAGCAAGGAAATAAATCCTGCAACAACGTGAGTGGGCTGGAAAGCAGCCCCCTCCATGGTGGAGCCTCCCGATCAGCCCCCAGCCCTGGCCAACACCAGTGATTCAGCCTGAGCAGAGGACCCAGCTCCACCAGCCTTGGAAACTGTGAGATAATCAATGCGTGTGTTGTTTTAAGCCTCTGTGTTTGGAGAAATTTGTTATGCAGCAGCAGCTAACTAATACAAGCTATATGTGGGGACCATCCCAGCTTCCACCACTTGTCAGTCCATTCATTACTTTACATCCAGCATGTATTTATTGAGCACTACTGTATACCACTCATTCATTTATTGATGCTGCCACCCCCAAAGCCCAGAGCGGGATGACTGGCCAACCTTGCCCAGCAGGGGTCTCTGCTGCCCAGGGCTACTCCTCCTGTTTCCAATCCAGTCCAGAGGGTCCTTATCCCACTGGCTGACTTTATACACCCCACTAGCTGACACCATGGAGTTCTTACCCCATTGGCTGACTCCATACAACCATGTGATCCCAGCTCGGCCAATCAAGTCTTTCCCTTACCTGGCCACAGAGATTGGTTCAACAAGGACATGTGACTAAAGTTGGGCCCCAGAGATTGGCTCAACAAGGACATGTGACTAAAGTTGGGCCGATCAAAACCTTCCCTGTGACTTTTGCTGCTTTTCTTGAGGAAGAAGTGCTGACCTTCTTCTGGGGCTGTTAGGCTGATGGGGGGATTTGGTCTGGGGCTGCCGGCACCATCTTTGTCCCCTCAAAGGGGGAGACTGTTGAGGAAAAAAGCCAAGAAAGAGGATGGCAGAACTGAGAGATGGAGAGGTAGACAAATCTTTGCAACACTGTTTGAGGGTCCTGGATCCAGCTGAGCCTGAAACTAGCTGGACCAGGGACGGTCCTGCCCCCAGGGGACACTGAGCAACACCTGGGGCGTCTGTGGTTGTCAAGACTGTGGGGCTCCTGGCATCAAGTGGATGGGGGGCAAGGAGGCTGCTCCACACCCCACAGTGCCCAGGATAGCTGCAAAACACAAAGAGCCATCTGGTCCCAAATGTCAGCAGTGCTGAGGGGGAGAACTCTGAGTTAAATCTATCCCTGGACCTTTCAGTTCCATGAGCAAAATTTCTCATTTAAAAGAAAAAAGTGCCAGTTTCAGTTGCAGTTTCTGTCACTTGCAACCAAAAGATTCTAATCAAACTGGAGTTAAGACTCATGCAGGGGGTTTTGGATATGGAAGCTACGGTGGCCAGCCTGGCTGGATTTCATTCCACAGGGTGGGGTGGGAGGACAGGTCAGTCCTTACACTTTCATTATTTTTAATAGGCTTATTTTAGATTCATAGAAAAGTTGCAAAGATGGTACAGGGAGTTCCTGTATCCTGGTACCCACTTTGTCCTGCCGTTAACATCTTCCACGAGTGACAATGACATTTGTCGTTGATACATTATTATCAACTAAAGTCCTCGTTTTTTTTTCAGATTTCTTTAGTTCTTCCCTAATGTCCCTTTTTTGTCCCCAAGACTCCATCAGGATTCCACATGACATTTAGTTGTCACATCTCCTTAGGCCCCTCTGGGCTGTGACAGTTTCTCAGACTTCCCTTGTTTTTGATGACTGGACAACTTTGGAAGGGGTTTGTCTGGTGTTGTTCTCAGGGTTCAACCGGAATGATGGGCTTGGGGAGGAAGACCATAGAGGGGAGGGGGCTTCTGATGCCATCACTTCAAGGGTCCATGCTGCCCACACCGATGATCACAGTCAGGGGCCACGGAACTTCTTGAGTGTGTTTGCAACTATTTTTTTTGTTTTTTTGGAGGCCTTACTGGGATTTGAATGCAACTTTAGTTTAGGATTTGATGACCACCTGGCCGTGACATCTATCACCCCTTTGATTGCCTTTTGCTGCTGCTTCTTTTTTTTAAATTTTGGTGAAATTCGCATGACATACAATGAAGGATTTTTTTTAATGTTATTTATTTATTTGTTTATTTTATTTATTTATTTTTAGCTGCGTTGAGTCCTCATTGATGGGCACGGGCTTTCTCTAGCTGCGGCGAGCAGGGGCTACTCTTCTTTGCAGTGCACAGTCTTCTCTTGCTGTGGAGCATAGGCTCTAGGCACCTGGCCTTCAGTAGTTGTGGCACGCGGGCTCAGTAGTTGTGGCTCGTGGGCCCTAGGGTGCAGGCTCAGTAGTTGCAGCACACGGGTTTAGTTGCTCTGTGGCATGTGGGATCTTCCCGGACCAGGGCTCAAACCCGTGTCGCCTGCATTGGCAGGCGGATTCTTAACCACTGCGCCACCAGGAAAGCCCCATGGACATGGGTTCGAGCCCTAGTCCGGGAAGATCCCACGTGCCGTGGAGCAACTAAGCCCCTGCACCGCAACTACTGAGCCTGCACTCTACAGCCCGCGAACCACAACTACTGAGGCTTCGTGCCACAACTACTGAAGCCTGCGTACCTAGAGCCCGTGCTCCGAAACAAGGGAAGCCAGTGCAATGAGAAACCCGCGCACTGCAACAAAGAGTAGCCGCTGCTCGCCCCAACTAGAGGAAAGCCCGCACACAGCAATGAAGACCCAACACAGCCAGAAATAAATAAATAAATTTTTAAAAATAAATAAATAAAGTGTACGGGACAGTGGCTTTTAGCACATTCACCTTGTACAATCACCATCTCTCTCTAGTTTCAAAATATTGTCATCACCCCCTAAAAACATCGAGTACCCAATAGCACTCCCCCCCACCCGCCTTCCCAGCCCCGAAAACCACGAACCCACTCTCTGTGTCTGTGGATCTGCCTGTTCTGGACGTTTCCCGTCAATGGAATCACACCCTGTGTGTCCTTCTGTGTCTGGCTTCTCTCTCTGAGCATCGTGTTCTCACGGTCCGTCCACGTTGTAGCGAGTGTCGGGGCTTCACCCCTTTTCAGGGCTGAGTGATGGTCCCGTGTGTAGAGGGACACATCATGTGTATCCATTCATCAGCTGAAGTACATTGGGTTTGTTTCCACTTCTTGGCTGTGATGAATCGTGTTGCTGTGAATTTGTTTTTTTAAACAATTTTTACCATAAAGTCCCCAAGCTCATACTGGTTCATGACAAATTCTCACAAAAACCCTCCAAGGGAGGTACCATGATTTTTCCCATTTTATAGGTGGGGAAACCGAAGCATGTAGAGATTAAGTAACCTGCCTGGGGTGACCCAGCCACTGGCAGAGCTGGATTTGAACCCAGGAAGTGTTAACCTCATGGTCTGCTGCTGGACCTCCACTCCATTCTGCTGGTCATTTTTGCAGCCCTGGGGACATGACACGACCATCAGAGAAGGACAAACACCCCAGACCAGCTCCAATAGCCACCCCCAAATTCTCACCCATTGGAACCCAGATTCCTGGCCTCACCCTGCAGATTCTGATGGGGACACCTGACCCAGGGCTGGGGAGTCTGGCTTCTCCCTCAACTTAGGGGATGCAGGAGGGTGGGATTCCACAAAGTTTTACAAATGCCCCCAGTGCCCCTCAGCAGCCTGGCCGCTCACGTGCCACTGGGGCCTGGACGTGAGTCAGCTTGGCCCCGGCTGGTTTGGAATTTCCCCGTGGGTCCGGGCAGATCCAAGGTGAAGGTTCAGAAAGTTCCAGCGCAGGTGACATCAGTGTGCAGGGCTGGCTGTGGTCTACACCCGAGAGGACGGGCCGGGGCAAGGAGAGGTTTGGTCCACCTGCTCAGACCCTCCTCTGGCCCTTGTGTTGCAGGGACTTGCCGGGAAAGGCCAGCATAGCCGTGCCCTGTGCTGCAAGGGTGTCCTGTTCCCTTGTGACCCAGGAGCATAACGGGTGTGCCCTGCTCTCTGTTCCATCCCTTGTGCCTGGCCCAGGATGATAAATGTTTAATGGATGAACATGTGGCCTCAAACTTGCGGTCAGCCTCGTCTCTGTGCCCTGCGGCAGCCCACCCACCTCCCTCCCGGGGCCCTCTCCCCTTCCTATGTCCACCCTTGCCCTAGCTGCCTTTCTGCTGGTGCTCTAAATCCTCCTATTTTCCTACTGCCCTGGGGATAAAGCTAAGCCGAGTCCCCCTCTGAAGTGGGGTTGGGGGTGAGAGCACATCCTGAGGGTCCTCACCTCTCTCCAGCTCAGGCCTAGCTCACTGCTGGCCTTTGATAAAAAGAAATTCAAAGTTTGGCTCCTTTGGCTTTGGGACAGCAGCTGCACCTCCTCCAGTCTCCATCTTTCCACCAGATGAGCTTTGGAGAGGTGGCCCCTCTGTGCCGCCCTGTCCAACATATGTGGCAGATGGAGTGACCTCCAGCCCCACCCTGACCATACCACACCATTGCTCCATAACCTTCAATAGCTCCCTAGTGTCCCCAGGATAAAGGCCTCGCCCTAGCTTTCCACGCCCCCCACCATGCCACCTCTCCCTTCCCAGCCTCGCTCCCTGTCCCCCGCCCCCCCCGGGGGGGGTTCCTAGTCAGGTGTCACATTTAACCCCTGCTGCCCTTGTGTCCCAGGCTCCGTGCAGAGGCAGGAAGCCCTGTCTGGGGCGGATCTCAAACCCGTTAGACAGGTTTGCTGTTCCCTGAAGTGGCTCTGGCTCAGAGGCAGCCCTGCCCAGGCCTGGCAGGATCCCGCTCTGGGCTCAGGCCAGGCAGGAGGGAGCCGTAGGGCCCTGGAAATCGCCAGCCGGCGCCACCTGAGGACACCTCCGGGCAAGTGGCAGGTGGGCCGGGTACAGGGAGGGCGTGGTGGCTGGACTGGACAGAATAGGCTCCAGGCTGGAGGGCTAGTGAGAGCCGGAGATAGAGGTGGGGACAGCGACAGAGACAGACAGAAAGACAGAGAGAGAGGCGGCAGAAAAGAAGGAAAGTGACCAGAGACAGAGGCCGGGGAGGGCACAGACGTGGCTTGTGGGACCTTGCTGCCTCTGCCTCAGTTTCCTCTTCCACACCCTGGGGAGGCCTGACTGGGACTTGAGAAGGAGAGAAAAGAGGGGAGTGGGACAACGGATGGGAAAAGATGGGGAGGAGGGGGAGAGGGGAGGGGTGGGGTAGGTGAGAACCCAACCCGCTGAGCCGGGGGGAAGTGGGTGTGGAAAGGAGAAGTGGTGAGGGACCCAGGCCCTGAGGAACAGGGAGGGAGGAGGTGCTCCGTGGCCCGGGAACGCCGGGGCTTTCCAGAACGTGGAGAAACAGGAAGTGGCTAGTCTCTGCCCCCGCTGGCTGGATGGGCCAGGCAGGGCCCACCTGCCCCGCCTCACCTGCCCGATCCCCCAGGGTTCCTCCTCCCTGGATGGGCCTGGCCCAGGAGTCCTTCCCAGGAGGGAAACAGAGGCTGGCGGGTGGGTGGGGCGGTTTCTCCTAACTGAGGGTTAGCCCAAGAATCTCCTGACTGACAAGGAAGCCCCCAGGGATCTGACCTCTGTCAATCTGAAGTTTTCTGCTCTTGAAAATAATGACCTGCACAGTAAGCTTGCCTGTATGTTGGTGCTAGCATCTCGCCAATTTAGCAGGCGGAAACACCAAGGCTCGGAGAGAGGGAGCTGCTCGCCTGGCCCCCTCCTGGCTTGGCTCATGGGCCCCATTTCTCTCTGTGGTCTCCCCATGTCGGGTCCCTTAATTTCACTGATAAAAACACTGGACTCCCAAACGAGTTAGATGTGAATTTCAGATACATGGAGGCTACTTCTTTAGTATAAGTATATCCCAAATATTGCCTGCGATATACTTGCACTAAAAAGTTATTCTCCGTGTACCTGAAATTCACATTTAAGTGGGTGTCCTGCATTTTATCTGGCGACCCTACTTCCTCGAGCCTGGTCAACGTGCCTGGGGTACAGTTAGGGGGCCCCTGCATGGGGCGGGGGCAGAGGGAGGGCTTGAAGAGGAGGCTTTTTTACCTCAAACAGCGCTTCACCAGACAGACCTGTGGCCTTCTGTGAGCCCTTTTCTCACCGGACGAGGAGCCTTGGGCATTTCTGACTATTGAGTGTTCACTTAGGTGACCAGATCCAGATGTTCACCTAGAAATATTCATAATGGCTTAATACTAGGCACTGTTCATTTAGCTGTCTGAACAGCCTTGGAGATAGATACTATTATCCGTGGGAAACGGAGACACAGAGAGGTTAACTCACTTTTCAGGGGTCACACAGCACCCAGCCCAGAGCCATGCCTCGAGTTCCAGAGCTGCATCCTTTCTACTCTCCCAGGCCTCCTCTTGCGATTCCCTGGAAATCCCCAAATCTGACTAATTCCCTAGACATCCCCAGACTTGGCTGTTTCCTCCATGCTGAGATGGCTGGACCCACCCCGGCCTGGGCAAACTGCCCCCATTTCAGGCAGAGTTACCCATAGAGACCCTGTGTTTACCCGAGGTGGACGTGGTGGAGGTCGAGTCCACGCTTCCCTGCAGCTTGCTCCCTGACCTGGGCCAGCTGCGAAACACTTCTGTGCCTCACTTTCCCCACCAGCAAAACGTAGGTAATACCGGTCCCGACCCCAGAGGGCCACAGTGGGAACAGGGCCCGCTTCGGGGGCGTGTGACTCAGGACCTCGCCCAGGCCTGGCGCTGGGGCGGTGGCGGTGGTGCTCTGCTCAGTTGAATGCTCTGCGGTTTCCAACTTGAAGTTCTTAATACTTTTTGAACAAGGGGTCCTGCGTTTTCACGTTTCACTGGGCCCTGCAAATTGCGTGGCTGGTGCTGTGTAAGTGGAAACAGGAAAATGCCACCAGATACCCTGTAAATCAGTTTATTCACCCTTTCAAAGCTTAAGTGTCTGTTGCTCAATTTGATTTCTTCTCATTAGCTGTAAAAAATAGTTCCAAAGTCAAGGTTATAACCCAATTGCCGAAAACTACACATGCCAAAGTGAAGCTTGCTCTGGATAAATCACTTCTCTCTGGGTCTCAGTTTCCCCATCTCCTCCCTTGTGCTTGTGGGTTTGGGCATAGGGGTCCTTGGCCTGAATTTTTTAGGGCAAACAGATTTTAAACAGACCAAGCCTTTGAACAGCTTATAATTTGCCCTTCTTGGGACTTCCCTGGTGGTCCAGTGGTTAAGGCTCGTGCTTCCAATGCGGCGGGTGCGGGTTTGATCCCTGGTTGGGGAACTAAGATCCCACATGCTGCACAGTGTGGCCAAAATAATAATAATAATAATTTCCTAAGTTTAGCTGCCTGGCAAACTCCTACTTGAACTTCAAAGCCCCAGCTTCAACACCCCCTCAACCCCTCCTTCCACGATGCCCTAGGCAGACACTGTACTCCTCCCTGGGCTCTAGGCTTGATCTTGCAGATGGAAGTGTCTGGTCCTGGCCCTATTTCCCCTAGCCTGGGGGCTTCCTGAGGGCGGGGTTGATAACTGAGTCCTCTCTGGGGCCCCGATTTGTCTCCAGGCACGTAGCAGCATCCATAAGAATTCACTGAATAGATAAGTAAGTGGAGAGGTGATCTCTAAATTCAAGGGGTACAGGAGGCCTCTGGCTGGTGGTGAGGTGGGTCCAGGGATATGGTGGTATCTTCATTCCTGCACATCCTGCTGGGGAGGGGATGGTGCCTCCTGCCCTGGCTCTGCCTGAACCACCAGGCCCACCCCGTGGTGGGCCCAGTGGGCTCTAGTCGCAGGAACACAGCTTGTCTGTGCCAGGGCTGAGTCCCATCCTGTTCCTGGCAGTAAGGCAAATCCCAGCATCATCTGCATCAGGCCCCTAGAAGCCCTAACAGGGAGGGAGCCAGGAGGGGAGCCACCCAGACCCCGTGGCCCTGCCTGAGAGGATCCAGCTTTTTCTCCTGGTGGCCCCTGGGGCTTATCAGACGCCTTGTGTCAGGCTCCCCATTGGGGTGGGGGGTGGTCCCCGGACTCCTATTCTGGGGTGGAGACAGATTCATGAGCAGACTACTTTCGGTGGGGAGGCAATAAAGGGAGGGGGCATGACTGGGGGACCCAGGGCCCTTTCAGATGGTTTCGAGGCCAAGATCTGGGTTGTCCAAGAGCCCCAATGGCTGACAGGTCAGGGTCGGAGTGAACCAGGGGAGGGCACAGCCGTGCAAAGGCCTGCAGGTGGGGGTGATTCCTCATGCTACAGAGGAGGAAACTCGCGAGGGAAGCCAGTAACAGTCAGGACGGGATTCAAATCCAGGACCCATGTAGTCTGAGCCTCTCCCTAAGGCGGAAGGGCCTCAAGGGGCTCAGGGGCCGTCGCGAGATGGCCCCGCCCAAGACCCCGCCCACCAGAGGCTCCGCCCCACGGCATGACCGGAAGTGCGCGGGGCCCCCAAGATGGCGCCCGAAACCCGGAAGTGAGCGGGGCCGCGGCGAAGCTCGGAGGAACGGAGGCGCCGCGGGCTCCGCGCCCGGCCGGACCCGGGTCCGAGGTGAGGCGCGCCCGGCCCCACCCCCCGGCCCGTCCCCGCCGTCCCTGCCCGGCTGAGCCGCGCTCCCCGGCCTGCGCGGGCCCTGGCACCCCGCGGCCGCCAGCGCCCCGTGCCGGGGGTTCCGGGGTTCCGGGGTTCCGGGGCAGCGGGCGCGGGGAGCGCGGTGGCGTGTCCCCGCCCTCCTGTGCGACCCCCGACAACGTCCTCCGCCGCGATCCTGCGACCGCGTCGTCCGTCGTGAACTCTCTCTAACCGCGTCCTCCTCGGCGACCCTCGACCTTGCGCTGCTCCGTGACCCCCGCCCGACATTCGCCTTGGCGTGAACCCTGAACCCAGGCGACTCCCCAGCCTTTTCCTCTCGCCCTCCTCGGCGATTCCCTGACCCCTCCCGTCTTGGTGATCCCCGGACTTTACTTTGGTGACCCTTGACCCCGCACTTCTCTGTGACTCTCCTGCAGTTGGTGACCCCCTCCTGACTGCTCCTCCGTCATTCCCCGATCCCTCTGTTCTTGTGACTTTCCAGCTCCATTACCTTAGCCCCCCTTTTCTGGGTGACCCCTGACCCCAGGCTGCTTGCAGATTCCTGCCCTTCCTCCTCAGTGTCCCCTCTCCCAGGACCCCTCCTGTCCTGGCTTCTCCACCCTGGGGCTGTTGTTCCCTGTGTTTCCACTGGTGGGATCCTGTGGCCTTGGGATGGGGGCCTTGCTGGTATTAGCTGAGCTGGCAGAGCGTGTTGGGTGGGAGTGTCTCCTGGAGCTGGCACTGGAAACAGCCCCCAAGGATGTGCCGGCGGAGGTGGTGGGCAGAGGGCTGCCGGGGCTTGGAGTGGGTGGAGGAGCAGACTGTGACGGTGGATGGGGACAGTGAGGCCCCCTCCCAGCACCCCAGCACTGGCCGGGAGAGGTCGGGGTGGGGGAGCAGAGGCGTGGACAGCCAGGCAGGAGTGTCTCATGGCATCGTGTTGTTAACGTCCTGGAAAAGGAAAAAGAACCGAGCGTGTGAAGTGTGTCTGCCCCCCCTCGGCTTCTGCTTCCCGGAATGCGCCTTGGTCCTGCCTGCCCTGGACATCCTTTCTGCCTGTCCACTGCCTGGCCCGGCCAGGTTTGTGGTCATCTGTTTGCACGAGGGGCGGGCCTGGATGTGGCCTGGGATGGAGCTGCTGGCAGTCGCGGGGTGGGGGTGGGGGGGTGCGAGTGAGTGTTCCACGTGTGGCGAGGGGGCTGGTGTCGGACGGACTTTAGGTGGGAACCTGCCTACCTGCTGCCGGGCCAGGTGATCTAGCCCCGAGCCCACCATGGTGGGTCTGCCCCGGTACGAAAGGTTCGAGGGATCTGGGGCTGGTCCCCAGGGGCTGGAGAGCCCGGAGGGAAGAAAGGCTACCTGTCAGAGGCGTGAGACTCCAGACAAGTCAGTGGATGTGAGGCCCGCCCTTCCTCCAGGCTGGGCGGCCAGGGCTGGACCTGACCCTGTGTTTCCGGTCCCTGCCCTGGGCTCTTCGTGCTTGGCTGTGTGGGGAGCTCTGCCCTCAGGGACCCTTGTGAACAGAGGAGAAGCTGCGGGCTCCTGTCCTTGGGGCTGAGACCTGGGGCTCTTGGGCAGTCTGGAGAAGCCACCGCCAGCCCAGCTGCACCTTTTCTTCCAAGCACCCTGGATTTTCCCAGGGGAGTCCCCACAGATGGGTAATGGATGTTTAGGGCTGTCTGCTTGGACCCTGGGTGGGTGGTCTGGGGAAGGGTGGTCCTGGGACACCCCAGGGCCGGGGAGATTCAGGCAGGCGCCTGACAGACCCTGGGGAGCCTGGCGAGTGTGAGACACTGTCCCCAGGGACAGCCAATGGGGACCCAGGGGAAGGCTCTCTGGGATTTTGGAGGGCTGGAGGGCCCTTTGTTTAACTCTGTGAGATGTCTACTCACACCTGCCTGGAGCGGACCCACCCTGTGTGTGTGTGTGTGTGTGTGTGTGTGTGTGTGTGTGTGTGTGAGCGCACGTGCACGCACACACTGGGGAGGTGTTTACACTTTGGCGGCAGGATGGTGGGCCCCGGGGCCCAGATGAGGGGCCTGATTTCCAGGGGAGCCTCACGGCACAGCACAGAAGAGGCAGTTGGCTTTGAAGTCCAGGTGGGGTGGGCCTCAGGTGTGCAGCCCAGGGCCAGTGCTCTCCGGCTGCCTGACCACCTCGACCTGGGTGGGGTGGGGGAACGGAGCTGGCCCCCACTGGGAACATGACCAGCCCAGCTGGCCCAGCTTGGTTCTAGCAAAGTCTCAGACACCCCTCCAGCAGGGGCTGGGCCGGAAACGCTGACCCAGCACAGGGCTCTGGCCACGTGAACAGCTGGGCTGGGAATAAAGAGGCAACTGTGCCCAGTCTCCAGAGGCCGCCTCCCTCCCAGGACGGCCTCCACCCTTGAGGCTTTTACAGAGGCTGCTGGGGGCGGGGATCTGCTTGTTCTCCGTGCAGGGGCGTCTTGTCATCAAAAAGAGGCATCTGGAGGCTGACACACAGAGTGGGGAGACAGGCCCCCGGGGTGTCAGCACAGTTCCAGGGGGTGCATGTGTGTCTGTGCGCGTGTGCGAGTGCATGTGTGCAGATTCGTGTGCAGCAGTGCACATACATGCCAGAGTGTGCACGCGTCACATGTGAGTGCCACGCGCACACGTGTGCATGCGTGTTGCACGTGTGCATGTGCGTGTGTGTGTGTGTGTGTGTGTGTGTCTTGAGTATGTGCAATCCGTCAGTGGGCAGGCTTGGAGCATCTCCAGCCACTTTTCCACAGCCAAGGGCCGTGTGTTCAGATGCGGGGAGGGCTGGTTACGGAAGGCTGCCTGGAGAAGCCGAGAGCGAGGTCACTCAGGCCCGGTCCAGGCCTGGCCAGCCCTGCTCACCCACCATCTCCCCATCTGCCCAGCTTGGGTGCGGCCTGGTGTCCGTGGGCCCCCTCTCCCCTGAGTGGAACCCCAGTCCCCATCCCTTGGAACTACCCTCTCCTCTGCTGCTGGCAGGTCAGTCCCACATGGGTGACCTGAGCTGGGCTGGGGAGGACAGCAAACTTCCTTCATCTTCCTGCCATGGTGACAGCCACCAGCTTCCTCACTGGGAGGTGGGGCCGCCCTGCCCTCAGGCAGGTGACTCAGGTGAGGGCGATTTCTGAGGCTCTGGGCTTGCCAGCCCCCTGGGGCGGGGGGCAGAGCTAAGGACTGTCGTTTATGTACAGCGACAGGGACTGACTTTGAGAACAAGATGCTCAGTGAGAGAAGCCACACACGGAAGGACACACAGTGTGTGATTCCATTGGTGGGAAACATCCAATCCAGAGAGACAGGGTTAGTGGTTGTCAGGGGCTGGGGAGGGGGTGGGGGTGACCGCTGATGGGAGTGAGGTTTCTTTTTGGGGTGACAGAATGTTCTGAAACTAGATGGAGGTGGTGGTTGCAGAAGTCTGGATGTACTAAAGGCCACTGAATTGTTCACTTTAAATTGGTGAAGGTATGGCGTATGAATCGCGTCTCCATAAAACAAAGAAGTGTTAAAAAAAAAGATAGCAGGGCCTGACTGAGCCTTCAGATGCCCAGTGCTGCGGCCTGGGGTGAGCGGGCATCAGCCGGCCCAGAGCATGGAGGTCTGTCTTCTCCCAGCCCCACAAGGAGGGCAGGGGAGGTGCCATCTGCCCATCTTATGGTGGGTGAATGAGGCTCCCCTGGGAGCCCCCAAGCCCCAGCTCTGCCCTGACTGCCACCGGCAGGAAGCGGTCTTGCGGGGACGTAGGCTCTGATGTCTGGGCCTTGGTGCCTGGGCCTTGGTGCCTGGGCTGTGGTGGGAGGCCTGGGAGCCCCTCCCTGAAGCCCGGCCCTGTAGGAGGTAGCAGGCCCTCCTGTAGGTTCCCCTGATTGGCAAGGACACCCCCCCCCCCGCCCCTGCATTCACCCGTTAGGTGACTTGTCCCCTCCCGGGTCGGCTCGGCGCTCCCCCCCGTGCAGCCCACGGGGCAGAAAGGGTGTCCCCCGCACGGCAGGCAGGGACACCACCAGGGAAGGCATTGAACTTGGCCCCGCTGTGTGCCGGGAGTGGGAGTGGGGGCAGCGGTCACCCCGCGCCTCCCTGGGTCCTCAGGCACCCGCTCCCTCCAGGCAGGCGACCGCCCCGCCTTCCCCGCTGGCGCCTTCCCCGGCTGGCCTCGCCCCCGGGCTGCGCCCTCTCTCTGCGGGCAGGTACCTCCCTCCGGGTTGGCCTCCGTCCCCATTGCAGCCAGTCCCCAAGTGAAACCGAAAGAGGTCTCGCCGGCCTCGCTGCCAGGTCCGCAGCTGGCGCGGGAGCCGGGCCACATTCCGGAAGGCCGGCGCCTGGCATTTCCCGGGAGCCGGGGTGGGAGTTGCAGCCCCCGGGTCAGAGGCTGACACAGGAAGCGGGATGGAGGAGGACGGGAGGAGGGAGCGTCCTGGGGCTGCTGGCGCAGTGAGCCTGTATGGCTGTGACTCATCGCCGGATGGAGATGGGGTGAGAATCCTGCGTGGAGTTGGCCGGGAGGCGCCAGGAGCGGGTGTCCCCCAGCACCTGAGCTACGGTGAGGAAAGGCTGGCGCAGGAGCTGGGACAGTGGTGGGGGCAGGGCGAGCCTGAGGGATTGGCCCCTCAGCCCTCAGCCCTCACCTCTCGCGGACCGGACGACGCAGCCCTGCGGCGTTGGGGGGCTCGGAGCTCGGCAGGGGCCGCCAGCAGAGCCGCTCAGAGTGTCTGCAAAGCTCTGCGTGGCCTGCACGGCTTGGGGGCGGGGCTCGGCCCTGGAAGCTTCACAGTGGGGGCGTGAGACCCTCCCCACCACCCACTCCTTGGCCGGCCATGGTGCCACAGGGCGTGGGGGCCCTCCTGGTGTTGCCTGGGGTATGTCTGCGGGCCGGGGCATTTGGGGGCAGTTCCGTGAGATTCAGGCCCTCCAGAGGCCCAGCCACCGTCCTGGGCGCCGGGCTCAGGGTAAGTGAGCCTGCAGGTGGGCGTCGGGCGGCGCTCAGGAGGACCCTGGGTTGGGGGGGAGCTGGGTTGTAACTGGAGAGTCTGGCAGCTCTGCCCCCAGCACCGTGGGCACCAGGAGGAAGGCACCCCATGCTGGGACTGCACCCCAAAATCCAGACCTGCCACTCCCCTTGCAAAACCAGCCCATCTGGAAGCCCCGGGCCGCATCCCTGCGCAGAGGAGGCCCTGCAGCCCCTTTGTGGCCCTGAGGAGGTTCCCTGGCTGCGTGGGGTGGTACTATGCACAGGGTCAGGCCAGTCCCAACCAGGCTGCCTGTCCACTCGTGGGCTGTGTCCTAGCTGGGTTCAGGAGTCTGCTCAGTAACGGCCCCAGAGATGCCCCCGTCCTGGCCCCGGGACCTGCAGACGTGTCACCCCACACACAAAGGCACTTTGCTGGTGGGATTAAATTAGGGGCCCTGAGATGGGGAGGACCCTGGATTCCCCGGGGGGCCCAGTGTCATCACACAGTCGTTATAAGCAGAGGACTTTCTCCATGGAGGCTGAAGGGGACTGAGTCGGAGCTCAAGGGGCCTCCATATGCTGCTGCTGAAGCTGGGCCGCAGCCCCACCTTGCCGACAGGATCAGCACCAAGCCGGGCCTCTGGAGACCCAGAGGCGAGGGCCAGCGAGCTCGCCTGGGCTTCTGACCTGCAGGCCTGGGAGAGGGCCTGAGTTTGTGGTCCTTCATCTCGACAGGAGAAGGGGACGTAGGCTCCATCTGCTGTGATTTGGGGGCGGGTGCCCTTTGGCTTGGGCAAAGGTCTCTTAGGATGTTCTTGGCACCAGGCTGGACCTAAGGAGCCCAAGGAGGGTACTGACAGGTCTGACCACTCGCCTGGGACTAGTGCGACTTGGCTGTGGGCAGCACCAGCCACTGTCTCGCTCCGGACTCTCTGAGGAGCTGGGTGGAGAGACCTGGCATGCCAGCGGGCCTGAGACACTCCTGTCATCAAGCAGCAAGCGACAGGAGGGACAAACCCTTCTCCCCACAGAGCTTGGACAGACTGGGGCACGTCAGTGTCAAAGGACTAGGAAGTTGGGCCTGCTGAGATTTGGCTTTAACATCCACTCGGGAAGAAGACCTGGGGGTCAGAGGAGACCACAAGCTCAGTGTGTCTAAAGCCTTTTATTTTAATTATTTTTTATTTTTGGCTGTGTTGGGTCTTCCGTTGCTGTGTGCGGGCTTTCTCTAGTTGCGGCGAGTGGGGGCTACTCTTTGTTGCGGTGCGCGGGCTTCTCGTCGCAGTGGCTTCTCTTGCGGAGCACGGGCTCTAGGCGTGCGGGCTTCAGTAATTGTGGCTCGCGGTCTCTAGAGCACGGGCTCAGTAGTTGTGGCTCATGGGCTTAGCTGCTCCGTGGTATGTGGTATCTTCCCAGACCAGGGATCGAACCCATGTTCCCTGCATTGGCAGGTGGATTCCCAACCACTGTGCCACCAGGGAAGTCCTTCTAAAGCCTTTTTTTTTTTTTGGCGGTATGCGGGCCTCTCACTGTTGTGGCCTCTCCCGTCGCGGAGCACAGGCTCCGGACGCGCAGGCTCAGCGGCCATGGCTCATGGGCCCAGCCGCTCCGTGGCATGTGGGATCTTCCCGGACTGGGGCACGAACCTGTGTCCCCTGCATCCCAACCACTGCGCCACCAGGGAAGCCCCCTCTAAAGCCTTTTAAAGACCACGAGTAATCACAGGCCCTGAGCACGCGCTTCCCAGTGGAGGAAGCCCGCGTGAAGATGCCCTGCCGCTGTGGGCAGCCGCTCCACACATGTCCACGTGGACGTAGGTTGGAAGGTCCGCCACCAGCAACGGTGGGCCAGTAGGCACCACAGCGGGAGCTTCATCCTGTGGGCTCTCCCCTGGTAAGGCTGGACCACACCTGGGAGTGGGGACCAGGGGTTGGGGCCCCAAGACCCAGGCACAGTGTCCCCAGCTGTGACTAAGGAAGCTCCCGGTCTTCAACCCCATTCCCCACTTGGCCCTCGGGTGGATACAAAGGGCTACGTGCCTCCAAGCTGTGCCGTGAGGGCTGGCGGGGGCGCTGACTGTCCTTCTGAGGGCTGTAAGGCAACGACAGGCCCTTATGGATGCGGGGCGGCCGCTCTGGGTGTGTGAGTTGCTTTGTGAAGCACCCGCCCTGCCGTGGGCCATCGGAGCACCCCAGGCCGGCTCTTCTGTGCCCACACGCGGATGGGTCTGTGGGCGCGGACACAGCCAGTGCGGGTGAGCCCGGGTTGGTGCCTCTGGGACTCAGCCTGAGGGTCTCCTTTTCTGCATAAACATTCAGCAAATACCGTTCTGTCACCTGGATCTGGGGTCGGTTCTGCATCCCAGGGTGCAGTTTCTCCTAATGGCTGGCCTTGCCCTCCTGGCCTCTGGTCTGTCCGAGACGCGTGGGGGGAGCCCTGACACCCGCCACCTGCTTTTCTGGCCGGGGCCTATCCTCAGGCATGTGCCTGCCCCCGTGGTGGCTCCTGGGGTAGCGGCACCGTCCCTGGGTTGGTGTCCGGAGTCACCGTGCGTGTGCCCTGTGGCCGGCGCCCATGTGGTCTGGCTCTGCTGTGGTTGCCCTCCCCCCAGGACCTCCTGCGTGCGGCCTGGTGTTGACTGTACCAGGCCGGGACCGAGGCTCTGATGCTGTGGCCCCATGATGGGGGGGGGGCTGGCGGGGGGTGGTCTGTGTCCCAGTAGGCCGGGAGGTTTTGCAAGAGACTGCTTGTCACTTCAGCCACCTGCTGGCAGTGAAGTGTGGGCGCTGGGGAGCCTGCAGGTCCTCCCCCCCACTGGCAGCAGAACTGGAAGTTGGACCCCTGGCCTTCTCCGCGGGCCCACCTCGTCCTCCTTGTTCCAGACCATGGGGCTCCCCGTCCCGCCCGATGGGCGTGTGCTCAGTGGCTGGGCCCTTCCCACCGCTGGCATCCCAGGGCTGCTGTGTTTCACAGGCCTCCTGGGAACCCGTGGAGGTCCTGGGTCGCACGCTTGGTGCCAGCCTCGCCCTGGTCAGCAGTGCGCCCAGCCCCGGGTGGCAGGAATTAGAGCCCAGTGTAAGGGTGGCTCCTTGGCTCTGCTGAATGAAGCGGCCGAAGGAAGCCCCCCCCCGTCCTGTCCGAGTGTCCGGGGGTGGCCGTAACAGCTGACTGCACACTTGGCTTAAACCAGAGATTTATCCTCTCCTGGCTCTGGAGGCCAGCCATCTGAGATCAAGGTGCAGCAGGGCTGTGCTCCCTCCAGAGGCTGGGGTGGGGGGCGGCTGGGGGGTGGGGATCCTTCCCACCTCTTCCAGCTCCTGGGGCTCCAGGTATCCTAGGCCTGTGGCTGCATCACCCCAGCCTCTGCCTCTGTCTTCCTGTGGCTTCTCCCTGTGTCTCTGTGTCCAAATTTCCCTCTTATAAAGGCACAGTCTTTGTGTTAGGACCACCCTGCTGCAGTACGACCCCACCTTAACTGATTTCATCTGTGAAGACCCTATTTCTAAATGAGGGCCTATTCCCAGGTTCCTGGTGGACATGAACTTGGGGGACACCAGTCTCTCCAGCACACCTCCTCTGTCCCACCACCTCCCTCCTGCACACTGGGTTCTGTCCACCAAATCCCCATACCCCCATCGCTCACCAGCTGACCCTGTGTCCCCATGCGTCCCACCCGAGTACCGGGCCTGGTCAGTTGGTGGGGAGGCCCCTGAGGCTTCCCTCCCTTTCCGGCCTGTCCATGGAGGTGACTGTCCAGTGGCACGTGCCCTCCTGGGGGTCCTGACACAGCCGAGCGGTGCCAGCCAGCCCAGGTGCGACCTCAGAGCGTGGCCGGTGCCCGCAGGACAGGGCCCCATCCCCTTGCCCGAGCATCCCTGTCCCTCCATCCCTCCGACTTCAGCACGGAGCCTCTCCGGGCGCCCCCACTGGGGACTGACCCCAGGCTGGCTCTGATCAGCAGGGCGAGGAGGGAGCTCCCCACTCCGGCCCTCCCCCAGATACCCCGTTCAGCCCAGTCGGGGCCTGGCCAGGCCTCCCGATTCCACCAGGGCCTCTGTCCCCACGCGCCCCCAACTCTTCCCCCCGTCCCAGGATCCCAGGGCTGTTGCTCAGACCCCAGTGGAGGGGTGACCAGAGGGCTGCCGTCCTGTGGCCTGGAGGAGGCCGGCAGGTCCCTGATGCCTGGAGACGCAGTTCCTGGGGGGCCGGATAACAAGTGGCCAGCGGGGCCAGGCACCACCCGGCGGGGGTCCAGGCGGCCGGTTCTGAGGGTGCTTGGGGGGCTGAGCCAGTAGCACGCATCGTGGGTGAGATCCAGCGGCCTGCCCTGGGGACACCGGCCCCGCGGTGAGGTCTGGCCAGGGTGATGGGGTGAAGTGGGCTCAGGCAAGAGGCAGGGGTGGCCGCGGTCACCTGCCAGCTGGGCGCATCCTATGGTCTGGGCCACCAATTCTTTGATCTTTCTCTTTTACAATGACTCATTCGAAACCTGATCTCAAAAGGAAATCCTGCAACTCAAAGCTGGGTGAAGCGTGGGCCCTTCCCTGAGAGCACCTTGTGGGCACCCACGTGGCACGTGTCATGGGGCTCACGTCTAAAAATACACTCTGACCCGGCCTCCTTCAGCCCCAAGGCCCCGCCTGGTGGGGTCGATCCTAGGCGGCTGGAAGCCCCCCAGGGACGTGGTGAGGTCACCCTCTGCAGCTCTGGGGCTGGCTACAGGGTCTTGAGCCCGGGCCGGGGCGGGGCTGGTGGGGCTGCTTAGCAGAGGTCAGAAAGTGAGGGGATGGGTGGGGGGACTGTGTTTGGGGGCTGCCCCAGTGCCAGCACTGGTGGGACGGGGGAGCAGGAAGCCAAGACTGTGGAGGTGGGGGCGGGGAGATGACCTTGGGCCTGGGCATCGAAGGACAGAGACACCATAGGGGTGGCCCTGGGGGCATGGGGATGGCGGTGGGCACAGTGTCAACCCCTCCCCAGCCCCCGACAACTGCTCTCTGTCTGTGGATCTGCCTGTTCTGGACGTTTCCCATCAGTGGAATCACACCCTGTGGGTCCTTCTGTGTCTGGCTTCTCTCACTGAGCATCACGTTCTCAGGGTCCGTCCACGTGGTAGCGAGTGTCAGGGCTTCACCCCTTTGCGTGGCTGTGTGATGCCCCCGTGTGTGGAGGGACCACGTGGTGTTTATCCATCATCTGCTGGTGGGTACTTGGGCTGTGTCCACGTTTTGGCTGCAACGGTGACCGTTTAACCGTGTGAGGAGCTGCCGACCCCCAGGTGGCACCACGTTCATTCCCACCCACCGCGTCCCCCCTGCCCCATCCCGGATAATGGTGCCCTGCAGACGCCTTGACTCGCAGGCACATCGCTCCCCTCCCCACACCCCCCTCCGGGTCCTGGTCTGAACCCCCGCTTGGCGGTGTCCCCAAGGCATGCCCCCTGCCCCGTGTCTTTGAGAGGACAGGATGTACAGGCTCCGTTACAGGAACTCCCACCCAGTCATGGAGCCCTCGCTGCAGGGACAGACCTCTTGCTGGGGGAACGTGATGCCCTGGATGGCAGGTGACGGCGTGGGGCCTGAGCCTGCTGGGGCTGCTACTCAGAACGGGGGCCATGGGGGCGCGCAAGCCTGGCCTGCAGCCGGGGGGTTCCTCGGGCGCAGCGCACCCTGGGGACGGCCTGGGGTCCCCCTCCCATGCTTTTTGGCCGTGGGCTCTGGATGGTGCTTCCCAAGAAAGCAGCCCCGCCCTCCGCGGCTGCAGAGCCTGGAAGTGCCCGCGAGTGGGACGGGGTCGGTGGTGCTCGGGGTGTGGCTGTCGAGAGAGGGACGCTGTGGCAGCAGGGGTGTCAGTGGGGTTAGTGGGGGTCTCAGGCAGAGACACATGCCCTGCACTTGCTGCAGACAAGTGACCCAAGGGACACAGCGAGCCAGCCCGCCTTCCATCCCAGAGGGATCCGCTGAGGGGTCCCATGAATCGAGGAGCTTCCCGGGGCCTCCGCGGAGGCAGCGGTCACTGGAGTGGCTTGGGATCGCGGAGGCTCTGGGCTCCACTGCGCGCCAGGTGAGCCTTGTGCTCATACCCGAGCAGCCCATCCTCCCGATGACCAAACCGAAGCTCAGAGGAGCTCAGGCGCCCCGAGTTGTGGGAGGTTCTCCGACCCTTAGACGCAGAGCTGGGCTTTGACCGTCCTCCTGACCGAGACCGTGGGTCCCAGAGCAGCCTCGCATTCCTCCTCCTCCCGCCGGGTCTGGCCTGCAGGAGGCTGGGGGCCGTGGCACTGGCGGCCGGCCAGCAGCTGGAGCCCAAGGCCTGAGCAGAGCGGGGCGGCCCGGCCTCCACTCCCTTCCTGAAGGGCTGGACGCAGCTGTGGGCTGTGGCCCGGCCCCCGGGCCCCTTTCCTTCTGGGTCGCAGGGTGAGGCGCGCACGGGCTGCCCAGCCGGTGAAGGCGGCCCTCCCCGCCCCCACGGGATTGCACAAGCTGCCCGTGTGCGGCAGTGATTACTGGAAGTCCCGAGGATTTCTTCACTCTGGGCTTGGCCGGGAGTGCCAGCCGCCTCCCCTTCCTGCCTCCCCGGGTGATTAACGTCCTGGGGCTGCTTCCCAAGGTGTGCTCCGCCAGCCTGGGGTCCCTGCTATCGGAGGCGGGCGATGGGGCCTGGGGCCTGGGGTCCCAGGCCACAGGCGGGTGCGAATCGGGGGGATCGCGTGGGGCTAGGTCGGCCCCTGCAGCTTTTCCCGGCTGGGTGTCTGCCCTCCTTCTCAGTGGGGACCCTGTGTGACGTTAGCCCCATCTGGGTCTGGGAGCTCTTCCCCACTCAGCTTGGCCCCAACCACCCGGAGACCCTCGGCAAGCCTGACCTGGTTGCAGAGGTGTGGGGCTTCCCAGCCCCGGTGGGCCCCCCAGCTCAGAGCTGCTGGCTGGTCGGGCTTCCTCTCTGCCAGACATGCTAGGTACAGAGAGCCAGGGGTGCGCCCCCCCGCGGCTCATGCTGGGCTCGCTGGGCTCCCAGGGCTCGAGGCCCACTTTGTGGGTGGAGGGAGCAGCCCCCGGCCAGCATTATTCAGGGGCCTGAGAACGAGGGTGGGAGAGCGGTGGGGCCTGGCCACCCGGAAGGGGTTGCCCTCACCCTGGCGGTCCCAGCCCGGGTCCCCAGGAGGGGGTGGCCGGACAGCAGGAGGGCCACCCCGGCAGCACTGCGATGCTGGGAGCATCAGCTTGCCCCCTGCGTGGATGGGGCAGTCAGAGGGGCTGGGGGGACATCTACGGGGTCCCCTGGGGGTCCTGCCACCCCCTAGCCTGCTGACCCTGTCCCTGGAGGGCGCCCTCCCCTGTCGGGATCAGAGGGCAACCTCAGGACATGCGTGTCTTTCCCCAGGTCATGATGCCACCACCACGGAGCAAGAAGCCCAGATAGATGCCCCTGCGGCCCGGCGTGTGGAGCCCCCCGATGCTGGCAGTGGGGCCCACCATGGATGGGGAGTTCCCTCCGCACGAGCCTCCACCAGCCGGCAGCGTCCTGTACAGCCCGCCGCCCCTGCAGACCCCACTGTGCGGGCCCAGCGTCCAGGTGAGCCCCAGCCCTCAGGGTCTCCTCCCGGCCCCTCGGCGCTTCTCTGGTGCCTCAAGCCCATATCCCAGCCCCCAGGTTTGCAGGCAGGACCCTCCAGGGGCTCCCGTCACCCCCAAGTCCCTCACGTGTTAGCCGTGAGGTTTCTCCTGCCAAGGCCTCGGCTGGCCCTCGGGACGCTCGGCCCAGGCGGCTGCCCTCACCTGCGGGACGTCGAGGGCTTGGACCACTGTGGCAGGTCACACTCGTCTGCTCTGCTTCATCACTTCTTTCTTCTTACTTTATGAGACTTTATTTCTTAAGCAGTTCTAGGTTTACAGGAAAATGGCACAGCAAGTTCCCGTACACCTCTCCCCCCCCCACTTCCCCACTGTTAACATTCTCACACTCGTGGGTGTGCTGTGTTCCAACCTGGGAGCCGGTGCTGACCCAGCATTGTTACCTGAGGGCCACGGTGACGTTCGGTTCACTCTTGGTGTTGGATGTTCTGTGGGTTTTGACAGATGTCAAGATGACACGCATCCACCATTACGGCGTCACACAGCGTAGTTTCACTGCCCTAAAACCCCTCTGGTCCCCACCTGTCCATCCCTCCTCCCCCCAACCCCCGCATTGCTGATCCTTCCCCTGGCTCCAGAGACCTGCCTTTTCCAGAATGTCCCAGAGTTGGAATCACAGTGTGTAGCCTTTTCAGATCTGCTTCTTCCGCTTAGCGATGTGTATTTAAGGTTCCTCCGAGACTTTTCCTGGCTTCACAGCCCATTTCTTTTTAGCACTAAACAACTTTCCATCGTCCGCATGTCCCATGGTTGCTTCCACCCACCGAGGGACATCTCGCTTGCTTCCGAGCTCTGATGACTGCAATAAAAGTACCACGAGTGGTAAAACGACCCTAGGGGCCAGGCCTCCTCATATCACAAAAGGTACAAGAGGCCTCGTGAAGAGAAGTGTCCAGAGTCCTCCAGCGAGTCAGGCCTAGAGCCAAACAGGGGCTCTTTCCCTGCAGAAAAGAAAAGAAGCTGAGTTTCTCTGTGTGGAGACTCGAGCTGCCGGGTGGGGAGACCAGATGGGGTACAGGCACCAGGGGGCCGCGTGGGCTGCGGCAGTGATGCGCACACCTGCGTTGGGAGAGAGAGCAAGGATCCAGCTTGGGGTTGGGAGAAGCCGGGCCCTGGGCCTCGGGACCCAAGTGGAGCTCCAGGTTGAGGGTCCAGAGCTGTCATGAGGCATCCCAGACCCCAGAGTGTAGCATCAGATGGGGCTGGGAGGTGCGCGCGAACCCAGGACTCACTCCGTGCCTGGCTGTGCTCACAAGGCACCCTAATTGGGCGGAGCACAGTGCCAAGCCACATTGAGCGGGCCTTGCCAGTCGGCAGGGAGGGAGCAAAAACGGGTCACAGCCGCAGACCCACCCGCAGCTTCCAAGCCTCGGCTGATGGCCAGAGCCTCCGGCCAGGGCCCCGGGCACACGTGTGCCAGGCCAGCTGTACCCACGGGGCCCCTGCCCTCCTCAGCCCCACCTCCCTCCAAGCCTCTGGCCGCCCGCGCCCACCCTGAGGCTCTCGGATGCCCCGGTGCCATCCCACACGCGGCACAAAGCGTGCTCCTTCCTTGGGTGCTATGTCGCCCTGTTTTGCAGGCTCGGAGCACGCGCCTGTCATTCTTGTCTTTGTTTTTTTTTTTTTTTGCGGTACGGGGGCCTCTCACTGCCGTGGCCTCTTGCGTTGCAGAGCACAGGCTCTGGACGCGCAGGCTCAGCGGCCATGGCTCACGGGCCCAGCCGCTCCGCGGCATGTGGGATCTTCCCGGACCGGGGCACGAACCTGCGTCCCCTGCATCGGCAGGCGGACTCTCAACCACTGCACCACCAGGGAAGCCCGCGCCTGTCATTCTTATAACGCCTCAGGGTTCCTTCTCCTCAGCATCCCATCATTTGCCTAATTATTTTCCTGTTGTTGGGCCTTTGGGGTGACTCCAGTTTTTTCTGCTGCTATAAATAGCGCCACTGCGTTTTCCTCCCCCCTCCTGGATGAGTCCCTGGGGGTGTGTTTCTGGAATAGAATTCCTGGGTCAGAGCGAGCCCCAGCTTGGGCGGGTTTGCAGAGGATGGAGCTGTTCCACAGGGAATGGGCTCCTGCCACGTCCCGTGGTGTTGACCCAGGAAGCTGACTGAGGGCCAGGACATGAGCTCTGTCTGGACAGCCCGTGTGGACCAGAGGGGCTCAGATACTGGAAGTGGGGGAGGGATGTTTGGAATAAGACAGAGACCCTTTTACAAGGGAGGTGCCGCGTGGAGCCCGACCTTGGCTCCGAGCCCCACTCCGGGCAGTCAGAGCCAGCAGGGCAGGCTCCCCAGTGCCCTCCAGGGCTCAGGCTGTGCACAGAGCCTGTTCCTCTTGGGCCACCGAATGTGGGGGTTGCCCCTCAGACCACACTGGGCCTGGCCCAAGAGTGACCAGAAGCCCGGGCAGCCCGTGGAGGCTGGGGGCATCAGTGTTGGCACTGTGCTCCTTACTTCTCTCATGTGTCCTGGCCGAACCAAGCTTGTAAGGAGGATCCCAGGGTGGAGCAGGCAGGGAGTGGAGCTGGCCCAGGACTGCCTGGCAGGAACATGCCCCCAGGACTGTCAGTGTCCCTAAGGTGGCCAGATTTAGCAAATAAAAATATAGAGCCCGGTGAAATTTAAGTTTCACATAAACACAAATAAAATTTTAGTATGTGGGTGTTCCATACAGTATTTACACTAAAAATTATCTTTTGTTTATCAGAAATTCCAATTCCTGTTTTTTATCTGGCAGCCCTATGTTATCTGCCGCCCTTGCTGCCCTAGCAGGAATGTCATCTTCCTTCATCAGTTTGCACATGGCCTAGTAAGCTTCTGGCTAATCTCCCAGGGCCTGCTCCTTCCCAGAAGAGGGCCATCCTCTCTGTCTCCAGGCAGGCTCTGATTGGCTAGCTGGGGTAAGGGCCCATCTTTGGACCAATGTGGTCCCACAGGCCTGCCCTCTGAAGGTGGAGTCACCCCTCTGGCTGCAAGTGTAAAATCCCGAGGAAGGCTCTGATTGGCTGGCCATGCTGTACCACCACTGTGAGATGGGGCTGGATGTCCTTGGTTGGCAGCCTTGCCAGAGCAACGTGCTGGGGGAGGAGGTTGGGGAGCTGGGTAGACAAAGTCATGAGGGACCCTCCCCAGCCTGAGGCCTCCCCAGCTTGAGGCCTCAAACTCCTCAAGGACCTGGGGGTCCCCTGGTCTGGGAGCTCCACAGGGACCGCCCCAGGCCCAGTCTGGGTGCAGGTGGAGAAGGTTGGTGAGCAAGGGGCCCCTTGGACCCCTTCTCCCTGGCTGCCCCCTTCTGGGCCCAAACTACATCCTGGACTGGCCTCTAGTTTGGAGGCCCAGGGGCCTCTACCAGTTGATACCATCTCACCACATCTCCTTCATGCCTCTTCTCTGAGCTGGACCGTGGGGAAGCAGGCGGGGCCCTGTGGGCAGCCCAGGGCTGGGGGCACAGTGATGGAAAGTGGGGCTGGCAATCCCCTTGGTAGAGAGGGCGGTCCGGGCCCCGCAGGCTGGTTCTGGGCCGGTACTAGGTCAGTGAGTCCCGAGGGGTGGGCCTTGTGTGGCCAGGGCTGGCACAAGTGGGCACGGCAGCTGCAGCCAGCGGGCCTCCCTGATGGAGCTTCACGTGGCCAGCGGCCCGTTTAGGGCAGGGACGCAGCACCCCGATTCTACAGAGGGTGTGAGTGTCCACAGCCCTACCCCTCAAGCCAGCCCTGGCACATGCTGCCCCTGCTGACCTCAGGCTCACCTTCCAGCCATCCTCCCTCCCCCTGGTGTTTCCTAAAGCAGGTTCTCCAGAACCCCTGCCTGTGCCTCACTCTTGGGCCACACGGGCTTGGCCTCTGGGAGCTCTGAGAAGGCTGGGCTTCAGACCTGCCTGGAGTGGTTGGGCTGCGAGAGTCTGGCTGGGACAGGGCCGTCCACGGTGCTGGTGGGAGCCCTTCACCCTGACCTCAGCCCCCGCCCCTCTGAGAAGTCCCCTGCCCCTCTCCCCCACCCACCCGCTGGCAGGCTGCGCGTCTCGCTTATGGGTGCTGGCTCACGAGGGACTCTTACTGTCTTGCTTTACACAGGGTCCCCTCCTCCACTTTCTAGAATGCAGGCGTCCAGCCTGGGCTCCCCAGGCCCTGCAGGGATTCTGGGGGCCCTGCCAGTCCAGAGTCAGCCATGCCCGCCACCCCCTCCCCGGCTGGTCCCCAGACCTGCTTGTGTACTGACCAAAGCCTTCCTCTTCACCACAGCCCTCTGGGTGGGTTCTTCTGTGCACATGGGGAAGCTCCTGGGCAGGCGGGCTCAGTGCTCTCTGGTGCCTGCCCCAGGGCAGTGCAGTGGTGGGGGGGATGGGGGGGAGGAGGGCCAGGGACCCTGCCCTCCTGTCCTCTCCCCTGACGCCTGCCACTCTGTCTCAGAATGCCATGCTGCATTATCCCTGGTGGAGCAGCTTCTCGCCCACGCCATACCCAGCCTTCTCCAGCGAGAGCCAGTAAGTGCCCAGCCCCACTGTGTCCTGCTGGGGGGTCCCCCCTCGCAGGGGCTTCGCTATGCCTCCTCATCCCGCAGTCATGGGCTAAAGAAAACTAGAGCTCTCAGCCACGGGGGCTGTGGGCCCGGCCCTGGCCACATGGGGAGAGCTGAGACTGACCTGCTGTGGTCTGTCTAGCGAGAACTCTCCAGGGAAGAGGGCAGAGGTAGTGGGGACGAGGGGGCCAGGAAGGGCTATACTGTGGGGGGCACACCAGGTGGTGGTGAGAAACTTCAGGGGTGAAAGGAGCTGGGAGGACAGCTTCCCCATGGAGGGCATCAGCAAGCTGGGTTTTGAAGGGTAAGTAGGAGTTTGCCAAGAGAGCACGCCTGGTACCAGGCCAAGGAATGGCCCATGCAAAGGGCACGGAAGCACATGTAGCCAGAGCCTCGAGGTTCTTCTGGGGCGCCATGTCCCGAGACATGGGTGCGTGGGCCCCTCCTGAGCGGAGTTTCTGAGGCGCCGGAGTTGTTCCTGCTGGCCTGTCCTGCACCTGGGGTGGGCAGGCAGCACCCCCATCACGCCTGCTGGCTCAGCTTCCTTCTCCGCCTCCAGCCAGTTCATGAACTCCTCCTTCATTGTGGGCCAGCCCTGCGTGGACACCAGCTATGGGCCTGCAGCCGCCACCCCCAGCTTCCCGCCAAAGAGCAGCGACTTTCCTCAGGTAGGAGACCTCGGCTGGGCTGTGCCCCGCGTGGGGTGTCAGTGCTGGGGGACTGGGCTTGTTTGGGGGACGGGCTGGTGTGACTTCCCCGCAGCAGACGGGGGTGCCGGGTCGGAGGTCACGAAACCGAGGCTGGGGGCCCAGCTGCGCTTCTGCTCGTCTGCGGGTTATGGGGCCACATCTCGAGCGTCCGATTTCCTCGCCCACTTGCTCCATCTGGGTGCCCTAGCGCCTTGGCGGGGTCCACGTTCCCGGCGCCCCCCCAGGCCGGAGTGACGCCCCATCAGGTCGAAACAGCATAGTGAGCATTTATGTCCCCGAAACGGTAGCCACTTGACGAACGTGAGCCCCTCGAGTTGGAGGAAGGGAGGACGTCTGACCTCGATCTTTTGGGGGACGCCAGGCAGCTCAGCCCCCAGGGAGTCAGGCGGACCCCGCCTTGTAGCCTTGTCCACGGGGTTCACAAGTGGGTCCCACACCTCTGTCCCGCACGGCAGCTGTCGAACCTGAGAGCCTCAGAGGGGGTTTGCGGGAAGGAGCCCAGCAGTGTCGTGGGGTGACCCCAACAGGGGCCAGGTGGCGCCGAGTTTCCCTTGGGAAGCTGAAACCGTTGGCAGCTTCCGTGCTGGCCTCTGGGTCTGGGCTGCCTCGGCGCTCAGTTAGGGAAGCATCCACGTGGGCCCGCCAGGGAGTGGGGTGTCAGGTGCTCAGCTCCCCTGAGCCTCAGTTTCCTTCTGTAAAGTAGGGGCTCATGGGCCCCACCAGGTGACAGGCCGAGGGAGGCCACGGCACACACGGGCCAGTGCAGACCTGCTGGACTCACTTGGACCAAGGCCAGGGCCGTTCAGACCGGCCCACACTCACTGGGGCAGCAGCAGGGCCGGGCAGAGAACCGGACCGAAGGGTGTGTGCTGCGGTGACAGCATCCCCCCCAAATCCAGGTCCTCCCGAGACCTCAGGACAAGACCCTACTTGGCAGTCAGGTGTTTGCGGGTGTGATTAGGTAGACGGAGCTGAGGTCCTCCCAGTTAGGGTGGCCCTAAACCCTCTGGGGTCCCTGTGGAGATACAGCTGCGGGGGCCGGGGTCGGGGGCAGGCACGTGGCCGGGGAGGTGGAGCTCAGGCACTGGGGAGGTGGGGGAACCCGGAGCCTGGGGGGCACAGCCCTGCCACACCGTACCCTGGACGTCTGCCCTGAGCTGCCCTGTCAGTGACCCTCTGTGGCCACCCAGGAAACAACACGGCTGGGCCTCGTGGCGACGGGAGCAGAGCCTGCCCCTTGGGAGCCCCAAGTACCCCAGGGTGAGGGCGAGGGCCGTGGGGCAGGAACAGGAGGCCCGTGGACGCAGCCTCCCTGCCTTTACAGAGGCATACGTGGTTTCCTCTGCCCGCCGCCAGCCCGTGAGGAGACCCTTGGCCTCCAGGAGAGGAAGGGCCAGTGGGTTCAGCATCCAGGGCGCCCGGCCGACGGCCCAGGACCTTCTCCCCACCCACTACGGCCCCATGTCTCTGGCTCATCTGCGGGCTGGCGGCTGACGGGCCTCCTGTGCACCGTGTCCTGGGCACCGCTCTGCGTCCAGACTTGGTCCCCTGCTGGGGCGTCCCTGCTGGGTGGATGAAGCCTTTGGGGGTGTCCCGGCCCCTGCGGCCACCCGCCTGGCCTCGCTCCGCCCCCCACTCGCCCGCTCCCGCTGCTGCCCCAGCTCTGCGAGGGATCCACGCGGCTTCCGAGCCCAGCAGCCCCCGGGGCGCCGCGTCCGCTCCTTGCTGCAGGTGGGGAAGCGCGCCCCGTGTTGGAGGTTGCTCATCCACCTGACAGATGCTCGCTGAGAGCGGCCGCAGCCCACCCTCTCTCCAGCTGCCCTTGCTGGGGGCGACTTGGACCCAGATCTCCCTTTAGAGCAGCGAAACCTTCTTCAAACGCAATCTTACCTCACTGCCAACCATGGGGTCAGACAGATGTGAGACCACAGTTCAGCCAGGCTGAGGGTCTGAGGCCTAGTGGTCAGCCTCCTCCACCTCCCCCGGGACCCTGGGCCTGTGCGCCAAGCCAGGATGGAGTCCAGAGCGAGCCTGGCATTCAAGGCCCTTCCCAGCTCAGCCCTGGCCCGGTGGGTCCACCACAGCCACCTCTGCTCCTGGTTCAGACTGAGTGACGTCGCACGGGGGCCAGCACAGGGACAGCCCCAAAGACGCCCCTGTCCTGGTCCCGGGACCTGTGGATCTGTTGCCTCACGGGGCAGAGGTGACTTTGCAGGTGGGATTAAATTAAGGCCCCTGAGATGGGGGTGACCCTGGATTCCCTGGGGGGCCCAGTGTCATCACAGGGTCTTTTTTTTTTTAATATATATATATATTTTTTTCAATTAATTAATGTACGTTTGGCTGCGTTGGGTCTTCGTTGCTGCGCATAGGCTTTCTCTAGCTGCGGCAAGTGGGAGCTACTCTTCGTTGCGGTGCGCAGGCTTCTCATTGCGGTGGCTTCTCTTTTTGCAGAGCACGGGCTCTAGGTGCGCGGGCTTCAGTAGTTGTGGCATGTGGGCTCAGTAGTTGTGGCTCATGGGCTCTAGAGTGCAGGCTCAGTAGCTGTGGTGCACAGGCTTAGTTGCTCCGCAGCATGTGGGATCTTCCCGGACCAGGGCTTGAACCCGTGTCCCCTGCATTGGCAGGCGGATTCTTAACCACTGCGCCACCACAGAAGTCCACAAGGTCTTTATGAGAGGGAGGCGGGAGGGTCAGAGGCAGAGAGAGACGGGAGATGCTGCGCTGCTGGCTGTGAGGTTGCAGGAGGGGCCGCGAGCCGGGGATGCGGCGCCTCTAGAAGCTGGAAAAGGTGGGAACCGCTGCTGCCCTGGAGCCTCTGGTAGGAACCGACTCTGACAACCCATCTCAGACTTCTGACCTCCAGAACCATAAAGTAATAAACGTGTGTTGTTTTAAGCCGCTTCACCATGTGAAGCCTTCATGAGGCCCATGGCACACCGTTGAAGCGTTCACTCCTGTTTGTACATTAGAAGGAGTTGGAATGGGGAATCCAGACCTGGGCTGGGGGCAGGAAGTGAATAGAAGCCCACAGGCCTTAACACACCTCCTGGTTACTAAACTTGAGCCCTGAGTTTCCTAGCAGCCAAAGCAAAAAGAGAAAGGAGATGGGTTGTGTGACTCTTGCTGCCTAGCAGGAGAAAGCTTCTCCCCGACTTCCATTTGGGGCCGGGAGCAGTTCCCTGGGGGCTGCACATGAGCCAGCCCAGGCCAGGACCTTTGGTGAGGGTCGAGCCAGCCTCTGTGTGGGGTCCCCATTTCCCAGGTATCTGGGAAGGATCTCTGGCCAGAGGGACTCTGCCCTGGGGAAAGCGGGAAGCCAGTCCGGTCCCTGCTCTGGGGCAGCTCTGCTTCACTGGACAGTCCTGGCCATCAGACCTGGCACCCATTGAGCCCCCAGAGCCAGGGCCCTGGGTTCCAAGTGTGGGAGGGGAAGTGCCCCCAGGGATTACCTGAAAATTTCAGCTCTGACGCTCTTGCCTACACATTACACATGGCATCTTACGTAGCCAAGACCAGCGTCACAGGGCAGAAATTAGCCCTGGTGCAACACTGGTGACCACACCCATGGGTGTGCTGAGGCGCCGAAAGAACCGGCCAGGTGTCTGTAGGGTGCCCCACACTGGGAGGGGGTCTGCGTCCCTGGCAGGAGGCCCACAAACACGGCACGTTGTCTTCAAGGCCTTGTCGATGCGTTTCGTTGCTGATGGGTTGACCTTGACCCCTGGTGAGGCAGCTTCCTCTGGGTCCCCCCACTGTGCACTGTCCTTCCCACCCTCAGGTTGACACAGAGTTGCTCAGGCCCTTATACCCCTTACACCTTGAGGGGCCCCACCTGGGGTCTCCCACTGCAGGGTATGGTACATGTTGGGGGGTGTGGACGTGTGGCTTTTATTTCTTAATTGGAATGTGACTTGCATTTCATACGGTTCAGCAGCTTTTCTGCATTCACAGTGTTGTGCAGACATCACCTTTGTCCAAAGTCCAGAACCTTCCATCCCCCAAAAGAAACCCCATCCCCCTTAGCAGTCACCCTTCCCCCTCCTCCATCCCGACACCACAAGCCCCCTCTCTGTGTCTGTGGATCTGCCTGTTCTGGACGTTTCCCGTCAGTGGAATCGCACACCGTGTGTGCTTGTGTCTGGCTTCTCTCACTGAGCATCGTGTTCTCAGGGTCCGTCCACGTTGCAGCGAGTGTCCGTGCTTCACCCCTTTACGTGGCTGAGGGACGTCCCCGTGTGTTGGGGGACACGTGTGTGTATGTGTTTGTCCATCGATGGACATTTGGGTCGTTTCCACCTCTCGACTGCCGTAAATCATGCTGGTGTGGACGTGCGTGTAGACTTCAGTGTGAGCGTGTGTTCCAGGTGTGGCTGACTCTCGCTAGGAGGGCTGTTTGGGGCCTTGTTGGAGTCGGGGTTGGGGGGGTGCCCAGCCTTCCAAATGCCCCCCGAGGCGTTGTGCCTCCAGCTCTTGCTGCCCCTGCCCCTCCAGGCCTTCCCCTGGGTTCTCCCCACCCTGGTTTCTCTGGGGTCCTGGCTGCAGGAGTGGCTGCCCCGCCCTCCTTCACTGCCCCCCAGTGCCGAGCCCCGCTGCAGCCCCCGGGATCAGGTGCTGCCCTGACCCCTCCTCCCAAGGCCCCCTGGACCCTCACGTCTCAGCCGGGCCCCGGGGAGGGGGAGGGCTCTTTTTGGTGGGCTGAGACCCCCTCACGCAGTCGCAGTTGGCAGGGCAGGCGTGCGCCCTGAGGGTCCCTCCAGGCATCTCAGGTGTGCCCCGCATCCGCCCGATAAGGACACTTTCTGTCTGCCAGCCAGGCTTCTGGGAAGCAGGATGAGGTCACAGCTCAGAAAAGTGCTTTGCAAACTCTGGGCAGCTCCCCACACGGAGAGGGGTCGGCGACATCCTCTGCTCCGCGAACAGATTTCCACAGGGTCAGAGGCTTGGCCTACCCCGCCAGCAGGCTCCTGGCGATTTCTGGCGCTGGCAGGGCGCGGTGGGGGGCCGCTTCCCATGGGAAGCCCCTGGGTCACGCGGGGCCACGGCCAAGGTCCCCCGCCCTGGGGTCCGCACTCCCTCCGCAGGCTCCAGGGGAGGGTCCATCATGCTTCTCACAGCTCCTGGGGCCCCAGGCGTCCTGGGCTTGTGGCTGTGTCAGCCCACCTCTTCCTCCGTCTCCACGTGGTCTTCTCCTGTCTGTCTGTGTCCAGACCTCCCTCTTGTAAGGGCACCGGCCGTCGGCTTAGGGCCCGCCCTGCTCCAGTGCGACCACATCTTAGCCGACTACATCTGCAGTAACCCCATTTCCAAAGGAGGTCCCGACATGGGCCGCGCCCACCCCTCTGTGGCCAGCCCGGGGGCAGCCTAGGGACCAGCGAGCGTCCTGTTGGCCGGGCAGCCCCACGGATCGGACGCGCTGGCCAGACAGGGCCGACCAGCCATCTGGTGATGAGATACAGGGGGCAGAGAGTCCGAGTTTAGAAACTGCTGGCAACCTGACCAGTTTCCTGCTGCTGAAACCCAATCACAAAAAGTTTATGCTTGTCCTTTGTGGGTTTTCTTTTCAAGCCCGTTTCCTAGTAATTCTTTTTAAAATTGAGACAAAATCACACACCTTAAAATTCATCCTTCTAATGTGTATTCACAGGGTTTTACAACCACCACCTTTATGTAATTCTAGAACGTTCCATCACCCCAAAAGGAAGTCCCATCCCCATCAGCGGTCACTCCCTCACCTCCTTCGCAGCCCCTGACAGCCAGGAACCCACTCCCTGTCTCTATGGATCTGCCTGTTCTGGACATTTCCCACCAGTGGAATCACACAACGTGGGTCCTTCTGTGTCTGGCTTCTCTCACTGAGCATCGTGTTCTCAGGGTCCATCCACGTTGTAGTGAGTGTCGAGGCTTCACCCCTTTATGTGGCCGAGTGATGCTCCTGTGTGTGGAGGGACCATGTGGTGTTTGTCCGTCATCCGCTGGTGGACACTTAGGTTGTGTCCACCTTTGGCTGCTGTGGACGTGCGTCTCCATTGCCTCTGGTGGGCACCTGGCAGTGGAATCAGGGTCATGGGGTGACTATGACTGTTTTCCGAGGATGCTGCCCCGTTTTGCGCCCCCACCGGCCGTGTAGGGGCTCTGATTTCTCCAGCTCCTCCCCACACTGGTCCCTGCTGGCTTTGTGGGTCCAGCCGTCCAGGCGGGTGTGAAGTGTGTCCCGCTGGTTTCGGGTTGCGTTTCCCCGTTGCCTGACAGTTTGAGTGTCCTTCCTCCCCTTGTTGCCATTTGTATACATTCCTCACCTGCGGCAGTGGCCGCTGGCCATGTTCCCCCCACTTCCTCTGCCGGCTGTGGGCTGGAGACAGGTGAGGGCTGCAGCATTGGGCCGAGGTCTCCCTGACCTCAGGGACCCTCCCCAGTCAGAGCTCTGGGGTGCTGGGCAACCGCAGGGAGGCCCATGGGCCCGCTTGCTCCTCTCGGCCGTGGATCCGCACAGAACCGTCCTGGAATGGGGGTGATGGAAAGAAACAAGCAGGACGGGCACCAGGCCTCAGGGCTTTGTGCCCCCCGCCACTGGCCCTGTCTGCGTCCTGCCCTCTGTTCTGGGCTGCGGGTTGCAGGGGCTGACGCAACAGGGAAGAGCAGCGTTTTGGGCACAGCCAGGCCGCTTGCCAAGGCTGGAGGAGGAAGAGCAGGGCGGGGCCTGGGGCCCCATGGGGACGGCCCTCCAGGTGTGGCCACAGCACAGGCAAAGGCCCTGGGGCGGGCCCTGTGAGGCACTGGAGGCGGGCTCTGGGACAGCAAAGGTCCAGGCTGAGGAGCTGAGGGCAGGCCCAGGAGGGCGTGGGGGGCACGGAAGGGCAGCCAGCCTAGGTTTCCTCCCTGCGATGCAGGGGCCTCTGAACCTTGAGTCACTGCTGTGGGCATCCCAGGGACAGCCGTGGTCCCTGCCAGGCCCAGCTGGGCACATGCTCTGGGGGGACAGTGGTCTGGGGGAAACTGAGGCCGGGGCCAGGAGAGCGCCCGGGGCAGGCAGGGGGCGAGCCAGTGGCAGCCCGCGGGCGTTGTTGACAGCCGTATGTGGTAGATTCCGCCCCGTTCAGTAATTCTCCGCGCTTTGCCAGTAATCGTCCTGACTTACCAGGCAGACATCATTTCCTGAAAGTCAGCCGGCCTTAGGGGAAGTAGGCGCAGGCGGTGACTAAACCAACATGCAAATGCGGCCGGGCGGGCTGAGGGCTGAGGGCCGGCGGGCTGAGCCGCCCGTGGTCATGAGGCAGCTGCTCCCACCGCTTCCTCGGGACCCGGCGGCCACCATGTCCCAGCTGCGCTTCTGGCTGCAGTTTGCAGCCCTCGGCAAGGTAACCCTGGGCTCCTGCCTTGCGAGGGGGGCCGGGCTGGGAGGGCCCGTGGGAACCGCCCGGAACAGCCGGGCTGGGGGCGGGGGGGAGGGCTCCCCCAGCCTGCTCCGTCTGTCTGTTTTTGGCAGCGAGGATGACCCCGCTGGAGTTTTCCGAGCAGAGCCACATGGAATGTGGGGACAGCCAGGGAGGGCAGGGGGCTGCAGGGGGCTGAAGCCGTCCCACCTGGAGTCTTGTGGGCACTCCGTGTCCTGGGATGGTGGCAGTGGCTCTGTGGGGCATGGTTTGAGACGGGCTCTGATTGGACAGGCAGGCTCGGTCCCCATCCCTCCGTCTCTCTGTCCCGCTGTCCCTCCTCAGGGCCCCTGCCCAGGACCAGTGAGAGGACCTGTGTCCGAAGAATGTTTCTGGGGTCACTTTCCTGGCTGGGAGGGGGTGCTGAGCAGACCCAGAGCCGGGTCCAGTCTGGGGGCCATCCTGTCCCAGCCTGCTGGGCAGTGGCAGAGATGAGGTGGGGGGGGTCACTGCATGGGCAGCTCCTCGCTGGTCCAGGGTCCCCGACATGCTGAGAGGCAGTAAGCACAGTGGGCAACCCTGTGCCCTCCTGGCCCCCCAGAACTGTCGGGGTAACCAGCCAGCTCCCCCGCATTGGGGCCTGCAGTGGGAAGAGTGGGGGCAGGGGGGCCTGGGATCCCGGAGGAGTTCCAGGTGGGGACGCAGGTCGGGAGGTGAGCCCGGGGACGGGTGGACACAGGCTGCCGGGTTGGGGGCTCTGGTGAGGGCCTGGGAGCTGCGGCCCTGCCCTGACTGGGCCCCTGGGGACCCAGGGAAGGTGATTCTGGGTTTGGGTCATCTTGGAGGTCTCCTGTGGCTGCTGGGAGTCAGGTCCCAACACTGGCAGGCAGCCCACCAGGGGGGTCCACTCTCACTTCCATCCAGCCACCCGCCCTCCACGGTGGGGAGGGGGAGGGACCTCGGGAGCCCCACCCCCACCCCCTGGGGACCCAAGTGAGGCCCACCTCCCTTTGCCCCCAAGGATCCAGGGGCCCCCAGACGATGCCAGCTGCCCATCAGGGCATCTGGTGGAGACGGTGTCCACAGACTGGGGAGAGAGCACCCACTTTCTTAATAAATTATATTTTTTAGAGCAGTTTTAGATTTACAGAGAGACTGTGAATCAGTTCAGAGGGACCCTGTGTGCCCACGACCAGCCCCTTGGCGCCGCCCACGTCCCAGCTGATGGGCCCGTGTTCATACGTCGTCCTCAGGGCCCCAGAGTCCACGCTTCCCCACGTCGCCTCTGCCCCAGTAACACTGTGGCACCAGGACCCCCAGGCTGTGCCGGTGTCGCCCGCTCTCCTGGGGTGGGCTGGGGCCCTGGGCAGTCGTGGGGAGCCCGGCCTGGGACTCCTGAAGGACGTCCCCAGTTTGGGTTTGTCTGGTGTTTTCTCATGGTTGCACTGGGGCCATGGGTTCCCCGGGGGAGAACTCAGAGGGGAGGTGCCCTTCCCAACCATCACCCCAGGGGTCTCTGCTGCTGAACTTGACCTGACCTCCTGGCTCCTCCATGGGGGGCTTCTTCACCTGCACGCTGTCCTCCTGGGAAGGGTCTCTGTGCTCAGCCCTCACACAGGGTGGCCCCCGAGCGCCCCTTTCAGCCCCTGCCTCTGCCATCTTCGGGGCTGGCCCCTGAGGTCCCGCCCAGCTCCCTGCCCACTGCCCAGTGACTGTTTCACCTTTGGGAAGCAGGCCCACCTCTCAGGGCTCCAGGGTCATCGTCACCCTGACCAGGCTCGGCGGCGCTCGCTGGGAGGGCCACGCTGGTCCCAGAGGGACTTTAGCAAAGACAGCTTTCCCCGACTGTACACGGACCCCACCCCAGCCAGCCTTCGGAGTCTCTGGGGGTCACTACCCCATGTCACTTCATGGGGTCCGGGCGGCCAGCTTCTGCAGCCCACCCTTCCCTGGCATTGTCCACCAGACTCGGGATGTGCCACCTCTGATCCCAGCTGACCGGGGGTGGGGTAGGGAGCAGGCCTCAGGGGCAGCAGAGCCAGACCCACTGCCGCCGCCTGTGTCCCCCGAGATGGATGCTCTGGCCTGTTGAGTCGCCGGGCTCTCGCATGGGGGTGCAGCGTGCCCCAAGGAGCATCATGGAGCACCTGTTCCCTGCTCTGGGGTTGGCATCCCCCTCCTGCTTCTTCCCAGGCTGTTGAGCTGGTCCTGCTAGGCACTGTCTGCCACGCCCCCATCTCCTCGCCTGGACTTGCCCAGTCGCCAGGTCCTGCAGCTGCAGGCAGTGGGGGGAGGTTGGGGTCTGCCCCCCTTCCGTGGGACCAGCCCTCCTTGCAAACCGCCGGAGCCAGGGCACCCTGGGCAGTGGGAGGCGTCCACAGGGGGCCCCCAGCCTTATACCAGCTGAGCAGGCCCCACCCCTTCCTGCCAGGCCCGCTGTCCTTTTCGTACAGTGCTCTCAAGCCTGCCTGTTGGGGGCTGTGCACGCACCAGCATCTGAGCACGGGGTCCTGGGGAAGCTGGACAGTGTTGCCTGGAGGTCCCTGCACCCCAGGGCGTGGGGGCTGATTCCCATGCAGATCAGTCGGAGGGGAGCCCCAGAAACACGGCCCTTGAGGGGCCGTGGGGCAGGACTGGGAACTGGCTGAGATCAGGGGCCTGTTCTCGGTGACCTGGGACTGCGGAGACCTGCCCTCCACCCCCAGAAGCCAGCTCAGCTGTGGCCTCCAGGCCCGAACTGGTCACATCGGGTGGACCCTAGGCCCAGGCCCACCCTTCCTCCCCAGAGTCCACTGATCTGAGCCCCTGGGGCCCCGAGACCCCCACTGGTCAGCCCTGCCCACCCTCCTGGCCTTCTCTCACTGGTTAGTGGGACACCACACCCTCTGTCCCAGCCCGCCCGGCCGCGGCCTTCCAACAGCCCTGATGGGCCGAGATGTGTGAACAGTACGCGGGGCTGGGGGCTCCCAGAGGGCCATTCTCCCTCCTCCTTGGCCCCTGCCCTGCTTGGGAAATGCTCCCGTTGATGGGCACGCTGAGGCCACAGCCCACCTGGCTCCACCCATGGCAGGCAGGCGGGGGTGGGGGGTTCCCTCCCTGCGGGGCTCGGCTGAGGGCTGCCCCGCATCTGAGCCTGGAGGGGCTGAGGGAGGTGGGGGGCCTGCACCTTCCCCAGCTCTGGGCACGGGGAGCTGTGCTGCACTGCCCTCCCCAGGTGGCAGGCGGTGTGAGCACCGTGACCCAGCGGGGCACCGCAGGGGACCCTGGTCCAGAAGCCCCAAGGGGCTGTCTCTGCATGTCCCCACGTCCAGCACAGGCCAGGCACACTCAGGAGCTCCATGCCTGTGACCAGGGCTGGGAGGGAGGGGGGCCGGTATGGGACCCCCCTGCGCTGCACCTGATTCCCTTTGTTTATTTATTTTTATTTATTTATTTTGGCTGCGTTGGGTCTTCGTTGCGGCACGCAGGCTTCTCTCTAGTTGTGATGTGCTGGTTTTCTCTCTCTAGTTGTGGTGTGCGGGCTCCAGGGTGCGTGGGCTCTGTAGTTTGCGGCATGCGGGCTCTCTAGTTAAGGCGCACAAGCTCAGTAGTTGTGGCGTGCGGGCTCAGTTCCCCACCCAGGGATCGAATCCCCGTCCCCTGCATTGGAAGGTGGATTGTTTACCACTGGACCACCAGGGAAGTCCCCCGATTCCCTTTAAATTTAGGTTTAGAAACCGCAGCCTCCACAGCAGCAGATGTCTCCTGAAGCTGTGGCGGTCCGTGCGTCCTGGCATCCCTACACCGGTGTCACCTCCTCCATGGGGATGGGCCAGGGCAGGCACGGGGTGTCCGTCACCTTCTCCCGGTGTCCTCCGAGTAGAGTCCAGCGCAGCGCCTGTGGGGTCTGGTTTCTCTCACCTCCACTTGCCTTTTTCCTTTTTTCTTTTCAAACAGCTTTATTGATACAGTTCACATATTGTAAAACTGACCCATTTGAATTGCATAATTCAGTGTTTCCAGTGCATTCACAGAGTCGGGCAACCATCACCTCTGTTTAGTTCCAGAACATTCTCATAGCCCCAAAGAGAAGCCCCGTCCCCATCAGCAGTCACCCCACACCCTCCCCAGTCCCTGACAACCAGGAACCCCCTCTCTGTCCCTTTGGATCTGCCTGTTCTGGACGTTTCCCATCAGTGGAATCACACACCGTGTGTCCTTCTGTGTCTGGCTTCTCTCACTGGGTGTCGTGTTCTCAGGGTCCATCCACGCTGTAGCGAGTGTCAGTGCGTCACCCCTTTCTGTGGCAGAGCAGCATCCACCGTGTGGCTGGGCCTCACAGCTGCCCTCACCCGGCCTGTCTTGCAGGACTCCTCGTACCTCGATGACCTCTCCAATGCCTCCATCTTCTCCTCGTCCGTGGACTCCCTCTCAGACATCGCAGACACACCTGACTTCCTGCCCGCCGACAGCCTCAGCCAGGTGCCCACCATCTGGGACGTGAGCACTGGCCCCTCCACCCACGACAAGGTCAGTGTGCCCCATCCTCGGCTGAACAGACACGGAGGAGGGTGTGGCTCAAGGGTGCTCATGTCTCCCATGTAGGCCAGAAGATGCAGGGGCTCCCCAGGGGGAAGAGGGGCTCCGGGGAGCCCGGCATACACTAGTGGACACTGGTGGGCATATGCCTAGATGCCCTGATGGGTTCAGTGCCCATGAAACCCCCGGGCCCTCGGGAAGCGTCTGGGCCCAGTCTGGGGCTGGCAGGGGGATACGAAGTGCCCAGAGTAGGTGCAGCAGGCGACCCAGGCCCGTCCTCGCCTCGCCAGGGCCCTCCTACCGGTTCCCAGCCTCCCGGGAACCTGAGGCCCAGGCGGGCAGCTGAAACGCCACGCCCACTGCTGCTGCGGCCAGCCCTGCCTGCGGGAACCTGAGTCAGCCTTCCAGGAACCTGCGTCTGCAGCTGTTTGTTTGTTTTCGTTAATTCAAAAAAAAAAAAAGGGAGAGGGAATTGAGAGTAGGTTTCAGACCTCCCTGTGCCTCATTTCCATTTTATTTTCATTTCAAAAAAACTTTGTGTTTTTTTTCCTTTCAGTTTTATTGAGATGTGATTGACAGACAGCAGTAAGTTTAAAGTGTACATACAGAATGGTGATTTGACTTGCATACATCATGAAATGCTGACAAGTCAGTGAACATCCATAGTCTCATATAGATACAGAATTAAAGAAATAGAGGGAATTCCCTGGCGGTCCAGTGGTTAGGACTCGGCACTTTCACTGCTGAGGGCATGAATTCAGTCCCTGGTCAGGGAACTAAGATCCCACAAGCCACACAGTGTGCCCAAAAAAAAAAAAAAAAAAAAAAAATTAAAGAAGTAAAAACCGTATTTTTCTTTGTGCTGAGAACTCCTAGGGTTTACTTTAAGAACTTTCATATATAACATACAGCAGCGTAAATTCTATTTATCGTGTTGTACGTCGCATTCCTAGTACCTATTTTTCTAGTACTTTATGTATCCCAAGTACTTATGTAGCTATCAAATCTAGGTGGGCGGGCAACAGGAAGGAGGCTGGTGGCCAGCTGAGGGGCTTGAGGACCACAAGGCGAGCCCCCCTGGAGGCCGGGGGGCCCATAGAGGCACTTCCTCCCCACCTGTGGCCTGCAGTCTCATGCCTACTCTCCCTGCCTCTCCCCTCCAGCTGTTCCTGCCCAGCGCGCCATTTACAGGCCTTGAGGACCCTGTGTCCTCTCTCTCCAGCACCCCACTTCTCGTCAGCTACCAGGTGAGCCAGGCCCCTTCCCTACTCCTGCCCATCCCTCCTGGGGACCAGGGAGGGCCACTCACTCAGGCATCTGCTGTATGCGGGCCCTGGGCCGGCTTAGAAGCATGGTCTGACCATTATACAGATGGGGAAACTGAGGTCCCAGGGAGGCACCATGCTAGGAGGGGGGACCTCTCCCTATTGCCCCAAGTCACTGGGCTGGCTGGTGGACCAGGCTCCTGATCCGGGCAGGGAGGCTGGCGTGGTGCAGGGGACAGTACTGTCCCCAGCATGACAGCACCTTGCCCTCAGTCTCAGAGTCACCCCGAGGAGGACGACGAAGCTGAGGAGGATGAGGCAGAGGAGCTGGGCCACGCGGAGACCTACGCCGACTACGTGCCATCCAAGTGTGAGTGTGCTGTGGGAAAAGACCCCCAGCAGCGACCACCGGGCTGCACAGCCTCACGGGGTCTGCGTCCTCCGGCCAGGAGCGCCCATCCCCGGGGTCCCTGAAGGTCCCAGGGCTCCTTAAACTGCCAAGGCAGGTGTGGGAGCTGTGGGCGGGCTCCGGAGGGGCGGTTCTGTAATCGGGGTTGTGCTCCTCACTCGGCACATAGGCGGAGGGGGCAGTGGAGAGGTCAGCCGCCTTCCTGCTCTGCATCGATGGGCCACGCCCCCAACCCTGTCCAGACCACGCCCCTGACCTACCTCCCCCTCCCACCCCATGCCCCTCTAGCCAAGCTTGGGAAGCAGCACCCAGACCGCGTGGTGGAGACCAGCACTCTGTCCAGCGTTCCGCCGCCGGACATCACCTACACCCTCGCCCTGGCCTCCTCCGACAGCGGAGCCCTTTCCGCCTTGCAGCTAGAGGCCATCACCTACGCCTGCCAGGTGATCCCAGGGTCTCCAGGCAGGTCTGCATCCGGCGTGGGGGGGTCTCAGTGCCCACCCTGACCCTGCCGCACGCTGACCCCCGTCTCCTCTCCGTCTCCCGCAGCAACACGAGGTCCTGCTCCCCGGTGGGCAGCGCGCGGGCTTCCTTATCGGCGATGGCGCGGGCGTGGGCAAGGGCCGCACGGTGGCCGGCATCATCCTGGAGAACTACCTGCGGGGCAGAAAGAAGGCCTTGTGGTGAGCTGTCCCTCCCTGGGCATGGGGTGGGCCGGCAGGTGGGCAGGGGGTTCCTGAAGCCTACTGGCCCGCACCCGCAGGTTCAGCGTCTCCAATGATCTCAAGTACGATGCGGAGCGCGACCTTCGGGACATCGCCGCCCCTGGCATCGCGGTGCACGCGCTGAGCAAGGTGGGTGGCCCGCAGCCCCTCGCCTGGTAGCGGTGGGGGTCCCGGAGCGCGGGCGTGGCTATGCCCCGGCGCGCACCGATGCCTGGCCCTCTCCCCAGATCAAGTACGGCGACAACACTACCTCAGAGGGCGTCCTCTTTGCCACCTACTCCGCCCTGATCGGGGAGAGCCAGGCAGGCGGGCAGCACCGCACGCGCATCCGGCAGATCCTGGAGTGGTGTGGGGAGGCCTTCGATGGCGTGGTATCCTGGCCGTGATGCGGGGGCGGGGCCGAGCGCAGGGGGCCGGGAGGGGCGGAGCCGAGTGCAGGGGGCCCGGAGGCCTTGGTCCTGGCCGGTGCCGGAGGGTGCGGAAGCGCGGGAGGAATTCCCGGAAGGGAGGGCCTGGTGGCTCAGGCTCGCCCTCAGGGACAGCTGTTACCCGCCCTTGGCCGTCTGGCTCAGCCTCCTGGCTCCAGCTGGCCAGACCCGTAACCACAGGGTCGGGGTGGTGTTTGCTGCGACACTGCGGGCGGCGGGGCCGGAGGTCTGGGGGCGCAGAGCACTTCCTCCCCCGTCCTTGTCCGGCCCCCAAGCTGGTCCCACCCAGGCTCCGTCGGGGCGGGGCGGGAGGCAGTCCAGGAGAGCCAGAGCACAGCTAGGCCAGAGGCCCCGCTGCTCTAGCTCTGCCAGCTGCTGTGGGTCCCAGGCCCTTCCTGACTGGGCCGAAGCCCCAGGCGTCTCCCTCCTTTGCTTTTCAGCCTGAGATCACTTTCTTTTTGCTCCCACCAAACTGTAGGAAACAAAGCATAGGAAAGTCCACCAGGGACTGCCCTGGTGGTCCAGTGGTTAGGACTCCCTGCTTCCGATGCAGGGGGCACGGGTTTGATACCTGGTCGGGGAACTGAGATTCCGCAAGCTGCCTGGTGTGGCCAAAAAAAAAAAAGGAATGTCCATCAAGCTGTAGGAAGAAGTTTAGGGGACTATAAGCTAGAGTCTGATGTGTATCTGGTGTTAACGTTTTCTTGTTTCACACATTCCTCTTACCAGTAACAGCCTTCAGGCCAACCCCCCTCGGCCTTCTCCCCAGCTGCTCCCCCCCTCCACACACACACACACACACACACACACACACACACACACACACACACACACACACACACACACACACACACACACAGAGGGGCCACAGCTTCCCCTGCGCAGTTCTGCAGGGGCCCTTAGAGGACCCTCGGGCTCTATCTCCCTGGGATTCACCCTTGTTCTCAGAAGTGGGGTGAGTGCACTTTCCCGAAGCTCCCCTCACTCCCTCCGATGAGACAAGGCCTGTGGGCCCTCTGTTCACGAGGCATAGTCTGTTTAGAGCTCCCATGAGCCAGAAGAAGCAGCAGGGTTACTGATGCTTCTGGGCACCCGGTGTCAGGTGACAGCTCAGCTCAGCAACAGCAGCATAAAAAAACAGCAATGTTAACCTCACACCTCGGGGGCGGCCACATGGCATCGGGCTAACCTCACTCGCGTTTCCGCTGATCCTCCGTCGAACCCCTGTACATACGTGTGGACATGTGCGCGTGCGTGTGGCACTCACACCTTGCCTTTCAGGTAGGTTCGTGACAGACATACTTGTCTGTAACTTGCGCTTTTTCCCCTGAAAACATTAAGAACTTTCTGTCTTTCAATTCCTGTCCACGTTGTTCGGGGCCTAGAGGCTGTTTCCCTCTGGCTTTGGTGGCCTCACACACCCCGAGGACCACACCCCGTGGCCAGATCCCCCCAGGCACCTTCCAGAGTTCCCCCCAACAGGAAGGGACCACCTAGGGTGTCGTGGTGGGTCTGTGGGGCGGCCCGCCTTCCAGCACAGTCCTTAACCCACGCCCACCCCAGATTGTGTTTGACGAGTGCCACAAAGCCAAGAACGCCAGCTCCACCAAGATGGGCAAGGCCGTGCTGGACCTGCAGAATAAGCTGCCCCTGGCCAGGGTGGTCTACGCCAGCGCCACAGGTGAGGGGCCTGGTCATCGACGAGCGAGCGATGCCTGCCCTGGCGCAGCTGTGTGTGGGAGAGAGTTGGGGGGGGGGGCGTCTGGTCTGCAGCCCAGCTCCTGCCAGGCCCTGTTCTCAGACACCAACCCCTGTCAGGGGCCTCCCTTCTGCCAGCTGGCCGTGGGCACTTTCCCGAGAGCCTCAGGTCCCCATTCCTGGCCCTCGTGCCATTTCTGGGGCCACACCTGAGGCCCCCAACCTTCCCAGGTCGGAGGAGCTGACGGTGGCTCCCCCTTCCCCCAGGTGCCTCTGAGCCCCGGAACATGATCTACATGAGCCGCCTGGGTATCTGGGGCGAGGGCACACCGTTCCGGACCTTCGAGGAATTTCTGCATGCCATCGAGAAGAGGTGTGCGCTTTACCCCGTGCCCACCCCCCACATGATGGGAGCGGGGGCCAGGTGTCACACTCACCCCTGCCCATGCTCCTCTGGCAGCCAGAGAGATCTTAAAATGCAAATCCTATCCTTCCTCTGCCTAGTACTTCCCATCGGTCTCAGGGCGAAAGGGCCTCCTCCCCACTTTTCCTGCTCCCGTGCAGGCCCCTCCTTGGTCCAGGCAGACTACCTTCTGTGTGTTTCCAAGGCCCACCAGGCCCTTGGTGACCACAGGGCCTTTGCAAGTGCTCTCTGCTCCATGCACCTGGCCCTTCCTCGCTGTCCAGGGCTCAGTGCTGGGTGACAGCCCCTCCCCAGGTTGCTCTGCCCCTGGGTGGGACCTAGCATGTGGTCCCAGGCCGTTGCCCAGGCAGCCTGTGTTCACCTGCAGGGGTGTGGGCGCCATGGAGATCGTGGCCATGGACATGAAGGTCAGCGGCATGTACATCGCACGCCAGCTCAGCTTCTCTGGCGTCACCTTCCGCATCGAAGAGATCCCGCTGGCCCCGTCCTTCGAGCACATCTACAACCGGGCGGCCCTGCTGGTGAGCCTCTGACTGAGTGGACAGCCTGCATGTCCCCTTGGAGTTACGCCCCCGTCACCTTCAGCGTCTGCCCTTAAGACACCACAGGGATTAGTCAGACTGGACAGGAGGGAGCACCTGGCCCGCCCGCCTCGGTCTTTGGCAGGAGCCCAGCATCTTGATCCTGTTCAAGTTGGGGATTCTGTATGGACTGTATGCCCGCATCCCCGCCTCCCCTCCCCATGATTTCCTGAGCACGTTGCCCCCAGGACAGAACCCAGAGCTGGTGGCCGTTTTCTGTCTCTCTCCGTGGGGCCGTCCTGGGCGCTGCGGGGTGGGAGCACCTCCCTGGACCCACCTGCTCGATGCCTGGATCCCCCCAGTGTGACAGCCGCAGATGCCCCAGACATGGCCCGGTGTCCCCTGGGGGCAGGACCACCCCAGCGAGACCCTGGTCTGAAGTGTGGAGAGTCAGAGGCCGCTGGCAGGGAGCTGGCAGGGAGGGTATCCCCGCCGCCTCGGGAGGCGGTGTCCACCCGCCCCTGGGCTGCACGAGCACCATTCCACCACGGTCTCACCAGCATCACACTTGTTTCTTAACATTTCCGACCGTCCAGCTATCGCCAGGGCCTCCTTGTTGCTCTACTTACAGCCCCCCTTCCCTGGCCCACATTCCACGGGGCGGGGGCAGCCAGGGTCCGGGCAGAGACGGTGGTAGTGAGCTCAGCCAGGCGTGTCATTTCAGTGGGCCGAGGCCCTGGGCGTGTTCCAGCAGGCAGCCGACTGGATCGGCCTGGAGTCACGCAAGTCCCTGTGGGGCCAGTTCTGGTCGGCCCACCAGCGCTTCTTCAAGTACCTATGTGTTGCCGCCAAGGTGCGCCGGCTGGTGGAGCTGACCCGGGAGGAGCTGGCCAGGGACAAGGTGAGCTGGGCTGTGCCGGGCCCCCTGCATCCCTGTGTCAGGGGCGAGTGGGCAGAACCCGGCACGCCGTGTCAGCCTCACGATCGCAAAGGAGCCTGCGTGTGGCTGGGCCGAACCCGCAAGGATGGGGCTGGTGAGGGCGATGCTGAGACCCGGAAGGTTCTGGTCCCGCCTTGCCCCAGGCTACCCGTGTGCAGGCTGGGCTGGCGAGTCCCAAGAAAGAACAGGGCAGAGGATGGGGGTGGGGGTCCGGGAGCTGAGGCTGGCTGTGGGCTGCCAGGTGGACTTTCCAGGTGGATCTGGGCTTGTCGGGGCCTGGCAGCCCGAGGGACACGGGGGTGGGAGGAGGGAGAGACTGAGGCCTGCCCTGGGTTTTGGCTGCTGGGACAGGGCCAGTGTGGGGCCTGGTGCTTCCCTGGGGGCCCCTCTGGGGCCCGCACTCCGGGGCTGGTGGGCAGGCCTCTGCTCACCACCACCCACCCCCGCAGTGCGTGGTTATCGGGCTGCAGTCCACGGGTGAGGCGCGTACCCGGGAGGTGCTGGGCGAGAAGGAGGGCCAGCTTGATGGCTTCGTGTCCGCTGCCGAGTGAGTGATGCCTGCGGCCCGGTGGGGAGGGTGGGGGCTACGCCGGGGGCCCCTCCCTCTGCGACCCACCCTGGGGCCGACCTGTGGCCTGGCCCTGCCTGTATTCCCAGCCTAGGGAGCAGCCCCAGTCCTAAGTGACCTTAGGCCCATCTCGCATCGTAAAGCCAGAAAGGGTAACCGTGGGGACCCCAGGACTTGGAGGGCGCTGGCCGAGGGTCCCAGGGCTTTAGAATGAGGCTTCCCGGTGCCTGCACCCACCCCCCCACGTGGGAACCGTGCCGTTTCAAGGATGACACTGATTTTAGGGACTGGCCTTGCTGGTCCCCAAAGCCCCTGGCCTCCCTTCCCACCCTGGGTGAGGGTCCCAGCACGAGGCCCCTTGCCTGGCTCACCTCATCTTGGCCTCTCCCCCTCAGCCCAGCATCACCTCCCTTCCCCTGGGACCCCATCCTGGGAGCCTCCCCCTCGGCCAGTCAGCGCGTGTGGGCAGAGCTGTGGGCCCTTTGACGGCGGGAGCCCCACCCAGCTTCCCACCCACGCTCCGTCCATTGCCCACCACGTGGGACCCCCGCACCCCTGTCCTTGCAGCTCCTTTCCCCTCCCACGCGCCTTCTCTGAGCCCCTGCACCCAGACCCACCCGCGGGGCCCCCTGGCGCTGGGTGTCCCCACCAGAGCAAACCCACACACGGGACCCAACTCCTCTAGGTCTCCCAGCGAAAATAAACTCTGCTTCTCACTTTCAGAGGCGTCTTTCTGTCGCTAATTCAGAAGCACTTTCCTTCAACCAAGAGGAAGCGAGAGAGAGGACCGGGCAATAAGCGAAAAAGTAAGCGCCTGCCGCCCGCCTGGACCTCGGGCGCCTTGTGGCCTCCTCCCTTGCTCCTGCCGCCTCCCTCCGGCCTCCCTCCTTTCTGAGCCTTGATCTGGGTCAGGCTGTCACTCCTGCTGCCCCCTCTGCTGCTGGCTGCACAGCCACGTGGCCTGACCCCTGATGCCCTCCCCAACCCTCCAGGGCAGCTTGCTCAGTCAGCTAAAAACCCCAGCGCTGCAGGATGGGGGTGTGGCTAGCGCATCCCCACGGCCTCTAGCCTCGCCCCCAGAAGGCGGGGCCTCGCGCTCTCCAGGTGAAAGTGAGCCGGAGGCCAGAACCACGCTGGTCCAGGGACTAGGATGGAGCCCTTAGAAGCACCCCGGGATGGGGCAGTGGCCTCCTAGCACCTTCTGGCGTGCACTGCCTGCTGCTCTAGGCAAAGGCTGAGCATCCTCGCCCAGGGGGGAAGTAGGGCTCAGAGAGGCCAAGCAACTTACCTGAGGGCACACGGCCAGCCTTGGGGGCCCAGTCCTGCTCCTCCCACTTCCTGGGACCGGCCTCCCGGGTGTCCTGGATGGTAGCTTAGTTACGTAGGCCCCTGGACCATCACCCCATCAGGGCCTGGGCTCATCCTCTGGCCGACCCACCCAGGGCCGCCCTGTGAGGGTGGGCGTGTGGCCTCCCCAGGCACCACCCGAGGACACACTGCCGTGTCAGGAAGTCTGGCAGGGATGTTAGAGGTGCCCCTTTACGCTGTGCCCTGGCCACCAGCAGAGCCCAGACCTGCCAAAGGTGGATGGAGCAGGGGGCTCTGGCCCTGAGCCCTGACCATCCTGGCACCCGGGCCTGTCCCCAGACCGTGCCGCCAGGACAAAGGCGTGGGGCCAGGCGGCAGTGACCCCTGGCTGCTCCCCTGCAGGGCGGCCACGGGGCCGTGGGGCCAAGGTGCCCAGGCTGGCGTGTGACGCAGCGGGCGTGATCCGCGTCAGTGACGACAGCAGCACGGAGTCGGACGGTGGCCTGGACAGCGACTTCCACTCCTCCCCCGAGTCCCTGATGGACGATGACGTGGTCATCGTGGACGCCATCGGGCTCCCGGCCGACGACCGCGGTGAGGGCCGTGGCCACCCCCACGCCCTCCCCCCAGGTCCTCCCCCCACGTCCCTGCTTCTCAGGCTCCGAGTGCAGGCGTTGGGGCGTGCGGCTGGCAAGGGCTGGTGGGGCTTAGGGAGAAGGTTCTGGACCCCTGGCTCAGCCCCGCTCCCCAGAGACCCCCGTCATCCTCAAGGGCCAGGGCTGGGAACAGGGCCGTGGGCAGGCGGCCTGGACAGTCCCCCTTGACCCTCTGGCCCCACAGGCCCCCTGTGTCCCCCACCGCGGGACCTGCACGGCCCCGGTGTCCTGGAGCGGGTGGAGCGGCTGAAGCAGGACCTGCTGGCCAAGGTGCAGGCGCTGGGCCGGGAGCTGCCCGTCAACACCCTGGACGAGCTCATTGACCAGCTCGGGGGTCCAGAGTGCGTGGCGGAGGTGAGCTCTGGTGGCCAGCTTGGCGGTGGCGGTGGAGCCGGGGGTGGGGGTGGGGGCGTGGGGGGGAGGGGGGAGGGGGGCGGCGGTGCTGCGGCTGCTGGGTCCAGCGTCCCGTGTCCTGCACTACCCCTTCAGCCACTGCCGCCCAGCTCCACGCCCACCTCCCCCGCACGCCCCCCTGGGCCAGGGCTCCCAGGCCTGATCCCCGACCCCGTCCCCCACCCTGTCCCCGCTCCCGTCCTTCTTTCCCCCTGTGCTCCTGTGCTCTTTCCTGGGACGTCCCTCTGGTGCCACCTCAGTTTCATCTTGGCTCAGGCGGCTGGGTTGCCATAAAAAAGCTTAGGAAGATGGCAGTTACCATTCCTGCTGATGGCCCCGTGGGCACCCGAGCCTGGCAAGAGGCCGGGTCCTGGCAGCCCCCTGCCACACACACCCAAGAGCCCCAGGGTCCCAGGTGGGGGGACAGGGAAACTGAGGCCCACGGGGACCAGCCCCTGGGCGACCACAGCGGCTGACAGCCTGTCCCCTCGCCCCCACCACGGCCACAGATGACCGGCAGGAAGGGCCGCGTGGTGTCCAGGTCCGACGGGACGGTGGCCTTCGAGTCCCGGGCGGAGCAGGGCCTCTCCATCGACCACGTGAACCTCAGGGAGAAGGAGCGCTTCATGAGCGGAGAGAAGGTGGGGTGCGGGGCTGTGCCTGGAGGGCACCCTTGTGCACCTGCGCATGGGCTGGGAGGCACAGGGGTCCCGAGCGGCTGGCTGGAGGACCACCAGCTGTGTGGGGGTGTGTGTGCTGTGCTCCTGTGCCTGTGTGGGGCCCTCACAGCGCCCCCCGGCCAGCCCCGCCTTCAGCCCGAGTCCCACGCGCCCTGTGTTGGTGCCTGGTCCACCGCTTCTCTGGGCTGCCCCGTGGGAGCTGATGTCCACAGGGCAGGCAGACCCTCCAGGGGTGACCCGGGATGGTCCAGATTCCATTCTAAGCCTTCGGAGACACCTTCACGGACACACACGTCTGAACTTCCTGTGTGGGTCCCCCCAGGTGCAGCCGGTTGAGCCAGGGCACGCAGGGTGCGGGGCGAGGAGGAGCAGGCTGCCCGCCCTGCCGCCCCACAGACCTGTCCCCGTCCACGTCCCTCTAGCTCGTGGCCATCATCTCAGAGGCCTCCAGCTCCGGCATCTCCCTCCAAGCCGACCGCCGGGTACCGAACCAGCGGCGCCGGGTGCACATGACACTGGAGCTGCCCTGGAGCGCCGACCGGGCCATCCAGCAGTTTGGTGAGCCCCGCCCCGCCCCAGGCCGCCCCACCCCGGGGCCTGCCTGGTCCCTAAAAGCCCTCTCTGCCTCCAGGCCGGACCCACCGCTCCAACCAGGTTTCCGCGCCCGAGTACATCTTCCTCATCTCAGAGCTGGCCGGGGAGCGCAGGTTTGCCTCCATCGTGGCCAAGAGGCTGGAGAGCCTGGTGAGCCTGTGGGCGGAGGGGGGGGCTGGGTGTGGGACTGGGCGGGGAGGCTCCCTAGGGAGGGCGGAGGGCGCAGGGAGGAGCACCACGTGGGCAACGTGTGACCGCTTCCCCCATCCCGGGCAGGGGGCTCTGACCCACGGGGACCGCCGAGCCACCGAGTCCCGTGACCTGAGCAAGTACAACTTTGAGAACAAGGTACCCGAGGTGGGAGAGCCCAGGAGAGGAGGGTCCTCGGGGTGCCAGGACCCCGAGACCTGGGGTGCCCCAGCCTCTGACGCGGCCCGCGGCCCTCACCCCTCCCCACAGTACGGCGCCCGGGCGCTCAGCTGCGTCCTCACCACCATCCTAAGCCAGACAGAGAGCAAGGTGCCGCTGCCCCAGGGCTACCCTGGAGGGGACGCCGCCTTCTTCCGTGGTGAGTTGGTGGACCCTCCCCACACACCCCAGGGGGACACGGGTCTTGAGGGGGAGCCCCCGTGGGCTGGGGCGGGCAGGCGTGCGAGACTCTCCCTCCCCACAGACATGAAGCAGGGGCTGCTGTCCGTCGGCATCGGCGGGCGCGAGTCCCGGTCCGGCTGCCTGGACGTGGAGAAGGGTGAGTCCCACGCCCCCGGCCCCGCACCTCCTGGGTGGGTGGACAGGGAGGGCCGGCTGGACGCAGCCTGAGGCCCCCTGTCGCCAGCAGACTGCTCCATCAGCAAGTTCCTCAACCGCATCCTGGGGCTGGAGGTGCACAAGCAGAACATGCTCTTCCAGTACTTCTCCGACACCTTCGACCACCTCATCGCCGCCGACAAGAAGGAGGGCAAATACGACATGGGCATCCTGGGTGAGCCCCGCTGGGGATGCCCTTCCCCCCGGGCCCGGGCCCCCAGACCTGCCGCTGACCCCGCTTGCCCTCCCCAGACCTGGCCCCTGGCATTGACGAGATCTACGAGGAGAGCCAGCAGGTGTTCCTGGCCCCCGGGCACCCGCAGGATGGGCAGGTGGTCTTCTACAAGGTGAGCGGCTGCACCCGCCCGCCCCGCCCCCTCCCCTCACCCCCACCCCCCCTGATGCCTGCGTGTCTGCAGATCAGCGTGGACCGCGGCCTGAAGTGGGAGGAGGCCTATGCCCGGTCGCTGGAGCTGATGGGCACCCACGACGGCTTCTACCTCTCCTACAAGGTGGGCCCCCCAGCAAGCCCCCGGCGCACCCCCACGGGCAGGACCCTGGCTGGTGGGCCAGGAGGGGAGGGCAGCGGGCTGCACGTGCCCGCACACCGTGGGGACCCCTGCCCAGCACGTGCGGCGCAGCCCCAGCCTCACGCACGCCCCCACCCAGGTCCGCGGCAACAAGCCCAGCTGCCTGCTGGCCCAGCAGAACCGCGGCAAGCTCTTCACCGTGTACAAGCCCAACATCGGGCGGCAGAGCCAGCTGGAGACCTTAGACAGCCTGTGCCGGAGGTTTCACCGGGTAGGCCCCGACGGCCCCGCAGTGCGCCCCCACTGTGCCCCTGGCGCGCCCGTCTTCTGCAGCCCCCAGGCTGGCCCTCCACCTCCATGCTCCGCTGCCCTGGCCGCCAGGCGCAGGATGAGCGGGCCTGGGGCCTTCGGACCTCCTGTTCCCCACCTGTGCGCTGGGGAGCATGGACAGGCCGCGGTCCAGGGGCTCAACCGGCTGTGTCCACAGGTGACAGCAGAGGAGGCCAGAGAGCACTGGGAGAGCAGCTACACCTTCTCTCTGACTCACTGCAGCCACACCACATGGTGAGGGCCCAGGGCAGCCCGGGGGAGTGGGGGGGGGTGTTGGGAGGGGCTCGCCCACGCCCAGTGCCGCAGCTGGTCTGAGCCGTGGTCCCCGCGCAGGAACCGGCACTGTCGGCTGGTGCAGGAGGGCAAGGACTGCGCGCAGGGCCTGAGGCTGCGACACCACTACATGCTGTGCGGGGCCCTGCTGCGCGTGTGGGGTCGCATCGCCGCCGTCATGGCCGACGTCACCAGCAGCAGCTACCTGCAGATCGTGCGCCTCAAGACCAAAGACAAGAAGAAGCAAGTTGGTGAGCAGTGGGCGCAGGAGGGGTGGGGGAGGGCGGTGTCCTGCCGGGAGGGGGGCACCCCCCCCGCCCCTCGGGCCCTGACCGCCGGCCCCGCCCCCACCCCGCAGGCATCAAGATCCCTGAGGCCTGCGTGCGCCGCGTCCTGCAGGAGCTGCAGCTCATGGACGCCGATGTGAAGCGCAAGCAGGCACGCGCCCGGGGTCTCCCCGTGCTGCCGCCCGCCCCACGCCCGCTCGCGCTGCCCTGCGGCCCCGGCGAGGTCCTGGACCTCACGTACAGTCCGCCGGCCCAGGCCTTCCCGCCGCCCTCGCCCTTCGCCTTCCCGGCCCCGGCCCCCGGCCCCGGCGGCCTGCTGCTGGGTGTTCCCGACGCCCCGGCTGACCCCGCGGCGCTCCTGCACCAGGGTTGCGACATCAACTTCAAGGAGGTGCTGGAGGATATGCTGCGCTCCCTCAACGCCGCGCCGCCCCCTGAGCCCCCCGGCCTGCTGGGCGCCGGCGGGGGGGCAGCAGGCGCGCCGGAGGGCAGCGGGGGCCCCGAGCGGCAGAGCGTCATCCAGTTCAGCCCCCCCTTCCCCAACTCCTAGGCCCCGGGGCATCCTTCCCGCACGAAACTTATTTATCTATAATAGGCGCCCTGTCTACACCGGGGAAGCGGGTGGTGAGCAGGGCCAACAGCCCTGCGGACTACTGAGAGGAGCAGGCGGAGCCAGGAGCCCTTCGAGGCGGGGACAGGGGCCCTTCGTCCGGCCTCCCGAGGCCTCCACTGCAGTGCCTTCCCACCGGTGCCTGGACAGACGCTCGAGACGCTGCCGGCCCTGGGGGTGCCCTCCAAGCCCTGCCTGGTGGGCAGTGGCCATGCGCAGGCCCCACTCAGGACACTCAGGGGCCAGGCAGGGCCTGGGGGTGGGGGGCCTCCTCTGTGCCTCTGTCCTCTGCTGCCCCCTTCCAGGCTGGGGTTGGGGCTCCCACCCCACCCACCTTACCAGGCCCGGTCAGCCCTGAAATCCACAAAACTGGGTGGCCCCAAGAGCTGGAAACTCAGGAAACCCCAGGTGCTCAGGGCCCCACCGCCTCTGGGGGGCTCCGTGGGGCAGATCTTCTATTAATATATGCAACCCCCTCCCTGCTCTCTGTGCCCTAAATTATTGCCCAGCCACCTCTCCCAGGGCCTGGAATCTCCTGCGGAGCTGGTGGGTGGCCCCCTGGTTTCTATGTGTATTTATAATGAATTCAAGTGTATATATGTAAAGAGATCTTTTTTAAATATATGTGCCTTTTCACTACTTCCCAGGCTGTCTGCTGCTCTGGCCTGCAGGGACGGCGGGGAGGGGCCGTACGGTGGTCCGGTGGTCCGGGGAGGCTGCTGGCGCTCCCTCTACTGCCTCACCCCACCCACAGCGCCTGGCCTTCTGGATGACCGGGGCCAGGCTCGGGGAGACACCCGCCCCAGGAGGCTGTTTGTCCACTGCATGGTCCTGGCACCAGGGTAGCAGGCCAGCTGCCTCTGCACTGGCCGTACCAGGCCCCAGGCGTCTTGGAGCAGACACTGCTGCCTCCTGCCCACCGAGACGTGAGCCGCCTGGGCTCGTTCAGAACCCCATGTTCAGGACTGCAGGCTCTGCCTTGGTTTCTTTCCAGGTCTTCCTCGGGGTGTTTGTTGGTTGAGGCAGGCAGGGCAGCCTAGGGACAGGAGAGCCCAAGAGCTGGGCCCAGTCGGGAAGGCAGGACTGGACGCCAGGCCCTTCCTGGAAGCTGTGGGGAGCATGCCCGGCCTCTGGCCCGGAAGTGGGAGGGGGCTGCCCCCAGCCAGGAGGCGGACTGGTGGGTGGGAGTCGGGAGGCCCTGGTAGAAGCAGGCCCTGGTAGAGCAGCTCAGCCACCCTACAGCTGTGCCCCCCCCAACTCTCACCAGGATGGCTCTCCTGAGGTGCAGGCAGGCAGGCTGTGCCCACCAGCCCTCCTGGGGGGGCTCCCTCTGCCAGGTGAAGCCCGTGGGCAGGCCTGGTGCAGACTCCGCGTCCTCACCGCGAGGCGGGCTTGGTGCCCAGCTGGGCCCGACGCCCAGCTCAGGTGCAATGGGCCTCCAGTAGGCAGGCCCACAAGGCCCAGGTCGCCTGACCCTCCCACCTGGGTACACTGGAGGAGACCAAGGCCCCCCCGCGGGCCTAGAGCAGCGGGCCAGTCAGGAGGCGGCATCTCTGCCAGGATCAGCTCTGCCCTGGCTGGGCTGAGGAGATTAGCAGCTGGGGCAGCAGGGCAGGTGCAGCCCTCTGAACCCCGAGGGAACTCCACCTCCCACATCCCCCGCCCCCCAGCCTGGGGAGCTGACTACACCTGCACCTGAGCCCAGAGGGGCCTGGGACAAGACACCCCCCACCCCGCAAGTAAGCAAAAGCAACAAGCAAGTCAGTTTGTATTGTGTGTTTTATTCCCACAAGGCAGCAGGGGGTGGGGTTGCCGAGCCGTGAGCCGGGCCGAGGAACCTTCCTCCGGCAAGGGTGCACGCCGGGTTCTCGGGTCTGCCCCACCAGGGGCTGGTTTTCAGGCAGACCATCATGGACGCCGGGTGGAAGGCTCCGAGGGGCACAGGCGGCAGGCTCGGGTCGGGGGAGCACACTTGTGGAGCTAGAGGTAGCACGGCAGGTCCTTCTCTATCACCTGCGGGGGAAAGGGGGTCAGGGGCAGCTCTTCCCAGGGCCCTCCCGGGCAGGCTCCCCAACAGACACCTACCAGGGGCTCTTCCATGGGACCGTACCGCTTCACCACACAGCCGTTCTTGTCAATGAGGAACTGCGGGGGAGGCCGTGTCAGGACCCAAGGCCACCATGGGGCTGGGGCGAGCCAGCAGTCCCCATGCACCGCCCCATTTAGGTCAGGGCCAGGGACCCTCGAAGCAGCCCAGCTGTGGCTGGGTCTGTCCCCGTCCCCCAGGCCCCCAGCATGCCTTACCTTGGTGAAGTTCCATTTGATGGCACTAGAAAAGAAGCGTGAGCTCGTGAAGAATCCCGTGGCAGCTGCAGACCCCCCATTGCCCCGGGGGAGCCATCCCGACCCCCCCGCTCCCCGCCTCGGCCCCCAACTCACTTTCCCAGCATGCCCCTCCCATTGGGCTGGACTTTCATCCACTTCCACAGTGGGTGGGCATCATCCCCATTCACACAGATCTTGCTGAACATGTCGAATTTGACGTTATGGCCAGCAGCGAACTCTTTGATCTCGGCGTTACTCCCTGGCTCCTGTGCAGACAGGGGTGCTGGGGTGAGTAGGGAGGAGCCTGTACCCCTTTGGCTCCCACGCCTGCACACAGGGACACAGGGACATCCAGGGCCAGCCATGACGCACCTGCTTCCCGAACTGGTTGCAAGGGAAGGCCAGGATCCGTAAACCACGCTCAGCGAATCGGGCGTGCAGGTCGACCAGCTGAGTGTAGTTTACCTCCGTCTTGCCTCATTGCGAGGCCACATTGGTGATGATGCACACGTAGCCCCTGGAGGCAGGACAAGGCGGTCAGGTCATGGCCGCGACCTTCCCCCTGCTCCCTCCACCAAGTGGGCAGGTACCCACCGGTACTTGTCCAGGTTAACCATGTGCCCGTCGATGTCCTTAGCTGAGAATTCGTGCATGGAGCGAGCACTGCGCCAGTCGTCGCGGGACGCGCACTGCAAGGCAAGGGCATAACGAGTGGCCGGCGGACCTCGGGGCCTGGAGCCCGCGGCCGCCCGGCCCGCTCGCCCAGCTCGCCGAGGGAGGAAAACCGGAGTCCTGGGGCAAGTAAAAGGGGAGGCTCCATCTCCTCAAAGGCGCACGCTCCCCTTCACAGTAGGGCACATTTGACCGTAGACACTGAGACCCAGGAAGTGTTCGGAACCCCGCCAGGTACCCCAGCGGGTGGGGACGCCGCCCGCGGGTGTGGGGGCCCCGCGCGCACCGGGTCTGGGGACTCGCTGCCGCAGCCTGTTTCCCCGGCCGCGGGCCCCACCTGTCCAGGGCTCTTGGAAGTCGGCGGAAGCCGGGGGCGCGCCCTCCTGCGACAGCACGCTCGAGCCCTCCGCCTCCGGGGGGCTCGGCGCCGCCGCCCGGCCAGCAACCGGCGCCGCTGCCTGCGACGACCCGGGGAGCCGGCGGCTGCGCGGCCCATGCCCGCCCGTCTCCGGCCGCACCTGTGCCCACCGAGCGCCGCGCCCAGGGGACAAAGGGCCGGTAGCCAAGGGCGCTGGGCCGCTCCTCTGTGACGCCACCGCGCGGGACCCCGGGGCGCGCAGGGCGGGGGAGGGGCAGTGACGCCCCGTGGCGCGTGATCCCGGATTTCCAACCCGTCGGACACCCCCGCTCTCCGGGCCGCAGGCGGGGCTCCAGTGGCCAACGACGCCTCCCCCAGCTGCCCCGACGCTGCAGCTTCTGTGCGTCTGGGGCGCCCACCCGGGGGTCCCGACCGCCCAGCCCTGTCCCTGGCTCCCCCGGACGCGGCCCCCGCCCCCCACCGAGACTCGGACCGTGATCCCGGCCCGCGCGCTACCCACGGCCCCGACGGCCGCGGACGGGGCGCCGAGCGCTGTCCGCGCGCCCGAGGCCGGCGCCCCGCGTCCAAGGTCGCCGCGGCCCTGCGCGCCGTAAGGCAGGCCGCGCGCCCGCCCAACGGCCAGTGGCGCCGCGCTCACCATGGTGCTGGCCAGGCCGGGCACGGCCAGGGCCCCGCAAAGAAGCGTCGGCTTCAGCAGACGACACAGGCGGTTGAAACTCATCGCGGCGGCAGCCGGGGCTCCCCGGGAGGCAGCGCTCCTCCCCTCGCCGAGCCGACCAATGGACGCGCGCCGGCGCGCCTTGCCTCCCTGCCCTAGGCCACGCCTTCTAGCGCCCTCATTGGTTGGATGCGTCGGCTCTGCAGACGCGTGCCGGCGCCAGCCAATACGGGGCCGGGGTGTGTTGGCGGGGGGGGCAGCGGGGGGGGGCGGCTGGGCGGGGCCGGGGCCCGACGACGGTTTTCGTCACTGTGACTGCGCATGCTCATCGGCGGGCGGGTGGCAACGTAGACGCCAGCGGTGCGGTGAAGGCTTGCGAACAGTTATCTGCACTGAGGGATGCCCGACAACTTGAGATACTACTGGAAACCCGTGGCGGGGGGGGAGGGGTGGGTGGGCTGGCTCGAACTCTCAGAAAACTCGCTCCAGCTCATTGAAAACTGTTTTTTGGGGTTTTTTTTTTGCGGTACGCGGGCCTCTCACTGTTGTGGCCTCTCCCGTTGCGGAGCACAGGCTCCGGACGCGCAGGCTCAGCGGCCATGGCTCACGGGCCCAGCCGCTCCGCGGCACGTGGGATCATCCCAGACCGGGGCACGAACCCGTGTCCCCTGCATCGGCAGGCGGACTCTCAACCACTGCGCCACCAGGGAAGCCCGTGGTTTTTGTTTTTAATGTAAATAAAACCACGCTGGTTGTCGGAGAACCCCCCACTCGGGCTGCGGTGTCGCTGCGAGGGCCTGGGGGTCACCTAAGGCGACAGCCCCGGACGGCGGCGTCCCTGCTGCAGGGTGCGCCGTCAGCACAGAGCCGAGTGTCGCCGCCCTTGGACACCGCCGCCTTAGCTGCTTGTATAAGTGACACGTGAGCCCTGGGGAGGGCCGTTAGCAATTTACCCTGTGGTCCCGCCCCCCTTTCTCCTGGAGGACGCGCAGGTGTGTGCTTAGCAAGGAAAGCGCCAGCCCAGAGGGATCTGTTGTCATTTGCAACGTGACACAGCGTGCGGTTCGGGATGGGGCTCCCGCTGGCTTGGTTCCAAGCTCATTTCCACTCGAGGCTCAGGCGTTTGGCCACTGCCCAGACCCACCCCATTCTCGGGACCTGAGTCACAGAATTCCACACCGGCCTGGCTGCCCCCACCCCCAGCCGTAGCTGGACGTTGACCTGCGGCCAGGAGGGTGTTGTGCTGCCCGTGAACTTCTCTCTCTCCTTCTTGGACCCTCCCGGTGAACGTTTCTGCAGAGGCTTTGGGGGCAGGACTTTCGGGGCTGGGGTCCTTTGGGGGAGAAAACGAGCCCCCTCCCTCTGCCCCAACCCAGGCCAACCCAGGGCTTAGACGGCCGAGTTTGGTGGCAAAGGGGACAGGATCCCCGGGACCAGGTTGCTACATTCCTTCCTTGCCCAATAGCCTTCACGTGCTTCTCCCTCTCAGCCTGGTCACGAGGGGCCGGCGGCTTCTGAAGTCGTTTCTTGGCTGGGAGCTCCCATTATCTCAACTGGGTGCCTCACTTCTCAGGAAACCCCCTCCTCACTTCCGCCCGCTGGCAGCACTGGGTGTCAGGCCACCCTGGTGAGTCTGAGTGGCCCTTGGGAAGCCTCAGCTGTTCCCAGTTTCCCTTCAGCTGGTATCTGAAACTTTGTCGTGAAGATGGCCACCGGCTTGCTATTTACTTGAGGGTTTCCAGAAAAACAGCTCAGGGCGACCTTCCCTCCCCTTGGAGCCCACCGAGGGGGAGAGATGGAGCAAGGCCTCAGCCCATTCCTGACTTCAGGCCAGTTAAAATAAGAGCAGAACTGGGCAGGATGAGCTGCCCACTGTGGTCCCACTTGCTCTGAGGTTTGTGCCTGGGTTTCACCGCTTTTCCACACTTTCCCCACTTTACAGAGGAGCAGTGGAATCCTGGGGAAGTCTCAAGGCTCCAGCGAGGCTCCCCTGTGGTGACCAAAGTGCCTCTGTCCCCCAGTGGGGACGCTGAGTTGCTTACCAGCCAGAGGCCTTTCCGGAACCAGCGCCTGATTTCTTCTTAGAAAAAAAAAATGTTTTTAATTGAGTTAAAATCCACATAACATAAATTCACCATTTTAACCAAAGTGTACAATTAAGTCATTTCTAGTATATTCACAACGTTGTGGAACCATCACCACTATCTAATTCTAGAACATTCTCATCACCCCAGAAAGAAACCCCATCCGCATTTGTAGTCAACCCCCCAGCCCCTTGGCCCCCACCGTCTACTTCCTGTCTCTATGAATTTGACTTCTCTAGGGACCTCATATGAGTGGAATCAGACAGTACTTCACTTTCTGTGACTGGCTTATATCATTCAGCACCCCAAAAAGTAACCCCCTGTCCCCATTACCAGTCTCCTCCAGCCCCCTCCCCCAGCCCCTGACAACCATGAATCCACTCTTTGTGGATTTGCCTGTTCTAGACGTTTCACATCATGTACTGTGTGGCCTCTTGCGTCTGGTGTCTCTCACTGAACATCACGTCTTCAGGGTTCATCCACGTTGTAGTGTGAGTCAGTGCTTCTCTCCTTTTCATGCGGAGTAATATCCTATTATATGAATGGACCATATTGCGTTTATCCATTTGTCCATTGATGGGCTGTTCCACCTTTTGGCTTTGTAACACTGTACAAGTTTTTGTGTGGGCATATGTGTTCATTTCTGCTGGGTATGCACCTCAGAGTGGAACTTCCGGGTCACATGGTAACTCTGTGTAACTATCTGAGGATCTGCCAGACTTTCCCACAGCCACTGGTCCATCTCACATCCCCACTCAGGAGTGTGAGGGTAGTGGCCTGATTTCTTTTTTTTTTTTTCTGATTTCTTTTTTGTTTAAACATTTATTTTATTGAAGTATAGTTGATTTACAAAGTTGTGTTAATTTCTGCTGTACAGCAAAGTGATTCAGTTATACATATATAACTTTTTTTAAAATGTTATTTATTTTATTTATTTATTTATGGCTGCATTGGGTCCTGGTTGGTGTGCGCGGGTTTTCTCTAGTTGTGGCGAGCGGGGGCTACTCTTCGTTGCGGTGTGTGGGCTTCTCAGTGCAGTGGCTTCTCTTGTTGCGGAGCACGGGCTCTAGTAGTGCCCGAGCCGGGCACTGAATGTGGTCAAGGAAGTTTCCAGCAAAAACCCAAAGGGTGAGAGGGTAGGAGCCGTGGGGATGTCTGGAGGAAAGTGTATCAGGCAGGGGTGCAGTGTGTGCAAAGGCCCTGAAGCTGGACCTTGCCTGGTTGTGTTGGCAGCAAGGAGGCCGGTGGTGGGGGAGGGGTGGGAGAAGAGGTCAGAGGTCAGGTGGGGCAGATCCTGGGAGGCCTTGCTGGTTGGGTTGAAAAGTTCAGGTTTGCAGCCATTTTCAGCATCTCCGCGGGGCAGAAGCAGGGAGACCAGGGAGGGGGCTGAGGAAGACCGTTCTGGCCAGAGATAGGTATGGCTCCAAGGAAAGGGTGAGCAGCGGGCAGGTCCAGGGTGTCCGGAGGGCAGTGCCCACAGGATCTGCAGGTGGACAGGACGTGGAGATGAGAGACGCAGAGGCGGGCAGAGGAGGGAGAGCGACTGGGGTGGGAAGGTGTGGGGCGGCTCGGGAGGGGGTCTTGGACGTGGTCAGCTTGGGGTTCCCAGGGGTCCCTAAGGGGAGACATCCAGGGGGCAGTGGGATACAAGTCTGGAACTGGGGATGAGCTTGGAGTGGAGACAGACGTGGGTGTTGTGGGTGTACAGTGGAGACAGGAGCTGGGAGCCTGGATGAGATCACTGAGCAGATCGGAGGCTAGGCGCGAGGCTTGCCTACCTTGTTCAGAGGCCGGGAGGAGGGGAGGAAAGAGCAGAAGGTAGAGGGGTGTGGCCACCTGGGCTCCAGTCCTGACTGTGTGACCCGGGCACATTACTTAACCTCTCTGTGCCTCGATGTCCCCCCCAACTTGTAGAACAGGGACAAGAACAGCGCCCACTGCATAGGTACGTGGCTGATGATTGCAGCGCTGGCAATACTTAAGTGCTTCTTAAATAGAATAGAGGGACTTCCCTGGCAGTGCAGTGGTTAAGAATCTGCCTGCCAACACAGGGACACAGGTTCGAGCAACTAAGCCCGTGCACCCCATCTGCTGAGCCTGAGCTCTAGAGCCCGTGAGCCACAAATACTGAAGCCCGTGCGTCTAGAGCCCATGCTCCGCAGCAAGAGAAGCCACCACGATGAGAAGCCCACGCACTGCACCAAGAGTAGCCCCCGCTCGCCGCAACTAAAGAAAGCCCAGGCACAGCAACAAGACCCAATGCAACCAAATATAAATAAGTAAATAAACATTAAAAAAAATAGAGGGTGGGTGGAAGCCAGGTGTCCAGGAGCCCAGTGAAGCAGCTGTTGGAAGGAGGAGGGACAGAGCAGCCGTCAAAGCAGATCTGAGGATTGAGCAGGGGATTGGCCAAGGGGACACTGTTTGTGACCGCAGAGGGCAGATCCAAGGATGGGGCCCAGCTGGGGGAGGCATTTATGAGAGGAAAGATATTGGAGATGTGGATGTAGCAGGGGGAACAGGGAGAGGGTCCAGAGTGGGTTTAAGACAGGACAAAGGGTGTCTGCCTAGGTGATGGGCAAATCTGGGTGGGGGAGGGGGCAGAACTGCTGGAGGATCCAGAGGGTGGCCTAGATGGTAAGGGCGGAGGGCCCAGGTGCGAGTGACAGGGGACATTAGGTACCCTTGCTGTTCTTGGGGGCAGGGAAGAGAGAGGAGAAAGGGCTCACAGTAGCAGGCGGGCCCAACCCCAAGGCCCATGACTCAGAATCCTGCCTGTGACCGTGTGACCTCAGCAACAGCACATGGAGTGTTAACTTTCTCCTTGGAACCTCGCCACCATGCAGCCCAACTGGCAGAGCCCAAGGTTCAGAAATCAGGCCACTGGGCTTCCCTGGTGGCGCATTGGTTAAGAATCCCGCCAGTGCAGGGGACACGGGTTCGAGCCCTGGTCTGGGAAGATCCCACATGCCACGGAGTAACTAAGCCCGTGCGCCACAACTACTGAGCCTGCATGCCACAACTACTGAATTTTTTTTTCTTGTTTTTCTTGCTTTTTTCTGGCCGAGCGGCTTGTGGGATCTTAGTTTCCCCCACCAGGGATTAAACCTGGGCCCTCGGCACTGAAAGCACGGAGTCCTAACTACTGGACCACCAGGGAATTCCCTTCCCTGACCACATTTGGGACTGCAAACCTCCCGTCTCCCTCAGCCTGGTATATTTCTTCTTCCACAGCATTGTCACCTCCTAACATACTTTATCATTTACTTATTATGTTCACTGTTTCTGTCCTGTCTCTCCCTGGCATGTAAGGGTGCTTGGCCTGTTTTGTTCACTGACGCTGTGGTTGCTCATTAAACATTGAATCATTGAATGAATGCATTACTGAATGAGAAGTTACCAATGCAGAGGCACTGGGCTTGGCAAGCGTGGGCGAACCTCCTGTACGAACTCGGGGGCAGGGGCAGATGCGGACTGTAAAAACATGCAGGCTTGGGGGCTGTGGGGTATCCAGGCAGGGGCTGGGCTGGGGCTCACGGGACAGGAGAGGGAGAAGACAGAGGTGGAAGCATTTCATAAGCACCAGGAACTATTCCAAGCTCCTCCCAAGTACGACCATCTCCTTAGATCCCCAGCTAACCCTCTAAAATGGGGACACTTTATTTCCATTGTACAGAGGGGAAACTGAGGCTCGGGGGCATTAAGTTGTACGTAGCCCTGAGCCAACTGAGAAAACCCCCCACAATTGGACGCACAAACACTCATGGAGCGCCTCTTAGGCCGCCCGACGGTCTCCGGGAGCTGAGCAGACCCCTGACCCAGTCAAGGCCTCAGTTTCCCCGCCCACACTTCGCCTCTGTTCTCTGGATTCTAAACGGCCCTCCCAGACCAGCATTGAGCGGAAACTACACTCCCGAGGGGCCTTGCGGTCAAAGCCTCGCGAGAACTTCCGAGGCGCGGGTGGCGGTGCTGGTCGCACGCTTCTCGCGCAGCCAACCGTCGCTTTAGTAAGGTTCGGGCTGCCTTTGGCGCTGCCGCTCCCGAAGGTCGCTTCATTCAGGCATTCGCCGGCGACAGCCCTGCAAGGGGAGGGCGACGTGAGGGGCCTGACCGGGGCTCGGCGCAGGCGCAGTGAGTGCAAGCGGCGGCAGCCATGGACGACGAGGAGGAGACGTACCGGCTGTGGAAAATCCGCAAGACCATCATGCAGGTGAGCAGCGCGCTTGGGGAACGCGGTGAGAACGAGCCTCGCTCCCCCAGGCGAGACGGGCACGCAGCAGCCGGAGCGCGGACGGCGGGTGCGAGGCCCGGAGGTAGAAATGAGCCTCCCCACCCCCGGCCGCGCGGCTGGAGCGGAGGGGTCGGGCTCAGGCTGGGCCCCTGGGGCGGGGGTTTGCGGGGGACGGAGTCGCGAGTCCAAGAGCCCCCCGGGAGGGGGTCAGGGTCTCGCTCGAGCTGGAGAGAGGGAGGACGGCAGACGCTAGGCCGGCGCGTGTTTGTGTCCGTGGAAGGTTCTGATGTTACCTGCCGGGGTTCTTGAATTCGTTAATCAGTAGAAATTGATAGCAGGCCAGACGAGAAATTTAAGCCAGGCTTTATTGGAGTTTGTGCTGCAGCGTGAAGTAGCGAAAACAAGCAACAGGTGCCGTTGCTCCAAGGAGGGCGAGTTGGTGTCTTAAATGGGGTGAGGGTGGGGACGGGTCCAGGGGTCAGGCCGGAGGGGTGGCTTGGAGGGGTCTGCCCACCCTCTTGGTGGTGCTGTGTGCAGGGATCATGCCCAGTACCCTGCTTTTGCTCCCGGCTCCTCAGAAGTGGCAGTTAGGTTCTTGGCCTTTTTTTTTTTTTTTTTGTTTTGTTTTGCGGTACGTGGGCCTCTCATTGCTGGGGCCTCTCCCTCCGGACGCTCAGGCTCAGCGGCCATGGCTCACGGGCCCAGCCGCTCCGCGGTGTGTGGGATCTTCCCGGACCGGAGCACGAACCCGTGTCTCCTGCATCGGCAGACGGACTCTCAACCACTGCGCCACCAGGGAAGCCCTTATGGTTTTTTTGGTTGTTGTTTCTCGGCCTTTTTATATCTTGGTCCTTGTTTGCCCGAACTGCGCATGTGCATAGTTATTTCTAGTCCCTTATAGTTTCTGGGTGTTTTGTTGCTGGAGGAGACATTTGCCCAGGTGCAAGGGCTACAGCAAAAGGTCCCAGGTCCCAGACTGCCTTATCGGCGCCACCTCAAGTGCATATCGCAGAATCCCGGGGTCGTGGGGGTGGAAGGAACCCTGGTGGGCTTGTCTGACCGCTGTCTGGTGGCTACTTAGATGTCCCAGCCACCAACTTTGAATTACTCGGGCCGGGGCCGGGTCATACCAGCGTTCTCTGTGTGCCTCGTTCTTTAATCCACCCCGTGGGAGGGGACCAGTGTGATGCCACGGAGGCTTGCGGCCTTGATCAAGAGCACCCACCCTCCTGGGAATCCTGCTGGGCTAAGGCCGGGTGGTGGCCCCCAGCCTCTCTGCCACTTTGCAAATCTGCTCAAAGACAGGGCCGGAGCAACTGTGCTTCTGGCTGACAGTGTCAGGGGTCCCTGGGAGAGGAGACCCAGGGCTCTGTAGGGAGACTTGGCCGAGGAAAGTGGGTGCGGGCAGGGCTGGGCTGGGTAGCGATTCCAACCTTCCTTTCTTTGTCTGGGTCCTCATCTAGTGCACGCATTCAGAGCCCCAGTTTCTGAGGCAGGACCTAGAACTGCTGACCCTCAGGTCTTTGACTGGTTTTCCAACCACCGTCTGCCCAGCCAGCCGTCCCTGTCTGCCCCAGACCCTGGGGCCTGGCTCTGCATTCAACAGCCCTCCTCACGTCCCAGCTCTGTCCCGGTCTCCTCCGCAGTGGCCTCGCCTACCCCGAGCTCTTGCTGCCGTCCCCCCTCCGCCCTGGGGTCACCTGGTCCTTTCTCTTTGCAGCTGTGCCACGATCGTGGCTACCTGGTGACCCAGGACGAGCTGGACCAGACTCTGGAGGAGTTCAAGGCCCAGTTTGGGGACAAGCCCAGTGAAGGGAGGCCTCGGCGCACAGACCTCACGGTGCTGGTGGCCCACAACGATGACCCCACTGACCAGATGTTCGTCTTCTTCCCAGGTGAGGGGCAGCTCAGGGCCAGCTCTTAGCACCACCTGCCTTGTGACCCAGAGTCTGCCTGCTCTCATCCTTCTGCCCCCTCGCCCTCCTTGCTGTGGGGACTCCTTTTCCAGCTTCCTCTTCTTGGTCACCTTCCCCATTCTCTCTTCCTCAACCCTTTTCTCTGACCAAGGTTATCACAGGCCTCCCAGCTGGGCCCCTGGGTCCTCCCTGCCCTCACCTGTCAGCCCAGCTTCTGCTCCCAGCGCTTGCCCTTCCTGCGCTGCTGCAGGACTCCTGCCCTGTCTCGTCCCTGCCGGTTCCCCCGTCGCCTGCCTGGTCAGTGTCCATCCATCGTCCCTGGTGACCGAGCTCAAGTGCCTCCTCTTTGGGAACCCCCTCTGAGCCCTGGGTTGAGTGAAGACAACCCCCCCAGCACCAAGGGTGTCCCAGGACCCCTGTGTTCCTCTGTCTTTGCACGTCCTACACTGAGGCAGCCTGGCTCTAGAGCCCCAAAGGTTAGGGGGCCTTGTTGGGTCGTGAGCACCTTGGGGGCCTACCCCAGCGCCGTGAATCAAAGGGGTGGGCAGAAAATGCTTGTTCAACAGACCCAGGTGGCACTTTTTTAAAAAATTCATTTTATTGAGGTACAGTTGATTTACAATGTTGTGTTAATTTCTGCCGTACAGCAAAGTGACTGAGTTGTAAATATATATACATACATATATATATGTTCTTTTTTATATTCTATTTTACTATGGTTTAATCCCAGGATACTGAATATAGTTCTCTATGCTGTATAGTAGGACCTTGTTTATCCATCTTACAAATAATAGTTTGTATTTGCTAACCCCAAACTCCCAATCCATCCCTCCCCCAGCCCCCTCGGCATCCACACATCTGTTCTCTATGTCTGGGAGTCTCTTTCTGTTTTGTAAATAAGCTCATTTGTATCATCTTTTTAGATTCCACATATAAGTGATATATGATATTTGTCTTTCTTTTTCTGACTTACTTGGCATAGTTTGGTAATCTCTAGGTCCATCCATGTTGCTGCAAATGGCAGTATTTCATTCTTTTTGAGGGCTGAGTAGTATTCCATGGTATGTATGTACCACATCTTCTTTATCCATTCATCTGGACATTTAGGTTGTTTGCATGTCTTGGCAATGGTGAATGGTGCTGCTGTGAACACTGGGGTGCGTGTATCTTTTTGAATTATAGTTTTGTCTGGATATATGCCCAGGAGTGGGCTTGTTGGGTCATATGGCAACACTGTTTTTAGTTGGTTTTTTTTGTTTGTTTGTTTTTAAGATTTGTTTATTTATTTATTTATGGCTGCGTTGGGTCTTAGTTGCAGCATGTGGGATCTTCATTGAGGCATGTGGGATCTTCCGTTGCAGTGCACAGGCTCTTCAGTGCGACGCGTGGGCTTCTCTCTAGTTGTGGCCTGTGGGTTTTCTCTTCTGTAGTTGTGACATGCAGGGTCCAGGGCACGTGGGCTCTGTAGTTGTGGCGTGTAGGCTACAGAGTGCGTGGGCTCTGTGGTTTGCGGCACGCAGGCTCTCTAGCTAAGGTGCGTGAGGCCTCTGTTGTGGCGCACGGGCTTAGTTGCCCCACGGCATGTGGGATCTTGGTCCCCTGACTGGGGATCAAACCCACGTCCTCTGCATTGGAAGGTAGATTCTTAGCCACTGGACCACCAGGGAAGTCCCCTCATGTTTTGCATTTAAATCTTTGAGCCATTTTGAGTTTATTTTTGTATATGATGTGAGGGAGTGTCTAACTTCATGGATTTACATGTGGCTGTCCAGCTTTCCCAACACCACTCGCTGAAGAGACTGTCTTTTCCCCAGCGTACATTCTTGCTTCCTTTGTCGAAGATTAATTGACCACAGCTGTGTGGGTTTATTTCTGGGTTCTCTATTCTGTTCCATTCATCCATGTCTGTTTATGTGTCAATACCATGCTGTTTTGAAAACTGTAGCTTTGTAGTAGTATTGTAAGTTTGGGTGAGTTATGCCTCCTGCTTTTTTCTTTTTCCTGAGGATTGCTTTGGCAATTCTGGGTCTTCTATGGTTCCATGTAAATTTTAAGAGTATTTGTTCTAGTTCTGTGAAAAATGTCATGGGTAAGTTGTGCTGGGTTTTAGCTGCGGATCCACGAATTGCTTTTTTTATGTTGAGATATATTCCCTCTATACCCACTTTCATAAGAATTTTTATCATGAATGGATGCTGAATTTTATCAAATGCTTTTTCTGCATCTGTTGAGACAGTCGTGTGGTTTTTGTCTTTCCTTTCGTTGATGTGGTGTATCACATTGATTTGCATATATTGAAGCATCCTTGTGACCCTGGGATGAATCTAGGTGGCACTTTTAAGAAGAGTGTCCCTTGTGTGTGAAACGTATTTATTGTAGACTTTGGTGCCTAAGCACGTGCCTCCCGTGGTGCCATCTCGGGGGTGGGGCCACCTCACTTCCTGGTCTTTACTGACAGTGGGGGTGTCCTGCTGTCTCAGATGGGCCGTGGCACAGCGTTGAGGTCCCTGCCTGTGTTAGTTTGCACGGCTGCTATAACAAAACCCCACAGACCAGGGGCATAAACAGACAGTGCTTCTCTCCCAGTGCTGGGGGCCTCTCACTGGTGTGTAGACCTCCGTCTTCTCCCTGTGTCCTCACGTGCTCGTCCCTTCCTGTGTGTCTGTGTCCTGATCGCTTAAGGACCCCAGCCTCACAACCTTGTGTTACCGTAATTACTTTTTTAAAGACCCCATTTCCAAACACAGTCTCATTCTGAGGTTCCTGGGGGTCAGGACTCCAACAGAGGGACTTCGGGGACAGGGCACTGCCGGTCGGTGGAGTGGGGTGTGAGGAGAATGGTGAGAGGCAGCGGACGTGCTGCACGCGGACTCCGGGGCTGCCCCAGCCACCAACCTGCTGGGCTACTAGGGTCCAGCGTTCTCTCGTGTCAGGCCCCAGGCCCCGCGTGCTGCCGAGACCGTGAGGACCCCCGGTGCTGGCAGCGAGGAGCTGGGTGGGCTGTCTCTATGCTGGGACCGTGCTCCCCGGGTCATCTTGCCTCCACTCAACTCTGAACACCCCAGCCCTTGTCTCGTGGGCCCCTGGACTAAACAAACTGCTTAGTCTGGGACTTCCCGAACCTCAGAACCTCTGAGGCACCGCGCAGACCCAGACTCCCAGACCCCACTTCCAGAAAGAGGTCCCTTAGGTCCGGGGCCCAGGGCACCTTTCAGCTCCCACGTGACATGCAGGCAGCCAGCACCCCGTTCTGGGACTGGCAGCCGGGTTCTCACTCTGCAAACAGGAGGCCGAGGCCCCAGTGGGGGAGCGGCACTGCAGCGCCTTGGCAGGGGTGGGCTAGAACCCAGGTGCCGGGCAGAGGGCGGGGGGGGCGGCCAGCGTCCACCAGCCTGTACTTGGTCTGCAGAGGAGCCCAAGGTGGGCATCAAGACCATCAAGGTGTACTGCCAGCGGATGCAGGAGGAGAACATCACGCGGGCCCTCATTGTGGTACAGCAGGGCATGACACCCTCCGCCAAGCAGGTGGGTGCCCGCCGCCTCTGGTCCCTGGCTGTGGGTTGGACTGGCCTAAGTGGAGGCTGGTGGTTGGGATGGGCAGCTGGCGAGCACCTTTGTCCCCGTGTGAACAGGGGACACAGGCTGTGGGGTCCAGGGAGGGGTTGCTGCACCAGCTCCCGGCAACCGTGGGAGCATTTTGACAGACGGGCCCTCACCCTTTTTGCAATGAGACCGAGGCCTCGGTAATGTGCTGAATGCCTGGGAGGGGCGGGGTGGGCCTCTCCCCAAGTGGAAACCCTACCCACTGAGGTGGGTTTTCCTGATGTGTGACGCAGGACCCGCGCAGCTTCCCGGGTGCCAGCTGCCTGCGAGGAAGGGCGTGGTGGGTGGGCCCGGGGCCAGCGCAGGGGGCGGGTGGCCGCCTCAGCTGTGCCTGAGGGTTGGTGTCTCTTCCAGTCCCTGGTCGACATGGCCCCCAAGTACATCCTGGAGCAGTTTCTGCAGCAGGAGCTGCTCATCAACATCACGGAGCATGAGGTAGGGGTGGAGGATGAGACTGGAGACCCGCCTCCTGCCCCCCAGGCCCCTCACCTGTTCGGGGTTGACGGACATCCAGGTCTTGGGGAGGCGAGTCCGGGAGCCCCTTCATGGTGGAAAGAAGGTGGGCCGGGGTCTCAGTGTGTGGCCCTTGGGCCAGGAGCAGCTGGGGCCTTGCTAGGAGGGCAGGTTCCCAGGCCCACCCAGCCTGCAGAGTCAGGAGCTTGGGGTGGGTGGAATCTGCATGTCCCCAGGAGCGTCGGAGCTCCGGGATTGTGCCCTGCAGCCCATCTGCACGGCTAGGGGTGTAGGCTCTAGGACCCCTGTCCCAGTGTGGAGTCAGGACTTGTGCAGATGCCTGGGGCCCCCACGCTGCACCTCTCCTCTGGAGGGCCTGTGGGGTCTGTCGCAGCCCTGTGGAGACCCAGGTTCTCTTCTCACAGCTGGTCCCAGAGCACGTTGTCATGACCAAGGAGGAGGTGACGGAGTTGCTGGCCCGGTAGTATCCTTTCTGGCCCCCGGCCGGGCCCGGCTCCTCTCCCCTACAGCTCTTCCCACAACGCCCCCAGTCAGTCCAGCAAGACCTTTTCCCTGACCTGCTTCTCAGTAAACTCCGAGAGAACCAGCTGCCCAGGATCCAGGCGGGAGACCCCGTGGCACGTTACTTTGGGATAAAGCGAGGGCAGGTGAGAAGCCCCTCCCAGGGAGGAGCTGGGCCCACCTCCAGCCCCCTTCAGAGCCCAGGCTTCTGAGCAGGGCAGGAGAGACCCCGGGTCCCGGGAGCCAGCCCACCTGCTTTCCTGCCTCTGCAGGTGGTGAAGATCATCCGGCCCAGCGAGACTGCAGGCAGGTACATCACCTACCGGCTGGTGCAGTAGCGGCCCGACAGACAGACGAGGCGAGAGGGCGCCGAGGGCCGGGTGTGGGCGGCCGTCCGAGCCCTGTGAGTGAGCCCCGCCTGTTACGTGCTCTGGAGGGAGCTCACATCCAGCCTGTGCGCCCAGCTCATGCGACAGACAGGTCACACTGCTGGCTGCCCCCTCTCTCTCGGCAAGTCTCCCGGGGGATGGAAAAATGGGCTGTGACGACCCACCAGGCTGGGATTGTGGTGGCTGGCTGCCCGGGGGAGTCCGCTCCTCCTGGGAGCCTTGCCTCTGCTCCCCTGGGCCGCAGGGTGGCCCGCCTTGGGCCTGCCTTTCCTGGCCTGAGGGTCCCTGTGGCCTCTCCTGGGCTCCTGGATGCTGAGCCCCACCCTGGATACCACCTGATGGTGCTTTGGGAGGGGACAGGATACCGCCCGGGCTTCTGTCGCCGTGTCCCCCACACAGTGGCCCTGATGCTGCTTGTCTGGGTGCTCCGAGGGCAGCGGGGAGTGAGACCGATTGCTACGGAATGCTGGATATCTTAACGAATTAAAAATATCTTGAGTAAATAAGTTCACTTGTCTGAAAGACCAAGGCGGAATGTCTACCCGGTTTGCTGTGAGCAACCTTGCTCGGGCTTCTGTCCCCTCAGCGGGGTCTCTGCCCACTTCCCCCTGGTGGAGCTGTGAGGGAGGGGCTCCAGTGCCGCCTTCAGCTTTGCTTCTTGGTGCTTTTCTTGCATAGAAGTTTGGGATCAAACTACCCCCTTTTCCCTCTACTAATTTCAGAGGCCTCCTACCCAGGCTAAGCGCAGTTGTCTGTGTTTTTGTTTAATAGCTTCATTGAAGTAGGATTTATATACCATACAGTTCACCCATTTAAAGTGTATGGTTCCATGATTCTTAGTATATGCACAATCGGGCACCCGTCACCACAGTCAAGTTTGGAACATTCCACCCTTCTAAAAAGAAAGCCTGTCCCTGTCAGCAGTCACCCCCCCTGCCCCCAGCCCCTGACAGCCACGAATCTGTGTCTGTGGATCTGCCTGTCCTGGACGTTTCCCATCAGTGGAATCACACACCGTGGGTCCTTCTGTGTCTGGCTTCTCTTATGGAGCATCGTGTTCTCACGGTTTGTCCACGTTGTAGGAGTGTCGGGCTTCACCCCTTTTCACGGCCGAGTGATGCTCCTGTGTGTGGAGGGACACGTGTTCATTCTTCAGTTGATGGACTGTTTCCATTTGTTGGCGACTGTGCGTCATGTTGCTGTGGGCGTCCAGGTACGAGGTGGTGTGGTTGTGTTTATTTCTCTGGCTGTGGGTGTGCCTCGGAGTAGAATTGCTGGGTCCTGCAGAAGCTCTTGTTTCCTTTGGAGAGACAGGCTGTCTCCGCCGCGGCTGCCCCGGTTCCTGTTCGCGTCTCCACCTCCTCACCAAATCGTGGCCGGGGGTGAGTCGCTGTGGTTCAGATTCACTTGCCTGATGCTGAGGGTGGTGAGCACCTTTCCCCGGCTCGCCGGCCACCCGCCGGTCATCTCGGAGACGTGTCTGTGCACAGGTCCTTTGCCCCTTGTTTAACTGGGTTGTCTCTGCTGAGTTTTAGGGGTTCTTTATATATTCTAGGCTCAGGTCCCTTATTAGATATACGCTTTACAAAAATGTTTTCCCACCTTTTGTATTTCTTAGCTAGCCCCTTGTAGCCTTTATACATAAGACTCGAATCCTGGGATTTACTTCTGGGCATCATATGACTTGGGGCTGTCACTCTCCCCCAGACAGCGGTCTTGACGCTGTTTGGTGAAGAACCAAAGGTGCTCTCCTCACTGCCTTGAGTTGCCACTCTCGTAGCATGTGGGTTCATGTGGGTCTGTGTTGAGATCCTCTTCTTTTCCATTGATGAATTTAGGTTTTAAAATCTTAGTTTTATAGTACATCTGATAGGAGAACAGGTCTCCCCTTTCCCCCAGATAGACATATATCGTTTTCCAAAACGATCTTGGCCAAAAGGAGCCAGACACGGACGGATGAATCCTGTCCGATTCCGCTCACAGGGGTCCCTAGAGGAATCAGGTCCACAGAGACAGGAAGCAGGTGGGGGGGAGGGGATGGGGAGTCAGGTTTCATGGGGACAGAGTCTCTCTTTGAGAAGATGAGAAAGTTCTGGAGATGATGGTGAAGATGGTTGCACGACAATGTGAAGTTGCTTAGTGCCTGTGAACTGTGCGGTTTAAAGTGGCAACAATGGTAAATATGTATAATTTACAGTTTTAAAAAATTGTCTTGGCTGTTCTTGAGTATTAATTCTTTCTGCTCCTGGTTAGGGTGCTTGTTCTCCCGGCTGGGCACAGACCTGTCCCCGGGTGCGGGGTCTCGGGTGCGAGGTGTGGATGCCCCTTACGCCCTCCATCCAGTGGCACCAGCTCCCCTTTGGGGTCCCCTGCTTGTTGCTGGGGCACCGGTTCTGCCTGCCTGCGCCACCACGCACAGCCTGTTCTGAGTCCCTGAGATTGTGCCTTGGGGCTTCAGGAAGTGGCCCCCCCGGGTCTGGAGGCAGGGGCTGGCTTTCACGCAGCACCCCCAGTCCCCCACTCCGGCCACCAGGACATGTTGTGAGCCTGGGCCAGGCTTGTCTGAAGGCGGTGCAACCTGTGAAGTTGTGTGGCATGATCCGCCAGGCTCCTTAGAGATGCTTTGGCCCCTGACAGTGGGGCGCTTTCTTGCCGTTACCTGTCCTGCTGAGCACTCTGAAATGTTAATAGATTTGCTCATTCTTCTGAGCATTTTTTTTAAAAACATAGATCGGGGTCAGCAAAGTTTTGCTGTAAAGGGCCAGACGGTCAGTATGTTGGCTTTGCTGGCCAGGTGGCCCTGCTACAGTTGCTCAACTCTACAGGGCAGAAGTGGCCACAGGCCACGTGTAACCGAGAGGGTGTGCCCCCCGCCCCATTATCTCTGTTTGCAAAACACGTTGGTAGTTTGCTGGCTGCTTTTCCCCCCCCGCTCACTCTTAGGAAGCGTGTGCAGGGGCAAAGCGCCCTGACTGCCACAGTGGGTCTTATCTAAGCCTGGGTGGGGGGCTGAAGTTTGGGGTGAGCTGTTCTGTATCAGGAATGGAGGCCCAGCAGCTTTTACCATGACTGGGTGTGGATTCCATCTAATTCCTCAAATGAATAGTTGTGTCTCTGCTGAGCCGGCCCCAGCCCTCTGGGATAAACCCGACTGGGGCCTCTGAGCTGGGTGAGGGGTGTTCGCCTCTTCCTCGCTGTGCCGTTCCACGTGGTGGCCGCCGTCTCCCAGAGGCCTTTGGTGCAAGTAGATTTCAGCTGCGGCTCCTCAGCACAGCAGCCACACCTCAGTGCTCGGGAGCCACCGGGGGCTGGCGGCCCGAGTCAGGAGTCAATGGGACTTGGGCCCCATGGCCACCTGGGCTCCCGCGCCTGACGGGGCCGCCTTGTGGTGGAATTTCTTCTTCACAGCTCCCTGCCCTGCCCCTCAAGCCCAGCGAGGAGCTGGGGATGGCGCTTAGTGCCCTGTGTGTCTGGGTCGCTAGGCCACTGCTGCCAGAGAAGACAGGCTGAGGTTAAAGACTTTATTTTATGCAAAAGGAATGTGCCTGTCAAAGAACTCCATCGTGGAACTTCACTGCATCCTCAGCCCCAGGTATCCAAACGCAGTTTTCCGTAAAAGCCAGGGCATCCCAAGGCCGCCCGCCCACCATCCACAAAGGCGTCCAGCCCTCCTCCCAGCTGCCGCGTGGCCTCCACGGCCCAGCGCCAGGGTGGGCAGGGTCCCTCCATCACAGCCGGGGCGACTCCAAGAGCAGAATCCCCCAGCTCAGAGGAGTGGGGCCTGGTGGGCGTGCGGAGCAGCGCGGGCAGAAGCTTCTGGAAAAGTTGGCCAGTGATGCCCTCGCCGCTGTGGGCGGAAGGAGAGGCCTCTCGGTGACGTGTCCACAGGGACAGGAGCCTGGAGCAGACCTGCCCGCTGCCCCAGCTACACGAACTCTGGCCGCCTCTCCCAGCCCGCGCCCCCTGCCAGCCGCCCGCCATGGAGCCTCACGGCTGGCAGGCGGGCCACAGCCACGTTGTTGCACTGGTTGGTATTGTGCTCGGCGAGCCGCTGGGCCGGCTCCTCCCCGAGGTCCTCCCAGACCCCAGGCCCGGGCCCATCCTCCTCCTCCCCGGTAGCAGTGCCCAGCTGCTCCTCACTGCCACTGCGGCTGTCCCGGCCGCCCTCCACGCCGCCCAACTTCTCCAAGAAGCCAAGGCGGTGCAGGGCCGCCCCACCCGCCGGGGATGGCAGGTCCGAGGCCTCCTCCAGTTCTGAGTCGGAGTCATTGGAGGCAACGTGGGGTTCTGGAAAGTCCAAGGGAGAGGGACAGGGACAGAGAGAGAGAAAAAGATGGACAGCCTGTGAGCAGGGTGGGGGGCGCTGGGCGGAGGACTGGGCGTCCGCCTACCCCCAGCAGGCCCGGCTCCCCCTTTAGAACCCTCCCGGGTCAGGCGGAGGTGCAGGGTCTCAGACACTGGGGTCGTTTCCACTTCGGGGTGCCCATTTCTCGGCGTTGGAAAACACACCTTGAAAGGGTGTCTCTTTGCAAGAGTTTGTAACACATTAAAGACAGTGAAAAAGCAGGTGATACTCATGGTCTCCATGGGAGACAAACCGGGATGCAGCCCTTGAGGTGGACCCACTGTGTCATCCGCCGCCTGGGCCCACTGCTCACCAAGGCCCCCATCCTCAGCTTCCTCCGGCAGGGGTGAGGCCATGCCCCCGCTGGCCTCCGGATACGGCTCCTGGACCACCACCTCGGCCCCCTGGTTGGACGTCACATCCTGCAGAGGCGGAATGGAAGTCAGGGAGCGCCACAGTTCCAGCCATCCCACATTCCATTTTTCTGTCTTGTTAAACCCTAAAAACTTAACACCCGCTGCAGCTGAGCACGTGAGGCCCCCGGATCCCAAGTCACGAGCAGGCTGAGCTCGTCCAAAGCGGGCAGAGGCCCTGGCCAGAAAGGTTGAGGCAGGCCCTGCATGGACACCAGCATGGGAGCCACTGTCCTGAGGCCACACCCAGGCGTGTCACCTCCACAGCCAGAGATGCCAGATGAGGGGTTAAAGACGCACAGGGGGGACTGAGCGTGGGAGCTGATGCTGCCTGGAAGCGAACAGAAACAAGGCCTGTCGGCTGAGGAGAGCAGCAGGCTGGACCCAGAGGATGTGCTGTAGGCAGCACAGAGACGGGAAATGGGAGAAGGGGCAGGACGGCGGGTCTAGTGCGTTCTGATGTGAGCTCCAGGGGACGTGGGGGAAGGCCGAAGGGCCTCTGCACTGCCTGGGGCTCCGTCCGCAGATCTGAACCCACTTCATCCAGTTCTTTGCTTAAAAGATGCCTTGGGTGCCCCTGACGGGGCTCTGGCCCCGTCCGAGCCAGACATCTCCCAGCCCTTCTCTCTGTCTAATCCTGCTGTGGGTGAGTGAGATTCCCGGCCCCCTTGATGTTCACAGAGCCCTACACCCCCCGCCCAGGGTGGACAATCCTCACCTGGCACCCAGATGCCACCTCGGGCTCCTCCTCAAAGACCAGGCTGTAGTGGGTGATGAGCGTCTCCAAGATGCAGGCCTGGTGTGGGTAGTCCACCAGGGAGGAGAGGGACACGGTGGCCTCAGTGGGCCGGGGCCGCAGCAGCGTGGGCCCAAACACAATGCCCAGGTTCCCCGGTGTCATCTTGTTGTCCTGCTCCACCTCCACGATCCTGGGGGTCAGAGGGTGCAGGAGCAGGTGTGAGCGCCTCCCGGGACCCTGCCGCCCTTGACCCCGGCCTGGCCAGCCCTCACCTGCGCAGGTGCCGCATCAGGTACTGCAGCGTGGCCCAGTTCTCTGGTGGCAGGTCCCGCAGGAGCTCCCGCAGCCGGCCCGCCATGGCCACGGCCACAGCCTCTCTCTCGGTGACATCTGGCCGGCCTCGGGTTGCCGCCTTGGCCTCGGCCTCTGCCTTCAGACTGTCCTTGGCCAGCCCCACAAGCTCATGGTAGAGGCGGAAGGAGATGAGCGGCTCAGGCAGCTGCAGGGTGACGGTTAGGTGTGGGGGTCAATGGGCCTGGCCCCACGCCATCCATCCTGCACTGGCCCCGCCCCTAACAGCAGCAGCCCCGCCCCTGACAGCCACCGGTCCCGCCCACCCTGTACTGACCACGCCCCTGGCCTAGCAACCACAACCCTGCTTAGAGCTGGCCACGCCCCCCACCAAGCTCAGGTCCAGCCCAGGATCTGCTCTGCTCTGTCCCCATCTGTCTCACCTGGCGCAGGTAGAGCTTGAGGACGTTGCTGATGTCGTGGGGCGAGGCCTGCGACAGCTCCACCAGCTCTTTGCCGTTCTCGAAGGCCTGGCACAGCTTCTCCACACGCGTTTTCACCCCATTGACCCGGTAGATGCCCTGTGGGAGCCCGCAGTCAGCCTGGGCCCACACCCCTCCCCTCCCTGCATGGCCCCTCGGCTGGAGCCCCCGCAGCTGTGCCCGCGTCGGTCACCTTGGTGCGCAGCGCCCGCTGCTCGATCTCGAAGACACACTTCTTGACGATGAAGGGCACGCCGTCCGGGGTGCTGCGGGCGGCCTGGCTGAAGTCCTGGCCAAAGAGCTGCAGGCGGCCCTGCAGCTTCTTGTGGCCACACTGGATGGCCAGGGTCTCCAGGCACTTCTTGTGGCAGGCCAGGCAGCACTGGGAGCAGGCGAGGAGTGAGCAGACCTTCCTGGTGCCCCAGCTCCGCACAGACACCCGCGGCTCCCCCTTCCACCGCGACCCCCGCCGCTCTCATCACCCCCCTACAGGGCAGCTTTCACCCCTCCTGGTTGGGAAACGTGCCCCTGCCACCAGTGCAGCCTGGGCTGCTCCCATGGCCCTCTGGTTCCCTCAGCACTGGCTGAGCCCTCCGCCTGGGATGCTCTCCCCCAGGAGACTGCAAGTGCTCCTGGCTTCACTTCCCTCCAGCGCTCTGCATGGCACCGTCCTGAGGGCGCACATGCAGGTGCCTGGCTCCCCCCGGGACCGCCGCTCACCTCCTCACACTCGGCGCCCTGGAAGTACACGTAGCTGTTGCACTCCCGGCACTTGGCCGGCGAGCGGAGCTTCCGGAGCCGGTGGGTACGGGCCGCCTTGGACAGCCCCACATGGCGGAAGGGCCCGCTGGGCATGGCCACAGGCAGCTCCGGGGCCATGCCATTGAGGTCATCTGGTGGGGGTGGGGGGCAGGTGGTCAGTGTTACCGAGGCAGGTCAGGGCCAGGCGCACAGAGAGAGTCCAAACCCCCCTCTCCCCGCTGCCCTGCCCAGGGGTCCCCTCACCCTGGTCAAAGGCTGATGCGCCTGTGCTGCTCTCCTGGTCGGCCAGCTCCTCGCTGGACGACATGGTGCCACTGGAAGACATGCGCTCGAACTTCTTAAAGTCCCCTGAGCAGGAAACGGGTTGTCAGAGACTCCCCCAAGGGCCCCCGGCTGCACAATGAGCCCGCTGAAACCTGGGGGCGGGGGCGGCAGCTCCGTGAGCCCCCCACCCCCCCACCTGCCGGCCAGGCCCCTTCACCTGAGCCAGGGCTGGGGTCCAGACTGGCGTCAGAGTCTGAGATGGCGATCGGCCACGACTTGTGCACCTGGTGTCCGCGCCCACCTGCCAAGTTGTCCCCAGTGAAGGGCTGAAGGGGGCTGCAGGGGGCCCGCGCCCGCCCCTGCCCCTGCTGGACACTCACCCCTGCGCTCCTTGGCAAGCTCCCCGTCGCCAGGCCCACCTTCCTCTGGGGGGCAGCCCGCAGCCTCCGCCACCGCAGCATCGCTGACGTTGAAGCTGCCCTTTCGGGCGCGCAAGACTGGGGACCTGGTGGGACCAATAGCCAAAGTAAGGGGCCACGATGGGGGTCACTGAGGCTCACTGCCCCCTCCCCCACCTCAGGAGGGAAGTCCGGCTCCCCCAGGCATGCGCAGACGGCAGGGTACCAGGCGTTGGCGGAGACGTGGGGCTCAAAGTCGTAGTGCACGTCTGGCTCCTCGCCGCGCTGCAGCTGGCGCACGTGGGAGGCGTACTGTTGGCCCGGGTCGTACAGCTTGCTGCTCTCGCACAGCATGTGGAAGTGCACAGGCAGCGGGGCCGTCTGCATGTGCATCATCTGGTAATAGGAGATGGTGGCCTACGGGCAGGCAGGTGGGAGGGGCCCTAAGTGCTGGAGGTCCTGAGGCTGGACGGGCAGCGACAGGGGCGGGGGCTGGGGGTGGGAGCACGGTGCTCACCGACTTGATGGTCTGGTCGCTCTGCCGGATGACCTCCTGGATCTGCCGGAGTGCCGTCACCTTGGTGTCCTCAAGCTCCTGCTTCTGCGTCTTAGCATCCGCCACGCACGTGCGGTACGTGGCCATGGCTTCCTCCGCCTGGGGTGGGGGTGGGGGCGGGGCGGGGTGCCCAGAGAGGCCTCAGCCTGGGGTTCAGCCCTCAGGGCATCTTCAGGCCCCACACGGAAATCAGCCAGGCACAAAAGGACAGGAAGGCATTCCTGGCAGGAGGCACAGCCCAGACAAAGGCCCGGCGGTGGGCAATCCTGCACAGGTCAGGCCCTGACACCATGGGTCTTGTCCCGCACCTCCTGCCCCCTGACCCACCCTCACCTTGTTTTTGGCCTCCTCCTCCAGGCGCCGCCTCTTGTCCAGGGTCTTGGAGGCCACGCCCCCTGCACCCGGGCCAGCGCCCACCTGCTCTTCCTCTGCCTTGGCCACTAGAAAGCGGGCCTTGTCATGGTCTTCGCAGCGCTGAACGTAGCCCTGCTTGGCCTTGCGCAGATTGGACTCTGCTTCTTGCTGTGGACATGGGAAGGACCAGACCAGCACCATCAGCCAGAGACCGCGTTAGGGACCTCTGCCACCCCCATCCCTTGGGCCAGAATCCCATGGCCAGTCAAGCAAACAGAGGCCCCCACCCAAGAACCAGTGGTGGAAGGACAGGAGGTGACACCTACAGGGTGACCCAGGGAGGAGCCAGTATCTGGCATGCCCATTTCACAGCCAGGGAAGCTGAGGCACAGCTAAGCTCTGAAGGAGACACCAACTACATCATCCTCTCGACACCTACACCCACACCTGCCAGAGCGACTTGTGCTTCTATCTCTTTCATTTCCTGTCTCAGAGATGAGAACAGTGAGGCTGCTCAGACAGGAAGTCAGGCACCCTCAGGGTTGGCAGGAAGAGCACTTAGTCAAAACCCAGTGGGCCTTCTGGGGGCCACACCTCACAGTCTACATGATCAGAAGCTTAAACATAAAGAAAACAGCTCAGATGAGTACTAGGAGAAACCATGAGAGAATTTCTTAAACATAGCATGGGGAAGGCCTTTCCATACGTGACACAGAACCCAGAAACCATAAAAGACTGCTACTAACAATCATGGGTTTCAACTGGGAAAACAGGCAACAGGTTAAATCAAAAGTCAAAACAATAAACTGGGGGTGGGGGAGTTTGTAACACATGTCATCAAGGGCTGGGTTCTCTAATATGTAAAGAGCTCTGGCAAGTCAATAAGAAACAGGCTACTGTCCAATCCAAGGTGAGCAAAGGATATGAACTTAGAGCTCACAGAAGAGGAAAAGCATGGCTGTGGCTCAGGAGGTCAGCTTCTATGCTCATGACATCTGTGACCCAGCCATTACCTTTCAGGCACTGATCTGAGATAAATGCTAGGTCACATGTCTGAGAACAGGGGCACAAGCTCGTCACAGCCGTGGTGTTTGAAACAGCAACAGCTCAACAACAACTAAACTGTTCATCAATAGGGATTTAGTGAACTAAGCTCTGTGGCTCTGCAGCTGAGCACTTGTAGCTGAGAAAAAGGGAGGAGGAGTTTCACATGGAGTGAGATGGGGCCAGTCCCTGGATATGGAGGTGACTGTAAAAGGCCAGAAGCAGAACAGGGTACTCGGCAAGCTGTCATCAGGTGTAGAAAAGGGGGGAGAGGCTCATTTGCCAGATGTGCCACAGGACACCACTAGCTGGAGCAGGGGCCGTGGGGGCTCTTTGCACCGCAGACCCTGTTAGCAGGCCTAAAGAGCAGTGCAAAAGATTGCTAGTGCCTTTGGAACAGCCCAAAAGAGAGGTGGGAAAAGAGCAACACAGAGGAACCTGGAGCATCCACCAGACCTGAGAGAGCCTCAGTTTCTCTCTAACCCAGACCTGCTCCTGGCGGCCACTGGTGATCCGGTCCCTCCGGACATCTGACCCGTGACAGTGATGGGGGCCCCGGGCCAGGGCCTCTCCTGCTGCAGCTGCAGGTAATGGGGCTGGAGCAGTTGGGAGGCAGGACCCGCTCCAACCTGTGACGCCACAGCGAGCCCCACGCGGGCACAGGGCACTCTGCCAGGTGTCCGCAAAACTCGGGAAAGGACCACCCGGGAGTGCACCAGGGGACTGCGCATGCGCGAGCCGGCCCGCCCTGCCCCCTCCCAGCCCCGCCGCCCCGCGGTACCAGCTTCCTCTGGGCGCGGTGCCAAGACTCCTTGATCTCCTTCCTGCGCTTCTCGTGCTCGAGCCGCCGCAGGTTCAGGGGCTGGGGGTGGGGAGACGGGTGTGATGGAGACCCGGGCACCCTTCACCCCACCCACCCTCCAGGGCGAAGCCTACCTGCACGAAGGTCTGGGTCTGCAGAGTGCCCATCGCCTGTACCAGGCCGTGGCCGAACTCCAGGTCCTGCTCCAGGGCCAGCGAGTAGATGGACAGGAGGGGCATGTGCGGCTGTGGGGGCGGGGCCGGCAGTCACGGGGGTGGGACAGGCGCCCTCGTGGAAGCCCTGCCGCCTCCCCAGTGCCCTCAGCTGCCCTTGCAGAGATGGGAAACCCCTTTCCTTTGGCCCATCTTTGAGGGGCGAAACACACCTAGGCCTGAGGGACCCCGACCCGTTCCCTCGAGTTCCCTACCTCCTGCATGACGCTCTGTCTGCAGTTCTGGACGATCTTCTGCAGGCCTTTGGCAAAGTCCATCTCTGCAGGCGGGGAGGGATGTGAGCGCAGGGGGGAGGGGAGGGGAGGGATGTGAGCGCAGGGGGGAGGGGAGGGGCCTTCCAGCCAGACCCCGCCCCGCGGGCCCCAGCTCGCACCCAGCGCGTTCCGCTTCTCCAGGTAGCCGATGAGGTCCTTCATGTACTTGGCCATGTTCTTGGCGTACTGCAGCGCGGCATGCACACCCCCCTCACAGCGCTGCAGCAGCGTGTCCACCGCCTCCGGGGAGAGGCAGCCTGCGGGACAGACACCTCTCAGCCCGGGCTCCTCCCCAGCCCACCATTCCTTCCGTCCTCAGCCCTCCACCCCTAGGCTCAGAGACTCACCCTCATCACAGTCCTCACTGCTGAGGGGGGCACCCTCACTCCCCTGTCCATACAGGTTCTCCATTGACTGTACCAGAGGGAGACAGGTGAGTCCAGTCCGGGCTGGGTACTGTTTGATGCCCACCCTGCAGGAGACAGTCACCGCCCCCCCTGGACAGAGCGGGAGACCACGGTCCACAGAGCGGGCAGGGGGGGTACTCATCCGCCCTGCCAGCCTGACCCCGTGCAGCACCCAGGCCATCCCTTCTCACCTGGCCCGGGTCCCCAGGGGGCACTGAGAGGAGGATGCTGCTGTCCACTTCACCCATGAGGAACTCGGACACACTGCAGGGCAGGGGGCAAGTGTCAAGAGGCACATGGGTCCCCACCCTCTGCCACCCTTCCCCACCCCCACACTCACGTGCTGCTGAAGGAGACTGCGATGGTCTCCAAGGCCTTCTCAAACTCCTGCTTGTCCGAATCATTGTTGCACTCATAATGGAAGGCTAGGGACAGACAAGGACGAGAGGGGTTGGCCCAGTCTGGGAGGTGACCACCCGTGCAACTAACTGAAGGGGGAGCATTGGAGTTGTTGTGCCCATCAAACTCCTATGCATCCTTCAAAACCCACTTCAAACATCCCCTCCTTCAGGAAGCCCGCCCAGACAGAAAGCCCTTGCTGCCCTGTCCTGGCTGACCTTTGACCTTGGCAATGAGGGTGCCGGCAGCTGTGAGCGACTCCACGGTGTTCAGCAGTGGGTACTTGGAGATGACCTGGTGCATCACGCGGAGGGCCTCACCCAGGCACTCATGGGCAAGCGGCCGGCGGGCCTCTAGGAGGTCTGCCGGGCAGAGGGGGTATGAGCAGGGAGGGAAGGAAAAGCCTGCCCACCTAACCACCTAATCCTAACCCTCCTCAGAGCTCCTGTCCCCGGGTGGGGAAATTGAGGCCAAGGTGGGAGAAGATAACTGCCTGAGGCTCAGTGTGTGACCTCGTTGGGAGGTGTGTGTGTGTGTGTGTGTGTGTGAGGAACTGTCCCTCTCTCGACTGCTGGCCAGGTCATCAAAGGTCAGATGTCAGTCTAGGCAGTCCTGCTCAGAACACCCTTTCCTTGTCCCTCCAGAAAACACTCCCAGTGACCTTCAAGTTGCAGTCCTGGTGCCTCTTCCTCCAGGCAACCCACCCGGCCCCTTCCCTGCCCCAAACTCTCAGGGCTCTGTCCAGCTCTCTCCCAGCCCTGCCTGCCTGGGCACTGGGGCTTAAACACCCCGTCACCTCACTCTCTCCCGACCAGCCACCCCATGAGGCAGGTGCTGTCATCACCCCCATTCTGCAGATGAGGAAACTGAGGCATACAGGGGAGAAGTCATTTCTCAAGGATCACGCAGCTTTTCCATCTCCACTAGCTTTGAAGGCATGAGAATGCCAGGCAGAAGGACACTGCCTGGCTTTACCATAAGGGCAATGGGGAGCCACAGAAGGTGTTAGGGCAAAGGAGAGTCAAGATCAGATCTGCATCTTCAAACACGGCTTTAAATGCCCTCCTCAGATGTTCTTAATTGGAAAAAAGCGCTGTGTGTGGGCAGAACACGCACCATCTAGTGGAAACAAAGCTGAAGGAATGTATGGATGGGGAAGGAATGAGCCGACCCTGAGACCCAGGAGGGACCTGGCCATCAGCTGGGAGTATATCTCCCTCACCTGTGTGCCTCTAACTCTGTGCCTGGAACCTGATGCTCAAAAATAAATAAATAATAAATTTAAAATTTTAAAAACGGAATCTGAAAATAGGTGTCTGATCCCTTTTCAGCACTGAGGACCCCCACTGAATGCCACCGACAGGGAGACCCCCACGGAGTCCCTGGCCCCAAATTCCTCCGAGTGCAGCCCAGTGCCTCAGCACCGGGCAGGATTTTGAATCCGAGGCCAAGTCAGGGAGGTGGGAAGGAGCTTACGGAATCCATAAAAGGCCGGCTGAGGAAAGGCCGGGCCACGCCCCTTCCCGGGACATTCCTCCCACACACCAGGCCCCTCAGGTCGCCTGGGCCTCGGCCACCTGGGTCCCCGCAGCACACTCACCTGGGCAGGTGGGACTCTGGAGAAGCCTGGACATGCCCAGCTCAGCACTGGCCAAGGCAAGCGCTGGGCAGCAAATGCCCCGAGTGCCACGTGCTCCTGGCCAGGCCCTGCACCCCGCACCCCGCACGGTCCCCTCACCTCGGGGCCCCGCCTGGCAGCGCACCGGCGCCTGCTCCAGCGCCGGGTGCACTGTCCCGCAGATACACATGGCCCAGCCGTCAGGGCGCAGGGACCGTGAATGCGCAGGCCGGGCTAGGCAACTGGCTGGTCCGGGGTCTTTGGTGCCAGGTCCTCTGCAAGCAAACCGGCTCTGGCCGGTCCGAAGACCCGCCCCCCTCCGAGGAAAGCTCCGCCCCGGCGTCCTGCTAGCTCCCCAGCCTCAGGTAGCAGGAGCCTGGGACCCAGGGAGATGCAATTTGATTCGGGATGGGACCGGCCAAGGGCAGGCAGGTAAACAGGCCCAGGTACAGGGCGTGGGGAGGTGTGGGGAGACCCTGCCCACCTAGATCCCGCCGCCCACTGCTTCCTAGGTAGACAGCACGGGGTCCCCAAGCCCTCTCACTGTCCCCACAACAATCACTGTGAGCCGAGGACATCTGGTTACAGTCAGCAACTCCCCAGGGCGTATCATTGCCCCGTTTCACAGATGAAATGCCAGAGGCTTAGAGAAGGGACAGCTGATCCAGTCTCACAGCCTGGCAGGGGCAGCAGCAGGATGCAAACCCACATGCTCTCTGCTCCAGACCCTTCCCCTGGCCCAGGGCTGCCCCAATGCTCAAAGAAGGGTGCCCCTGCCCTGGCCCATCCTCCTGCAGGACGCCCACTGGCTCAACCCTGCCCAGGCCTGGCCTCCAAGGAAGCACCAGGATCGGACAGGAACCGAGATTAGAGAGAGTTTCCCCAGGAAACAACTCCAGCCCCACCCCAGGACCAGATAATCCTGGGGGCTGACACCCCCCGACCCAGCAGAGGCCCGGCCAGCAGAGCCCATTAGCTCCTACAAAGCTGAGGTCTCTGCAGTCTGAGGTCGAATCCGGGCTCTGGCCCCTCCTTGGCTGGTTGAGCCAGGAGTCAGAGCCCCTCTCTGGGCCTCAGTTTCCTCATCTGTAAAATGGGCACCTGTGGGGAGCAGGCCAGAGTGTTTAGCATGGCCCTGGCACTGCGGTTTCTGGCAGGAGAGAGCATAGTGCCCTCCTTGGCGGCCAAAGACAAACAGGAAGCAGATGAAAATAACTCGGCAGGAAGCTGGGCTGTCAGCAGACGCGTGGAGAAAACGGAACTGCCATCCCACAGGCCGCTCACTCCTGCAGCTTACGTGCTGGTCCTGCCCCTCGTCCGCCCTGAATCTCTCTCTGTCCAGACCTCAGCCTGCCTCCAGTCCATTCCAGTCCAACGTGCAGATCTGACCTTGTTCCACCTCTGCTCTAACACCTTCTACGGCTCCCCACCACCCTCAGGATAACATCCAGGGTCCCTCTGCTTGCCATTCTCAATGCCTCCACCCTCACACATTTCATACACCCGAAACTTGTTCCCCCAAATGCACCTCCACTCCATGTTTCTGAGCCTGTGCATGTGACATTCCCTCTTCCTGGTTGCTGCCAAACTCCTATACATCCCTCAGAACCCTAGCTGCAATGACTTTTTCCGTGAAGCCCTCCCTACAACCCTCTTTGGAGCCTCCCCAAATCCCTCCCTCCATCCTGCCTCAACCCCACAGGGTTTGGGATATCTGTGTCCAACTGCCTTCCACCCAGGCCGCGGTGTCCCTGCCACTTCTCACCTTCACGCAGAACACACTCCTTCAGCTTCTCAAGGCCCTCGGCAAAGCGGGCCACGTCAGCCAGCAGGTGGGAGATGTCCTCCACAGTGTCGGGGCAGGGTCCCTGGATGGGTCCCTCGGCTGGGCTGGCTGTTGACAGTGGGCTGCGGTGGCCACGGCCCAGCGTCCAGGTGCTGGCTCCGGACAGTGGGAAGCCGGCAGCGCTGGCATGGCGGCTTAGGCTGGTGGGCCTCTTGAGTGTGCCTGTGGCCTTGGCATTCAAGGCCACACTTGGTGGTTCCAGGCTGGGCGCCAGGGACACTGCATCAGCCCCATCTCTCCTGGGCAGCTCCTGGGAGGGTGGGGGGAGCCACTAGAGCAGGTGCCCCCACTGGGCCCTGCCTCAGTTTTCCCAGAAGTGAAGTGGGGCTCTGGAGGGCCTTCAGCCTGACCCCACAGGGGATCAAAGGCCACAGGTCAGAGGGCTGAGATTTGGTATTGTGCCCCTCCCGCACCTGTTACCCAACATCCTCTTCCCCAGAGCTTTCACAAACAACGGCCTCTACCCAAACCACAGCCGGGGTGTGGGGGAGGGGCAACCCACTTCCTGGGAGGGGGGCGGGGTAGGGAGGGCCAGGGTCTCCTTAGCTCCCCTCAGGGGAGGCCACTGCAGACACACCTACTCACTGGTGAAGACACCTCCTCGATTCTTTTACTCTGAGGGTCCGCTAGGCCCCTCAGTCTTGCGGACACCACAGGCCTGCTTCGTACGAGGCCCACCCCATGGATCTCGCTGCACACTCTGCTTGCTCTAAACATTCCCCCGGTGGCTGGGCTGTAGCTCTCACATCTAACTGTGCCTGGAGGCCCCAAGTTCCCTAAGCCCTCACCCTAGAGTCCCGGACCCAGAGCACCCACACTCCCTGGACCCCACAGGCAGCCCCGGACGGGGTGGGGTGTGCAGTGGCCATCCCCAGGGCTCCTACTGTGAACCGGACGTGGGGATCCCAGCCCGTCCTGCGTGCCCCCTGCAGTCCAGCCTGGGGCCGTAGCTGGCTCCAGCCCCGCGCCGCCGGCCCAGCATGGCACTGCCGGCCCTGCCCCGCCAGGCCCGAGCGCAGGGTGTTCCCCGGTCCCCCTGCTGCCCGGGTGCCGCTCCAAGATCCCCGCCCGCTCCGGCTCCCAGCAGAGGCTCACTCACCCCCGAAGGCTGCGGACAGGGGCTTCCCGCCCGGTTCTTTTTCGAGATAGAAGGGGTTTTCATGAGCTCCCGCTTCTTCCTGGAGAACATGTTGTGGCCAGGCCAAGTGGCCTGAGGGGCCCGAGGCGGGGCGGGCCGGGGGTCTCAGCGCTGCAGCTCCTAGTGTCAGTGGCCTCGGGACCACATTGTCGCTGGCCACCACCCCCCCCCCAGCTGTCAGGCCCACGTGACAGGCCCAGCCCTCATTGGCGGGCGCTTCCCCCCACAGGAAAAGGCCTCCGGAGGCGGTGACTCAGACCCACCCCTGACCCTCCGCAGCCTCAGCCTGCCCCTCCGCTCAGTGGGCTTGAAGGTGGGGTCCCAGGCTCCGCCCCCAGCTTCCGCTTTCAGGAGCTCTGCGCACGCACGCACGTTGGTTGAGGTGCCCCTGCCTGGCACTGGCGTCCCGGGCAAGGCCCTGGCGGGCACACGGGGACGGCAGAGACGTTGACCCCCCCCACTCGGCCACACCCAGATGCACCCAGGAGTGCAGACACGGGAGCACGATGACACGCAGGGACATAGGCTTGGACACATGCTGAGAAGCCACCCAGCTCCGCAGATGTAACGGATACCCCTGGACACAGACACCTGCCCTCCAGTCCTCCTACCTTTCACGGGTGTGCCTGCCCTATGTCCTCTGGCGACTCCCCTGCAGACCCCAGGGCCCAGGCGGCGCTGGGCATAGTGGGTCTCCTCCCCTCAGCCCAGCTCCCACCGCTCACTCCCCATTCTACATTCCAGGGACACGCACCGACCACGACCACGGGACAGCTGGCCAGCAGCAGGGCTGCTAACACTTCTGAGGCCATCACGCCGCCTCCTCCCTTCCCTGGTGGGGCTCCCCGATCTGGAGCGCTGGCGGTGTGTACAGCTTCCTGCCCCCTCCCCCTATGACCACCTCTCCTCTTCGAGCCCCCCAGTCTGAGCCTTCTCCCCTCCCCAGATCTTCCTCCCCCACCCCTCCAGAGTCCCAACACTGGCCCCCACTGACCTCAGGTGTGATCTCTGGGCACGGGGCATGCAGGCCACAGCCCCTCATGGCAAACCCGACTCTCCAGGCCCGAGTCCATCCACAGACCCCTCCCAGAAGCCCCTTAAGGAACCTCTGCCCACCACTCATTGCTCTGGAGACCAGGAGCAGGCAGCGAGGGCCGGCTGGTGGGCTTCTGACCTGGTCGGGAGGCCTGAGGTCTGGGTCGCCCCTGCTGGGCTCCTCCAGCTGCCCCAGACATTCCTGAGCCCTGACCGCAGGCCCATTTCACGACCAGCCACTCACAGGTACCGCCCTCAGACGCCAGAACCACGTGGGCACTTAGGGGCCCCGGGACCATTGTCCAGGCTCTTATGAAGGGCAAACCTGCAGAGAGACACGCCACAGCCCACCACAGAGGGCTTCAGAGCTGGGAGTCCAGTCGGCTGCAGCTGGACTCTCACCTGCCCCCTAGAGATTGCATCTGTCTCCACAGACTAACTCCTGCACACACTCGGGTGCCAGGCCCGATATCCAGACATGGAGAGCCATTTTTGGACAAGCATGCAGCCTGACGCATGGACACACGTGCGGAGGACTTCACACCATGACTTCTCTGCATTCCCTCCAGGGCAGCAACCCCTCAGGGAGCCTGGGTCCCGGCTCCAACCCCTCTGCCCTGCCTTGGTCACTCCCAGGGCCCCCCACCAGCTCCACGGAGGAGAGGGAGGCTCAGAGCACTGTCCCGGCCATGCTGTGGTCCTCGAGGAACTGGGTGATGAGTCTGGGGTTCTGTGGGCCTGGCACAGGGTCCGCCCCCACTTCTGCGTCCTTCTCGTCCTCCTCCTTCCCCTGATCCTTGGAGAGTTACAGGAATACCTAGTGCTGGGCAGCCCAAGGAAACAGGAAGGGAGGTCAGCTGAAGGGTCTGGCCCCCAGCCCCACCTTTACCACCAGCCCCGTCCTGGCGCTGAGTTCACCTCCTCCAGCGTGGTCTGGCTCACAGAGAAGTCCTCCACACCGTGCTCTGCGCCACGTGCCGCCAGCTCTCCAAAGAGGTGCACCAAGGCGCAGCGCGCTCCCGGAGGCAGCTGGAAGCGCAGGCGGCCACCGTGCACCTCCCGTAGCTCGGCCCCCGGGAACGTGGCTGCCACGAAGGCTGCCACCGACTCGGACTGAGACTCGGACACCCGCAGGGTCAGCGTGTGGCCAGCCCTGAACCTAGGGTAGGGTAGGGTAGGGTGGGGTACGGTGGGGTGGGGTGGGGTGGAGTCCCGCAGCCCGCTCTTCCCTAAGACCCACCCACACCACCCTCCAGCTCTCTCCTAGCCCCACCCCTATACCTGGCTCCTGTTGACCCCCTGCCCCACACCTGACCCCAACCCCTGCTCGTCCTCACCTTTCCTACATGCTCATCCCTTCTCTAACCCTGCTTCTCCCAGGCCCCGCCCATGCAATGCCACGCCCCAGTCCAACCTCTGGGCCACACCCACTTGCAGACCTTCTTGTGTCTCCGCCCATGGACCCACCCTCAGCCATCAGACCTCATCACCCCTCTCATCCTGGACAGTCCATGATGCTTGTCTCTTCCCCACTGAGAGCCAACCTGACCCCGCTTGATCTCCCCTCCGGCCCCACCTACACCCCCACCCGGATCTGCCCGCACCCAGGCCTTGAAGCCTCACCCCACTCACCGGCCCTGGAGGTGCTGCGTGCTGACCAGGCAGCGGAACCGCCCGTTCACCATGATGGCCAGGTGCGTGCAGAGCGCCTCTCTCCCCCATGCTGTGGGAGCCCGGAGCCGTGAGCTCTGGCCAGGCCTGGACGGGCGGTGCCGGGCACTGGGCTGCTCCTGCTGGGGACCCTCATCCTCCAGCTCTGGACCACCCTGTGCTCTGAACACTTCCTGTCAGGCCCAGACTGCTCTGTTCCCTGGGCCGGGTACCACCTCCGTGTGTTCTCCCACTCAGGCCTGGCACCCTCCCCCAAGCGAGGACCATGCCATCCCCTGTGACCCTGTGCTCTGATAGCCTCTAGCTCGGGCCTGGTCCACCTTTCTCCCCAGGATGGAACACCTGGACCCGCAGACCCAGCCGTGCGGTTCAGGGCCCACATGTGTGAGGTGGGCACCACGGCCAGAAGGCTGTTCGAGAGAAAACGCCGTGCACCAGGGTCCGTGCCAGTGGTGGCTCGTCCTGGGAGCAGGGAGATGCTTAAGCGGGGCCCCGCCCCTACTCTGCGCACACGCCCCCTGCCCTCCCCCTCACATACCAGAGAGACCACAGCTGGATCCCCCACCAGAGCCACGGCTGTCGCCAGTTTCCGCTTGTTGCCCCGGCTGTAGGTGCCCACGGGGCTGTCCGCACATTGAGGGAGGCCCAGGCGCCCCAGGCGCCCCAGGCCCGAGCTTGCTGTCTGTGGCGGGACGAAGTGGGAGGAGCAGAGTGAGCATTGTGGGGGGGGGACCGGGTCAGAGTAGGGGGACCAGAGTGAGCAGGGGGGCCAGGATAGCGGGGGTCAGAGAATGGGGGGCCAGAGTGAGGAGGAGGGCCAGAATGAGGGGGGGCAGAGTGAGCATGGGGGAGCAGGGTGAGTGGGAGGGGCTAGGGCGAGGAAGGGGGTGGAAGGTAACTAAAGAGGGTGGGGCCAGAGCGAGTACAGGGGCAGGACTGCTACCTGAGGGCGGGGCCAGAGTAAGGGAGAGGCAGGACCTGGCCCAGGGCAGGAAGCCACCAGGAAGCCCTAAGCAGGAAGTGAGTAGGCGGGGCCATAGCCAGAAGGGTCAAGGAGGGAAGGGGCGGGTCCCTAAGCAGGGAGGACAGTGGGAAAGGGAGGTAGACCCAAGTGAGTATGTAGGAGCTGGGGGAGGGCAGGGGCGGGGCCAGAGGACCAAGCGTGGGTGGACCTGGGCTCAGGGTGTGGCCAAGGAGCACCAGGGTAGGCTACGGTCCAGGGGCGGGGTTGGGGGCGGAGACCGGAGGGGTTGGTTGTGGGGAGTGTCACCTGGGCAACCTGGGCCTCGAGACACCGCGCAGGCGTGCAAACAGCTCCAGGTGCTCGCGGCCGGTCAGCAGCTCGAAGATGGCATCCAACTGAGGGCAGTAGCCCATGCGGCAGTGAGCTACGGCCGGTTCCCGAGCCACGCTGGGGATGGGGAACAGAGAACTTCAGGAACTAGCTGGGCCCCGGCCATACTGGGGGCAAGCAGGGGTCTCAGGGCCCGCCCACCCACCCTGGTAAGGGACAGAAGGTGTCTCAGGGCCAAGTCAACCCTGCAGAGGTGTGGGGGTCAGGGACTCAAGCCCCACCCGATCCGTGCATGCAAAGGCGGGGGTGGGGAGGAACAAAGGCTCCAGAGCCCCTCACCTGTGGCCTGCCAGCACCACCTCGCCCCCGCTGGGCACCGTGTCCCCAGTCACCATGTGGAACGTGGACGTTTTCCCCGCTCCGTTCACGCCCAGCAGCCCAAAACACTGTGGGTACACCCAGAGACGGTACTCACAGAGGCCTGGACACTTGTCCCAGCATCTCTGATTTCTGGGGGTGGGTTACTCAGTTTCCACGTGGGGGGCTGTGGACAAAGGGACCCCTGGGGCAGATACTGGGGTGTGTGGGTAGGCATACAGCTGTCACACAGCAGGAATTCTGGTTGGCACACAGCATGTGTTTAATCAATCCTGGCTCGCAGTACGTATCCTATAAAGGTCACACACAGCCAGTGCTCCATAAATATCGAGGCAGGAGATTTCAGAATGTTTCCTGCCATGCAGCGGGTACCTGATGGCAATGGCACCTGCTGAGAATTCATGCTGGGTGTGCAGTCAGCCCACAGTGGAGAGGTTGGCTGCACACAGTAGGCACTTGCTAAAGAGTGACGACGACACTAACACACCACACATGTGCACAGGTATGCGCCAGCCCCTAGCAGGTGGCCAGTAAACGGCCCACAGCAGAAAAGTTTGCACAAAGCAATTGCTTGAATGTGAACTGGTACAAAGCACGTGCCTACTAAATACTGGTTGTTAGCAAGTGCTTGACACATATATAGTAGGGGCTCAACAAATGCCGTTAACTTGATAAAAGTTGATCATCACAAAGGTGATGTTCAATACACTTTTGGTACACACAGGGGGGCTCAATAATGCTGTAGTATATACAACTGGTACTCAATAAGTGCTAGCACATAGTATAGGTGCTTGATTAAGGTAGCAGGCCTATGTATGGGAGCCCAATAGATGCTCAATAATAAATCCGTCCTCACTAGGATCTTATTCATACCTTATTGCACACAGTAGAGATCAATAAATGTAAGCATGCAGTAGGTGCTTAATGAGATTCGCTGGCTCAAAATAGGACTTCAAATATTGGCAGGCAGTAGATACTCAATAAAAGTGCACAGTAGGTGCTCAATAAAGGGAAACAGGCTCACAGTAGGTGTTCAGTAGAAGGAGGTAGGCACAAACAGTACAGAGCCCTGGGTGCACAGTAGGGCAGCCTCTCACCCCTGCGCCAGGACCTCCACCCTGGACTTACCTCACCAGGGGAGATCCCAAGACACAGGAGGTCGACAGCCAGTGTCCTCTGCCCAGGGCACACCTGGGAGGGATGCAGGTCCGTGAGAAAGGTGGGTGGGCCAGTGGGAGCCACCCAACCCAGCACTCTGCACCCACCTTGGTCAGGCCCCTCAGCACCAACACGTCCCTCTCGGTGGCTCCTTGTACCACCCGCCCCCGCTCACGGGCCACATCCTCATCCTCCTCTCCCAGGGCAGGCAGCAGCCTCAGCTTGGGTCTGAGGACAGAGACATGAGTGGGCCCAAAGCCAGATCCCAGCCCCTACCACCCTCCGTGGTCCCCACTGACTGTGGCAGGAGGCAGTTGTGGTGCTGCAGCAGGAGTGTAAAGAGGAGGAAGATGGGCCCCTGTATCAACATGGCCAAAAGGTTCTTGCTGACAACCTCCCAGCGCAGGGGTGACTGGAACTGCCCATCTCCTGTGAGGACATGAAGGAGGGATTGGGTCATTTTAGGGGTTTGGTTTCTGGGCCTCTCCCCATTCAGGTCACCCTGGGTTCTTAACGGAAAGGACCAAGCTGAATAGGCCACTCAACTGGGGTCTAATTGGCATGGAAAACAGCAGCATCGGGGCTTCCCTGGTGCCGCAGTGGTTAAGAATCCACCTGCCAATGCAGACGACATGGGTTCGAGCCCTAGTCCGGGAAGATCCCACATGCCGCAGAGCAATGAGGCCCATGTGCCACAACTACTGAGCCTGCGCTCTGGAGCTCGTGAGTCACAACGGCTGAGCCCGTGCACCTACAGCCCGTGCTCCGCAACAAGAGAAGCCACCACAGTGAGAAGCCCGCGCACTGCAACGAAGAGTAGCCCCCGCTCGCCGCAACTAGAGAAAGCCCTCGCGCAGCACTGAAGACCCAACGCAGCCAATAAATAAATTCAATTAATCTATTAAAACATATATATAAGAAAAAAAGAAAAGAAAAAGAAAACAGCGGTATCACCACCTCCCTTATTTAGAGCCTTAGACCTTTTACGATGTGACCAAATGGAATTAGAATTAGATTTTTATGGCTGCTTTGCTGTACGTCTAACTTGGCCTTCAAGCCCTTGGGGGCCACCTAAGACCTCCAGGTCTCTTCCTGGGGGCTACTGTTTGTCCCTACCCTATAGAATTGACTCTCATCTGGCACTTCCCCACCTGGAGGGAAGTTCTCACCCAAGCGCTCAAAAGCGTCAGCCATGGCCTGGTTCCTCACCATGTCAATGAGCGCCCAGCCCAGGCAGAAGTGAGGAAAGATAAGGAAGACCCACTTCAGGATCCAGCTCACCTCCTGTAACTTCTACTCAGGGGCAGGAAGAAGGAGGTGGGTAAGGGGCCAAGGCCGATGCCCAGTCCAACCCCAGCCCGAGGCCCAACCTTGTCGGGTCCCACCTGATCAGAGAAGAGCTCGAGCACAAAGGTGGCCATGCTGCCGTTGATGCCGATAAAGAGGTTGATGCAGGTGAGCACCATGTAGGCCATGCTGGGCATGGAGAAGAAGGAGGAGGGTGGGTACGTGAGCGGTGTGATGGACCAGCTGAGGGGTAACAGGAGCCACTGTTACTGCCAGACAGGGGCTGAGCAGCCCTAAAAGTAATACAGATCTCCCTTCCTACTTCTGTGTTTTAGGCCCTTATAACGCGGATCAAGCCAAGATGAGCTTTTAAGGCCACCTCGGCACACCGCTGAATGAGATCACACTTGGGGTCACTTCAGAGCTCCATACCCTCTCCTTAGGAGCTGCTACAGAGCCCCATCTCCCTCAACAGTGTTGGGGGGGGTCAGTAAGAACAAGCCCTGAAGGGCTAGGGGCCTCACTCATACAGTAGTAGCAACAACAGGAGGGCAGGCAGGTTGGCAGAGGCCACGTACGCCCTCTGCTGGAAGGCCAGAAAGATGAGCACCACGATGGACACTGGCACCAAGTAGTTACACTGCATCGGACGTGGCAGTCTCCCCCCTCGGTGTGCAGGGGTGGGAACTGGCACCCTCGGCACTGTGCCCCACCCTGACCTCCTCCCTGTGCTTTGGGTAGCAGGACATGAGGTCTCCCACAATCCCCAAGACTTTACTTGGGCCATCCTAGACAAGTCCCTGCCCAGAAAGGGCCAGAAGGGACAGTGGCAAGTGGTGGCGGGGCCCCCACCCCTCCAGGCGGTCCCCGCACCATGTCCCAGAGAAAGTTCAAGGGTGAAGCTGGCCGGGACAAAGGACATGGCGAAGACCACACAGAGGGAGACAAGCACGTCCACTGAGGAGGCCATTCTGGGGGCGAGGGTACGTGAGCTGTTCAGAGGGGAACTGTGCACACCACTGATGGGACAGAGGTCCTCAGGGCTGGGTATGGATGGGGGAGATGGCTTGAGCCATTTCGGGTCATTAGGCAGGGAGAGGTTTTCCAGGTCTCTAGTAGAATAAAAGTTGATGTGACGAGAATGTGCAGGCAGCTGGGGGAGACTGGAGCCCATGGAGCCTGATGATGTCCCATTACCCTGGCCTAGGGAGTGGAGAGCAGCAGTTCCTGTTCCCCATTTACACAGCAAGAGCGTAGCAGAGCGTAAATCCAACTCCCATCGCCCCAAACAACAGAGAAACCAACTGATGCTGGGGGGATACACAGAGCTGGGGGACTCACAGCGTGGCCTCAGACAGCTGCTCCTTGGTGAGGTTCAGGGGGTGATTGAGCGTGGTGATGCTGTGGGCACGGTGGGCGGGGCTTAGCGGCAGGCGGGCAAGTAGGAGAGCTTTGTTGGCTCGGTTGACAAAGGCCACCACGGCATGCCAGCCCTTGTTGTTGAACCAGATCTGTGGTAGGGTCAGGGCCAAGGGGTCAGCGTGCGGGGGTCAGACCTACGCCCAGCAGCGCCAGCCCACCACTCCCAGTTCCCACCTTGAAGCCATCCTGAATGTCCAGACCAAGAGCCCATGCTGTGAGGTTGTTCAGGATGTGGTCGAGGGCCCCTCCCAGTTGGGGGTTCAGCAGTGCCCGCAGCTCCTCCACAGAGCGGCCCACCTCAAGCCCCGAGGGCAGGCCCGGGTCTCGGCCCCCCAGGGAGAAGCCCCCATACCTGTGAGGCAGTGGAGGAGGGGCAGCTGAGGGTCGGGGAGGATGGGGTGGCAGGTCTCCCAGCAGGCAGGCAGAGGGCACAGGAATGGAGCCCAGGCAGAGGACACTCCTCACCTGACCTCGTTCACCCACTTCTTGGTCTTCAGGCTGTGATAGAGACAAACACACAGACACAAAGATGAGTGAGACAGAGACAGAGAGATTCTGGGGAGTTGAGTTGGGTGAGATAAATAGAAACGATGAGGTATGGAAGGCTCCTAGGAAGCCCCAGCTAGGAACCCCAGGCTGGACATCACCCTCTCCCCAACCTCCCCCAGGAACAGAACACTTCCTCCACCTGAGGACCCTGCTACGGCCGGGCACGCCAAGTCCAGGGCAGTGCTCACCCTTGGCGCACCAGGCGTGGGTAGGTCTTGACCAGGAAGTCAGACAGTTTCCGGCCTGTTAGGTCCTGGACCCGAGCTGGTCGGTGCCTGGGGAGGCGGGGGGCAGCCGGCCACAGCAGGGCAGTTGGGCAGCAGGCGGTGGGCACCAGGCTGGCTGCACTGGCAGGCAGGGGACGGAGACTCCGGAGTCCAGTTGCGCTGGCCAGGACCTTAGCCACATCTGCAGGAACCTCGGGCACCGAGAACTGGCAGACGGCAGGCTGTGTGCACTCAGGTGCCCTGCGGGGGTGGGTGCAGGGCTGGGGCACCCGGCTTCCAGGGTTCCTGGAATGTGGGGGTGCCCAGCTCCCAAGCAGGCATGGGGGATACCCGAGGCACCTGAGGCCCACTGGCCAGAGCCCAGATAGGGAAACTGAGACCAGAGAGGAGAAAGGTCCAGGCTGGCGGGCCCTCACCTGTTGGAGTTATTTTTCAGGTAAGCCTCCTCCAATCCGGCCTCTTCCAGCAGCACCTCGAGCAGGCGGGCACATTCAGGGTCCCCTGGGGCATCCTCGCTGCGCAAAGGGGGCGCAAGTCAGGGCTGTACCCACAGGCTCCTGGCGCTCCCACCACCAGGCCCCTCTCCTCTGCACTCACCTGAAGAAGGACACTTGGGAGCCATACATGCTGGGACTGAGCTGCAGAGCTGGGTAGTATCCGAAAGGAGGCATGATGAGGCTGAACACCAGTGCCAAGCCCACGAAGAGGGCAGGCAGCACAATCTGAAGGACCAGCCCATCAGCTGCCCTCCTGGTCTGCCCTCCAAGCTTGCCTGCACCCTTCCCTGATCCCACTCTAGAACCATCCATGGCTCCCCAGTGCTCTCAAAAAGTGTTCAGAGTAGGGGATACACCTGGGATTAGGCTGTTGAATTAGGTCACAGAGTGGAGAACAGGCACTCAGGGTCCCCCACACGCCCTCCCTCGTGCCTGGCCCCCCTCACCTGTGCGAACAGGCCACAGCGGCTGCAGCAGGCAAGCAGGAAGCGCTTGAGAAGCAAGGCCCGGAGCTGCTGGTGGGCCAGCACCCAGCCATGTACACAGCCTGCGGCGTCTGGCCCAGAGCTCTGCAAGGCCTGTGTCTCGGGGGCAGATCCCGCTGTGAGGGATAGGAGGGTCAGTGCTCATGCCCCGGGGACCAGGAGGGGCCACAGGGCCGGGTGGGGACAACTCACCCAGCCCCCCATTCTCCAGGGCTGATTCCTCTAGCAGAATCTGCAGCCTTGCAGTCGCGTCCAGATGAGCAATGCCTGAGCATGGGTGCTGCCTGGGCCTACCATCTGTGGAGTTACCAGTGTTGGGGTCAGGTTCAGGGTCAGGGTTAGTGTTCAGCCTGGGGTCTGGGCTAACGTCAAGGTTCACAGTGGAGGGATCAGGAATCAGGGGTGGAGGTCAGGGCTATGCCTTGGGCCACGTCAGCCAGGGATGGGGACTTGGTCTAAAGTCAGGTCCAACTCTGGACCAGGTTGAGGGATCAAGACAGAGACCTGCGGCCGCACCCCCTGGGCCTGTGTCCACAGCACAGTCCTCCACCACCTTCAGGAAGATCTGGGGAGACGAAGCAGGGCGCTCAGAGCCTGGGTACACAGGGGAGGGAGGGGGACTTGAGAGCCACCACCCTTCATACACTGGGGGTCCCCAGGCCTCCCGGAGGGCCCCTGAGTCTCCAGGCTTCTGTGTGTACCCTGACTCCACCCTGGGACACCCAGCTGTCAATAGGCAGACTCCTCTTCATCCTTCCAAGCACCACATCCTCCAGGCAGCCCTCCTCCCGGCACCCCCACACCTCCCCCAGGAGCCACACCTCCTCCAGGCTGGTGTCGGAGATCCCGAAGCCGGCCAGTCCCAGCTTCCCCTACCGCTGGTCCAGCTCGCAGAAGAGCTCAGCAAAGCTGCTGTCCGGGGCGCCCTGGTAGGGCAGCGCCAGCACCAGCTCGTGTGGCAGCTCTTTGACCAGCCGTGCCCCGGGCACGTGGCTCTGCACCAGGGCAAGCAGCTGAGCATGTCAGGGGCCCTGGAGGCGTGGGCAGCCGTGGCTCCTGCCCCGCCCCTCCTATCCCTGCCCCCCTGGAGAAGGGGCTTGGGTGACCCATGAGGGACCTGTCCCTGAGGGCAGAGGACGTCAGGATTAGGTACCCAAGGGCAGGACTTGACCCAGGGTTGGAGTCCAGGAATAGGTCCATATGTCGGCTCAGCCTGGGGTCAGGAGTCAAGCCCGGGGTTGTGAAGCCCTGTTGCCCTGAACCAAGCCACTGCCACCCAACAGCCCCTCACTCTGGCTCTCCCACCCCGGCCCTCACCGGCAGTGCTGGCCTGGCTGCCTGGCTCCCTTTCCTGCCCAAGATCCATGTTGTCCTTCAAGTCAGTGTCACCCTGCGGGCAGGGCTGGCCAGAGCCTTGAGAGACAGTGGATGGAGGTCAGCTCCAGCCCTCACTTTTTTTTTTTTTGCGGTACGCGGGCCTCCCACCGCTGTGGCCTCTCCCGTTGCGGAGCACAGGCTCCGGACGCGCAGGCTCAGCGGCCATGGCTCACGGGCCCAGCCGCTCCGCGGCATGTGGGATCTTCTCAGACCGGGGCACGAACCCGTGTCCCCTGCATCGGCAGGCGGACTCTCCACCACTGCGCCACCAGGGAAGCCCAGCCCTCACCATTTTGCTGGTGGCCAGGGCTGGGGGACCCTTCACCAGTGTTAGGTAGTATCTGGAAACCAAATGACACCACAGGAAGAGCGGGGAGCCACAGCAGCACAAGCGGCCGCCCGCCACCACTGCCACACGGTCTCCCAACAGCTCTGCCTCATCCAGGTGGTGGGTGGAGAGGATCAATGTGCGATCTGGGCATGGGACCCAACCCACTCATGCCATCAGGCTGCCGAAGCTGTGGTCTCTGCCCCATGCAGTGAACTCCTACTCATCCCTCAAAACCCCATCCCCCAACACCTCTTTGTCAGAAACATCTTCTGGTCTCTCAAGCAGAATCCAGGGGAACCTCAGGCCACCCCCAATTCTTACCATCATGGTATTTGAGCAGCAGCTCCCGAATGCCTCGACGGGAAGCAGGGTCCACACCAGCTGTGGGCTCATCCAAGATAACAACTTGGGAGCCACCCACAAAGGCAATGGCCACTGAAAGCTTCCACTGAATTCCACCTGGGTTAGGACAGGGGTTGGGATCTCAACAGGACCCACAGGCTTAGGCAGGGCTACCTCCCTTCTTCCTGCGCCTCTCCCTACCCACCTGGACCTTGGTTCCTGTCTCCTCTGGCATCCCCCCATCCTCAGGATAAAGCCCTAGCCCCCTCCCCATCCTCATCTCTGCAGACCCAAAGGCTCCTCCCCAGAGAGGCGGCGAGTCTGTGCATGCCGCTTGGGGACCAGTCCCACATCCTGCATCAGACGGTCCTGCTCGGGGCCCACGGTAGCTGCACTCAGACCCTTTAACCGCCCATAGAACCAGACGTGCTCATCCACGGTCAGCCTGCGGCCATGGGCAAAAGACAGGGTGGCTACCATGGTGGGCAGGGGCCCAGAGAGCACCCAGCCCCCCATTGCCATGCCCCAGGCCCACTGAGACGCACATGTCAAACAGCACACTGTACTGTGGGCAGACTCCCAGGTGGGGCCGGATGGCTGCCATGTTGGATCGGACATCGTGGCCTAGGACACAGGTGGAGCCAGCAGTGGGTGGGAAGAGGCCGGTTAGGATGGACCTGGGGGTGCAGGGATCGCAGAGCAGCTGCTCCTTCAGAGGGGGAAACTGAGGTTCCCAGAGAAGAGGCACCAGCACATATAGGGCACCTACTGTATGCCCAGACCGAAGGAGTATTATGTTCCCATCTTACAGGGGAGAGAAAGTGAGGCTCAGAGAATATACTTATCGCCTACCTATTGTGTATCCAAAGTGAACTTGCGGGGGGGATCCAAAGTGAACTGGGGAGGGGGGTGTCCTGCCCTCACTGTACAGACAGGAACCTTCTGACCCCAGATGTCCTTCCCCTTGAACAGGTGCGCAAGCTGAGGCCCTGGGGGGCGGGGAGAGAGGAACTGGGGGGGAGGGGAGCGACGGCTGCTCACAGAGTGGTCGCCTTGCCAGCCCCATTGTGGCCCAGGAAGGCGGTGATGAGGCCCTGGTAGAAGTCCAGGCTGAGCCCGTGCAGGGCTGGCTGTGGGTTACCAGGAAAGCGCTTTTCCAGGCTCCGTATGGAGACTCCTGGAATCAGGCCAGGGGGCGCCTCTTCCACCAGCATTGGGGAAGGAGGGCAGACTCAGCCATGGGAGCCCCCGGGGTCCTGGGGGCTGTTCAAGCTGGTCTGTGGAGTCGGGGACTTGTGGGGCAGGGTTCTGTAGGAGTTAGGGGAGCCTCAGGGGGCCTGGAGAACTAGGGGTGTCCAGAGGATTGGGATCCGCGGGAACCTGGGTTTTGGGGGGGCCTGGGAATCCAGACAGGGAAGTAGCTGCTAAGGTCTGTCGGGCCTCACCCTTGGGGTCCTGTGGGGCAGGGGGCTGGGCACTTGGAGGTCTGAGGCCCAAACCAGTAGCTCCTCCGAAAGGGAACGTTCCACGGTTCGGGGATCCCGTACTCGCCTATGGCGAGTGGTACTCAGTTACCGCTTGAGCCCATTCCCCTGGTGTGTACCGGCTGCTGGCCATACCCCTGGGATTAGGGCATCCAGGTAGGAAGTAATCAGGAAGCCCCGCCCACCCGCCCCAGACCATCCCTCAAACGCAGCCACCTGTGCGCATGTGCTCAGGTGCCAGGAATCCCCACCCTCTCACCTCCGGCTTCCAGACCCCTAAGCCCCGCCCCATCCTGGGCCCCACCCCTCAGCCCAGCCTCCCTGGCGCCTGTGCACCTCTTACGGCCCACCTGGGCACACAGCCTCCAGGTACCAAGTGGCGAGGCCGTAGAGCGCAGCGTCCAGCAGAAGACCCGAGACCTGGGCCAGGCTGAAGACATCGGCTGTAGGCCCAGTGCCCACGTTGTGCCACTGCGTGCCCTCGCCCTGCTCCTCCAGCAGTGCCAGGCTCTCGCAACCGAAGCCGAAGGCCACGGGCAACAGAAAGCTCTGCGGTTTGGGGCAGGTAGGTAGATAGGTGGAAAGCAAGGGCAGCTAAGGGTGCCTTGCACCCCTGCACCCCACCCGACCCGGCTCTCACCGCGGCCACACGGCCGCCCACGGGCAGTTGGTCCCGCCAGGCCACGCACAGCACGTAGGGCAGATAGAGCACGAAGTAGGCGAGGCCCCCGCAGGCGGCTGCCAGGTTGGCTCGGGAGAAGCAGGCGCTCAGAATGAAGCTCTGGACCACCGTGGCCACCTTGAAAGCCGCCAAGAACGGGAAGGGCACCACCGCGTGGCTGTAGGGGAGGATGTCCCCGAGCTGCAGGGAGGCAAAGGCAGCTGGAGGGAGCGCACGGATTCGCCCAGGGACGCGCAACCCCGCGAGGCGCCCCCTGCCTGTTACCCTCCCGCGTACACGCGCACCCATTCTGGAGCCGGGAAGGCCGGGGTGCGCCCACCTTGAGCACCAGCACGAGCAACGCGGTGCTGAGAAGGAAGGGCCCGAGACAGCTGAGGAACCAGCCCAGCCAAAGCACGGCGCCACTGAGCCCCATGGCGCGCATCGTGCAGCACAGCCTCGTCTCCTTCTCACGCACCACAGCCTTCACGGTCAGCGCCACCGAGTAGATCCAGGCCAGCATCAGGAAGAGCGGCAGTGACCGGCTCAGCACGCGCAGGAACCTGGGGCAGTGGGCAGCTGGGGTGGAGGGCGGAGACGCCGCGCCGCCCCCATCTGGCACGAGGGTGCGCGCACTGGGATCCCAAGGTGAGGCCAGCCGAGGACATTTGTCCTCCCTTATCATCAGACCCTTGATGGCGCCTCAGGGTTCTTCTGGCTGTTAGGCAACGTTCTCCCAGCTCCCGGAGACCCCCGACCCTCAGGAATCCCTGCTCCTCCCGCTACAAGTCACGGAGAGTGGTCCCTCTAAACTGTAGTTCTCAGCCTTGACTGCGTGAATATTCCAAACGGAACCCTGGCCGCACCCTGAGACCCGGGATCTAGCATCTGGGTGAATGAGTGAGGAGGGGGCGCTCACGCGTTGTCCACGTAGCACGTGTAGGGCATCTGCTGCAGGTAGAGGCCGGCGCGGGGCGCGGCTCCAGTGAGCACGCGCAGGGCTGCACGCTCCAGCAGGTCCTGCAGGTACACGAAGACGCCCCACACCAGCGCGTCAGCAGCCGCACCGGGGTCCCAAAATCTGAGGCGAGTATGGGAGAGGCTGGGACCTGCCCGTCACAACTTTAGTTCCGCCCTCACCTGCCTCCTCAATTATGCACGTAGCCCCACCTGCCAAGCGCTTTTTTTTTTTTTTTTTCTGTACGTGGGCCTCTCACTGTTGTGGCCTCTCCCGTTGCAGAGCAGGCTCAGCAGCCATGGCTCACGGGCCCAGCAGCTCCGCGGCATGTGGGATCTTACCGGACCGGGTCACGAACCCGTGTCCCCTGCATCGGCAGGCAGACTCTCAACCACTGCGCCATCAGGGGAGCCCCAAGCGCTCTAATCTTATCCCAGAAGCCGAGAGTTGAGCCCGCGTCTGCCAAGCCCTTGGCCGCGCCCCTCACACCATAGGCTCCGCCCACCGCAGGCCCCAGTTGGTCCGAGTCTTGGGCTCCACCTACCAAGGTCTATGGTAGGTGGGATGCTCCCTGGCTTCCCCATTCCCTCGGCCCCGCCCCACAAGGCCCCCCACCTGTCCCTGATCTTATTGGCTCTTGTGACGTCATCGATGTCCATGCGGATCTTGATGCGCACATGGCCAGGGCCTGGGGACTGCGAAGAGTCCGGGAAGTCCTCGGGCTCGGAGAGCAGCTCCAGGGCCCGCTCCACCAGGGCAGCCTCCAGCTCGTCCAGAGTCACGCACTGGGAGGGGCTTGGGCGTGGGTCCGAGGTCCCAGGGTCCTCCTCTGGACCTGAGGGTGGAGCCGCGTTTCCTCCTAGGAGTCCCACAGCAGGGCTGCCCCTCCCCTCAGAGAGATTTCCCCAGGTGGGCGGCCCCTCACCTCCATCACGGCCCAGTGTGCCCACCAGGTGTCCCATATCAGCATGGGCCTCATGCCAGCTGCAGCCACCACTTCGGGGGTTCAGAAAGGCACGAAGAGCCTCCCCCCGGTCCTGGCCTCCAGCTCCTGGCTGCCTTCTTCCTGTGACCTGCAGGAGCCTCTGGGGGGTGTCGGGGAAGGTGGGAGTCTGGTTCGGGCATTCCGGGCCTGTCACCCCTCTTCCCATCCCTGTGGCTGGAGCTCACCGTGGATACCACTTCCCAGCTCCACACCCTTGCCCAGAAAGCCCTGCCCTTTGCTCAAATCCTCAGCAGGGCATGACTCTGCTGCCCGGCGTCCTGGCCCCACCTGCAGCCGTGCGACGCCGGCGCTGTCGTTCGCGAAGTTCAAGAGCGGGGCGCCCAGCAGCTCCCACACCTCCTGGATGCCCTTCAACAGCGCCAGCCCCTGGAAGGTTCGGTTCACCTGCAGGAGGCGGGCACCAAGGTCTATGCCGGCCTTGCCTGTTCACGACCCTTCCCCTCCTCTGAGGACCCCTGCCCACCCCTCCTGCTTCCCCCCCTCTGCTCCATCCTGTGCCTCTGAGCGCTGTCTGTAACCTGGCAAACTCTTACCCCTTCTAGACCCCGCTTCCCGGACCCAGCCCAGGGGCCGCCCATCTCCTGGTCAGGGCCCTCCCCCTCTGACCTGGCCCTCCCCGCCCCGGTCTGAGGCCGGGACGTGGGACCCTTCCCACCGTCACCTGGGCCGTGAGCTGAACACTACTTTCCCCAGGACCAGCGGCTTCAGGCGCCTCCAGAGCCGGTGGGACAGGGGGTGGGCCTCCAGGGCCCCCACCAGCTCAGTGCGGGTGGAGCCTAGCGCCGAGGGGTGCACCATGAGGCCCTGCGCCCGCCCACGTCCTGGCCCCACCTCCCCGGCTGGGAAGCCAGCTCAGCCACTCAGGCTGTGGTGTGGCAGGGCCCGTGCCGCTCCTGCCACACCAGCTCCTTCAGGTCACTGGCCTCGTACCGGCTTGCTGGGCCCCCGGCACTGCACAGGGCTTCTGCCACCGCCTCCAGGGGGCCACCTGGCCCTTGGGGTCTCCACAGCAGTGCCCACAGCTCCACCAGGCCAGGCGGCGCCAGGAGCTGGAGACGGGTCACCAGAGGGCCCGGGCAGGCTTCCCTTCCACGTGGTCCTACCGCCAAGCCTTAACCAGGGCAGGGGACTCCGTCAGGAGCACCCTCTCCCTCTCTTTCTGCCCAAGTGCCCCCCCCAAACCTACCAAAGATAGGTGCCTAGGGCTGCCCTGTCACCTCCCCTTCCAGGCAGCCCACCCAATTTCCTGGCTGGGGTGGAGACTGCGCGGGCCTCTTACCTCCTGCGCCAGGTCTTCTGCTGCTTCCACAAGGCTGTCTAAGGAATCCTGGGCCTGGCCCAGCACAAACGCCAGGGATTCCTGGGGAGAAAGATGACAAGGTGACAATGACGTTCACTGCTGTCTCACCAGGGGTCCAGTACCTTGCCAAGTTCCCGGGGGTCCATACTATCATAGGCCCCATTTTACAAACAGGGAAACTGAGGCTGCTAGAGGCAAATGGGCTTGTTCACGGTCTCAGGGCTGGAGTATCTCAGGCCCTCCCAGGCACCAGGGAGGGCCCAGGCAAAGGCCTGGAGGCTGGCCCACGAGGGGCAGGGCGGGACTCCACGAGAACAGTGTCCAGGGCTCCAGCTGGCCTTGCCCTGCCCCACCTCACCCCTTGCATCAGTGTCCCCAGCAGCTCAGTGGCCAGGAACGGTCCCTCCTTGGGCTAGTCACTCAGCTGAGCCCAGGCTGAGGGAGTAAAGCACAGAAGCCCAGGGCTAGGCAAAGCTTAAACCGAGACACGCCCCACCCCGTGCTTCACAGCCCAGCAAGTGGAGGCAGGTGCGTGCTCAGAGCCCGGCCCCGCCCTGCCTGCCATTGGCCCTGCCTTCTCACCTGCTCCACGTGCAGCCCTCAGCGTAGGCATCAGCTGCCTCAGGCTAGCCAGCATCCTGTGGGCCCTGGGGCCCCCCAGGACAGTGTGGGCATCTGCCAGGAGCCGGGAGACGCTGGGGACAGAGAGAGGGCCGGAGGCGGTGGCTGGGCGGCCCTCCACCCACACGCACCCGGCCGCCCCCGCTGCCGCTGGCTTACAGGGAGTCCTGAAGGTGCTGAGGACGCCAGGATCCTCGGTGGGCATGGGCCGTGGGAAACAGGTGTTGCTCATGTTGCAGATGAGGCCCTAGAGTCCAGGGACGGTACCCGCTGACGGCAGCGGCTTGTTGGGGAAATGGCCTGCGGGGACGCCGGACGTGGGCTTCTCGTCTGAGTCCCCAGCGTGATGGCAGCCCCGGCGACAGAGTGCCCCCTCTCAGTCATGATTCGAGTGCCCGGCCTGTGCTCCGGACTCTCCCTGGGGCCCCTGTGCACGGGGTGACCACTGCTAACCCTAACCCAAAAGTGCTGGACGTTGGGAGGCTCACATTCATGCTGCCCAAGTTGGGGGTGGGAATGGCGTGCGGCCACAACAGCTCCACCAAGAGCTGCAACTGCGGGGGCAGAACAGGCGGGGGGAGTGGGGGACCGTGGGGGGCGCCCGGGCCGCCCCTCCCTGGCCCACCCGACCAGACATTACCGGCTGCCTCCTGCGGTACAGGAAATTCTTCCAAAGCAGCAGCATCAGCTGCGTCCAGGAGGCCATGGTGGGAATGGATGGGAGACAGGACTGAGGGGTCAGGCTGAAGACGTACTGTGAGGCTGCGGGCAACTCCCTGTTCCTCTCTGAACCTCATCATCTCTCTATCGCGCAGGGTTCCTGGAAGCTCTGCTTAGAGCCGAGCAAACAGTCCGCGCTAATTAAAGGGGCTCCTGTCTCCCCAGAGGGGTGGAGTAAGCCAATGGGAGCCCTGCCCGAATCCATCCTCGCATCTCATTGGTTGAGGGGCCCAGGGCTGCAGCTGGGGTCCCAAAGGCGATCAATTAATCCTGCAGGTGGTGGAGCCTAGGCTTAACTCTCTCCTCACCAGGCTCCACCCTAAGCCCTACTGGTGGGGCCTCCAGGTCCCGTCCCCCAGCCTCATCCCTAACCCGGGGAAGGATTCCCTTCCCCCACCCCACCCCACCCCGCGCTCTTCTCCAATGATAATAGCAACGAGTATTTTACACGACTGGCTGGAAGAGGGGCCACCCCAGGCCCCTAGAGAGACAGGCAAGTTACCCAGCTGGAGGCAGGGCCCCAGCTCTGCCCTCCCCTCACGTAGTATTCTTCCGCTCAGAAGACCCACAAGATCCAGAAAATGAGTAAAGAGCAGGGGCGGCGCCTGGAACCAGCGATTCCTGATCCTGTTCCTTGCTTGGAACTGTCCAGCCTGGCCTACTTCATCATTGTACAGATGGGGAAACTGAGGCCGCCAGAGGGGCAGGGAGTGGACCCAGGACCCCTGACTCTCACTCCAGGACTCTCCTTTACAAGTGGGACCTGCGGGGAACAGCCTCTGTTTCTGTATTGGTAAAACGGGGCAGAGAGCTTAGCGGCGTACTAATGGGGAGAGGGGCTGCAGGTGTAGGTTGGTGAGTCTGATGCCCATACCTCCCCGTGGAGACTTAGTGATCAATTCTGCCGCACCCAGCACTCCCCGGCAGGGTGTGAAGGTGAGTAACAGTCTGGAGTCGGGCCTCACCCCTGATTTCCCACGGAATCTGTCTCCTTCCCACCCATCCGCACCCCCGCATCCTCGAGTCTCAGGGCCTTCCTCTCTCTCCGGGACACTCCCACCGTTCCAGCCCCCAACTTTTGCCTCCTTCCCTCCGCCCGACAGCGGCTGGGGAGAGCGGCTCCTTTAAGAGGAGCCCTCGGGGCTTCCCTGGTGGCGCAGTGGTTGAGAGTCCGCCTGCCGATTCAGGAGACTCGGGTTCGTGCCCCGGTCCGGGAAGATCCCACATGCTGCGGAGCGGCTGGGCCCGTGAGCCATGGCCGCTGAGCCTGCGCGTCCGGAGCCTGTGCTCGGCAACGGGAGAGGCCACAACAGTGAGAGGCCCGCGTACCGCAAAAAAAAAAAAAAAAAAAAAAAAAAGAAGACCTCGCAGCGGGCGCGGGACCGCGGTAGCGACCTGTACCTGGTGTCCCGCGTCCCGGCCAGGCCCCGCCCCGCCCCATCCGCTCCCATTGGCTTCCATAGCCGCCACTCAGAGGCCGAGCCAACCGGAGCCGCGCGCGCCGACGGGGGAGGCGGGGTCACAGCCGGGCCTCGCCGAGCCGGGTTTCTTAAAGGGATCGCTCGCCTCTTGCTGCAGCACCCCAAGGAGGAGGGGCGCCCGGCTCACCCCACGCGGGTTGGCCTCCGAACACACCGGCCAGGCCCACGTTGCATAGCCGCCTGCAATACCGCAGCTCCTGGTCTCAGGAGGTCCCTTTCTCCCCACTCTCCCTCCAGCCCTAGCCAAACTCGCCCTAATACTCTGGGACTCCATTTGCCCATCCAGAAAATGGGGGTTCGACTAGAGTCATCATTTGTTCATTCATTCATTCCACAAACATTCCTCGGTCCTTACAGTGGGCCAGGCGATGGCAGAAGGGGGAAGGGGCCCTCAACATCCTAAGATTAGAATCTTGGGTCACGATGGTGACCCTGATTTGGAAGAAACCTCCAGATGTTTCCCTCTCCAGAAAATTGGGTGTATTTCACAAGGTCCTAATGAAACAAGTGTGTGGATCCACAGCTCTGAAGGTGCTGGGAAAGGTGAGAAGGGTGGGAAGGGCTCCATGAAAGCAGAGTTTGGGGGCTTCCCTGGTGGCGCAGTGGTTGAGAGTCCGCCTGCCGATGCAGGGAATACGGGTTCGTGCCCCGGTCCGGGAAGATCCCACATGCCGTGGAGCGGCTGGGCCCGTGAACCATGGCCGCTGAGCCTGCGCATCCCGAGCCTGTGCTCCACAACGGGAGAGACCACAACAGTGAGAGGCCCGCATACCACAAAAAATAATAATAATAAATAAATAATAAATTTAAAAAAAAAAAAGAAAGGAGAGTGGTGTTGTTGGCACTGGGGCTTTAAGGATGAATAGGAGTTTGCCAGGAGGGTACTCCGGGACGAGTAAATGCACAAAGGCCTGGAGGTTGGATGAAGCCACCGTCCTGAGGACCTACTTACAGGTTTGCCCTTTGCCCCACCCCCAGGTCCCCCCCACCCCCAGATCCCAGGACCCCAGAAGGTATCCAAGCCAGGCACCGCCCCCCAGCCTGTCTTGGGCACCAACTCCAGCACCTTCATTTCCGAAAAAGAGGTTTTATTTCCTTTGGTCCACAGTCGGTATTTCACATTATTTCTTGGTCCCAGGGCTCCTGGGCAGGGGCTGGTCCTTGGGAGGGCCTCTGGATGGGGGTCCCTGTGCAGTATTTGGTGGGGTGTGGGGACAAGTATGGGGGTTTCTGGCTTTGCCTCAACCACTCAGAACTGCACTATCCTGCCTGGGCCTCAGTATCCCAACTGGGCCCCTGGCAGGGGACAGGGCCGGTGGTCTGAGGGTCCTAGGGAAATCCAGTACCTCACGAGGCCTAAAATATTTTGGGACTGTGGCCTGACCTTCTCCCAGTAGCCCCCTCCACCATCCCCCTACCATTCCCCTGAAAAAAAAAAGTATTTTCATTTCACTAAAACGGCCTGAAACTTCTGTGGGTACAGAAACCACAAACTGATCGGCAGAGAAAAGAGAAGAAGGGAAGAAGCAACCGGAAACCACTTGGGGTCGGTCCCCCTCCCTGCCCGGGTTTCGTCTTTCTCCCCTGCAACTTGGCCCAAAGCCTGTTAGGAAACATGCCTGGAGGTGCCCTGGCGGGGACCCCCACCCCACATGCATCTGGATATGGCCTTCACCCCTTCTCCCCAGACCTTCAGCTGGCAGCACTCAGACATGTAAGAAAAACAAGACAAAAATACAGAAAAACCCGAAAACCCGGATGGGGCAATGATGGGAGACAGCCCGCATGGGCGCCTCAGTAGCCTGCCTCCTCCTGGTAGTAGGGGGGGTACCCTGGGGCCTCCCCCGGGTCTGGGACATCTCCGGCAGCCGCTGGAGCCCCATCGGCCGCTGGGCCTTGCGGGCAGTACTTGGGGTCGTATATCTGCCGGCCCAGGCCAAATACCTGGCCGCTCTGATTGGCGCCCTGCGTGTAACCCATCTGCAGGGACATGGAAGAGTTGTCACATTTGTCTGTCCCCAGCTTGGTGTCGTAGATGTGCCGCCGGGTCCCTGGGGCCGTCATGCCCACCTGGAGAGAGAGAAGAGGCGTCAGGGAGGGAAGAAAAGGGGAAACAGGCCCCAGAGAACTTCCCCTAAATTCTCACACCTTTTCCCACCTCCCTGTCTTTGCACTCACAGTGCAAACTCCTACAGATCCTTCCAAGCCCTGCTCAGAACCCTCTCTTTTCTGACTCTGTGCTGAGTTGATCTGATGTTTGGGTCCAGCTCTCTCTCCCTGCCAGCCAGGAAGCTCCCCAGGCTGGGGCTCAGGCCTGCCAGGACCTGAATGCTCCAAAGGCATCACACTGATACACCAACATAGCAGGAAAAGTGACAACTGCAGGGTCTAAAAATATCAGAGTTGGATGGGCCTCTGGGCAAAACTTTGAGGGAAACTGAGGCACAGAGCTGGTAACTTCCCCTGGGACACACAGCAGGCTGAGGCAGAGTCAGAGCAGGCATGGCCAGAGGGGTAGGAGGGAAACCCAGAGTGGGTTTCAGCGGGAGATGCTCTCAGCAACAGGGATGAGCCCTCAGGGTTTGGTAAGGTGGGTGGGGGCCCGGGGGGACTGGGGAGGCCCACCTGGCTGGCACACTTGTTTGTGCCCATCTGGAGGCTGATGGTCGAGTGGTCCATGGGGGGCAGGATATGGTTCTTGGGGTCGTACAAATGCCGTCTGGTGCCATAAGCCGTCATGCCTGACTGGCTGGCACATTTGTTGGTGCCCATCTGCAGGGACGCAGGTGGGAGAGGTCAGGCTGCCCCCACCAGGCCTCCAGACCCTGCCCCGAACTTGAGGGGCTACCAGGCTGGACAGGGCCTGGGTCGCATCACAAGCCCACCACCCACGCACCCTAGGGCTGGACCAGCCGCGCACCCACCTGGAGCCCGATGACACACTGGCCCGCCTTCATGGTGGCATCATCAAAGTTCCGCTCCTGCTTTTCCGAGTATTTGACGCCGATGTCCACACCACTCTGCATCCCCTTTGTCTTGGCCTGGGGGGAGAGAGGGGGTGGGAGTATCAGGGAGGGGCAGCCGGGTCCCCCCAGCCAGGCCCGGGGTGTGTGAGCCCAGGGGAGGCCCAGGTATCGGGCTGCAACCTGCCCCCCACACCAGCAGCCCAACACCTCGGGCTCAGCAGCCCTGTGGCCCCCAGCCTTCCCTCCCTAGGCGATGGCAGCCCCAGCCTTACAGCTGCACAGGCCAAGGATTTTAGGGGGCGTCATCACCTCCTATCTCTCTCACCTTCCATCACCTCCTTCTACCCAGCCCCAGCCCCTCGGCCAGGCCACGACCATCGTCTCTCCCCTGGACGCCTGTCCCCCACTCCTTCCTGGTCTCCCCACCTCACTACCCATGTGGCAATCACAGGGGGCTTCTGAAAGCACCGTTCAGAACACAATTCCCTGACATGAAAACCTCCTCCTCCTGAAACATTGTTCCAGCCCGTCTTGGTCTCCGTTTTAGACCCTAGACATCGGCCTAACGCTTTCTTCTCCTTCAAGGCACTTCTCACGATTTATAATTTGTAAAACAATGATTTGAAGAGCAAACCCTAATGGGAACTCTGGGTGTTAAGGAGATGTCCACGGAGGTTCACTGATTATGTAAAGTAGGGGGGGCTGTGCATGAGTGGGGGCAGGGGGTAGACGGGAAGTCTCTGTACCTTCCACTCTGCTTTGTTGTGAACCTAAAAATGCTCTAACATAAAATTTTTTGTAAATAAAAAAAATGGAGATTTGTTCGTTGTCTGCCCATAAAGGGGTTGACTGTGTCTGCCTTGGTCACCCTTGTATCCAAAGTGCCCGGCGCCTCGTGGGTGCTCAGAAATCTTTGTGAAGGAATGAATGAACAGCCTCTGAAAATCCCCGCCTGGTTCGCTGTGTTACTTTGAGCAGATTGCTGCCCCTCTCTGGGCCTCACCTTCCCGGCCAGGGCAAGAAGAGACACCTGCACCTGTGTTAGATTCCCACTCTCAAACAGGTCGTTGGCCTCGAACAGGTCCACAGGGTTCATGCCGTAGCTGACCATGGCCTTGATGAAGTTGGAGAGGTTTTCTAGCTGGGAGGAAGCAGGAAAAGGATAGTGAGGGGCCTCGGTCTTACCCCCCCGTCAGATGGGGTCCCCCAGCCCCATCCTCATTCCACCCCCCTGTCCCTCACCTGGTGCCAGTTCTGCATGGAGCGGTTGATCTTAGGGACTGAGCCTGGCTGCAGCTTATTCATGAGTCTGGCGGGGGGGCATATGGGATGGTGGGGAAAAGGGAACCTCCATTAGTGTAGCAGAACTTCAGAGACCCAAGAGACTAATTCATGCCTTCCTGGCCAACCTCACTGCCTCTCTCTGGGCCTCAGTTTCCCCTCTTGCAATCCAGTCTTCACCCACCAAAGATGCAAAGATGCCAAAGAGTGACAATAACCAGCACTGGGAGTATAGTCCAGAACCACCGAGTTTGGGGAGTGAATCTGGGAATTTCCGTTAACATTTTTAAGGTGCAAACCATGGAACGCTTGAACCACGGCTGAATAGGGTGCAGCAAAGAAGGTCTTCCAGAAATGTTATAGGCTCTCCCGAGAGGATGCTCCACATTAGAGATCCTAGACAAAGCAGTAACACAAGAAAAAGGAAGAAGAGCAAGAAAGACCAGAGACCCATCAGGAAAAGCAAGCAGGCGTCACACAGCACGTGGAGCGTGACCTCGTTGTGCAGAACAGTCAGGGTGATGAGCATATGCGGATACACGCACTCACGTGCATAAGATGATCCCATCCTTCAGACCCTTCTGGAAGTCGGGGCCGATGGAGAGGCCAGTGAGTCCCTCGATCCAGCTTCGGAGCTCTGCCTCCTTCTGAGGGTCATATTTGGATAGGAGCTGGAGGGGCAGAGGGCACAGTGTTGGCGTGAGCACATACCCAGCGGGAGCCCAGTGAAGCTCCTAATGCGGCAGGGCCCAGGGCTCCAGGGGAAGAAAAGACCGAGGGCCCTAGAGGTCCCCACACCACCCAAGCAGACCCTTTCCCATCAGCACAGATAAACCACCCCACATCTCTCACTGACAATCGTCGGGGCTAATCTACTTTCACTGGTGTCAAACCCCACAGGGCAGCCAACACGGCCCTGGAGAGATCTGCCCCCACGTCCGCCACCTCCCTGGTCTCCCAGCACTAGAGACACTGGCCTTTCCCTGTTGTTTTTAAATTGTGTTGAGAAACACACAAGAGGTACCATTTTAAAGCTCATTTTAAAGTTCATAAATCAGTGGCATTTAGTACATTCACCAGGTTGTGCAACCATCCCCTCTGTCTGGTTCCAGAATATTCCGTCATCTCAAAAGGAAGCCCGTCCCTATAAGCTGCCACCTCCCACTCCTCCCTGCCCTCAGTCCCTGACAACCAGGAGCCCACTCCCTGTATCTGTGGATTGGCCTGTTCTGGACGTTTCCCATCAGTGGAATCACACCCTGTGTGTCCTTCTGTGTCTGGCTTCTCTCACCGAGCATCATGGTCTCAGGGTCCATCCACGCTGTAGCGAGTGTCGGGCTTCACCCATTTTCATGGCTGAGTGATGTTACCGTGTGTGAAGGGACACGTGTTTAACCATTAACCTGCTGATGGGTATTTGGGCTGTTTCCACCTTTTGGCTCTTGTGAATCAAGCTGCTATAGACATCCATTTACAAGTTTTATTTGAACACTTGTTTTCAATTCTTTGGGGTATATACCAGGGAGTAGAATTGATGGGTCACAAGATAATCCTAAGCTTAACTTACTAAGGAACCACCAAACCTTTCTCTGCCCCTTGAACTGGCCACAGGGCCAGTTACTGCCTCAGGGCCTTTGCACATGCTGTCGCTTTGGACTCAGATGTCTGCACAGCTGGGTCCCTCCCTTCACTCCAGCTGTAGCTTGGAGAGGACCTCCCTGACTATCTGGCTATGACAGCCCTCCTCATCCCCTCCACCCCCAGCCCTACTTTATTTTCTTTCTAGCTTTTCTCCACCTTCTGCCATATGATCTATCTCCTAGCTTACGTTCCATCCTCACTACGAGCCGCGCCATCCAGCTCAGGCTGTCTCTGGATAAAGATGCTCATGGTCCTGCATCAGCGCTCACTGCTGTCCACAGACACAACACTTCCTGCTCCCCACGACAGCATCTCACAGCACCCAAGGAGACCCAGGACGGTGTGGTGTGCGGGCAGCCCCAGGGCGGCTCCCTGGAGGGGTGGGAAGAAGCTGAGGACCTGGCTGCCCAGCTGGGTGGGCTTCGACCCCAGACCCCTGCCCACCTTTACTCACGCCATCCCTGCCCGTCTCTTTTCCTCTCCTCTACACACCTGGAGGGCACAGGGACCCAGAGCTGCCTTTGCAGCCCCAAGTCCTCCTCCCAGCTCTGCCCCCAGCTCCCCATGACCCTGGAAAGTTTTCACCCTGTGCCTCCATTTCCCCATTTATGTTTGAATTGTTTTCATAAGGCTTTCCAAACTTGGGCGCCGCTTCCTGCTTCCTGCATACAAAGCCCCAGATGCAGGACCAGGGCTGAGCCGCCCAGAGCTCAGGGGACACAAAGGCGGGAGGTTGGCCTGCTAACCCCGTCTGCCCGGTCTCTGGCTCCCGCGGGTCTCTAGTTCCCGCGGGTCTCCTCTGGTTCCCGCAGGCCGGGGAGCAGCAGGGCTGGAGGAAGCAGAGGGTGTCATTATGAGAGCCGAGCTTGAAGCAGGCAGGCTGGTCCGGACGCCTGGCCCGCCTGCCCAGCTGGGCCCCGTCCCCGACGGCTCGCAGGGCCCAGCCCCGCCCGCAGTGGCTGCCCAGCCAGCCTTCAGCACATTCCTCCCCACCGCAAACTGCCAGGAATGCAGCCGCTGCCTCCCTGCTAAATCGGGACCAGCTGTTCCCAGTGGTCTAGGCCCCCCAGCCGGCCGGGGATCTCAGAGGGATACACTGGACCTCAGCCTGCCTCCGGGCCATGGTGGGGTGGGGGACTGAGGCCTGGGGGGCTGGGCAGAGAGGGCCCCGGGTCTCCCTCCTCCTCTCAAGCAGCTGGTAAAGTGGATGGGGCGTGGCTGAGAAGCCACAGGAACCTGGTTTCCAATTCGGGGGTGGCCCACCCATTCTCCAGACCTGCAAACTGAGGGCTGGTCACAGGGAGCCTTCTGACCTCATCCCCCGACAGGGCAGCTGTCAATCTGGCTCCACGGACTCCATTGCAGGAAGCGGCCCCCACCCCGCTGGGGTGCTGTACTCTCACCCACTTCCTGCTGCCTCAGGGGAGATGCCTGGACTGCCAGGAGGACCGGTGGCCATGGGGCAGTTGGCTGCGGCAGGTCTGGGTTCGAGTCCTGACTGACTCTGCCTCTGGCCAGTTGTGTGCTTCTGGGCAGTTTGAGCAATGTCTCTGAACCCCGTGTGCAAACCAGGGGTCTTAGACCATCCTGGCGCTGGGTGGGGCCCGTAAACACCCCCCTCCTCACCATGGCATTATTGCTGGAGTGTGGAATTGTGTGTTTAAGGGGGAATCATGGGGAGCTTGCCCAGGGACCATGCTCGGTCCCTCGACTTCCCAAACGGGCTGGAAGGAGGCTCCTTGGGGCTCACAGAGGTGATGCGGAAACTCTCCCTCGTGTCTGCAGGCCCTGGAGTGCCGACCGGGCAGGGGCCTGGGAGCTGGCAGGGCTGTGTCCCCGGCGTGCCCAGGCAGGCTCCCGGCGGGGCGGCTGCCGCTGTGGGACCACACTCCCAGGTGGCGGTGTGTGCATGTCGGGTGGACAGGGATGACACACTCCCCTTCCGGCTGGATGACCCTTGCGGGTCAGGCTTAGGACCTCCCTCAGGGCTGGGATCATCCTCTGCTCCTCTCTCCCTAGGTGCACTGACCCTGCTGTGTGGCCTTGCAGACATGCCTGCCCCTCTCTCTGAGCCAGAACCACAAGTGCTTTCTTTAAAAGTGTGTCGCCAGGTCCCAGCCCGCATTTGCAAGTTACAAAACCCACATCTTAGGGTTACATTCAGGGGATCCCACGGGTCCTGCGGACGCCTTAGCTATCCCTTTAAAGTTTGTCAGACGGGGACAAAGAGAATGTGGAAAGGAACAGCAGGGGGTGCGGGGTGGAAGGCGGGCCCCCTCAACTCCACCTTCCCCCTGGGTGCCCCGCCTCCCAGGTGTAAGAGGTCGGGGAATTCCTGGGGGGGGCAACGGGCTTCTCACAAACACTCGGCCCGCCCCCTTCCCCTCCCCTCCCCTAAGCTTAAGTGGCCCCAAAAGCAGAAGTGGGGGAGGGGGATGAGAAGGGGGCCGATGGGGTTCCCTCGGGCCTTCTCAGGCCTTGAAGCTCTGGAGGGGCCCAGGGCTGGGGGGTTGAGAGCGGTGGACGGGGGGCTTCAGGCGGGGGAGGGCTGGAGGCGCAGGGCTGGGGAAGGGGTTAGACCCAACCGCTCCCAGATGTTGGGGGCTGCCAGAGCACAGACCTCACTGCTTCCGCCGAGTTGGGGGAGCTTCGGGGGCACCCCCCAGAGGTTAGGAAGGAGGGCCGCCCCCGACGCTGGGGATCCGGCGGGTCGCCCGCCCTGCAGCAGCGGAGGGTGCGACGGGCTGGGCTGGCGGGGCGGGGGTGCGCCCCTCACTCACCCGGTTCTTGACCTCGGCCGAGAGCCCGTACGAGGGCCCCTTGTTGAACTGCGTGGAGCTCATGGCTGGCGGGCGCGGCGCCGCGGGAAGGGACGGGAAGGGACGGGACGGGACGGACGGACGGCCGGGCTGGCAGGCGAGCCGGCGGGGGACGCGGACCCGGCGCCCCGCCCCCGCCGCTGATTGGCGCCCGGCGCACATGTCCTTATAAGGCCGCTCGGCGCCGGATTCCTGCGGCTGCGGGCTTCCTGAGCCCCTCAACCGCCCGACCCCCGCCCCGGCGCAGCACCCCGTCACCAGAAGCCCGGAGGGCCCCGCCCTCTCTGAACCCACGGGAGACTGAGGCAGGGAGGGACCGGGGCCCCGCACCGCCGAGACCCGGCACCCCTGCCCTCTCCCTGCTGGGAGCCCCAAGGCGGCTCTCTCACCCTTTCTGGGTCTCAGTTTACTCTTTTGCACGATGATGGCAGGGGGGAATGGTTGGGTGGGACCCTAATTCCCTTGGGACACTAATGAGGAACCCCCTCTCTGCCACTTAGAGGCGCCTCCCAGTCTAGGTCCCCTTCTGGGAACTCTCCTAGCTGGGTGGTTAGCAAGGGAACTAGGGCAGGCTCTTCAGAGGAGGGGCCATTGGTGCTGGGGCTTTGGTGGATGAGTCGGAGTTCGCCAGTCCAAAAGGGATTAGTGTTCCTGGCAGAACATGCAAAGACCTGGAGGGACCGTCAGTGGTTGAAAGCGTGTAGAGATCAATCTGATAGGTTGGGGAAGTAGGGGATGTGAAGGGGCCTTCAATTCTGGGCTGAGGGATGGTGGGGAATAGGGAAGGGGGTGAAACAACAGAGAGTTGAAGTCAGGAGATGCCTTGGGGGTAGGGCTGAGGCTGCCAAGGGAACCAGGCCAGGCACACACTTGGCACTCAACAGGAGCTGCCTGCTTGTACAGATAAATCAATAAATTAATAATAGAATAAATAAAGTCATTTCTTCAGTAACTCACTCATTCATTCACACACCTATTCATTCATTCATTGAAAGCTCCCTGATGGGGCCTCTGGGCCAGCCCCTTGTTAGGCGATACTGGCTCCCAGGAGACCTTGGCTCTGGCCCTGTCCATCCCTGGGAAGACAAACCCAGGCATAGGCACCCCTGCTCCATGCAAGCAGGTACAGGACAGAAGGAGGGACCTGCGGTGGAGGAAATAGGGGAGGGAGTGGGTGCTCCACTGGAGGGGTGAAGGAAAGAGGCATGTAAGAGGGGATGTGGGGTGTGGGGTTTTGAAGCATAAGTAGGAGTTTGACACATTTGACAAGTGGCTGGTTGGGCTCTGTGAGGGCTTAGAGATGACTCACCCTGTCCTTCCCTGGGAGCACTCCTCCCTGGCACCCCACTCCCCGGATATCTACTGACTTTCCCTGACTGTATGTCTCCCATTCCATCTATCTGAAGGCTTTCTTCAGGGTCCAAGTCCTAGCCAGGTGGTCTTGGGTGAGTCTCTTCCCTGCTGGGTGTGTTTCTTCATGTGTGACATGGGAACCAGTGGTCGACAATGAGACAGTGAGGTGGAGTGTGGGAACGGGTGGTTCATCAGTGTCTAGGTGGGGAGTTGTGGGGGCAGAGGGCGGTTTGAGTGGACCCCTTGCAGGTCCTGCTGGGGCATGGGGGTGGGCAGGACCCAGGGTACTGTGGGGAAGGAGGCTTGAGCCAGTCCCCTGAGTACCTACTCCAGCCTGGGGTGGTCAGTGGCTGCCGGCAACACGCCCATGGTCCTCCTGTCATGCCCCGACCCCTGGTGCTTGTCCAGGGGGGCCACCAGTGACTCTCTAGGGACACCATCCAGAGCTGGGGGCCTCTGGACAGGGAAGTTGCACGTGACACCCGCTGATACTCACCGAGGCAGGCATACTCCAGTGCAGGGGCCGGCCATGTCTGGGGCGCCGGGCGGCTGTGGGGCCTCTGCAGGGCTGGACAGGAGCTAAACCACAGAAGACCGAGCCTGGATGATTCCAAACTTTAGAACCACCTGCCTGCCTTCCCTCTGGTGAACTGGACAAGCCCCCCAATGCCGCCAGGCCTCAGTCTCTCGCCTGAGAAATGGGCTTACCTCCCAGGCATTGACATTCACCAGGTGCCCAGAAAAATGCCTGGGACATTGTAGGTACCACATAAGTGCTGGGTGATGCAAATCTTGGCATTTAGACCAGTGGTGACCAATGGGACCGAGATGGCACCGAGAATGCCCTCCTGGGCCCTGTCCCGCCGGCTGCGCGGCTCCTGAGTCCTGGAGGTGTGGCTGGCAAGGCCAAGGAAGGGAAACCTCCACTTTCCTTGATTTTAACTGATTCCAATTTAAAAGTGCAAACCAACACCGGATCCAGTTTTTGGAATATGTCTGAGTATACGTGAAACCACTTGGATGTGCACGCGTTTTCCTTTTCAGCGTCAGTTTTACGCAGTCGGGCTACATATGAGTGTCTCCGAGGAAACGTCAGTGTCGGGAAACAGGCCAGATTTCAGACACGGGACAGAAACAGGTGTGAAATACCTCATACATCATTGTTCATATCGGTTACCTGTTGCAATGATCATATTTCCCAGATATCAAGTGAAGTGAAATATATGACCAAAACTATTCTCTTTTAGTTCTTTAACATGAGCCAACATTTAAAATTCTGTGTATGGTTTGTCTTATTTTTCTACTGCCCAACGCTGTTCTGGACTGTGGGTCAAATTCAGATGCTATATATTTTTTTTCGGTATAGCCCGCGAGCTAGGAATGGTGTTTACATTTTTAAGAGGTTTTTAAAGAATCAAAAGAAGAATACTATTCCATGACACATGGAAATCATATAATATCCAAATTTCCATGTTTGGACAGAGATTTATTGGCGCCCAGCTGTTTGTGTACAGACTGCTTGTGGCTGAGTAGTCCCTGGGCTGCAAAGTTGAAAATATTAACTTTTTGGCCTTTTACAGAAAAAAGCTTAAAAAAGAAAAAAAGAAAGAAAAAAGCTTATTGACCTATGGTCTAGATTCTCAGCCTCCTGGAACTCAAGAAATTCAGATCAGACATCCCAGATTTTGAAACCCTGGGGTTCCAAAAGCTTGTCATATTATAATTTGAGAAACTCCCCCAGGACCTAAAACTTACAGAATTATGTGGTTCTGTATAATCCTATGACCTCAGCGGCCCCCACCTGGGCCTGGGTTCCAATCCCCAGTCAGCTGAGGTAAGGGCATGTTGACTCAACACATGTCAAAATCTTAGGAATTTTGGCTTAGCCTCTGAATGTGGCAGGGAGGTCTGGGGCCTCTGCAGCTGTCCTCCGCCCTTGACCAGCCACCCTCTCCCTGCCCCCCCTCCCGCCCCCGCACTCACCTCTTTGTCCCGGACTGATCCCGGGGAGACTGCGGTGGGGGTAGGGGAGGTGTGGAATGATGCAGGCTCACTGGGGGCGGATGTAGGTATTCTGGGGCAGGATCTCCTCCGCGATGCCAGAGGGACATGGGCCAGGGGCTGGAGGACCTGGAGTTGCAGGAAACCCCAGAGACTCAGCCTCCGGTGCTGGGCTATGGGGGTGGGGCCTGGCGGTCTGGGTGGCTGGGCACAGGGGCTGCAGGTGTGGTGAGGGGCTTGGGCCCCTTCCCTGCAGTGTCAGGGCTCTGAGTGAGACCCCGGAGGGTCCTATGGCCCCAACGATGCAGCGAAAACAAAATAACAGTAACAACAGGGACTTCCCTGGTGGTCCAGTGGGTAAGATTTCATGCAATGCAGGGGGCCCGGGTTCCATCCCTGGTCGGGGAACTGGAGCCCGCATGCATGCCGCAACTAAGAGTTCGCATGCCTCAACTAAAGATCCTGCATGCCACAACTAAGAGCCGGCGCAGCCAAAATTTAAAAAAAAAGTAACAATAAAATCTCAAGCCTGTTAGGTCAGGAACCTCCCTTGCTCCCAATCCTCCATGGCTGCCCACTGCCCCCTCAACAAATGTGTCCTCCAGGCCCCACGCTCTCCCTTGCTCACTCTGCTCCAGACACGGGGGCTTCTCCTCGCTCTGCCGCTAATGATCAGCGCCAGGCCTGCCTCAGGGCCTTTGTCCTGGCTGCGCCCTCCGCCTGACACTCTTTCCACCTGGCCTGTTCACTGTCCACCTTCCAGCACCTTCTCAGTGAGCCCCAGCCCAGGCTCCAGGTCCCAATGCCACCCACACATCCCAGACAGTACCACATGATGACCACAGCATCCTCCGAAATCCAGCCCATCTTCTAAATTCCCGACTGTGCCCAGAAGGGTGGGCCTGGGGTCTGGTCCTTCCTTGTGTCTTTGGCTTAGATTTGGAACTCTCTCCGCCCCCACCTCCCGCTATACTCCTTTTCTGTGACCATGACTTTCACTTGCTCTCCAGGGCCGCATGTTTCCCTGTGTGGGAGTGAGCACTAGACGGCACTGCCCAACACAGCAGCTGCTTGCCACACGGGCCCATTTCCACACAAATTACACCAATAAAAGTAAAGTTTACGGGTTTCCCTGGTGGCGCAGTGGTTAAGAATCTGCCCGCCAATGTAGGAGACATGGGTTTGAACTCTGGTCTGGGAAGATCCCACATGCTGCGGAGCAACTAAGCCCGTGTGCCACAACTAGTGAACCTGCGTGCCACAACTACTGAAGCCTGCACACCTAGAGCCTATGCTCCGCAACAAGAGAAGCCACGGCAATGAGAAGCCCACGCAAGGGAGAGTAGCCCCCGCTCTCCACAACTAGAGAAAGCCTGCGCACAGCAACAAAGACCCAACGTAGCCAAAAATAAATAAATAAAATGAATAAATTCATTTAAAAAAAAGAATTTGCATCGATTGAATGCCTACCGTATGCCAGGCCCTGTGCAGAGCACTCCCCGTGAAACAGGAAGAGAATGATTTTAGCCTCCTGGTTGTGGTAGACCCGTCCACCTCCAGGGAGTGGGGCTCCCAGGATTATGAAAGCCGGCAGGTAGGTCTGGAAGGTTCTCTCAGCCTCCAGGTCATAGCTGAAAAGTCTCCTCCCTCCCTGACCACCCAGTGCAATTCAGAATAGGAACCCCCCCCCCCAGGAACCAACACCCCCACCCCAATGCTCTGGGCTTTCTCAGAGGCCCTGACTGTGCCCTTCAGTGGGATTGTCACCATCGGGAACCAGACCAGATATCCACTTGGCGGTCTGCCTGTCTCCTGTTGGTCCCTGAGCTCTGCTAGGGCAGGAACCGGTACTGCATTGGCCGCCGCTGTGTCCCTAACACCCAATGCAGGCCCTGGGACACGAACGTGTCCTTCCCCAGGGTCAGGCATCCTCTCCCAGGCCCCTCGCCTCCGGCTCCTCCTGCCCTTCCACACTTCCTGCCGCAGCCCACCCCGCCTTGCTTTGGAGCAGGAGGTGGAAGCACCTGGCATACCGTAGGTACTCAATGAATGTTAGGTCCTATTACTACCATGGCTGCTGGGAGGCGCCGAGACGTTTCAAAGATGAGTGAGCGTGTATGTGGTCCAGACGAGGGACCCCAGGCCTGGGACACCGCGGGCGGGCACCCGGTGGCAGCCAAGAGGAAGGCAGGGCCAGGTACGGACCTTTCGTGACCCCACTTTAGCTGGAGGAGGCCTGTCCACTCCGTCATCCCCGAATGGCCGGGACAGGGGCCTGGCGGCCAGGGAGCAGGAGAGAGATGGGGAGGTGACCCACCTGAGCGGCCCGGTTCTCAGAAGGAAGAGCTAAAGTCGCTAGGGTAGGGGTCCCCAACCCCTGGGCCGCGGACCGGTAGCAGTCCGCGGCCTGTTAGGAACCGTGCCGCACAGCAAGAGGTGAGCAGCGGGCCAGCGAGCGAAGCTTCATCTGCCACCCCCCTTCGCTCGCATTACCGCCTGAACAATCCTACCCCCGCTCCGTGGAAAAATTGTTTTCCACGTGCCGGAAAGGTCGGGGAATCGCAGCTGCGAGGTGGAAGAACAAAGAAAACGACCTTGTTTAACCTGTTTCGCGTGCAGCCAGGCGCTCAAGTAAACGCCCCAGCCGACCCCAAGGGCGAAGAAAGAAGGAAGTTATATCGCTTATTTATCTTTCGGCGGAGGACGAGGATATAACTGCAATCTTTAAGAACACCCAGTACGCACTCTGCCTGGGCGGGGGAGGAAGGTTCCCACAAAACCCGAAGCAAATTTTTTTTCGCGAGACTATTTAAAGGCCGGAAATTAAATCACTTTTCAGCTAGAACATCCTAACGTAATCTTATCTTCGGCATAGTTTTCCAGAGCGCCAAGTAAAAAACATCTCCAGCAGTCGTATTTCCTTTCAGTTTACTTTAACACCTCTAAATTCCTCAGAGATTGACTAATTTTACCGCCCGCCTTGCAGCCGCGGAGGCTTGTGGGGGCGATAGGCAAAACACCCGGACCAGACGCAGCCCCGCCCCTCGCCGCTCCCTACCCGGGAGCCAGGCCACAGGGCGGGGCCGCCGCGGGCCGCCCGACCGCATCCCAGCGTTCCCCGCGGGCGCAGGGAGGCCGCTCTTGCCGGCGCGGCTACTCGCTGGCGTCAGCTGGGGCGCGGAGGCGGAAGATGGCGGCGGCGCCCGGGCGGCCGTGAGGAGCGAGGCGGTGGCGAGGACGGCCGATGGCGGTGGGGAGGCGTCCTCGGGGACCCGCGGGCCGTTAAGGCGCGACGGTGGGCATGTCGGAGCTCGCGGCGCCCGGGGCCCCGGGGCCCGGGCCCAACGGCGGCGGCGGCGGCCCAGCCCCCCCGCGTGGGCCTCGCACCCCCAACCTCAACCCCAATCCTCTCATCAACGTGCGCGACCGGCTCTTCCATGCACTTTTCTTCAAGATGGCTGTCACCTACTCGCGCCTCTTCCCGCCCGCCTTCCGTCGTCTCTTCGAGTTCTTCGTGTTGCTCAAGGTGACCGGGGCCCCGAATCTTGACCCTGGCGGCCGGACCCTTTCCCCCAGGTCTGCGACTTCTGACCCCGCCCGGGGCAGCGCGCCCCTCCCACCCGGTGGCGTAGGCCCGGCCCGACCCGTTGGGACCCTTTCCTTAGGCCTGCCGCCCCCGGCCCCCTACCCAGAAACTTCCACCCGGGAAGGCCCGAGTCTCCCCCGGTTAGTGGCCCCTGATCCCGACTCCAGAAACTCACTCCCAGCCCCCTCCAGGCCGCACCCCACCCCTCGCCTCGCCCTTCCCAGCGTCCCCCACCTCCGGAGGCCGGAGCCCAGCCCCGTGACCCCCGGCCCTGCCGCCTGGGATCCTCAGTCCGGGATGACCGCCTCCCCACTCTCCGAGCCTGGCCTGGCCCCGAACCCCAGACTCGAGGGATTCCGGGCCTCACCGCCACTGCCCCCTCCCAGAACACACCCCCGGACCGCCCACCTGCACCTCTTCCCTCTCCCCCTTTTTCTTGGGGCTCTTCTCCTCGGGCCCTTCTGCTTGCCTCCACTCGGATTCTCCCCGCTCTGAACCCCGGGGGGGAAGGTGACCTAGCTGAGGTCACGCCGTGGGGCTTAGTGGCAAAGTCCAGCCAGTGGTGCTGCAGGTGGCTCTGTGAGGGGCCTCCCGTGGACCCGCCCCTTGTCCTCGCTCGGGTGGCAGAGCTCTCGGCTGTTCAGCGGTGCCGGGAGGGCCGGCACAGATCCCTCCAAGGAGGGGTCTTAACTCAGAGAGGGAGCTCGCTGGGTGCCGAGCCCGGCTGCCTGGAGGGTCTGAGGAAGTGGAGAAATGGCTGTTTTGTTTTGTGTCCCGTCCTGGAGTGGCCCCCGGGGCGGGGGCCGGGGCCAGGGGTGCTGATGTCCGAGGAAGCTCGGATTCCTCGTCTGCAGGAAGGGGGCTGGAGCTGGCGGGCAAGGCGCGTGGGGTGCCGGCTGGGCCAGCTTGGTCGGGAGCCGGCAGCTCTTTGGCGTTGGGTGGCAGCGGTGCGAGCCGTCCCGCAGACCTGGTGCGGGTCCCAGCCTGAAACCCCCGGTCCCGGAGCGGCAGGCGTCCCCTGCGGGGGCGTGGGGGTGGGACTCCGGGGGATTCCTGAGTCGGCCTTCCTTTACCCCAATCCTGGAACCCATGGGCGGCTTGGGGCGTAGGCAGAAGGCCATGTGAGGCCGTGATTGGCTTGGGGAACAAAGCACTGTTCCTCCCGACACGCTCAGAAGGAGCCCGTGTCACTCGAGGGGGTGCCCTGTGTGAGGTGGGGCCCCCCGTGGAGCTGAGCTTTTTCCTGAGAGACCGGCCTGAGGCCTTGGCTTTGTCTCGCCAATTCCTGCCCGAGGAGCAGGCCAGGGGTTGGGCTGGCCAAGCAGATGGGCTGCACATCCAGGCCGCGTCCCTGGTGCGTGGGGCCGGGTGAGCGGGCTGCCCTCAGCCCCCTGCACCTCCTCTCTTCTTGGGGCTGCGACCAGGAGGCCCTTCATTCCCCGAGAGCCTGCCTGACCCCTGGTGCCTTTGGTTTCCTCGTGTGCAAAGGGAGGGCTCGGCTCAAGCCCTCTGAGGCCGCCTCAAGCTCCAGAAAGCTCTGTTCCTTTGCCTCTCAGCCGCCCAGCTTCTGGGCTCTTGCTACAGAGATCAAGTTCCCCTCCCAGCCCCGCTCCCCAGCCTCTTCCTGTGGCACCTGTTCCTCTCTGCTCACTGCTGGCGGGAGCCGCCCTTGCCATCCTCTTTGCCGCCTCGTGCCAGTCTCTGGGCCCAGCGATGAGTAGGGTGACCAGGAGGAAGGGGGAGAGACGGCAGCCGGCAGGGCAGGGTCTGTGTCACATCAGGCAGCCTCAGGCTGCGAGGAAGGAGGTGGGTAGCAGAAGCGGCGCATGCAGAGGCCCTGGAGCTGGCGGGACGGCGCAGCCGTGTGGCTGGTGAGTTGGAGCATGGGGGTCACAGGGTGCCAGAGGTTGGGGGGCTGGAGCACCCAGGGCCTGTGAGGTGGCCAGGCCAGCTGGCAGGCAGAGGGCAGGAAAGGCCCTGGACAAGACTCCTGAAATCCTGAGAGCGAGGTGGGTGGGGCTGCTGAGTGCACCCTGCTTTCCCCGCGTGGGTAGGGCTGCCCTGTGTGTCTGATGATAGGTTGTAGGGGGAGGGAAGCTTGGGCAGCCAGCTCGTTCCATGGTGGGGAAACAAGTCCAGATCTGGGGCAAGCCTTGTCAAGGGGTGAGAGAGTCTTCGCCTACCTCTGGGGACCCACACACTCAGTCAAGGGTGATGGACCCCACCTGGGGTTTCAGGACCCGGATAAGGACAGTGATGGGGCAGACACCAGTGAGGGGTGCTGGAGGGGGCGCCAGGGTGACAGTGGGGTCATGGGGGCCACTCAGCGAGGTCATGGTGCCACCAGCCCCCCGTCCGTTCAAGTGCCCCTGCTCTCGGGGCCCAGCTGGCTCTGCCTGGCGTGTGTTCCAGGTTGAACTCCTGGCTCCACCCCTCCTGGCCGCGTGGTCTCTGTGCCTTGGTTTCCTCATCTGCAAACTGGGGGTGATGGCAGGCACGTGTGTCTCCGGGGGAAGTGCTCGGGCAGCCCCTGGCATCGGGCCATCCTGCGTGTCAGCACTTTTTGTGGTATCTCGTCACGTTGTACAGCGTCGTCCTTATGGCCCAGAGCAGACAGTGTCCCAGACACGGCTCTGCTGGACATCTGGGCCCAGAGAGCACGACTGGCGCTGTGGGTCAGCTCTCTGACCTCACCCTGCCGTGCTGTGGGTCCCACACTGTCAGGACTCCCGTCGCCAGCTCCCAGGTCCCCAGACACAACGTTGGGAAGAGGTGCTGGGGGTCCCGAGTGACGCTTGGCCTGTGGCCACGTCTCAGGGCCCTGGCGCAGGCTGGCCTGTGGGAGGCTCTGCAGACGTGGGGGCCTCAGCTGGACTTCCCCACTGCCTCCCCAGCCCCTCCTCCCCAGGCAGGGTCCCAGCTCTGTTCTCAGCTCAGCATCTGTCTGCCGTGACCTGAACCCCAGGGGCTTGGGATGTGTAGTCTGTCTCTGCTTAAATCAGCAGTGCTCTGATTACCGCCCAGTCAGGACAGGAGCGGGTGCTCTGCTGACCCAGCCCGTGCCCAGTCTGCAGGGCAGGCTCCAGAGAGGAAGCCGGGAGTTCCACGGCCAGCGCTGGCACCGCCCTGTGGTGCTCCTGGCAGGGCATGGAGAGGACGAGGTGCTGGCGGCCCTGCCGGTGGCCGCGTGGCCACCGGCAGTTCACCACACCCCTGAGCATCATTGTTGACAGGACAAGGAGCGGCTTCGTACTCTGGTCCCCCACGATCATTTGTACCACACAGGGAACTCACCCCGGGAGCGATGCCCTTGACACGGCGTCCAGGCCGAAGGGTGACACTTGGCCAACCGGGACCCCATGAGAAACACAGCGGTCAGACGGGGGCTCCTGGAGCAGGGGGTTGGGGTGACGTCAAGCAGGGCCTTTCCTCAGCACTGTGGACATCGGGGCTGGGACGTTCTCTGTAGGGGGCCATCCTGGGCGCTGTGGGGTGTGGAGCAGCCTCCCCGGCCCTGCCTGCTCGATGCTGGGAGCCCCCCAGTCACGATCACCACAGACGTCCCAAGATGTGGCCCTGTGTCAGGATCCCCCCAGTGAACAGTTAGGGCTGTCCTGTCTTACTCTGGGGAAACCGTACCTCGGGGGACAGAGTGAGCCCTGCCATAGGGCCGTTGGCATGGCCAAGCGGGTCGGCTGTGTTCAGCGGCTCAGGCTGGCCCGGGAGAGGTGCAGAGGGCGGCCGGCCGGCGAGGGAGGCCATTTTTAGCCAGTGAGGTCGGGAGTTTTCTCCTGGGGCAGCTGGGTGATGGCTCCACGTGCTCTGCTTGGGCCCGTGCTGACCGTCCCCCGCCCCCAGGCCCTGTTCGTGCTCTTCGTCCTGGCCTACATCCACATCGTCTTCTCCCGCTCGCCCATCAACTGCCTGGAGCATGTGCGGGACGAGTGGCCGAGAGAGGGCGTTCTGCGCGTGGAGGTGCAGCACAACTCGAGCCGCGCGCCCGTCCTCCTGCAGTTCTGCAGTGGTGGCGGCAGCTTCCCTGGGCTGGCTGTGGGGCCGGGAGGCCTGGAGCTGGGGGGTGAGGACGACGAGGAGGAGCTGACCGTGGAGGTGTTTGGGAACAGCTCCGTCAAGGTGAGCTGGCTGGAAGCGTTCCTGATCTTCAGGGCCACAGGCCTCCCTGTCTGCTGCTGCTCCCGCTCCCGTGGCCTCGCGGCCGACTGGGACCCCGGGCTGCTTCCCAGCTGTCAGGTGAAAGGGATTGGCCCAGTTCCGGGGGTGCCAAGGGCAGATACAGCCGGGAAGAAGGCTCTGGGCATCCTGGTGATGCAGCGCCCCGTCAGCAGAGGAATGCCAGTGGACACGGGCCCACAGCCCGCAGGGAGGGCTGTGCTTGGGCAGCCAGAGGCCAGGAACTTGCGGGCCAGGGATCCGTGTGGGTAGGGTATTGGTGCAGACCTCAGCAGGGGACCACATCCCTCCCACACCCTCACCCGGAGACAGGCTCTCAGGGAGCTCAGTGTTGGGGGTCAGGGTTTTGATAGGACAGGGGCGCATCTGCTTCCAGTCAGTCAGTGAAGGAGAGGCCTCCAGGCCCGGCCCTTTGGCACCATGGGCCTGCTGACTCCTGCCTCCCTCTCTGCAGTTTGAACTGGACATCGAGCCCAAGGTGTTCAAGCCACCAGGTGGCCCCGAGGCCCTAAACGACAGCCAGGAGTTCCCCTTCCCTGAGACGCCCACAAAAGGTACTCACTGCTCACTGGAGCTAAAGGCCAGTGCCCCCGGTGGGCTGCGGTCACCCTGCCCCTCCCAGGGGAGAGAGGCTCCGCGGGCTGACCAGGCCTGTCCCGCCCACAGCGTGGCCACAGGACGAGTACATCGTGGAGTACTCGCTGGAGTACGGCTTCTTGCGGTTGTCGCAGGCCACGCGGCAGCGGCTTAGCATCCCAGTCATGGTGGTCACCCTGGGTGAGTGTCACCTGCAGAGTGAGGTTCTGGGGGAGGGGTGACCCAGAAGCACTCGCTTCCGGGGCCTGGGGGGCCCGCCCGTGCTCTCCAGCTGAGGGAAGCTTCCCAGGCTTCATCCCTTGACTGTTCCTCTGGGGCTGTCACGCACATCACTGCTCGGGTCGGGGGTGGGCGGGGGCTCCTCCACTCCCACAAATGGAGATCTGGCCTTCCCCGGGCCTCCACCACGACTGGGGCTGGCGGGGGCCTGGCCAGGTGCACACCCCTGTCACGGTCCTGCCCACAGACCCCACGCGGGACCAGTGCTTCGGGGACCGCTTCAGCCGCCTGCTGCTGGCTGAGTTCCTGGGCTACGACGACATCCTCATGTCCAGTGTGAAAGGCCTGGCGGAAAACGAGGAGAACAAGGGTGCGGGGCCCAGCCGGGTGAGCGGGGCCGGGGCGGGGCCGGGGTGGTCTGGGGCGCAGGCTTACTGCCTCCCGCACAGGCTTCCTGCGGAACGTGGTGTCCGGGGAGCACTACCGCTTCGTGAGCATGTGGATGGCCCGCACATCCTACCTGGCCGCCTTCGTCATCATGGTCATCTTCGTGAGTGCCGCGGGCGGGGCGGGGGGCCGGAGGGCAGGGGGCCAGGCGGCGGCCCCAGGCCTCACGCTGCACTGCTTGCAGACCTTGAGCGTGTCCATGCTGCTGCGCTACTCCCACCACCAGATCTTCGTCTTCATTGGTGAGTTTCCCCGCTGGCCATCTCCCCCGCCCACCACCCCCCCACCGGGCGCCTCACCCGGTCTGCCCGCCCGCCACCCTCTGCCCGCAGTGGACCTGCTGCAGATGCTGGAGATGAACATGGCCATCGCGTTCCCCGCAGCGCCCCTGCTGACCGTCATCCTGGCCCTCGTGGGTGAGGACCCTGTGCTCCCACGCCCTGCCCCCTGCCCTGGCCGTCACCTGCCCGTCCCCCCCAACCAGCATTCTCCCATCTCCCCACAGGAATGGAGGCCATCATGTCTGAGTTCTTCAACGACACCACCACGGCCTTCTACATCATTCTCATCGTGTGGCTGGCCGACCAGTATGACGCCATCTGCTGCCACACCAACACCAGCAAGCGGCACTGGCTTCGGTGGGCACCGGGGTCTGTGTGGTCCAGGGTGGGGGCAGCCGGGTGGGCAGCGCCTCACTGTCCCCCTCGCAGGTTCTTCTACCTGTACCACTTCGCCTTCTACGCCTACCACTACCGCTTCAACGGGCAGTACAGCAGCCTGGCCCTCGTCACTTCCTGGCTCTTCATCCAGGTGAGGTGGGCTGCCCTTGGGACTGGTGACCCCGGGGTCCATCCAGCCTGTCGGGGGTTCTGCGGAGGCTGCATTCTGGCTTGGGCCTCGCCTGACCCAGTGCCTGCCCCCCAGCATTCCATGATCTACTTCTTCCACCACTACGAGCTGCCCGCCATTCTGCAGCAGATCCGCGTCCAGGAGATGCTGCTGCAGACGCCCCCGCTGGGCCCTGGCAGCCCCACGGCCCTGCCAGACGACCTGAACAACAACGGAGGCACCCCGGCTGCCACGCCCGACTCTACCAGCCAGCCCCCTGCCCTGGGCCCTGGCTTGCAGGGTGGTGGCGGAGGCCCTGGGCCCATGGCTGAGGCACCCAGCTCCCTGGTGGCCGCGGCGGCCTCGGTAGCCGCAGCAGCCAGTGGTGACCTGGGCTGGATGGCAGAGACGGCTGCCATCATCACAGACGCCTCCTTCTTATCTGGCCTGAGCGCCTCTCTCCTGGACCGGCGGCCGGCCAGCCCCCTGAGCCCCAGTGGGGCGCTCCCTCGGGCCCCCCAGGACAGTGCCCCCACAAGCGACTCCCCAGGGTCTGACACAGCCCCGCAGACCGCTGGGGTGAGTGGGCCCAGCCTTGCGTCCATGGCTCCAGTGGATGCGCCCTCAGAGGTCGGCTCCTGAGCCCTGGGCAGCTCACCGCCTCTGTCCCTGGCCATCCAGGCCAGCTGGGTGTGACCTGGCTGGAGCCCTCCGGGGTCAGGGAGGCTGTCCCCAATGGCTCTGGGACTGCTCAGCCTGCTTAGGCGGTATTGGAGTCCATCAGGTTTGCTTGGAGGCGGGCTTCTCTCCCCCAGGGCATGGGGCCTGCCTGCAGCCTGTCCCTGTCTATGGTGGGCCCACTCGGCCGGCTGATGAGCCAGGGTGGGAGAAGGGATGGGGGCTCCATGGAAGGTTCTGCAATGGGTTGGTGAAAGGTCCGGAGTGAGCTGTCCCAGGGCAAAACGGGCAAGCCTCTGAGCAAGGTGAAACGAGTGGGGCCGGCTCAGCTGGTGCTCCCTCGTGTGCAGTGCCTTTCCACCGCCAGCCCACACGCCCAGGCTGGGGCCCCGGACGCGGCCACGGGGGGCGCCGGGGTCCTGCCCTGCTCGGGGTGAAGACACGGCCGGTGGCCCAACCCAGTTACACCGTGAGGAATGGAGCAGAGGGCTCATTCCACTCTATTTAATTGCAGTGTACAAAATGGTGTTTGTATATAGAATAAACTGTTGACAGCGTCCAGCCAGCGTTTGTGTGTGCGGGGAGGCCAGGCGAGGCCCCTCGGAGCCCCCGCTGCAGGTGGAGGAGGGCCTGGTCCCGCGTCACTGGGCGGCCACGGGTGCTTCCTCGGAGGCCTGGAGCCGGCTGCGCGGCCCGCCGTCCCCGAGCTGGGCGAGGAGCTGCCCGCGCCGCACCAGCGCCTGGCGGAGCCTCTCGCGTGCGCCTGCGATGCGCTGCTCCAGCTGTTCTAGCTCCTCGGGGCGTGGGGCGCCCGAGAACAGCTCGGCGGGCGGGCGGCCATTGGAGCAGAGCCAGACGGGGACCCCGGGCGGCCCGGCCGCATCCCCGCATCCCCATCCGCGTCTGGGGCATCCTCAACGGGAGTGGTGGCAGCGGCGGCGGCCACGGCCGGCTCCAGCAGGAAGTGCGCGCGACACTCCCTCACGGAGGCCCGGTGCACCCATGTCCAGCCCCCCGGGCCGGCGGGGGCGGCCAGAGTGTCCTGCTGCGGCTCCTCGAGACCCCTGGGGACGGATGGGGCTGGGCAGCCGCGTCCTACCCACAGTCCCACTCTGCCCTTTGGGACTGCTGACCCCGGGGTCCATCCAGCCTGTCGGGGCTGGAGGGCAGGGATGGGAGTTGCTGGGGTGGAGAGCGGCCCCCAGGGCCCCTTACCTCGGCTCCGGCCCCTCCTGCCTGTCGGGCGGCTCCATGTTGAGGGCGCGATGGATTCTCTAGGAGCCAAGACAGAAGTCGCGTCGGGGTCGGGTCAGCAGCAGGCCATCCTGCACGCCCTCCCCCCTCCCTCCACCCCGCAGCCCCCGCTCCTCACCTGGCTCGTGTGCAGCCAGTACTGCAGCGTGTTGCCCCTTCGGATGCGCGGCAGCGCCAGGCGGTAGAAGACGTGCTCCCCCAGCGAGCTGAGCAGAGCACTGCCCAGGCCCAGGCAGAGCAGCACGAAGAGTCCCGAGAAGTGGTAGATGCCCATCTGGAGGATCTGCGGGCAGGACGCAGGCACAAAACCCCTCCTGGTCATGGCAGACCCTTGGGGAGCCCTGGCCTTGGACGGGGGTGGGGGCAGAGGTGGGGCCAGGGAGAAGGGCCTGGGGCTGTGGAGCCGGATTGGAAGGCTAGGGCTCCATTTTCAGGGGTGAGGTATCACAGAAGAAAGGCCACTGGAACTGGGGTTTTGGAGGATGAACAGGGTGCAGAAAAGCAGGCAAACACACAGTCTTGGGAACGAGCAGGGGTTGGTCACCTTGGTGAAGGACACACAGGTGCAGAGCCCCCCACGCCTACCCCTCCCTGCGTCCCGGGCCTGCCCTACCTCTGTAACGGCGAAGACCCGCTTGCCACAAGGCACCATCTTGTACCACTTGTGCAGGAGGTCGATGAAGCCGGAGGACTTGTGGCGGCTGACGAACTCGGACAGGTTGGAGGTGAGCGGCGAATTCCGGGGGAGTCCGATGCCATAGCCTGGGGGAGGCCGGGCGTTGGGTTGGGACCGGGCTGGACGCAGACCCACAGGAGCTGTGCCCGCCTGGAGCCCGCAGGTCACTGGTCCCAGGGGCCGCTCACCCTCGATGGCGAAAGGCTTGCCCACGGTCAGCAGTCTGCAGTCCGCGTCGATGGACACCTCGTAGTCCAGGAGCGACTTGTCCGTGATGAAGGCGTTGAGCTTGGGGGGGTCGCTTCTGCCCGGGAGGGGGACGGGGACGGGGTGAGCATCCCCGCCCACCTGGCCCCGCCCCGCGCGCCCCCCTCACGTCAGCATGGCGACGCTGTGGGGCGCGGTGGGCGCACTGTGGCGCCGCACGTGTGCGTACATCTCCGGGAAGCTCTTCTTGACGTAGGCCTCGGCGCTGCTTTCCCACACGGTTCCGAAGCGGAAGCCCTGGGACGGGTGGTGCAGCTGCGGGCCAGCGCCCGGTCAGCGCCTGTGGGGGGCCCTTGATCGCAGCCCGGCTCTCCCCCACCCCCGTTCCGTCCGCCAGCCCGGAGCACCCAGGCCCAGGGCTCCCAACCAGCTCACGTGGGCCACGTCATCTCTGGGGGGCCGTCCTGGGCTCCGCGGGGTGTGGAACAGCATCCCTGGCCCCAACCCCTAGATGCCAGGAGCCCCCTGCCCTAGTCTGACAACCACAGATGTGCCAGGACATGGCCCAGTGTCCCCTGGGGGCAGGACCGCCCAGTTGAAAATGTTCTAAAACCCGCACGTCCATCTCCAGGCCCTTAACTCCACACTTCCGCCTCCGCCGCACCCGCTGCGTCTCTCCTTAGGGTCCCCCGGGAACCCCAAGCTCACCGCGTCCAAGACCCACTCTCGAGCCACCCCACACCTTCCCACCGCAGTCGCTCTCCCTCCTCTGCCCGCCTCTGCGTCTCTCATCTCCACGTCCCGTCCACCTGCAGATCCTGTGGGCGCTGCCCTCCGGACACCCTGGACCTGCCCGGTGCTCGCCCCTCCGCAGCCCCCACCCAAGGCCCCCATCCCCCATTCCTCCTGCACCAGCGCTGCCCCCTCAGCCCTGGGCTCTCCGGCCCGCCCACTGTTTGCGCAACCTCCCTAAAGCAAAGCATGAGTGGCTGCTGAGGCCACCTGACCAGGGCCTCCTTGTCGGGGCTACAGCACTTCCGAGAAGCCAGACCTGAGGCAGGCAGGGCCATCTAGAACTTTCTGGGGAAGGAAATGCTTTACACCTGTGCTGTTCTCAAGTGGCTGTTGAGTGCTTTCAATTAAATCAATTTAAATAGTAGCCACGGGACTTCCCTGGTGGTGCATTGGTTAAGAATCCACCTGCCAATGCGGGGGACACGGGTTCTATCCCACATGCCGGGGAGCAACTAAGCCCGTGCACCACAACTACTGAGCCCGCGCGCCTAGAGCCTATGTTCCGCAACAAGAGAAGCCACCGCAATGAGAAGCCTGCACGCAAAAACAAAGACGCAATACAGCCAAAAAAAAAAAAATTATTTAAAAGAATTATTTAAAAAAAGTAGCCACGTGTGGAGAGTGGCTGGCCCACGGGACAGCAAGCATCTAGGTCTCATTACTGGTTTAACAGAGGACACTGGGGTGGGGGAGAAGCAGGGGACGAGAGCAGCTAGATCCAAACACTGGGAGATGCTGCAGGAGAAAAAACAACTTCTCCAACAAACAAATCGCTAGTGAACAAAAAGATGGAGCGTCCAGATGGCCCCATGGGGCCTTCCCGGGACAGACCCCCACCTGGTCCTCTGCCTGCCTCTTGTCTGTAGAAAAACTTTAGTCTCCTAGGCCTTCCCCGAGTTCCAAAGAATAAATTTAATCAGAGAAGTGAGAAAATGCAGAAACAAAGGAAAACAGTCAAACAAGACAAAATAATAATAATAGTTTAGCCATTAAAGTCAAGGAATTTTCATTCCTTCTCAAGGGCTGTAGATAATATTCTGAGCCAGTGAACTTCCCTGGCGGTCCAGTGGGTAAGGCTCAGTGCTTCCACTGCAGGGGGCATGGGTTCAATCCCTGGTTGGGGAACTGAGATCCTGCATGCCATGCGGCATGGGAAAAAAAAAAAAAATTGAGCCAGATCCTTTGAGCTCTTTTGCAGACACTGAAACCCCCACCAGGTGGAAGAAGTTAACTGCATGCTGCCCACAAGCATGTAGACCCCAGACTGATTGGAGCCAGAAGGTTGATGATGTTGATTCCCAATTACTTCACCACCAACCCATCAGAACATCCAGGAGCTAATCACACACACCCCAACCCCCCTCCCTCACCCTCTCTTTAAAAACCTTTCGCCAATACTTAAATAAAAATTAAAAAACAAACAAAAATAATCCTTTCCCTGAAAGCCATCCAGGGGTTCAGGTCTTAAGCACTAGCTGCGCAGACTCCTTGCTTTATCTGCAATAAACACTGCGCTTTCCTTCACCAGGACCCTGTGTCAGTAGATTGGCTTTACTGACTGCAGGTGAGTGGACCCAAGTTTGGGCCTGGTAACAAGGAGGTTTCTACCTTCCTCGGGGTCTGTACATTTTGGATCCAGATTCAAACAAACCGTGGAGGAAAAAAAAAAAAAAAGACAACTGAGAAAAATGGCTGCCTGATGTTTAAGTTCCCAGAATACTCATGACGAAATGATAGGAGGCCTGGGATTTCCCTCATGGTAACCCAGTGGCTATGGCTGGTGCATGGACGAAACTGGTCAGGAGTTGACTTTGGAGCCGAGCAATGGGTTCATTCATTGTGGGCCTTGCTCCCTACTCCAGAATATTAAAATTTTTTCATTAAAAGAGAAAAATATGTAGGCTGGGGCATGCCCTGCTCTGCCCACAGCCCTCCAGGACTCCTGGTGAAAGTTCTGTCTAAATGGAGCTTCTGTGGAGGCCCAGGTCCTCCCACATGTGCAGGCCCTGCATGACCTGCCCCATCCCCCTCCCTGCTCTCGCCTCCCCCCTCTCCCCCCTCTCCCCTTCACTCACTCTGCTCCAGACACACACAGGCCTCCTTGCTGTTCCTCCAACCTGCCAAGCACAATCCTGTCCCAGGGCCTTTGCACAGGCTGCCTCCTCTGCTTACCATATTCCTCCCTTATATCTACATAAAAGTCCTTCACCTATCACCTCTCCCAGAGGAATTCCTGACCCCCATTTGAGAAGTCATCCCTCCCCAGTGCTCCCTGTGTCCCCACCCTGTCTAATTTTCCTCCCTGGAACTTTATCACCAATTCACACACCATCTACTTTGTTTCTCTGTCTTGATTCTCACCAGCAGCCTCGCCTGTTTTGTCCCAGCTGGGTTCAACATGAGTTTGTGGGAGCAGATGGCCGCCCTCTACTGGGTGGGGACTGGGGGCGGGGGTGACCTCCGGGCTCTGACCCCTGAAACCCCATGGCCACGCACCTTAGGGTCGTGAATCCCCGAGAGCTCCTCAAACGTCTTGTCCCCGACCATGACGGCCGCCAGGTTGGCCATGTAGCTGGACAGCACGAGCAGGCAGAAGATGGCCCATAGGTTCATGAGGAGGCGGCCCGTGCGGCACTTGGGTGTCTTACTGGACACTGTGCGTCCAAAGAGGATGGCGTAGCAGAGGTTGAGGGCAGAGGAGTAGGAGAACACGGTGCCCCGGTTGCGGACGCGGGGCGTGAGGCCGAAGGGGCTGCGCCACTCGTAGAGGGTGAGGAAGAGTGCAGTCACGTGCAGCGCGGTGAAGACGCCCAGCCACATGGACCAGTGCAGCGGACACGTGAAGGCGCCGATGGGCGACGCCGTGTCCCGCGCGCGCACCATGATGCCCAGGCTGGTGGAGAAGAAGCGGCTGGTGAAGTCCACCACCTGCGAGCGGGCTGAGTTGATGCTGAAGCTGGTGACAGCCATGTGCGCCCGGCCGGCCAGCAGGTCGCCCACCAGGCCGGTCCAGCGGCCGTCGCGCAGCGCACTGTACTTGCCGTCGCCCACGATGTACAGCTCGAAGTCGAAGGGCGCGTCCTCCGCCAGGCGCTCCAGCAGGTCGATGCAGTAGCCGTAGCAGCACCTGCGCAGTGCGTGGGGCACCGACCGTCCTCGTCCGGCGTGCGGGCGAACACGAACCGGTGCTCCACCAGCGTCACCACGCGCAGCTTGGGCCACGCCCGGGCTTCCGGCGGGGGTGGGGGCCAACCGGCCGCGCCCCCTGCCTCTGACGCCAGCCGCCCGTCCTGCCACCGGCCCACCGTGGCCCAGGCCGGGGCGCCCCGCGGGTCCCGGCGGAGGCTCCACACGCGGAAGCGCCGGGAGATGTGCACCTGCGAGGAGCCGGTCACCCACACCGGCCCCGTGTGGCCCCGGAAGGACGTGTTGGCCAGGAAACTGGTGGGGGTGGGCGGCATCAGGGTGGCGGAGGGATCCCTCCGCCGAGGTGAGACCTATCGCTCCGCCTCAGACACACCGGGCCACGGGGGATGCTGCTGCACCTCCTACTCCAGATCCCCTTCCCAGCCGGGGTACCGACGCCCTGGGGGCTGGGGCGACGGCCCAGCCCAAAGGCCAGTTGAGAGGCTCAGGTTGGGCCTCCCTTCCCGCTTCTCACAAAGCCACACACACGGCTTCCTGCAGCAGGGTCCCCGCTCACCGTGCCAAGAGGCGGCCGGAGGGCTCGGGCAGCGGCAGGTCATTGCAGTTGATCATGGCGGGGAGGAGGGCACGCTCCGGCTGCACGCGGGCCGCACTGCCCAGCGCGCGGGCCACTAGTTCCACCGCGTCGTGGATGGCGGCTTCCAGCGGGGGCCGAGCGACCTCGCCCAACGCCAGCAGCCCAGGCGGCAGGCCTTCGGTGGGGAGTGCCTTGGCGGGACGCGGCGTGCCCAGCAGCCAGCGGGGCCCGGGGTGTGCGGCCTGCAGCACCTGCCGGGCGCCGGCCTCGTTGCAACCCAGGAGTACGGCCACGGGGACTGGGGCCGTTCCCCCCGCGGGCACCCCCAGTGGGGCCAGGCGGGTCCGCAGCCCTGCATCGCTCGGGTCCGGCCTGCTCAGGTCCAGCACGAACTTCGGAGCCCGGCCCGCCCAGCTTGTCCATAGGGCCACAAGGCCGCCAGGGTCCCGCACGCGGCAGAGCACCGGGCCAACGTCCTCCCAGCTGTGCGCCTGCAGCACTGACACCAGCACGTCCAGCAGAGTCTCCAGGGGGCTGGCCCAGTCCAGCTGCAGGTGGAAGGGGTTCTGGCAGAGGGGTGGTCACAGGGCTGGCAAACTCAGTGTCCCACCACACTCTTCCCACTCCATCTGTACATGTTCAATAAACGCATGACACCTTGATAACTGGACCTCGTGCTTGCTTCTTCCCAGCCCCACACCTGCTCTAACCCCTTCTGTGGCTCCCCATCGCCATCAGCACAGAGCCTGGCCCTGGCCTGAGGCTTTTTGCATTCCCCAGCTGGAATACCTTTTCCCATCTATGACAGCCAACTCCTACACATCCTTCAAAACCCAGCTCCACTACCCCACCTCTATTCAGACTTACGAGGCAAGCTAGGGACTGAGGGGCCCCCCCTCCGTGCTCAGGGACCCAGAAAGTTCTCCTGAATTTGCTTTGAGCATGGGAAGGACGAGAGAGCTTTGCCAGACACCTAATGTAGGCAGGGTGTTGTCCGTGTGGGGACAGGGTGCTGAGTGCAGGGGGAAAGGCTGGGGGCTGCTGCTCAGTCTCCCGCGGGGCGGCGGGGCAAGCCAGTAGTACCCCCCCCAAAGCCTGACAGGTCCAACTGCAGAGGGTGCAGTTCCTGGATCCGGCTGCAGAGGGCGCCACAGGCATGGATTTGGGTCCTGCGTCTCTCCCACCGGGAGGGGATCAAGGACAGAGGGGGTTAATGAGACCCAGGCCTCCTCTAGGGTCAGGGTCTCCCCGCCCTCAGGAGAAGGAAGGCCTGAGGGGGCTTCAAGGTGGGTTTGGAGAGAGGCAGGCCCCCTTCCAGACCCCATGTCCCAGCGTTGGGCCCCTCCCTGCTGGCCCTGGGAGGGGGTTCTTTCCCTGGGGCACAACAGGGTCCCCAGAGCTCTGCCAGTCACCCTTCTCTCCCCCTTGTCCCATTCTCTACTTATTCGGACCCAAATTCCAGCCTGGGGGTGTAATTAAGAAAAGAGAATAAACTCCAAGGATGAGGATAGGGTGGAGGAGGATAGAGGGTTTAGGAGAGATAGGGTGGCCCTGGGGACCTGAGAAGGCCATCAAGGAGGCTGTGGGGTGTGGGTAGCCTCGGCCTCGAGGGCCTCTGGTAGGATCCTGGCAGGAGGAAAGTCCCCAGCCGCAGCCCCTGAAACTGCAGCCCCTGGAGAGAGGGAGACCCGCTTCCCCATCCCAGCCCCGCGGCCCTGCTAGTGGGACTCCACCGCCAAAGCCCAGGGAAGCGTCCTGTGGGATCCGCCATCTGGGGTCCAGAGGTATCCCGCGGGGTTCCCGAGCCGCGGGGTTCCGTGGCTCTAGGTCCCTGCGCCCCTGGGCTCCCGCCTCCCATTCCGGGTCCCTGATCTCCGGGGACATCCGGGGTTCAGGGGTCCAGGTTCCGCTAACCCGAGGGCCGTCCCTGGGCCTCAGTCATCCGGACTCCGAGTCTCCCCGCATCTGGACTCTTGCATTTAGGGTCCAGACTCTGAGGCCCGCGCGTCCCAAGGACTCAGCTATCCGTACCCCCGGGCCCCGCGCTCCAAGAGCGTCCCAGGGTCTCTCCCGTCCCGACCCCGGGTCCCCGCACGTCCTGACCCCGGCGTCCGCGCGTACGGGGACGGGGAGCCGAGCGGAGCGCGGGCCTCCCGCCGCAGCACGCTGAGCACGGGGGTCTCGGTGGCCGCCGCCAGGAAGTGGAACTGCAGCAGCTCGGGCCGCGCCTCGGGGAAGGCTAGCACGGCCGCCACGCCCGGTGCCGCCAGCGCCTGGCATAGGCCGCGGGCCAGCGAGGCGGGGTCGCGGGAGGGGGCGCGGCGGCCGCCAGCTCCAGGCTCAGGTTGTGCGGCAGCCGCGGCGCCAGGGCGGCCCGGGCCAGGGCGGCGCGGGCGCGGGCGGCGGGCGCGCGGGGCAGGAGGGCGCCCAGGCGCACCGAGCCCCCCAGGCGCGCCAGGACGCCGCACGGGTGCGGGTGGCCCCCGGCGGGCCCCGGCCCCAGCGCTAGCGCCAGGCCGGGCCGCAGCGCCCGCAGAAACTCCATCCCAAAGTTGCCGGCGGGCGCCGCGGGGCGGAGCCGCGGGTCGCACCACGGGAGGCGGGATCTCGGTCGCCCCCGCCGCTCCCTCCCCGCCCCCGCCGGCCCGGCACCTCCCTCCCTGCCCGAGCCCGCCCACCTGCGCCCGCCCTCCCCCCTCCCGGTCCCCCAGTGCCAGGCAGCCCACTAGGGAGGCGTGGGTCCCACTACGCAGAGCGGGAAATTGAGGCTCAGATGGCCACAGCAGGCGGGGTTTGGGGTGGGGTGCGGAATCGAACCACACTGCTCCTCCTGGCTCTGTGCCCACTCTACAGATGAGGAAGCCGACGTTCGCAGCAGGGAGGGATTTTGCATCAAGACCGGTACCCACACTCACCCCTGGATCCCTCCCTCATCCCGGCAACGGTTCCCAATTCTCAGTCAGGGAAACTAAGGCCCACAAGGGGTCAGTGTGCGTCCACAGTCACCCAGCTGCACCCTCCTCCTCCAGGGAGCAGCGTCTACCCAGACCAACCCGTCCACGTGCCCTACCATCGTTGGCGCCCCAGGGAAACTGAAGCAGACTTGTCTGATGGGGACCTGTGGGGAAGATCTCCTGCCCTCCAGCTGTGGGCAAGCAACTTGAGCCAGAGAACTCCTCTTCACCCTTCAAGACCCAGTGCCAAATGCCCCTGCTGGAAAAACTTTCCTAGCTTGTCACCCAGAAAGATGCAGAACACCCTCGTCATCCCTGCCTACATGAACTCCATCACACGCCATCGTCTTTTTGTCCCTTTATTTGCTTTATTCAGTGGCCAGCTCTGGGAGACAGGGCCGGGTCTCCACTGCTTGCACACAGCAGGCACTCTATAATTGCTTGTTGCTTTGAGCAACTGCTCAGACAAGGACGCGTGGTTACATCACTCTGCGCTGCCCTGGAACCCTTCTTAGCTCCCCGCAGCCTACCAATCCCCCAGCCTCTTCCTACATTATTAACTGGGCCTCCCCACGACAAATGCCATGGAGACCTTCTTGTGGCCCTGGCCTGTGGGAGGCGCTCAATAACCACCGGTCAAATAAGGGCCCAGGAGCACCCTGCATGGAATTCTCCCATCCCAGGTGGGGGAGTGGAGAAAGCCAGTCTTCTCCCCAGACCCCGCAAGGCACAGGGCAGCAACTGTGCATGGAACATTCCAGCTCTAAGGAACGCGTCTACACTCAGTTGATATCTTTCACGCACAAGAAACCATCTCCTTTTGGAGCCAGTGTTAGAGACGCAAGGGACAAACTCCATTAGATGAAGAAAAATGCAAGTACCGGCCAGCAGCATGAATGGAATTTTGAGATGACTAATGAGAGCTGGGTGGCTGGCTTCCAGGTGACAAGGCTACCTCATCCAGCCACCTGGCCAGGCATCCCAGGACAGGGAGGGTCATACCAGGGAGCCCCCACCCCCACCACTGTTCTGGGTGAGGCGCCAGGTTAAGACCACCTGGGACCACCTGGGCCTCACCCCACCCTGGGGTAAGGTCCCTATGCCAGCATGAGTCCCCAGAAACGGACCCATCCTGGAGAGGGGATATCTCCTCACCCTAATGTGGCCCTCAGCAGTCAGTCAGTCAGTCGACAAACATTACTGGCTGCTAGTTCTGGTAGGTATGCAAGCACCCGACGGTGCCTTGGGTCCCCCCCCGTCGGATTCACGGGGGAACCCCCTGAAGCCGCCCCATCTCGGGTCCTGCTGTTACACCTCACCTTCCCCCAAGGCCCACTACTTGCATGACCTGCGCTGGGTGCCCTGGCCTCTGCGCCTCAGCTCCCAGCGTTTTTTTTCAAGCTTCTTTTTTGATATGGACCATTTTTAAAGTCCTTATTGAATTTGTTACAATATTGCTTCTATTTTATGTTTTGTTTTTTTGGCCCCAAGGCACGTGGGATCTTAGCTCCCTGACCAGGGATCAAACTGGCACCGCCTGCAATGGAGTCCCAACCACTGGACCACCAGGGAAATCCCTCAGCTCCCATCTTTACAAGCTCGATGGTAGTGGTTCTGACGTCCCAGCTACCCTGCACATCAAACAAGTGGACACAGGCAAGGTTTTTTCCTTAATTGTGGTAAAATATACATAATGTAAAGTTCACCATTTTAATCATTTTTAAGTGCACAGCTCGGTGGCATTAAGCACATTCACGTTGTGCAACCATCCCACCATCACCTCTAGAACTTTCTCATCTTCCCAAACTGAAGCTCTGTCCTCATGAAACCCTGACTCCCCACCCCCTCCCCCAGCCCCTGGCCCCCACCATCGACTTCCTGTCTCTGTGGATGTGACCCCCCCAGGGACCCCCGTGAGTGGAATCAGACAGTATTTGTCCTGTGTCTGGCTTCTCTCACTGAGCATCATGCCCTCAACGTTCATCCCTGTTGTAGCAGGTGTCAGAATCTCCTTCCTTTTTAAGGCTGAATAATATTCCCTTGTGTGAATGGACCACACTGTTTTATCATCTGTCAATGGCGACTTGGGTTGTCTCCACCTTTTGGCTGTTGTGAATCACATTGCTGTGAACACGAGCGTGCAAACATCTCAAGTCTCTTGCTTTAATTTCTTTGGAGGATGCACTCAGGAGGGGGATTGCTGGAGCGTATGGTGATTCCACGTTTAATTTTTTGATGACCCTCCAGACTACTGGCCACAGCGGCTGTACCATTTCACCTTCCCACCAGCAGTGCACAAGGGCTCAGATTTCTCCACCGCCTCCTGACACGTTGTTTCTTAAATAACAGCTGTCCTGGTGGGTGAGAGGCAGTATGTCACTACGGTTCACATAAACTCAGCGCACATGCAGGAGTCATCTGTGAATGCTGGGTGCCGCCTTCACCTGCCCCTCTGGCAGTGATGGACCAGGATTCAGGGTCAAATTGTGCTTCTACAGATTCTTACAGACGGCATTACTGGCCGTGTGCCTGGTGCCTGTGACACACCTGCTCAGCCGCACACCAGCTCCTGAAGGCTCCCCACAGGCCGAGGTGGTGTACGTTCCCTTTTACAGATGACAGGGAGCCTCGGGGCCAGGTGTGGCTTGCCCGGGGCCATGTAGAGATTTCAGGGAGAGAGGCAAACGGTCTCCAGCCTTCACGGCCCACCACCAACCTTCTCTGCAACCAGCTCCCGCCAGCTGACCTCCAGTGAACTCCCTCGGCACGGCCCGCGGAAGGGGGACAGGAGACCTTGCAGGCCCGCGAGGACAGGTGGCAGGGACAGCGTGGGCAAAGACAGTTGCGTGTCAACTGGAGGATCTTCCCAGGCCCAGCCAGGCAACCCCCCCTTCAGGGCTGAGTCATTAAAATGACAGCCCCAGGGGTGGGGACCCCACCCAGGGGTGCCTACCCTCACCCCCAGCCATAGGTGTGGCAGATGGGCCAGGAGGAACCCCAGGACCCAAGGTGGCAGCTGAAGGTCCAAGGCGATGAGAATACCCCTGCTCCCCAGGGAAAACCCAGAGCCCAGGAGGTAAAACCCAGAGCCCAGGAGGTGGCTGCCAGACATTGGGTGAGCCCCAGCCCATCTCCTGGCCACCTGCCAGCTCCTGCCTGGGACTCCACCAGACAAAGAGCAACACCGGGGCCTCAAAAACTGGCATCTCCTTCCAAGCCACTGAATCACGGGGCGAGTGCAGACAGCTGGGGGCGTGGGGCAGCATGCCCCAGGCTCAGCACCAGGGCTGCCAGGGACCCCCCACCAGGGCCAGGGCACGAGGGGCCCAGGCAGGTGAGGTGGCTCTTGGCCCCAGGGGAATCTCAGCCCAATTCTGAGGCCCTCTCATCATCTTCCGGACCCTCTGGAAACCAAGGGGGTGAGGACGGACTGGGTGCACACTGCAGACAGGAAAACAGCCCTGGGTGCTCTGGGGAGGAGGGCGCAGCTCCAATCCCCAGCTCTGCTCTGACAGGCTGCCTCGCGACCTGCCCCCCCCCCACCCCGCCTCACTTCTTGGGATCCACCAGCGGCCCGGGGGCTGCACCTACAACGTGGACCCTATCAGCCAGCAGGACTCCTCACCTGGCAGCTCCCTGGGCAAGGCGGGCCATGAGGGTGGGTGCAGAGCCCCAGCAGGGATGCCCACTAGCTAAAGATATGAACCAGGTGCTGGCCCCCAGCCGAGGTCATTACAGCACCTGCTAAGTCATGAGGATTTTCTGAACCATTAAGCAGACTGTCATTTGGGGGCAGCTTTCTGGAAGGTTCCATGGGCAGCCTCAGGGCCCACCTCTCGGCTGGGCTCCGGGTGCCAGCTGGCGGTGTCCCTGTCTCCCCTGGGCAGTGGGGGTAGGGCCTGGCTTCCCTCCGGCCCCTGACACCAAGAAGGTTCTGGTCAAGATGACCCTGGCCCAGAATTGGCTGCCACCCCAGAGACAGCTGCCCTGACCCAGGTTGGGGTGACGGGACCGGTGTGACTACACTGCTGTCCCTGAGTCACTCCTGCCCCTGGGGACCTCGTCCTGCAGCTCCCAGGATGCCCCTGCCCTGTCCCACTGGTGGCATGGCCCCTGGGTCATGGAAAGGCACTGGGGCAGCAAGTGAGTTAAGAGGTGAGAACCAAGGCTTCTCGACGCTCGATCTGAAACTCGGACGCTGTGATGGCTGCGGCGAGGCCCCTGAGGCAGGTCCCGCCACCGGGGTCCTGAGCCCGGCGTGGGCACAAGGAGGCCGAGAGGCAGGGTTTCAGCTCTTTTGTTAGATGTGGCACAGCACCAACATGACACGGGAGGCCACGGAAGGACAGCGGGTCAACACTGGACCACGACCCCTGGTGGGGGTGGCAAATCCAAATGACAGGACGCTGGCAGAGGCTGGGCTTGGGCCTCGGGCTCTGCCAGCCAGTCGGGAGGGTCCCGGGGGGAGCCCAGGGGGCAGGTCCGGGCGCGGGTCCGGGCTGTGCGCATGCTCACTGGGCCTCCCTTGGCCGGGGTCGGGTGCACGCGCTCACTTGGCCGGCCGAGTGATGATGCGCGTGGAGAAGTCAAAGAGGTCGCGGTTGATCTTGCGCAGGTTCCGCACCTCGTCCTCCAGCTCTGCCACGCGGATCCGCAGCTGGTCCTGGCCGCCCAGCACGCTCTGGGGGGAGGGGCGGTGGAATGCTCAGAGCGGGAGGGGGCCTCAGACATCCTGCTGGCAGGCAGCGGGGCGAGGCTGGCACTGAGGGCCACCGTCCCCACGGTCCATGACGGAGGGTGGGGCGGGGGCACATCCCTTCCAACCCAGGCCCAGGCCCCCTGCCGCCCTTCCCTCCGGACAAGCCCCCATCTTGGGCCCCTGCCCCCATCTTGGGCCCCTCCCCTCCCCCATTTTGGGGCCTCTCCCCTCCCACCTTCTCCAACGTGCTGCACATCACCCCGTGCAGCTGTTCCGCCCGCTCCAGGTAGCTGGGCTCTGACCCCTGGAACAGAAGGGGCCGCGTTAGCTGGCCACTCCCATCAAGCCTCGAGGGACGGTCGGCTAGCGCCTCCAGCCCTGGGAGGGCTCAGCCGCCCTGTGAGATGATGGACCCTGCTGCCGCCCAGAGGCCATCCGTCTCTCGCTGGACCCTGTCTGGGCACGCTGCCCTGGGCCAGCAGCCCGGAGCCTGGCACAGCCATCCATCAGGCCGCCGGGAGGGGTGTGGACAGCCCCGCAGGCGCGTGTGACTCCGAGGCGCAGAGACAGCAGACAGAGCCTGGCCTCAGTGGGCAAGGCTGGCCGTGCTGAGGACAGGCAGGGAGGGGCCCCAGGGGCCTGGAGGGGCAGGCAGGCCGTCATGAAGGGGGTCCCATGGGCACTGGGGCTGTGAGCGCTCCCGCCGCCCAGCTGGAGAAGGTGGCTGCCCGTGCACAACCTCTGGGTCCTGATCGGCCCCTGGAACAACACCCTGTTGTTGTTCTCAAAGGGCAGCGTGGCCCGCTCCCTCTCTGGAAGGTTCCAGGGCTTCCTGAGACCAGGGACCAGCCATCAGACTGGCCTCAACGACAAGGGCAGAGAAACCTCTTCAGCAAAGGAGCATGTGGAAGGTCCCCACCAGGACCCGACCCAAGGGCACCCAGAGCCACACGGCAGAGGCTGAGGCCCAAGGGTGGGGGTCCCTGCTAGGGGTGAGACGTACCTGCTGGTGGAGGCCCAGGCGTAGCGTGAGGCCCCCGTGGCGCGGCTCGTCCCCATGCTCCGCGCCCAGCAGGTGCTTGTTGAAGTGCGGCAAGGGCAGGCTGGGCCTGCAGTCGGAGCTCAGCATGCTGACGGGCGCCAGCACGATGCAGGCGTTGGTCACGGGGCCTGGGGCAGGCGGGCAGGCAGCGTCGGGACCCGCCCTCCGCCCCTCCAGCCACCCACCTGGCCCTGACACTCCCGTGCATTCCCGTCCCCACCCTCCACGAGGCAAACCCTGGGGCCTTGCTCCAGCCCCGGGGCGCCCACGTGTGGACAAGGCCCCCCGGGCCCAGGGCCTCCAGGAGGGCTGCGTGCGCCCACCTTTGAGAGCCACCGTCCTGAGGCACTGCTGGCTCTGCACATCCCAGAGGCGCACCGTCTCGTCGTGGGAGCCCGAGAGTAGCACGCTGCCATCCGTGGACACTGACAGGCAGGTCACCTGGTTCCTGGGGACAGACAGGTCACCTGGCGCCCGGGGGAGGGCGGCACAGTGACCCCCCACCACCACCTCCTGGTCGACCCCATCCCTGTACCTGTGCCCTCTGAACACCTTCCCGTGGTCCTGCTCCGGCTGGAAGCTCTTCTCTCTCTGCCCGGGCTGCGGAAGCGGGAGGGCCGGTGAGCACAGGGCACAGCTGCATCTCGGCCCCAAGCCGCGCACACCCCCGTCCCCCACGCCCACTCACCCAGGTACAGAGGTCGACCTGGAAGATGGAGCCGTCACTACCACCGCAGAACATGTGATGCTCAGCCAGGTCCATGGTCACGGCCATGATGCTCACGTCGAAGAGCACAGACAGCAGCAGCTCGCCGGAGGAGACCTCCCACAGCTGGGGGCAGGGACGGGGGCATGGGTCTGAGAGCGGAGTAGAGCGCAGCGGCCCAGCCGGGAGACTCTGGATGCCACAGGAACCTCAGACGGGAGCTGTCACCACGGGGGGCTCGGGGGTTGAGGGACCTGCTTCTCACGCTGGGACCCCTCGCCACCACCGGCTTCAGTTACTGTCAGCCCCCAGGCCACCACCAGGTCAGCCCTGGACTGCCCCAACCAGGGACGAAGACCTGAGGACTCCCTCAAGTCCCCTGAGGCTTGGCCAGGAGCTGCCAGGTGCAGTGGCCAAGTGGGAACTTCCAAGCCGACACAGGGCTGGACTGCCCCCCCCCCCGCCCCCGCCCTGCCCCCGGCCGTCCTTGAGGCCCCAGGCAGCGGGGGATGAAGAGCTGTCTGGGGCCACCAGCCAGCGGGAGGAGATGATGCTCCGGTTCCTATGGGCCAGGAACCCGCCAGCCGCCGGGCTCAGCTCACAGATCCACTGCGGGGGTCAGGGCAGGGCCCTACCTTCACTGTCTGGTCCAGCGAGGAAGTGGCCACCCGGGCCAGGGGCCCACCAAAGCCGCAGTGCAGGTCTGTGATGGGGAGGGTGTGGCGAGACCACACGTGTCGGGGGGCGGGGGTCCGGGAGGGGTCTGCCTGCAGCACGCTTGGGGGGTGGGGAGGAGCCGGACCTCAGTGGGGAGGGCGGCCCACATCTCGACGCCTTTATACCCTGTCTCCGGGCAGCAACCAGGCCCCCTCACCCGAATAAAAGTCCTGGGTAGCTGCCCAGGGCCCCATCCTCCTGGCACCAGCCTACCTGACCTGGAGCCCCTTCCCACCCCGGGGCCTGGCCTCTCTGCACAGCAGGTTCCCCGCCCTCGTGGTTAAGGCCTCGCCCGGCCAGAGGCTACAGCCGGATGGGGAGCCGCCAGGGCCGGGGCTCTACCTGCAGAGGCTCCAAGCCAGCACCAGGCAGTCCTTGCCCCCCGAGACGAAGTGGCTGCTGTCCCCCGTGAACTGTAGGCACGACACATCCTGGTAGTGGCGGCTCAGGATGACCAGAAGGTTCCCCGTGGAAACCTGGGGAGGCGGAGGGGCACCGGGTCACGGGGAGCCCTGGGGGAGTGGGAGGGGGGAGGGGGAGGGGGAGGGGGAGGGGGGGAGGGGAGGGGGAGGGGGAGGGGGAGGGGAGGGGGAGGGGGAGGGGAGGGGGAGGGGAGGGGAGGGGGGAGGGCCCGCCCCAAGCGGCTCTGAAGTGAACAGGGAGGCTGCGGGGCCGTGCCCCCTTGGATCCTGCGAGCACCTGTTCCCACCCTGTCCCCAGTGAGATGACACAGCCCCAGGAAGGTGTCAGCAAGGGGACAAGGCTGAGGGGGGCTGGTGAGGGAGGGTCTCTCCAGGATCGGCTGGAGCCAGGGGCGATCCTTGCAGCCACAGCTGCAAGTCACCATCTTCCGAACTGGCTGGCGGGGGGCACAGATGCTGCCGCAGGTTGAACTGTGTCCCCCAGACACACGTGTCCACGCCCAATCTCCGGAACCTATGACCTCCCTTGAACAGGACATAATCTCTGAAAATGTAATCAATTCAGAAGAGGTGACGCGGGAGCGAAGTGGCCACTGTCTCTTTAAGAGGGACACCTGGACACAGACACACAGCCGCTCACCCCCCGCAAAAGGAAGGAGAGAGGCTACACACAGAGGCGGATACAGGCATCAGAAAGCCCCCAGCCTGTGTGCCAGCCTTCGGTCAGCCCCGTGGGGCGCCCCCTCGTGGCCACAGCTCACGCTGGCCAGGAATTCTCCAAGAAGGTGGGGAGCCGGGACCACACAGTGTCCCCCATCAAGGAAGCCAACCACCTGAGACATCTGCTGACGGTGGATGGGCCGCTAACGTCTGCCCACACCCCCCGCACCAGCTTGACAGCGAAAAGAAGGAGTATTTCTACCACAGGGCAACCTGTCTCAGTTTCTCTCCCTGCGCCTGAACAAGGCCTCTTAGTTTCAGAATCACATACTGAGGTTTAAGAGCCCTGGAGTGAGGTCACCAGCTCTCTCTCATATCTTCGGGCCTCACACAGTCCACAGAGAACAATCGGTTCTCTTTGCTGATCTCTGGGGCAGCCAGGAAGGTCGTTCTGCCGGTGCCGAGGTCAGGAAAGGCCTTGTTCTGTTGCCTCAGATCCTGCACTGTCTACGCAAGAAGTGAGGTGAGCTTCCCCCACAAACGTAACAGACTGTCGGTGACAACTGGGTCAGTGATCTCAGCTGGCAGCCTGCGAGCGGAGCCCGCCATCCCGGTTCTGTGCTCCTATGCTCACCTCCCACAGGTATATGCTCTCTGTGATCCCTGCCAGAACGTAGAGGCCATTGGGCGACGTGGTAAGACAGGTGACCGGTCCGGGGCACATGATCTTCTGCTGAAGCTGGTCCTAGAGAAAGAAGAAGCTTCTGAGTTTCATGCCCGATGAGGGAGCAGGGGGAAGCGAGGCGAGTGGGAGCAGCACCCAGACAGCTGGTAAGTTCAAAAGGACCAGAAAGAGGAGTGGGGACAGGGGTGGTTTGACCCAATCCATGGTTCAGGAAGGGGGGTATTTGCTCCAGCTGAGGCTTTGCAGGGCGGGAGTGGAGGTGGAGGCCTGTGGATTCTCCTCAAAAGCAAGACAGCACTGCAACTCCCCGTGCTCCCAGTGCAGGAAGGGGGGGGGGGTCCAGGTTTGGTCCCCAGGGAACTAGATCCCGCATGCCCCAACTAAAGATCCCGCACGCGGCAGCGAAGATCCCGTCTGCCACAACTAAGACCTGGCGCAGCCGAATAAACACATTTTTTTTTTTTTTCTAAAAAGCAAGACAGTGCGTCTCTGGACTGGGGGTCAGAGGAACCGTCTGGCCACTAGGCTTTCGCCCCAGTCCTGCATCCCCTGAAGTCTCGCCTGGGATCGTGAGCGTCAGTTTCTAAATGTCTAAAATAGAACAACTTCTCAAGTTTGTGTGTGTGCCACACCAGGCAGAACCGGAGCACAGAGCTTGCCGAAAGAGATGCCAGCTGGCAAAAACACGTGGCGAGCAGCTTCAGGGGCTGCATTTCGAAGTTTCTGTAGGAGAAACCGTGGGCCCTATGGCAAAAAGTAAGCGTCTTTTCAGGGGTGATAAATACACGAGTCTCCGGGCTCCCCTTCAGCGTGCTCCCCCAGGCCTCAGACCTTCACCCTCCAAGCCCACGATGCCCACGGAAACCCTACGGCAAACTCCTTTCAATTACACTTCCCGCCCCACGCCGGCTCCAGCGCAGGGCCCCCAAGAGACCCACACCCAGCTCTCCTTGTGCGCGTGCGCACCGCTGGCTGCCCAGAGGCCCGCCCGCCACACCTCCGAGCGGCAGCCCACCCTCAGCTCAGCGCGTGCGCGCAGCGCCCTAACCGCTCCCACCGACGCCGGGCGCGCGGCTCCCTCCCCCCACCAAAAAGCCCCCAGACCCGCGCGTGCGCAGAGCATCCTAATAGGATTCCCCACCTCCCACCGGGGTTCAGGGCCCGTGCGGCCCCCACCGCCCCCTCTCCCGACCCCAGGCCCCTGAGCCCCGCGCATCCCGCCAACGGCGCCCGGCCGCGCGCCGCCGAACCTTCCTCTGTAGCTCCCAGGCGCTGATATAGTTCTTGCCCAGCTGCGCCGCCAGCAAGTACTCGCCATTGAGCAGCGCCAGGCCGCGAGGCCCGGCCTGGCCGCCGCGGTATGTGAGCAGATTGGCGCCCGAGTGCAGCTCCCACACGACGCAGCTCCACAGCTGGGCCGCCGAGTCGGTACACACGGCCACCTCCACGGGCGCCGCCATCATGCTTTCTCCACCGCCCAGGACATGCGTCATCACCAGCGAGACGCGGGCGACTGCGCCCTGCCGGCTAGAGCGGTGCCCACGTTGCCCGGCTCCCGGCGGCTGGCCGACCCGAGCGTGCGCACAGGACTCGGGGAGGGGGCCCTGTGAATCAGGCGGGCTCTTCTTTCCCGCTCCGCGGAGAATCAAGGGACGCACAGCCTGGTTAGAGATCTTGGAAGGAGATTTCTTTCAAAAATAGATGGAGAAACCCAGGCCGAGGGTCTCCTGAGAGCGGTTAGTAGCTTCAGAGACTGGAGGTCTGGCTTGGCCATTTCCACTGGGCGCTTTTGGTCAAGCACTCAACCTCTCGGATGATGATGGTGATTATTTTTAACGTGCGTATATTGAATACCGACTTCACAGGCCCGAATGAGACATTGCACGTAAAACAGACTACGCACCTAACATAACAGGTAGCTGGTGTTCAAAACGTAGTTAGACGCATATTCACGGATCCATCGTCCGCCTCCCCCGGACCTCTCTTCTTCGGGGGCCACAAAATCCACATTTTTATTTCGGCAACTTGGTGCGGGTCGAACAAGTCGCGAGCTCTGTCTGGGGAGCACCCAACAATCTCGTGTGAGCGCTCCCGGCCGCAGGCCACGTCTACAAACAGTGCATTTTAAAATGTGGAATTAGTTGTTAACCTTTGAAAACGGGGAATTTCGCTCAGGAGTCGCGGTCTCATGGCTGTCTTGAGCGGCGTACCCACAAGCAACATTGGGGAGAATGGGTGCGGGGTGCGTCCCCCAATCCCGCTCTGCCATCCGGGAGGGGATGGTGGAGAGGAGAGCGGAGGAGGGGCCTTCCTGGAGGAGGAACGGCGCCCGGAGCCTGGGGCTCCGCAGCCCCAGGCCCGGCCGCCAGGTGGCAGGCTCGAGCCACCGACCGGCATGCCGGTCGGAGTTGCTCCCGGCCCAGGGGCCACAGCAAGAAGCAGCAACCGGGAGGAGGGGCGTCAGGGGGGACCTGCCTGATCTGGAGGAGGGGCTTCCCAGAGCAGGTGTCCTTAGAGCGGGAACTAACAACCTGAAGAGAAAGAGGGGCAGAGGTGCGTGCAAAGGCCCTGAGGCAGATCATGGAGGGGGAAGCTGGATATGGGGACCTGGATTTTATTTTATCCCCGGCAGGGTTGGGGGGGAAGGACATGTGAAACTGAAGAACTTTTGTAAACTGGGGAGAGCTGGGTGTCCAAACCTCCAGAAGCTGCCAAAAGGGGACACTGAGGCAAGGACCATCTATTCCAAAGACGGATTGGAGCTAGAACCAACTGTTCCTGATTTCCACCCCCAGAACCAGCTGATGTTCCCTCCCTGCTTCCTCAAACTTTTTTTCTTTTTTTCTTACTGCGAGTAAGAAAAATGAAACACCTTGAATGCTAGTTTACATTTTTCAGATACTGTTTTCCCAAAACCACATCTTTCTTTGAATCCTGAATCCTGGGCATTCTGTGGAGCCCCATTTGAGAATGGGCACACTCTGCGACCCCCAGGGGTGGACCAAGGCAGCCTTCTTCTAGCCACCAACTCAGGGCTTGAACCTGGTCCTGAGCAGCGGAGCAGGTCACTGCACAGCTCTGGGCCTCAGTTTCCCCATGTGCAAATCAGGGATGCTGATTCGACCCCTGGGTGTGTATCCTTATCTGCGGAGGTCTGGCCTGGAAGTTTCCAAGCACCCAGGTTCCAGGATGCAGGGTGGGCCCTGCAGGTGCCGGTTGCAGGGGGACCAGTTGTGCAAACAGCAGTCGCTGCTGTGGTCACTCAGGCAGGGGCAGCCCCTGGCTCTGCTGGAGGGCAGGGCAGCTGGAGTGCTGGCCCGGCCCCCTCCCAGGCCTCTCCCTCCACTCCTCCTGTTTCCCCTCTGCCCCTCCTTGGGGGGACGCAGCTCGGCCAGGCTGCTGTGTGAGGTCAGAGGTCACCCCACCCCCAGCCTGGTTCCGGAATGAGGACAGACCAGTTGTGTCGGAAGGGCAGGACAAAAGCCACACTTTGGGGGCCTCTCGGACCACCCAGTCACCAGACCTCCTCGGTGCCAGCCTGGTTCCTGGTCCTAGACCCACTAAATCCTAGGCCTGGAGGGCATGAGGCTGGCGGCAGGAGCAGGATGGGGAAACTGAGGGACAGAGGTCTGCACAACTCCTCCGGGTCTAAGCCCCGCGTTCTTCGTTCCCTACACATGTACTGAGAGCCTCCTATTTGCAGGCCCAGGGTACACTGCCCCATCTCACCCCCTGCCCACCTGGGGCGGCGGGGACCCAGGAACAAACCCAGCAGCCCTGGCCTTTGTGGGGCCGCCCCGTTAAGTGCACTAATGGCGGAGGGGAAGGCGGATGACTCAAGCGAAAACCCTCTTCTTTTTCCGGCGTCCTTTCATCCAAACCTGCCTTTGGCTGCTGGTGGGCTCCCGCAGCTCTGCTGATCAGACATGGTTTTGAGTTTCACCTGGGAGGCTCCCTGGGCCTCCTCACAAGCACAGAGCGGGAGGCCCAGCAGGCGGGAGGCTCCTCGGGGATCTGGGAGGCTGGGGAGGAGGTGGCGGGGCCCGACCCCCTCCCGGCTTCCCCCCTGCCCCAGGGCTGTGTGACCTCAGGGCCTCTTGCCCCATCTCTGGGCCTCTTCAGAGGAGGAATGAAGATGCTGGACAGGCCGATCCAGTTTGCTGAATGGGCCTTTTTAAAACAAAAAAACAAACAAAACAAGAAAACACTTTTCCTTTACCTCCCTGGGGGGGCAGGGGGCTCTGAGGGGCAGGTGGGTTGACCCCTGTCCTCTGACCTCTCCAGGTCCTCCAGGCCCGCAGAGGCTGGAACCACGTGGATGGGCCACAGGGAGGTGTCTCCAACAGGAGTGAGTTGTTTTTCCTCACTCAACACAGACCTGGGGGCTGACCCCGGCAGGAGGGACCAGCCCAGGCCAGCCGTGGCCGGAGCAGGTGGCAGGGGAGCCATGTGGCAGGAGGCCCGCCCTGCCCACCATCCGGCCACGCTGACCTTGAGCCCGTCACGTCCTCTGGGCAGGGGGTGGGGTCAAGACATGGCTGAGGAATAGATGCCCAGAAAATCTTGCTGTGCTGGTTTGCCCGCATGTGGGGTTTCCCTTCCACGTGTGCTGAGCCCAGGGGTCGCAAACTGCCCCGAGGGCTGAGCCCGCCCCTTGGTCTGCTTTCTTTGCGGCCACAAGTCAAGTGTAAAAATGTGGACTGAACCACAGCAGGAAGGCTGGGGGTTGGGGGGGGCAGAGTGGACCCCTGTCACGGCCAAGACTGCTTGGGCTGCTCCCAGTGGGCGTGGGGCAGCTCCGTGCATCTCACCCACAGAAGGTCAGGGTGACACCACCCAGCACTGCTGACATGGGGGAGGGTCGTCCTCTGTGGGGCCCCCGCGCCCCCCCACTCGATGCCAGGAGCGCACACATCCCTGGACGTGGCCCAGTGTCCCCTGGGGGGCACAGTCCCTGCTGGACGCTGTCTGGGTCAGGCCCTGTGCCTTCTGCTGCCAGGACCCAGGGTGGGGGTGGGGCGACGCCCAAAAAACCACCACAGGAGCCGTTCTCTGTTAAAAGAAGTGTTTTGTCTTGTTTTAATATTTCATCAGCTTTACAGGGTTACAACTGTCTTAAATATTTCTGAAGTTTAAATACAATCTGCATAATAATGTTATAAAATGTAAACTTTCAGTGTTCTTTTAAATTTCAAAATCACACCTTTTTTTTTCTTTTTTTCTTTTTTTGGTCTTTTTTTTTTTTCCCTCCCTTTTAATACCTGAATGTCCTGCAAAAACTGAAATAAATCGTCACAGGCTGCCCCGCCGCGGCCAGGGTGCGACAGGCTGGGCCCGGCCAGAGGTAGAGAGTAATTTTACATCTTTTTATTAGAAGTTTTTTTTTTTCCCTTTAACCTGAGTTCAGGCGCGGTCCCCACGCCCTCTGACAAACCCCAGAGAAACTGAAATTTCACATGTCAGGAATGAAAGGCTGAAGTCATGTTTGCCAAGAAAAAATGCAGAAGCAAAATTAAGGGGGGAAAAAAAAAAAAGGATGGTAGTGGGCAAAAATGCTAACAGTGAGAAAAGTGACTGTACAAACACACAACTATTACAAACCAACCCGCCACCCCGTGCCCCGTCCCGCCCCCCGCCCGCCCCCCAGCCGGACAGCTACAGCCCTGCAGCCGGTTTGGAGGTCACAAGGAAGGTTCTAGAAGCAGCCCATCCACAAGCATCTCCAGAGCAGGGGAGCCCCTAGAGCCCCTCTCCACCCTGAGTTTGGGGGTCCCCACCCTCAGCATGCTGCTAAGCCCCACCTGTTCTGGAATGAACAGCACTCAGACCCCATCCCCGTCCCGGTTTGCATAAGGGGTGCTGAGCAGCACCCCAGAAACCCCCACTGACAGGTAGCGGCGGGGTTGGGAGCAGGGGGGGCTGATGGGGGCGCCCCAGTCAGAGGCAGGGCCCCCTGGGGGCTGAGCGCCCACTGGCCCCGGGCCCCCCTCGCGTTTCCACGGCCGGTGGACTCCCCCCATCCTGGGCCCACGCCCCCCCCCCATCCCTTACAATCATCAGCGTCGCCCAGCACCGCAGGCACACCCTGAGTTAGACCCGGGGGAAGGCGCCTCTCCTGCAGGACACCCGCTCCCCGAGACACACGTGGATCTCAACAGGACGCACGGGGGTGGGACCCTGAGCTGGGGGCTGGCGGCTAGGGCGGGTGGGCGGCCTGGCGGGGGTTTTGGCATCAAAAGTCAGACCTGAGGTAGAAAGAAACTCGCAGCAGAGACCCCCCCTCCCCCCCACCCACGCGGCCGGCAGAATGGGGGGCGGAGGGGGGGGGCAGAGGGCAGCCGCCCACGCTGCTGCGGTCAGGTGGGGGGAGAGGAGAGGGAGAAGTGGGGGTGATGGCGAGAGGGGAGCAGATTGTGTCTGGGGACAAAAGGATCCCCCTCCCACAATGATTGTGCCGCTGCAGTGAGAGACGGGAGGGGAGAACCTTCCAGAAGGAAAAGCAGGAAGAAAGCCCCGCGTCCAGCGCTACCCCCTCCTGGAAGGGTGGGGGGCGTCAGCGACCCTGAGATATACCGAAGAAACGGGCTCCCTCCCAAAGACACACCTCAGCCCTGCAAGGCAAACCCAAACCCAGAGAGACTGGGGGCGGGGGGGGGGGGGGCTCAGGACCACCCTCACGGTCTCCAAGGCAACAAGATGACGCCGGGGTCTGGAGGCTGGAGGCGGCCGGCGGCGCCCTCCCGCTCCGGGCTCGTTAGGCCGGGCTCCCTGGGCCCATTTAGAGGTTCCAGGCTCACCCTGGGAACAGCTGAGTTCCTCCCACCCCACCCCAGAGAAACGTGAAAGAGCGCTACCTTGTGGGAGCTACGGCCCCACCCAACAGCACCTGGTCCCCAGGGACCCCAAACCGCGCCTGGGCTTAGGACGGATGTGCAGCTCGCCTGGTGGAGACCTTCACCAGCCCTGAACTAATGCCCCCCAGCTGCGCGCCCCCCCGATGCCCACCTTCTGACACGGGGCACAGGGTCGCAGAGGGAGGGGCACGGCCCCTTCTCAGCCTCTATTTAGTTCCTTTAGTTACTGCAGGGACCCCAGGAAGTACGAAGGGACAAAGTGGAGGAGATGAAAATGCTGGGGGGAGGGGTGGTGTTCAGGGTGCCGTGGCCCCACAGAAACCCTGCCCTGAGCTAAGGCCGGCTCACCCGTGTCCCCGGCATGGACAAGTCTCCAAAAGCAGCCCTTTCAGGCAAGGGAGTCCCCAGGCCGTATTCATCCCTGAGACAGGAGCCTGGGGCTGACAGGCTAACCCCCTCCCAGCAATTTCTCCTTTCGAGTTAAGACTTTGGGGTTCCTGACTGAGGAGCCCCGCATGAAATAAGAACAAGTACGGTGATGTCTACCATTCAGCATTCCTGCTCCCCTTTCCCGTGGACCCCCAGCATGCAGCCCCTACCACAGCACCTGAGTTCATCGGCTCTGCTGACTCTAGCCCAGGGATCCAGTGTCCTGGGCCCGCCAGCTGCCCACTGCGCCACAGGAAATGCACAACCGAACCCAAATCAGTCATGGGAAAAATAAAAAGGGTATTACTTTTTTCTTTTTTTTTCTTTTTTTTGCTTTTTCAAGTCCAGTTTCCCTGAATGAACACAAATATATAGATATATATATCCTTTTCCTAGGTTTGATTCCTCCCCCAAGAATAAAATAGAATATTTACAAAACAAAACCCCCGAAACCTCTTAAAAACCCTACAGACTTTGAAGTTCACTATTTCTTTAAAAAAAAAAAAAAGTTCCCGAAAGCAACAAGAAAAAAAATTCAACTGCTCTTGGCTCAGGGGTTTCATTCAACTCAAGGAGCTGGGTGTGGTGAGTGTGTGATGAAGAGGGAAAAAAAAAAGGGAAAAAAACAGATAAAAATGAAAAAACACAGTGCAGGGATGTATGAGGTAAACAGGATTGGCCTGTCCAAACCAGACACCAGTCCACGTGGGTCCGCTAGGGCTACAGGAAAGCCCTAGGAGACATTTGCCTCTCTTGTTTCTAATTTCCTTTGCTGCTCTCACAATTCATCTCTCTGAATGTCCGAAACCTGAGTAATTCAAGTGTTCCTTGGTTTTCCCCTGTTTTATTAAATTTTCTTTATATATATATATATATATATATATGTATATATATATTTTCTTTTCTTTTTGGCGTCAGCTGTCGCTCCTTTGTGGATACCTCCCCTCCCCACCCGTATCTCCCGCCATCCCGGCCCCTGCTTGGCCCACCTGGACCCCCTGACCCGTCTGGTGGGCTCCCAGGGTGAGGAGTGTAGCGGTTAAGGCAATGAGTTATTTGAGGTAGAAGATGCGGGGGGTGCAGACAACCCTGCTGGCCCCGCCTGGCTGCCTGCGCTGCTGCTGGTCCCGCTGTTTGCTCCCCGGCTGCTGCCACCTCCGCCTTTGCTGGGAGCTGAGGGTGGCGTGGGGGCCGGCGGCTGGGCGAACAGCACTCCTGGTGCAAGGACAGGAGACAAGTCGTGGAGAATTTAAAAGATCATGTGACAGGTGCAAGGGATTCCTGAGCGCTGACCCCCTGTAAAGAGCGTGCCCGCCCCCCTACCCCCGGCTTGCAGGACACCACCATCTCCTCAGCCTCCCCCCATGGGGGTCTTTACAGCCACCGAGCTGTTCTGTGTCAACATCGCCACCTGGTGGTCTATAGGAGCCATGGGTCTGATCACATTTTTTTTTTAGAAGGAACCTGGAAACATCATTTGCTATAAGATATATAACACAGGATATGTATTTCTGAGCACTTACTCTGTGCTGAGCTCCGTGCTAAGTATAGGACACAGACTATCTCGCTTGAGTCTCATGAGGGAAGAGGTCTGGGCTCAAGAAGGCCACACCCCCGGGGGGTGGGGGTGGGGGCAACCAGGACTCGGGAGGGAGAGAGAGATGTGGTCAAGGTGGGCATGGGGGCTGGGTGGTCCTACCTGTGTACATGATTCCATTAATCTCTACTGACATGCTAATACTGTTGCTGCCATTGGTGTTGGTCAGGTTCGCAGCTGAGTCCTGGCGGCTCTCAGAGCCTGCGGGAAGAAGAAAAACCACCCTTTGTAATCATAAACCCACCTATGCAATGATCTGGGTAACGTGGGTCACCCACCAGACGTGAAGCTTCTCGAAGCGCTGGACAGGATCTCTCAGCAGTGCACACAGTAGGTACTCAATAAATACTTATTGAATAAGGATGTATTTGTCTCAAATTTGCTTTTTTCTTGATTACAAGTATTTTTTCTTTTTCTTTTTTTAATAATTTTTACTGGATTATAGTTGATTTACAGCGTGTTAGTTTCAGGTGTACAGCATGACTACAAGTCTTAAGTGGTGTCCCCACACCCAAATCATGTCATTCTTTTTTTTTTTGGCTGTGCCACACGGCTTGTGGGATCTTAGTTCCCCAACCAGGGATTGGACCTGGGCCCTTGGCAGTGAGCGCGCAAAGTCCTAACCATTGGACCACCAGGGAATTCCCCATGTTATTCTTTTTTTTTTTTTTTTGCAGTACACGGGCCTCTCACTGTTGTGGCCTCTTCTGTTGCGGAGCACAGGCTCCACGGCCATGGCTCACAGGCCCAGCCGCTCGGCGGCATGTGGGATCTTCCCGGACCGGGGCACGAACCCGTGTCCCCTGCATCGGCAGGCGGACTCTCAACCACTGCGCCACCAGGGAAGCCCCCCATGTTATTCTTTTTAATGACCACAAAGTATTCCAGACTTGATTCAAGAATTTCCCTACTGATGGACACACTAGTGATGTCACGCAAATAACTGCAGTGAACGTCCTTGAAAACCTGTGTTTCCTTACATTAGTTCTGCTCTAGATGCCAAGCAGAATCACCCAGTCATGGGGCAAGCACATTTTCTATTTTTAAAAGAGATTGCCAAGTTGTCACCTATTTACGTTCCCACCAGCAGGACCAATGGGGCCCCTTTCCGCACATCCTGACCAACGTTTGATATTATCAAACTCTGACGGGTGAAAAATGGTATCTCCTCGTTAACTTGCAGATCCCCAACTAGATGGAGTTGAACAGTTGTTTACGAGTCAGAGCTGCCCATTTCTTCTACTGGTTTGTCTGCCTTTCTATCTTACTGATCCGTAAGCACTCTTTACACGTGGTGGCTACGGGGCCCTTGTGCGCATGCAGGAAGCACAGAGGGTCTGAGCGCCAGGGTGGTACCTTGGCTGTTGATCCGGATGCTCATAGGCAGCTGGGCCGTCATGGCCAGAAAGTTCTGCTGTAGCGCTCGCTGCATGAGCCGCTGCTGTTCCTCTGCCACCAGGGCCATCTTCTTCTCAGGAGGCTCCCCAGACTCCAGCTTCTCCCGGAGCTGCTCCAGGGCGGCTGCCTGTGCCGCCACGGCTGCCTGGGCCGCTACTGCCTGGGCTGCCACCACGGGGTGACCTGCCAGGGAGACTGGCAGGCGGCCGGGGACCGTGATGGGGATGGCCGAGTCCTCCTCTGGACAGGAGAGAAGAGGGGTTGGTGGCCAGAATGGAACAGAGGTGGCCCAGTCCCCACCTCCCACCCAAGGTAGGAATGTGCCCCCTTGAACACCTCCACCGATGGGGTGCTCACTTCCTTTCCAGGGAAGTGTACAGGTTTTTGAATAGACACAAGTGCTATAAGATCCTTTCTAGTATCAGGCTGACATCAGATACCAGCATAATGGTAATATAGGTCATGGTGACAATACTAGTTACAGTGACAGTATCATAGTAGTATTTAGCATTAGTGTTATAGAGAGACCACAATAGCACATATTACATATAATACTAGTTATGACCAGAGCTCACCACATGTCTTGTCTAAAGCACTTAACGTGAACCGTCTCAACCATCCCATAACCACCAAGTCACCCTTTTCTCCACTTTACCGCTGAGGAAACCAAGGCTCAGAGAGGATGGATAATTTTCCTGAGGCCACAGACCTGGAGAGAGGCTGAGCTGAAATGAAACCCATGCAGCCCAACTCCAGAACCAGCTCCTAACCATTCCCCTGTCCTGTGGTTGCAACAAACGTCCCCGTGGTTCCCACCCACTGGTCCCACTGTCTCCTCTTCTGACTCTCCCTCCCGTGTCTATCCCTGGTGGCCTGGGGCTGCCTCTCCAGGAGGGTCCCCACTCCAAACTTTGCAGTTGCCAGGCCGTCTGCTCTGGAGTCTCTGCAGCCCTTTCTGCTTGCCTCCCTCTCAGCTGAAAAGAGCCCCTGGGACCCATCAGAACCAGCTTTTCCTGGCCCCCTCGGTAGCTCCATTAGGTCCAAACCTCTCTCTTATCCGCCCCCGTCCTCCCTAGCTCCAGCACAGGACCTCGCATGCAGCAGATGCCTAATGACATTCACGGGTATTGCTGCAACTCCCCAAGGCTGGGGGGTAAACTGAGGCTCACAGAGGCCGGAGGGAGCTGTCACTGGTGAGACCCCATTCACCTTAGATCTGACCAGCCCCAAATTTTCAGGGCGCTGTGAGGATCACCTCGGATCCCCGGGCCAAGCTTGGAAAGTAGGGAGTCACAGCTCATGTGGCAAATGAGAAATGGAACCTCGGACAGGTGCACCGACCTGCTTGAGGCTGGGCTGCCACATGTGTTAGCGAGGATTCAGAGACTTGCTGGAAGAGGGGACTGTGATCGGCTAGTGATGTCTGCCATGGATGGGGATTAGGGGTGGGGGGCTGCCAGCTACCTGCAACCTCAGGCCTGTTGCACGCTGGGCATTTTACACACTGCAGGCTCCCCAACACCCCCACAGAGAAGGCAGAATTTCCCCCATTTTACGTGTAAGGAAAGCTGGGTTCAGAAAGGGGCAGTGAGCTGCCCAGGGGCACCTAGCAATAGCTTCAGGGGTGGTTAAAGAGTCCACTTGATGACCCACACGACACCCTTGGTGTCTGGTGGGACAGTGTGTTTAGGAGGATTCTAAAGCTCAAAGGGAAAAGAATACAGTGATCAACTAGTAATGTCTGCCACGTGCAAGGGACTAGAGAGAACGACAGCCATGAAAAGCATCAGCCTTGGACTTCCCTGGTGGCGCAGTGGTTAAGAATCTGCCTTCCAATGCAGGGGGCCCAGGTTTGATCCCTGGTCAGCGAACTAAAATCTCACATGCTATGTGGCCAAAAAATAAATTAAAAATCAAAAAATTAAAAATCAATAAATAAATTAAATAAATAAAAACACCAGCCACAGGCAGGTGGACTGGGCTACAGTAAAACAGTGATTAATTAGTAATGCCTGCCACGGGTATAGGATGGGAAAATTGGGTTTCATTTGCCATGTCTGCCTTGGCATAGAACTGGAGAAAAAATTATCGGTTCGTGATGTCTGCCGACGGCACAGGTTCACGGGAAATGAATTGATTAGTGATGTCTGCCTGCTACAGGCCTGGGGCTGGAAAAATGGCAATTGATTAGTAATGTCTGCTACGAGCACAGCATAAGCAGGTTGGCTGCCTTCCTACACACCAACTTTGGGGTCTATCATCCCAGTTACCCAGGGAGGGGAAAAGGTGGTCCCCTCCCTGGGACACACCGCCAGGCTGAAGCTGAGTCAAGATCAGGCCCCAGGCCCCATGCAGCCCTCACCTTTCTTGATCTTGGGGGCTGGGGTGATGGAGCTGCCGTTGGTGCTGGCGGCCAGGCCCAGGGAGGACACAGGGAGCTTGGGCGAGGAGAGCATGCTGTGGGCCCCGCCCGGTGAGTAGGCGAAGAGGGAGCCCCCAAAGCTCTGGCGCCGGCCCTCCCTCCGGTTGCTGTCGATGGCTGCCTGGAGCTCATTGGGGTTGCTGAGGCCACGCTTCTCACACTCGTAGGGGTACAGGTACTTCATGTACCTGCAGGCAGGGGCAAGGGGACAGGATGGCACCTGGGATGCCTCTGGGGTCTGCATAAAGCCAAGCCCCGCTGCAGCACCAGCTCCTCAATCCCCATCCCACATCTCTGCCTGGAAGCACCCGGCAGCCCTCCAAGCCGTGGTCCTTGCCTGTGCTGTTCCCTCTGTCTCAATGCCTGTCCTGTGACATGTCCCCACCCCCGTCCCCACATCGACTACCTGCTATTCCTGCAACACTCAATTTGCATAGCCTCAGAGCCAGGACATTCCACCCTCCACCCTGTTGTCTGGCCTCCCCCCGCCCCCCCCCCCACTCCTCCCTGCCTTGGGTCCTTTCTGCCCGGGCGCCGCGGGAGGGCACTTACTGGGTGCGCAGCGTGAAGGCGGCACTGGTGATGGACGTGGGCAGGTTGAGGCCCTTGGTGATCTCCCGCCACAGCTTCTTGTTGATGACCTCCACCAGGCCGCCCTTCTCCGTCACCAGCACGTACAGCATGAACAGGTCAAGCACCTGTTTGGCCATGATGGGGATGCGGTTCACGGGCGTCCCTGCGGGGAGGGGGGGTGCCGTCACCTGGGGTGGTGCCCGACGGGTCGGTGAGCGCGGGTCCCCTCGGCATAGCTGACCTGGGGCGGCTCACTCTCTTGGGGGCCGTCCCGGACGCTGTGAGGGGTGGAGCAGCCTCCCTGCCCCACCCACTGGATGCCAGGAGAGGATGCCAGTGTTCCAGTGTCGGGGGCGGGGGGGGGGGGGGGGGGGGGGCAGGGTCGCCCGGGTGAGACCCCTGCTTCCGAGAGCCCTGAGGAGGCAGCTCTGCCTCAGTCTCTCCATCAGTGATCTGGCCTCATGCTGCTCTCACCTGGGTGGGTGACGGGGGAGCTGCAGGGCCAACCTGGGGGCCCAGCAGGAGAAACGCAGCCTTTGTTATTCCTCCTACAGACAGGACAGCTGCCAAAACAACTCTGCTGTGTTGGGGGCTTTGCAGTGGGGGAGGGAGGGCTTGATTAATCCACTTTGCAGCTTAGACACTAGGGAGGTGGGCCAGACCTGGGAGGGAGGGAGGGAGGGAGGGGGGGTGGCCCAGCCTCGGGAGGGGGCTCCTCCCTACAGACAGCCCTGCTCCCATCTTACACCCACCCCGATGCTCCAAGCCCCTGCACAGCCATCTCCCTGTCACCCAGAAGCCCCAGCTGTGGGAGCCCTTAGGTCTCAGCTTAGCCTGCCTGGCACCATCATGGCTGAGGGTGGAGAAGCCCCCACTTAAACCTCTCTCCCTGGCAGGGAAAGTATGGGTTTACTGTCTGTGGCCCCCACCTGCTGTCCTGCTCACATGGGGTCCCCCGGTGCCCAGCCTGGCATACAGCAGGTGCTCAATAAACAACAGGGAAGGTTGACGGCCCCCACCCCAGCCCTGGGGGCATGCTTGCCGCCCCTGCAGAGGTGGCAAAGGGAAGCTCCAGGGTGGGTTCCTGCTCCCTGCCCCCACCCTGGACAATGCCCTGTACCCAGGACCCTGCTTCCTGGTCCCCCCTCTACAAGCTGGACATCCCGGAACCACCTCCTGCCAACCTTGGCCACTGCCGGGCCCTTCCCGGGTTGCAAAATCCCCAACGAATGAAGACCTCCTGGAGGCGGTTGAGGAAGATGTGCCTCAGACCCCCACGCTACCCACTTCATTTTCCAGCCCAGGAAGGAGAGAGAAAAGCAACACCAGGTGTCAGCAGCACACCCAGCCCCACAGATGCGCCCACAGCGCCCACCTGGCCCACCCAGAACGCTGGTTTAGGCTCTGCATTGGGAAAAAGAAGGAATCACACCAAAGCTCCTCCTGGGACCCTGCGCCCTGGTTCGGCAGCCGGGCGACGGATGTTTATAGAAGGAGTGGGGCTGGGAGAGCACAGAGAGGCACTGATGGAGGCGGGCGGGGGTGGGGGGGCGATAAGGAAGGGCGGAGAGGTTGTCAAGGAAACCGCAGGAAGGTGGGGTGCAGGCAGGACCCCTCCTCCATGTCCAGCCCCCAGAGAATTCAGAGAGCTATCCAGTTGGAGGCTTTTACTTTGTGATGTGCGGGAAAGACTACTTTATTATGGGATGCAGGACATGGTATCCAGATTCTCAGCCCCAAAGCCCCCGACCCCAATTATAGAGGGGAGGGTTCAAGAGGAAGGTAGGGAAGAGAGGGCCTTGGAGCTGGGTTTTGAGGGTTGCATAGGAGTTTGTTGCTTCCTGTCCTCCAGGAGCACCTGGCTTGGTGAGGGAGACAGGGCTGGACACAGACCCTTGAAGACCTGTGTGGCCAGGAGCTGGGGGCCCCAGAGGACCCCAGCCTCATCACTCTGGGGCAGCTCACCATACTTCCTCCGTGCCTCCAGGACACCGGGAGCCCAGTCTGGGGCAAAATGGGTGGGCTCTGGGCCTGGGAGCTTGGAGCCCCATGGTCGGGGGAGGGGGAGTGGGGGGCTCAGGTAGGTGTGGACAGGATGATAAAGGGTGGGTCCATCTCTCTGACCACATGGGGGGGGCGGGGGGGGGGGCAGCAGGCCTGGCTGGGTCTGGATTCCTCCACCCCCGGCACAGGAGGAGTTAATGTGGAGGCCGCAGCCCCCTCCCCTTTCATCTCCTTCCCTTCCGGCCTGGGCCTGGTTGGGCCTGTGTTTACAGAAGCTGCTGGCAAGGAGGGGCGGGCAGGGGCCCTGGACAAAGAAGCCGCCTGGCTGGCCCCTGAAACAGTCATAGCGCATGCAGCTCCCCTGCCCGCCCCACCCACCCCCAGCAGCCCCGCCCCAGCCCCGCCCCTTCCTGCTTCTGTGGCTCAGAGGCCCTCTCCCCTCTCAGGCCTCAGTTTCCTTCCCTGAACAGTGGGGGTCGTGATAACCCTGCTGGGGGGGTGTGGGGGGAGGAGGTATCAAGGAAATGAGCCCCACACGCAGTGGGTGCTCCTGGGTCCCCTGGCTGGCTGGCAGCTCTGAGCTGAGGGAGGGCCCTGGGGACCCTCTGGGTGCCCTCCTCCCCCATCCTCCCTGGGCCTGGCTCACCCTGAATGCCCCCGACGCCCCCCCAGCGTCTGGGCCGTCCGTTTCCCCACCTGGACACCCACCCAGACCAGTCCCTGCTCCCCAGGCCTGGCCTCCGTCCCTGGTCGTCTCGCTGTTCTCAAGGCCGGGTCTGGCATCTGCCTCACCCCAGACCCCAGGGTGTAGGGGGATACAGGTGGCTTGGGCCTGGTACACTGTTGGCGCATAATAACTGTGGACCTGGCACTCAGCACATCTGGGGCACTGCCACACGGCGGGGAGTGTTGGTGGCCCACCTCACAGATGGGGTAACTGAGGCCCCAGGGGGGAGCAGGGAGGGGCCGGGACCCAAATCTCCCACCAGTGGTGGCAGGAAGGCCAGACTCTAGCCTGTGGGGAGCTTCTGTCCTGCCACCCAGCGTCCGCCCGCCTGCCTGCCTGCCTGGGAACGCAACCCTGCTCCCCAGACAGAGGCCAGCCCCGCTGCGGGGTATCCGGGGAGCCAGGATCTCAGCGCCCGGGTCTCAGCAGCAAGGGAGGAAGCCTGGACTGTCAGTTCTGGGTTGGGGCCCTGAGAGCACCCCCGCACCCAAGGACTTACCCCTCAGACCCTCAAGGCTGGGCTGTGTCTCCTGTCAGATACCCATGGCAGGATGGTGCCTCTTCTCTCAGACCTCCCCCGCCACCATGGCAGGGCTGTGTCTCCCCCCTCAGGCATCACTTGGATGCCTCCGGCCACGGAGAACTCACTCACAGCCTGGCTGACACACCTGCCCCGGGCAGTGGGCAGCAGGGCCCCCTCTCCTGCGTGCTCATATCTGGGACTTCCCGGTGGGCAGGCCTCACCTCGCTTCTGCATGAAGCTGAACAAGTCATCCAGGAACTCCTTCCTCTTGGGGTCCCCGTCCAGTTCGTAGAGCTGCGACGGCAGGGAGGGGATGGATTAGTTGGTGCCAGAGCTTGGGTGCGGGTGCCACGTCCACATGGCACGGAGGGCCAACCGAGGGGTCCCGGCCCCAGACCCCCGGCCCCCCACAGTCCAAACATCTCCTGAGGCCTGCCCCCACCACTATCAAACAAGGACCCTGAGGCACCTGTACTGGGGCGGCCGTAACAGCTGACCACACACTTAGCTTAAACCACACAGATTTATCCTCTCCTGGCTCTGGAGGCCAGCCGTCTGAGATCAAGGTGCGGCAGGGCTGTGCTCCCTCCAGAGGCTGGGGCGGGGGGCAGCTGGCGGGGATCCTTCCCGCCTCTTCCAGCTCCTGGGGCTCCAGGTGTCCTGGGCCTGTGGCTGCATCACCCCGGCCTCTGCCTCTGTCTTCACGTGGCTTCTCCCTGTGTCTCTGTGTCCAAATCCCCCTCTTCTTCTGGGGCATCACTCACTGGCTTTAGGGCTACCTCATCTCCACCCGTGACTAATCACATATGCAAAGACCTGATTCCCAAATCATGTCCCGTTCACAGGAACCTGAAGCTCAGACTTGAACATGTTCATTCTGGGGGGCACAATTTATCCCACCTAGACCATCGCCACCGTGAGGATGGTGGACGTCCGGTACGGTCCACTGAGTCACACGCGTGTGCTCCTGAGAGGTGGCCCATTTTGTAGCTGAGGCACAGAGGCAGGCCTGAGCCTGGAGTCAGGACTCTCGGGGACTCTCAGCCCAGGCTCTGTCCTGCGCACCCGCTGCCTGGGTTCACCAGTCACCGGGGTTGAGGAGAGGGCCTCGGTCTGGGCTATCAGCGGGGCAGGGGGTCCCCAGCCTCAACCCTCAGCTCCCAGGTGCCGGCAGGCAGGGGAAGCCGGCAGAGATAATTAGAGAGCAAAGTTGGGGGGGGGATTTGCCAAGGGGGGCAGTGCAGATAGCAGGCTTCAAATTAAGCTTTGGGGAATGCAGTCCCCATGGCCACCTGGACACAGAGCAAGCGGGACTGTGTGGGGCCTTGAAACCACCAATTAGTCCCGGCTGAGACAATCGGTCATCAGGGCCCAAGAACACACTGGTGCCCAGCTCCTGCGGTATGGGACATCCCCGGGCCTGGGGAGGCAGGGTCCTCGGGTTGGCTACCCCTCAGCCACCTCGCCCCTCTCTGGGCCTCACTTTCCCCATCTGTGTAATGGAGAGATAGTGGGGCACGCAGGGTACAGGCCGGGGGGGGCGGTGGCGGCTGCCAGGAGCCCAGACCTGGGTGGTCGAGGCCGGGCCTTTGTCTCCACCCTGCCAGAGGCCGGCTGGCCAGCTGCATTCCTGCACTGATTTATGGTGGCCAGGGAGGCCCCGTTTTTCCCCCTGCCTGCGGGGTGTGGGGCCTGCAGGTGGACCTTCCCGTGGGCGTGCACCCGCCTGGGCCGCCTCCACTGCCCCTGCCCCATCCTCATTCCCCCTGCCCGCACGGCCCCCAGCACTGTGTGCGCCCCTCGGCCCCTTCATCAGATCCCCATGATTCACAGCCTGGTCCAGTCTCCTGTCTGCCGGCCCGGCTGGAACGTCGGGGATTTTGTCTGTTCTGTTTTCAAAGTCTAAAATGGGGCTGAGCACACAGCAGCTGCTTAATAGATGCTCGTTGAGTGAACCCTGATTTTCTCGGCCGCAACGTGGGCCAGGCTGGGCACAGAAGATCAGAGAGACTTGTGGGGAATTGCCCTCAAATACCCATCCACCCGGAACCTCAGGATGGGACCTGATCTGGAAATAGGGTCTCTGCAGATGACATTAGTTACGATGAGGTCCCACAGCAGGGTGACTGGTGTCCTTATGAGAGGAGGAGAGACGTAGAGACACATGGGGAAATAGAGGCAGAGATTGGGGTGACGCCTGGAGCCCCCAGAAGCTGGAAGAGGCGAGAAGGACCGTCCCCTGGAGCCTGAGTCACGCCCAGCCATCCCCTGGCCCCAGACGTCAGTTCTCCAGAACTGAGAGTAAATCCCTGTTGTTCTAAGCTGCCCAGTCTGTGGTCATTTGTTATGGCCGCTCCAGGAAGCTCACCGGGGACCACCGAACCTCAAGCCCTTCCTGATGAGGGGGCGACATCTCCTCTCTTGAGATCCCGACCCTGGTGGAGGGGGGTCCACCCGGCATGAAGCCCTTCCTGGGCCCAGCTCCCACAAGAGATCACAGTGCCCCTCCTGCCTCAGTTTCCCCATCTTTCAGAGACAGGGGGTGATAAACACAATAGCTTCACCCTGAGCTCCTGGAACCATCAGGACTCCCGTATTCCAGGTGGGGAAACTGAGGCTCAGGGCAGAGAACAGCTGCTGGGCAGAGGTGGGCTGGCTTGGTGGGGGGCCGTTAACTCCCAGGCCAAACGGTGGGCGGGCTGCCGTGGCGCGGCCAGCGAGGCCATAAAGGGGGTGGGCAGGCTGCCGACAGAGAAGGAAGAATTAATGGCTGTTGCTGTGGGCAGCCAACAACAAAGACGGGCAGTAAAGGCCGCCCCAGCTATATGGGGCTCTGGGCCCAAGTTCCGCACCCCTGCAGGGTGTGTCCTGCCCTGGCCAGCCGGCTAGGGCTGCCCACCAGGCCTCAGGGACGGGGGAGCTGGGGGCGGTGTCCAGGCTCCCCTCGTGAGCCCCTGGGCCCGTCTGCCTGTCCTCACAAGGCTCTCAAGCCACACAGCTGGGCCACAACAGATCCTGAGCCACACCCAGGCCTCGGGCCCACCTGGGCCCTCTGGCTGAATCCCTGACCCTTTCTGGACGGACCAGGAGGCACTGTCATACCCCGAGCTGCAAACCCAGGCTGGAGGTTGGGCAAAACCTCAGGAAACACCCCCGCCTTGGGCTGAGGCCCCAGATAAACTGCCCCAGTCTCCCCTCCCCGGAGCCTGATTTCCCCGGGGCCACTGGGCGCTCTGATCACGGGGCCACCTCCACCTCCCGCCAGTTCTGAGGACACCCCGCCTCTCTGCGGCCACGCGTCCCAGAAGACCTGCCAGGGACGCTCCCAGCTGACCTCTCACCAGCCTTCCCGCTGCTTCTCAAACCCGCCAGGGGCCGCGGTCCCCCCTCCAGGCCTTTGACCTGGCAGCTCCTCTCCTGGAATGCCGTCCTGGCTCTGTCCTAGCTCTGTCCCCGCGGGCTTCCCCGTTGTCGCCCAGGTCTCTGTTCCCACGTCGCCCTGGAGAGAAGCCCCGCGTGCCTGTGCTCTCACTTGGAGCACATGCACCGATTACAGGCGACTCTCCTATGTACCCCATTCCCCCGCACCACCAAGCCGCATGGGTTGACACACTGGTATGGTCTCCTGTCCACCTGCCCCGGCAGGGTGTTTGGGATTTTGTCTGCTTGGTCGCCAGGATCTAGAATTGGGCGCCCAGCAGCTGCTTCATAAATGCTCGTTAGGTGGACCTTGATTTCTCCGAGCAACGTGGGGGTGGGAACCCCTATCCTTTCCCAAACCCGAGATGTGTCTGTGCACAACCCACACTTCGGGCCACCTGCGTCCTGGCGTCGGGCAGACAAGGGTCTTGGGGGCACTTGGGAGTCTGCCCTGCTGGGTTCACAGCCTGTCCTCCCCAAGCCACATCTGTGAAGGCGGTACAGAACCCCGAGGATGTGGGTGTGGATGTGCGGGCCCGGGCTGGGGGCTCCCACAGAGGCTCCCAAGCACACACCTCCCTTCCCGTTTTCCACCTGCTGGGCGGGGTCACCGGGACAGGCCCCTCCGCCGGTCTCTGCTGTGGCTGGGCCCCTACCCAGTGACGGAGGGCATCCATCCGCTAGTTACCAAGGCTGGACTGCCCGCGTGTCCATCTTCCCCTCCCCGGCACCACCCACTTCACAGACGGGAAACTGAGGCACAGACCAAGCAGAGCCAAGCCCCCACCCCTGCTGAGCAGCCAGAGGGGCCTTCCCGGGCAGCCCGGGAGAGACTCTCCCCCGCCTTACAGTCTCCCATGGCTTCCCATTGCCCCCATCGAGGATCCCACTTCCCCTGCGGTCACTACTGGCCTGTCACCTCCTTGCCCTCACCTCCCTCTGCTCGGCCCCCTTGGGCCTTGTCATGCTTTCTGAGCAAAAGCCACAGGCCCTCACCTCAGGGCCTTTGCACCTGCTGCTCCCTCCTCTGGAATGCACTTCCCCGGATCTCCGCAAGGCTCCCTCCTTCCCCTCCCAGCCCCTCCTCACCCTCTGACCCCGGCCTCTGCCTCAGTTTCCTTTGCAGCAAAGGCGCCACCCAGCCTCATGCCACACATGGATTTCTCAGTGGACCCTCGACCGCGTCGGGAGGATGATGAGCGCAAAAGGCCACCTGCCTCGCTCTGGGCCCAGCCCAGGTGGGAGGGGGAGGCTGGTGGGGAGAGGAGGGGGTCCCCGGAGGGACCCCGCCACCCACCCCTCCACAGAGGGTGGAGGGGACAGTCTGCAAGGAGGAAGCAGATAAAGCAGGACAGGCTCCGGGTCAGGGAGTGGGCGGGGGAGGCGGGGGAGGGGCCAGGGAGGCAAAGTGAGATAACCTCCCCTCCCCCAGGTGCGCGAGGGGCAAACAGGAAATTCTTGTTTGTGGCGAAAGGTGAGCATTTTCACTACCACCAGCTTCGAGGAGCTCCCAGCCAGGTCAGCGGGTTGTGCTGCGGACCAGGCCTCGATGGCCCCCGGGGTGGGGCCCCCTCCCCCGAAGCCGCCCTGCGGGCACAGCGGACCCCTCGGGAGCCAGGGCACCACGCATGCCCTGGGCCCACCTGCCAGCCTGAAAGAGGAGGACAGGCCCGTGGCCTCCATCAAACCGCGAGGGGGGACCTGGTGCAGGGGGGAGGGGCGCCCCCAGGGCCGCCCACACGCGGGAGACCCCTCCCTGGCACCGTGTCCCCAGCTCCAGCCTGCACGGGCCCAGGGCGGCGACCAGCCCAAGGCCGAGGGGCCCCAGCTGTAAAGAAAGCACCCGCTCCAGGGCCCCCAGGAGGAACTTTGCCCCCTTAATGGTGTCCGCTCAGCCCCCCTCCCGACACCCAGGCGGCTCCAAAGTCCGCGGGGCCCTACCTCGGATGCAGGAGGCCACTGGGCGGCAGGGGGACTCCAGGAGTGAGGCCGTGTCCTTGGACGGCAGATACAGGGACAAAATCAGGAGAAACCGGGAGCGTTCGGGCGACCGGCGACCCCCAGCCCCAGAGAGGGACAACCTTGTCCCTGGCAGCCACCAATGTGGCAGGGAGAGGCCCACAGCTGGGAACAGGTAGAAAAGGCCCCCTCGTGGTTTTTTTCTTTTTTTTGGCCCCACCGTGTGGCCTGTGGGATCCTAGTTCCCCGACCAGGGATTGAACCCGGGGCCCCTGCAGTGGAAGCCCCAAGTCCTAACCACTGGACCGCCAGGGAAGTCCGGAAAAAGGCCCGTTTTTGCACTTGTGTCCAATACGGCTCATATGGGCAACCAGAGAAGGATGGCTCCCCCCACGGCCAGAACGGCAGGAACAGACACCGTCCATGTGTGGGGACCATGGGGACCCCAATGGAACCCCGGCCCTCGGAGGGGGTCTGGGAACGGACAAGGATGAACGGCGGAGTGAGGCGTCAGGCACGGCTGGCGCCGCCCGGGAGCCGCAGGGCCTTCATCTCACCTACCTGGTCCTGGATCGTTCAAAGAAATATTTATGGAGGTGAAAGTCACGTAACACAGAATTCACCATTTTAAGGTGAACAATTCAGTGGCCTTTGGTGCACTGAACATTGTTCTGCAACCACGACCCCTATCTAGTTCCAGAACATTCCATCATCCCAGAGGAAGCCCCGTCCCCATCAGGAGTCACCCCCCTCCCCCTCCCCAGCCCATGACAACCAGGAACCCACTCTCTGTCTCTGCGGATCTGCCTGTTCTGGACGTTTCCCATCAGTGGAATCACACACTGTGTGTCCTTCTGTGTCTGGCTTCTCTCACTGAGCATCGTGTTCTCAGGGTCCGTCCACGTGGTAGCGAGTGTCGGGGCTTCACCCCTTTTCACGGCTGAGTGATGCTCCCGCGTGTGGATGGACCACATTTGTTTATCCATTCGCCACTGATGGGCATTTGGGTTATTTCCATTTTTTGGCTATCGTTACCAACCTCACTATTTCTATATTCTTTGCGCTTTGGACAAGAACTGATTCATTGTAACTCCTGTAAGCAAAGTGAAAGTGCACTGAAAGAGCAGAGAAGCCCGCACAGCTGGTTTTTATCCCTCAACGTCCCCCCACAGAACACCCAAGAACAATAGGATGACACTTCCTCCTTGCAGCCCCCCAGGGTGGAGAGTCCGGGGAGCTTTTAATCTTTACATCGAGGTCAGGCTGTGTCTCCCCTGCTCCGAGGAGGCCCCTGACTCCCTGCTGCTGTCAGAAGAAGCCAGGCCTCCTGCCTGCCAGGCTGTGGTCCTGGCCCCCCAGATGCCTGCACCTGGTCCCTCCCCAGCACTGGTCCCTCGCTGCTCCCAGCCTGCTCCTGCCCGGGGCCTCTGCATTGCTGGTCCCCCCACCTGGCTCCCCCTCCTGGCGGCCCCACCCCAGCTGATAAAGCCCCTCCTCACATTATCGGGCCCTGGGAGGCCCTGCGCCCCATGACTCAGCGCTGGCAGCCGTTACCCAGGTGGGCAGGGGCTGGGTCCCTGGGGGCCAACCAGCCTCCCCCATTCACAGAAACGCCCACGCGCAGGGCTGGGGGACGGGACGGGGCAGGGCACGGGTGGGGCGGGGGCGGCCCCCACATCCCCCACGGCCCCTCCCCTCGTGCCCACTGAGGCGGCCAGGGGCTTCCGTGCGGGTCTTGGTCCGGCACTGGTGCCGCCCCACTGTAGCCCCGCTGTAACCATCCTCTTCCACAGCCCAGCCCAGAGGGTGCGCTCCTGCCCCTTCTCGCCCCCTCCCCAGAGACCCCGGGGCAGGGACAAACGGATGGATGGATGGACGGATAGATGAAGTCTGGCGCAGGGAGGCCGGGTGGGGCGGAAGCACCCGGAGTCTGGAACCCTCCCTGTCAAGCCCTCGGGGCTGCGGCCAGGTCAATCCATCTTGCGGCCGTGACTGAGCACCTTCTGTATGCTTTTTTTTTTTCCTGGGCTGCACGACACTGTTTGCGGTGCACGGCTTGCGGGATCTTAGTTCAAGGGTTGAACCCGGGCCCACAGCAGTGAAAGTGCAGAGTCCTAATAACCACTGGACTGCCAGGGAATTCCCAACCTTCTGTATGTTAAGGCCCGTGTTGGATGCCCAAGAGACACCCAGACAACCCTTGGGAGCCCCAGGCCTGCGAGGGGGACAGCAGGAGTCACACACGGGCAGGGGGAGGTGGTGAGGGAGGGGGGCGTCTTTGGAGCCGGCCATCCCTGCGGCAGGATGGGGGAAGGGCAGCCTTGCTTGCTGCTGCACACAGTAGGGGCTTAATCAGTGTTCACCGGGCGACCTCAGGCTCTTCCCACAAGTGCCCTCCTGGCGCACCTGACCCCTGAGGCCACCCACCCCCGCCAGACGCAGGGCCACATGGCCCTTTCATTTCCCGTCAGCGCTCCAGGGCTGCAGGGGCCCCCACCGGGCCTGCAGGAAATTGGGGAAGTGATTCTGGGCCAGGCAGAAACATCTGCCAGCTTGGCCAACCCCCACCCCCCCAACCAACCAGCATGTGCCCCCTCTCCGAAAAGACACGGCACCCCCCCCCCACCACGGAACAAATACTAATAAAGGTTCAGGAAACAAGTCAGAGAGCCTGACCATGAAGCTGACGATTAAAGGCGCTTCTTCCTGGATTTCCAGGTGGTGAGGTTCCGGGGAAGTGCCCTTGTCTCTGGGTCAACCTTTCATGTAATTGGGGTCTCCTGGAGCCTCAGTCTTCCCACCTGTGAAGTGGGCAGGGTGCACCTGGGTCCTCCAGGTGGGGGACGAGGGAACCATGGGAGCAGATTGCGCAGAGAGAAGAGTCTGGCTCCAGGAAAATGGGTGGGGGGTTGGGGGGCAGGGAGGAGGAGCCACCTCGGTGGCAGGACAAGGCTTGTCACCCGCCAGCTCCATGTCACAGCTGGGGATGCCAGCAGGCCCAGCACTGAGGACGCACTCAGGATGGGGAACCATGAGGAGAAACTTCTAGGAAGGCAGCTGCCCTGCGGCATGCAAACGACATGCAAATCCGGGCGGGCCGCCTCCCATCCACCTGGGAGCCCCCACCCACAGGCCTGGCTCTGAGCAGACTGCTATCTGCATGGGAGCCCATTTCACAGACGGGGAAACCGAGGTGCTGAGAGAAGGCCGCAGAGCTGCACTCGAACCCAGTACTGAGCCCCTTGGTGCCTCTGGACCACCTCAGAGCCTTGTGGGGCTGGGGGTGGGACCCTGCCCGAGACCGCCTGGCAGTCAGGGGGCACCGGGCAAATGCTTTGGAGTCAGACAGCCAAAAATCCAGAATCTTCTCCCTCTTCATTCCCTCCCTCCCTCCCGCCAGCAATTACGAACCCGATGTTGCATGCTGCTCTCAGGGCGTTTCGTTTGGGGGTTCCAGGCCCCCAAAACCCAAGGACGATTGTCTAGCTGCCACTTAGCTGCTGGCTCAGGGTTCTGAGCCTGGCGCCCGGGGATTAAAACTCCTACCATGGGGTTTCTTCTGAAAGGAAGCAGCCCTGTTTCCCTGCAGAAGAGCCGCCGGCAGCGGGGAAAGCACCAGAAGGGACTCTCCTAGCGGTCCGGCTGTGCGTGAAGATCCACCTGCCCGGGGAGCGAGGGCCCCGTCACTCCCAGCCCGGCTTCGCGGGACGGAAGTGCAGTAGCATAAGAGAGCTGATTGCTGCCCCTCCCTGGCTGTGCTGACCGGGTCCCCACCGTCCCCGGGCCTCCCCCAGACAGCACAGGAAGGAAGGGGGGTGCTTCCCGCCTCCCGCCCAGGAGTCAAGAGGAAGGGGCCCTGGACGGCTCAGGGCTGGGGGTTCCCGCCCAGCACACCTGCAGGAGCCCCTGCCAGACTCCAGGCCGACGGTAAAACAGAACCTGCCCGCGGCGGCCAGCGGGCTCAGGTTGCCAACAAACCCGCCCGCCGACCGCAAGAGGGGGACTCTGCTCCTGGAACATCCCGCCGCCCAGGGAGCAGCTCCTGCAGGGAATGAGGAGGACAGACGAGACCCACGCTGGGCACCCGGGGGCCGAGCTGGTGCCCACCACGCCCGCTCTCCTCCACCAGGACCCTCGGTGACCGGTAACCGACAGTGATGACAACAGAACACCAGCTCGGACACTGCCCCTGTTTTCCAGACGGGGAAACGGTGCCCAGAAGGGGGGCGTCAGGAGCAGCTACCACCCGCACCCCAGCTTGGCTGGGCTCCCCCCAGACGGCAATGGCATCGAAGAAAAGAATAACCCTCAGGAAAAAAAAAAAAAAGAATAACCCTCAGGGGCTCCCTGGTGGGCCAGCGGTTAGGAACCTGCACTTCCACGGCGAAGGATGCGGGTCCAATACCTGGTCAGGGAACTAAGATCCCGCAAGCCGCGCCCCAGAGGTGCCCTCAGGCCCCACTTCTCGTCCAAGAACTGGGCACCCTGTTGGTGGATGCGTGCGCCAGCTAGAGGACACAGGGCGGGGCCGGGCGGGCCGTCGGCCGGGAGAGGGTGGCAGCCAGGCCCACGCATGCCGTCCGCTGGGCACTCACGGGAAAAGGGCAGCTGGGAGTAATTACAGGGTGATGGGGGCAGGTGGGCAGATGAGGGTGGAGATCGGAAAGAAGAGAGGAAAAGGACAGAGGGTCCGTCTGTCCCCGGCCAGGTTCCAGGCCCGGCTCCCCCATGCCAGGCAGGGTGGCCTGGGGGAGTCACACGAGTTCCAGCCTCTAGCAAGGCCCCAGGCCCAGTCAGAGCCCCGTGGAACAACATAACGGGGCTCGTCCTAAAAGGGGGGATAAAGTAAAGAAGGAAGGGCTTCCCTGGTGGCGCAGCGCTTGCGAGTCCGCCTGCCGATGCAGGGGACACGGGTTCGTGCCCCGGTCCGGGAAGATCCCACATGCCGCGGATCAGCTGGGCCCGTGAGCCACGGCCGCTGAGCCTGCGCGTCCGGAGCCTGTGCTCCGCAACGGGAGAGGCCACGACAGTGAGAGGCCCGCGTACCGCAAAAAAAAAAAAAAAAAAAAAGAGAAGGAGCGGGCGGCCCACCCCGACCAGAGTTGGCAGCCCCTGGGGCTGGGGGCGACCCCCTGGGTAGGGGCCTCACAAGCCCAGAGGATCCACACTGGAAGCCATGGGGTGGTGGGCTGGGGGACATAACCTAACAGGGCAGAGGCTGGGGTGGCCACGGGGACCCTCAGAGACCCCTCACGGGGCAGAAAGAGAATGTGACACAGCCCCAGGGCCCACGGCCACTCCAGCCTGGACAGAGATGCCCCACCTACCCCCAGGGACAGTAGCAGGAGGCACACCCCCGCCTTGAGAGAACCCCGGGCCCCGCCCAGACAGACCACATGGCCCTCCCACCTGGACCTCTACGTGGCATGGACCCGGGTCTGCCCCATGGCTGCACACGGACCCTCCCAGCCCTGTTTGGACGCACGCTCCCACCCCGACACGTGGACCCTCAGCCCTGCCCAGACCCAGCAGGTCCCACCACCTGGCGTGGTCTCCAGGCGCATATGGACACACCCGTCCGGCCAGACTCAGACACACAAACACAGACACACCCTCGTCCACTGGCTGGCTCTCAGATAATGGCCCCAGACGGCCCGCCCTCGGCCGCTGCACCCGCCCGGCCCCCACTGCCACGTGGCCACTTCTGTCTGCTTTGTTCACAGGTGCATACCGGGTGCCCAGAACGGGGCTGGTACACAACAGGCGCTCCACACATGCCTGTGGAAGGCCCAGACTCAGACACACACGCACACGGGTGCCCAGCCCGGCCTCTGCGCCATAGAGCAGTCCCATGACCCCGTGGACCACACGGTCGGGGTCCCCTAAGGAGGCCCCACGGCCGGGCAGGCTCCCTGAGAATCTGCCCGGCATTGCTGAGCCCCAAGGATCAGGGACCCAAAGCCCTCACTGGAGTTTGTATTCATTTCCTGGGGCTTGGCACAGGGGTTTTTTCTTACACGGCTCTGGAGCCCAGACATCCAGAATCCAGGTGAGGCAGGGCTGCGCTCCCTCCAGAGGCATGGGGGAGGGTCCTCCCTTCCTCGTCCAGCTTCTGGGGGCCTCTGGGCTTGTGGCTGCATCACCCCAGTCTCTGCCGCCAACGTCACACGGCCATTTTCTGTCTCTGTGTGTCCCTCCTCTATTTCTAAGGGCACTGGTCACCCTCCTCCACTGTGGCCTCATCTTAACTGCATCACACCTGCAAAGACCCTATTTCCAAGCAAGGTCCCGTTCTGAGATTTTGGGCAGACGTGCCCATTCGTGCCCCCCGATAGGTTTCTTCCTGGAATTAGGGTTTCATCTGTTTCTTGCTCATTGTCTGGAAGGCGGGGGTGGCGGCAGGCGGCGCTGACTCTGTGTCCGCCGCACCCCTCGGCCCCACGAGACCCCCGCCGGCCCTGACGAGGGGCACGGCTGCGTCCCGAGCTGGGGTCTTCAATAGGCAGATTGGTTACCGTTTAACCCCGTGACCCCCAATTGTCCTCTGGCCGAGCGCAACTGGGCGAGCAGAGGAGGGCGGGCCGGCCCCGCCCCCACGTGTGCCCACCCACAGCCCACAACCCCAGGGGCCCCCGGACCCTCCCGGAGCGGTGGATGGCGTCTGCAAACGGGGTCGCTGGGCCTTCCAGAGGGTCCGGGATGCCCCTCCAGGTCACCACAGGGGGTGCTGGCTCAAGATCAGAAGGCTCGGTGGGTTGAAGGGTCTTTGTCTCAGGTGGGGAAACTGAGACACAGAGCAGGTGAGCCCTGCTCAGCACCCCCCGACTGCACCTCTGGATCAGACAGGGCACACCCCTGTCCGAGATCACACAGCACGTGAGGGGAGGAAGGGATGTAACTTGGCGGTGGGACCCCCTGCAGCCCCTGAGGCCCTGGTCACACCTCGCGGCTCCCTGGGGCTGCGTCAGCAAGGCGGCTCGGGAAGCCACGCGGACGGGCGCGGGCAGCTGACCTGTGCCCGGGCCGCCGATTCAAGCCACTGACTGGGGCAACGTGACTTTCTGGCTAACGGTTAATGGGCCCCACCGCACGCTCAAGATTCCCAAGACACGGGGCCAGCAGGGCCGGCGGGGGGGGGGGGGGGACGCAAGGCTCACACACGGACACACGTGCACACACACACGTGTGTGCTTGCAGACCCACAAGCATACAGCCATGTGCACACAAAACAGCCACGGGAAAGGGTCACCTGTCATCCACCGTACAGACGTGTGGAACAGGCAAAGCGCTGGGATCGACACACTCGGATACACAAGCTCAGCCACCCAGACCCCAGGACACACTCACAACACGTCCACACATGCCAGGGCCAAGTCGTACGGGGGTGCACGCAGACGTGCACAAACACTCCAGAAACCGGGACACACAAGCAGGCGCCTGAGGGGACAGATACACGAGACACTGCAGATGGGTCCACGTGGCCCCAGACCATGCACAGACACACGGGAGCCACGCCGGCACACGCGTGGCCACGGACACCACGGGGGGCCCAAGACGCCCCCAGAGCCCCGGCTCTGCAAACAGACACCGACACGCACGGGGCCCTCCAGACGGGAACCCCCGGCCCACAGGGACCCCACGCAGCCACCACGTCCCCACGCACACGCGCTCGCCCACGTCAGCGGGCTGGACCCCCCGTGCACCCCACGCCCGCCGGGCACCACGTCCTCCGGCACCATGTGTGTCATTAGAAAGCGTGGGGAGGGGCCGGGCGCTTGGCGGTGGCCACCGGGGTGGGGAGCAGCGGTGGGCGTGGGGGGCCAGGCCACAGCGGCAGTGACCCCTCGGCGGCGCCGGGGCCAGATAAGGCTCTTCCGGCTGAGTCAGTGTGGTTCCCAGGGCTGGCACGGGTGGGGGCACGGTGCCAGGGCTGCAGGCGGCATCCTCCCCACGCCCGCCACGGCCCATCTGGCTCCACGCCAGCGGCCGCAGCGGCTTTGATGAGGTGGGCGCTGTCCCAGGCGGGCAGAGCTGGGCTCCCGGGGGGTTTCCTGGCACCGGTCCCGCCCCCAGCACGGGGCCCGGGGACCCTGGCGCCCCAGGAAGACGCTCGGCGCCAGAGCTGGCCTGCAGGACCCATGGGCCTGGGCCCAGCCCACGCTGCCCCAAGCGAACCGGCTCAACGTCACTGGGCTCAGAAGCCAGTGCCTGACCTCCAGCCTGTGTGCCCAGAACACACTCCACCAAAAAACTCTCCTCCTCCACCCTGGTCCCACAGCACCGGCTGTAGCGCTGGCCTCTTCCACTCCTGCCTGGACTGTGGAGCCCAGAAGGGTTCTCCCAGCGTCCCTCTCCCTCCCCCAGCACTAAACCATGCTAAGGCCCCCCTCTGAGCCCCCCTTTGCTTTGCCCTAATGTCTGCCCACCCCTACCCCTCCCACTTTATGTTCCAGCCACGCCGTTCCAAGATGCAGGCCCTAACCCTTCTCTCTCCATCTGGCCAACTCTTACATGTCCTGCAAAGCCCCAGCTCCAAAGCCCATTCCTCTGGGCAGCCTTCCCTCTGGCTCAGCCCTGACTCTTCAGGGCTGAAGTACGTGTGTCCCTCTCTGGGCCCCCAGCCTCTGGGGGCTCCCAGGTAGGATGAAGAAACCATCTGCCACCTCTTCCCGGAGTCCCGGCAATTCCTGCTCCCTAACCCCACCCCATTCAGCCCCAAGCAACCCTCACGAGCCCAGAGATGTTCACTGCAGTGTTGTTTACAACAGGGAAACAGGAAAACAGACCAGCGTGCTGGTGTCAGCTCCACAAGGGAACCCGCAACGGCTAAAAAGAACTCGGCTACTTGAAACACTCTGATGAAACAGACAGATGCAGAGTGAAAATTATGAGAAAAAACGAGAAAAGCAGTACGTCCAGCTCAGCGTTTGGCAGATCCTGGCAGACCCCCGAGAGACCACACTTCGATACCTTACGCGTCACATTTCTGTGTAAATGGACAGAGAAAGGCCTGGGAAAACCGTAGCTGCTGCCAGCTAGGTCACAGAGGGGGCTGGCAGGCCTCAGGCCTCACTGGAATCCCTCCCTTTTTATCCCCCACCGGAATGGTGTCAAGTGTCACTTCTGGCATCAAAAAAGGACTTTAAAAATGTATATATGTGTACCTTCCATAATTTAAAAAAATCGAAGTGAGGCGAAAGGAGCAGAAAAAAAAAACCCCCAAAATGTGACCCCGGCCTCCTGCTGAGGATGCATCTGAGGCCCAGGGCTTCACCCCAAGTTGCTTGAACCCATTTCCGGGGCCACACACGCTGGGGTGGAGGAGGACACCCACGGGAATTCAACAGGCCCCAGGAGGCCCAGGGAGGGGAGAGGGGATGGGCGGGGTCCTTTCCTGCCTGGGGGCCTGTGTGTCCAGGCACCGGGTCCTGACACCCTGCTGTTGGGCCCTGGACCAACCGCCTCCATTTCAGACGAGGAGGGCCACCCGGGCTCCCCCGAAACCTGCAGCCAGGGGGGCGTGCCCCCTGCCCCTCACCATCTGTCCACTCCTCCAGTACACCCTGGGGCTGAATCCCAGCTCTGACACCTCCCCCGTGTGACTGTGGGCAAAGCTGCCTGACGGCTCTGTGCCTCAGCTTCCCCAACTGTACGACGGGGCAAACGCAGCGCCCCCCGCCTCACCACGAAACGAAGGTACACGAGACACACGCGAGACGCTCCACCTGCCGCCTGCGCGCAGTTGGGCGACAAATACCACCTAGAACCGTCATCTCTATACCTCTGAGCTCATTTACAAGTTGTGGGGAGCAGACACGACCTTGGAGAGGAGGGAAAATAATGATCCCGACCTTTAATGCAAATCGGAACCACAGTGACATTGCACGCCACCCCGCCAGGACGGCTGGAACCAAAGTCCTAACCACAAGCGTCGGAGAGGACGTGGAGAAACTGGAACCTTCGTGTGGCTGGCGGGGATGCAAAATGGAGCGGCCACTGTGAACAACAGCTCCTCAGGAGGTTAAACACAGAGTTACCACATGACGCAGCGCCTCCACTCCTGGGTACGTGCCCGTGAGAACTGAAAGCACGCGTTCACGCACAGACTTGTACACGCACGTTCACAGCAGCCAAAGGGAGAAACGATCCAGTATCCGGGGGTAGAAGAATGGGTAAATAAAGTCCAGGATATACATGCGTAGAATGGAACATCACTCAGCCACAAAGAGGGGTGAAGCCCTGACACTCCCACTACGTGGACGGAGCCCCAGAACACGATGCTCAGGGAGAGAAGCCAGACACAGAAGGACACACAGGGTGTGATTCCACGGATGGGAAACGTCCAGAACAGGCAGATCCACAGAGTCAGAGAGTGGGTTCCTGTTTGTCAGGGGCTAGAAGAGGGGGTGGGGGTAAGAGCTAAAGGGTACATTTTAAAAGGTTTATTTTTGAGGTGATGAACATGTTCTAAAATTGACTGCACAACCCCGTGAATGTACGAGAAACCACCAAATCGCGCTTTCGACAGCTGAATTATGTGCTAGGTGAATCTTGAGTCAATAAAGCTGTCAATAAAAACCCCGGCGTTTGAATCATCGAAGCTACAGCTTCAAATGCTTAAGTGGCTGAAGCTCTGCAGTTAAGACTCCGCTTGCTTAAAATCCCACGGTGGCACAGCCCTGCTGGTAACAGGAAACCACCAGGATTTCACCAGGGTGCCATGCCTGGTGGCCGCAGGCTGAGATCCTATTCGCTCCCCATGACACGCGACGATCCCAGCCAGTGCTGGCCTCCACCAGCTTGAGTCCCTGGGGCCCCACGGCAGCGAGGTTCCAGGCTTTCAAGGAAAGATTCCGTGGCCCTGAGCCCGCTGCTCCCGGCCCCTCCCCAGCCTGGCTGCCCCCCAGACCCTGTAGCCGGCGGCAGAATTTCACGGCTGTCGAGGGTTTTCGGGCGGAAGTCAGGCCTGGGCCCTGCCAAGACCGGGGAGGAAGAGGCAGTGATGGTGCCAAGCAGGCGGCCGGCCGGCCCGGCTGCCACGTGCCAGGAAGGGGGTGGGGCAGGCGCCAGAGTCAACACAGCCCCCGACATCTGCTGGGCTGGCTGAGCCCAGGCCACTGTTGACACTGGCCGCACAGATGCCTGGCCGGCTGGGCGGGAGGGCAGTGCTGGCAGCTGGACCTGGCACAAACAGGCAGGCGCAGGATCCTGGCGCTGCAGGGCAGCCCCCCGCCTGCCCACAACTTCCCTCAACCCCCACCGTCTTGGAATCCAATTCCATCCCCCGCAGGGCCCAGCCGGGCGGCGGCGTCTGGCCTCCACACACAAGCCAAGCTGCATCCTACCCCGGGGCCTTTGCACGGGCTGTTTCCTCTGCCTGCCGCACCACCATCCCTCAGTGTGAGGGCCCAGCTCCTTCTCCGACCGGGCCTGGAGCAAGTGCCACATCCCGAGAGGCCTCCCCGCATCCTCAGCTGGATGCCAGGTCACGTCTCCTCACCCCTTCCTCCCCGTTTGTTTACGGACCTCCTCTGAGTCCAGCAGGGGAGCTGTGTATCCAGTAGGCGCTCTGTAAGCATGAGACTGACTGTGTGACCTGGGTTCCCTGGACCCCTTGGGCCTCAGTTTCCCCAACCGTGCCCTGACCCTGGGAGTCCTCGAGACATCATCATCGTGTCCAAAGACTAGCGGGACAATGGCTCCTGGAGGCCCTTTGTTCCTGATGGGCCGAGGGGGCTTTGCGGCCAAGACACCTGATCCCTGGACTCCGCCTGGCCTGGCCACCCAAGCCCCGTCTCCCGCCAGTGTTGGGCCACGCAGCAGAAGCTGCTGGGCGGGGCCGGGGCTACCTGTCGACCCCCAACCCCACAGGGGCTGCGGCCTTGTCCCTTCCTCTGGCCTGGCCGTGACCCTGTGAGGCAGGGGGTGGGAGGTGTCTGGCTCTGGTCCCCAGCCTGGGGCTTCCTGATGGTTGGACTCAGGGCAGATGGCAAATATTCGGCGAGTCCATAAATACAACTCGCCCATGAGGTTCCCGTTTGTGTTATTTTGACACCAGCAGACGTCAAGAGCTCGGTTCTGGGAAACCCGTCCCCCACCCCCAATGCCTCCCCCCTGTTTTCTTATCTGCAGAACTAGACAGACGGCAACCCAGCCACAAGCAGCTCCTCAAGAAGAGGAGGGAAACTGAGGCAGGGAGCAGGGTCGGGGGGACCCCGATCCCAGGCACTGGCTCAGGCTGGGGTCCACACGCAGAGGAAAAGCCTTCAGGCGGGAGGGGGCAGCCGGGGCCACGCGTGGGGAGCGGCCAGCCACGCCCTAAGGAGATGACGTCTGCTGGCTGTCATCCCACCCCTTGGCACTGCCGCCCACGTGCCAGGACCCAGCCGGAAGCCAGGCAGCCCCACCCATCCCGAGATGCCTGGGCAGGGGATTAACCTTCCTGCCCATTCCTCAGGCTGGCCTCCTGCCTCGGGGCCGCTGCCCTGGCCGTGCCCACCCTGCGGGCACCGTCCCCTTCTGCCTTTATACCTGCCCCGTCCCTCCCGTCACAGCCCCTGGCTTGTTCCTCTCACGCTGTGTGTCCAGTTTCCAGTTCTGTACTTTATCTGAGCTTTCTGAGGGTTGCCAGAATCCCAGTGCCCTTTTCCCACACGGCGGCTGGGCCTCATGGTCCTTCCAGGAGGATCCCACTGCCCATCCTGGAAGCCAGCACGGAGGGAGGGTGCCCCAAGGCCATACACGGCCACCTCCCGGCTCCCATGTGCCTGGCGCGTCCGTAGCCTCAGATGAGGCTCAGGCGCTGGGCCTGGGAGGTTAGGTCCCCACCGTCCACTCTCGGAGGTCGGGGCAGGGCCCAGCTGGCCTCAGGCTGGAATGCAAGCCCAGCCGGCCTCCCCGGCCGCCATCTGGTTTCCATCTGCCCAGCCCAGCGAGGCCCAACTTCAAAGGATCCCCCGCCCGGCCACTTCCTCTGCCCTGGCCGCCCGCGGGGAAGGCACCAGGACGGCCCGCTTCCTCCCCACCCCTCTGGAGCCCCCAGGAGCTGCTCGGCCGTCCACACCGACGTGGCCAACCCCTGCTCACCCCCCTCTCCCCAGCCACAGGCTCAAGAGACCAGACTCGACGCCACGGACGAGGCCTCTGGCCCTGCGCCCCTGAGCCCCCGCCCCTGCCCGCCTGCCAGCCACACCCATGAGCCCCACGGAGCCTCGTCCAGGCGCACGGCCTTTCCCAGGCCCGGTCCCTCTGCTCAGGACCCCCTCCCTTGCTCTATCTCTCTGCTTGTTCTCTGGTGCCGATGGAGCCCCCTGAACTTCCCCCTCGTGTCCCCACATGCACGCGTTTACCGGCCAGCCCGTCCCACCCACGTACACGACCCCACACCGTGGCTTCCACGAGAACGCCTGACCCCCTGGCAGCGACTGCCCACAGCCCCTGTTAGGACGCGAGGCCCACCTGCTTGAACTGCTCCTCGTACGTCCAGTCCCCGTGGTCCGGCGGCTGCAGCTGTGGCACTGCGTGGGCAGCCCCTCCGGGGAGGGCCGGGCCAGCCCCCGGGCGCTCCTGGCCGCCCAGAGCCCGGGGCCCGCCATCGCCGCGGTACGCCTGCAGCGGCTGGGCCTTGCGGGGAAACAAGGATGCGGGGCCCGGGCCGGCGGAGCCGGGGGGCCCGAGCCCCCCCTCGTCCTCGTAGTCCTCGTCCTCGTCCTCGTCCTCGTCTCCCAGATCCTCCTCCAGCTCCTCCTCTTCCTCCTCCCACTTCGGCTTCCTGGGGCAGACACGGGGCGCGGGTCAGGGGAGAGGGCGAGGCCCGTGCCGCCTCCTGCCTCGTTTTCCCTGTCTGGACGTGGGTGAGCAGCCCCACGTGCTCTGGTTGTGGAGAGCGCCCGTGAGGAGGCCAGCTCAGGCCGTGGGCCTTACTCTCCTTGTCCCCAATCAGCTCAGAGCAACTAGAGGTGCCCCTTGGGCATAAACCCCAGCCCCTGCCCACCTGCTAACCCCGTCTCCCCTCCCGTCCCCTCCGTCGCACAGGCTTCCTTGCTGGGCCTTGAAAATACCAACCCAGTTCCTGCCTCGGGGCCTTTGCTGAGGCTGTTCCCTCTGCCAGGCATGCTGTTCCCCGCTCCCCCTTGCCCTTCCCAGAGGCTGTCACCTCCGCAGGAAGACCTCCACCCACCACTGCCTGAAGTTGACCCCGGCCCCAGCCACCCCCCTCCCCAAGACCCCTGCTTTATTTTCTTGGCACCTCCGATCACAGCCTGCAATCGCCCTGCTGCTTTGCTCGTTAAACGTCTTCTCAGAAGGCTCCCACTGCGGTTTTGCCAGCGCCCCGCTCAGGGTCTGCGTCAGACCCCGGGGAGGCACGTCCGGGGGCAAATGGATGCTCACTCTGCGTAGGCTGCAGCCGGGCTACGGCCTCTATCATCTGTCCCCGCCACTAAATCTAGTACAGCCTCGCCAGGCGATAGGGGCCAGTGGCCACGTGTGAGTAGCTCCATTTAAATTAAGGTGAAATAAAGCTACATGAGGAGATCCCAGCCACAGTGGCCACACTTCAAGTATCTGTCAGCCTTCTGAGACGGGTGGCCCCGATCCTGGGTGGTGCAGGTGGAGAAATGTCCACCGTCCCCCGGGAAGTTCTAAAGAACGGTATGTCCTGGGTGGACAGCAGGACAGGGGTTTTGTCCTTCCTCTATGGCTGTGTCCCCAGGGCTGAGAGCCGCCGGCACGTGGCAAGTGCTCGGCGTGGGGGGCCCACACACCCCAACTCACAGGTCATCGTCGGAGCCCTCGAAGTGGCCATCACCTTCGGGGAGGCCGGCCGCCTCCCTGCCTCGGCCGGGTGCGGGGGGAGAGCCTGGTGCCCCCTCTGGGGCCACGTCCTCGTCCTCTGAGCCGGGGGGCCCATCCTCGGAGCTGCCTGGGCTGGGCGCGTGGCCGAGGCCGGCGGCGGCGGCTCGCATGGCGGCCAGCGCGGCCATCTGCGCCCGCTGCATCCGGGCGCTCTCAGGCTCCCTGTCCTCGTCCGGGGCGGCCCTGGCACGGGCCGGGGGCCCGGCCGCGGGCTCGGGGGGTGGCGGCGGCGGCTGCCGGGCCTCCAGCTCCTGGCGTGCCCGCTGCTGCCGCTGCAGGAGCGTCTCCATCACGGCCTGCAGCTTCATGGCCCTGCGGGCCGGGCCGCCCCGGGCACCAGGGCGGGGCGGCGGCGGCGGCGGGGGCGGCCCCTGGGGGGAGGGGGCCCGGCCGCACTGCAGTGTGGGGGCCGCGGGGGAGCCGGGGCAGTGCAGGGTGGCGGGGGGGCAGGGGCGGGGGCCGCTGGGCTCAGGCTCAGGGCTGGCGGGGCATGCCAGCGGCAGGCGGGCGACGCCTCCTTCTCACACCGGGAACTGGGGGGCGGCGGCTGGCGGGTGGCTCATTCACGTGTCAGCAGAAACCTGGAGGGGACAGGAGAGACCGTCAGACCACGCCTGGGCTCCTCCCCACTCAGGTCGGACCTCAGAGGCCTCTGGGAAAATTGTTTCCATCCACGCCCATCAGTGTGCAAACCTGGGGGCCTCCCTGGAGGTGGAGGAGCACGTTCGTCCCATCTGCCCCCACTCTGTCCACCCTCCAGAGGGCTGGGAAGCAGGGGCACCCCGCACTGGACTCCCGAGGGCCTCCAGTCGGCCCCCACCCGTCTGGGCCACAGAGAAACACTTAGTGGACGACAGCACCCCAGGGAAAGACCTCGGATTATAGCTTCATAAACAGAAACAGGGGAACAGAGCATTTCTGGCTTCTGATTGGCTACAGCCAGCTACTGGGCACCAGAGTTCTGGGTTCCGGTTCTGAGTTCTAGGTGCTGCTCACGGCCCAGGGGGCTCCGGGCATCTCACAAGCACGATGGCCGACCCAGATTGAGCACCTACTGCATACAGGCTAAAGCTTCCCCACTCATGTTCTCACCCCATCCCTAAACCTCAGTCTCTCTAGGCCTCAGTTTCCCCATCCGCAAAATGGTGCCCGAATGGCACCCACCTCGCTGCGCCCAAGCAGGGATGAAGCGAGTGTGTGATGGTAAAGGCGGGAGCACAGCAGGCACTCGCTGGACTTAGGGAAGGAGGCTGGATGGTCCCCATTTCACGGATGGGGAAAACTGAGACTCGGAGCTGCCCTGCTGGAGGACACACAGCAGGTTCCAGGCAAGGCTGGGAGTTGAACCCAGGTCTGGGTGACGTCAGAGCCTCCCACGCGGCCCCCATGTGCCTTCTGCAGGGAGTTCCCCTGCCCTTTGGGACCCCAAGTGGGGCCAAGGTCCCAGAAGGCAATGCGCTCTACCTCCAGTCCAGGGTCCCTTCGGACCACTGCCAACCTACCTTACCAGGGCCTCAGGCGGGCTCTGGGTACAGATGTCCCAGAGCCCTGCACAGCTGGGCACCACCAAGGACAGGAGGATGCAGGTCCCACCCCAGCCCCACTCACCCAAGCCCAGGCCACACCCCCACCCGCCCAGGCCGCCAATAAAACAGACTAGGCAGAACCCAACAGGCCCGGCAGTGACACCACAGATGGTACATCACAAGAACACAGGAGGGTCCAGGAGCCACTCCAACCAACAAATGAATCCCCAAAGGCTCCTGAGCAGCTCCTGGGGCAAAGGCGGCCCACACACAGGAGGGCCCAGCGGCCAGAGGCTCCTGGGAGCGGGCGGACACTGGGTCACCAGGCTGGCCGCCCTTCCGGCCCCTCCTGTGACCTGGTAAGAGAAGCCTGACGACCGCCCCCCCCCCAGGGGAGTCTTGCAGTGTAGGCCCTCCCAGCCTCCCCAGTCATGGGAGGGGCCCTGTCCCCAGTGCTGGGTCTTCCAGCAGGATGGGTGAAAGGGCAGTGCGGGAGGGGGGGGCAGGTAGGGGGTCCCTGTGGGAAAGTAGGGAGGGACCTGTCCCCGAAGGGCCTCAGTATCTAGCAGGGGCAGGGGTCCCAGGGCACAAAGACCCTCTCAGAGGCCATAGTGCTGGAGAATGACCAGCACAGCCTGTCCTTAGAGGCAGCAGGACAGCACCCAGCCCCCAACCCCCGGGGACAGGCGGTCACGCCCCCCCCACCAGCCCCAAGAAGTGCTGAGGGGACACTTCTCACCCAGTGTCTAGTCTGGTCTGCTGCCCCTCCCCCACCTTTGACAACTTCAAGATGAGCCCCCCCTCCCCACGGAAACGCTCTGGGCAACGCCCCCCCTCTTTGGGGGGCAGAAGGAAGAGGCCAGAGGAAGCCACGCCCCCTCAAGCCACCACCCCCCCCCCCCCACACACACACACACACACAGGCCTGCTGGGTTTAATGACCCTTCCGGGTCCACGGATGGGGGAGGGGAGCAGGGCAGGCCACCACGTTGGGGCTGGTGGAGGGGGCAGGTGGGAACCCCGGAGCCCCCCTGGGCTCTAGCCTGGGCACCCCCCCCATGGCCGCCATTAACCCTAAGCTGGTGACGCCCACCCCCTCCAGACCCCTCCCCCCCAAGAGCCCTTTGTCCTCAGGCCCTACCCCCACTTTATGACAACCCTAGGGGAGAGGCATTCCCTGGCAGGGACCGGGCGGGGATGGGGGGGGGTGCTGGGTGGCCCTTGGGACCTGGATGGGGGGGCAGGGAGGGATCTGGGGCCACACCCTCCCCCCCCATGCCTCCCGGAGAGAGAGGTCACCCGCTCGGCCCAGAGCTTGCAAAACACGGTTATTTAAAGAGTTGTGCAAGGCTGGGGCCCACGGGTGGCGAAAGGGGGCCCTCACTTCACGAAGGGAAGAGGAGGGGGAGAGCGGGACAGAAAGCTGGGGAGGGGGCTAGGAGAGTCCGGAGGGGGCGGCCCGGAGGAAGTGAGAAAAGAAACACTGAAAAGGGAGAAGAAATAAGACGACAGAAACCCCAGTCCGATTTCAAAGGCTTCTTGGAAAGCGGCCGATTTGCATGGTGGGGGGGCAACCCCTCCGGGCCGGGCGACTGAAAACGGAAGATTATTGACAAACCGGCCGCCCGGGGTCCGCGGAACGTTGGAATTGACCAACGCGCGCTCCCCGAGCTTCCTGCGCCCGCTTTTGTGTCTGGGGGGGGCACTGAACGGGGCACGGGGCGCTTTTCCCGGGGATCCCCGCCAGAGAGTCAGGGCCCGGGCAGAGCCCACCCCAGCCGCGGGCCCCGTGGTGTCCCCTCCAGGGGCCCCTTTCTGCCCCAGAGCTGACGCTTTATAAATAAACCATCCAGGCTGGGGAGGGTCGCCAGGGAACTGCCCTCCCCACCCGGCGCTCCCACTCTCCTCGGGGCTCCCGAATAAAACACCGATTCCAACGGGAGTAGATGAAACAACCCCGACCACAGCCCCCCGCGCGCGCATAGAGACCACTTCCTTCCGCTGGGAGGGGGCGCACACGCTCGCGACCCCCGGTCACCCCCGCGCCCGCCCCCGTACAATATGGCAGGGGGTGAGATCTCCAATGGAGTCGCAGAGAAAACCACACCAACTCCGACCCACTGGGATCGCCTTTCCGGCCCTGGACCCCCACCCACGTCCCTGACCAACTTTGGGGAGCCCCCTCATTGGCTTCCAGGGCGCGCGGCGCCCACCCGGGAGAGAACGCGCGATTTAAAAGTCCGGCCCACCCCTGCCCCAGCCTCACCGCGCGGGGCCCGCTCGGGGGGCGCAGGGCCCACTCGGGGGGCGCATGCCCCACGCCTGGCGTCTGGCCCTGCCCCGGCCGCGCCTGGCCTCCGGCCCGGGCCGCGAGCTGCGCGCTGTTGGCTCCCGGCCACCGCCGGGTTTGTGCCGCGCGCCGACTCACCGAGTCTCCAGCCGAGTCCGCGTCTACACCCCCCACCGACCCGATTGGTAAAAGTCTCCCCGCGCGCGGCCTCCCCCGCCCCTTCCCTCCCCCCCACCACCGGCGCGCTCACCGCCCCGCAGACAAATCACCGGGTGACAAATCGCTCTCAGATGCAAATACCTCGCCGGTGATTCAGCGCCGCGGCTCGGAACGCGGGGAGGGGTCTCGTGAGGCCCCCTCCGCTTTCCCGGACGCCCCCTCGCCCCCCGCGCTTCGTCCGACGACGCTCGACTAGCACAGGGGTGCTGGGGAAGGGGAGAGAGTGGACGGAAATTTTCACGTCGCGGCCCCTTTAAATGATAATAAATAATAAAAAGGAAGGGGAACAGGGACGCGGTATACCCCGCCCCCTATCTAGGGACAGTGGGCAAAGTGCGCGCCGCGGGCCCGAGCGTACATGATGCCGAGGGCGCAGGCGGGGCTGGGAGCGCCCCAGGGGGATAGGGAGGGGAGGAGGTTGGGGCTCTGTCTGGATGGGATTTGGGGACGCTAGCCTGGTCCGGGACCCCCCCCCTCCCCATCTTACCGAGCGCCTAGGATAGACCTACCGGGCTCAGAGTTTCACCCCCGCCCCTTAGACTAAGCAACTCGAGACTTCACCCCCCTAGAGTGGTGCCTCGGTTTCCAAGTCTGTAAAATGGGGATTAGAGACTTGATAAAGGAAGGAGGGAGCTGCGGCGACGGGAAAAGAGAGCGGGGCGGGGTCGGAGGAAGGGAGCGAGGGCCCTGCGATGGGGGCGCCACACGGTGGGGAGGGGTCTGGGAGAGGGCGGGGCTGCCAGGCGCGGGGGCACCGCACTGTCAAAGGCGTGGGGGTGGGGAAGGGCGTCCAAGATACCTAGGAGGGCTCCTCGCGAAATCCTGTTGACCCCTACCCTCCCACCCCCACCTGAGGTTCCCATCACCTCTTGGGAACCTGACTACCCAAACCTTCTAGGAGGAGAGACAAGATTATCTTCTTGGTAATAATAGTTGAACAACAATTTCCACATTTAGAGCGCTCGGTTGTGCGGCCAGGTGCCCAAGGCATGAGGTTCACATTTTTGTGTAGCAGAGACTCTTAATGTCCCCATTTCAGAGAGCGGGAAACTGAGGCCCAGGGTCGGTTGGGGGAGGTGGGCTTGGGGTTGTGGACTCAGGTGGGAGGTGTGAGCCCCTGAGGCCAAGCCTGCGAGCTAATCGCAGGGGCCCAGGCTCCAGCTCAGATAAGAGCCAAGTGGGAGCATTGGAGGGCCGGCGGGGGCCACCCAGAGGGCCCTCACAGGGAGGGGCCAGAGTCCCTGATCTTTAGGGGGGGGTTGTGTGCAGCCCCCCCACACACACACACACACAACGCACAGCATTGCCATCTTCTGTGGGTAGTCCCCCTCTGGACATCACCCGCCCCCATCCGCTCTCTGGGGAATTCCCAAGCCCAGGGGATGGTGCAAGGGAGCCACCCCCAGCCCAGGGCCAGAGTTCTGCCTGCCCCTTTCATTTACCCAGCCTTCCAGCCCCTGGGCTGCCCTTAGCCTAATGACAGCAGGTGGCAGGGAGGCCTCCACCTTGAGGCTATTAAACTGCCAACCCCAGCTGCCTGCCCTGCCCCTGCCACCAGAGGGGCAACAACTGCCCTGCCCGAGGAGGGGGGAGAGTTTGGAGACCCAGGTGAGCTGGAAGAGGGAAGCCACCCTTTAAGGGCCAGGCCCCAGATCAGTTCCAACGTGCAGGAAAGCCCCCTCTCCACCAAAGGGCCAAACCTCAGAATGCCTCCCCTCCCCCACCCCAGGCACGTGCATGGGCCTCCCTGTGTCTCAGTTTCCCCCTCTCTAAAATGGGCCAATTTAAATTTATTCCTGCTACAGTGGTTTTGAGGATGACATTCCCCTCTGGTCAAAGGGAAGGGGTAAGGAGGGGTCTCCCGAAGGGCAGGAAGTGTGCCACTCTGTCCCCCATTTCCCAGAGGGAAGTGGCTGTCTCTAAGTAGCTGGGTGCAACTTCCCAGAGGTGCCTGGCCCGGAAGAGTGAGGAGCTGCAGGATTCCCAGCTGCCTCTAGTGAAGGGGGTCCTATTTTTAGCCCAGCAGGGAGCTGGGAATTGATACCAGATTTGCTGGCTCTACAAGGGACGGGCAGAAGGCCTGGGCTGCACCTGGGTCCTGGCTGTGTGATTTTAGGTTAGTACAAACCCTGCTCTGGTCTCTGTTTCTCAAGCTGGGAAATGGGAATGCTGCGACCCCCAGCCCTCTAAGGTTTCCTGGCCAGAGCAGCTTGTGGGGGTCCTGTAAATACAAGCCTGATTCTCACTTAGCCCCTCAGACAGTCACTCCTCCTGCCCTCCATTCAGGCTGGGGGGTGCAGCATCTTTTTAAAAGTTCTGGGACTTCCCTGGTGGCGCGATGGTTAAGAATCCGACTGCCAATGCAGGGGACAGGGGTTCTATCCCTAGTCCGGGAAGATCCCACATGCCGCGGAGCAACTAAGCCCATGCGCCACAACTACTGAGCCTGTGCTCTAGAGCCCGCGAGCCACAACTACTGAGCCTGCGAGCCACAGCTACTGAAGCCCCCACACCTAGAACCCGTGCGCTCCACAACAGGAGAAGCTACCGCAATGAGAAGCCTGTGCACCGCAATGAAGAGTAGACCCCGCTCAGCCCCGCCCGCCGCAACTAGAGGACAAAAGCCTGCGCGCAGCAACGAAGACCCAAGGCAGCCATAAATTAATTAATTAATTAAATAAAATAAAAATTCGCCCAGATCACAAACTGCCCTCCTTCCCACATATATTCCCCCTGAAACATATTTCTGCCTCAGGGCCTTTGCCCTGGCCATTCCCCTGCCTGGACCACCCTTCCCCAGCTGTGCTTTTTCATTCAAACTGGAACCTCACATCACCTTGTTTTATCTTCACCCAGGCTCTTCTGTTCAAAACAGCTGCAGTTGTTTAACCTCCTTAGCCTTGATCACGGCTGGTTGCATCTCCAATCCTGAGGTTGGGCCGGACACATAAATGTTGGTTGAACGAATGAATTCATGGGTCCCCTTCTGTCCTCCCTCACCCCATGGTATTTTTGGAGTCTGTCTACACAGAGGTGGAGGGCAAGTTAACTATTCACCATCTCAATCTCAAAAAAAAAAAAAAGGAAAGAAAAAGAAAGACCTGAAGGGGATGCTGGGCCCAGCCCCAAATCCCAGAACCCCGACTGGCCTCCAGGTTGCCTTGTCCCTGTGAACCGGGGTCTATGAAAATGTAATTATAACTTATTTTAAAGTAAGAAGAGAAAAGCAAGTATAATTATAAGGAATAGATAGTCATGAATCCAGCCTAAAGTAATTCGTCACTATACCAACACAGCTGCAAAACAGAATTTTTAATATTTTTTCATAGAAGGGGCCCAGGAGACCCAGAACATTCATAGTGCGGCTCTGCTTGACCCATTTTGCAGCAGGGACACTTTGAACCGCTGGTCCAGGTTGCGATACGCATGAGCGACTCCCCCTAGGCCCTGGGGTCCCTCTGTGGGGTGGACCCAGGGAAGCCAGGACCATCCGCGGGGTTCGCGCGCCCCCTGCCGGGAACCTGTGGACTGCAGCCGGGGGCGGGGCTTCCTCCGGAGGCCGCCAGGGGGCGCCGTCTCACCTGTAAACGAACTTCCCGGGTCGGACGGGGAAACGGAGGCCCGCCGAGCCCTTCCTGTGGCTCCTTAGAAATGTTCCGGGGTAGAGTTGCCGGACAAAATACAGGACTTGTAGTTACATTTGGATTTCCAATAAACAACGAATAACTTTAAATGTATCCCAAATAAATATTGCACAGGACCTAATGATACTAAAAGTTTTTTCACTGTTTATCTGAAATTGGAATTAACACCTCTCCCGACCCGCCCGGACCCCCGGGGCTTATCCCCATGCTGTGGCTTCGGGTCCCACCCCCACCTCACCCCCTCCCAGTTCAGCTGCACCAGCTGAGCTCAGGTCACATTTCCTGGTCTCACCTCCTCCAGGAAGCCTTGCTGGAATCACTGCCACCAAGGTCAGGCTCACAGTTACTCACAAAGGGCACACATATCTCCTTCGTAACCTTTCTCACTGCTATTATTTGCATCTCTCTAGGTAGTTCGCCACTCACTGGCCCCTTTGCTAGACAGGGGCTCTGTGTGGGTAGGGGTCAGAGGGTGCCTCGTACATAGAGCCTGGCACGCAGAAGGGGCTCTGAAAACTGCCCAGCTGAACAGACTTGAGGATAAACCAAGGGTCTGCAGTTTTGGAACGATGCCTCTTCCTGGATGTCCCTTTAAACCCTTTAACTTCATTTTTAAAAAAACTTTTTCGAGATCAGTGTACATTTTTTAAAAATATTTCTTTAGCTGAGCCGGGTCTTAGTTGCGGCACGCAGGATCTTTAGTTGCGGCATGCAAACTCTGAGCTGCAGCATGCATGTGGGATCTAGTTCCCTGGCCAGGGATGGAACCCGGACCCCCTGCATTGCGAGCGCGGAGTGTTAGCCACTGGACCACCAGGGAAATCCCAAGATCATTGTAGATTCTAACGCAGAGATATCTCTCTCATACCCTTCACCAGGCTTCTCCCAACAGTGACATTTTATAAAACTGTAGTACCACATGGAGATCAGGATATTGCAATCGCTACATCCCACCCATGGATTCGTATTTCCCATTTTCCTTGTACTCATGTGTGAGTTTTCTCTGCAATTCTATCAGCTGCGTAGGTTTGTGTCTCCACCACAGTCCAGGGGCAGAGTGGCTCTGTCATAAGTGTCCCTCATGTTGTCCCTTTCCTGTCATCTCCTCCCCTGGCCACCACTCATCTGCTCTCCGTTCCCATATTTTTGTCACCTCAGGGACGTTACAGATGGAATGGTACATCATGTAACCTTCGGGGACTTCCTTCCTACACTCAGCGTCATTCCCAGAGATCCACGCCGGGTGTGTGTGTATCAACAGTGTGTTCACAACTCAGACCTGCTGAGTGGGCGTGGACGGACCACGGGTGCACCTATCGAAGGATGTCTGGGTCATTTCCAGTTTGGGGCTATCACAAATAAAGCTGCTATGATCACATGAGTACACATTTTTGTGTGAACAGAAGTTTTCATTTCTCTGAGATAGGTGCCCAAGAGTCCCTCTGGAACTGTGTTCGGTTGTTTTTGTTTTGCTTTGTTTTTTCGGCCGCACAGCTTGTGGGATCTTAGTTCCCCAACCAGGGATCAAACATGGGCCCTCAGCAGTGAAATCATGGAGTCCTAACCACTGGACCACCAGGAAATACCCTGGTTTTTTTTTTTTGTTGTTGTTTGTTTGTTTCAAATTCCTTTTTCACAGGAAATCCTGCCACTCATTCCCTGAGTCGAGTTTTGGGGGATGAGGCGAGGAGAGGGAGGGAGGTGGGCAGGGCCTGTGGGCAAAGGGGAGATTTCACCCTCATGCCCGGCCTGGTACAGAGACCAGGACTTGAAGACCAGAACAAGCGAGCTTCAGGCCAATGTCTATGTCAGAATGAATTGGCCTCCCCTTCTCACATAACATCTTTGCAAATTTGGGCTCTTTGGAGACCTAGGATGTCCCCAAATAATTTGGAAGGATGGGGGCCCTCCAAGAGATGGGCAGTTGTCCTTCAGGGTGACTAAGACTGAGGCCTGCAGGGCCTCACCCTAACCCTCCCCCTGCCCAGCAGGCACACGCAGCTCAACAGACCCAGAGGTGGGTCTGTTCCCCCCACCTTGAATCTGGGTGTGACACAGCACCCAACAATTCGACGTGGAAGGAGTGAGGCTCTGCGGCTCCCACCTCTACTTGGAAGTTTACGCCAAGGCATAAGCCTGACTTTCCCCAGACTGCCATGTTGGGAGGAAGCCCAGGCAGCCTGTGGAGGAGTGCTTGGCTGCCAGCGTGAGACCAAAGCCTTCTCCGGCCTTCCTGGTCCAGCCGCTAGGCCGGCTACTCACTCAACACCACGTGGGTCACAAAAACCGCCCAGCTGAGCCCGCTCACTCACCGAATCGTGAGTGGTAATACACTGATGCTGTTCTATGCCTCTCTGTTTTGGGGTGGTTTGTTACGTACTGCTGATCCTGTGTCTCCCAGGGACGGCTCTGTGCACTGTGCTCCAGGGAGGCCTTATTTATTCAATGACACCCATTATTTTCCAGCCAGGATTCTGGACGCTCACCTGGTAGCAAGAAGAGCACCTTTCTATCAATTTTAAGATGCACATCGTGTTCACTTTTTAACATCTCTGAAAATGGCATGAATCTTACAATTTTACAGTCAACTGCAAGGCAGTGTGTGAAAATGTCTATCGATACTTCCTTGAAAGTTCCAGAAAGTGCCGTCAGCAAACCATCTTCAACTTCAGGAAACACAGAGATAACGATTACAATATCAATAGTGGCAAAGCTTTACAAGAGCTCAGAACATTCTCACTATGATGAACATGGACAAAAATAAAGACATTAATAGCAGAATTACAGCAGCTCCTGTTCCAGAGGGGCTCATCTTGATGCCCCCAGAGAGGGCTCAGAGAGGGGCAGCGTGCTCCCTCAGGACACACAGCCTGCGCGGCCCCAGCCCACCGCTGCCTGGCTTCGGGGGCCTGGCGGGGGCCTGGTGGGCGGTCAGGCGGTGCAGCTCGGTTTGGGGGGCGGCCGGGTCCGAGGGTCCCGACCGGCGGGGCCGCCGGGGAGCGCAGGGGCAGACGCGGCGGAAGGCCTGACGGAAGTGGGAGCCCAGGAAGGCGTAGAGCAGGGGGTTCAGCGCCGAGTTGCTGTAGGACATGCAGTGAGCCCAGATTTTGAGCGCGTAAGCTGCGTAGCTGCGCGGATGCCAGGCGCCCGCCGGGCCTAGCGCCTGCAGCACCAGGAACAGCTGGATGGGGCCCCAGCAGGCGGCGAAGAGCAAGACCACGGCCGCCACCAGCCGCGAGACCTTGGCCCGCACAGCGCCCGCTCGCTCCGCCAGCAGCTGCCCCTGGGGAGGGGGGGAGGGGGTATGAGAGAAGGCGAAGGACCGGCAGGGGCGACACCCAGGGCTCTCCGCTACTTGACCCTCTTAAATTCCGCCCCCCCGCGCCACCCTCCTCAGATGCACCTCACTCCCCCCTACTGTGCCATCCCCCCATCCCCTGCCCGGCCGCGCCCCCATCCACCCAGCCGCGCACCTGCAGGGCGCTGTCGCCGGGCGCGGGGCGCACGGCGGACCGGCCCAGGTGGCGCAGCATGGCCCCGTAGCAGGCGCAGGTGGCGACCAGCGGCAGCAGGTAGAGCGCCAGCAGGTTGTACAGCGCGAAGGCGCGCTCGAAGGAGCGGCTGGGGAAAGCCTCGCTGCAGTAGGTGCGCGGTCCGGGCGAGAGGCGATGTAGGGCGAGAACCGGCGCGGACACGGCCGCGGAGCCTGCATCACAGACCCGGCTGAAGACCTGGCCCGGGGGACGAGGGGCGCGAGGGGGCCCGGGCCCTGGTCTCCCCGGTGCCTCTAACCCCGGTTAGGGTTAGGGTTAGGGCAACGGACATTGAGCGCCTCCTAGGCGCGCGTCTGCCCGGGTCCGCGCCCTCAGTAGCCCTCGCAGGGAATGCCATTGCGTCCATTTCCCGGATGAAGGAGCGAGGTCCGGGGAGAAGCAGTGAGTGTGTGTGTGGAGTGTGAGCCCAGGGCACGAAAACTTGTCCCCCCTACCCCGTGCGGCCTCCGCGCTGCACTCACCCGCCCAGATACTGAGGCTGACAGCCAGCGCCAGGTGGGGCGTGCGGCGGTGCAGGGCGCGCAGCGGGAACACAGTCACGTACCAGCGGTCCACGCTCATGGCGGTCAGGGTGGCGCACGTGGCCTGCACCGAGACCTGGGAGGGACGGGAGCCCAGCGTGTGGCCCCCTGCCTGGTCTGGACCTTTCCCTGTCTGCGCCCTCCTTGCGGGTCCCCCACCGTCCAGCCACTCGAATACAGGCAGGACCTGTCCCGGGAGGGTCTCCAGGGCCCACAAGTTGAAGGGGCAGGAGAGGAGGGGCTGTCAGAGAGGAGCCCAGGGTGGTGGGGGAGGGCGGAGTCATTAGGGGTAGGCTGAGGCCCCCAAGACTGAGACCAGGAGAGGCAGATGCATCCTAGGATCCCGAGACGGGTGGGGCAAGAAGTAGCAGGGCTCCGAGCGCCCGCCACCCCACTCCCCGCCCAACCCCCATTGTCCCCCGTCTTCCTCCCTCCCACCCAGTCCAGGCTCCACCTGCTCCAGCCCCACCCACCCACCCCCAGACTCTGTCCCCGCCCCGCCCACCTCCACGCCCCGCCCACACCGACTCCTCCCCCTGGCTCGCGAACCCCTTCCCCCAGCCCGCTTGCCCCCAGCCCACGCACCTGCTGGATGTAGTTGAGGAACTTGCACATGAAGTCGCCCAGCACCCAGGCGGGCAGCGGGTAGAGCAGAGCGGTGAAGGGCACGCAGCACAGCAGGAACGTCAAGTCTGTGACTGCCAGGTTGGCTGCAGGCGGGGGACGCGCGGGTGCTAGATGTGGGGTGCATCTGCCTAGCCGCCCCAGCGCCCTGGCCCAGCCCACTGGGCCTCGCCTTTGTCCCAGTGACCAGCAGGGTGGCTCGCGAGGCCCCCAGAGAGGTCCCAACATCCGTGGGCAGAGAAGTTGGGGCACCCTCCTCTCACCCTTTTATATTTCATACACCCCCCCAGCAGGGGCTTCATAGCTGTTCAAGCAGCAATGGACCCTGCTCACCCCTGTGGGGGTTGCGAGTAGGCCCCCGCCCCTCTGAGCCTCAGTTTTCTTACCTGAAAATTGGGTAGAGTGGTGTTGCCCAACAGCCAACATAGAATGGAGAACACTGACTGAGTACTCAGCCGGGTAGGGCACCCCCATCACACAAATGTGTAAACTGAGCCTCTGGGGCAGAGGGCGCAAAGTGGGGGCCCGCGGGCCACGCGGTCTTTCCCCCACTCCTTTTATTCATCGGACACCATGTTATAAGAACCACATTTCAATCGGACATCTTCCTTGAGTGGCATGGCCAGCGCTCCATGGGCCACACTCTCCAACCTCCCTTTTAACTACTCCGGCCACCGTGGAACCCTCCAACGCCAGAGTTTGCGACCTCCAGCTTAAGGTACAGGGACAATAGGGAGAGGACAGGGAGCCCTGCAGGGGAGAGATCCCTATCTAAGAGGACTCCGACGCACCGCTAGGGGCGCCCCTGGCCACTCCGCCCTCGTGGCGACCCCCGGAATGGCCCGCAGGCACCGCGCGGCGCCTGGGCGCTCACCGATGTAGAAGTTGGTCACCGTCCGCATCTGCTTCTGGCGGCAGATGACGAAGATGACAAGCGAGTTCCCTGCCAGGCCCAGCAGCATCAGCGCGCCAAAGAAGAGCGGCACTAGCCAGGCGTCCACGGGCCACGGCGCCGGGGCCGGGCCGTCCGAGTCGTTGGCGCCACAGCCGGGACAGCTGGATGCGTTGGCCAGCGCCCACCAGGACGCGTTGGGCCCGGACGTGGCCAAGGAGCGCATTGCCGCCCTCTTCCTCCCAGCCACCCTCTGGGATTGCGCCCAGGGATGGGGCAGTGACTCTCCTCCCGGCTGCCCTCCTGGGATGCGCCACAAGGTCTGGAGCGCGGCTTCGCTGGACTCCGTGGATTCTCCGCCGGCGCTCAGCCGCCGCGCGTTTATACCCCGCATCCCACCGTGTCCCCGCCTTCCCGCCTCTCCTGCAGCCGCTGGCCACTCCTGTGCGGCCTGCGGTTCACCAGCGCAGCACCCTTCTCTCCCATTCCCTCCTCCCCCCCCCACCTTGGGGGTCAGGATAAGAGCACAGGAGGGGGGAGGCTGGAGGAGGGGCTTGGGGCGGAGCAGGGGTGAGGTAGGCTTCCCACAGGCTGCTGTGGACCCGGGAAGGACCGATCCTACCCCAGGGGAGGGAAGGGTAGAGACCCACCAGCAGGAAAAGCAGGGGGACAAAGCTACAGAGTCTAGGGAATGAGGCAGAGGCCATGACTTTGACCTTCCATGGGGCTGGGGCTCCCGGTGGGTGGGCCCCACCTGGCGGTGAGGTCAGCCCTCAGAGGTCCTCCGTATCTGCTGCCAGGGTTTGCCCCAGGACACTGGCGAGCCATGGAGGTTCAGGGCAACAGAAGGATGCCCGGGATCTTGTGGTTAGAAGATGCCTGTTCTTAACCTCAAACAAAACAAAAGAAGAACAAAAAAGGAACCAAAACTCAACCTCCCCAGGACTTTGCTGCGAATCAGACCCCTTGAGAGTGTCCACCTCCCACCTAACAGGCACTGATTGGCAGATACCAGCACGGGGACACAGACACCTGTGCTGCTGGTAGTGGGAACCAGGTGGAGGGAAGTTTATAAAGGATAATGTTGATCCCCAAACCCACACCCAGAAATGTACCCCAGATACTAGCCTGTGAGGCACGAAACAGGGCACTGGGATGTTCTAAGTAGCAAAAGAAAAGATGATGCCGTCTGTGTAAAAAAGACTAAAAGGGGGAAAAGAAATGAATAAATATGCGTGGGCATCAAAGGGCATCACATATCTCCAGAAGGAAGTACTAGGAGCCTGGGGGGGAGACAGGCTTCGACATCATTCTTGACAATGGCCTAAAAATTCAGAAAAGGAAAAAAAAGTCCCTTTGGGGTGGTAATGAGGGCCAGGTTAGCATGAGGAGACCCAGGGATACTCCACGGGCATGGAGGAACTGTCCTGGGGAGACTGCTGAGTTGAGTGGGCCTGGGAGAGAACTCAGCAGGGGGCTGGACCTTGGAGGGGGCCTCGACGGGGGTGGGGGGGGGTTGGCAGCAACGGCTCATGGACTGGCCCAGGGTCTGGGAGGGTGTTAGGAAGGTGACGACAGGGACTTGGCAGTCCAGTGGTTAAGACTTCCCGCTTCCGCTGCAGGGGACACAGGTTCGATGTCGGGTCGGGGATCCCACATGCCAGGCTGCGAGGCCAGGAAAAAAAAAGAAGGCGAGGACAGGAATGAGTGAGGCCTCAGAATCACGGCAAGGCCCAGGCTGCGTCCCGTAGAGTTAGCACATCTGTGGAGCAGCTGCTCATCATGGGCCAGAGCCGCAGACCAAACATCCCGGCCCCCAGATCCCCCGCCCAAGCACTCCCCCCAGAGGTACCATCTCCCAAGTTGTATCACCTTGATTTTTTCATATTTATCTCCATGAGGTCACACACTGGGTGCTTTCTTGGGTCTTGTAATAGTTCCTCCTCCTTTTTCTTTTTTTATTTTATCCCCTCTTGCTCTTTATACGTTAAAGCAATCGGGTTGTTTGTCCTGTACAATTTCCACCAGGCTGGATCTGGGGGTTGCATCCCTGTGGTGTCTCTTATCGTGGTCCTAGTTCCCCATTTTTCTTTTTTTTAATTTACTTATTTATTTATTTAGTTTTGGCTGCGTTGGGTCTTTGTTGCTGCACGCGGGCTTTCTCTACTTGCGGCGAGCGGGGGGCTACTCTCGGTTGCGGCGCGCGTGCTTCTCACTGCGGTGGCTTCTCTTCTTGTGGAGCACAGGCTATAGGCGCACGGGCTTCAGTAGTTATGGCACACAGGCTCAGTAGTTGTGGAGCGCGGGCTCTAGAGCACAGGCTCAGTAGTTGTGGCGCACGGGCTTAGTTGCTCCGCGGCATGTGGGATCTTCCCGGTCCAGGGCTCGAACCCATGTCCCCTGCATTGGCAGGCGGATTCTTAGCCACCGCGCCACCTGGGAAGTCCTTCCCTCCCCCCCCCCCCACTTTTCTTGTAGAATGAAGGGTGGATTCTAGATTCTAGAGTAGGTTTAATTCTCTGTTCTTAACTCTCGGGTCAAAAACCAGGTCTGTCATCAAAGGCCCCCCACACACACATCTCATCGGTCTGTCCCTTCTCCTCCACCTCTATTCTGCTCCTCCCCCCTTCACCTAGTACCCTGCTCTAGCCATTCTGGATGCCCCAGGGCCTTTGCACTGACTGTTCCCTCTGCCTGGCATACCCCTCCCACTTTTGCAGGCTGCCAGTCCTCTTTCCAAAGGTCTCCACTTCCCTAGCCCAGGGCGGGGAGGTCCTGTTCGATCACTGCTGGATCCGGAAAGCACAGCCCCCACCCCAAGGACTGTGAGCATTTGCTAAATGAATAAACTCTAAAAGTCAGAAGGAGGTGGGGTTAGCTTTGTTCTCTTTTTACAGAAGAGTAGATTGAGGCACCCAGCCAGGACTCCAGAGGCTGCACTTTACAGAGGACAGGGAGGGGTCTGGTGGAAGGAAAGCCCTGTTGGTGCCGGGTGGGGGTAGCATGGGTCATTTCATCTGTCCAAGCCTCTGAAAAGGACGTCCGCTTCCTTCCTCCTTCCCCAGGACTCAATTTCGCCATCTGTCCCCCTAGGGCTGGGTGCCGTGCCCACAGCCCCGCCTGGGCGCAGGACAGGCGCGGTCTTCTGCCCCGGTTTCCCCGGGGCTGGGTGCCGCCCCCTCAGTGTCCCCGTCCGTGCCTCGGGGTTGGGTGTCCCCGGCCCGCAGCTCGGGCTCGGCCGGGACGTGGCCGCGACTCCACCAGGCGCGTCCAGCCTCCAGGCTCCGCCCCGCCCCGCCTCCGGCCTCCCGTCACTTCCTGCCCGGCCCAGAGAAGGCCCTGCCGGGCGGCGGCGACAACAGCAGCGGCGTGCAAGCTATGGTGGCGCTGGAGAACCCGGAGGGCGGCCCGGAGGAGGCGGCGGCGGCGGCGGCGGGGGTCGCCCCGGGCGGGCGGCGGACGCTGTGAGCGCGGCCGGCGGGCGGGCGCGGCGCGCTTCCGGGCTCCGGGGTCCCCTCCTCTTACCCCCTCCCGGGCTGCAGCCCCCGGCCCGCCCCGCCCCCTTTCCTGGGGGGTACCCCACTCGGGTGGAGCGGGGTGGTGGTGGGCTTTGTTGTCAGTGGGTGTTTCCCGGGGAAACCCCATCCCCGTACTTCCGGGCCTTTGCCGGGGCGCAGGGGGCACCCCCGTGTCCGCGTGTGCAGACCCCCGGCGCCCGAGCTTCGGGGGTCCCGGGCGCCGCGTCGGGTGAGGCGGTGCCGCTGCGCGCGGTGTACCCGGAATCCGCGCTGGTGGTGTTCTGGGTATTTACCCACTTGCGGCTGTTCTGTCCCCCAGCTGGGGATTTACCCCTCAGCCAGTCCTGTGTATCCGGCGGGGTTGTGAGCCCCCCACTTCCCGGTGGACGCGCTCTTTGTTTTTCTCCGGGTAAATACCCAAATGAATGGGGGGCTTACAGACCCGGGCCAACACGAGCCTGTGTGTCCTGGGACGTGGACTGGAGGCAGGTGGGCGGCCCCATATGGGTATGCCCCCCTCCCCCAGGTTCGCAGGTCTCTTTCTAACCCGAGTGTTGGTGCAGAAACCCAGGTGGTCCACCCTGGCTGCTGGGGTTTCATTTCTGCTTCTTCGTGTGCCCTTCCTAGTGGCCCCGGGCGGGCTGTTACCCCTTCGGTGCCTCGGTTTCCCCATCTGTAAAATGAAATAACAGCGGTCCTCTATTTGAGGGGCTGGGGTCAGTGACCCTGCACTTGGAGGTGCCCAGCAAAGGGGAGGGTCCATTCTTTAATAATTATCTTAAATAGTTCACTATTGTAGGTGTTTTGTTATTTTAAAATAATTTTCTCATTTTGGTATTTTGTGATTGCTTTATTATTATTATATTTGTTATTACTTTATTGTTATTATTACCCAGAAGCTGTACTGGTCTCTACAGATGTGGTTATTTAAGGGGCCTTAACCCACTCGAAGTGGGTATTTACCTGCCAGGTGGGTCCCTCCAACCTGCCCCCATCCCCCCTCACCTCCATTCCCGGGGCGGGAGAGGGGGGCTGCTGCTCCTTCTGTCTGCCCATCCCAGCCTGAGTCACCTCTGCTCTGAGCCCTCCTTGGTTTCCTGCTAGAGAAAGTAGTTCCTCTTTGGCCTGTTCCTGGGGGAGGGGCAGCTGCCAGAGAGAGGGTGTGTTTGCCTAGGGGAGTGGGTGTTAAAGGCCCCATCTCAAAACCCTCAGGGAGAATTGGGGGAGGCAAAGGAACCTGTCCTCCCCAAACCCAACCTGACTTAGCAGCTGTTTCCACTGTCAGGCCTGTCCACCCCTGTTGGACGCTGGCCCCTGCCATGGTGCAGACATTTCCCAAGGCCTGCTGGGTCCAGGAAGCCTCACATGCCCCATCTGGGTGGTCAGTTTCCCCATCTGTAAAGTGGTCTCTTTGGGTGGCTGGGGAAGCAGATGAACTGGCCCTTGGGTGAGTGTGTAAACAGAAGTTCGGGTATTCATTCAACAAACAGCTATTGAGCACGTGCTGTGGGCCAGGTGCTGGGGACACAGGAGCAGCCAAGAGGGACCTTGTCCTTATCGTGCGAGTTAGTGAAGGAGGTGAGAATTCAGGAGTAAACAAGTATGAGGACGGGCTGGTTTCTGATGCTAACCGGTGAAGCCGGAAACGGGGCTGATTGGGCTAGTTGGGGGGTGGGGCAGTTTCTCCCAGGAGGTAACTTTTGAGCTGGGACCAGAAGGAGCCAGAGAAAGGGTTCTTCAGGCAGGAGGCTGAGCACATGCAAAGGCCCTGAGGCGGGCTGTTCCAGGTCAGCTTGCGACGCAGTAAAAGGGCCCTGTGCCTGGAACAGGGGCAACGAGGCGGAGAGAGATGGGTGTTGATGTTCTGATGTGGATGTATATTATATAAAGTTTATGCTGTCCTCCACCCCTCCTCCCCAGCGTTCATTACAAATCTGCTGCCCGCTCCGCCTGCCCACTCTGTGGCCCCAGGCTCCTGCTGGAATCTCCTGGAATCAGAGAGGGTAGTGAGGCCCCAGGAGGCCGTGGGACCAGGCAGCAGACCTGCAATGCCAGGCCGGGGAGAGGCTGGGCCTTGTCCTGAGGGTGCTGGGGAGCCACAGGTGATGGTGGAGCAGGTCAGGGAGCAGCTGGATCTTTAGTCCAGTGGGCTGTGGTCTGAGGGGTCCAGCGAGACCTGAGTTTGAGCCCCTCTGACCACTCTGGCCCCAGAGGGAAGCAGGAGGCTGAATGGTTCAGGGGAGTGGTCCTCTTCAGACCAGGTTCGAATCCTGGTTCCGCCCCGGGTCCCAAGGTGACAGGGAGCCCCATTTCTTGGAGCCCCATGTCCTGAGGGCCCGAGCTCTCTCACTGAGTCCCACCCTGCTCTGAGGTTCCCCGACAGCTCCCCCCGGATGTGGTCCTGTTATCTGCCCCGCCAGGCCACCGTCCTGGCCTCCGTCCATCTGCGGGGTGGAGACACAGGCCCTGGAGCCACAGCGAGGCCGCAGCTGAATCTGGAGCTTGGGGTGGGGGTGCCTGGGCCTCAGGAAGATTGCGTCCAGCCTCAGAATTGTGGGCTCTGTACTGACTTGAGTTGCCCTGCCCTGTCCCAGCTGCCCTCTTTGCAGCTGTGGGGTCTCGGGATAATGACTTTGCTCCTCGGTTTGCAAATCTGTATAACGGGCATCAGAACAATAGTACTTGCCTCCTGGGGTGATGGTGAAGGCAATCGCTTAACCAGGCTGTGATCAATGGTGTGGCCCACGGGGTGAGCTCCCAGTCACAGGAGGAAACCAAACAGGTGGCAGCTTGGGGAAAGGTGTGTGTCCTGGTTCCTCTTGGCTCTGAGTGCCCCCTCCCAGACCAGCAGGGGCCATCGCTATCCCCACTTTGCAGAGAAAGAGCTGAGGCTCCAGGTCACACAGTGGAGCATCCGTCGTAGCTGGGATTCAAACTCAGGGCTGAGCTTCCAGGCTCTACCCCTGCCTGCGTGTCTCCTAGTCTCCTATTTTTTTTTTTTTTTTTTCCTTTGGCTGCACTACGCAGCTTGTGGGATCTTCTTTCCCCGACCAGGGATTGAACCCTGGCCCCGGCAGTGAAAACGCCGAATTCTAACCACCGGTTGTGTGTCTCCTATTGTGCCTGCATGAGTTTACCCATCAGATAATTTTTCATAGATTTTTGCCTGAAGTGTCATCCGTGGAGCCTGCCCCACCCCAACCTAAGACAGGGCTGAGTCTCGTCAGCCTATTTGCTTCGTGATCAAGATGTAACAGCCTTTCTGGCCAGGGCAAAAAACTTAAGGCTGGGGACTCTTTACATATGTATAGACCTTGGTGAGTGTGGGCTTCAATCCTAACTTCTTTGAGGCACCTTGTCCCACTGTCCTAGGGCTTCATGGCATTTTCTAGCGCCTGTTTGTGGGGCAGGGGTCATGCTTCTCTGTTTAATTTGTGTCTTAGGAACTTTGAACACTAGGAAAGTTTGAGTGGAATTCTGGACTCTGGGTTCTACTCAGTCTTGGAATCGTGAGATTTTGCTGGAGACCTGATTGGGCAGTTATTTTTTTGAGCATCTACTGTATGCCAGGCAGGGCTACAGTGGACACCAAACTCTGCCCGCATGGAGATCACGGTGGGTGGTGGGCAGGGTGGTGGTAGAACGTGTGGCCATCAGGAGAACAGAGCAGTGAGGGGGCGGGTCCCCCTGAGGAGGTTTGAGCAGAGGCCAAAAGGAGATGGGAGTGAGCCATTTGGAGCCTGGGGTGTGGGCACCGGGCGGGGGCACAGCTGGTGCAGAGGCCCAGAGGCCGGGCTGCCTGGCGGGTTGGAGCGGAGGCGCAGGGGGAGGAGGAGGGGGAATCCTGGCACCCTAGACCCTCTTAGGCTGAGTCCACCACCGGCTCCCCAGCGTGAGGGTTTCTGAGCCGGGTGGGACCCTCCTCTCAGCCTGTGGTCAGGGGCTGACCAGGGAGGAAGCCCTGCAGCTTCTTGCCCGGAAGTTTCCATTCAATATCCCCCCCTCCCTCCCGCGTGGCCGTCTGCTGCCTGGCCCTCGGGTCCCCAGCGGGAGGCCCGCTAATCCACCTCCAGGATTAGTGCTCCGGGTGGGGGTGGGGGGAACCACTCTGTCCATCTCCCCCACCCAGCAAGGGGGCCCCTGGGGCGTGAGTCAGGTGGGCTGGGGCATCACCTTAGCGCCTGGGGGCCGTTTTCTGGGTTATCTTCTGTTGGAAGCGTGGGGTTGGGGGTGAGGGGACGCTGCATCAAATGAAGTCTCGGGAATCTCCCAGAGGAGGGAGACTCGGCCTCACCGGCTCGCAGCTCAGACCTGGAAGCCTGGGGGCGTGGGCAGCAGCTCTCTTGGCCTCCCACCCAATGTGTGGCTCCCCTTCTCTGACCCTCGGTTTACTAACCTGTCCTCAACGGTCCCTGCTTCCCGGGTGATGTGACGATGAGACACAGTGACATTTTAAGGGCTGCACATGTGATAGGGGGTGAGCTTCCCATTGTGGAGGGAAACCAAGCAGGGGATGGCTGTGAGAGAGTGGCGATGGTAGGGTTGTGCCTGGGCGTCCTGGTCTGTCTTGGCCCTGAGGACTGCCCCCTCACACCTGGCCCACAGGCCCCTTCCGGGCTGCCTGCCCGCTCTAGCCAGCTCCCAGGTGAAGAGGCTCTCGGCCTCCAAGAGGAAGCAACACTTCATCAACCAGGCTGTGCGGAACTCAGACCTCGTGCCCAAGGCCAAGGGACGGAAGAGCCTCCAGCGCCTGGAGAACAGTGAGCAAGGGTCGATGGGCGCCTCCTGGGGGCTCCTAGGCCTCAGACAGCAATGGTGTGCATGTTCTGTTATCTGAGCCTGGCCCTGAGCTGGACGAGAGGGAGCTCTGGGCATTGGAGCTGGGGCTTTAAAGGGGGTGTAGGAGTTCAACAAGCCAAGCCAGGGCTAGGTAGGAGGAGTTCTGGAGGCTGGATCGTTCCTGTGCCTTCTGGGAAAGACAGCTGGAGCGTGGAGGAGGGGAGGCTGGTGAGAGTAAAGGCCCTAAATATAGAGGTGTGGGGGAGGAAACATGGTCCTCTGGACCCCGTGGAGCCTGGCGGGGGGGTGGGGTGGGGCTCGGGGGGGGGGCCTGAATGCAACCCCCAGCCCAGAGACCGTCTGTTTCCATCTAGCCCAGTACCTCCTGACCCTGCTGGAGACAGACGGAGGCACACCTGGCCTGGAGGATGGGGACCTGGCGCCCCCCGCAGCACCCAGCATCTTTGCAGAGGCCTGCAGCAACGAGACCTATGTCGAGGTGGGGCCCTGTATCCTGCCCTGGGTTCCCCCGCCCACCACCAGGCACTGCCTATGCTGGACCCTGTGCCAGGAGCACCCATCCCCTCCCTGGTCCCTTGATGAATACCCTGGGTCTCCTTCCAGCGACCTGAAACCCACCCACCCCAGAACCTTCCAGCACCTGTGGTTCATCTGCTTATCACACTTGGAATTACTGATGGGATTGGGGGCGTGTTTGGTTCATTTCGATTCCCTGCCCCACACAGGTGGGTCCGCAAGTGCCCCACGAACTCCTGGCCGGCCCCGTGGTCACATGTGTGCACAAGGAGTATTTCTGTGCACTTGTGGCCCCCCCAATGTGCATTAGCCAAATGGGGAAACTGAGGCTCGGGGGCTTGCAGTCATTAGTAAGGGCCTGCCTGCCTCTCTTCCAGGTCTGGAACGACTTCATGAACCGCTCTGGGGAGGAGCAGGAGCGGGTTCTCCGCTACCTGGAGAACGAGGGCAGGAGCAAGGCGCGGAGGAGGGGCCGCGGGGAAGACAGGCGGAGAGGTGGGCCTGGGTCGGGGGTGGGGAGGGCGGGGTCAGGGCAGGTGGGGAGGAGCCTGGCGTGTGGGCGGGGCCTGCGTCTCACTCCCACCTCTGCCCCACTGCATGGACTCTTGCAGAGGACCCGGCCTACACGCCCCGCGAGTGCTTCCAGCGTATCAGCCGGCGTCTACGAGCCGTTCTCAAGCGGAGCCGTATTCCCATGGTGAGTACCAAGCCTGGCCTTGGCCTTGTCTCTTTCCACTTGCTTGGTCTCTTTTGAAGGCCCTTTTTCTCAGCTTCTCAATCGGGCGGGGTGAGGGGAGACCAGTAACCCAGTGAACGTGGTGTGATGGAGCAGACAGGGCAGGATATAGACTAGTGAGATCCGAGTGCAGGACCCAGGGCTGGGCAAGGGTTCTCCTTGAGGGTGGGAGGGACAGGGGCAATGAAGGTGGGTTTTGAAGGATGTGTAGGAGTTCACCAGGCCAAAGACTCAGAGATTCAAAGGTTTGGATGTGTCTTGAGTGCCTGGTATCCTTGGAAACGGTTAAGTAGCCTCATGTAGTGAATCAGAGGCCACATTTGAACCCAGGGCTTTGGGCTCCAGAGGCTGTCATGGATGTGGGGGGCCTGGACATCTTGGCTAGGGTGCCACAGTCGGCCTGCCCCCTGGGCCTGCTTCTCCTGCAGGAAATGCTGGAGACCTGGGAGGAGCGGCTGCTGAGGTTCTTCTCTGTGTCCCCCCAGGCCGTGTACACGGCCATGCTGGACAACAGGTGACTGGGTGGGTGGGGGTGGGCGCCGTGAGCTACCCTGGTGTCTGGCTCTGGCCACTCAGCATCCATTCCCTGCAGCTTTGAGAGGCTCCTGCTTCATGCCATCTGCCAGTACATGGACCTCATCTCAGCCAGTAAGTGCCTGGCGGCCCCTGGGACCCCAGTTGGCTGATTCAGTCTGGGGGAAACCAAGGCTGGGCTTCCCCGGGGTCTGCTTACCCGGTGGCAGGCTTTGGAAGAGGAGGGACAGCGTGAACACAGAGGGGGCAGTGCGATGCTGCCTTGATTCATCAGAAGCACCTGTACCTCTGGCCCCACGATGGACGATGCTGTGCACATAGACTCCCCTCCACCTGCATCTTCGGGGCTGGGGAGAGAGGGGCCTGTGCGGGGCTGATGAAGCTGGGCCTCCAGGGACCCCAGTGTCTGCAGAGTTCGCATTTAGCTGTAGCCCCCCTCCACTGTGCCACACATGTGACTTCTGGCAAGTCCCTTCTCCAGCCTGTGTGCCCCTTTCACGATGGGAGTGATCTTGGGACACAGCCCACCCCCACCCCCCCATGGAGGGTCCTCGCAGACCCTTGCTGGCCCTCGGCATCCCATCGGGTCCTCTGTCTCCACGCCTGTCTCTCTGCCTCCTGCCTGGAGTTGCTGAGGAGACAGTTTCCATGGCAACCCCAGGATGGTTCCTCTCAGGCTGCCTGGGAGGGAGATGCAGCCCCCACACTTGCTTTTGTTCCCACTGGCTCAGGATGGAGGGGCTGGACTGAGGGTGCCTCTCTGTGGGTGTGGAGCCGTGGCCTGAACATAGGAGGTGGGGCCTGGCAAGATGGGGAGCAGGGGAGAGGGAGCCGCCGGGCCAGAGGCTGGGAGGTGGGCCCAGCTTGGGTTGTGTATAGCTATGGTTCAGGTTTTGGGGTGGCGGGAGGTGGGTGAAGGGAGGTTGGTGGAGCCTGGGCCACCGGGGGCCTAGGTGATTCCCTCTGAGGGCAGGGATGGAGGTGGGAGACCAAGGGTCAGGGCGGGACCCTCGTTCAGTCCCCTTGGCCTCGGGCCAGTGTGTCTCGGTGGTGCGTGCGTCTCTGTGCGCGTAGGACACGGGATAAGTAACGGGAGAGGAAGGAACAGCTCGAGCTGCTCTCAGCGCCTGGCCTGGGACCTGGGGGGTCGGGTCAGCCCAGCTCGTGGGGACCTGGGGCAGGACAGGCCGAGGGCTGGGCTCCTGTGTGCCACAACCCTCGCCTTCCTCCCTGTCTTGCCTGTCCCCCGGCAGGTGATGACCTGGAGGGCAAGCGGCAGATGAAGGTCAGCAATCGGCACCTGGACTTCCTGCCTCCGGGGCTGCTCCTGTCCGCGTACCTGGAGCAGCGCAGCTGATGGCGGCCCTGCCCCCGGCCCCGCCTCCCCAGTGCCAAGACCTCCCGTAACATCACTGAAATATCTTTCTTATTTTTGGAATTTTCCCTTGGAAACATGCTCTTCCCCTTGGGGTGGCTCCCGCACCGCACCCCTTCCCCGCCCAGCTTTCCGGGTTAAAGCTGGCGGCTGGGCTGCCCCGCGCGAGCACAATTCACCCTACTCCCGCCCCGGGGCCTGGACTCAGGAGGAGATGCCTGGCCTGGTCACTTCCCTGTCCCTTCCTGGGTCAGCGTTTTTGGCCCCGTGTGAAGCTTAAGCGAGGAGGGAGAGGCTGGGTTTTTATCATTTTTAATGAATTTGGCGTGATTTGTTGTAGATTTTTAAATTTCCCTTTTGCGAAGAAAAACCAAAAACTTGCCCCAAGTGATAAATTGGGGGGCTTCATTCCAGTCCCTGCTTGACCCTCTCCCAGTTTTTGGCTTGGGTGGAGGGTCTCTGGGGCCCTGCCCCTCGCCCTGGGAGCATTACATTTGGGGTGTGTGTGTGTGTGTGTGCGCGCGCGTGTGCATGTGTGTGCCCCGCAGCCCAGGATGGAAGCTGCGTCTTAAAAGCTGGTGTCACCCTCTTTTTGGAATGTGTGTTGCCCTCGCCACTCGCCTTTGGTGGCTGTTAGGGCCCCGTCTGCTCTGCACACCCCCCTTCCTTCCTACTGAGGATCTGGGACTTCCAGCCAGAAGCCTCTACTCTCAGACTGTCCTGTTCCTCTCTCCATGTCCCCTTGCCCCTGCCCCCAGCCTGGCTCTGGGGTGTCCTCGTGCTGGTCACCCTGGCCTGGCACAGGAAGCAGGGCTGGAGACTGCACCCCTGCCCTGCACCCCCGTGTGTGTGGCTAGTTGTGCTTTGGGAAAGGTGGAGCGTTCAATAAATTTCTGGTGCTCTGGTCTACTGCTGTGGGGTTTTCCTTTGGGGCAGGGCTGGGGGCACGACAGGCACTCACGATGCCCTTGTGTCCTGGTCATTGAGGGATGCAGGCCTCAGGGGATGAAGCTTGGTTCTGAGTGACAACCCCCGTGGAGGCAGGTGGGTGGGGAGACTCTGTTAGGAGTGGCCCGGCCCTTGGCTCTGCTGCCCTGGCTGGTCCCCTCCCAGGTGCCCAGGCTCAAACCCCAGCTCTGCCACCTTCCAGCTGTGTGACCTCCAGAAAGGTCACTTGTGGGACTTCCCTGGCGGTGGTCCAGTGGTTAAGACTGCACTTCCACGGCAGGACTGCGGGTTTGATCCCTGGTTGGGGAAATAAGATCCCACGTGCCCCGTGGCATGGCCAAAAAAAAAAAACAAGTCACTTGTGTGAGCTTCCTGAGTGGCTGAACAAAATACACCACACTGCAGCTTAAAACCACAGGAGTTTATTGTCGCCTGGTTCTGGAGGCCAGAAATGCAAGATCAAGGTGTGGCAAGGCCACACTCCCTCTAGAGGCTCCAGGGAGTGTCCTCCCTGCCTCTTCCAGCTTCTAGGGGCTCCGGCCTCCCCTGGCTTGTGGCTGCATCCCTCCAGCCTCTGTCTCCATCTTCACGTGGCCTCCTTCCTGTGTCTTCCTTCTGTGTGTGTCTGGAAACGGCTGTGCATCCTGCAGGATCCCCCAGCCTGGATTATCTGCTGTTCTCTTGTGATCACGCTGAGGGAAGTTCCCTTCTCACCCGGCCACATCAGGGGTCCCTGCTGCCCACAGGGCTCCTCGCTACTGACCTCACCCCTGATCTCCTCCACCTCCCTGAAGGCGGAGTATCTATGTTGATTACTGGAAATTCTACTGGGGAGATTTGTCTCTATTCCCCTGTGTATTTGTTTATTTAACCATTTATATCAGTACGGACGCCTGGGCATTTACTTTCTAGTTTGGGTTATAATCCAATATTCCTTAATTTTATTCGTCAGGTTGTTCCAGATTCGGCTGCTGGGAGCCCTGTCAGTGGCTCCTGTGTGTCACTGAGGCACTCCCATAGTTGCGGGGTTTTATTTATTTATTTGAGCACCCTCCTTACTTTCTGCCGCTACAAGACGCAGAGGGCTCCTCTGCATATTCTTGCTTCGTCCTAGAACCAGCCCTTTCGCCAAGGAGCCTGGTTCCTTTCCCTGGGGCACCGTTTTAAAAACCAAGATCTGGGCGCTGGGTGTGCTGTCTTCCATTTTAACAGGCATTTTAAAAGTTCTACACATAGATGCTAAATAATGGAAATCCCAAGGGCTCGTATGGAGGACACAAGGAGATACTTGAGTAACCCGCTTCGAGGCTCTCACCTGTGAAGGGGACCAAATTTCCGGCGCCCAGAGAACGGGCTGGGGCTCCGGGCACGGATGTCGGGTCTCTAGGGGAGTTCACAGCCTGCCTCCAGAACTATTAACGCGAACTCCGTCCTGTCCTGGCCTCTGGCTGGTGCGTGGGTTTTTTCCCCCACCCCGCTACTCCAGCCGGGCCCCCAGACAGCCCGGCCCCCCAACCTTTGCCCAGGCGGTGCCGGTCACCCGGTGCACGCTTCCCTGCAATCCTAGGTCTTTCTGGAAAAGACCTTTCAAACTGGAGAGAGTCCAACAGCAATAGAACCAATTTTTGGAAAACGAATTGCGGATGGGGTTTGAATCCAGAGGGACCCTCAAAGTGTTAAGGAACCTCACTTATAGAACCCAGTTATAACACCGCGGATACCAGAAGAGAAAAGGCAAAATATGGAACGCTTCACGAATTTGCGTGTCATCCTTGCGCAGGGGCCATGCTAATCTTCTCTGTATCGTTCCAATTTTAGTATATGTGCTGCCGAAGCGAGCACAGTTCCACGTTTGATCCCAGAGCTATTTAGAGGGCATAGAATACGCTCTTTTACACTAAGGGTGCACTCCATTAAAAACCGGTTCAGCCATTCGTCCCTTCTTTTATGATATTTGTGCAACAATACCTTAACCAAATGGGGTCATTCACTGAAATTGAGAAAGTGGTTTTTGTTCCACCAAATATGACTCAGGTGGCTGCTGGGAATCCATGATCGCATGCAAATTATACTGGAAGAGGGGCGGAGCCGGAGCCGCTGCCGTCCCAGAAGTCTCTGGGAAGCGGCTGCGCTGCGCGGGCGAATCTTTGCTCCTGGGAAGATGGCGGCGGCGGAGCCGGGGCATTAGGGCAAGTGCAGGCTGCGGCCACCCGCTCGGCTGGACGCACAGGCCGGCCCGGTGAGTACGGGGTTGGGGGCTCGGGCGGTCGGCCGGCCTCCGGACGGCGCCGCGGCAGCGGGGAGCGCCGGCCGGGGAAGGCGGTAACTAGCGGGCCTGGGGCGGGGCCTGTGGGGTCAGAGGGCGGGCCTGGAGAGCAAAGGGTGCTGGGTACGCGGCCTGAGTGCGCTGGGCGGGGTCTGGGGGTCGTGGCGGAAACTTGGGGGGACCTGAGGCGCCCCGGGGGTCGGGGCATCCGGAGCAGGGGGAAATCGGGGCGGGACCTGGAACGATCGGGGGAGGGGCCTAAGGTTATACCTCCCCGCGGAGGGCCTGAGGTGCGTTGGGTGGGGGGCTTGGGGGCGCGACATGAAGGGCCAGGTGTATGGAGGCGAGGCCTATGGGGTGGTTTGGGAGACCCTGAGATGAAAACAGAGTTTGGGCCGGGCCTGGGGACACAAGGGGCAAATTGGGAGTGGGGTGTGGAAAGCAAATACTGTAGGGGGCGGGGCCGGAGGGCTTTGGGGGCAGAGCTTAAAGACTGTTGAAGGGGCTTGTGGGCGAGGCCTCGGTGTTCCCGGGCAGGGCTTGAAGAAGCCTGGGGCCTGGGGGTCGTGATTGAGGAAGACGGGGCCGATCGTACTCCCAGTCTCACTGCGCTTTAGTAAAGGTGAAAAGAAATAAGCTTAATCGATGCCCGGCGCATGGAGCGCGCTGAGGAAACGTTCACCGTTCCCGTTGTTAGTTACCTGTGGAAGCCCTGCACCAAGCTGCTGCCCGGCCCCCTCCCTGCCTCTGTCAAAGGCAGCCCCACCGGTGCTCTTGGGTGTCCGTGGACTCCTCCTTAAGGATAGACCCGTGTCCTGCCCTACCGCTCCTCACAGCTTGCACTGTCCCCAGCTTTGTTCACCTGGACCAGTGCAGTCACCCCCACCCTGTCCCGCAGCCTCGCCCTCCAGACAGCCAGAGTGGCCTGTGAAACATAAACAGGCCTCAGCCCTCCTGGGGCTGCCACCTCCCTCAGGGTGAAACCCCCCAGGCCCTGCACGACCTGTCACGTCTCCTCCCCACCCTTACTTTGCCCCGCTCCCTCACTCACCCTTTTCCTGCCCCGCAGGGCCCCGTGCCACTCCTTGAGCGCCCAGGCTCAGTCCAGCCTCTGGTCCTTTGCACTGGCTGTTCCCTCCACCTGGCATGCTCTTCCTTCAGGCTGCTTGCCTCGATCCCTCACACCTCCACCGGGGAGGCCTCCCTGGCCATGCATGAGTAAAATGCAGCTCCCCCGCCACATGTGGGGCAGGGGTTGAGTCCACTTTGTCCCCCGCGGTAACCCAGTGTCCAGCACTGCCCTTGGGGTCCTGCAGATGCTGCGTGAACATCGATGACAAGCCAGTCTCCCTGCCGCAGGAGCTGGTGACTGTCCTCCGTGTGTGACCTTGGCAGGTGGGCACAATGGACCTGGCTTACATCTGCGAGTGGGAGAAATGGCCCAAGAGCACCCACTGCCCGTCGGTGCCCCTGGCCTGCACCTGGTCCTGCCGTAACCTCATCGCCTTCACCACGGACCTGCGGAGTGACGACCAGGGTGCGCCAGCCGCTCCCCTGCCCCCCACCCCCCGGCTCCCACAGGGTCTCCTCCTCCAAGACGAGGGGTGGTGAGGGGTGCAGAGGGCCTGGAGCCAGGGGCGCTGGGATCACCCCGTGGGATGGCAGGGCCCAGGGGTGGGTGGCCCTGGGCAGCTCGCTGAGGCTCCTGCCTGAGTTTTCCAGACCAAACGTGTCACCGCCTGACTTTGAGGTGCACTCTGCCAGCCGGGCCTGTGTTGTCTCTGCCACTGAGTGACGTGCACTCGGGAGAGGGAATTAGAAAAACACAGAAACTTAGGGTGAGGGAAAGAACCAGCCGTTAGTTTCCACGGAGAGACGCCCACTGTTAGCATTTGGGGTTCGTTTTCTTCCGGTGCCGTTTTCTACGTCTCCTTTGCCCCACTGGAGGCAGGGTCACGGGCCGCGGGCCGCTCCATCTCTACTCGGGCGGCCGGCGTGTCAGCAGCGGCTCCTGAGTCCCCGTGGCCGGGGTTTTGCTTCTTCCTCCCTGATGCCCCCGGGGTTGTCGGGCACCCGGCTGTTGTTGCCGTGTTGAGCACACCGTCCTTCACAGACCTGACCCGCGTGATCCACATCCTGGACACCGAGCACCCCTGGGACGTGCACTCCATCTGCTCGGGGCACAGCGAGGCCGTCACCTGCCTCGAGTGGGACCAGTCAGGTGAGGGCAGCTCCCCTTGATCTGTGGGTTTGCGGGCCCTGCTGTGCCCACTGCTGCTGTCCAGAGTCCTTTCCGGACTCGCCTGTGCCCCTCCCTGCTCTACTGCCCCCAGGCCGGCCTCTCCCACCCGGGCCCCTGATGGACAGTGGCGGGGGGGGGGGGGCGGGGGGGCGGGGTCTTGTGACGCAATTTTGGCCCCTGCCCTGCACAGGCTCGAGGCTGCTGTCTGCTGATGCCGATGGGCAGATCAAGTGCTGGAGCATGGCCGACCACCTGGCCAACAGCTGGGAGAGCCCCGTGGGCAGCCTGGTGGAGGGGGACCCCATCGTGGCCTTGTCGTGGCTGCACAACGGTGTGAAGCTGGCCCTGCACGTGGAAAAGGTGGGTGTCCTGCCTGGGGGCGCGGCTCCTCCTCTTGTGTCACCAGCACCCTTTTGGTCCGCCTCGCCCGGGCCCGGCTCACACCTGCCATGCAGGGTCAGCACCCGTGTGGCCAGCAGCCCCCGTGTGACTGACGTGGTGAGATCCCAGAATTCCTGCCTGTACCCCACGGTTCAGCCCAGCGTCCCCTTGAGAGGGGAGCCGCCTGGGTCCAGGGTGCTGAACTCAGATTGCGATGCCGCGCCTCACCCGTCGCTTTCCTCACCATCAGGTGGGGCTGCCGCTGGCCGTGGTGAGGGTTCAGCACGAGAAGGCTTGGGAGGGCTCGGTGGGGCGGCCGGGGTGCACGTGGCCTGCTCTGCCGGCTGCTCCCCAGAGCCAGGAGCCCCTCCTGGGTTGGTGCTGTGGGAAGTGGCTTTTCTCCCATCCCTTCCCCACGTCTGCTCCCTGTGCCCGGTGCAGGGCCTGGGGACAGTTACTGTCAGCACCTGGCAGCAGCCGCGGGGAGCGGGGGCAGGGGCTGCGTGCTGCCTTCCCTTTGTCTGTTCTCCTTTGTTATGTAACGGCGCTACTGAGATACAAGTCGCTTAGTATGGTTCACTCGCCTGAAGCATACAGATTGGTGGTTTACTTAGTATCTTCACAGACTATTACAGCCATCACCACACTCAATTTCAGACCATTCCTTTTTTTTTTAATACTTTCTTTCTTTATTTCTTTTATTTATTTATTTACGGCTGCGTTGGGTCTTCATTGCTGTGCGTGGGCTTTTCTCTAGTTGTGGCGAGCGGGGGCTACTCTTCGTTGCGGTGTGCGGGCTTCTCATTGCGGTGGCTTCTCTTGTTGCAGAGCACGGGCTCTAGGCGCGCAGGTTTTAGTAGTTGTGGCTCGAAGGCTCTAGAGCTCAGGCTCAGTAGCTGTGGTGCATGGGCTTAGTTGCTCCGCGGCATGTGGGATGTGGGATCTTCCCGGACCAGGGCTCAAACCCCTGTCCCCTGCATTGGCAGGCGGATTCTTAACCACTGCGCCACCAGGGAAGCCGCAGACCATTCTTTTCAACTCAAAGGAAGTCTGTCCCCGTTAGCCTCACTCCCCTTCCCCACCTCAGCCCCTGGCAACCATGAACCCACTGTCTGTCCCTGTGGACTTGCCCGTTCTGGACGTTTCCCATCAATGGAATCACACACCGTGTGTCCTTCTGTGTCTGGCTTCTCTCATCAGCGTCGTGGTCTCAAGGTCTGTCCACACTGTTGCGAGCATCAGGGTTACTGTTCTCCTTACCACCAGATACCTTTGTCTCTAAATTATAAGAGACGGATGTGCTCATTTAAAACGCTCGGGCATGCACGCGGCTCTCGCCCGTGATGTTGCGGTCAGGCGTCTATCCCCTCTTCCCTTGGTAGGAATTCTGACTGCAGGGCTTGCTGCCTAACCTTCTGGACCTTGTTCTCTGTGCGATGTTTCTTTTTCACACGGCCAGCGTCTCTCCTCAGGGGTCATCCGGGGGCTTTTGCTTCTTTCTTTCAACAGTGCCAGCACCTCCACGTCTGGAAGACCCTGTTGGGGCCGTGGTCAGCCCTGCCCTCCCTGGACGCCTGGCCCTGTGGGTCTGCTCCCCAGACAGAGAGGGCACATACTCTCCCACTGCCCAGAGAGCCCTGCTTAGTCTCCAGCTCGTGCTGTTTCAGTGACAGACACGTTGCCCGGATTGAAAGGAACCCGGCGTGCAGGCTGCCCCCGGGTCCGCCCGGGTGGAACGCTGGGAAAGGCCCAGCTGGGGACAGAAACCAGGGCCGGGGCGGGGGTTGGCTGGGGGCCCGAGGGCCCTTCCGAGGGGAGTAGAAACGTTCCTGCCCAGGATCGGAGCGGTTTCCACAATGGGGTGGTTGTCAACTCGAACCGAAAGCCGGGAAGAGGTGAATTTTGCTGTACGTTAATTGTAACCTAGACCAGGTTTGGAAAGGTGACACAGCAGTGGCAGCTGTACTTCGCAGCACAGCCGGAATGCTTTACCTCCAGGGCCTGTAAACCGCGGCCTGCGCGCTCGCCCACCTTGTAAGCAGTCTCACTGGCGGCTGCTTCTCTGCTGCAGACGCAGGGAAGGAGCTGAGTGGTTGCAGCAGACCACTTGGCTCACAAAACTGAAAATACTGAGTGTTTGACCCTGTGAGGAAAACATGGTGAGTCCTGTCTTGCGCGTGTTTAGCCGTGTCATCCTCACCACAGTTCTCGGACGTACAGATGGGGATACTGAGGGTCAGAGAGGCCCGTGTCACACAGTGCTTGAGTGGCTGAGGCAGGATCTGAACTCAGGTTCATGCTCTCGTGCCTTCTGCCACATGGTTCCTCCACGTTCCCAAGGGTGTGACTCCCAGAAGGGCGTCCTGGGGTCACAGAGGCAGACCCCTGAAGGCCAAGTGCATGCCCGGGGCCGGGGCTGCCCCGAGCTGACCCCTCCCCCTCCCCCACAGTCGGGCGCCTCCAGCTTTGGCGAGAAGTTCTCCCGAGTCAAGTTCTCGCCGTCGCTCACGCTGTTTGGGGGCAAGCCCATGGAGGGCTGGATTGCGGTGACAGTCAGCGGCCTGGTCACCGTGTCCCTGCTCAAGCCCAGCGGGCAAGTGCTGACCTCGACAGAGAGCCTGTGCCGGCTGCGTGGCCGCGTGGCCCTGGCCGACATCGCCTTCACGGGTGGTGGCAACATCGTGGTGGCCACGGCAGACGGCAGCAGTGCATCCCCAGTGCAGTTCTACAAGGTGTGCGTGAGCGTCGTCAACGAGAAATGCCGCATCGACACCGAGATCCTGCCCTCGCTGTTCATGCGCTGCACCACTGACCTCAACCGCCGGGACCGGCTCCCCGCCATCACCCACCTCAAGTTCCTGGCGCGAGATATGTCAGAGCAGGTGTGCCCGCCCGGCCACCCTGTGGTAGGACCGCTCGGGGCTAAATCCAGGCGTGGGCAGGGCTGGTCCTTCCGGAGGCTCCAGGGCAGCAGTGGTTCCCGCCTTTTCCAGCTTCTAGAGGCGCCGCATCCCTGGCTCGCGGCCCCTCCTGCATCCTCACAGCCAGCAGCACAGCATCTCCCGTCTTTCTCTGCCTCTGACCCTCCTGCCTCCCTCTTATAAGGACTCTGGGATGACGCTGGGCCCCCCGTGAATCCAGGGTCATCCCCGTCTCAGGGGCCTTAACTTAATCCCACCTGCTAAGTCCCCTGTGCCCCGTGAGGTGACATATCCACAGGTCCTGGGAGCATGACGGGGACATTTCTGGGGGCGAGGTTCACCCAGCTGCACCGGGGCCCCCTCATAACCTTGCACTGATCAGCACCCAGCTTCATGAAGTCCCAGTACGTTTCCCTGGCCCCCTCGTTTCTCGCCGGGGGTGCCTTGAGCGACTGCCTTCCCCAGGGGAGGCGGGGTCATGGGGGGCAGGTGCGGTGCAGGCTGGGTGTACATGGGTCGGAGTCTGCAGCGGCTGTGAGGCGGGTGCCGATGTGAGCCCCGTGGAGCAGCCGGAGGCCCAGAGAGGCCAAGGGGCTGGTCCAGGCCCCTCACCGAGCCGCCCGCCCCCCCAGGTGCTGCTGTGTGCGTCCAGCCAGACCAGCAGCGTGGTGGAGTGCTGGTCTCTGCGCAAGGAGGGGCTCCCCGTGAACAACATCTTCCAGCAGCTCTCGCCCGCCGGTGAGTCCCGCTCCAGCCGGCCAGGGACACGCAGCCTCCCGGGAGCCTGGGGTCCTCTGGGAGCCCTCGGGTAGAGTGAGGCACGGGGGTGGCCTGAGTTTGCCAAGAACGTGCCCGCCACTCCCTTCCCTCCCTCTCTGTTCCGACACCCACGTGGAGCCCCGAGTCCCCTGCCGGGACTGGCCCCCCTCCTGACACCTGTGTGGCCGGGAAGCCGGGGGTGAACCTGCGGCCACGTGGGGCGTGTTCCCGCTGACGGCAGCGCTGTTGGCCCTGGAGTGACCGAGGGGCCGTGTCAAGAGGCCCCTTGAGGCTCTGCCTGCCCGCAAGGTGGTTGCCTAAGCTGCTCGATGTGGCCTCGGAGGAACTAAATGTGAAGAAGGTCATGCTGCCTTTCCTGAGTGACGCCGCGGGGCGGCAGGGCCACAAGGGGTCCCAGCCCTTCCCTCGTCCCTCCTCTGTCCTAGTAGCTGTGGGCGCGGCCGTCAGGCGGGTCATGGCCCCCACGCACACCCTGGGACCTCGTCACAAGCGGGCCCACATCTCACGTGAGAGGGTCGCCACCCCCGGCAGCGGGTCGAGCCTTGTCCTGATGCAGGTGTCCGCGTGCCGAGCTCGCCCGCACCTCCTCCCCCCACCCTGCCCCTCATCCTAGCCTCGCGTGGCCTGCGGGCTCTTGGACCTGCCTCTTCTCCTACCTCCCTGCCTTGGCCCTAAGCGCCCCCGCCAGCCCATCCTCCCCCTCAGGCCCCCGCTCTGCCAGCCACCGGCCAGCCCGTGCTCCAGGGGTTGGCCTGACTTGGGTGGACACATGTGTCCAGGTGGACTTGGGCAAGCAGCTCAGCCTCTGACAGCGGCCACTCCCCTCTGTAAGCTAGGAATGGCCGGGGCCGCCAGGCTGGGTGTGGGTGCGGGTGCCTGGCCTGCTCGCCCTCCCTCCCTGGGCATCGCCGTAGCTGTCACCGTTACAGCTGTGCTCAGCGTCGTCCCTCGCTGGGCCCCGGTCTCCCTGTGGGATGACGTTTGCCAAGAGCCCCTTTGCGCTGGGCCATCCAGGGAAGAGCTCTTAGGGCAGATGGGTAGAGGTGTGCTGTCACAGCCAGCTTTGCCATGTCACACACCAGCCCCAAACTCTGGCTCAGAACCACAGCCCGGAGGGTGGTGGGCCAGGCCGCCTCCGCTGCTCCGTCCTGGTTCCCTGTGTCTGCCATCACCCCAGGGCAGCTGGGGTGCTGGCCGCTGGCTGGGCGCCTGGGCTCACCTCATTGTCACCTTGGAGTCCAGGTGCACGGGCGCCACTGAGCCTCTGCTCACATCACGCCCGCAGCACCGGGGGCCAAACCCAGATTGACGGGAACCACCCCACCCCTTGCTGGGGGGCTTCATCATCACACCGAGGGTGTGGGCGCAGGGAGGGGCCCGTCTTGGGAACCTGTCGGTCCAGCTCATGGGGAGAGCTGGGGTTCCACCCAGGACCTCTCAGACCACAGAGACAGAACCCCGTGCAAGCCGGCCGAGTCACTGGGGAGTGTTGGGGTTTGTGTGGCGGCAGGGTCGGGGGTGGGTTCCCCTTCTCAGCACGTTGGCTCCTTTGAGGGGACAAGGTGGAGCTGCCCCCGCCAGCTGACAGCCTTGCGGCCCAGGCGGGTGCCTCCTCCTGTTCCCGTGAAGGCCCAGGACCGGATCCTTTGGGGTCCCCCACCTCTCCCCCGACCCCAGTCACGTGAGCTCGCTGGGTCTCCAGGAGGGGCAGGGTGCTGGGTCAGGTGCACCCTTGTCATGTTTGTCTCGTCTTCATTTTTTTTTTTGGTATTTATTTATTTATTTTTGCGGTACGTGGGCCTGTCACCACTGTGGCCTCTCCCGTTGCGGAGCACAGGCTCCGGACGCGCAGGCTCAGCGGCCATGGCTCACGGACCCAGCCACTCCGCGGCATGTGGGATCCTCCCGAACCAGGGCACGAACCCGTGTCCCCTGCATCGGCAGGCGGACTCTCAACCACTGCGCCACCAGGGAAGCCCTGTATTTATTTTTTTATACAGCAGGTGTTCATTATTTAGTATATATTAGTATATATACGTCAATCTCAATTTCTCAGTTCACCCCCCCCGTCTTGTCTTCATTTTGTTGCTCTCTGTCCCCCCCCACTCCCTTTTAGTTGGTGACAAACAGCCCACGATTCTCAAATGGCGGATCCTGTCAGCCACCAACGACCTGGACCGCGTGTCCGCCGTGGCGCTGCCCAAGCTCCCCATCTCGCTCACCAACACCGACCTGAAGGTGGCCAGCGACACCCAGTTCTACCCCGGCCTCGGTATGGTGTCTCAGAGCCTCCGGGGGAATGGGGTGGGCCCTGAGCTTGGGCTTCCGTCACAGGGTCCTGGGAGCCTAGCCCCCGGCCTCACGTTAGTCCCACTGGGGACGAGGGTACTGCTTTCAGGATCTGATGGGCTCAAAGGGCTGTGAGGCCACCGTCAAACTGTGCTCTTTACTACGTAGAGGGCTGTTAGCAGTCCGCAAGGGAGAGGCTGGGAACTTGGGGAAGACTTTCCAGATAAGCTTCCTTCCCATGCCCACCCCCACCCCCGTTGTAGTAGCTCACGTGGCGATTCTGGGTTTGGGCCCTGGCGTCTGTGACCCTGGGTGAATCAGGCTGGCCATGTTGGTGCCGGCCCAGGGCAGCCCCCCAGCCCCCTGCTGTAGATTACGGGCTTTGGGTTCTACAAGCCCCTGAGCTTACTGGCCTCTGTTCCGCCCCGAGGCCCTTTGTGTACATCAGGCCCAGGCCCTTTCCATCTGCTGTCCTCTCCGCCTGCCCCTCCCACTTGTCCCCCTGGAAGTCACCTGTTGCCTCACGTCGGCCAAACTTAGTGCCGGCCGCAGGGGAGCGGGGCAGAGGTGCCCAGACAGGGTGCAGTCTGCTCCACCGATTCGGGGGCCGGTTAGCCAGGACTGGACCCCACTGGGGGAGTGCACCCCAGTGGCTCAGGGCTCACGCCGCTCCTTAGCACAGCCTCTGCTGGGCGTGGGGGCTGCCCCTTCCCATTGTCCAGAGCTGGGTTCGGCCGCCTGACCCTGCATGTGCCCCCAGGGCTGGCCCTGGCCTTCCATGACGGCAGCGTCCACATCGTGCACCGGCTCTCGCTGCAGACCATGGCCATTTTCTATAGCTCCGCAGCGCCCCGCTCCGTGGACGAGCCGGCTATCAAGCGTCCTCGGACCACGGGCCCCGCCGTCCACTTCAAGGCCATGCAGCTCTCCTGGACTTCCCTGGCCCTCGTGGGCATCGACAACCACGGCAGGGTCAGTGCTGTCCCCGGGGGACTGCTGTCTGTGGCGGGGGGCCGCACTTAGGAAGTGGGGGCCCTTAGGGTGCTGCTCCTGACATCAAGGAGTCCTAGGCCCCCAGTGCGCAGCAGGTGCTCTGCGAGTTGGCCTCCTGGTTCCCAGGGGAACCTGTCCATGGCCTCGCAGGAGGGCGGGCAGCCTCACAGCCACTCTCACACACTCACGCTTTCGCTTACACCCGCCTCTGTGTTTGCACGCTCATTCATACCCTTGTTCGCTCACACCTCACGTTTGTCCTACTGGCACGTTGACACACGTGCACACGTTTGCACACTCACCCACGTGCGCGTGCCCCCAGACCCCCGCAGCGGGCTCCTGCGAGTTGCTCTCGGACACCCTGTAACTTCTGTTCCAGCCCCATCCTCGGTGTCTCCGGGTGGTGGGTTGGGCTTCTCGGGAGCACGAAGTCTGTGTTCCCAGGGACTACACGGCCCCCAGCTGGACCTGCAGGCCCCGTCACCCGACAGGCGCCCTGCTGGCTAGGAGGCCCTTCAGGCCCTATGTGGGAATCGCCACAGCTATGGAAACCTGGGGCTTGTGGCCCCCGTTCACTCCACGTGGCTGGGCTGTGGCTCTGCAGCCCTCCCGTGTGACAGGACAGCGGGCAGGCCTGGGCCCCGCGCTGGCCGTGCCCTCCCTGCCCCCAGCTGCCCCTCGGGCCCCGCCCCCTCACGCCCCGCCCTCCTCCACAGCTGAGCATGTTGCGCATCTCGCCCTCCATGGGCCACTCGCTGGACGCGGGGCTGGCCCTGCGGCACCTGCTCTTCCTGCTGGAGTACTGCATGGTGACTGGCTACGACTGGTGGGACATCCTGCTGCACGTGCAGCCCAGCATGGTGCAGAGCCTGGTGGAGAAGCTGCATGAGGAGTACACGCGCCAGAAGGCCGAGCTGCAGCAGGTGCCGCCCCCCTTGGCTGCTGCCCCGTCCCTCCGTCCGGGTGACCCGCAGGCCGGACGGCCCACCTCTCGCTGCCACCTCAGCCCAGCAGTGCGTGGCTGTGGGCCTGACGCCACCTGCCTCTGGGTGGCTTTGGAGGCCTTTGCTTCTGTGAGAAGAGCACTAAATGGGGGTTTTACAGACGGGTGAGCCAGAGAGAAGTGATCGTTCAGACGCCATGGTGGCGCACCTGTAAAACCCAGACCCCCCCCCCCCGAGTTCAGTGGGGCATGCAGAGGTCAGCGCTGCTAAGCATCTGAAGTTGCCCTCTGTGCCCGCCGTCGAGGAGAAAACAGGAAGGAGAGATCCCATTCCCATTAGCAGCCTGCTGAGATGTGCGAGTGCTGGGCCCGACCCGGGGAACAGCGCAGGACGGAGCTGGGTTCAGAGCCAGGGACGCCAGTAGTGATCAGATCTCTTGTCATCGGACAGAGCTGTGTGCAAGCATTTTTTTTTTTTTTTTTTGGCTGCACCCTTCATGCCTTGGGAGATCTTAGTTCCCCCGCCAGGGATTGAACCTGGGTCCTCTGCGGTGAGAGTGCAGAATCCTAACCACCGGACCACCAGGGGATTCCCTGTAGGCAAGCATCTTTCTGTTTTAAGTCCTCCACTCATCCTGGGAGACAATAGGTTTCAGGAACTCGGGGGGGTAGAGCGGAATCTGTGGCCCTACCCACTTCATGCCAGGAGTGCCCCCAGTCGTGAGGTGTCCCAGGTGTGTCCCTTGGGCCCCTGGGGCACACGCGCCCGCAGGTTGAGACCCTGCCATCCTGTGAGGAAGGTCCTCCTACCTGGTTCCGCCATGAGGAGGGCAAGGCCCAGAGAGGGTTAGCGGCTTGCCCGGCTGCCCCAGCGCCTCGCTCTCCCCGGCTCCTCAGGCGCGTGCCCCGCCCACTCACATCCTCCGCCCCCCAGGTCCTCTCTACCCGGATCCTGGCCATGAAGGCCTCGCTCTGCAAGCTGTCGCCCTGCGCAGTGACCCGCGTGTGCGAGTACCACGCCAAGCTCTTCCTCATCGCCGCCAGCTCCACGCTCAAGTCGCTGCTGCGCCCGCACGTGCTCAACACGCCCGACAAGAGTCCCGGCGACCGGCTGACGGAGGTCTGCGCCAAGATCACGGATGTCGGTGGGTCCTGCCCTGTCCTGCGGGCCGCCCTGGCTGCTGAGGACCCCTTGGCCGTCGCGCACGTTTGGGGCGTCGGGGACACGCGGTGGGCGTTAACGGGAACAAAGATGACCCAGCCTGGGGATGGCGTCCCCAGGGGCACTGCCTGTGTGGAGGCCTGGAGGCCGGCGGGAGCTGCAGGGTGCCCGGCACAGGGGGTCCGAGGGGCGGGCAGAGCGATCTGAAGGCCAGCGGTGGACACCCAGAGCCCCTCCCTCCAACCCTGCCCTCCAGGTTCCCAGGCTCAGGCAGGCCCGTCCTTCATTTGCTTGTTCACGACGTTGGTGTCGGCCTGTGGGGGCGGGCCCAGCTCACCGTGCGTGCTAATGGGCACACATGTGAGGTTCTGGCCGCCCCTGACTGCCTGTCCCCTCCCAGACATTGACAAGGTCATGATCAACCTCAAGACGGAGGAGTTCGTCCTGGACATGAACACGCTTCAGGCGCTGCAGCAGCTCCTGCAGTGGGTGGGCGACTTCGTGCTCTACCTGCTGGCTAGTCTGCCCAACCAGGTGCGCCTGCACTCCTACTTGGGAGCCCCACCCCCCAGGAGCCCCGCCCCTGGCCTTGTCCTCTGAAGCCCCACCTCCCTGACCCCGCCCCTCCCAGAAGACCCCTCCCCCCGGGGCCTGCTGAGGTCCTAGGATGCGGCGCACGCTGAAGTAAGCAACCTGGGCTCTTCTGCCCATAGGGCTCCCCGCTGCGGCCCGGCCACAGCTTCCTGCGGGACGGCGCGTCGCTGGGCGTGCTGCGGGAGCTGATGGTAGTCATCCGCATCTGGGGCCTGCTGAAGCCCAGCTGCCTGCCTGTGTACACGGCCACCTCTGACACCCAGGACAGCATGTCCCTGCTCTTCCGCCTGCTCACCAAGCTCTGGATCTGCTGTAAGGCGCCCAGCTCTCTACTCTCGTTCCGTCACCAAGATACAAGCCCTGGCCGAGTCCCCCCACCAGAATATAAGCTCCCGCAGGTCAAACTGGCTCTGCCGTGGCCCCCACTGTTCCCCCGGCACCCGACACAGGTCCAGGCACGGTGTGTGCTCATTAAACATCAGCCACTCTCAGGCATCTGTTTGTCTTGTGTCACCAGGTCGTGTGTTTCTGTGGCCAGGCTCTATCGTTGTCACATCCGTGATGCCAGGAAGGGCACCCAGTGTTTGCTGCATATTTTTTAAATGAATAAGTGGGTCCCCATTTTACAGAGGAGAGGACTGAGGCCCGAGAAGGGGAAGGAGCTTCCCAGGGCCACTCAGGAAGTCGGGGCAGGGCTGGGGCCTGCGCCTGGTGCTCTGTGAGCTCTGAGGAGGCCATGATGCCTCCTGGGTGGGCAGCCCTCCGGGCAAGGCTGCTGAGCAAGATATCCCCGTGGTCCCCTCCCCGCAGGCCGCGATGAGGGCCCCACGAGCGAGCCGGATGAGGCGCTCGTTGACGAGTGCTGCCTGCTGCCCAGCCAGCTTCTCATCCCCAGCCTGGACTGGCTGCCCGTCAGCGATGGCCTCGTCAGCCGCCTGCAGCCCAAGCAGCCCCTGCGTCTGCACTTCGGCAAGCCTCCCGCTCTGCCCGGCAGTGCTACCAGCTTGCAGCTGGACGGCCTCATCAGGTGCGTGCCCATCTCTGCCTCGGGGCTTTTGCACGTGCCGTGCCCGCTGCTTCCTTCCAGCCTGACCTTAGCGCTGCTCCAGAGACTCCCCCACCTCCACCCTCTCTCCCCTCCTGGTCACTTCCCTCCATCCAGTCGCCTCGGCCTGTGCTGATCTGTGCCCTCGCTTGTCTGGGTGACATCATCCTCTCTCTGGTCTGTCACCGCCTGCCTGGAGGGCCCCACGTGACTGACCTTGGTTCAGAGTTCAAGCTGACGCCCCAGTCCCCCACGGTAAATCGCACTGCAGCCTGGACTGCCTGGTGGGGCCCAAGGCCCCAGGGAATCAGAACCCTCTCAGGCAGACCTCCCAGGGCTTAGAGGTGACTTCAGGAGCCATTCTTTGGAATGTGTGGGGTCTGGACGGCCCACCCCTGCTGAGTGAACTCACGACTGCCCGGCAGTGCCTTGGAGTGGGCGTTTGTCCCCATTTAACAGACGAGGAAACTGAACCTCAGAGATGCAGTCGGGAGGCAGCTGGCCAGGACCCAAACCCAGCACCCCACGGGCCGCCTGCCTGAAATGGTGCTCGAGCGATGAATCCCCAAGTGGAGGTTCGCGTCCCCGCCTCCCCGGGAAGCGCTCTGGACCTGCCCTCAACACCTTCTGTGTTTTCTTGCACGTCTCGCTGTGGGCGGAACAGCCTGATGAATCACACGCTGTGGTTTGTGCTTGGGTTTCAGAAAAAACTTTACAAGGAGAGGTGGCTGGTCGCACAAGGGGTTTCACGCTCTCAGAAGTTTTCAAACGTGTGATACGAGCGTAACAGGCCGACCCACCCCAGCCCCAGGTCCTCTCTGAGGGGCTCTGGGCGCCAGGCTCTCAGACGTCGTGGCGGTTCTGGGCCGCCACCCCGACCCCCGGGCTAGTGGTCTGTGGGCGGAGGGCGTATAGAAGCCCTGCTTGCAGACTCTCCCTGTTCCCCGGCGAGTGTGCGTCACGCACGCTTTGCCTTTAAGAGATGGAACTGTGCTGGCGTGTGCGTGCGTGCATGCGTGCGTGCGTGCGTGCGCGTGCGTGTACACCCTCTAGCCCCTTCCGTGCTCCTCTCTGTCAGGGCGCCGGGCCAGCCCAAGATGGACCACCTGCGGAGGCTGCACCTGGGCGCCTACCCCACGGAGGCCTGCAAGGCCTGCACCAGGTGAGCGCTGCAGCAGACGCCGGGCCCGCTCTGTCACCGGTGGTTTCCCACCTGGGAACGGGGGTCCCGGAGTGCCTCCCTTGTGGGGCTGCTGAGCGGGGGCCCCTGCGGTCTTCATAAAGGGCCGGGGTGGCCCAGCGGTGAGCGGCTGACCGGAGCCTGCCTTTGAGGGGCTCCCCAGTGACCTGACAAGTGCAGACATGAAGGAGTGACTGCAGCAGTGCTGCGCTTTGCAAACGTGGCCCCGAGTGCTGCCAGATGACCCCAGGGTCACACCACTAGGGACGGGCTGAGCCAGGACTTGGACCCACAACCCCTCCTCTGTCCACTGAGGGAGGTGAGGGGGTGGTATCTGAACTGGGACGGAAGGATGTGGAGGAATTAGATCAGTGTGGGGGGAGTGGGGGCTGCAAGGAACAGCATTCCTGGCGTGGAACAGCATGTGCAAAGGCCCTGTGGCCACCACCCAACCTTGCCTAGCGCCCCACCCTCCTGACTCCACCTGCAGGTGCGGCTGTGTCACCATGCTCAAGTCACCCAACAAGACCACGGCCGTCAAACAGTGGGAGCAGCGCTGGATCAAGAACTGCCTGTGTGGGGGGCTCTGGTGGCGGATGCCCCTCAGCTACCCCTGACTGCGCCCAGGCCCCTGTAAGTGGACTCTTTTTCTTTTCTTTTTTTTTTTCTTGTCTGGTGAATACGATCTTTAATTATTAGTTGGATAAGGTTTCTAAAAATTTCATTGTAGTTGATTTACAAGGTTGTTAGTTTCTGGTATATAACACAGTATATAAATTTATATATATACATATATGTATACACACACGTTCTTTTTCCTACTCTTTTCCATTGTGGTTTATGACAGGATATTGAATATAGTTCTTTGTGCTATACCATAGAACCTTGTCATTTATTTTATATGTGTATCTTCTAATCCCACACTCCTAATATATCCCTCTCTCCTTTGGTACCCATGAGTTTGTGTTCTGTGTCTGAGTCTGTTTCTGTTTTGTAAATAAGTTCATTTGTGTCATATTTTACATTTCACATGTAAATGATATTGTATGATATTTGTCTTTGACTTCACTTAGTATGATAATCTCTGGATCCATCTATGTTGCTGCAAATGTCACTATCTCATTCTTTTTATGGCTGAGTAATATTCTGTTGTGTGTATGTGTGTGTGTATATATATATATATATATATATATACATACATATACCACATTTTCTTTATCCATTCATCTGTCGATGGACATTTAGATTGTTTCCATGTCTTGGTTATTGTGAATAGTGCTGCTGTGAACATTGGGGTGCATGTGTCTTTTTGAATTATAGTTTTGTCTGGACATTTGCCCAGGAATGGATCATATGGTAGTTCTGCTTTTAGTTTTTTGAGGAACTTCCATACTGTTCTCCATAGTGGCTGCGCTGCACCAACTACATTCCCACCAACAGTGCAGGAGGGTTCCCTTTTCTCCACACCTTCTCCAGCATTTGTCATTTGTAGACTTTTAAATGATGGCCATTCTGACTGGTGTGAGGTGATACCTTGTTGTAGTTTTGATTTGCTCTTCTCTAATGTTTAGCGATGTCGTGCATCTTTTCATGTGCCTGTTGGCCATGTGTATGTCTTCTCTGGAAAAATGTCTATTTAGATCTTCTGCCCATTTCTTTGATTGGGTTGTTTGGTTTTTTAATACTGAGTTGTATGAGCTGTGTATTTTGGAAATTAAGCCCTTTTTGGTTGCATCGTTTGCAAATATTTTCTCCTATTCCGTAGGTTGTTTTCGTTTTGTTTATGGTTTCCTTTGCTGTGCGGAATGTCAGTGGATTCCCAATGGGTTGAAAGGAAAGGCACGCTGTCCCCTTGCTGGTCACAGAGCAGCCACGCACTCCAGACCTTCACTGGGTGCGTGAGACAGTGCCACCCTTGAACTATGCTTTTCGGCCCTTATCAGCTGCGCCAGCACCTCTGTAACCGGCAGGGCAGGTGAGGACATGGCCTGAAGCCTCAAGTTGGCACCCTCGGCCCAGCGGGCCCTGCTCTTTCTTCCTCGGAGCCTACTGGCGGATCCGGGTGGAGGGCCTGGCCGCATGGCCACCGTAACAGGTGGTGACTGAGACCTGGCCCTGCCCTGAGGATCTCACTGGCCCGGGTAGAGCCACGGCTGTGTCCCGACCCCTGGGACCCCAGAGCTCAGTGACCGCCCTGGATTTCCCAGGTCCCAGCTCAGAGGGTCCAGGACAGCTCAGGCCTCTGTCCTTCAGAACATCCCACACGAACCTGCCGGGTGTCCAGTGGCCACTGTCAGTGACACCAGCCCGGGTGTCTGCTTCGGGTTCCTCACCTGTACCTGTCACTGCTGAGCCCTCGCGACCACCGTCTCTGACCTGGGCAGGCCCAGTAAACGTCCCCACTGGGTGGCCGGTGTCTTGTCGGTGTCCTGGGTGCCACCCGGCAGCCCCCTCGCCCCCGGAGCCTCCCTCCCCCTCCACAGGCATGTGGTTCCGCCCGTGTGCGCTGCTCTCCTGCTCTGTCAGCATTTATTGAGCACCTAGTGTCTGCCAGGCACAGGGGTCCCTGCGTGGGGTGGGGGGGAGCGGTGGGCTGGACGTGGGTGGGGGCTGCTCCCCGCCGCCTGGGTTCCTGCGCACATGAGTGTCTCTGTCTCTGCTTTCCCTCTGCATCCCTCCCCCTCCCCCCGGGTTTCCTGAGCTCCGCGGCTCCCAGGGGTCCTGCTTCGCCAGCAGCTGCTTCCACCCATTATACCTGGCTCCCTGCGGCCCGTGCACAGCGCCTGCCTGTTAAGTGGTGATTGATTGCTTCTTGTTTTCCTCTGGAGGAGCAAGGGAGGGCGGGCCGGCCCGGCGCCCCGCAGAGGTCGACGCGCGGCAGCGGTGTCTGTTGGGCTTTCTGGGGCCGGCAGCGCTCCAGGGGCCCCATTACCTGGGCCAGGGGCCGCTTCCCTGCCGGCCCACCCACCTGCGGCAGCAGCACTTGGCGTCTAGGTCCTGCTGTCCGAGAGGTGCTTCTGCGGGGACTTGTGGGGACCCGGAGCTGCTGGCCATGCCGGGGGGGGGGGCGGGGGGGGTGGAGACACCCTGCCTCGGACTCACCTCCCGTGCTGCCGCCACCGCCTTCTGTCCCCTTGGGGAAAGGGGACCCAGGGCGGCCTCCCTGGTCGAGGGGCATGTGGCCCACTGTCCTACATATTTTTTCTCAGCCTTTTTACCCCATTTGACCATGTTTTTTTAAAGCAACTTGTGTTCCTCAAGTCATCTGAAGTCTTTAAACCAGTTATTTGTCTTAGAAAAATGAACCTGTTTCTTGCACTCATGTTTCATTGGTTAAGGTTAAGTTGTGGGTACTTACACCCCGGCCACCATCTTTGGACGCTCCCTGGAGGGCGGGTCCACATCTCCTCCACTTGGATCTGGGGCTCGCACCTGTTCCCACCTGTCCTGTGCAGGGGAAGTGACCCCGGGTGACCCTGAGGCTGGTGGGAACCGGCCTGGCTCCTGGGCCATCATCCTGGAGCCTCCAGGCCTCTGGTCATCTAGGTGGTGGGACAGGGACACGCACCCCTCCCCCCCACATCCTTGTGACCCCAACCCACACAAGCTGAGCGCAGTGAATGGCGAACGGGGATGGCTCAGCGTCGCCGAGTTTGGGGCAGTTTGTTATGCAGCAGTGGATAAGCGGAACGCTCCGTGAACTGCCGTGACAAGCCCAGTAGCCATAAGCGGGCCCGGCTGTCCAGAAGCGTCGGGCTCACCTGGGGGCCATGGGGGGGGGCCCTGCTGAGAGCCCTGCTGGAACGTTCCTCCAGGTTGAGAGGGGATTTGTGGGTGGGGATGTGCCCTTGCCCCCCGTCCTGCCCCCACCATGTGTCCACACGGGTCCCCCCCTCTGGGGTCAACAAGGGCAGGTGTTACTGTGACAGGGAGAGGCAAGTCAGTCGGTCGGGCTGCGTGTTCACTGTGCCTCAGCCGCCTCAGAGCCAGGCCCACGGGTCCCAGCTGCAGGTGAGGAGGCCGAGGCCACCATCCTCCGGAAATAGAAGCGAGAAGCTGCTCTTGACTCCCCACGGCAAGCGGGCTCCCGTCTGCAGTGGGGGGGGGGCACGGCCACGTGGGCCACCCTCCCTGCACGCTCCCCCTCCCCCTCCCACCAGCATCTGGGGGGAAATTGCTAGAAGAGGCCCTGCAGGGTCACAGGGCTCTCAGGCGGCTGTGTCACAGGGACTTCTGAGTTTTCATGTGACTGCAGAAACCCCCCCACGGGGTAGAAAGCATGGAGCCTATGTCTCCTGCCTGGAGACCCCCAGATCCCTCCCCCTCTGCCTGCCCCACCCACTCCATCTGGTCCTGCTCTGACCTCAGGGCCCGCGGCTCACCAACACGGACAGCCTAGTCTGGTCTGTAGCCCCCGCTAGTGGTGCCAGGTAAAATGCAGGACGGACAGTTAAATCTGAATTTCAGACGAACAGTGAGTACGCTGAGAGCCCCAGGCCCGTCTTCAGGATGACTCAGGAGTTCCATCCTGTGCAATGGAATATTTGACCCGGTTCCTAGGAGCAGGGCTGGGTCTCAGCTGTGTCTACACAGTAAGCACTCAATAAGTGCTTCCATATGAATGAACGCTCCATAGCGGAAAAACAAAAACTGGCCATAGGTTCCAATTCCAATGCCTGGTGGGGCACACGACCACCTCTCAGACCCTCAGTCTCCTCGACCAAAGAGAGGTCAGAGACCCCCTTTGTGGACCAGGCTTAACACCTGGGGCCTAGTAGGTGCTGGGCTTCAGTGGCCCCTCGTCCAAGTGGGAGAGAGGGCACAGGGCCTCAGGACCTGGGTTCTGCCCTGTCACCTCCCAAAGGGGTAAACAGAGCCAGGAGGACAGTGAGTCCCCTGGGCCTCCAATCAGTGGAGCTGCTCTGGGACACCAGTCAGCTTTGCTCAGTGAACCGCGCAGCACCTGGGGCTGGCCTATGAACGCAGGCCCTGTGGCTCTGCGCTCATTTCCAGGCTTTGCTGTGTGACGTCAGGAGAGTCGCACGGCCTCTCTGAGCCTGTTTTCCCATTTGGGACACGGGTCCTAAGAACACAACTTCTCTGTGTACCTAGATCTCAGCCCAGAGCAGGGTCTTGCACATAGCAGGCCCTCACTTTCTGCTCGGGAAGCAAGGACCAAGGGGACACCCACCCCCATTCGTGCTCTTCCCTGGGTCTCCGGGCGTCTCTCCAATTTCCAGGGGAGAGTAAGGGCGCCACCGCGTGGCCAAGACGTGAAGCGACTCCTGGCAGCTCCAGCCCGGCTTGCAGGGCGTGGGGTCTCCGGACTTTTGTCCCCGAAGATCCCTGCGCCAGGCACGCCGTCTCTCAGCCTTTGGGTCACCTCCTGGCACCGCATTACCAGGACGCTGCCGCCCCCCTCAGTTTGGCTCGCCTCCATCCGCTCCCTCACGCAGCGTGCGATCTGTAAAGGCGGACCAGGTGCAGGAGTGGATGACTTTATTGCTCGGGCCCCCGTGACCGCCGCCCCTCAGGTCCTCCTCAGGCAGCTGAGCCCTCAGCCATCACTCCGTCGATCCAGGCCACGTAGCTCGCCACGCGCGTGTAGATGCCGGGCTTCTTGTGGTTGCCACAAACACGTGAGCCCGAGGTGACCACGCCCTCGGCCACGCCGCCGCACACCAGCGGGCCTCCAGAGTCACCCTGCAGGGAGCGATGTCATGAGGTCCGGTGCAGGGCCGCCGTAGGCGTCCGGCCCGCCCTTCGGCGTCCGGTCCGGCTCCACCGGCGCCTGCTGCAATTCCCCTCAGCCCGCCGGTCCCAACAGTTCCCTCGCTCGTCAATCTCAGGCCCCGCCCACCAAGGCCCCACCTCCGCCGGCTTTCGTCTCCGCCCCTCTCCAGGCTCCACTCCGCACTCCGTCCCACGGAAGTGGAACAGCCCCCTCCTCCGACCCTGCCCCACTCCTGGCCCTCTCCAAGCTCGGGCCCCAACTCGTCCGCACCCTCTTCCAGATCCCACCTCTCCTCCCAACCCTGCCTAGACCTCTGGCCAGCCACGCCCACCCAGTCTGAGTCATTGACCCTCCCATCTCAGCCCCCACACCTGCCTCAGGCCACGCCCACTCTCCTGGGGGGGGCACTCTGCGAGCTCCCCCGCGCGCGCGACCCGCCCTTTCCATCAGCCTCGCCTCCCGTATTCCCGCGCGCCCCGCCCCTTCTGTTGGCTCCGCCCCCAGGAGGCCGCGCCCCCGCCTCGCCCTCCCGAGGCCTTGGCCCCCACCCCTTTACTGGACCAGCCCCGCCCTTGCACCTTGCAGCTGTCCCGGTGTCTGCTCTCCGCGCACATCATGCTGTTGGTGATGGTGCCGTCATGGTACTTGCGCAGGTTGCAGGTGGCGCGGTCGAGCACCGGCAGGAGTAGGTGCTGCAGGCGGTCTGGCCGCCGGCCAGCGTGGTTAACCACGCCCCAGCCGGCCACGTCGCAGAGCGTGCCGGCCGCCACGTCGCGGTCCTTGCGCTGCCAGGGCAGGGGCTGCACGTAGGGCCCCAGCACAGCCTTCTCAGAGAGCTGGGGGTTGGGGCGGAAGGGGATGTTAGGGTCGGGGCGGGGACGAGGGCGAGGGCCCCGGGGCAGCAGGGGGGACTGGGGCTAGACTCAGCAGACCTGCAGCAGGAGGAGGTCGTGGTCGATGGTGTCCGGCCGGCTGTCTGGGTGGGGCACTGCGCGTAGCACGTCGTACAGGCGCTTGGAGGGCTCCGGCTGTGACAGGGAGTGCGCGCCCAGGAGCACCTGCACCTTCCCGTCGGCCCTGGGAGTGGGGTGGACCCACCATCAGAGTCACGTTCCCGCCCCACCTCACCCCACCCCACCCCGTCCCGCTCTTTGCCCCAGGCCACTCACACATCCTCCAGGCAGTGCGCTGCGCTCATTACCCACTGCTCGGCCACCAGGAAGCCTCCGCACACGTGCTTGCCGTTCACTTGCACGGATGCCATGTAGGGCCGCGAGTGGGACATGGCCTCTCGGCCGCCCAGGATCCTGCCGCGGGGCTGAGCCGCTGGAGGTAGGCAGGTCAGCGTGAGGACTTAGGGGGTGACTGCAGCCCCCCCGCCCCCGCTAGGATTCTCTCTCTACCCCGAGGCGGCTCCAGCACGCCTCAGACCTGGAATTCCATCCTTACAATTCTCCCCGACAGAGTTGCAAACTCCGGGGGGGCCCAGGGAGGAATGCCCGAGAAGACAGATGATAGGGAGTGACCGAGTCTGGGGCAAATGCCATACCTACACATTGGGCCTGAGGCTGCAATTTAAACATAAGGAAAGCCGGACTGTCCAAACCCAACACCCCTGCCAGCCATTACCCCTCGAGCTGCCGGTTTTCCAGTGTGTGGAAAGCTAGGTTCAAAGTTTTGAGAATTACCCCCGGTGGTCCAGTGGTTAGGACTCGTTGCTTTCACTGCCGAGTGCACGGGTTCAATCCCTGGTGGGTGATCTAAGATCCCACAAGCTGCACAGCCCGGCCTCCTCCCCACCAAAAAAATAAACCACCAAAATTTTGAGAATTCCTTGGTTTTCAGAGGCTTCTGTTCATGTGAAACCTGCCCCCTCCCTGCCCACTTAGGGGGGTTGGAGGACAGTCCTGTTTGACGGAGCAGGCCCCCTGGCTGACCGCCCTGCAAGCTGGTGGCCCCCAGCGGTCACCGCAGGCCCAGGTTCACTCACCACACACGGTCGCCCCGAGGAGGATCAGAGCCGCCAGGTGCAGGGAGCGGTCCGCCATGATGCTGCAGTGGCCTTGACACTGACCCAGGCCAGGCCCTGGGGGTGCTTTTATGAGGGTGGAAGGGGGCGGGCTCTCGCACAGGCCCTATCAGCCGGGTGGGCAGCAGCCCAGTTGGCATGGGGAAGCCACCTGTCCACCCTCCCCAGGGGCGTGGTTGTCTCCCACGGACTTTGTACCAAGAGTATAGACAGGCTGCTGGGCATGCGTCCCGCCTCTGTGAGCCTGGCCCAGGGCTGGGCCAGGCACAGGGGCTCCTGTGGGGAGCAGCCCCTCAGGATGGGCGGCAGGCAGAGCAGAGGGAGGGACCTACACCCAGCCCCACGGCCCCGTCTCTGCAGAGTGCCTTTGCAGCCCCAAGGTTTCACAACAGCAGCTGGGAACCACAGTTTGTAAACAGCCCACTTCCGCATTTTCTGCTTCTTTCTCTTTCTCTTCCTCCTGCAACTTGGAGAGGAGGTCGGGTGGGGGTGGGGGAGAGGTCATCCAACACCCTTGTCCCTGTTGCTGTGGCTCTGGAGCTTGATACCCCAACAAGTAGAATATTGGAAAGGTGGCGTGTATGGGGCAGCTGGAAAGACCATTGGATACAAGTGACAGAAAAACCGAGGCAAACTGGGTGGAGCCTTCTACAAGGAAATTACGTGGAAAGTTCACGGGTCTACCTTCAGGTGTAGCTTGATCCAGTTACTTGAACAAGGTCAGGTTTCTGCCTTTGGTTCCTCCTTTCCTCCTTGATGGCTTTTCTCCTCACCAGGCTCCCCTGTTGTGACCCCAGACTCGGCCCAGGAGCTCAGTCAGCCCCTCCGTAAATTCCCCATCTCTGTAGCCGGAATCTCAAGCCTGCCTCTGACTGGCCGAGCTTGGATCGCATGCCCCTACACCGTCACTGCGGGCAGGTGATGGCAGGTACTGAGGAGCAGAACCTGGGTCACATGGCCCTCTATAAGTTGGGGATGGCGGGTCAACATCTCGTGAACCTACTACTAGTGGGAGATGCTGCGTGTGACCAGAAGGGTGGGGAGGACCTCAGGCTGCTCCCAGTGGGAACAGTGCACAATCTTTTCCCCTCTCCTTCTTTTCGTGGTGAAAAGAAAAATAGAGAACAACATAGCAAATGTGACTTGTTAGATCCCAACGTGTTTTCTTACTCAAATCAGAAACTCTGAAACGAAAGCCCATTCGCATGTGGAGTCCAGATTATGTAAGTCAGAGTGTTGGAAATTGCAACAAAATTTGGAAATGACCCAACAAGACAAGATGGTTCAATAAATAACCCTGCTCGTCCCCGGATGTTTTGTTGACATGGAAAGACCGCCAGGGTGTAGTATTTATTAAGTGGAAAAAGTGATTGCAGGGCAGTGGGTCACCTTTCTGAGCCGCTAGCACCTGGGGGGAGGTGTGCCCCGGTGACAACCTGCGGGAAGAGCCGGCAGGCAGAGGGAGCAGCAGACGTTAACGACCTTGAGGTGGGACCCCCCCCCCGGGGGGGGGTGCTGCAGGGATCGGGTATTTGAGGATTTGGCACGAGGGGACAGAGAGGGAGAGATTTATCCTGGCCCCCTGGTGTGGGGTCCGGGGTGGGGGAAGGGGTGTCACCTGATGTTAACTTCTCTCATTTACTTGCTTGGGTGATTGTTTCCCACGCCATCAGACTGTGAGCCGAGTGATGGCAGAGGCCACATGTGTCGCGGCCCCCACCTGTGGCCCCAGGAGGTTCCTTCTCAGGCTCAGAGGCAGAAGAGGGGTGCAGGCTGGCCGTCTCCCCCAGGGCTGTGACTCCTTCGGGGCTGGGTGTTTCCTTGTGAAACATCTGCGTGGCTTTGCCCCCCCGACCCCTGCCAAGGCAGAAGGCTGGGGAGGTGGGGGAGGGATTGTCTCCCCACCCAGTGAGGCCAAGGCTGGCCTGGGACCCCAACTCCTGGCTGGGTCCTTCCCAGATAGTGTGCCTCACTCTTCCCCACAGGGAAACTGAGGCTCAGAGACAGCAAGCAAGTTGTCCAAAGTCACAGAGCCGGGACTCAAACCCAGGCTCCTGAGCGTGGCTTCACAGCTCTCTGCACCTCCACTTCCTCATCTGTAAAGTGGGGCAACTCATAGGACCTGCCTCGAGGGCGGAGAGGACCAGTTGAGTGAATACTTGCAAAGACTCACAATGATTTCTATGCCTTGTAAGCACTCATGAACACTCGCTACAGTGCTTTTCATTATCGCCACCTGCAACATTAGTTTAATTATGCTTGATAGGAGGAAAAACCAGAAATGGCAATCAGTATCCTTTTGTAGAGGGTGGGGAAGGGACTTCTTACCCCAATGCCCTGAATTAGCTGCCACCTGGTGGCAGCGTACTCGTGACATGCCCAAGACATTCTCCTGAGGACTTTCGACACTCGGTGGCACAACCAGCAAACCCCCAGACACATTCTACAAAACAGAAGGTTTTTATTGTGCTAGGTGCCACATGACGCTGCATGGGAAGGGCCCAGCCAGGGTCGGGTCAGGTGGGGTGACAGGAGAAGCCCCTTCTAGCAGGTCCTGCCTGCAGTGTCCCTAGGGTGGAGGGAGGGGCCGTCATCGTCACCGTAGCGGCGGATGATGGAGTTGATCCAGTCTGCAAACTTGGCGACGGAGGCAAAGGCGTCTGGGAAGGTCCCGGAGCCGCAGCCCCCTCGGATGAAGGAATCGATCCCATGGACCAGCCTGTTGCAGACCAGGGGCCCGCCGGAGTCCCCCTGTGGAGCCAGACAAGTTCGGGGGTCTGGGCTTCCAGTCCCCACCCTCACACCCCCACCCACCCCCTTCAGGGTCGGGGACTCCTTCCACGGGTCTGGCTGTAGTCCTAGTTGCTGCAGCCTGGATGGGAGCGCGGTGGTGGCTCGGGGGGACATGGGGTACGTACAAAGCAGATGCCGGCATGCCGGCCTGGCACCAGGGTGCACACGTTGGAGGGGCGGCAGAGGGCTGTCACCACGGTCACGTTGAGCTGCTGCAGGACTGGGGGCGGTGGCCGGTTCGTGTCCAGCCGGCCCCAGCCCATGGCCACACACTGCACCCCTTCTCCCACGCCTTGGTCCTGGGCGGGCAGCTGGGCCACCTGCACATTGGTGTTGATGGTGGCCATCTTGCTGAGCTGCAGCAGGTGGGATGGAGCAGTGGCATGTCACAGAGGGTGGGGAGTGACGACCCTCACCTCTCTGGGCCCTGGTTTCCCCAACCAAGGCTCCACCATGGTCCTGGAATGTTTCAGAGCAGGACACCCACCCTGCAGGTTGCCTCCCACTTCAAGCCTCAGTTTCCCCGTCCGTAAAGTGGGAGCAGTCACCGTGGCTCAGGGCATCCCTGGATCTGTCTTGAGTGCAATAAACAGTAGGTAATAGGGCTTCCCTGGTGGCATAGTGGTTGAGAATCTGCCTGCTAATGCAGGGGACACGGGTTCGAGCCCTGGTCTGGGAGGATCGCACGTGCCGTGGAGCAGCTAGGCCCGTGAGCCACAACTACTGAGCCTGCGCGTCTGGAGCCTGTGCTCCGCAACAAGAGAGGCCGCGATAGTGAGAGACCCGCACACCGCGATGAAGAGTGGCCCCCGCTTGCCACAACTAGAGAAAGCCCTCGCACAGAAACGAAGACCCAACACAGCAAAAATAAATTAATTAATAAACTCCTACCCCCAACATCTTCTCTAAAAAAAAAAAAAAAAGGTAATAAAGCAAACGATGGGCCACAGCAACGACCATAAAACCCTTGTTCTAGAACATTGCCTGAGAATAATCATAGCTGGGCAAGCAGAGGGGAAAGGCAGGTTTCTCCCTCCGGTCTCCCACTGGCCCGAATGTGGGGAATTTTGCCCCATTTGGCAAAGAGGGAGACTGCCCCTTCCCTCTGCCAGCGGGCACAAAAATACCTTTCTCGCTGTCATCTCATGTAATCTCTGACAGCCCTGCACGGCGGGGGTGGGGTGGGGGTGGAGAGTATTTCTCTGTTTTACAGAGGGGGAGACTGAGGCACACAGAGATGGGGGCGACACCGGGTCTGCGCCCGCCAGCCTTGTCCCCCAGGCTCCTGCCCCTCCCCCACCCTCCCCAAGCCTCCCACGGGCCTTTGCACCTGCTCTTCCTGCCCCGCCCCCGGCCACGCACCTGGAGAACCGCGATGTCGTTCTGCAGGCGCAAGGGGTTGAAGCCGTTTTTAAAGACCCGCTGGACCGTGAACGTCTGCCGGGTCCGCTCTTGCCGACGCAGGTTATGTGCCCCCAGCACCACGCGCACCGACCGGTGGTTCCTGGGGCGGGGGGACAGGAGGTGATTGGGGCGCCCGCGGGGTCGGGAGCGGCGGAGAGACCCCGCCCGAGCGTAGGAGGACCTGCAAACCCTCGCGCCTTCGCCGGAAGGCCCCACCCCGGGCCCGCAGCACGGCCCGCGCGACCCTCGCGCGGCGGGCGCACTGGAACCCGAGATGGGGACGCGCGGGGACACTCACATGCCGTTCAGACAGTGCGCGGCCGACAGCACGAAGTTCCGCGCGATCAGGGTGCCGCCGCAGAAGTGGCGTCCGCGCCTCTGCAGGGACGCCATGAAGGGCCACGCGTGCGGCCTGGCCGGCCGGCCCCCCACGATCTCCGAGGCCAGCGCGGGGCCTGGGGGCAAGGGCGGTGGCGGCGGTGAGCGGCGCGGAGGAGCCCCGCCCCCGCCCGGGAAAACCCCCCCCCCCTCCCAGGACCCCACCGGGTCGGGTTCTTGCCGTGCTTGTCGCCCAGAGAGGGGAGGGGGCCTGCACGGTCCCCCTGCCAGGGCGCAGCTAGATCTGGACTTCACCCGCTGGGAGTCCCCAGAGACCCCGCTGTTCAGACCTCACCACTCAGGACCTCAGCCTTCTCCTTATCCCAGCTGTCACTCCCCATGAGGATGAGGGGGCCGAGAGGGTCCCCAGCAGGTGGAGAGGCAGGACTGGACCCCAGGGACTGACCTGGGCCCCGCTCACCACCCAGCAGCACGGCCAACAGGACAGCGGCCAGGGCAGGGCTGGAGGGTCTGCAGCTTTGGATCATGGTTGGGTGGGAGCTCTGGCGTCTCTGCCCTTTGTGCCCACCTGCCCCTCTTATAGCCCCCATGCCCCAAGGCCGTTGCAGTTGCCCGTGGGGGGGCCTGGTGCCCCCGCTTCCTCTCTGCCCATCCTGGGACGTGGGGGACGAGGGGGTGATGGGAGAACAGGGGGGAGAGGATGTGTGCAAGGGGCGGGGCTGGCTCCAGGAGGGTCCCCAGATCAAACTCAGGATGCACAATTAAACTGGAACGTCAGATAAGCTTTTTTTTTTTAGCATAAGTATATCCCAAATATAAGCACAGGATGTACTTACGTACAAAGTTAGTCTTTGTTTATCCGACATTCAAAGTTTGCTGGGAGTACTGTATTTTTGCTAAATCTGACCACTCCGGCCCAGAGGAGTTGGCTGGGACGCCCACGTGCCTCAGTTTACCCAGGGCAACGGCAACCATGTGCACGCAGCCCTGTCCTGACATTTGGGAGCTGCCTACCCAGTGAAATGGTGGGGGGACTAGGCTTTGAACCCAGGTGCCCACAGTGCACAGCTGGAGGGAGACTTGCTGCCTATTCCTCAGCCTTGGGTCTCCCTCTTGGAGCCCGGACTGGTTGCTGTTCCTAACGGGGAACTCAGTCCCACCTGGGACCTGGTCAGTCTCTGGGGGCCCTCAGAGGTTCTGGGAAGGAATCCCTCCCACCCCCACCCCACCCGCACCCCTCTGAGCTTCTCTGAACCCCCTTCCAGCCTGAGGCAGAGGAAAAAAATTCCTGCCCAGACCTGGAGGCTGGATCATGGATCTCCAACCAAGTTTGAGAACTTCAGCCTGGACCTTGGAAGAACTCAAGCCGAACAATTGAGATGGGGTCCACCAGGGCCAGTTCCCAGCCCCGTGGCCCCAGTTCAACTCCCCCACCCCCACCCCGTCCCAGGCTGCTCCAGCTGCAACTGTTGTAGCCAAGGCTGTCGCAAGAAGCAACGTTCTCCTGGCTCGGAGCAGGGTTCAGGGGAGGGAACCAACGGATCCATCTGCAGGAACAGGCGGGCGGGGGCCCTCAGGGACACCCAGAGGCGGGCTGGGGCTGGAGTCCAGTTTGTCCCTGGGCTCCTCCTTGGTGTGTGGCCACAGGCAAGCAAACCTCCATCTCTCCCCTCTCGGTGGGGTTACCCCACCCTGCTGAGTTAAAGTTACCATAGAGCACTTGGTAAGCACCTGCTGTATACATAACCCTGTTTCCAGTGGGGGTGGGAATAATGGAGGAGACCGTGACTCAGGCAGGGAGACCAGATTTAAACAAAAGCTGCATCTATATGGAGCACCACCTGTATGCTATTTCCTCACAGGTCATGGTGGCTAAGCTTGTGGACTCTGGGTTCAGATCCTGGAGTGGCCACTTGCCCACTATGACTTCAGGCTATGGATGTAACCCCTCCATGCCTCAGTTTCCTCATCTGTAAAATGGAAGTTATAGGCTCCCATCTCACAGGATTGTCCTGAGGATTAAATGAATGAACTTTTTGTAAAGTTCTCAGATGAGAAAGTGCCGTCCTTGAGGGCTTGTTAACCATTAACCCTCTTCCAAAGGGCACGGTGCTGGTTGCCTTGGGGAGCGGGGCTGGGCATCTGGGGGAGTTCTGATTCACGATCAGAGCCGTGATGCCACGGGGAGTCTCTCGCTTGATCCCCGTCACACCGCAACAGGAAAATGATGCTCTGCGTGTCCTTCCCATGCTGTTGGGAGCCGCCCTGCTGTCCCCGAGGTCCCCCAGGTCGCATCTGCCCAACATCCTGTTTATGATTCCTGTGGGTCTGTCCCCTGAATCTCAACAACCCCGGCCAACCTCCAGCAAATCAACCCAGGCCCCTATATCCCCCAGCCTCACCTCCCCTTCTTGGATCTGATCTTTGGTGTGCAGAACTTTCCTCTGTCACACACACACGTACACGGGCTCATGGAAAATAGAAAACAGGCTTCCCTGGTGGCACAGTGGTTAAGAATCCGCCTGCCAGTGCAGGGGACACGGGTTCGAGCCCTGGTCCGGGAAGATCCCACATGCCGCGGAACAACTAAGCCCGTGCGCCACAACTACTGAGCCTGCGCTCTAGAGCCCACGAGCCACAACTACTGAGCCTGAGCTCTAGAGCCCGCGAGCCACAACTACTGAAGCCCGTGAGCCACAACTACTGAGCCCGCGCGCCTAGACCCCGTGCTCCACAAGAGAAGCCACCGCAGTGAGAAGCCTGCGCACCCACCCCAACGAAGAGTAGCCCCCTCTCGCGCAACTAGAGAAAGCCTGTGTGCAGCAGCAAAGACCCAAGGCAGCCAAAAAAAAAAAAAAAGTTAAAAAAAAAGAAAGAAAATAGAAAACACCCGGGGCTGTTTTTTCTGGATCTTTCTGTTCCCATCAATGGGCTCAATCCAACATTCCCTCCAGCAAACCTCATTTACCCCCAGTGCTGGGCACCAAAATCCCTCTGGGCTTTTTATAGAAACCACTTCCCTGCCGCTGGCCCGTGGGAAATGCAGAAAATTCCCGGCGTTCCCTCAACACTTACCAGCTTGCGTTTCCCAGGATTTCGGCTTTGCCTCAGGTCTCAGCACACCCTTGCTCCTGCTGAAGTGGAAAACCAGTCTCATCTCCTCCCCTGGGGTGGTCGGCTGAGGTGTGAAACAGTTAAAAAGGGGGCAGCCCTGGGGGTTCTGGCTCCAGCTTGAATTCGCATGCTGCCACCAGATGGCGGCAGAGCAAATCAGTAACAAGAGAGCTGCCTTCCAACTCTGGTGTGTCCGGTGAGCTGGTTGGCCCCTCTCTCTGAGCCTCCACTGCCTCATTGCCATGGCCACGTGCCCTCTCCACGGCTGGCCAATGACCCCTACCTCTGCCTGGCCTCAGGCCTCTCCTCTAGACCCCAGTTCATTCTGTGGCCCTGCATGCTCCATCCCTGCCCCCTCCCTGACCTGCTCTCCTTCCCCCACACCCCCAAGCTTGTCCTGATGCAGGGCCCCTTACACTGGCTGTGCCTTGCCTGGCGACACTTCTCCTTTTGTTCGTATTGAGGCATTGCTGCCTCCTTCAAGAAGCCTCCCTAATAGCCTTTCTGCCTGCCCCTGACCGGTCAGGAGCCCCACAGGCCCTGGGCACCCCGTGTTATGAGAGCTTGGTCCTCAAGTGGCCCCGAAGCTGGGAGACACAGAACTGGACAGGACACCCCTAGCCCTGAGGGCCAGGGTGGGGCTCCTTGGACACTTGGGAAATGTCTGGAGTGACTCCGTTTTCCAGATGAGGAAACTGAGGCACAGAGAGGGGCGGCAGCTTGCCCCGGGTCACACTGGCGGGGCTGGGTTAGAGCCCACGTCTGCGGGCATCCGGGGAGTGGGATCCGCTGTGACCTGCGCCCTCCTCCGACTTCCAGGCCTCTGTTCCCACCCCCACCCCGAGCTCGGGGTTTGGGGACTCGGACGCTGAGGACCCTGGGCCACTCTCCCCCACATCTCCCTGTGGGAAGGACACACAGGAGCCAGGGGGACGGTTCAGCTTTTATTGATGCACCATGGGTCTGCCTGGCTCCCAAGAGCTGGGGGCGCAGGAAGGGGGGCACGGGCGCAGAAGCAGACCCGCCGCGTCTCTCCACAGCGTGGCCTCAGTGCCCGGGTGGGGGTGGGGCTCAGGGGCCGTCCTCGCCCCCCGCGTTGCTCAGCACTGAGCGGATCCAGTCTACGTAGAGGGAGACGCAAGCAAAGAAGTCCGGGTACTGGCGGGTGGCGCGTCCCTGGATCACAAAGGAGTCCATGCCCTGGATGACACCGTCGCAGATCAAGGGGCCGCCCGAGTCCCCCTGGGGAGGGGGCAGGTCGGTCAGTCACTCAGGCCAGGCCAGCAGCCAGACAGACGAGGCTACCTCAGGGGAAGGGGCCACGTAGGGGTGAAATGTTTCCAGTCTAGAATTTTCTTTAAAGTGTGTGGGTGAGACAGGGAGGGGAGGCCCCTCTGGAGGAGAGAGGGCATTTATTGGCCCTCTGCTATATACCTGGACCCCAGAATTCTGGGTGTGGCCCCAGGAGCGGGGCTGGGGCACCCACCCAAGGGGGGGCTGCGGGGTGGAAAAGCCCCCAGACCCATGAAGGCCCCGTTACCCCCTCACGATGGGTGTGCCCACCTTCCAGATGGTGTGACGGAGGCACCCGCCTGCCTGCCCTCCCTCCCTCTCCCGGCTGTCCCTGCCAGCCACCGAGCTGCAGCCCCCAGTACATACAAAACAGATGCCAGCGCTGCGTCGGGGCACAAAGGTGCACACGTTCTGTGGCCGGCACAGCAAAGTGACCACGGTGACGTTGAGCTCCTGCAGGACCTGGGGCAGTGGCTCAGGTGCCCAGGTGGCCCCAGCCCACGGCCAGGCACTGGGTGCCGTGGGGCAGCAGCTGGTTCTGCTGGGGGAGCTGGGCCACCGCAACCTGGGGGTTGAGGGTGGCCGGGCGGTCCAGCTGGGACAGAGGGCGGTTGGTGGGCAGTGAGTCTCCAGGACCCGCAGCCACCCGTGGACGATTATCTCAAAGTGCCTCCTCCAGGCCTTTGCACATGCTGTTCCCTCCGCCTGGCTCTACCTCAGGGGTCACCTCCTCCAGGGAGGCTGCCCTGATCACCCTCCAAACCTGCCAGGGCTCAGTTTCACATTCTCCGAGGCCATGAGACTCCCCTTTGCAGCATTGGTCACTGTTGCGTTCATTCACTTACGAAGCACTTATTGAGCACCAACTGTATGCTTGATCCTGGGCTAAGCCCTGGGGATCCTACCTCTGCCTTCCGGGAGCTGATCTTTGGGGCTGGGAGGGGCCAAGAAGAGAATGGCAGGCGGCAGAGTCAAGGGAAACATAGCCCAGTGATGAACAGTGTATCGGGGGAGGGGTGGGTGTCGCTCAGGTAGGGTGAGGGGAAGCTTCCCTGAGGAGGGGAGGCTGGTGCCAAGGCTGAGGGTATCTGGGAACAGCGCAGGCAGCAGGGAGGGGACGCAGCTGGGCAAAGGCTGGGGGCGGGGCGTGGGGGCATCCCGCTTGCTCAGAAGGTGGTGACTGGCTCTCTCCCCACCAGGCCGTGTCCCACGCCCGCCGGGGCTCCTGTACAGTAGGTGCTGGAAAATGAATCAACGGGGGTCCCTGGGCCCTGCTGGCCCCGCGCACCCGCCTGCAGGAGGAGGACGTCATTCGGCTTCTCCTGTGGGTCGTAGTTGTTCTCAAACAGGCGGCTGATGCTGAACCTCTGCTCGGTGGGCTCGGAGGTCTGCAGGCTGTGCGCCTCGCTGGGACCCCGACCCCCCCACGCGCCCCTCACCCCCGTCCTGAGGCCCAGGGTGCAGCCCCTCAGGGACTGCCCGCCGTCCCAGGAGACGCCCCCCCCCCACCCCGCATCTGCATCTTGCCCCCGAGGGTTGGACCCCTGGCTTGAGCTAATCCTCCTGGGGCTTCAGGGGGTCACGTCGGACTGGGGAGCAGGGCAGGTGCCTGCCTAGTTTGGGATGAGAGGGTTGGGCAGATGGACGGAGGGGCTGAGACCAGGCAAGCGGAGGCAGGCCGCGCCTCGCCCCCTCGGACCCCCGGGGCAGCGCCGCGCCCCCTCCCTCGGAGCACCACCCCCTCCCCGGGCAGGCCCGCACCGCGCAGGCGCACTCGCTCACACGTTGTTCAGGCAGTGGGCTGCGGTCAGCACGAAGCGCGGGTGGATCAAGGTCCCCCCGCAGAAGTGGTTGCTGGGGAACAGCTCCAGCGACGCCATGTAGGGGCGCGAGTGGGGCTGGGCTTCCCGCCCGCCCACTATCTCCGCGGCCCGGGCTACACCTGGGGACGCCGGGACCAGCGGCCGTCGCCTTGCCTAACGCCCTCCGCGGCTCCCTGGACGGGGGACCGACCCCACCCCACCGCCCCATCCCCCGCCCAGGGAGCCCAGACGGGGGTCGGGGGACGAGGGCAGAGCCGCTGTGTGGCCTCCACCAGGCCCGGGACCCCTCAGAGCCTCCGTTTCCCCATGTGCAAGTTGGAGGTCCCATAGCAGCACAGGGCGGCTGGGGCTGTGGAGGGAAGAGGCCCGGGCCCGGGACAGTTAGCGCTGGGGAGAGCCCGGTGGTCATTATCATTATTATTTCTGAAGGCTCCCAGGAAGCAGCGGCGCCCAGTCCTGGAGGTCAGGAGTGGGAAGAAGCTGGCAAGATGACCCATCTTGCAGATGGACAAACTGAGGCATGAAAAAGCCTCATCAGGATGAGGGCGGAGGGGTTCCCTCACTCCGGTTTTTCCTCTGACATGTGCGTCGTTCACTCGGTGACACATTCGTTCGTGCGTGCACACTTACTGAGTGCTTGCTGGGTGCCAGGTGCTGTCCAGGGATTCTGGTTATATTGAGTCCCTAAGACACCTCCCTGGGCAGGAAGGACTAGGTTTTGCCCATTTTACAGATGGGGAAAGAGAGCTACGTATCCCAGGGCCCCCCTTTCTCTCCTCCCCTCCCCTTGAGGCATTCATCCCAAGCAGCCAGCTGAGCTGGGTCCTGCTTCACTTTCCCCATCTGAGCCGTGAGGGCATGGGACAGGCAGATGGACGGACGGACGGACTTGGGCCCCACGCACTGCCCAGCAGCACAGCCAGCAGCACCGGGGCGAGGGCAGGGCTGGAGGGTCTGCAGCTTCGGGTCATGGTTGGGCCATGCCCCCTGCCTGCCCACCCCCTCTTATAGCCCCAATTCAGGGAGGCCATTAGGGTTGCCCCACACCTGGGCTGGGCGTCCCCACTTCCTCCTTCCAGCTTGAGGGCTCGGGAGCTTGGGGGTCAAAGCTGCACCCCAGGAAGCCTGCAGGGGCTTCAGGCTCAGGCTCGGGGTCCTCAAGAGATGCAGGAAGGTGGCTCCCACCCACCCCATGCTGGAAGTCCTCTGGACAAGGGGGCTTGTGGCCACAGCCCTCACAGTGACATGCACCCCAGCTTCCACACCTCCAAGGGGGCACTGCCTGCCCCCAGAGGGTCCCTGTAGCCCCAGCAAGGTGAGATGGGGCCGACGTGTGCAGGGGTGGGATGAATCCACTCAGCAGGACAGAAAAGGGGGTGAGGGTCTCAGAGCCCTGCGCCTCCTGAGACCCGCAGGATCATCTCTCTGCCCTCACTTTGTCTGGGGGAGTCGCTCTTCCCTCTAAGGCAGAGCTCTCACCTGGGGCGATTCCTCCCCCAGGGACACCTGGAGATATCTGGGGACACCTGTGGTCGTCACGACTGGGGGGCTCCTGGCATGCAGTGGCTGGGACCAGCAATGCTGCCCCACACGGGAGGGGGCAGGGGGAGACTCTGGTGCCGGGAGACATTTATTTATGTATCTATTTATAACTGACTCATTATTATGAAAAATTTAAACCTACAGAAGCATAGATAGAGGAGCTCACGGAATTTGGGGGCCAAAAAAAAGTTGTTAAGCTTTTCATTTTGAAAGCATTTCACGCTTACAGCAGTCCGCAGAATTCCCGGATGTGCCGCCCCAGCTTCCCCGGGGCCACGTCTTGCACAAAGTTTGCCCCCTCACAGGCCGCCTGGATTTCACAATCAGCCAGTCTCTGGTCCAGGATCCCCCACCCCGCCTCCCCGAGTCTCCTGGGCTCTGGGGCAGCCCCTCAGCCTCTCCTGGCCCTCATACCGTGTCCTTGGTGGCAACCTGGTGGGTTTTTGGGGGAACGTCCCTCCGAATGGGCTTGTGCGGGGTCCCCACACGGAGATGGGGTCTGCATACCGATCGATGGTCCCCAGGACGTGGGGCATCATCTCTGAGGCGCCTGCGTGTCCCTCCCGCCGAGTCACACTTTCCCCTTTGGAATGAATGAACGTCTCTGAGACAGAAACACCTGCTCTGAGTTTTGCCCACAAAGGACTCCTGGAGCAGCCTGCGTGCCTCACTGCTTCCCGCCCTGCGGGTGGCTGCCCCTCTGCCGATGCGTTTTTATTTTTTATCTTTTAAATTTTATTGAAGTAGAGTTGATTTACAATATTGTGTTAATTTCTACTAAACGGCAAGGTGACTCAGTTATACATATATATATATATATATATTCTTTTCTTTTTTCCCCCCCACGCTCTTTTTTTCAAATTAATTAATTTATTTTTTATATTTTCCATATTCTTTTCCATTATGGTTTATCACAGGATAGTGAATATAGTTCCCTGTGCTCTACAGTAGGACCTTGCTGTTTATCCATCCTATGTATAATAGTTTGCATCTGCTAACCACAAACTCCCAGTCCATCCCTCCCCCACCCCTCTCCCCCTTGGCAACCATAACTCCGTTCTCTATGTCCATGAGTCTGTTTCTGTTTCGAAGATAAGTTCATTTGTGTCATATTTGAGATTCCACATATAAGTGATATCATATGATATTTGTCTTTCTCTTTCTGACTTACTTCACTTAGTATGATCATATCTAAGTTCATCCATGTTGCTGCAAATGGCATTATTTCATTTCTTTTTTATGGCTGAGTCGTGTTCCATTGTATATATGGACCACATCTTCTTTATCCATTCCTCTGTCGATGGACATTTAGGTTGTTTCCATGTCTTGGCTATTGTGAACAGTGCTGTTATGAATATAAGGGCGCATGTATCTTTTCAAATTATACTTTTGTCGGGGTATATGCCCAGGAGTGGGATTGCTGCATCATATGGTAGCTCTAGTTTTAGTTTTTTGAGGAACCTCCATACTGTTTTCCTTAACGGCTGCACCAACTTACATTCCCACCAACAGTGTAGGAGGGTTCCCTTTTCTCCACACCCTCTCCAGCATTTGTAATTTGTAGACTTTTTGATGGTGGCCATTCTGACCCGTGTGAGGTCAGAACTCACACCTCATTGTATTTTTGATTTCCTCTTCTCTAATCACTAGTGATCTTTTCATGTGCCTGTTGGCCATCTGTATTGCCAAAGTGTTTTTAAGTCACACATCAGCCCAGTCACTCGGGAAAGGCCGCCGGGCGGGCGTCTGGGACTCCGCAGCCCTGGGTGTGGCCCTGACATGTCTCCACAGAAACCCGGGGCTGCTGTGCCTTTTGCTTTCAGAACTGGTTTTTCTCGTTTGACAAGAACATCTCTTCGGACTGGCACTGTCCGGTCCAGCGGGGCAGGCTGCTTGGTGCCTCGGTTTCCCCACGTGTACAATGGGGTGATCGTAGGCATAGTCCCTCCCCCAGGGCGACAGCAGGAGGATTGGGTAAGTTAGAGTATTGGAGTGTGTGGGCGCGCAGTGAGGTGTGGTGAGCACAGGTGCCGGCCCTGTCGCTGCCACCCCACCACTCCCTTCCTTTTTCTGCTGTGCTTCTCCCCGTCTCAGCCCGTCCTCTGGGCGGCTGGGCCGGGTCAGCACGTGCCTCTCTCAGATCCAGGCTCTTCTGGGGCCAGACGCGGGGCGGGTTCACCCCAGGGTCCCGAGTCCCTCGCCTCGGTTCACATTCTGCTGTGCTTTGCGATTCTCTGGGCCTCGGTTTCCCCATCTATTAATGATGGGGAGTCATGAGAACAACCCCACCTCAGGGGCTGACTTCCCTAATACAGTTAAGAGCTTGATGAAAGGGGATACACCCAGGGGAACATCACTCAGCCCCGAAAAGGAGAGAGACACTGACACTCGCTACCGCGTGGATGGACCCTGAGAACACGATGCTCAGTGAGAGAAGCCAGACGCAGAAGGACACACAGGGTGTGATTCCATGGATGGGAAATGTCCAGAACAGGCCAGTCTACAGACAGAGAGTGGGTTCCTGGTTGTCAGGGGCTGGGGGAGAGCATGGGGGTGAGTGCTCATGGGGACAGGGCTTCTTTTCAGGGTGGTGAGAATGTTGGAATTAGAGGTGGTGGTTGCACAACCCTGTGACTATACTAAACGCCGCTGAATTGTTAAGCGGGTGGGTAGGAGAAGTACATTTCGATAAAGCTTTAACTGAAAAAGAAAAAGAAACACACAACCTTGCTAGGTAACTGCCCACAGGGTCCTGGCCGGAAGCTCTCACTCCCCAGGGAGCCTCCCGGTGGGTGGGGTGGGGGGTGGGGGGAAGGGGAGTCACAGCATCAGACAAGACAGGGGGATGGCCCGGGGTCCTCCTCGTTGCTTCAGGCCTGGGGTGGGGGCAGGCAGGTGAGTGCAGGGCTGGGGGGCTGCCTGAAGGCAGAGGCTTGGGAAGGCACGGGACCGGGTGGGGAGCTGGGGCCACCGGGAGCCCTGGGGGTTGTAACTGGGAGGGAGGGAACCATCGGGGGCCTCTGGGGGTCAGGCCGGCAGGTGGAGGGGAAGTGAGGCTGGAAGCTGTGGCCTCGGCCCCTTCCCGCTCCAACTGTGGCTGGTGCAACAGGCAACGGCCTCGCCGGGAACGCGGGCTGGGGCGGGGTGAGGGGGCAAGCGGACCCCAGCCGCCCCCCCAGGATCGAGGGAAGGAGGGCGGGAGAGGCTCAGCCTCTTTGTCTCTGCCTCTTTTTCCTCTTCTGTCCCGAAAAAGGAAAAACACTCCTTTCTTGAGGGGGCCAGTGTTGGGGGCTCCAAGCTGAGACCATATGCTCTTGGACCCCAACACCCTAGGGCCTCAGTTTCCCCATCTGAACAATCAGCAGGCGGGACCCCTGGGACCCTTCTGGGCTCCTGAGCCGCTGACATTCCTCTCTGGGCCTCAGTTTCCCCTTCTATAAAGCAGGGCCCATTCGGAACCCCCAATTCCACTCCTGGGTACAAATCCATAGCATTGAAAATCGATGTTCAAACAAAACATGTACACAGATGTCCACAGCGACGTGATTCACATTAGCCAGGGTGGAACCAACCCAGAGACCATCGATGGACGGTGGATATGCATCCCTCCACACCCGGGAACATCACTCAGCCGTGAAAAAGTGTGAAGCCCTGACACTCGCTACAGCGTGGATGGACCCTGAGAACACGATGCTCAGTGAGAGAAGCCAGACACAGAAGGACACACAGGGTGTGATTCCACTGATGGGAAACGTCCAGGACAGGCAGATCCAAAGGGACAGAGAGTTAGTGGTTAGTGGTTGTCAGGGGCTGGGGGGCGGGGAGGAGAGGTGACTGCCGATGGGGACGGAGCTTCTTTTTGGGGTGATGGACAGCAGTGAGGGTTGCACAACCTAGTGAAATACACTAAAAACCACTGAATTGTTCCCTTTAAAAGAGTGAATTTTATGTTATGTGAATTTCACTGCAATAAATTATGAAAAACAAATAAACAGACCCAGGTCCCACAGACCAGGCCTGTAGGATGGGGTGAGGGCCTGGCACACAGCTGGTGCCCAATAAGCGTCAGCAACGCCAGTGGTGATAGGAGCTCCCTGGGCCTCAGGCTCCCCATCTGTAAAATGGCTTAATGGCAACACAACTAACCTTGGTGGCCGGTGAGTGTGGGCCATCGCTGGGGGCTTCTGGGGCAGTGAGTGGGTGGAGGGTGCGTGGTCAGGGCAGGGGGCTCGGGACCGCGCAGACCCCAACACCACCCCGCTCGGGGCACAGCGCCGCCCCTTCGAGCCCCTCCCCTCCCCTGCGTGTTGGGGCGTCAGCAGTGCCTCCAGGAGAAGGGCAGAGCTGGGCATCTCCATTTTGGCCCCGACGCCGGCTGGGCTGAGCCCCTTCCACCGCTGTGTGCTACCCGCCCGCCCCGGCCTTCTGTGGTCTCCCCACCGCCAGCCCGGAACACGGGATCCTTTGCAGCCTCTTTCCCTCGAGCCACGTGGCAGGACCTGTCCCCGTCTGTGCGAGGTGACGCGTGGGCCGCCCCCAGGGCGGCACCTGTTTCGGATGCCCGACCCGTCCCTGCCACCCCGTCCCCCCAACCCCAGACGAGACACCGCAGACGGCGGGCTTCGTGATCACCCCCCTGGGTGAAAAGCCCACCTCCCAGGCCAGCAGGCATTTCTCATGCACTGGGTGAGGGGCAGTGTTTCCACATCGTCAAGAGCCTTCTGTGTTTCTTTGCTGTGAACTGTTTACATCCGGGACCCACTTTTTACTACTGGACTCTAATTGTTTTCCTTACTGATTTTAGGTGCACGTTATATGTATGATATTATAAATATTAATGTATAATATTTACACAATGGATTTGGTATATTTTATTATGAGTTATTAAGTATATATATATATATATATATTTTTTTTTTTTTTTTTTTTTTCGGTACGCGGGCGTCTCACCGTTGTGGCCTCTCCCGTTGCAGAGCACAGGCTCCGGACGCGCAGGCTCAGCGGCCATGGCTCACGGGCCCAGCCACTCCCGCTGCCTGCACGCTTTTCCCTCAACTTTGCTGGGTTAACTCCTACCTGCAGCTCAGGTCTCACATGCCCCCAGGAACTCCCTGCTGCCCGGGGCTGGGCCTGCCCCGTGCACGTCCTTGTCTTGACACCTGACTTCCCCACTCACAAGGTCTGGGAGCCCCTGGCTCCACACGGGCAGACCCTACCCTGTCCTGTTCCCTGTCGTGTTTCCAGCCCCCAGCCCAGAGCCTGGCACTTGTCCTTGCGTTTCCCACCACCTGGGGCCCACCCCAGCTCACGCCCAGCCCGTACCTGGCAGATGCCGCCCCGGCGGGTAAGGACGCCGGTGCACACATTGTTCGGGCGACACTGGTCCGACGGGGTCACAGTGACGTTCACGACCCTTGGGACTCGGGAGAGACGCCCCCTCTGCCGTCGGGCGCCCCAGCCTGCGACCTGACAGTTGGTACCAGCTTCCACCGTGGCGTTCTGTGGGGGCAGTGGTACCACTGCCACGGTGCTGCTGGTGAGGTTGGCCTGACGGTCCAGCTGGGGAGGGAAACTGAGTCAGGAGAGGGCGGAGCTGGGGACCAGAGCCTCACGGGGCCCAGCTGGGAGCCAGGGCGGCAGCTACATGAGTTTTGGTCTGTAAAGTGGTTTGGGTCCTGGCCACGTGACTTTACCTCGCTGGGCCTCCGGTTCCTCCAGAGAAGGAATCAATCGTTCTTATCGCAAAGGGGGTTGAGAGACCCTGAAGGTGAAGAGCTTGTGGAAATGCAGATAAAACAAGGCACCATCCCCCATCACAACTGAAAGAAGATTTTAAAAAATCATATTATGCAGTGTCAGTAATGATGCGGAGAAATGGGCAGTTTTAAATTCTGCTGGTGGGAGGGTAAGTGGGCCCAGCTACTGTGTCCAGGACCCAGAGGATAGCTGAATGGATGGTGCACTTGGCTGTACGACTTAACCACAGGCTCCGTACACGTGGCTCGTCCCTCCTGAGCCCCCCAGGCCGTCGTCAGCCCCCCCACCCCTCTCCCCACCTGCAGCAGCAGCACGTCGTTCAGGTTCTCTTGGGGGTCATAGCCATTCTCGCTGACGCTCCTGATGGAGAAAGTCTGCCGGGACCTCTCCCGCCGCCTCAGCTTGTAGGCCCCCAGCACCACAGTGGCAGTCCCGGTGTTGCTAAGGGCAGGTGGGGGCAGACACCAGGCTGGGGCAGTCCTGGGGGCTTGTGGGGAAGTCCCTAACCTTCCACATCCACCCCAGGGCCCGGGCATTGATGGAGAGCAGGTGTGCAAATAAGGCAGGGAATTACTAGCCCGCTTGAACCACAGCCCAGGAGCCAAAGGAAGGACAGCAGTGATGGTCAAGCCTCCTTGCTTCCTTCTGCAGCCGTATCTCCCCTCTGTTTCCAGATCGAGACCCTCCTGGGCCCCCTTTCTATCCTGGGTCCCCCCATTTCCCTCTCCAAGCCCCTCAACCCTTCCTAAGACCCCTCCCCCTCGCCAAGACCCTCTCCTTCTCACCTACCAGGCACCGCTCCCCCAGGAATCCCCCGAGCTCTCTCCCTCTCCGAACCCCCCTCCCCACCCTGTGGCTCCCTCCTCACCGGCTTTGGAAGCAGCTGGCGGCTGTCAGGATGAAGCTGGGGTGGATCAGGGCGCCCCCGCAGAAGTGCCGCCCTTGGGTCTGAATGGAGGCCAGGAATGGGAATTCCTGCCGCGGGGCCTTCCTGCCACCCACGATGTCCACCAGGGGGGCCGAGCCTGGGGAGAGGGTGCATTGCAGCTCCCCCGGTTTCAGCCCCATCCCTGGGGAGACCCCGGCCTCCTGCCCCCCTGTTCCCTAAAAGGACAGGGGCCCACCCTCCCAGGGCTGGTCAGGGCCAGCCTGGCTGTGCGGCCTGGGCCAGGTCGCTTTCCCTCCCTGAGCCTTGAGTCCAGGGAAGCAGGGGCTGGCGCCCGCTGGTCCCTCCCACCAGAGCCGGTCCCCTGCAGCTGGACCCCTGCATGGATGGGGACGTCTGGCCTGGGGCAGGCACTCACCAGCCCTGGAGGTCGCCAGTAGGCCGGCCAGCAGGCCCAGCAGTCTGAGTGCCGTCATGATGGGGGCCGATGGGCGTGGCTGGGATGGTGGCGCCCCTATACCTGGGGCCTTGGCCATCGGCACACCCCCGACCCAGGGCCCGGCCCCTCCCGTCAGGAACAGGGGAAGTTGCCCAAGGCCTCCAGAGCCAACCGCTCCTGGGGCCTGCCTGGGCCCTCCAACTGCCCACCCTGTGCCCCGTCCTCCCCTCTGTACGGTGGGCGACCCGTCAGATGTGGGTGAGGCTGACACCCAGCCGTGCCACTCACAATGGGGGCTCCGCTTGGCTTTCCAGCCTGAGTGCTGGGGGTTCCACCACTGCCCTCCTGTCCTGGCTTTTGCATGTGTGTGTGTGTTTTACTGCTTTTTATTTTTTTTAAACAGCTTTATTGAGATATAATTCGAGTACCACACAATTCATCTGTTTAAAGCGTGCAATTCCATCGTTTTTAGTATCTTCGCAGAGTTACGCAGCCACCACCCCAATTTTAGAACATTCCATCACCTCAGAAGAAGCCCCGTCCCCATCAGCAGTCACTCCCCCTCCCATCCCCCTCCCCGGCCCCTGACAATCAGGAACCCACTCTCTGTCTGTAGACTGGCCTGTTCTGGACGTTTCCCATCAATGGAATCACACACTGTGTGTCTTCTGTGTCCAGCTTCTCACTTACAGGGTTTTTATCTGTGGGCACCTGGCCGGGTCACTCTCCCGCCCTCAGTCTGTGCATCTCTAAAGTGGGCAGGTGCGGCCATGGAGCCCCCAGAGCCAGGTGGTCCTGGAGAGGTTGTCTCCCCTTCTGAAGCAGGGTCTTCAGAGGTTTCAGGCACTCAGAGCCTGGGCAAGAGATGAGGCCAAGGGGAGAGAAAGACAGGGTTGAATATCCAGAATATATAAAGAACTCTCCCAACTCAACAACAAAAAGACAAAGAATCCACTTAAAAATGGACAAAGGATTTGGATAGACGTTTCTCCCAAGATACGCAAATGGCCAACATGCCGTGAAAAGATGCTCAAAATTAGTAGTCATCAGGGAAATGCACAAGTCAAAACCACAGCGAGACACCACTTCACACCCACTAGGATGGCTGGAATGAAAAGGGCAGAAAAAATACAGTGTTGGTGAGGAGGTGGGGAATTGGAACCTCAGACAGGCTGGCAGGGATGTAAAGTAGTGCCGCGGGCCGGGGAAGGCCTGGCGGCTCCTCAAAACGTTAATCACCGAATTATCATATCACTCAGCAGTTCCACGCCTAGGTGCGTGCCCAAGAGAACGAAAGACAGGGCCTCAGAAACCTGCACACGTGTGTTCACAGTGGCCAAATGGTGGACGCAACACAAATGCCCTTCAACAGACAGACGTGTCCCTCCACACATGGGAGCATCACTCAGCCGTGAAAAGGGGTGAAGCTCTGACACTCGCTACCACGTGGACGGACCCCGAGAACACGATGCTCAGTGAGAGAGGCCAGACACAGAAGGACACACAGGGTGTGACTCCGTTGATGGGAAACGTCCAGAACAGGCAGATCCACAGAGTCAGAGAGTGGGTTCCTGGTTGTCAGGGGCTGGGGGGGTTAGGGGGTTAGGGGAATAATAGCTGAAGGAAATGGGGTTTCTTTGGGGGAGACGGAATGTTCTAGAATTAGCTGGCTGCACAACTCTGTGAGTGTTCCTTCCAAAAACCAGCGGATGTGATACTTTAAGATGGGTGATCTTACGTCATGTGAGTTTCACCTCAATTTTTTATTTTTACTTATTTTTGACAGCTCAATTTAAAAAAAATAGGATTTATTTCCAAGGAGACACCAAGAGGTTGGGGCTGGTGGTGGACCCCACGTCTCAGGACACTAGGACACCAGTTCCCGTCTGGGGCCTCGAGGGGGCTCTCGCAAGGCAGGACTGGGGAGGGTGGCGGGAACAGGGGTCAGGGCGGACTTGCAGTCCTCCACCCAGCCTGAATGGTGGGGTTCTGGGGCTCAGGCCTGGTCCCTGCCGAGTCTCAAGGTCCCACCGCCCAGCCGTGTCCCCCGCATGGCCTCTGCCTCAGACCAGTGTCCCCCCAAGTTTGCCTCCCGTCTCCACTCTCCCTGGATCTCACCTGGGCATCCTCCCTCCTGAGGGCCCAACTTGCCGCCCACCCTGTCCTTGCCCGTGGACCAGGCTGCTGTCTTGCGCAGAGCACAGCCAGAGAGATGGGTGACTCCAAAGCCCACAGGTCCATCCCTTCCTACTTGGGTGACCTCAAGGGCCCCTCTCTGGCCCTGTTTCCCTGTCTGGGTACCAGGACGTGAACAGTTCCTGCCACACCCCCAGTAGAGCTGTGGTGAGCATCGAGTGGGTTAATACGTGCAAGAGTCTTTGAGCAGCACCTAGCGTGCTCAATCCCTCTTCCCTGCTCTAAACTCCGCCATGGCTCCCTAGTGCCCCAGAAGCAAGTCCAGGCCCCACTGCTGGGCCATGTGCCATCACAGCCGGGCCTGGCTCCTCCACCACTGGGGATCGACAGGAAGAATACCCCCACCTCGGTTCCTGATACTCCCGCAGACCCTCTCCTGTTGCCCTGAGCTGTCAGGAGGGTCTCCCAGGACACCCCTTCCTGCTCCTGCCCCCCCCCCAGGAGGCCTCCAAGAGCGATTGCCCCACTTTCCCCTCCTCCCGCCTCCTGAGGGCTGTTTGTGGTCACCTTTCAACACCGGGATTCCCAACGGCTGCCCAGCCCAGGCTCCGCCCTTGGCTGGCAGGGAAACCGAGGCCCAGTGGGCATCAGGCGTGGGGAGGCAGGACAGAGAGCTCCGGTGTGCCCCATGCGCAAAGCGGCCTTGTTATACCCATTTCCAGGTGAGCAAATGGAGGCCCCGGTGCGATTCAAACCCTCTGGGCCCCACCCTTAACCGCGCATACAGTCATCTTTGAAGACACAGGCAGCTGAGTCTCTTAAAACAAGAAGGGCCACGGCCAGGACCAGGTTGGAGTGTGAACAGCTGCGTGCGAATAAAGCCCAATGGCTGCACACACCGGGTTATCCATCCGTGCAGCCCTCACCCCCGACCTTAACTGGACGCTTAACTGCGGGATTGGTTTTGGGGGTCTGTTCCAGTTCTCAGCGGGGCCTGGAGACCGTGGACAGAGATTTAAGTTCCCGGGGGCCTCAGCTTCCCCACTTGTCAAATGACGGTCAGCTGGTCCCACCCCGCATGGCTGTGTGTGGAAAAGAGGAAACACCTGCAAAAGAGCAAGCGCTGCCTAAGTGAGCCTCACGTGAATTCACCACGAGGGCCCCGCCGCCGCCCGCGCATCCCGGGGCATCCAGGGCCGTGCGTCCTGGATGCTGTGGGCCCGGCGAGGGGCCGGGCTTGGACGAGCGGAGAGAGGACCCCGGCGGGGCGCAGGGGACAGGTGGGCGGTGCGCGGTGCGGGGGCCCGGGAGTGAGGGCGGCCCCCCACCCCCAGCTTCTTTTGTCTTCCGAAGGCTCGGGCGCCCGGGAGCTCGCCATGGAAACGCGCGCCGGGAAAGGGGGGCAGAGAGGCGAGAAACCCGGAGACCAGGACAGTCTCCCAGCGCCCGGCCTCGATGGGGCTCCCCGGGCCCATCCGAGAGGTCCGGGAGGGGAGGAGCCCGCAAACCCCGGCCCATGCCCGCCCCCGCGGGAGACCGAGACCCCGGAGACCCAGAGACTAAGGGCGCGGGAGCAGGGGGCGCGGGGACGGCGACGGACGCGCGCGGCGCCCCCGACGCGTCGAGACAAAGAGCCCCCGCCCCTAGCGCCGCCTCTAGGCCGCCGGGCGCGGGGTCTCGGGCCGGGCGGGGCCCCTCCCTCCCCGCCTCCCCTCCGCCCCCGCGGGGGAGGGGCCGGCTTTGTGCTAGCCGCGCCGCAGCCCCCGTCGCCGCCAGCTCCGCCCACAGAACGCCGGCGCGCCAGGTGAGGGGCCTTCGGGCTGAGCGAGGACCCCACCGCTCCTCGGGTCCCGAAGGCCCCCGCCCTGACGCGCGGGACGGACCCCGGCCCGGAGGCCCCTCGGCCAGGCCGTCTCCGCCCTCTCTGCCGAGCCCCCTCCCGGCTCCCCATCCGGAGTGGCAGCCGGAGCGTTGGGCAGGGCCGCAGTGCGCGGGGGAGGCCGGGGGCTCCCCTCTCCCCGGCCTCAGTTTCCCTGGGCGGTTCCTGCGCATCCTGGCCCGCCCCTCCTCCGCGGGCGCCGGGCTCCGCGTCCCCCCAGGGCTCAGTCTGCGCCCCTCCCTCCTCCAGCGCGGCTTCGTCCCCTCCCACCACGGCCTGTGGCGCCCCCGGCACCATGATCTCGACCAAGGAGAAGAATAAAAGCCCGAAGGACAGCATGACGCTTCTGCCCTGCTTCTACTTCGTAGAGGTGAGTGGGGTGGGGGGTGGTCGCGCTGGTGGGGGAGGGGCAGAGGCCTCAGTTCCGCCGGTCCTCGGGGACCCCCACGCCGAGGGACGGGCACAGCTAGGGTGCCTGGGGGTGGGGGTGGGTCAGAACACTTGGGCTCTGTAGGACGAGTAGGCGTTGCAGAGCCGCAGAAGGCTGTCCTGCAGGAGCTGGGCAGATGCTGGGAGGCGGGGCCTGCAGTCTGGGGTACGGGTCAGCAGCGCAAATGAAGGGGCTGGAGCAAGGCGCTGGGGGCCGTGGGTGGCGGGGCGCGGGGTATGGATGCGGTGTCTTCCTCCAGCGTGAGGACCGGAGGCCTGAAGGTCTGAGTTGAAATCCCTCCTCTGCTAATGTTGGAGGCTCCTGCACTTCGCCAAGCTCTGATAGAACAGGCTGGGCACAGAGGGAAGGCCTCGTGAGTGTCTAAAAAGTAAAAGACGGTAAATGCAGCCACCTGGCACATACTAAGCGCTAATGACCAGACAACGCGTAGCCACACTTAGATGGTTAGCACCTGGGTTACCCACAGTGCACCTTGCTTGCCGTGCCGGGAAACCCAGCTCCAGCGAGGGGCCCAGACAAGGTGCGGGTGGAGGGGGGGGCGGGCCACCAGACCTGAGCAAACAGCATCCCCTGCCACCCTGTGCAGGGTCACCCAGGCTGGTGGGTACCTCCCCAACGGGCAGGAAATCTGATGATTCTTCAGATTTGCATTTGAATCCTCATTACAGTAGGTTGTACCTTCTCAGTGTTCTCCAGGCATCACGGAGACAGCACCCCCACTCCCCAGGCGCCTACCCACCTCCACTTCCCACTACTCTCTCCTGTGTCCCCTCCCAGAAAACCTTTCACACCCACTGAAGTCCACCAGATGTGCAACCTCCCCCCACCACCTTTGCAAACACAAGTTCCTGCCCTTGGCTTTTTTCTAGCGGAGATCTTTGCTTACCATCGTCCCAGGAAATGGTGCCCCATCCTTTTTCACCGCCATGTAGTACTCCAGTGCTGGGCCCCAGCCCCAGGGAGTTGGGCACTCGGGTGCTTCCGAGCCTTTGTGTCTCACAGACATTCCTAGAAGGAGACTCTTTAAGCCCTTTGGCCTGTGTCACCCCACACAAGTGTGCAGAGCTTATCTGCAGGGTACCTCCCTGGGGAGCAGGGTGTGGTCACTCGGGAAAGACCCCAAAGTCCTCCCACGGAGGCGCCCGCGTGCGCGCCTGTTTTCCCGCAGTTGCGTCTACCCCAAGCGTTAGCGGCGTCTGGATTTGACCGACCCAGTGGGTGAAAAACCATATCCCAGTCCCGGTCTGCATTTCCTTTACGGCCAGTGTTCCATTCCTTTTTTTTTTTCTTTTCTTTGTTTTTAAACACACACGCCCCCAAAGCAAGCAAGTTGGCTCGACATCGTGGGTGTGTGTGAGTGATCTTCCTTTGGTGCAGAGATACGCGCTGAGGGGTTCCTGCTTTTCAGCCGAGGGTCTTGGGAAGCGGTGAGAGGCGGGTGGTGGGACTCCGGAGGCACTTACAGGTCCTCAGGTGGTGGCGGGCTCTGATGGGGGACCCCCACCACCCAACCTGCCACGCGGGGCCGCCGGTTCTCCCTCCAGTCTGGTCCGGCGGGCAGATGCGGGCAGAGGCTGGAGGAGAAGCAGGGGAGCCGGCCAGGCGTTATAGCCACACGGCTTGGGACTTGGAAGGTCGTGGGGGGTCTTCAGCACGACCCTGTCGCGGAGAGATTTGGTGATTTTAAGGCGCTTCCCAGTCCCCACGTAAACCCTCTTTGTGGCCTGACGCTGTCTGCCCGCCAAGCCAGATGACCCTGACCGTGATCACGGAGGCAGCCGGTAACTGCTGCTAATACCACTGCAGGCTCCACGTGCGCCAGACTCTAAGCGCTTTCAGTGTATTTGCTTATCCAGTCCTGCATTGAAGCCCTGGGTGGTGGCCACCTTATTGGTCCTGTTTTCAGCCGGGGAAACTGAGGCGTCAGGAAGAGGTGGAGCCAGGATGCAAGCCCAGGCAGGTGGCTTCATTTAACTGCCTTGGGCCTCATGCCTACGTGCAGCAGGCAGTCAGTAAACGCTCCTTGCACACCAGCCCAGCTCCTGCAATCCCACCTTTGGCACTTCCCCTCTGGGAGCCCCCGGCCAGGGCTGCATGGAGGGCCGAGGCCCCTCTCAAGGCGCCGCACAAATCGAGTGGAGGTGGGGGCTTCCCAAGGCAGCTGGGCGCCGTTAGGGGCCTGCCTACTCTCTGGTCCCCAGATATGCCAGCCCCACCTGGCCCTGGTGGGGGTTTGAGTTTGAGATCCTTGGACCAGAAGGGGAGGCAGAGGACACCGGGAGGTTCTGCTTCCATAAGAAGGTTCCACTGGAATCTGCTCAGTAGCTTTGCAGCACGAGTGGGTGAGTGAGTGAGGTGTAGATCCTTTCCCCCTGCCCTCCTCGGGCGCCATGTCTGCGACTTGGTCAAACGCAGCTCAGTTTTCCTGGACCTCGGCCTCCTTCCCGTTCGTCACGGCTGCTGTGAGCAGGAGTGTCATGTGTGCTGTGTGCCTATCACCTGAGGACACATGATCAGGGTGTGCAGAAGGACAGTTGCACAAATGAATGATTCAAAGAATTCGTTCATTTATTCAGCACCTGCCATGGACCAGATGCCCATCTTCTCAGGGCTGAGTGTGAAGTTGGCACATAGAGGTACAGGGTGCAGAGGAAATAAAGCAGCGCAAGGGATGGAGAGGCTGGTGCCAGGAAGGGAGTCTCCGAGGAGGGCCAGACACCCCAGAGGAGTGTCTAAGTGCGTCCTTCTATCCCTGAGAGGAAAGGCCCAGAGGCAGGAAGCTGTCTGTTGTTTCTAGGTTGTTCAAGACAGCAAGGGTAGCTGGAGGAGAGAGATGAATGAAGTGGTGAGTGGGTGGATGGATGGACTGTTGGATGGGTGGGTGGTATGATGGGTGGGTGGATGGATGGATGGATGGAAGAAAGGAAGGAGGCAAGCATGAGTGGGTGGATGAATGGATGGTGGATTGGTAGATGGATGATGGAAGATGATGTATGGAGGATGTATGGAGGATGGGTGCTTGGATGGATGGATGGAAGGAAGGGAGGATGGATGGATGGATGATAGTTGGATGGGGGAAATGGGTGGGTTGATGGATGGATGGGTGGGTGGAAGAAAAGGAAGGAAGTATAGGTGGATGGATGGATGATGGGTGGGTAGATAGACGGATGGGTGGGTGGGTGGGTGCATTGATGGATGGATGGATGAATGGATGATTGATGGATGAGTGGAAGGGTGGGTGGGTTGATGGATGGATGGGTAAGTGAAGCAAGTATGAGTGGACGGATGATGGCAGATGATGGATGGATGATAGATGGATGGGAGGGTGGATAGGTGGATGGCTGGATGAATGGAAGGAAGGGTGGGTGGATGAACGGATGGATGGGTGGATGTTGGATGAATGGATGCTTGATGGATGAGTGGATGGGTGGGTTAATGGATGGATGAGTAAGTGGATGGATGGATGGATGGTGGATTTATGGATGGATGATGGCTGGCTGGGTGGTCGGCTGGATGGGAAATGAATAAATGGATAGAAGCATATTGGAAGTTGATGGACAGAGGGATGGGTGTTTGAATGAACGGATGATTGATGGATGAGTGGATGGTTGGGTTGATAGATGGGTAAGTGGATGGATAATTGATTTATGGATGGATGGAGGGAGGGGTGGATGGAAGGAAGGCTGGGTGGATGGATGAATGGTTGGGTGGAAAGATGAATGGATGCATGGGTGGGTGAGTGGATGGAAGGAAGGAAGGAAGCATGAATTGGTGGATAGATGGATGGATGATGGAAGATGATGGATGGATGGATAGAGGTGGATTGATTGATGGATGATGGAAATTAATGGAGGGATGGATGATGGATGGGTGGATGGATGAACAGATGGGTGGGTGGGCGAGTGGTCAGATGGATGTAAAATGAATAAGATGTTGGAAGTTGATGGATGGAGGGATGGGTGTTTGGATGCATGAATGATTGATGGATGAGTGGATGAATAGATGATGGATGGATAGTGGATTTATGGATGGATGATGGTTGGGAGGAAGGATGGATGAGTGGATGCATGAATGGTGGATTGATTGATGGATAGGTGGGTGGAAGAAAGGAAGGGGGAAAGGAAGGAAGTGTAGATGGATGGATGGATGAATAGGTGACGGATGGATGGGTCGATGGGTGTGTGGGTGGGTGGATTAAAGGATGAAAGGAAGGAAGGATAGGTGAATAGATGGATGGATGGATGTTGATGGATGGGTGGGTTGATGGATGGATGATGGAAGATGGATCAGTGGGTGGTAGATGGATGGGAAAATGGATAGGTGGGTGGGTGGATGGATGGATGATGGGAGGATGGGTGGATGGGTGGACAGATGGGTGGGTGGTTGGATGGATGGAAAAAGAATAAATGGATAGATGGATATTGAAGTTGATGATGGATGGGTGTTTGGATGAATAGATGATTGATGAGTGGATGGCTGGATAGACAGACGAGTAAGTGGATGGATGGTGGACTTATGGATGGATAATGGATGAGTGGGTTGATGAATGGATGATGGATGGATGAGAGGATGGGTGGGCTGATGAATGGATGGATGAATAGGTAGGTTGATAGATGGATGCACAGATAGATGGGTGGATGGGAGAGTGGATGGGTGGATGGGTGGGTTGATGGATGGATAGGTGAGTAAGTGAATGGATGTATAGGTAGATAGGTGGAAGGAAGCAAGCAAGCAGGAGTGGATGGATGAATGGATGGTGGATTGATGGATGGATGCTGGAAAATGATGGATGGATGAATTATGAAATGGAAGGAAAGAAGGAGAGGTGGATGGATGGTGGATTGATGGATGGATGATGGATGATGGAAGATGGATAGATGACAGATGGGTGGGTGGATGGATGGAAAGAAGGACGGAAGCAAGCAAACAAGGGTTCATGGATGGGTGGGTGAAAGAGAGGAAGAAGGGAAGGGAGGAAGGAAGTGGAGGTGGGTGGATGGTTGGGTAGGTGGGTGGATGGATGGATAGATGGGTGGGTGGGCAGATGGATGGATAGAAGGAAGGATGGATGAGTGGATGGTAGTTTGATGGATGGATGATGGAAGATGATAGTTGGATGGTTGATATATGAATGGGTGGGTGGGTGAGTGGAAGTAGGAAGTATGGATGGATGGATGATGGAATGGTTGGGTGAGTGGATGGAGGTGGATTGATAGCTGATGGAAGGATGGATGATGGATGGATGAATGGGTGGGTGAGTGATGGACAGATGGGTGGGTGGGTGGGTGGATGGAAGGGTGGGTGAATCTGTGGATGGGTTGATGGATGGATGAAGGGGAAAAAGGAAGCAAGCATGGGTGGATGGTTGGATGTTGGATAGAAGATTGGGTAGATGGATGGATGGGTGGGTGGATAGATTGTGGATTCATGTATGGATGATGGGAGATGATGGATTGATGGATGACAGATGAATGGTTGGGTAATGAGTGAAAGGAAGGAAAGAAGGAGTGAAGGAAGGAGGTGTAGGTGGATGGATGTATCTATGGATGGGTGGGTGGTAGGATGGAATGATGGATGGAAGGAAGGAAGGATGAGTGGGACGGATGGAAGGAAGGACGCATAAGTAGGTGAATGAATGGTCAGTGGATTGATGAATGAATGATGGAAGATGATTGATGGATGGATGGATGGAAGGAAGGATGAGTGGATGGATGGATGGTGGTTTGATGTATGGATGATAATGGAAGATGATGGACAGATGATAGATGCGTGGGTAGATGGAAGGAAGCAAGCAAGCATGGGTGGAAAGATTGGTGGGTGGAAGAAAGGAAGAAGGGAAGGGTGGAAGGAAGCGTAGGTGGGTGGACAGATGATGGATGGGTAGGTGGAGGGAAGGATAGGTAGATGGGTGGGTGGGTGGATGCATAGGTGGATGGGTGGGTTGGAGGAAGAATGAGTAGATGGATGGTGGATTGATGGGTGGATGATGGGAGAGGACGGATGAATGACAAATGAATAGATGGATGAACAGGTGGATGGATGGGTAGTGTGTGGATGGATGGAAGGAAGGAATCAAGCAGCATGAATGGGTGGGTGGATGGATGTAGGATTGATGCATGATGGATGGGAGGATGGATGCATGAATGGATGAGTGGGCTGATGGATGGGTGGATGGTTTGATGGGTGTGGGTGGGTGGATGGATGGGTGTGTGGGTGAGTGGATTGATGGCAGGATGGATGTATGATGGATGGATGGAAGGAAGGGAGGATGGGTGGATGGATGGACAGACAGATGAGTAGGAGGGTGGTCTGATGGAAAATGAATAACTGGATAGATGGATGTTGCAAGATGATGGACGGGATAGGTGTTTGGATGAATGGATGATTGATGGATGAGTGGGATAATGGATGGATGGAAGGAAGGAAGGATGAGTGGATGGATGGTGGATTGATGGATGGATGATGGAAGATGATGGATGGATGGGTGGGTGGAAGGGTGGGTGGGTGTGTGGTTGGATGGGTGGATGGAATATGGATGAGTAAGTGGGTGGATGGATGATTGATGGGAGGAAAGATGGGTGGTCAGATGTATAATGAATAAATGGATGGTTAGATTTTGGAAGTTGATGGACAGAGGGATGGGTGTTTGGATGAAAGGATGATGATTGTTGAATGGGTAGATAGGTGGTGGTTGGATGGATGAGTGGGAGGGTGGGCTGATGGATGAATGGGTGAGTAAGTGGATGGATATACAGATAGATGGATGGGTCGATGGAAGGAAGCAAGAAAGCATGAGTGGATGGATGAATGGATGGTGGATGGATGGATGTGCATGGATGGATGGATGGATGGATGGGGGAAAGGAAGGACAAGTGGATGGATGGATGGATGGTGTATTGATAGATACTGGAAGATGATGGGTGAATGGATGGATGAATGGGTGGGTGAGTGATGGACAGATGGGTGGGTGGGTGGGTGAATCTGTGGATGGGTTGGTGGATGGACGAAGGGGGAAAAGGAGGCAAGCATGGGTGGATGGTTGGATGTTGGATAGAAGATTGGGTAGATGGGTGGATGGGTGGGTGGATAGATTGTGGATTCATGTATGGATGATGGGAGATGATGGATTGATGGATGACAGATGAATGGTTGGGTAATGAGTGAAAGGAAGGAAAGAAGGAGTGAAGGAAGGAGGTGTAGGTGGATGGATGGAAGGAAGGAAGGATGAGTGGGATGGATGGATGGAAGGAAGGAAGCATAAGTAGGTGAATGAATGGACAGTGGATTGATGAATGAATGATGGAAGATGATTGATGGATGGAAGGAAGGATGAGTGGGTGGATGGATGGTTTGATGTATGGATGATAATGGAAGATGTTGGACAGATGATAGATGCGTGGGTAGATGGAAGGAAGCAAGCAAGCATGGGTGGAAGGATTGGTGGGTGGAAAGATTGGTGGGTGGAAGAAAGGAAGAAGGGAAGGGTGGAAGGAGGCGTAGGTGGGTGGACAGATGATGGATGGGTAGGTGGAGGGAAGGATAGGTAGATGGGTGGGTGGGTGGATGCATAGGTGGATGGGTGGGTTGGAGGAAGAATGAGTAGATGGATGGTGGATTGATGGGTGGATGATGGGAGAGGACGGATGAATGACAAATGAATAGATGGATGAACAGGTGGATGGATGGGTAGTGTGTGGATGGATGGAAGGAAGGAATCAAGCAGCATGAATGGGTGGGTGGATGGATGTAGGATTGATGCATGATGGATGGGAGGATGGATGCGTGAATGGATGGGTGGGCTGATGGAGGGATGGGTGGATGGTTTGATGGGTGTGTGGGTGAGTGGATTGATGGCAGGATGGATGTATGATGGATGGATGGAAGGAAGGGAGGATAGGTGGATGGATGGACAGATGAGTAGGAAGGTGGTCTGATGGAAAATGAATAACTGGATAGATGGATGTTGCAAGTTGATGGACGGGATAGGTGTTTGGATGAATGGATGATTTGATGGGTGTGTGGGGTGGGTGGATGGATGGGTGTGTGGGTGAGTGGATTGATGGCAGGATGGATGTATGATGGGTGGATGGAAGGAAGGGAGGAAGGGTGGATGGATGGACAGATGAGTAGGAGGGTGGTCTGATGGAAAATGAATAACTGGATAGATGGATCTTGCAAGTTGATGGACGGGATAAGTGTTTGGATGAATGGATGATTGATGGACGAGTGGGATGATGGATGGATGGAAGGAAGGAAGGAAGGATGAGTGGATGGATGGTGGATTGATGGATGGATGATGGAAGATGATGGATGGGTGGGCGGAAGGGTGGGTGGGTGTGTGGTTGAATGGGTGGATGGAATATGGATAAGTGGGTGGATGGATGATTGATGGGAGGAAAGATGGGTGGTCAGATGTATAATGAGCAAATGGATGGTTAGATTTTGGAAGGTGATGGACAGAGGGATGGGTGTTTGGATGAAAGGATGATGATTGTTGAATGGGTAGATAGGTGGTGGTTGGATGGATGAGTGGGAGGGTGGGCTGATGGATGAATGGGTAAGTGGATGGATACACAGATAGATGGATGGGTCGATGGAAGGAAGGAAGCAAGCATGAGTAGATGGGTGAATGGATGGTGGATTGATGGATGGATGTGCATGGATGGATGGATGGATGGGAGAAAGGAAGGACAAGAGGATGGATGGATGGTGTATTGATAGATACTGGAAGATGATGGGTGAATGGAGGGATGATGGGTGGGTGCGTTGCTGAATGGATGGATAGGTGGGTGGAAGGAAGGAAGGAAGTGTAGATGGACGGATGATGGATGGATGGGTAGATGGATGGATGATGGGTGGGTGGGTGGATGGAGGGTGGATTGATGGGTGGATGATGGATGGGAGGCTGAATGGGTGGGTGGATGGGTGTTCAGATAGATGGATAATGAATAAATGAATGGGTAGATGTTGGAAGCTGATGGATGGGTGTTTGTGGATGAATGGATGATGGGTGGATGGATGGGTGGACGGGTTGATGGGTGTGTGGGTGGGTAGATTGATGGATGGAAGGAAGGATGAAGGGATGGATGGGCGGATCAAAGGAAGGAAGCATGAGTGGATGGATAGATGGATAGAGGTGGATGGATGGATGATGGATGGGTGGGTGGGTAGGTGGATTGATGGATGGATGAGTGGGTTGATGGATAGATGGTTGGGTGGACTGGTGGGTAGATGTATGGATGGGTGAGTAAATGGATGGATAGATGGATGGAAGGAAGGAAGGAAGCATAAGTGGATGAATGAATGGATGGTTGATTGATGAATTGATTTTGGAAGATGGATGGATGGAAGGAAGAATGAGTGGGTGTATGGATGGTGGATTGATGTATGGATGATGGAAGATGATGGATGCATGGGTGTGTGGGGTGATGGATGGATGGATGGGTGAGTAGGTGGATGGATGTATGAATAAATGGATGGAAGGAAGAAAGGAAGCAAGCAAGCATGAATAGTAGATGTATGGACGGTAGACCGATGGATGGCGGCTAGATGGAAGGATGAGTGGATGGATGGATGGATGGATGGATGGTGGATTTAGGTTAGGAATAGGTGATGGAAGATGATGAATGGATGGATGGGTGGATGCTGGGTGGATGGATGAATGGAAGGAAGGATGAGTTGATGGATGGTTGGTGGATTGATGGAAGATGATGGGTGGTTGATGGATGGGTGGGTTGGTTGATGGTTGTGTGAATAGATGGATGAAAGGAAGGAGGAAAGCAAGGAAACAAGCATGAGTAGATGGATGAGTGGATGGTGGATTGATGGATGGATGAATTGGTTAATGGATAGATGGAAGAAGGAAGGAAGGATAAGTGGATGGATGGATGGTGAATTCATGGCTACATTATGGATGAATGGATGGATGAATGATGGATGGGAGGGATGAATGGATGAATGATGGATGGGGTGATGGTTGGATGGGTATGTGGGTTGATGAATAGATGGGTAAGTGGATGGATGGGTGGGTGGGTTGGTAAGTGGAGGGTAGTAAGTGTGGGTGGATGGATGGATGATGCATGGATGGGTGGGTGGATGGATGGAAGGAAACATGAGTGAACGGATGGATGAATGGAGGTGGATTGATGGATGATGGAAGATAATTGAAGGATCGATGATGAATGGATGGATAGTGGATGGATGAATGGGTGGATGGATTATGGATGGATAGACGGGTGGGTGGGTGGATGGGTGGTGAGTGAAGCAAGCATGAATGGATAGATGAATGGATGGTGGATTGATGGATGGATAATTGAAAATGATGGATTGATGGATGGGAGGATTGGTGGATGGATGGAAGGGTGGGTTGGGTAGGTGGGTGGGTGGCCAGATGGATTGAAACTGAATAAATGGATAGGTGGATGTTGTAAGTTGATGGATGGAGGGATGGGTGTTTGGATGAATGGATGAGTGGATGGGTGGGTGGGTGGATGGATGGATGAATGGGAGGATAGATTGGTGGGTGGGTAGGATGGTTAGCTGGAAGGAAGGAAGGGTGGATCAATGTGTGGGTGGATGGGTGAGTGGTTGGGTGGAAGCATGAATGGATGATGGATGAATGGGGGGGTGGGTGTTGGATAGATGGATGGGTGGTTGGGTTGATGGATCGATGGCTGATGGGTAGCTGTGTTGATGGATGGGTGAAAGGAAAAAAGGATGCAAGCATGGGTTGATGGATGATGAATAGATGGGTGGATGGATGGGTGGGTGGATGGACGGAAGGAAGCATGGGTGGATGGTTGGATGATGGATAGATGAGTGGGTGGATGGATAGATGGGTGGTTGGATTGATGGTGGATTGATGGATGGATGGATGGGTGGGTAGGTGAGTGGAAGGGAAGAAGGAGGGAAGGATGGAAATGTAGGTGGATGGACATACGTATGGATGGATGGATGGGTGGGTGGGTGGATGGATGGATAATAAATAAATGGATGAATGGATGTTGGAAGTTGGATGGATGGGTGTTTGGATAAATGAATGATGGATGGATGAGGGGATGGGTGGGATGATGAATGGATGGTTAGATGTATGGATGGGTGAGTAAATGGATGGATAGGTGGGTGGGAGGAAGGAAGCTTAAGTGGATGAATGGATGGTGGATTGATGACTGGATGATGGAAGATGATGGATGGATGGATGGATGGATGGATGGGTGGGTGGGTGGGTGGGTGGGTGGGTGGGTAGGTGGGTAGGGTTGATGGTCAGATGATGGACTGATGGATGAATAGATGGGTGGGTGGATGGGTGTGTGGGTTGGTTGATTGATGGATGGATAGATGGAAGGAAGGAAGGAAGCATGCGTGAACAGATGGATGACGGATGGATGCATGGAAGGAATGTTGATGGATGGGCTGATTAGTGGATCGATGAGTGAGTTAGGGGTGCAGGAATGGCTCTGTTGGATGGATGGATCTGTGGATGTTACCCAGATGGGTGGTGGGTCACTGGATTGCTGAATGAGCTGATCCGTGGGTGAACGGCAGCAGCACGGACATGTGGATAGGTGGACGAATCAGTGAAGGGACTGAATTCATGGGCGGATGACTCCGTCAGCGAGTGTGGCGTGACCCTGGCCAGTCCCGTTCCTGCAGCTGCCCATAGTGGCGTCCTCCGTCGTGTCTCTCTACTTCCTGGAGCTGACCGACCTCTTCAAGCCGGCCAAGGTGGGCTTCCAGTGCTACGACCGCGCGCTCTCCATGCCCTACGTGGAGACCAGCGAGGAGCTCATCCCACTACTCATGCTCCTCAGCCTGGCCTTCGCTGCGCCTGCGGCCTCGGTGAGTCCTGGTGCGGGGCGGGGCCGGCTGTGGGCACCGCGGCCGGGAGCCCGACTGAGCACCTCCCCGTCTGGCAGATCATGGTGGGCGAGGGCCTGTTGTACTGCATGCAGTCCCGGCTGTGGGGCCGCAGCGGGGGCTCGGGCGGGCCCGAGGGCAGCATCCACGCCGGCGGCTGCAACTTCAACTCCTTCCTTCGGCGGACGGTGCGCTTTGTAGGTGAGTCCCCCACGGCGTCCGCACGCTGAGGGGGGCGGGTCTGGCCCCAGCTCCCGCGCCCGGCCCTAACCCTCCCACCCCGCAGGCGTCCACGTGTTCGGCCTGTGTGCCACAGCCCTGGTGACCGACGTCATCCAGCTGGCCACGGGCTACCACGCACCCTTCTTCCTGACGGTCTGCAAACCCAACTACACCCTGCTGGGCACATCGTGTGAGGCCAACCCCTACATCACGCAGGACATCTGCTCCGGCCACGACACCCACGCCATCCTGTCTGCACGGTGAGCGTGTCCGGCCCCCGTCCCGTGGAGCATGCAGGGAAACTGAGGCAGGGGCCCAGAGCTGGTGGGGCTCACCCGGGTGCCTCTTGCAGGAAGACCTTCCCATCCCAGCACGCCACTCTGTCTGCCTTCGCTGCTGTCTACGTGTCGGTGAGTCCCGGCCGGCCCAGCCCCATGCCCTGGACACCCCACCAGGACCGGCTGCCCTGACCACCCGGCCTGCCCCCCTGCAGATGTACTTCAACTCGGTCATCTCGGACGCCACCAAGCTGCTGAAGCCCATTCTGGTGTTCTCCTTTGCCATCGCGGCGGGCGTCTGTGGCCTCACCCAGATCACGCAGTACCGCAGCCACCCCGTGGATGTCTACGCCGGCTTCCTTATTGGTGCTGGCATCGCTGCCTACCTGGTGAGGGGCTGAGGGGAGAGGTCTGGGTGCCCAGGGGGAGGTCTGAGGGGGGAGGCCAGCCCCACCCTGGGGGACTCTGCTGAGTTTTGTCCCTTGGTAGCTAGAGGCAGAACCTCACGGGCCCAGACCTGCCCAATGTGCAGAGTGAGCGACCTGAGGCCAGAATTTGTCCCATTGGGAGAAAGGCGGACTTCCCCTCTCGGACTCCCCCTCTCGGACTCCCACGGCAAGTCTGTGGCTTGCCGGGGACCCTGGTCTCTGGCTGCCGGCCCCACGCCCAGCCCGTGTCTCATCCTTAGGCCTGCCACGCTGTGGGCAACTTCCAGGCCCCGCCGGCAGAGAGACCAGCGGCCCCGGCGCCTGCCAAGGATGCGCTGCGGGCGCTGACCCAGCGGGGCCACGACTCGGTGTACCAGCAGAACAAGTCCGTGAGCACCGACGAGCTGGGCCCCCCCGGGCGGCTGGAGGGTGTGCCCCGGCCTGTGGCCCGCGACAAGACCTCACTGGGCAGCCTGAAGCGGGCCAGCGTGGACGTGGACCTGCTGGCCCCACGCAGCCCCATGGGCAAGGAGAACATGGTGACCTTCAGCCACACGCTGCCCCGCGTCAGCACGCCCTCGCTCGATGACCCCGCCCGCCGCCACATGACCATCCACGTGCCTCTGGACGCCTCGCGATCCAAGCAGCTCATCAGCGAGTGGAAGCAGAAGTCGCTGGAGGGCCGCGGCCTGGGGCTGCCGGACGAGGCCAGCCCTGCGCACCTGCGGGCGCCAGCGGAGCCCATGGCCGAGGAGGAAGAGGAGGAGGAGGAGGAGGACGAGGACGAGGACGAGGAGGGGGAAGAAGGGGGTCCAGCCCCGCCTTCACTGTACCCCACAGTCCAGGCACGGCCGGGGCTCGGGCCGCGGGTCATCCTCCCGCCGCGGGCTGGCCCGCAGCCACTGGTGCACATCCCCGAGGAGGGGATCCAGGCTGCGGCAGGCCTGTCCCCCAAGAGCAGCGCAGCCGTGCGGGCCAAATGGCTCATGATGGCAGAGAAGAGCGGCACCGTGGTGGCCACAGCCTCCACGCAGCCCCGCGTGGCCAACCCGCCACGGCTGCTGCAGGTCATCGCCATGTCCAAGGCCCCAGGCGGGCCGGGCCCCAAGGCGGCCGAGACGGCCTCGTCCTCTAGCGCCAGCTCCGACTCCTCCCAGTACAGGTCGCCGTCAGACCGTGACTCCGCCAGCGTCGTCACCATCGACGCCCATGCGCCCCACCACCCTGTGGTCCACCTGTCTGCGGGTAACGGGCCCTGGGAGTGGAAGGCGGCGGGCGGCGGGGCCAAGGGGGCTGAGGGGGAGGGCGGCTATGAGCTGGGGGACCTGGCTCGCGGCTTCCGTGGGGGACCGAAGCCCCCGGGCGTGTCCCCAGGCTCCTCTGTTGGTGACGTGGACCAGGAGGAGCCGCGGTTTGGGGCCGTGGCCACCGTCAACCTGGCCACAGGCGAGGGGCTGCCACCGCTGGGTGTGGCCGACGGGGCCCTGGGGCCGGCCAGCCGAGAGTCGACACTGCGGCGCAAAGCGGGCGGCCTGGTGCTGTGCGAGCGGGAGGCCGCGGAGGCAGAGGCGGAGAGCTACTACCGCAAGATGCAGGCGGCCCGCAGGTTCAAGGACTGAGGGCGGGGGCGGGGCCGCGCAGCAAGGGGCGGGGTGGGGGGGTCTGGCCGAACTCAAGACGTGGGGCCCCATCAGACAATAAAAGGCGATCGTTGAGCGGGGTGCGGCTTTTTGGAGTGTCATTTCGGTCGCAGGGCCCAGCAGGCAGACCCGGCCTCCGGGGGCCCTGCGCGCTCAACTGGGGGCAGGGATCTGTCTGGTGGAGTGCAGATGTGGGGCCCCATCTCCAGGCCCCCCGAAACCCCCAAGCGAGAAGTGAGGGGAACAACACGGCTGAGTTTACACAGAGGAGGAAACAGCAGTGAAACAAACAGGCCCAATAAAGAGGGAAATCAAGTGCAGGATACAGAGAATTTATTCAGAGTCCAGTACAGACCGGCCAGACCACCTCCTACATGTGGACAGGAAAAAAGAGCCTACAGAAAAGGTAGGAGTTGTTATAAAATTGCTTTAATTCAGTTCTCTCCGCATTACAAGCCGGCAGCGGGCAGTGGCCTGCCATGCTCCTTACAATACTGAGCCTGTAATTGCTGTTATCAAAATATACATCTGTGTCACCATAAAAAAACCGCAATTGCTGCCCCTCACGTCTTACAACAGGTATAAAAAATTATAAATATTTACACCCTTGTTCCACCCCGACATGGAAACTTGAGGCCCAGGCCCTGAAGGAGGGCCGGCCAGCACAGGGCCTGCGCGAGGAGCCCCTTGGACCCGTGAGTGCAGGACAAGGCGGTAAAGACCGGAAGGTTAGGGCTGCTGTCCCACCTCCTGGGGTCCCAGCATTAGAGGCAGACAAAAAACAGAAACAAAACTTTGGTCCAAAATTTGCAGGAAAAAAGAAACCCTGAAAGTTTAAGAGCACTTGTCCTCCGGGACAGAGGACAGTTGTGAGTAAGGCATCGGCAGGTCGCAGACATGCCGGCCCCATTGTGTCTGCCCTGGAAATTAGATCCTGCCCTGCGACTCAATGACAAGGAATAAAATAAAAGTACAGTATACAAAGTCATACCACGAGGAGAAAATTTAGGTTACACTCATACCATTTTTATCATCTTGCTATATAAAACGTTATTTAAAACTATTTTTTGCATATAAATGAAAAAGATTAGAATATTTGGTCAACTGGAAATATTGCTAGGCACAGGTGTCTGCAGCTGCGTCGAAGCATAATACAGAGATTATGGTGGAAACAAAGCTGAAGAAGCGACGGGGAGGGGCCCTGGGGCTGGGGGGCAAATGATACAAGGATTGGGGGGCGGCCACACCTGGCCACCCACGGTCTCCCACCGCAGCAGGCACACGATCCCATGGGAGGCCGACCCCCCCAGGCCCCCAAACCCCTACACGTCTGCTACCCCAAGATAGGCCCTGCCAGAGCAGTGGGTTTAAGGCACAAGAAAGCCGAGTGGAGGTTTGGGAGCGCCCGCCACACAGACTACAGAAGGCACGGGCAAGGGGCCGGGCTGGGCCTCCACGGTCACCAAGAGCCTGAGGTTGGCACCCCACCTCCCCCAGGTGAGCAAGTGAAATCGATTTAATTTCTTTTAAAAACAGGTAAACTGATTTCTCTTTAAAAAAATAAAATCTCTGGTCTTTTTTTAAGGTCACTTCAGCTGCTTTTTAAAGTGGCTTTTTTTCTGGAATGATGGAAGTTGTCGCCGGGTGCCCGGCAGGCTGGTCCTTGGTGGCGGCCTAGATGGTGGACTTGGAGAAGGACACCCGCAGGTGGTGGTTCTCACCCAGGTCGTGGTTGTGCAGGTCGATGAGCGCCTGGATGGCCTCCTCCACGGAGCCCATCTGGATCAGCGCCATTTTGCGGTCCTTCCTGCAGGGAGAACGGGGTGGGGGGGGGGACACAAGGAGGCGTGAAGGGCCGGGTAGGGCAGGGCAGGCCCAGGGGCAGCGGGGCGAGGGGGTGGGGCTGGGCTCACTGGAAGAACTTGAACCCTTTCACGATCCCGCCGTTGCTGGAGAAGAGAATCTTGAGGTCATCCTCAGAGATGGAAGGCCTGCAGGGAGAGAGAGAGAGGGACCTGAGCCACTCTGTGGAAGGTCAAGGCCATTCCCTCAAGACAGCAGCTGAGTGTCCAGGGAAGGGTGGGGTCTCCAGGAGCTTTTTAGGGGCCCCAGAAATAGGTTATCAGAAAATGACCATGAGCATCTGAAAGGTGCACTAGAAGCAGAGAACACACTCGGCTGGGCCTCCAGCAAGGCCTCCCTACGGCCTGTGGAAGCCCCTGGAAGCGGGAGCATCCCAGGAGACCTCTACAGGCACTCACGGGATGTTGGAGAGGTGCAGGGTGCACTCACGGGATGTTGGAGAGGTGCAGGGTGGCCGAGGGCGGGAAGATGTTCTGGAAGTTCTTGGAGCCGGGCTTCTTGAAGCGGTGCAGGGGCGAGTTGCCATAGTCCTTGGTCAGGCCCTGGTCCTCCTGGCCCTCACGGGGCAGCTGCACGTTCTGGTGCTTGGAGAGTGTGATGCGCACCGGCTTCCCGTGCAGCTTGTGCCCATTGAGGTGGCTCATGGCTGGGGGGGGGAAGACAACACAGGACCCACGTGACCCAAGGCCCCTGGCCGCCGACGCCGCAGCCCCGCAGCCCCCCGGCCCGGTGGCCCTGCAGCCCTTACTTACCCAGCTGGGCCTGGCTCCCATCGGCCATCTGCACCAGGGCGTTCTCCTTCTTGTTGAACAGGATCTTCACCCGCTGCACGTCGCCGTACACGCCTTCGAGGGCACAGGAACAGACTGCTGAGCCGCCCGGGCCCCGCGGCCCCTCCCCGCCGGCCCCGCGACCCGCACTCCCGCACAGGGCTGGCTCTCCCCGCAGCTCTGCTATTCTGCCTGAGAAGCTGTCTAGTCACAGGGAGCGTTACCGGGAGGGCTGCCTTCAGCAAAGAAGCCCTGAAATCCAGGAAAGGCCAATTGCCAAGAACCATCCTGCGGCTGCTACCGACACATCTACTCTGCCAATAGCATGCGGGGCCGTAAACCATGCTCTGGAGTCCAAATCAGTAGGCAAAGCGCAGCCCAAACAGCACGCTCGGACGTCTCAGAGCGTGACAACCACCTCAATTACACGAAAACAAGATAATAAAAGTGGGAACGATAACATACCGAAAAGAATAAAGAGGCTTTGGGGTGTGACTCTCTTTAGAGGACAGCAGAGCAAGGCAGCGAGGGACAGGGAAAGGGAGAGGTCAGGGGGCGAGTTGGAATCGTCCACCACGAGGAGGCAGCCCCGCAGGCGTGCAGGTTGATGGATGATGAAGTTGTCAGGATGTTAATATTCAAGGGCAGGTTGGTTTCCGGAGAGCAGGGTTTGAGGGGGAATTTTGTTTTTATTTATTTATGGTTTTGTTTTGTTTCAAGCAACAACAGGAAGCAGAAGTACCGTGCAGTCAGTTGGCAAAGAAATTCCGGATCAGGGCAAGAAAAAAAAATTGGGAAAGGGGAAGGGGAGAAAAGAAAAAAAGTAGCAAAAACACAGGTCAGTAAATACATAAGAAAACACGCGGTGTCCCATCAGTCAAGACCACACACACTACGAGCCACGCGCCGGGCGGACAGCAGGAGCGCCCCCCGCGGGGAGGAGACGGCGCCCGCCCGCCCCCCCACTCCCCCAACAGGCCCTCCAGGAACTGTCTCCCCGGGGCCCGCACCAGGGCCTCCAGTCAGGCTCACTGGGGTGGCTGTTAGCGGAGAGCTTGGCTAGAGGAGCTGGGACAGGGCTCGAGAGGCCGCAAGTCACACATGCTCAGACAGGCAAGAGAGCAGCTCGTTAAAATAAACAGGAACCCCGTCTCTCAAGAATCAAAATATCTCGAGCCTTTATCATTTCATCCCAGCTCCCTGAGCTGAACTTGGCCACCGAGACAAGCACAGGCCTGGCTGCCACCTCAGGGACCGTGGCTGGTGGCCTTGGCTTGCACCCCCTCCCCAGAGGCGCCCCGCAGGCCCCTGCAGACCGAGGTTGGTTGGGCTCGAAATTGCAAAACTGCTCTCGTGAACACCAAATACTTCAACTCTCAGCATCATGGAATTAGGAACGTACATTGAGATATTAAGGAAAACAGGAGGACTCCAAGCGCTGCGGAAAGGACGCAGCAGTGAGTGACGTCAGTGCAGAGAGGAGAACAGCGTGACACCTGCAGGCACTGGCCAGGCCAGGGGACCCGGCTCCAGGGGCCCCAGTGCCTGGGGGAGGGGCTCAGTCTGCACTAGGACCTGAGAGCAAACTCCCAACTCCTACTTCTGAAGTAGGAGTCCGGAAGGACAGCCTAGAAGAGCCACATACCTCGGGGTTGAGGTTGCTGACCAGCAGGACAGCATTTCCTGCCCCTGCCAGGCCTGGGATGGCGATCCGGCCCGCCGCTGCTGCCGCCGCCGCCGCCGACGGGATGGCCAGAGGAGCCAGGGCCCCATGCACGTTAGGGACGGAGAGGCCTGGAGGGAAGAGGCAGTCAGATAAGCAGCGGCGCCCACCTTGTCTGAGACAAAAACGCGGGTCCTGCCCATCCTCATGCAAACGGAGACACGTAGGGGGTGGGGTGGGGGGGAGCGGCTGGCCCAGCGGCACGTCTGCGGCTCCTCCACGCTTCTCGTGGCACAGACCGTGCTGGCTTGACCGTCTACATGCGCCAAATAGCACAGAAAGCTCCAGCTCCTTGGATGCAAGATCGAGCCCAGCGGCCTCGGCCGTGCTCGCATGCAGGCGCCCGTCACCATGCAAAAAGCACGCCGGGCGGGACAACAGGCTCAGGACTGTCACGTAGGTGGGCGCCTGGCCCCCGGGAGGGATGCTCAGGTGTGCCCACCCAGCTCACACCGCTCGCTTACCAGGCCACTTAAACGCACCTACTAGGGGCATATCCCTCCAACCACCGTGCGCTGGTCCTCACGGGCGCTTGAAGGGAACCAGACCAGAGACTGTGGGGTCAGCGGGCTCTCTGCACGGCCCTGCCCTACGACTGCCCTGTCCAGGCCCCGTGGGGAACCTGGAGGCCTGTGCCCAGGAAGGTGGGCTCCCCCTGTGACTGCGCCACGTCGGCTGCCGTGGAAGCAGAGCTACGGGAGAGGTGTGGCATGCAGAGGCGGTGGTGGGGACGAGCGTTTGAATACCTGCGGCTTGAGGAATGGCAAAGGTGGGAGGGAAACCAGCTCCTGCGTACGGAGAGGCTGACATTATACCAGGCGCACCTAGAAACAAATGAGACACTAATCATCGCACCCACGGGTGCGAGCCGGCTGCCAGCGCCCCACTCGGTGGGTTCTGGGCTGGTGCTGTGTGGGCATCCGGGAGACGGGCACCTAGGACCGAGCTACGCGTCCTGCCCCCCACCCCGCCCCGCTGCCATCCCACCACCGGGCATCTTACCGAAGGCTGCGGCCATGGTCTGGTCCAGCGAGGGCTGGCTGTCGCCGGATGGCAGATCGGGGCGTGTGTAGTCACGGCTCTTGTCGTTGTTGTACTTGACGTTGAGGCTGGTGAGCTTGGAGAAGTCGATGCGCAGAGTGCAGCAGGCGTTGTAGATGTTCTGGCCGTCCAGCGACTGCGGGGGCAGCAAAAGGGCTGTGAGTGGGGGCCGGCAGCCGGCGGCGCGGCTGCCCCGGGGCCACTCACCAGCTTGGCATGCTGGGCGCTCGCGGGCTCGGCGAACTGCAGCAGCGCCTGGAACTGACTGTTCTTGGTGAAAGTGATGATCTTTAGGACGGTGCCGAACTTGGAGAAGATCTACGGGAAGAGCACGTCGGAGGGATTGGCCTCAGCCCGGAACCAGCCCCTCCCGCAGGCCGGTGCCGCCCTGCCACCCCCCTGCCTCACCTGGTGAAGCACGTCCAGGGTCACCGGGTAGAAGAGGTTCTCCACGATGATCCTGAGCACTGGGCTCTGTCCGGCCATTGCCATCCCCGCGTCCACCGCCGCGGCCGACGCAGCCAGGGCCAGGTTTCCCGACTGGACTGAGTTCACCGCCTGCAGGGCCGCCTGGGCCCGCTGTGGGGGCAGAGCCGTGAGTCCCATCAGCCCCAAGGCCACCGCCCACCCCACCCCCCTCCGCCCGCAGCCCAGGGCGCGCACTGCCTGGTTGGGCGAGCTGTCTGTCTTGAGCTCCTTGTGGTTGGAGAACTGGATATAGATGGGCTGGCCGCGCAGTACGGGCGTCACCGACGTATAGTAGTTCACCATGGTGTTGGCAGCCTCCTCCGTGTTCATCTCGATGAAGGCCTGGGGGGGGGGGGGTCGTGTGTGAGCCAGGCCTGGACCCGGGAGGCCCGGCGACCACCCCAGAGAAGGCCTAGGCCTTGTACCTGGTTCTTCCCTTTCAACATCAGGAGATTGGTGACCTTCCCGAAGGGCAGCCCCAAGGAGATGACCTCCCCCTCAGTGACGTCACTGGGCAGCTTTCGGATGTGGATCACCCTGGAGGGCACGCCTGTGCTCCTGTTGTCCCCTTTGAACTTCTTGCTGTCGTTTCCATTTGCTGCAAAAGGATGGTGTGCATGGCACGAGGCACTTCCTGGCTCCCCTAGAGCAAGGGACCCCTCTCCTGGTATCGGCTTCCTCCCAGCTCTGGGAGGCTGCTGGGACAGGGAGGTCTCCACACCTGGCTCCCGGGGAAGTGAGGCTCAAGGTCACCAAGGCCAGGACCAACCAACCCCAAATGCGCTCCTCAGAGACACAGAGGAAGTGCTCCCAGGTAAGGCCGCAGTTAGGGTTACCTGTGGAGGCCGAGTTACTGCTCATGATAAAGGGTCCGTTAGTGACACAGGCAGAGAAGAGCTCGTCAGATCCCCGCTGGAAGAGAGGGGCGGGTTGGAACCGAGCCGCATCTTCACCGCAGCGCCCCCCAACCCTCCCTACGGGGGCCCAGTGGTTCTGCAGCCAAGACACAACTCCTTTCCCCACCTGCGGAGCCCCTGGGGGGTCTTTCCCCAAGCAGGGCCAGCGTCTCGTCCCCTACAGGGGCTCTGCGCAGCCCGTCCCCCCACCCCCCGAGCCTGGGGTCTGCACGGGCTCAGGCTGGCTACCCTGAGGCTCGGCCGTCGTGCTCTCAATCACGGCAGAGCCACTCAAGGCCCACGAGGACAAAGCCCCCTTGTCACACACACTGCAGCCACCCGCTCAGCCGCAGGAGTCTGTCCTACTTTCCAGTCTGAGGAAACCGGAGCCCGATGACCAGAAAGGCCACCTCTCCAGGCGGCGGGCACCTTGGTGACAAACAAGAAGCTCCCCAAGTGCCCAGCCCATTCTCTCTCCAGAAACGACTAGTTGACTCATTAATCTCAATGCAATTGAATCAACTCCCAGAACCAGGTAAGATCGAGCCCAGGGTGAAGAAGCAGACGGGGGCCCTCCTGCCGGGTGAGCACAAAACCCCACCCGAGGGGCAAGGAGACCCCACTGGGTCTGGCTCCCCTCAACAACTTTCGGACATGAAACCGGTGGCCTGAGAAGAATTACCCTGCCCTAGGTGCCCCGCGGCCTCCCGGCAGAACAGCAAAAACCAGCCTTTCTCAGGGCCAGACCCTCCAACTGCCATTTTCGCCAGCTCGTCCCTCCTCAAGAACACCTTATCTCTGCCCTTCCCTCAGGCCAGCTTAACTGCCACTTACAAACAAGGATGCCAAACACCCAGGGTCCTTCCCACCTTCCCGTGGTCTAGCACCGAAGTTGAGTGGGACACTCACACCCCACCCTGCCCCTCGAGACAAGCCGAAGGAAGCCAGGGAGGTTCAAGGTCTGCCCCTCGGGACAGGAATCGGGCACATGGCAACGCTGCTGGGAGCAAACAGGATGCTCTGGGCCACCCTGGCTGCTAGGCCACCTGCTACGGGCATGACCCTGAACCCAGACCCCACGCCGGGCGGGCATCTGCTCCCCAGGGCTCAGGGCTGAGATGGATGCGCAGAGGGCCAGCACCTGAGCCCGTGGAGAGGCTGCAAAGGCTCAGACCCCTGCCTGGTCTTAGAGTCCAGAAAAGGACCCAGAACCGCAGACCACTTACGGGCTAGAATTTGTTATAATGAAGCAAAATGTTAAAAACCCCAAACACTCCAGGCTGACCTGACCCGTCACGCCCCAGCTCACTTTCACCAAGTGGACCTGGGCGCTTCAAGGCTCAGAGCAGTAGACCAGCCCCAGCCGTGAACGAAGGGCCACATGAGAACCCAGGCAGAATGCCCCTGAGCCACCGAGGACAGAGTCTCCCCTGCCTAAGTGGTAGGAATGTGGACTTGGAGCCCTGACCCGCCCCCTGACACACAAAGGGCCCCCGTCCAGAGCTGGACAGGGACGGGGCACCCAGGCAGATCCCACACACCGGCTGCACAACCTTAAAAAGAACATCTCGGCTCCTGTCTCTGACAGGTGACAAGCAGGGCCGGGATTCCCTCAGGAGTGGGGCGTTCTTGGCCCCAACCATGTTCTCACAGCAGACGGCCTGGCACGCCTACATCTGCAGGGTCTGTGGGGCAAGCCCCACCCACTTGGCCGCCCATATCCCCCAGGCCTCCCTCCCAGAGGCCGCCCCCTCCCCCAGCACGGGGGGGGGGAGGGGGCAGGCAGGCAGGCGCACGTGGTAACCAGTGGCTCCACAGGAACAGCCCACTGGGGCACAGCCACTCTGCAGGGTAGAAGCCTGGGGGTACGTGGGCCAGTCCACAGTGTGGGGGAGCTCTTCCCAGCTGCTGCCACAGGGCCCCTGCCCTGAAGTCAATTCAGCACCAACAGCAAACGACCACCGCGCCAGGAACAGCGCCTAGAGTCCCCTTGCTTCTTCATTGATAGCTTACACACCAACACCCCTGGCGCCTCATTTGGGGCCCAGCTTATCCTGAACCTGAGGGAGAGGACCACGCTGCCCTCCCGGTGGGTCCCCGGTGCACGCACCCTACAGGCTCAGGGCCTCTGTCCTGTGCAGCCAAGACCCCCGGGGCATGGGACGGAGGAGACAGCCCCTGGAAGAGGTGCTCCGGCTGAAGCGGCCCCCAGAGAAGCAGGGGGAAGGTCCCCGTGCCAATCACAGCACTCCGGATGAAGTCCCTCTCCCTCCTCCCGCCACCAATCAGGTTTTATCTGCAAGAAGATCGGGACAAGCGGTGTGCAAAGACAGTCCGCCTGGGAAAACCGAAACCAGCCCAGGCACGGCGGCCACCAGACCAGAAACCAGCTGCTACCTGCTCCTCAGGACACCTGGCCACCTACGGGGCTCAGGACACACGGCCCGAGGGGGGACACTCTGCCCCCGCCGTCCTGTTTCTCTGAGCAAAAATTATCTGAACGAGGACAGCCTCAGAAGCAGCCTGGAACTACCCCAGAGCCCCCTGAGATTCTCTGGTCCCGCCCCCCCCCACTAGCTGCTTGAGGTGCAAACAGACTTCAACTTTACCCACACGAAACCGAGGACAGAAATCCCGTCACCCTGCCGCGCATCCCACCTCCAACCGCAAGCCGTTCTGAGCTTGAGGGCGGGGCAGGGGATCCAGAAATCAGACTGCTGAGGGGCCGCCCACCCCCCGCCCGAGGCCGGCTGTCCAGCCTAGGAGCAGCAAGCCGGGCAGCCCATGGTGGGAGCGCGCGGAAGGAGGAAGCAACGTCACAAGCGCCTACCTTTGTACCAACTGCTATGTCTGGGACGATGCTGCGGAGAGAAAAAAGGAGACGTCAGCCAGGGCGCCCGCCACATCCCGGCGCCCGAGCCCCCGCTCGAGGCCTTCGTCAGCTAGAAGGCCGGGGCAGGGAAGCGAGCCGTCCGCCCTTTAATCGCCACTTGAAAAGGAGCCATCATTGTCCTCCGGCTCCCTCCCGGCAGGACCCCGGCCCCGCCTCCCGACCCGTCCAAAGACAAAGACACCCCCCTCCACAAGCCCTAGGAGAGACACTTGATGCTGGTTAAGGTTCAGGTGCTGCTGTTTGCTTTCTAGAAACTGGCAGTGCTTGGGGGGACGTTTCCAGCAGAAGGCAGGCCGGTAAAAAGGCAACTCAAGGGCCCGAGATCAGAGCTCCGGGCCCCACGGGGCCGAGAAGGGGGCAGCTCGGTGGAAAGGATCAGATAGAGCTGACACGAGTTACTCATCAACCGGGCTCCGCGTGAGCGGACTTTCTCCCCCCCCCGCCCCCGGCAGAGCAGGCCCCGCTACGAAAGGCGGGGCCGGGGGAGAGCACAGCTGCCCCGGACTCCTGGGTCCTGCAGCCCAAGCCCCACCCCCCACCCTCGGACAGCAGAACCCTCCGAGGTCGTCTACGTAGTGAACAGAAACTGACAACAAACTAACGACTCCCAAAATATCAGTTCAGGAGAGAACTTAGCCAGCAACGCCCCTCACAAGGTCACCTGGCCTCCAAGGCCTGGCGGTCCCGTGACCAGAGCCTCTCATGATGTCACACAACATGTCCCCCGGCCCAGCCTCGGGCCCGGCAGAGGGCCCCGGGGCCGCCGGCTGCAGGATCCCCCTCGGGCTCTCAGGGAGGGGGCTCCCACCACAGCCTCGGCTCGGGCCCTGCCCCATCCTCACCCTCCGCCTCTACGGCGGAACCTCCACCTCTTGCCCTCAAAAACCTCACGGGCCAGCGACAACGACTTTTAAAAATTTTAATGAGTCAAGAAAAAACTTCCCAGAAAGACAAACAATGAAAAGTACGCAGTTTCCCAACTGCTAACCCAGGCCGCCTGGCGGCTTCCTACTCCCAAGCGAGGGCTTCGGACACAGCAAGTGTTTTACGTAAAATGGCCTTTCTGGGAAAGATTTTCCGACCTTCCAAAAAGACGGCAGGCCAGTGCTCGCTTCGGCAGCACATATACAAAAAGACGGCAGACCAATAAGGAGCTGCACCCGGAGACCAGGCCCGGCTGCCTAGGTACCACCACCACCGACAAGAGACTGCAGATGCGCCCCCAAACCAGATTACGGGGGGCGATGGAAAAGACAAAACTCGAGAATTTGACCAGACAGCCAAGAAAACCGAGCACACGGCCCGCTGGCTCGGGAAAGGGTTCTCTGGACAAGTCCACCCCAGCCAAAGCGGAAGGCAGACCACGAGGAGATCAAGTTCCTCTTGCTGCAGCAATTTTTCTAAAAGGTTGGCCTCAATTCAGGTTGAAACCTATCATTTCAAAGCCGAGACACCGAAGGCACGTGACCCTCCGAGCACTTTTAACCGCCCGCCCCGCCCGGTCGGGCCCAAGAGAGAAAGGAGAGCTGGTTCGAAGCACCCCACCACAAAATACCCGCAACTGCCCCTGAGCGCTTCCCACGGGGTGCCAGACGGGAGAGCGCAGTTCCACCGGGTTCCACCCCTTCCCGAGAACAGAGCCCCGGCCGCCGCGCGGCCCGGTCCCCTCCCGCCCCGACACCTCGGCACGCGGGGAGCGGGCTCGGGTCCCGAGCCGCCCCGCCCCCACCGCGCCCGGGGCGCTACCCCGAGACGCCGGGCTGGAACAAAGGGGGCGGCGGAGGGCCCGCGCCCTTCCGGGCAGGAGGGCGGCGTCTCCGGCCGCGCCCGGGCCCGCGGCGGGCGGGGCAGGCCGGGGCAGTCCGCGCGGCGGGAAAGCCCGCGCACGCGCGCCAGAGCTGCCGGGAGCGCGCGAGGCCGCGCACGCGCGCGGAGACCATACGGGGCGCGCGGAGACCATACGGGGCGCCGGAAGGGCCACAAGACTCTCCAAGGGCGGCGCGTGCGCGCAGAACCCGGACGGGAAGCGAGAAGAGCCGCGCGGCCGCCGCGTGCGCACGGGACAGGCCTCGTTGGCACCGGAAGCGGGCAGGGCTCCCCCGGACCCCCGCCGCCTCGCGCCCCTGGCGGCCCCCTCCAGGGCCTCACCCGCGCCCCAGGCCGGGGGGAAGGGAGGGAACCGGGCGGCGCCCCGGGCCCGGGGTGGAGGCGGAGCGGCGCGCCAGGACCGTCGCCCCGAGGAGGCCGCGGCGGCGACGAGAAAGAGACTGGAGCGCGAGAAGGACAGGGGGTAGAGCGAACGAGTACTACTCACCCGTCCATTGCACACACAGGAGACCCGCGGGGGACGGAGTGGAGGCACCGGAATAGCAGGAACCGACCCAACGGCTCTGAGTTATAGACTCACAAAATGGCGGAGACGCCCGAACACGTCCCCCGCGCGCTCTGCCCATTGGCTCCTGCCGCGCAGATGGGCGGGGCGAGCGCTGCGGGACCCCGCCAGCGCCTCCCAATGGCTAGGAAGTCGCTCGAGGGGTGGGGCCACAAACAGTGGCAGGCGGCCATTGGGGAAGATGGCCGTCCGTCAGGGCTCGAGGCGGAAACGGCCCGTGGAGTCGGGGGAGGGGCGAAGAGGTGAGGCCACGTGATTGCGCCAGAGCCAGTGAGCGAGCTGCCCTCCTGCGTGGGGCTTTGCTGGAGAAGCCATCTTAGGAGTGGGTACGTGGCGGGTCAGGCGGTGGGAAGCGTGCTTCCCCCAGGCTGCCGCCATCTTGCAAACGGGCAGAGTCCACCTCCACTTCGGGCGTGAGAGCAAAGGGAGGCGCGTCGCCATCTTGAAGTAGGGCAGGAAACTTCCAGGGCGCCACCTTGCTTGTGGGCACCTGGCCGAAGTCCATTTCGAACTTAGACGTTACCCTTAGGTTAGCACGCGAAGTGGCGGCGGCCTAACGCGTCCCAGAGGCGCCGGGGTTGTTTCCACTGCTGGCCACCAAGCTTGTGGCACGATGTGGCCACGGGTCGCCCCTGACTGTCCTTTGTTTGCCCCAGAGCAGCGAAGCCCGACCACGGTCTCCTCGCCTGACTGCAGGAATGGGAAAATTGAAGCCCGGGGGGGGGCACGGCGGACGCCGCCCTGCCTGCCTGCAGTGGAAGGAAAATGAGGCCGGGGGCGCACGGACAACACCGCCGTGCCTGCCTGCAATGGGGGGGAACTGAGGCCCGGGGCGCACAGAGCAGACTCCGCCGTCAAAGGACGTTCAGGACTGGACGGGCCTCCATCCCAGCAGCAGAACACTCCAAACTTATCTCGGAGAATGCTGATTCCAAAAAGAGTTGAACAGAGTTGTGGGTGATAGGGGAACCCCGGGAAAGGTGCCGGAAAACAGGGCCAGCTGGGTGGGGCGAGTGGGGGGAGGGGCAGGCGGAGTCAGGGAGGCCGCGGCAGTCCGGTACCCCAGGCTTTTGGAAGCATCCAGGAGATGATGGGCATGCCGGGCTTGCTTGTTCCCAGCGTGGAGCAGACGTTCAATAAATAGAAGAAATTATCCTGAATATTGTTTGCTATACGTCTCGTGCAGAAAAAAGGATTTTTAATTGGCACAAGCCTAAAGAGGGAGAATGACACTTGTTGTTTCCGTAAGTCGAGGTCAGGCCTTTGCTCCCGCCTCTCCGGTCGGTTTTAGCTTGGGCGGAGTCATGGCAACAGCGTCCATTTTAGGGCCGCGCGGGCCTGGACGGAGCCCAGAGACCGGGGCTGCCGAGCCAGAGGGCTTTCTCGGATTAGGGGCGGCTGCCGATTTTCACGGAGGCCTCCGCCTTGCACTCCTTGGCCCCTTCTTTCGCCGAAGGCCATCTGAAGCCCAGGAATGGCTAATCAGGAGTGTCCCGGTGGATTTAGGAGAATCCCCAACGCATTCCTGTGGATTTGCTCCCTCCAGGACTCCTGTCGCGCTCCGCTCTGGGTACCACCAGGGGCAGTTGCTCATCTTTGTTGCCTCGGTTACTGGTGCCAGGGATGGGCCCTCTTGACAGCAGGGAGGATGGTTGGAGACATGGGAGTGTCGCAGCCCAGAGGGAGAATGTTGGTGGACCCTCCACCAGGTTCCTAGCACGGATCTAAATGGTCGCAATCTATTAAAAGCCATTTCTGCTCACTGCCCTCCAGGCTTTGCTCAGAGTCAAAGCCCAAGTCGACCTCGTGGCCCCACAGACCTCTCACCCGCAGCCGCCTTTCTGGTTTCTGACCGTATTTATACAGGCCTCCTTTAAGAGGTTGTTCCCTTCTGGAAGGTTCCTCCCTAAACCCACTCCCTCCTTTTACTCCCTGCCCTGGGGCCTTCGCGCAGAGGCCCCCTCGTCAGTACAGTCTCCCCGACCTCTCCCTTAAAACGGTTGAGGATTTCTTTCTCGCCTTCCACTGGAACACGAGGGAGAGAAGACAGCCCCTGCCCGGATCGGAATCCACGCTGTTACCACCTTTACAAGGGCCACAAACCAGGCGGCGTGAAACAACACAGATTTATTCTCGCTCGGTTCTGGAGGCCAAAGTCAGAAATTGAGGTGTCAACAAGGCCGAGCTCCCTCCAGAGGCTCCAGGGGAGGGTCCTTCCTGCCTCTTCCGGCTCTGGGGGCCCAGGTGTCCTTGGCTTGTAGACAGGTCCCTCCAGTCCCTGCCTCTATTGTCACATGGTTCTCTTCTCCCTGTTTCTCTGTCTCTCCTGTTTGTGACTCTAAAAAGGACCCTTGCCCTTGGATTTAGAGACCACCGGGATAATCTCATCTCAAGGCCCTTAATCTCACCTGCAAACGCCCTTTTCCCAAACAAAGTCATGCTCACGGGTTAGGGGATTAGGATGCAGACACACCGTTTTCGGAGCTGTTCGTCAGCCCAGGACAGCACCTGGACCCTGGACCAGCCATGAAAGACTGCTGGCAGACCTTCCATGTCTGCAAGGGGGCGGGTCCAGGGAGCCCCCAGGCCCTGCATCTCAGTTGGATGGATGCCCTGGTTTATTGGAGAAACCCGGCTCCCCTGTCTGTCTGCTCCCTGCTCAACCCTTCTGCCCGCCGGCCAGCTGGCTCCCTCATCAATGATTTAGGGTGAACGTGGGTGTGTGATCCCCTTGCAATTGAGAATTTTGAAAAGGATATCTTCTGTGGCAGGGGCAAGGGAGGTGGGTGGCAGCCAGATGGGGGTGGAGGGCCAGCATCCCAGGCCCTGGCGGGGGCGGGTGGGGGGAAAGGCTGCTGGGTTTTATTTCTCTTTACAGATCTGATGGGGCTGCCTCAGTTTACCCCTTTGTCAAAATAAGGGGCAGGGTTAGGCCAGTGCCCCCTTCCTTCCCACGGGCTTTCACTAGTGTTTCAAATGGAAATGGCTTAATAGTCTCGGAATATTTGTTCCCTGTGTTTGTTTATTCATTGCCTTGATTACAACAGCCGTAGGGCCTGGGTCCAGGGTGGGTGGGGGCCTGGGTTCCACATCTCCCCTCCCCTCAGAGGCCTCCTAGCCTCTTTGACCCATTTTCCAGATATCTGTGGGACTGAGCTGGGGGTAGGGGGTGCCAAAGAGGCTACCCTGCAGCCCCTCCAAGCTGGAGCCCCCCCACCCCAGTCCCCAGCTGAGGGGCAGAACAAAACGGTTGGCTCGGGCCTGGGAATATTCACGTCGGAATCTGTCTCCCGCCCCTGGACGGGGGTCCTTGGGCAACAGCTGACTCCACAGCCCCAGGCCCTCAGGCCAAGAAGCAAACCTTATCTGCCCAAACCAGCAAGCCAGCCTCTCCCCGAAGGACCCACTGTGTCCCCAGGCCCTGCCCGGAGAGGGAGCTGTCTCTCTGCCCTAAGTGCCTCCACACCCACCGCCCGGTCCACACCCTTGGGAGCTCAGCCTGGGCTGGGTACCTCCCTCCAGGCTCCAGTTTTAAGTCTTGGATCCTCTGAGTAGGAAATACTATGTTTCCTTTTCCCAAGCCCAGAGAGGCTGGGTGAGCTGCCTGGGCCTCTCAGCCAGGAAGAGGCCCCCCTGTGGTTTACCCAGGCTGCTCCGCCTTTACGGGGGCACCAAGGAGGGTGAGCAATAGTGTGGCCGGTCCTCAAATGGTCAATGTAGAGTTACCACCTGACCCAGAGATTCTCCTTGGTATCTGCCCAGCAGAAATGAAAACACACGTTCACACAAAACCTGAACATGCACGTCCACAGCGGCACGATTCACAACAGCCCAAAAGCGGAAACAACCCAGGTGACCATCGACAGGTGAAGGATAAACACCACGTGTCCCTCCACACAAGGAAAAGTCACTCAGCCACGCAAAGGGGCGAAACACCGACACTCGCTGCAACGTGGACGGACCCTGAGAACACGATGCTCAGTGAGAGAAGCCAGACGCAGAAGGACACACAGTGTGTGATTCCATTGATGGGAAACGTCCAGAACAGGCAGATCCACAGGGACAGAGAGTGGATTCCTGGTTGTCAGGGGCTGGGAAGTGGTTGCCAGCGGCTGGCGTTTCTTCCCCGTGATGAAATGTTCTAAAATTGATCGTGAGGATGGTTGCACAACTCTGTGAATAAACTGAAAAATCACTGAATTGTGCACTTTAAAAATGGATGGGCAGTGTGGTTATGTGAATTATATCTAATAAAGCTGTTTTTAAGAAATCATTAGGATGAAGACCGGAAATGCCAGCTTTGGCAAGGATGGGGCAGGGGGAACTCTAAACGCCGCTGGGGAGGGGGAAGAAGTGCAGCTGCTTTGCAAAACAGCTTGACAGTTTCTTGAAAAGTTGCCTGTATGCCTCCCCTAAGGCCAGGCACTCACGCTCCTGCGTGTTTACACAAGAGAAACGTGTAGAAATAGTCAACAAAAGCCTGGACAAGAATCTCCATAGCAGCTTTTAAAAAAGTACGGAACAGACAAACACTGGAAAGAACGGAAGTGAGCAGTGCGCAAAGGATGGAGACGTGCTGTGCGGAGGGTCTCCGGCACGGGGGAATCCACGCGGCAATGGAGAAGCACAGAGACCAGCCGGGTAGACCTCTGTTCCAAGTATACAAATGTAGTCCAACAGCAGGCAAAATGCACCGACAGTGCCAGAAATTGGGATAGGGCGCTCTTGGGGGTCAGTGGCTGAGAAGGGCAGGTGGGGGGACCTGGGGACTCATGGGAGTTCAGTTCGCAAAATGCTTTGTGATTGGGGTGCTTTCCTGCATGTAAATCGCAGCTCAGTAGAAAGTCTGCTTAGAAAATCCTGTTGATTCTCATCATTCTCACACTCAGGGTCTGTGAAGTCACAGCAAACACTGGGTCGGGAAGCACGGAACCCCGGCTCCTGGGGGAAATGCGGGTGAGAGTCCTGCCAGCCTTTGGTCACAACAGTGTCACCAACCCGTCACACATACCTTGTGTCCCGCGAGTTTCTGTCTGCAGCCTCCTTATTTAACATATATTGATTCAGTAGCCAGCAGGGCTGTAGAGCAACTTACGGCAAATACTCGCATTTTATCCAAAAGGCACATCACGGCTTTCTTGTGCTCAGGGACACTTGGGGGCCAAAATCACCCACAAAAAGCACTAAATGTAAAAACTTTTAGTGCCCACCTGCTCACCGGCCACAGGACATCTCTGTGGTCACAGGAGGGGCCAGCGGGCCAGCCTGGGGGACAGCTGTCTCTGGGCACTTCTTTCTGCTGCACCTCTTTGCGGGGCCAGAGCCCCCCCTTCCCAAATGCCCCTCGCGGCTTCTCAAGCCCCACACATGCTGTGGCCGGCGCTGGGCACAGAGCTGAGATTCAGCCACACTGCGGGTCATCTCCCTGCTTCTGGACGTGCGTGTCGGGAGAGGTAGTAGAGGACGGAGCAGGGCCCTGCAGGGACCGGAGGGGGATCCGGGAGGGCTTCCTGGGGGAGGTGTGTCAGATGTGGTGAGCAGAGGGAATGGCACTGAGGGAGTAGAGGGTCTTAGGGTGAGGCGGGGGCTGGCTGGGCTGCCCATGGATTCAGGGTGGGCAGCCACGCAGCGGGGGTGAAGCACCCAGACATGTCGTGTACCCCTGACCGAGGGAGTGTCCCGGGGGGTCGCCAGGCACTGAAGCTGCCCCAGTGCAGGAACAGGTGGGGATGGGGCCTGGACCACCCTCCCAGGCTCTCTACCTCTGCAGAGCAGCCAGGAAAGCTGCAAACATTAAAACAATTTTTTTTTTTTTTTTTTTGCAGTACGCGGGCCTCTCACTGTTGTGGCCTCTCCCATTGCGGAGCACAGGCTCCGGACGCGCAGGCTCGGCGGCCATGGCTCAAGGGCCCAGCCGCTCCGCGGCATGTGGGATCTTCCCGGACCGAGGCACGAACCCGTGTCCCCTGCATCGGCAGGCAGACCCTCAACCACTGCGCCACCAGGGAAGCCCAAAACAATTTTTTAATTGAGATAAAATTCATACTATAAAACTATACATTTGAAGAGTCCAATTCAGTGGCATTGAGTGGCCACTGAACAGCCATCCCCTCTAATTCCAGAACATTCCGTCACCCCAAAAAGAATCCCATCCCCATCAGCAGTCATCTCCACCCCCTCCTCCAGCCCCTGACAACAAGGAGCCCACTGTCTGTTCTCTTTGGACTTGCCTGTCCTGGACGTTTCCCATCAGTGGAATCACACCCTGTGTGTCCTTCTGTGTCTGGCTTCTCTCACTGAGCATCGTGTTCTCAGGGTCCGTCCACGTTGCAGCAAGTGTCAGTGCTTCACCCCTTTTCACGGCTGAGTAATATTCCTATGTGTGCATATGTGTATACACCACATTTAGTATTCATACGTCAATGGAGAGTCGTTTTCCCCCCCACTTTTCTGCAGTTGTGAGCGTGTGTGTACAGGTTGTTGCATGGACGTACGTTTTCGTTTCTCTTGGATAAATCTGTGCTAGTTTCCAGCAGCTGTCGTAATGAATGATGCAGATGGGGGCCTGAAACAACCAAAGTTTATCCCCCTGCAGTTCTGGAGGCCAGAAGTCCAAGATCAAGGATTCAGCAGGGCTGGTTCCCCAGGCCTCTCTCCTGGGTCTGTCAATGGCCATCCTCTCCCTGTGTCCTCACGTCGTTGTCCCTAATCTCCCCTTTTTATAAGGACACCAGGGATTAGGTATCATGTTGGATTAGGACCCATGCTAATAATCTCATTTTAATTCAGTCACCTCTGTAAAGACCCTGTTTCCAATAAGATCTCATTGACAGGTACTAGAGGTTAGGGCCCCAGGATATCTTATTTTGGGGAGGGGGTGGAGGGCATGACACAATCAGCCAACTATAGACCCTCCGGAGTGGAGTTGCTGGGTCATGTGTATGATGATTCTGAACTTAACCTTTGGAATAAGCATCAGACTGTCCAGAGTGGCTGCCCCAGCCTACATGTCCAGGGCTCTGATTTCCCACGTTCTCTCCATGTCTGTCTTTATTGGTGAATTTCCTCAGTTTGTCTCCACGTCGTCTCTGCCCAGGCCCCGTGCGGTACCAGGCCCTCCAGGCTGTGCCGATCTCACGACCTCTCCTGGAGGGGGCCCCTGAGCAGTCGTGGGGAGCCCGGGCTGGGAGTCCTGCAGGATGTCCCCAGGCTGGGTTTGTGCAGTGTTTTCTTGTGGTTGCACCGGGGCCATGGGTTCCCTGGGGGGAGACGTCAGAAGGGAGGTGCCCTTCTCACCCATCACCCCAGGGGCCCCTGCTGCCGACCTTGACCTGACCTCCTGGCTGCTCTACGGAGGGGAGGGGGGGGGGTTCCTTCCCCTGCACGCTGTCCTCCTGGGAAGTGTCTCTGTGTGCAGCCCTCACACAGGGCGGGCCTGGGGTCTCTCTATCAAGCCACAGCCCAAAAGGCCCGGGGACTGCTGCCGGGCACCAGGTGTGCCGAAAGCCCGGGCCTCCGGGAAGGTGAATGACAACCCCATGCATGACTGAGGGCAGCAGCAGGAAACGGGGGCGGGTGTGTGGGGGTGGCGCAGGAAGGGGCTGGGACCTCACTCAGGGGCCACATCTAACCCGGGGGGGTGCGGGGGGGGCGACACTTGGAGAGCTGGGCCCAAGTGTGGAGGAGGGACCCACAGAGACCCCATCAGAGGCTGAATCGTGGTCCCCAAAAGCTGTCCACATCCTGACTGCCAGCACCCATGAACACGACCTTATTTGGAACCAGGGTGGCCAGCTGCCGCAGGAAGATGGTCCCTCACAGCCTGCAGAGGAGCCGGCCCGCCCGCACCTTGACCTCACACTTCCGGCCCCCAAACTGTGAGAGAAGAAATGTGCGCTGCTTTAGGTCACCCGCTGCGGCTCTTGGTGGCGGCAGCCACGGGAAACTCATTCTGCCTCGGGGAGGTGGGGGCTGGGCGGGCGCTTGCAAAATTCATGACAAGGACGATGTCTGATGTCTCGATACGGAGGGAACGTGAGCCGGGCTGTAAGTGATCCCGAGGCCACCTGTTCACCCGCTGCCCGCCTGTCCTTGGGGTCATGGAGCCGCAGGCACCGGCTGGGTCAGGGCTGCCCGGGGGGTCCCGGCCAGGTGCGGGCACAGGGGGTGCTGCAGGAGCACCCAGGAGCAGAGACCCTAGACCCAGCCTGGCAACCCCTGGGGCTGCCTCGTCTGGAGCCTGTTCTGGGAGAGTCCGTCCCCGCCTTGTCCAGACCTTGGCCTCTGACCCTGGGCAGGTGTGAGGTGGCTCAAAAGGCCAAACCAAGTTCAAGTCCAGAATTAACTACAGGAAAGCAGCCGCTCTCACCTGCGGAGTTTCTGCCCCAGGGGACACTGGGCCACATCTTTGGGACATCTGTGGTCATCACCATGGGGGGCTCCCAGCATCGCGTGGGTGGGGGCAGGGAGGCCGCTCCACACCCCACAGAGCCCGGGACACCCCACAGAGGATGCTCGGAGCCGAGGAGACTGGCCCAGACCCTTTGGTGCCTTTGCATGTTTTCTGGGACAACGGGGACCTGCAGAGGGATGTCAGCTCAGATAAACGAAACGCTCTGGGGTCTCTGCAGTCCTGCTCCCTGGGGGCAGGGGGTATTCTGGTAAGAAGTTAATTCTGGAAGGATCCAGGAGGGGGGAAGGACCGTGCCCCCCCCCCCCAGGCAGGCCATGGGACTCCAGGACAGAGGAGCAGCAGCCCTCGGGTTTCACGGTAGGTAACACATGAGACCCGTGAACCTCGCGGGAGTGACATCAGTGGCATCAATAGTTTATAGCGGGAAACGGACACTCGATCCCGTGTTGTGGCCAGCTGGCTCAGGTGCCTCAGGGCCGCCTGCCGGGGAGGCCCCTGATGACCCACCCGGGGGACAGGATGGGCCCCTTCTCAGTCTGAACACCCCAGCCGGCGTTTGGTGCCATGGTTTTCAGAGAACGCTCCCCTTCCTGGAGTGGAGACGTTATGTCACCAATCTGTTCTCGTTTTGACAGGCCACGGGGTGGAGGCTGCTTGGTGCTCACCCAAAGGGGACGGAGCCAGAGCACTGGCTCCGAATTCCTCTGCATCTCTGCGTGGACATTTCTGCAAAGACGGACAACCAACCAACATGCACGTGAAAAGATGCTCAACCTCATGAGGAAAACGCAAGTCAGACCACAGTGACACGGCACCTCCCGTCCATGAGGGTGGCCACCACCCACACGGCCATCACCACCCACCCACGAGGATGACCACTGTCCACACAGCGGTCACCTCCGGCCCACAAGGGCGGCCAATGTCCCCACGGCAGTTACAAGTGTGGGCCAGGGTGTGGGGAGGCTGGAACCCTTGTCCACAGCTGGTGGGAGATGAAACGGTGCAGCTGCTGTGGATGACAGTGGCCGTTCCTCCAAAGGGTAAAAATAGAGTTACTGTGTGGCCAGCAATCCCATCGTAGGAATTCCACTCCAGGAAAATGAAAACAAGTCCGCATAAATACCGTACACAAGTGTTCACGGGAACGAGGTGAACGGCAGACAAAAGGTGGAGCCAACCCGAGTGTCCATCAAGGGACAGATGTGTCCCTCCACACACGGGAACATCACTCAGCCATGCACGGAAAGGGGTGAAGCTCTGACACTCCCTACCGTGTGGACGGACCCTGAGAACACGATGCTCAGTGAGAGAAGCGAGACACAGAAGGACACACAGGGTGTGATGCCAGTGATGGGAAACGTCCAGAACAGGCAAGTCCACAAAGAGTTAGTGGTGGTCAGGGGCTGGCGAGGGGATGGGGTGACTGCTGATGGGCACGGGGCTTCTTTTTGTTCCCGAGTATTTTGTACGTATTTTTTCTGACTTTAAAATTTATGTATGTTAAATACTCATTCTACACAATTAGACAACCAAACAGAAGAAAACTAAAAATCGTCTGTAACACCTGGCCCCCGGCCCCCAAGTCAACAATAATTGCCTTTAACATCAGAGGTTTTCCCTCCAGAATATTTCCTGGATCTATTTATGCTGTACGGGAAACGTGTACGTGTGTAAACATAGATGTGCAGATATTTACATATCTGTACGTATGTATGTATATATACAATACATATACACCGTATACATATGTGTATATATATGCATATATATACATATGTATATACAAAATTGGGATCACGCTAATATTTTCCAAAACTGGCCTAAAAATTACTAAGTGTCATTGTAGCAAGTTCACACAACCCTGGAAGAATAAAAAATAAGCGTGCAAAGCTCTTCTTCTCTCCTGGTCCTGGCAGATTCCTGCTGCTCCAAGCCCACGCTGCTCACTTCCAGGCATTTTCCACATCCCAGGATCTGAGGGAATCATACGATCGTTTTTCTATTTTATAAGGTGGCACCATGTTCCTGGCTGGTAGGCAGTCTCTCTCCTGTGGTTTTTAAATGGTCCTCAAGTCTTTTGTATCCATTTCTCATTGATACATTTAAAAACCAGCTCAGGGAGGGGGTCTCCCAAGCTTAGGCAGGAAAACATTTAAAAATAGAGTTGCAGGGGACACGGGTTCGTGTCCCGGTCCGGGAAGATCCCACATGTCGCGGAGCGGCTGGGCCCTTGAGCCATGGCCGCTGGGCCTGCACGTCTGGAGCCTGTGCTCCGCAACGGGACAGGCCACAACAGTGAGAGGCCTGCTACTGCAAAAAAAAATAAAATAAAAAATAAAAATAGAGTTGATGCAGAGAGGGAAACAAATATCCCAGGAATCTGGAGGTAAAACTGTTAACTGTTGTTACATGGAGCAGGTTTTTTTTTTTTGCGGTATGTGGGCCTCTCACTGCTGTGGTCTCTCCCACTGTGGAGCACAGGACCAGCAGCTCTGCGGCATGGGGGATCTTCCCAGACCGGGGCATGAACCCGTGTCCCCTGCATCGGCAGGCAGACTCCCAACCACTGAGCCACGAGGGAAGCCCGTGGAGCAGCTTTTTAAATTCTTACTTGGTACTTTTATTCTGTTAACCAAGGAGAGAGATATGTCTCCTTGTTAAGATGGTTCCCCTTCATTTTCCTTTCCACTTATTTGATATCCTGAAACTTTCCGGATGATACTAACATGTCTTCTGAAACATCGTTTTTGTTGTTTTAATGGTGGTAAAAGAGACAGAACATGAAATTCACCATCTTAACCATCGTTAAGCGCACAGTTCAGTGGTACTAAGCATATTCACATTGTCGGGCAGCCATCCCCACCATCCATCCCCAGAACTTTCCGGAAACATCACCTTTTTTTTTTGCCGCACCCTGTGGCTTGCAGGATCCCCGTTCCCCGACCAGGGATAGAACCCAGGCCATGGCACTGAAAGTGCCGAATCCTAACCACTAGGCTGCCAGGGAATTCCCTGGAAACATCATCTTTAACTAGAGCTGGATCATGGTTGAGATGCCGAACGACCTTGGCCAGCCCCTGCCGAGGCCACGCCCCTCACGTCCTTCCCTGGCCCCTCACGTGGGGGGCTGAGCTGGTTACTCTGAACTCACTCGGGACTTGCGGGTGGGCCCAGGTCTGCGCACTCTGGCTCTGTGCTCCCCAGTCCCCCAGCCCTGCTGACCTGGGACCTGCTGCCTGCCACGCGGTCCTCAGCAGCACCCTGCAGCCAGCCCGCTGCCCCTGGGCCTTCCTATCAGAGCATCAGAGCTGGACAAACAACCAGAAAAACCCAGAAGGCCTGGGGTGATCACCTTTCCTTCCCTACGATCCAACATTCTTAGCTTTTTTTTTTTTTTAAAGAAATTCACATTTTGCAACCCACCCCCACCCCGAGCCTCTCTGTGGAGCCAACAGGGTTTAAATTCCCGCCCATTATCCTGGAGGAACATTCTAGAAGCAGTTGGGCCAAGGAAAGCCCCACCAGCTTCCATCACCCCTGTTTTCTTGGCGATTTCCTTTTTGCTGAAGATAGAATAGGTCCCAATAATAAAAACAAACGTACCGAGAGGCTTGTATTTATCTCCAAAGCACGGCCTCTGGACTCCGGAATGTTCTTGTGTCATTTCCAGATATTGTATAGGGTTCCGGCAGAGACACGGGGACACAGCCGGGACAGACCAGGCCAAGGCTCTAATAGAAACACAGCTTTTAAATCCCTGTATGCCACTGACAACCTGCGAAGTTCACGGTTATTTCTCCCTGTGAAAATTTGTCTCTGGAACCTTCCACGGGGGTTCTCCTACACCCCAGACCTGGAAGAATTCAAACCACCAAGGACTCCCCGCCCAGACCCCCAGGTCCCCTTACAGGGAGGCCGGCGGGATCACAGAGATCTTGACCCCAGACAAGGAAGGAAAAGTCCTTTGGTTCCCCAGCACTGTCTTTGATAATTTTCCCCTTTTTACTTCCGGTTGAGGAGTGAGGTATTAAGCCAAAAAATGACAGAAAACCAGGGGGAGGGTTTACGGCAGTTTTAATTGCTTTTCCAAGGTTGTTAATAATTGTCTTGGTTGCCTCGTGGAGCGCAGAGGCTGGGGGGAGCCGGGGTGGGCCGGGGGTGGCCTCCATCCCTCAGCGGGTCCTGGACTGGAGGCTGCAGGCCCAGGGCCCCACCCGCGAGGGGGAATGGCCGCATTCCTAGCATTCCTTCTCTCCTTCCCACATTGTTTGTTTGTTTGTTTTAAATTAGAAGCCGCCAGGAACTCCTTTTGCCTTTTGGATTCTGCTGTCCTAGAACCACCGCCTGGCCGAGCCACAGAACCTTCTAGCGCCCTCCCAGGCCCACCCCCCCAGAGACACCCACGCTGTGGGTTATCCTGCATCTCAGTGTGCGCGGGGACCCGCAGGACCACGGAGCAGGCTGCCTCCCCCGCCCGCCCCGATCTCCCCGTCAGGACCTCAGCGCTCCAGCCTGGACTGCTCTGCCGCCTCCCCCCACCCGTTACGCCCCCCACGTGGCTGTGGGCGGGAGGAGGATGGAAAGGAGATTCTGCCGCTTGCAGAGCAGGCTGGGTCACGGAGGACACCAAGGCCTGGACAAAGGGAGGGGGCAGAATTTCAGACGCCAGGTAGTCAGCTGACATCCAGCTTGCCGGCGAGGAAACCGAGGCAGGGGTTACCACCTTCAGTCCGGCGGCCCCTGCAGCCCCTCCACTGAGTCCAGGCTCTATCCCCAGCACCCAGTGGGCACCTAAAGAGGGCCAGGCTGACGGCGGTGGGGCCGTGGGGCCGGCGGGCAGTTTGGGGAGCTGTTTCACTGCCCTGAGCCTCAGTGGTGTCACCTCTAAAACGCGGGCAAGGTTCGCCCCTCGTGGGGCTGCGGTGCTCTTGTCTGCAGACCCCGGCCCGTGCAGTGAGCAGAAGCCCCGCCTGTGTGACCCTGACCTCCTGACCTCCTCTTGGAAGGAACAGTAAGACCAAACCGGATAACACCTGTCAGGCCTCAGGGGGCTCCGGCCCTCAGGTGGGACACCAGCAGAGTCAGCGACTGCTGTTGTAGAAATGGGATTGTTTCCACGAAATTGGAGAATCCTGGGCAGGTTCACGCGCACAGCAGGTGCTCATGCTTGGGGCCTTTATTATTGCCCCGAGCCTATCACCTCTGCCCAGCACAGGGCGGGCACACAGCCAACGGAACTCTGACACTGAACAAAGGAAACCTCATTTACAGTGGAGGTTTCCCTACCCCTACCCCTCACCCCCACCCCTGCAGACTCCAAACATGAGGAAGGTTATTGCTTCTCACCAGCAGGAGAAGGAGGCATTTCTCCCCGCACGGCAACAGCCCAGCCCAGCCAGCCACAGACTTCACAGCCCAGCCAATGAAAGACCATCACAACTCAGCCAATGAGAGACCACCATAGCCCAGCCAATGAGAGACCACCACAACTCAGCCAATGAAAAGCCACCACACTCCCAGCTCCGAGTTTCCTCCAATGGGCTCTTTGTTTACAACAGCCCCTCACAACTCCCTAGTCTCTATAAAAGTTTCCTTAGGTTTGTTCTACAGACTAGCCTGTGCCTTCCTGGATCGTGTATCCAGAATTGTACCTGTTTGCCGTTCCCGAATAAACCCGTTTTGCTGTTAAGATATCTGGTTGTTTTAGATTTAAGGTCAAGTTTATGATCATGGAGATCCCATCTGGGAGTAAAGTTGTTTTGAGCATTTTTAGTCTTTTTTTTTTTTTTTTTTTTTTGCCACTCCGTGCTTCTTGTGGAATCCTAGTTCCCTGACTAGGGATCAAACCCAGGCCGTGGCAGTGAAAGCTAACCTAACTACAGGACCTGGCGGTCCTAACACTGGACCGCCAGGGAATTCCCAGAATTGACCATTTTTAAGTGCACAATTCAGTGGCAGTACATTTGCAATGCTGTACAATCATTACCTCTAATTCCAAAACATTCCATCTCCCCAAAAGGAACCTGGTCCCCATCAGCAGTCTCTCTCTCCCCCCTCCCCAGCCCCTGACAACCACCAACCCACTCTCTGTGGATTGGCGTGTTCTGGACGTTTCCCATCAGTGGAATCACACCCTGTGTATCCTGTCTCTGGCTTCTCTCACTGAGCATCGTGTTCTCAGGGTCCATCCATGTGGGAAGGGGTGTCAGGGTTTCACCCCTTTACATGGCTGAGGGACGCTCCTGTGTGTGGAGGGACCACATTCGTGAACCTGTCCATCCATCGATGGACACTTGGGTTGTTTTCACTTTGGGGCTGCTGTGAACAGTTGTGAACACATCTTTGTTGGAACACCTGTTTTCAGTCATTTGGGGGAAAGGCCTGGGACTGGCGTTACTGGAATGGACGGTAACTTATGTCTTACTTCGGAGGAAGTGTTTTCCACAGCGGCTGCCCCGCTTTACTTCCTTCCCACCGGTGAGCAGGATTCTTCATCTTGTGGACAGAACATGAGCCCCGGGGCTCAAAACAGCAGACGCTGGCTTCTCCCGGTGGCCCCCGAGGCTGCGCTGGGGTGGCGTCAGGACATGGGAAGGTACGTGTCAGACCACATGGGAGTTTCCATCATTTGAGGGCTGTGTGCACAGGAGGGAAATTGGGAAATTTGGACAAGTTCAGGCAGCCCGACGGTGCGTTACCACCTTGGACTCCGTGGGCCAGAAAAACCTGCTGGGGACGTTTGGTGCCCCACTTTCCCGAGTCTGGAGGCTCCCGTCCCCGAGAAGCAAGGATTCGGGGGGCAGTAGCTGTCCACTGTGGCTGCCCCACTGGCTGCTCCCCAGCATCTTCTGCCTGGAGCAGGGGAAGATGAAGGGGGAGCGGGGAGAGGGAGGGGAGGGGGGAGGGGAGGCCCGTGCCGGCAACCCCCTTTGCGACCTCCCTCCAGGCCTCATGAAGCTGGGGAGACTGAGGCTCAGGGAAGTCTCTGAGGTCACTCAGCTTGGTGGGACTTGGAGCGGGCTCTGCCTAGCCCCTGCCTCCAGCCGGCCCCAGGCTCAGCTCCGGGACCAGCAGGGGCAGTAGGCCATCGTCTCCGCCCTCACGCGGTTGCTGGTGGCGGTGGACATCGGTCCAGAGCTCCAGAATTCAATGAGACCCTTGCATCGAGTGGCCTGAGCTCTGAAGAGGTAAAAGCAGGTAATGCCATCCACACAGAAACTTGCACACCGGTGTTTATAGCAGCTTCGTCCATAACTGCCCAGACAGAAAGCAACAAACATGCCGTCCAGCAGGTGGATGGATGGATAAACGCTGGACGTCCAGACGATGGAATGTGACTTGGCGCTAAGAAGAAATGAGCTATGAAGCCACGAAAAGACTCGGAGGAACCTTAAACGCACACGACTAAGTAGAAGAAGCCAGTCTGAAAAGGCTACACACACACACTGTGATTCCAACTCTGGGACGTTCCGGAAAAGACAGGATTCTGGAGCCGGGAGAAGGATCAGTGGTGCGGGGCTTGGGGGGAGGAGGAATGGATAGGTGGGGACCAGAGGGGTTTAGGGCAGTGAAACGACGCCGTGTGATGCCGTAATGGTGGATATGGGTCAGTGTACATTTGTCCAAACCCACAGAACATCCAACACCAAGAGTGAACCTGAGTGTCATTACAGCCTTTAATAATAAAGTATTGATAATGCTCATGGATTGAAACTTTTGTAGCACACCAACACCAGACGTTCATGGCCAGGGAGGAAACAGCAGGGAAACGAGGGGGAGGCTGTGCACGCAGGAACTCTCTGCAATTTCTGCTCAATTTTTCTGTAAACCTAAACCTGCTCAAAAACCAAAATCTAGTGTTTAAAAAGGGACGGATGCTTGTAAGGGCAGAGCAAGGGAGGTCCAGATGCGACAACAAAATAAAAAACAACCTTTTTTTTAAAAAAAAAAATGGGCAGAGGATCTGAATAGACATTTTTCCAACAGGTACATGAAAAGATGCCCAAGATCGCTAATCATCAGATAAATGCAAACCAAAACCACAGTGAGATATCACCTCCCACCACTCAGAACGGCCATCATGAAAAAGACAACAAATAATAAGTGTTGGTGAGGATGTGAAAAAAGGGAGCCCTTGTGCACTGTCAGTGGGCATGTAAACTAGTGCAGCTACTGTGGAAAACAGCATGGAGTTTCCTCAAAAAATTAAAAATAGAATTATCGTATCATCCTGCAATTCTACTGCTGGGTTTTTATCTGAAGAAAACAAAAACACTAATTCAAAAAGATATGCGCACCCCCGTGTTCACTGCAGCATTAGTTACAATAGCCAAGACATGGAAACAACCTAAGTGTCCGTCGATGGATGAATGCATAAAGAAGACGTGGTACCTATATATACAATGAAATATTATTCAACCTTAAAAAAGAAGGAAATCCTGCCATTTGTGACAACGTGGATGGACACAGAGGCCATTATACTAGGAGACAGAGGTCAGATGGAGAAGGACATATGGCGTGATCTCACTTAAATGTGTACTCAAAAACAAATCAAGCTCATGGAAGCAGAGAGCAGAACGGTGGTTACCAGGGGCTGGGGGGTGTGGGTGGTGGGCAGTGGGGAGATGCTCCTCAAAGGGAAGAAGCTTTCAGTCATAAGATGAATAGGTCCTGGGGGTCTGAAGTGCAGCACGGTGATGATAGTTAATAATATTGCATTGGTACTTGACAGCTGCTAAGAAAGCAGATCGTAAAAATGTTCTCATCACAAAAGCACAGGTACCCACTTGAGGCGATGGCTGTGTTAATTAGCTTGATCGGGGTCATCGTTTCACAATGTAAACATATATCAAACCATCACATGCTGCACGTTAAATGTACACAATTTTTATTTGCCAATCATACCTCAGTGAAGCTGAGGGGAGAAAGTGTTTGCTCCTAGAGACATGGCTTGATGGAATTACGTGAAATGATGAGCTGGGACAGGCTTTTAGAAAAAAATATACCCTGCTGTATTGTATAAATTAATTTGTGCAAAAAACTAGTAAAGATATTTTTAAATTATGCAGAGAAAGATTAATTATACAATTATACAATTCAATGCTTTCTTGCATATTCAGAGTTGTGGGACCATCACCTCCATCCAATTCCAGAACATTCCATCACCCTAAAAAAAAAGCCCCATCCCCATCAGCAGTCACCCCTTCCCCCTCCCCAGCCCCTGACAGCCAGGAACCCACTCTCTGTCTGTGGATTTGCCTGTTCTGGACGTTTCCCATCAATGGAATCACACCCTGTGTGTCCTTCTGTGCCTGGCTTCTCTCACTGAGCATCGTGGTCTCAGGGTCCGTCCACGCTGTAGCGGGTGTCAGGGCTTCCCTCCTTTTCGTGGCTGAGCGATGTTCCCTTGTGTGGAGGGACCACGTCGCAATCACCCGTCGTTGGTGGATGGGCATCTGGGTGCGTCCGCCTCTTCCCGTAGTGCTCCGGATGTGGGTGAATTTGTGTGGACTCATGCTTTCACTTTATTTCCACCCAGGAGGGAGACTTCCGGGTCACATGGAAATTCCACATTTGACCTTTTTTAAAAATAAATTTATTTATTTATTTATTTATGGCTGTGTCGGGTGTTTGTTGCTGCGCGCGGGCTTTCTCTAGTTGCAGCGAGCAGGGGCTACTCTTTGTTGTGGTGGGCTGGCTTCTTATGGTGGTGGCCTCTCGTTGCGGAGCACGGGCCTAGGCGCACTGGCTTCAGTAGTTGTGGCATGTGGGCTCAGTAGTTGTGGCTCGCGGGCTCCAGAGCGCAGGCCCAGCAGCCATGGTGCATGGGTTTAGTTGCTGCGCGGCATGTGGGATCCTCCCGGACCAGGGCTTGAACCGGTGTCCCCTGCATTGGCAGGCGGACTCCCAACCACTGCGCCACTAGGGAAGCCCCTCACATCTGACCTTTTGAGGAACAGCTGGCCAGCAGTTTTAACGTCCAAGGCCCGTTCAGGGCTGGGAGGGGGTGAGGCGGAGCCTCCTCGCTGCTCCCTGGGGTGGAATCTTCATCCTGGCAACGACTTATTGATAAGAGCAGCTCGGTGAAGCCAGGAGAACTTTCCATGGGTTCCCATTATAAATAGGGCTGGTGTGCCGGCCGGCCACCCTCTCCCGAGGCTCAGAACCAGGTATCCCGCTCAGACCAGCCACCTGGGTGTGGTCAGGGCCACTTTGGTCCTCAGCCCCCAGCCTCCCCAGCACTAGTCCCTCTGAGGGGCTGGAGTCAGCCACCGGCCTCTGGACAGATGCCCTGTGGGATGCTGCCCACCTGCTCCCACCCCCCACGCTCCTTCGGGCCCCCCGCTGTCCAGCTCTTCCCTCTTTCCTTGTCCTGAACCGTCCGTCCCCAAGCTCAGGGCGGGGCCTCCATCCTGGCAGGGCGTCCCTCACTGGAGCCCCCAGCAGAGCCCTGTCCCTCCCAGCCCCGAGCCCCTGGGGGCTGCGGGCATCCGGGTCCCCCTGGGTCTCCTCCCGGCCTGGGGGACCTGTCCTGTCTGCCTTCCAGGGAGGTTTATAAAGACCAGCGCCCACGGTCAGAGTGTCTGTTCTCTCAGGTCACTCTACCTCCATTCCCCTGTGCCCACCTGGTCCATTCCCTCCTGGCTCCTCAGCAGCGGACGTGGGACCCCAGCGCAGCTCCGCCCCGTCCATTTCACAGGCAGACACACTGAGGCCACGGGGGCTGGGGGCGGGATGCTCCTGGGGGGCTGCGTCTGCGGGGAGGGGTCAGGCAGACTGGGGGACGCCCCCCCCCGGGGAGACCTTTCCACAACACTCTTAGGCAGCAGCCACGGGGTCTGTGGGGCGACTGGGCAGCCCTGGGGGAGAGGGCAGGGACACGGAGTGGATGCCCCGTGCTCGGGGATGGGGGCGGCATTGAGGCCATGAGGCCGGGGGCGCCCGCAGGAACCCATTGAACGCTCGGTGGCCGCTGGCCAGGGGGACCGAGGCCCTGCGGCGACTCTTGCCCACCGGTGACTCTACCACCGTCCAAGGGGCCAGACTGTCACCCACATCCCTACACGGACAGTCTCGTGAGGATTCAGCGCCCTAGGGCGCCCGCTCCCCCTCCTCGGTTTCCCCGGCGCGTCCCCGGGAAGGGCAGGTGGAGGTCCGGTTCCAGCAGGGCTCTGAGCCCCAAGGCAGCCAGCGGAGCCACCAGAACCAAAGCAGGTCATAGCTGCAGGTGTGTTACGTCCATCCAAACCCTCGCATGTGTACGATGCGTAATTACTTCTCGAAGGATCCCGAGGTCCGCGGTGGGTCCTGGGGATGAGGGCCCCGAGGCGGGCGGGGGATGGGAGACACTGCAGATTCTGGGCTGGTTGAGCCACGTGTGTGGCAGTTTTATCCTATGACGCATTGCAAAATCCCGATTCTAAGCACAGGGACCTATATTCAATACCTTGTAATAACCTAAATGGAAAGTAATCTGGAAAAAAATATATATATATATAACTGAATGACTTTGCTGTACACTTGAAACTAACACAGTATTGTCAATCAACTAAACTTCCAAAAAAAAAAAGTCCTGATTCTGCTCTGCTCTTGTGACCACGATGTCACGGGCAGGCCCATGGGAACATCGCAGGGCCGCTTCCAATGTGGGCGCCCAGCTGAAGTCACTCATACCCGACAAAGCAGCTTAAAAATACATATAAGAAAAAAAAAATACATATAAGAACTCCAAATAAAAAAGAGAGAGAGAGGGAGAGAAATGAAAGAAAAGGAGGGAAAACCGGTGCCCTGCCCTGAAAAACAGGTGTGGGGATGTGTCTGGCTGGGAAGCACCTGGGCTGGGGCTGGGGCTGGGGCTTGGGGTGGGGCCTGGACCGCCCTCCCAGGCTTTCTACGCCTGCGGAGTTGACCTGACACTAACACAACCTTGTAAATCAACTCTACTCCAATATAAAATTAAAATTTAAATTTAAAAAATACTAATTGAGATAAAATTCACATAAAATTGTACATTTAAAATGTACTATTCAGCAGCATTTAGTGCATTCACACTGTTGTATAACCATCACTTCTGATTCCAGAACATTCCATCACCCCAAAAAGAAGTCCCATCCTCATCTGCAGTCACTCCCCCTCCCCCTCCCCAGCCCCTGACAACCATGAGTCCACTCTCTCTCTCTCTCTGTGGATTTGCCTGTTCTGAACGTTTCACGTAAATGGAATCACACACTATGTGGGCTTTGGTGTCCGGCTTCCCTCACCGAGCATCGTGTTCTCAGGGTCCACCCACGTTGTAGCCAGTGCCAGGGCGTCACACCTTTTCGTGGCTGAGTGATGTTCCCATGTGTGGAGGGACCACATTGTTTATCCGCCACCTGTGGATGGATATTTGGTTGGTTTCCACCTTTCGGCTGTTGTGAATGGTGCTGCTGTGAACGTATGTGTACAAGTTTTTCTCTGAATACCTATTTTCAATTATTTGGGGTATATATATCCAGGAGCAGACTTTCCAGACCCCAAATGTTTAATGCCCAGAAAGGCAGGGCGCCTGTCACTCAGTGCCTCCTGGCTGCCCACTCTGGCTCCTCCCAGCAACCCCCCCAGGGGAGGAGCAAAGAGGACCCAGCGCTGGACATGGAGACCCCGTGTGGGGGATGGGCCCCAGCAGCAGCGTCCAGCTCAGGCCAGGTGACCGAGGTCCTCCGCAACCCCTGCGTGTGGCCACGTCCTCACTCCACACCATGTAGTTACATGACTGACCTATGAGGGTGGCCAGCCGGAGTGGACGAGACATAAACAGTGGCCTCTCCGTCCCCAGCCTCTTCTATTTGCCTTGGCAGGAAATGAGGTTTTGTAACTTGAAATTGAGGGTTTCATGCCAAACCTGCAAATCTGCTCAGAAATACCCTCATGTGGGCCAAGAGGTGTGTCTTCTGGAAACATCCCTCCCAAAGCAAGGGCAGAAGCGGAGAGCTGGGGCTGCTGCCCCAGGTGACCCAGGACGAGTCAGGGTGCTTCTGGGAACCTCCGTCTCTTCATCTGTGAATGAAGCCGATCTCATTCCCTCTGCCCTCTGCGTGGAAAAGCTAATGCGACTGTTGGTAAACTCTCTCCCCCGTGACTCATGAGCTGAGCCTCCTTGCATATAAAATTTATTTCTAATTAAAACATTGTCTTTTATTTTAAACAAGTGAGTCTGTCCAATTACACCATTAGGAGAGTCAAAAGGCAAAGTGCAGAGTGGGGGAAGATGCTTGCAGTGTATAATCCAGCGAAAGACTAGGGTCTACAATACGTAAAGAACTCTTGCAAATCAATGACAAAAAGCAAACTACCCAACTGAAGAAAAATGGGCCAAAGACCTCAAAGGTCAGGTCCTGAAGGACACCCCAATGGCCAACGAGCTTGAACCCCATGTGGCCTGCCTGCAGCGTAAGACCTCAGTGAGGGGCCACCTCAGTGAGGGGCCACCATGAGAACCACTGGAACCAAAAATACGGACAATGCTGAGTGTTGGCCTGGACCAAGAGCAATAGGAACTTCCTGATACCTCCGACAGGAAGCTGAGAGGGGGCAGCCGCTTTTGGAAAAGCTCTGGAAGCGTCTTCTTTTAATTGAGATGTAATCACATACCATAAAATTCATTATTTTAAAGTGGACCATCCAGGGATGTGTAGTACGTTCTGTAGAGTTGTGCGACCGTCACCACGGTCTGAGTCCTGAGCACTTTCATCACCTCAGAAGGAAGCCCCGTCCCCATTAGGGGTCACCCCACCCCCTCTCCTGCAGCCCCTGGTGACCGCTATTTACTTTCTTCCTCTGTGAATCTGCCTTTTCTAAGGACTTCATATAAATTGACTCATAATATTTGTCCTTCTGTGTCTCGTTTCTTTCACTCAACATTATGTTTTCAAGGTTCACCCACACTGTAGCAAGAATCAGTGTTTCAATTTTCAATGGCCAAATAACATTCCATCGTACAGATGGACCACAGTGTGTGTATCCAGTCGTCAGCTGATGGACTTCCATTGTACAGATGGACCACAGTGTGTGTATCCAGTCGTCAGCTGATGGACTTCCATTGTACAGATGGACCACAGTGTGTGTATCCAGTCATCAGCTGATGGACTTCCATTGTACAGATGGACCACAGTGTGTGTATCCAGTCATCAGCTGATGGATATCTGAGCTGTGTCCACTCTGTTGTGCACTGTGCTGCTGTGAACATGTGTGTACAAGGGTTTGTCTACATACCTGTTCCAGTTCTTTGGGGCACGTACCCAGGAGTGGAAGTGCTGGACCACATGATCATTTTTTTAAGAATGTCCAGACTGTTTTCCTCTTGTCACATTTTACAGATGAGGAAACTGCAACTCAGAGAAGCTAAGCTACAAGCCACACAGCCGGGACCCAGACTCCTCCCTTGCCAACTCTCCTCCTCTCCATACTAATTCCTGCCTCATCCACGAGATACTAGACATGGGGCAGGCTGATGGCGTGGCCCAGATGTGGAGCCTGAGGGTGAGAGAAGAGACCAGGCCTGGGGACCCACAGTCAGCCTGTGGGGCAGGAAGAGTCCTCACCAGCTCCAGGCCACCTCTTGAGCCACTCACCTCCCCAGCTGGGTGCTTCGTTTTATAAGCTCCCAGTTGGCTTCCCTGGTGGTGCAGCGGTTAAGAATCTGTCAGCCAATGCAGGGGACACGGGTTCAATCCCTGGTCTGGGAAGATCCAACATGTCATGGAGCAGCTAAGCCCGTGCGTCACAACTACTGAGCCCGTGTGCTGCAACTACTGAAGCCCGTGCTCTGCAACAAAGAGAAGCCACAGCAACGAGAAGCCCGCTCACCGCAACAAAGAGTAGCCCCCGCTCGCCACAACTGGAGAAAGCCCACATGCAACAACAAAGACCCAACGCGGCCAAAAATAAATTAAAAAAAAATAAATTTATTAAAAAAAAGAAGAAGCTCCCAGTGGAGAAATCAGACGCTTGTCCATGGCTGGTGGGATGTAAAATGGTGCAACAGCTGTGGAAAATAGGCAGCGGTTCCTCAAAAAGTTAAACATAAAATTACTGTACGATCCAGCAATTCCACTCCTAGGTATATGCCCAAATGTATACATACATACACACACACAAAACTACACGCATGTTCATAGGAGAACGATTCATAACAGTCAGAGTGGAAACAACCCAAATGTCCATCAACAGTTGATGGATACACAAATGTGGTCCCTCCACACACAGGAACATCACTCAGCCATGAAAAGGAGAAAAGCACTGACACTCGCTACAACGTGGACAGGCCTTGAGAACACGATGCTCAGTGTGAGAAACCAGACGGAGAAGGACACAGTGTGTGATTCCATTGATGGGAAACGTCCAGAACAGGCAGATCCACAGACACAGAGTGGGTTCAGGGTTGTCAGGGGCTGGCGGAAGGGGTGGGTGTGAGTGCTGATGGGGACGGGGGCTCCTTTTGGGGTGATGGAATGTTCTGGAATTAGATAGAGGTGGTGGTTATGCAACCTTGTGAACGCACTAAAAAAACACTGAATTGTATATTTAAGGTGGTGAGTGGTTAGTTTTACGTTATGTGAATTTTACCTCAATTTTTAAACAATGGGGACAGTGAAAGCGCTTTGCTGATAATGGTCAGGACCCCGCGAGCCGGGGCTTGTACACTGAGAAGCACGGTGTCCGGATCGCAGTGAGTCCTTCCCAAGGGCTGGCCCATATCGGCCAGCATCCTGTGCGTTATTTTCAGCACCAAAGCTCTGGGAGCCTATGGCACACAGTCATCTCATGACCACCCAACCACTTTCCAAATGAGGAGACTGAGGCAAAGAGGGGGTGAGCAAGGTACCCAAAGTGACCAGCTTAGCAGGAGGGACTCTGGGCGTGAACCCAAGCCTGGGGGCGGGGTGTCAGAGCGCCTCTCTTTCCCAGCAGCTTCCAGGCTTCCCCTTGGTCTGCCCCTGGGACCAGTGCTGTGTCACCTGGACTCCACATCAGAACCCGCCACCACTGGCCTGCGCCACTGGGGTGCCCCCACTGCCCAGCCCCCCGCTGCGGGCTGGAAACCCGACTCCCATAAACAGACAAGGGGGAGACCCAGGCCAGGCAGGTGGCAGCCCTAGGGAGGCCCCTCCTCCGGGCATCAGCCAGCAGACATTTATTCAGCACCTACTGTGTGCCGGGACCTGGGCACTTGACCAGATGGCCTCATTTCGCCCCGTGAGGGACGAAATGAGCCTGGACAGCCAGGCTGCGTGACGGGGTCCTGTCGGCGCTTCCCGCCGGGCCTGGGAGTCCTCGTCTGTTCCTGACTCACAGGCTCAGGGTGCAGCCTCCGTGGGCGCAGTTGTTCACGCAGTATTTACTGAGCAAATAGCGCATGGCGGGGGGCAAGACGCGCAGCGGGGAGGAACCGCGTGCAGGGGCATTTGAGGACGAGTGTACCTGGGGGTTCCGGCATGTGCAAAGGCGCCGGGACGGGTGTGTTGGGCACACACCCACAAGGAGGCCCACGCGGCTGGAGCTCAGGGAAGGCCGTGCAGGACCCGGGGGCGCGGAGGGCTCGGCTCTCACCCGGAGGGACGCGCGAGCCCCCAGCGCGGCTGGCAGAGCAGGGACGCGCCCCGCTCGCTGCTCACAAGTGTCCTCTGGCGGCTTCGGGGAGAACAGGCCGTGGGCGGCACCGGGAGACGGGGGCGGGGGGGGGGGGACTGCGGGGGTCCGGGAGGGGTGGGTGGGGTGGGGTGGGGTATATGTTGGAGGACTGGCGGGGGGATAGGGGGAGGGAAGGTTTGCGGGGGAAGGTGGGGGAAGCGGTGGAGGATGCGGGGTGGGGGATGGTAGGGGATGGGGGAGGGGTGCTGGAATCCAGCCTGGGTGGGGGTCGCGGAGGGCGAGCAGTGGGTGGGTTCTATTTCCGAGGCCTAAAGACCGCGATGATTTAGAACGGTTTCCCTAAGCGCACACAAAGGTGGGCTGCTGTGATTTCCTGCCGCTGGTCTGACCAGCACTTGGAGACTTGAATGAATGAATGAGCGAATGGCTTGGAGACTGTGCCGTCTGTGGACTTTGGCCTTCGGCCACGTGGAGCCCCAGCAGGTTGTGGAGGGAGAGAGGAGTGCATGGGGTCTCTCTCAGAAGCCCCTGGGCCCCACCCCACCCTGCCTTGCTCCGAATCCCACCTGACAACGTGCCCATAGTGGGGACCTGGCCAACGAGCCCCCCCAATATTACCTCCACGTCTCTAGAGTTCTCTCGAGATGCCAGAGGCTCTTTGCTATCCAGACACTCAGCTGGTCCCAAGCAGGAAACCAAGGCAGGAAACACCGTTTGCAGGGACAGGACTGTGGACAAAAGCATAAATTCTGTTTGGAATATAAATAAAATGTACGTATTTAAGCCTCAAATAACGCCGTTTCAATATGCCCACTTTTCAGTTTTTCGACTTTGTTCAACTAGTGTTCCAGGAAAAAAATAAATAAAAGATTTTTAAATACATAGAAACACATATAGAAGGCAACTCTTTTCCTCTAATAGGGCTCCGTGCTGCTTTGCCCACACCCCTCTTTCTTACCTCCACCAGCTCAGGTCGTTCTCTGGGTTGGGGGCTGCGTTTTCTCCAACCTGGGCCCTCGGGGATTCTGGGAAAACGCCAGCCAATTAGAGGAGTGGGAAGCAGGTTTCTCGTGCTGGGTGAAAGCTACTGCTGCGTTGTTGGTGTTTTTCCGCCCTCTGGTGGCAGCGTGCATTTGCTCCCCTAGGCCTTGATAACAAGAAGTTGCACCTGAGTCCCTGATTATCTGGCGAGGATTCCTTTACTTGGTCCATAAAGCAACAAGAGCTAACATTTATGCAGCCCTGACTGTGTGCCAGGCGCCTGGTAACCCTCATAACCACCCACCTTGGGAGGGGTCACTGAGACTACCTCTCCTTACAGATGAGGAAACTGAGGCCGGCAGAGCTGGGACTTGAACCTGGGGCTCTCAACAGTGAAGAGGGACCCAAATACCCTGTTTGGGGGCTGGAACCAGCTGAGCCGGAAGCTGTCCTACTTTGACTGTTCACTTACACGAACCAGTAGATCCCAGTATTACCAAAGCCAATTTGAGTTGACTTTGCTTCAGCCTTTTTTTTTTCTTGCAATCCAAAGACCTTTAGTCAATCGACCCAATCCCCAGGTGAGGTCACATTCTGAGCTTTCACTGAACATGAATTTGGCGGGGGGACCTTATTTAACCCACAACAGCAACTGCCTTTGAAAAGTGGGGTGCTGGGGCCCTGCAAACAGCCTCAGAGCTCAGACCCCGTTTCTACCCCGAAATTCAATCCCGCTGGAAGGCACTGCCTGGAAATTTGCCGCTGGGTATAGGCATAGCCCTGTGTGAGAGGCAGATGGAGTGGGGGAGCGTGGCAGGGACTGGAAAGTTAAAAAAGATGTAAAGGAGGATTTATTTTTAAAGAAACTTCTCTCAGCAAGGCCCTCGCTAATTTTTATCCAATTATAGTTTCTTCTCTTGTGGAAGAGGGATGTGGTGAAACACAGTGGGAGGGGTTCTCCCCACAGGATCTGCTTGTAGCTGCCCATCCACAGCCATGCACAGCTTTCTCAAGAAAAGCAAGAAATCCAGATCTTTATTAAAATTTCCTGATTTTTAAAAAAATATATTATTTTTTTAAAATTTATTTACTTTTGGCTGCGTTGGGTCTTCGTTGCTGTGCGTGGGCTTCCTCTAGTTGCGGTGAGCAGGGGCCTTTCTTGTTGTGGAGCGCGAGCTCAGTAGTTGTGGCATACGAGCTCAGTAGTTGTGGTGCACGGGCTTAGCCGCTCTGTGGCATGTGGGATCCTCCCTGGCCAGGGCTTGAACCCGTGTCCCCTGCATTGGCAGGCGGCTTCTTAACCACTGCGCCACCAGGGAAGCCCTCCTGATTTTTAAACATTGCAAATTCTTTAAAAGAGAAAAAAAAATTTTAATGTTGATGGCCAAGAGAGGCCTGTGTTCTGAATCCAGCCCCCTGCCGCCCGTTTGAGATGTCGAGGGCGAAGAGGAGGAACTGGGGATGAGGTTCAGACCCAACTTCTCCCACCAGAGCCCACGCCCTAAACCCCATGCTAGGTCCCCCCAAAATGGCCCGAATTCTGAATTGTCCTCGTGTACACACCGTGCGCAACCCCCTTGAGTGTGGGTGAGACATTATTTGGTAAAGGTGAAGGGCTTTTTCAGAGGCAATCAAGGTCCCCAAATCAGCTGACTTTGAGTTGATTGAAAGAGAGATCTTCCTGGGTGGGCCTGGCCTAATCAGGTGAGGCGTTCATAAAAGTCTGGGGAGCAGCAAACAGCCATGTGCTGAACCGCTGGTGGAGGGGGCCGTGTGGCAGGGACCTGGGGTGGCCAGCAAGGAAACTGGACCTTAGTCCTACAAATGTAGAAAAGTAATTCTGCCAACACCCGAAGGGGCCTGGAAGCAGATGCTTACAGATGAGAACGCAACCCAGCCAACGTCTTGATCACAGCCCGGTGGGACCCTGAGAAGAGGACCCAGCCACCCTGTGCTGGCCTTCTGACCCTCAGAAACTGTGGGGAAATACATAACTGTTTTTAAAGCAGCTAAGTCGGTTCGTTTGTTCCACAGCAAATGCTAAGTAATACAGCCAATCTGCCCAAAGTCCCTTTTCTGCAGTAATCAATACCCAGTCTCTAAGCTACCCACTCACACAGCCTAGTGATTGAAAATTAAATTTTCAGGCAAGGCCAAAGAGCCCCTTTCGTCCTTCCCTGCATGCCAGCTCACTGCTGTGCTGACTCACGTGTGCTATTTTTATTTATTTTATTTTATTTTTGGCTGCGCTGGGTCTTCGTTGCTGCACGCGGGCTTTCTCTAGTTGCGGCGAGCGGGGGCTACTCTTCGTTGCGGTGCGCGGGCTTCTCACTGCGGTGGCTTCTCTTGTTGCGGAGCACGGGCTCTAGGCGCGCAGGCTTCAGTAGTTGTGGCTCGCGGGCTCAGTAGTTGTGGCTCATGGGCTTAGTTGCTCCGCGGCATGTGGGATCTTCCCAGACCAGGGCTCGAACCCGTGTCCCCTGCATTGCCAGGCAGATTCTTAACCACTGTGCCACCAGGGAAGTCCACGTGTGCTATTTTTGACCTGCCTTTATGAACGTGGGCACATCTGTGACCTAAGACAGTAGGGGGGATTCTCTGTGACTTTTGCCTTGGACATTGTCCCCTCAACAATCAGGGCCTTTGATGGATTCCCCCTATACTAGGGCAGGACCTGCCTCTTTCCCGGGAGGGCACTGGGTGCCCCATACTCTGTGAGGACACTTCCGCTGGATGTCAGGCACGGAGGCGCTGCCGCTTTCTCCCTCATACACGAGCCTGCTTGTCCAGGAGCACCGTTGGGGCCCCAAGTGTCACAGCTGGCCCTGTAGCCGCTAAGTGGGTGTCTGCACATCTTCCAGCCCAGTACGTACAGCCCGTCACCTCCAAGGGGCAGCGTGACTGACGTAGGGTCCACCTGCCCCTCCAGGTGGAGGAGGTGCCCGTTGCCACCCAGCCTTGCAGTCCCCATCTGTCCTGACTCAGGGCTGGTCACACCCGTGGCGTCGCCAGAGGGACAGCGGCCAGTGTGACACAAGCATCGCGGTAACGCTGGTGCTTTGGAACCTGCCTCTCCTGCTGTGCCCGGGGCTCCCGTGAGCACCTTGGGGATGAGCCCGCCAGTCTGACCGAGATCCGGCCGTGGCGCCCTGTCCAGGGCGGCCAGATTCAGCCAATACAAACCCAGGACGTCCACTTACATTTGACCTTCAAAGAGACAATGAGTGGTTTTTATTTAGCATAAATATGTCCCAAATATTGCACGGGATATACTTATACTGGAAAAGTCATTCATCATTGGCCTGATTTTCAAATGCAACCCGGTGTCTGAATGTTATCTCCCATCCCTCCCCCTGCCACCCTGGCCGAGAGACGTGTGGGTGAGCGTTCCCTCAGACCAGGCAGCACCTCCATAGCTGACCACAGGATCATGAGCTCGTAGCAGCTGCTGTTGGAGCGCTGAGGGCTGGGATGGTTGTCACACAGCGAAGTTGACGGATACACACGGGGAGTGAGCCCCAGAGCCCGGAGTGGCAGCCCGGCTCCTGGACCCTGATCCCCACGTGGTCCCACAGGAGTTAACTAAATAAGAGCGATGCTGCCAGAGAAGGTGAAAAACGCTGAGAGTGAGCAAGGGTTCTGGCTTTTCAGTTGGAAACTCGGCTTGTGTTTCAGCCTTTCTAATGGCCTTTGAGAAAACTCCCTCCCTCCCCGGCTCATATACCCCAAGCTGGGAGGAAACCAGGAAAGACTGAACGGCCGCGGGACCCGCAGACCCAGGCTTTGTCCCCACTTCGGCCCCCATCCAGACAGAACCCCCCCCCTTGGGAATTGCGCTAAGACTTCATTTAAACCTCTCGCCCAGAGCCTTGTGGGACGGCAGCCTGGCAGGTGGATAGAATTCTCTCTTCGTTCCTTAAGGGCAGAGGCCGGTGAGAAGAATTAAACGAAAAGTGAATCATCAAAACAAGACCTTCCCACCAGCCTCATCGAATCAAGAACTTCAAGGACGCTGCACTTTTCAGGACACTCCTCATCTTTTTAAGCCAGTAACTGGATCATTCCTGGATTGTTCCCAAGGGGCTTCTGAGGTCTTCAAGCGAGAGAATACTTTTCTCTCTCTTTTCAAAAACTTGTGGTGAAATACACAGAACATAAAATTCACCATCTTCACCATTTTTAAGCGCACAGCTCGGTGGCATTAAGCACACTCACATTGTTGTGCAACCATCCCACCATCACCTCTAGAACTTTCTCATCTTCCCAAACTGAAGCTCTGTCCCCATGAAACCCTGACTCCCCACCCCTCCCCCGGCCCCTGGCCCCCCACCATCTACTTCCTGTCTCTGTGGATCTGACTCCCCCAGGGCCCCCCTGTGAGTGGAACCACACACTGTGTGTCCTTCTGTGTCTGGTCAGCAGAATAACGGCCCCATGACGTCCCCGTCCTGGTCCCGGGAACTGCAGACGTGTCATGGGGCAGAGGAGACTTTGCAGGTGGGATTGAGTAAAGACCCCTGAGATGGGGAGGACCCTGAATGCCCCGAGGGGCCCAGCGTCATCCCAGGGTCCTTATAAGAGGGAGGCAGGATGGTCAGAGGCAGAGAGAGACGGGAGATGCTGCGCTGCTGGCTGTGAGGATGGAGGATGGGCCGCGAGCCAGGGATGCGGCGCCTCTAGAAGCTGGAAAAGGCAGAACCGATGCTGCCCTGGAGCCTCCGGAAGGACCAGCCCTGCCCACGCCTGGATTTAGCCCCGTGAGACCCGAGTCGGACTCCTGACCCCCAGGACTGTCAGAGAACCAATCTGTGCTGGTTTAAGCCCCCTGTTCACGATGACTTGTTCCAGTCACCCCAGGAGACTCACATCCTCAGAGCAGGGGGACCAGGGGGACCGACCCATGGACACCAGGGTGAGGATGTGCTGGGACATGGGGGAGGACCTGGCGAGACTCAGGCAGGTTGTATCTAAAGCCCCAAAATGCTTTCCTGAAAGGCGGGGGCCCACATTTGGTTCCTGGGGCTGGAACCCCAGAGAAGAGCTGACCTTGGCCACCGAGGAGCACGCCGCCGGGCCCAGGCGCTCCCCCTGAGGACAGATGCCCTCCTGCCTCAGATGGCCTGGTCTGCCCGAAGCAGCCCCCCTCGACCTCAGCTACCCCTGCCCCGGGCACCCTTGGAGACCCGCAGCCTCAGCTATTTCAGGCCACAGAGCCTCCCTGGCCCGCGTGGGCTGCTTTCAAGATGCCGCTCTTAGAATAGCTGTGGCCGTTTTCCCTGCGGCGACTGCAGGGGAAGGAGTTTTAAGGAGGAGAGGGGCCGGGGGCAGCAGGAGGGGACAGGCCCTGCTGGCTGGTTGCCACCAGTTGCTCCTAGCCTCTGGAGGCCCAGGCCGGTGGGAGGAGGGGGCTGCCATCGGGGTCATTCTGGGGTCAAGGCCAGGGGGTCCCATCACCATCCCCATGGGTGGGGGCGGGAAACAGAGGCAGGGCAGGTGGAGGGGCCCCTTGGCCACACAGAGGGGCAGCAGAGCCAGGTTTGAGTCCGCTGCCCATGGCCTTGCCCACGATGATCTTCTCTGCGGGGGTTGTGCCCCCGGTACACACGCGGAGCCTAACTAAAGACCCCTCCAACTTCCCCTGAAGCCAGAAGGGCTGGGGACTCCGCAAGCGCTTAATAAGTGCTCCGAGCATGACTGACGGGGCCACGTGGGAGAACTGAGACGGTCACTTGCTCACTGAACAAGCACTGCTTGAGCACCTTCTGTATACTACACTCAGGGATGTGGGGGACAGCCCGGGTGGGGTAGGGGCAGAGGCAGGAAGCAGCAGCCCTGGGGGCAGTGACATCACCCAGAGAAGTGAAGCAGGCAGAGGGGGAGGGAGAGGTCCAGGGCGGCCGACCACACCAGGCGGGGGACGGCCCCGCAGCTGCTTTATTTCATGGGGGGACAGAAGGACCCCCTTCAGACCCCACGTCGAGCCCTTTTCTCTGTCTGGGGCTGGCCCTCAGACTGGAGGTTTCCCAGGGCTGGAGCAGGGCAGGTCTCCCCTGTTAGATTGGGATGTCCCAGAAGAAGGAGCTGAGCGTCTCCCCTCTCAGACTAGCGGGAACAATTACATCTGGAGGTGGGGGATTTGGTCTCCTTCTTCCCCGGACCCAAGAGCGTTTGGCAACATCATAGGGGCAGAAGGAGTCATCCCCACCCAGCTTTTGACCCAGAAAGCACAACGATTTCTGCAGGCAAAGAAAAGCGGAAAAGAAAAACCTCAAGCCCAAAAGTGCGTCCACCCCTGGGCTTGGCAGCATGAGATTTGAGGTTCTTGGATCTGGATTTAAAGAGGAACCTATGTCCTAAGGCGGGGGCTCAGGACGGTCCGCAGTTCCCAGGGCCCAGGGCCCAGGGCCCAGGGCAGGGCAGGGCAGGGGGTGGGCGCCCGGCCCCAGGCTCAATCCTCATCCTCGCTGGCATAGATCTGGGCTTCCCAGCGCTCCGCCATGGCGTTCTTGTGGCGGGTTACCAGTGTGGCCTCCAAGACCTGCAAGAGGAGGCACGAAGTCCCCATCGGGGTCCTAACGCCCCCAAAAGGGGGTCCCAAAAGGTCCTAGCTCCCCTCGCTGCTAACCCATAGGAGAGGTCTAGAGCAGGGGTAAAGCAGGACCATCCCCTCCTCTGTTCCAGACCCTCTACTCCTGGTAATAGTGCCAAGGAATGTGTTAACTCATGCTGAGCTCCACGGTAGGGAAATGCCCGGGTCTGGCATTTTGGACTCAGCTCAAAGAGGGTCACAAATGTATTCCACAAATCCACTGAGGTAGCTGGCCTTCTACGCATCTCAGATGAAATGCCTCCCTTAAAGGAAATGCCTCCCTTAAAGTAAATGCCCCTGTCTTGGGCCAAGTCAGCCCCAAAACCATCTGGTAAAGAGGCGGCACATGGAACCTCTTTCCACAATCTATGCTCATGACAGGCATCAAAAGCAGGTCACAGAAAAATCCACCTCAGGCAGACACTATCAATCAAGAAGATATCCAGGGAAGTCCCCACACCCAGAAGAAGGGCTTCTGAGGGCCCTGACGCAATAGGGCAGGGGGCACAGATGTGGGAGGGAAAGGCTCAGGTCCTCGCCCCCAGGAGCACACTCACCTCCAAGTTGACTTGGTCAGTGGGGTTGAGGCCGGCATACTACAGGAAAGGAACATATGTCAGCCCCCAGGGCCCTCTAGCCCTGCCCACCCCAGAGCCCCCCTGGACTCAATGCACAGCCCCCTCAGTCACCACTTGGGGCAGAAGGGAAGGTCTTCCCTGCCCACCGTGGTCCCCCCAATCACCCCAAACTCAAAGCCATCCACCATGCTGCTCTCCTCAGTGAAGCCTTGGTCCGTCATTTGCAACTGTTTTCTCTTTGTAAACGTCATCGTAATAAAGACAGTTGACATTTATGGAGCTCTTGCCGTGGCCAGGCCCTACTCTAAGGCTGGAAGGGCGCTGTTCTTATTATCATGCTCATTTTACAGAGGAGGAGACTGAGGGTCAGAGAGGAGTAGGGTCTTGCCCATCACACCGCTGGCAAGCTGCAGGGCTGGGCCTTGAACCCAGGCCCCTGGGCTCCACTCTGCCCCAAACCTCTGGGCCAGTCTCTGAGCACCAGATTGGCGAGGCTGGAGTTGGTGTTATTCTCCATGGTGTCCACAGTACCCGCCCAGGGAGGAGAGGGCCTCACGGTTAGGAATGTGGGGTTTGGAGTCAGGCCTGGGTTCAAGTCCTGGCTTGGGAGCTCAGACTGTATGACCCTGGGCATAGGCGACTACGGCTTTCTCCAGAGAGTGGGCCACAGAACATGCCTCCAGGGTGTTAAAAGCACAGTGCGTGCAGAGCTCTGAGACATCCCTCATGAGGTGTGGATAATAATCAGAAATAACAATGATGGTAATAAACACATGAAAATAATAAGGGTGATTTTGATAGATTGCCACAGCTCTCCTCCTCCAAGCGGAGCTGCCTCTCAGCCTTTGGCTCAGGGGGACAACCTCATGGTGGGGACCCTGCTTATGTGGCCCAGACATGAAGAGAGGCCCAGTTTACCCATCGTGCACCACACGTGTGGGGGACACAGGCGCACAGTCACGGGCAGGGCAGTGAGGGAGGCAGGTGTCAAACCCAGCTCACGCTTGAGCCTTGCCTGACCTTCCCTGGCCCTAATGGGGGGCGTCAGACCTTGTCCAGGCCTCCAAGTGCACGGCAGGGCTCGAGACTCACCCACTGCTCATTCTTCTTTCTCTGCCTGGGGGCATCCTCAGCTGAGGCCTCTGCCGTCCACACCAGGCCGGAGTGCAGGTGGATGGGGGTGAAAAAGTGTGACTCAGACACCGAGTAGCTGTCCGTGATGCCTGGGGTAGGGAAGGAAAGAAAGGGCATCAGGGAGGATCCCGGGGTCTCCTGAGGGCAGAAAATTCGTCAGACCCCAGCCCAAGGGACACAGAGTCTGGCTAAGAGGCTGGACCAGTTAAGGAGATGGGTGAATGGACAGACAGAGCAGACAGCAGGTTGCAAAAACTGATAGACAGAGTGACCAACATAGCCAGTTAGGAGAAACTGGATCGACAGATGAGCCGACCACACAAGGAGAAAAACATTAAAAGTCACACGGTGGGTATTTTGCCTTGACAGAAAAGGAGCAATTGACCAAGAGGCTAGGACATCTGTAAACCTTTATGCACCTAACAACAAAGTGTCCAGATGCATAAAGAAAAAGCCCAAGGCCAAGTTGTTTCTCCAAAAGCTACTGCTTAAGCAGACAGACCAGCCAACCGGGGTAGTAGACGAAGTCCCCCAGATGCCCCCCAACCCCCAGCCTCTCCTGGCACCCTCACGCTCCTCATACCACCCTCCTCTGCTCCAATCTTTGAGACTCTGAGCAAAGCAGCCCTTCCCAGGACCCTGCCTCACCAGATGCGCGGGAGGAGCTCCTGGAATCTTGGTCACCGCACTCGTCCGGAGGCAGGGAGAAGACCTCAGGGTACAGAGCGCTCCGCCGCTCGTCAGCCACCTCCCGCTCCCGCCGCAGGACGCTCTCCACCTCCCTCTCCAGCAGCTCCGATGACTGGGACTTCTGTAGCCTCAGTGCCGGGGCCCCAGCCACCTCCCAGCCCCAAACTCGGGGGGCCTCAGCTTTCTCAGGCTCATCCGGGACCCCGAACCTCAAGGGACGCAGGCGGAAGTACTCCCATCGCACGACACCCCTGTTGGCACACAGGGGTCCCCGGGGAGGCTCCTGCTTTGTGCTTGCAGGCCTTGCAGAGGACCCCGAGGGATGCCTCTGAGACCCTGCGGCCTTTGGAGAGCCCACAGGCCTGGCCTCATCGGCAGAGAGACCGCTGGGCTTGCGGTAGGTGTGGAAGGCTGGGGGTTCTCCCGGGGGCGTCCGGGGGCTCAGGAATGGCTGGTAGGCATCAGGTGGGATGCGGTTCACCTTCCTCACCTCTGGTGTGGGGCTGGCTGCGCTGGCATCTGGGGTCGCGCTGAGGATGGAGTCTGCGCTGTGGACTCTCCTGAGGATGGGCTGGGGGCCTTCGGAGAACCAGTCGGATGTGGACACCCGGCCCACCTGCAGGCCCTCGCGCCGGTGGTCCTCCTCGCGCTGCGACCCCTGAGCGATGTCCCGCTGCACGTAGAGCGACGGGCGCCCCCTGTGCGGCCGCGGGGCCGTGGCCGGGCTCGCCCTGCTCAGCAGCGGCCTGGCCGGGATCTCCAGCAGCTCCTGCTGGCTGGCCGCCCGTTGCAGCCCCCGCTGCTCCCGGAGGTCTGCCTCCCGCTGCTGGGCCAGCCGGATCTCCCGCTCAATGGGCGTCTCCTTGGTGGGTTCCGGGGACCCCTCTTGGGACCAGGAACCAGGGTCATCCGAGGCTTGGGCACCAGAGCTGGCGGGTAAACCGTGGACCCTCTTCTCCTCCGTGACCACCTCCTTCTCCTGAGGCTTGACTGGGACGACATACCCATTGACCAGGGGTGGCCCGTTCAGGGCCTTGGAGGCCTGGCTGGCCCCAGGTGGTGGGATCCGAGGAACCCCCGCACGGGCGTGGGCCGCCCCGGGTGGAGCGCTCCTCTGCTCCAGGCTCAGGAACTGCCGCCTGGCTGCCAGGAAGTCGATCTGCTCTGTGTCAATCATGTTCTCCTCCAGGGGCGTGGACTGCGGGCGGCCGGGGCTCCTGGGCTCCCTGTGGTCAGAGGTGCCATGGAGCATGGCCACCGTGCCGCTCTTCCTGACCGCCTGGTCCTGAATGACCGCCCGGCGTTCCCACTCCAGGTCACGTGGCCGCCAGGGCGGGGTGTCCCTAGCCTCCAGGTGGTAGGCCTTCACCTCCGTCTCATCGTCCTCCGGGCAGGGCAGCTGTGGGGCCAGCCGGCCGGGGAAGACATGCAGGCTGAGGGGTGTCCCCGTCTGCACCATTTCCAGAGAGGCCTCGTGGTCAGCAGGCCAGGCCACTGGCTCATCCTGGCCCCAGCCTCTGGCCACGGACCTCACGTCCACCAGCTCAAACGAGTAGCTGGTGTCGCCTTTGAAGGCCATGCCGGCCACACGGGGTGAGTGGGGGATGCTGAAGATGGGGTATCTGGTCACTCGGTCCATGTTCTTGGGGTCTCTGCCCACCAGAGGATCCCAGGGTGGACAAGATCTGGGCTCACTGAGGGAAGAGAAAGACATGTCAGCCACCAGGTCAGAGCACCTGGGGGGAGGTGCAATCCCACTCCCTTCAAGGGCAAAGGCCTGGCCAAGTGGCCTCTGTGACTGGCCCAGGGAAGGGTAGGTGACCCAGCCCTGCCAATCAGAACATTCCACCCTTTGGCCTCTGCGATTGCTTCAGGGATGGACATGTGACGCAACCTGGCCAATGACGTGAAATTCTGGGACTTTGCAATTAACGTGGAAAATTGGACCCTCTTCCCACTGGGCTTATTAGGCTGGTTGGATGAGGCCGAGAGCTGTTGGGGGGCCATATGTGTCCTCCTGTGGACGCACCTTGCTTAAGAGCACCCCCAATCCCAACACAGCATCCTAAAAACTTTGTTTGAGCTCCTGGATCCAGCCACACCTGAATCCCTAGGTGCCCCTGTACTGACCCAACGATTCGGCCCCTGTGTGTCTAACATTTGCAGGTACCCCTCCCACCTCCTCTGCCAGACACTGCACACCCTGCAGGGTAAGCCTTCCACCCAGTTCACCGCTTCCAGACCCAGGGCCACCCCTAGACAGCCTCTCTCCCAGGGCACACACACCCTGAGGTTCCTTCTGTGATTTTTTCCATCTGACCTTTACAGATGAGCCCAGTGGGCCTGCCCCTCTCTTGGGGATGTCAAGTGGGGAAACTGAGACCCAGAGAGGGGTGGTGACGAGCAGACTCCCACACCCTCGTTCTCTCTCCTGCACCTGTCCAGCAGGACACCTTGTCCCATCCCAGACAATCCTTCTCAGCACCATAAAGCCAGGTTGGGCTAAGGAGCGCCTTGGACCTTGTCCCGCTGGGCCGGGCGACACCCTGACCCAGTGCTCCAGGGGGCCCAGCCCCCCTCCCAAGAGTCCCGGCTCCCTCTGAGCACAGCTCCAGGAGCCATCGTGAAGACCCGGCACTTGCTCTCACACCTCTGTGACTCCTGGCGTCCTCACACCCTGCCCAGGGCTCTCAAGACCGCCATCCGGCCTCAGGCCAAACCCCCAAAACTCTGCAGGCACCAGACCCCAAGGTCGACCCTCTTCCTCCTCCCTGTACCAGAACGACCCTTATTTCTGTTCCTCCACAGCCTTCTTAGCTACAGCCTACAGGACACCTCCTCCAGGGAGCCCCCCGCCCGCCAGATTGTCCCCACCCTCAGAACCTGTGGCCTGATCATCCTGCGTGTACCCAGCCCGGCACAGTGCGGAGCCACCGTTTTACAGCTGAGGAGAGGAACTCAACTCCTCAAGCAACCATGGTCTCCCGGTCTTGGCCCACCGGTGCCACCAGAGCTATTGGGTCCATCGCTGCATTTTTACACCAACTTGCTTGTAAAAGCTAAACATGGTTTTAAAAAGAAAAATGCAGACCCTCCCTGAACATGAAGTCGATCACGGGGAACCATGTTACACCTAACGCAGTGTCATGCAATCTTTCAAATATTGAGACTATAATTAAGAAAACAATATTAAAAAACAAGCAGGCTTGGGTAATAAATTCCAGCCAAGCGGGCAGAGCCTCTGTCCCAATGATGAACGTGGCTGGGGGTGCACATCTCTTTGAAGGGAGAGGGTTCTATTTGAGGCCTGTCACCTCCCACCTGAAGCCATCAGCCAGGACCCTCTCTCCCTCCCAGTGGGCCAGGTGAGCACCCCCTCCCTCAGCCCGGAGTCTGGTACACAGCAGGTACACAGTGGCTGACTCTCACTCTGGGTGCTCAGGGCCCAGGGTTTGGGCTCATTCTAGCCCAGACCCGGATGCCCCTCCAAAACAACCCCTCCAGCCCCAGCCCACCCTGGACGGCAGGTCTGGTGCCCGCGCCCTGCAGCTCCCCTCGGAGGGCAGGTGTGGCAGGACTGACTCAGAACCATTTGCCTAGTGCGGGGCCAGAGGCTCACCCGGCAGGATTTATAAGTCACATTCCGGGAAAAAGAACCGCACGCCCAGAGGGTGTCAAGTCTGCCTGTGGGTGGGGCAGTGTGGGGGACTGCTCCTTCCTCAGCCCATTCCTTCTGGGTGATTCACTGAGGTCAGTGGGGTGGGGTCCCCCTCGCCTGCATCCTTGGGCAAGTCTCCCTTCCGACCTCAGTGTCCACACCTGGACAGTAGGTAGAGTCCAGAGCACGTAGCTGCCACCACGAAGGGCTGCCGTGAAGACTCGGCACCCTGTCCCTGGTATACAGTAGGCGCTCGATAAATGCTTTCACGGCGGTGGCTGACGTTATTATTTATACCCTGGATCCACCACCGATCTCGAAGTGACCTTGGGGCAGGCATTCCCTCTCAAAAAGCCTCAGTCTCCCTGTCTGTAAAGTGGGACGTTGCTGACCCCACTGCCGGGTGTGGGGAGGATCAAGGAGGCCTGAGTGGGTGCCTGGCGCAGAGAAACCCTCGGGGAGAAACGCCCTCCTGGAGGCTTCGTGGACTCTGTGCAAATGAGTAGTAATAGCGCTCAGAGCCTCCCAGCTCCTGGTGGGGGTCCTCGTAATTGGGCATCTCACACCGGCAGCTTTTTTGCCTCTCATAAGAGCCTGTGACGAGGGGAACCATTCTTCTCCCCAACATGTAGCAGAGGAAACCGAGGCCCAGAGAGGGGTCACACCAGGGAGCGACAGAGCAACAGGTTCTGAAGCCAGGGAGTCGCCACCTCCTCCTCCAGGAAGTCCCCCTGGATGGCTCCTCCCCAGCCCCAACTTTGTACCCTGTTGATACCAAAACTGAAACTGGGTTTATGGTCCCTGGTGCCACACACCTGCTTCCTCATCACCGCGACTGGCCTCCTGCCCTTGGGCAAAGGCCTGCTGGAGGGGCCTGGGGCTCAGCAGGGATGGGCTCCTGGGCTTCTTCTGTCCCTCGGGGCTACGGTCTCCTGGACCCTGGCTGGCAGAGGCCCAACCCCTGGACACACCTGGACACTGGGCCAAGTCTCTGAACCGGCCCCACAGGATCCCAGCTGCCCTCCCAGAGGCTGGACACCTCCCCACGCTGACTGCCCCATCCCCCTCCTAGGAGCCCTCCGATACCACGGGAGGGTTGTAGGCTGTTCAAGGCCTCCCCAAGCAGGGCGCTGGCTGGGGCTAAGCATCTCCCCAGAAAGCTCCAGAATTCCCAGAACCAGTGGGGGGCCCTGTGCCTCTGGCCCTGGGGGTGCCGGTCAGGCCCCTCACTTAGAGGGTCAGAGATCAAGGCCCCTTGGATTTGGGGTCCTGAAGCCCGGGGTGGAGACGGGGGACCTGGCAAAGTTCAGGGATGGGGCTCTGCTCCCCTGGGCGGGTGCAGCGTGGGAAGGGCACAGACCTGGCCTCAGAGCCAGCCAGCGGGTACAGAGCGAGGGGAGGCCCCCGCCAGCCCCTGGGACCCCACTGAGTCTGGAGGGGGCTGAGGGTGGGGCTGGGGGCTCCCTCCCTGTACCCTGAAGGCCCCGCCGGTGAGCAGATGGTGCCGCTGGTACACAAGTGCCCATGCCGAAAGAAAAGCCCACCCCACTCAGGACCCCCGCCCGCCCAAGCCGTGCGTCCATCCCGCCCCCCCCCTTTCCCCAGACTCACCTCTCAGCTCTGAGCCGCAGCAGCCTCCAAGCCTGGCTCTGACTCTGTGGACGGCACAGGGGCCTCCCAGCCCCGCCCTGCCCCAGGTTGCCAGGGGACAGAGCCCCGCCCCGTGAAGCAGGTGCACCCCCTCCTCCCAGGCCCCACCTGGGCTCAAGAAACAAAGTCCAGAGGAGGAGGAGAAAGACGACACCACAGAGTAGAGGGCAGGCACCGCGCCCATGGTGCACGGCCCCTCGGGCCCCAGGGGCCCCCAGCCCACAAAGTTGCAGCCAGAACTCACCCAGAAACCTTCCAGCTGCCGTCTGGCTTTCCCATCACCTCTCAGCATAGCTCAGAGAGACGCTGTCCCTTGCCCGGGGTCACATGGCTGGTCCACGAACCAGCTGCTGTTTCTCGGGGTGGGGGGTGGGGGTCCAAGTCCAAACCCCCACTGTGCCACCTGGCTTAACCCACCCTTTGGGGCCATTTCCCCAGAGAGCTCCTTTCTGGGACCAGCCCAGCTTCCTAGTCTCTGGGGGCGTTAAGCTGGGCCTGGGTTCAAATCCCACTTAACCATTCTGAGCCTCTGTTTCCTCCTCCGGGAAATGGGGACATCACAGGGCTGGGAGATGCCCCCAGCCCACTTCTACATAAAGGGCCAAATGAGGACATAAAGGCACCAGAAAGCGTTGGGATGGGCAGGGCCCGGGCCCCACTGACAGAGGGAGGCACGGAGGCTCGAAGAGGGTGGTGGGTGTCCCAGGTGCTTGGCTGTCCTGATTCTTGGTCGAGGTGCAGAGGACCTGCCAGAGCCACGGAACCCAGTGTCTGCGGGAAAGTCAGGCCACCGGGCACAGTGGTCAGTCAACGGGGGAGGGGACACAGTGGATGGGGCTTCTGTCCCCCGGGCTAGGGCTCTGTCCTGACCTGCCCCTTGGCTGACTGTGGGACCCCTCTGAACCTCAGTCTCTTCTTCCATCCAATGGGCCCCCAGCTCCAAATCTGGCAGGGCTGCTCATGGGGGGAAAGGGCAGACTGGGTCATCCAGCATGTTGAGGGGCACATGTTGAGAGGTGAGGACTCACTCTCCTGCTCCCAGACTGGGGTGGCCTCCCCCTCAGGGTTCACACAGCCGACTGTACAGGTAGGCAAACCGAGGCCCAGAGGGAGCAGCCACTCCTCCCACCCAGATCACATAGTGAGATAGAAGCAGGGGTGGCAGCCCCCATAAATGCTTCCTCCCCGTGTCCCCACCCATTTCCCAGGGACTGACTTCTCGGCAGAGCTTAGGGGTGTCTGTCTCCCGGGGGCTGTGAGCCCAGCAAGGGGCAGCCTCAAAGCCAAAGGATGGAGTGGACCAGGTGTGGAACCCAAGGACTCCACAGGAAACAGAAAGGAAGGCCTGCCACCGGAAGCTGCCCCCTTACCTCCAGGCCTTACCTGCCCAGGTGCAGCTCAGATGCCCACAGGTGCAGGTGGGGACTCCACCAACTCCCTCACCCACAGCACTGGGGCGAGTCTGAGGGATGCGTGGGCCGCAGACAGGAGGAACCAGCTCCCTGGGCTCTGTGAGCCTTACACCTGCGGCGCCCTACCCGCTGGCCTGGCCGTACCCTCCCCAGCAGGTGAAATCCAAGAACTCCAGGCCCTGGGGCTGTTCACACTGTTTATTTGCGTCTCTGGGAAAGTCAAGAACATTGGGGCCTCATCACACATTGAAAGCAGAGCGGGCAGCAAGGGCACTTCAGCGGAGGCTCACAGCTCGAGGACTCAGGTGGAGTCGAGGAGGAAGAGGGGGTTCCATGGCCACTGCTCAGGGTCACCTCAGAGAGGGCCTCTCATCCCAGCCACCCAGGGGCAGAGCCGAGATGGGGACCCAGGCTGCGGTCCAGGGCGGCCCCTGCACCCACCCTGCTGAGGTGGGGGGGCGGCCTGGGCCCTGGGCACCAGGCTGCAGGTCCCTAGGGGAGGGGCCGAGATGGGGCCTGGTTATCCACAGCCCACACGAGAGGGCCTGTGAGCATGTGCACTGATGTGCCTCTGGGGACGAGTGTGGCTGCAACCAGGGAGATGTGTCTGTACCTCTAGGTGTCAGCTGCCCCCAGGAGGGGAGCCCCTCGCCCCTCACCGCTTCCAGTGAGAGGGGGGCAGGCGCACATCAGGCTGGGAAGCAAATGGGGGTCTCCAGCTGCAACCCAGGGGAAGCTCCCTGTCCCAGGTGGTGTGCCCCCCTCCACTGCCCAGAATGAGCCAAGCCCAGCAGAGCTGGCGGTGGGCCTGATCTCTGGGGTACGGGTGGGGAGACCCAGGACCCCGGTCCAAGCAGGCTGGAGAAGGGGCCAGGCCAGGGGCAGTCCCCCAGGGTCCCTGAATTAGCACCAGGAGGAAGGAGGGCCCAGAGGGGGTGGGAGCTCAGGACATAAAGGGGCTCACGTGGCCCTGCCTTGTTCAGGAGGCAGCTCAAAGACCCCCGGCCCAGCCCGGCCAGAAGACAGCACAGCGGTCACGCCCCTCCTGAGTGGGTGGCATATCCTCAGGGCTCCCCCTTCCCAGGTTGCATCGTCCACTGGCTGCGCCCACATAGAGCATCGGGGGGAGGGGCACATCAGGCTGGGGTGTCCAGCGGGGCCCGTACTCCATTCCCAGACCTCGAGCTTGGGCTCCCCAAAGAGGCACAGCCTCAGCCCAACTGCCCGAGATCTGGACCCAGCGCCTTGGCCAGGGAACGCCCCCCCACTTCCAGAGGCTGAGTGGAGACAGAGCGGGTCCCCAGAGCCCCTGGCTCCCGGGACCCCTCTCCGGCAGGGTGTCCCCTCAGGGACCTCATTGGAGGTGGCAGGAAGGCACAGGCAGGAGGCCCAGAGGGAGGTGGGCTGGCCTGGGGCTGCTTTGAGGCTCCAGGTCACACCAGCCAGGACCGCTGTGGGCAAGAGCCGCATCTGTGGAGCTGCCGTGACATGGGGTGCCCTCGTTTGGGGAGAAGCGGGCGTGTCCGTGTCTCTCCTACCAGGCGTGGGTACACGGCTCAGTGGTTTAGGGTGTGTGTGGGGGTGACGGGAGGGGGGAACCCCTGTCCCTCTCTTTCCGGTGAAAGAAAACTCAGAAGGAACGTGTGAAGACACAGCATGTCCTGGGCCCGTGACTGTGGGTGGAGGGTGGACGGGCGCCAGGAGGGCCGGGCCGTGTGGGTGTCTGGTGTGGAGGGCGGGGCCGGGGTCTGGGGGTCCGGGTGGGTCACATAACGGAGCAGCATTTGCAGCGCTGCTTCTTCATGTCGAGGTCCTGGGGGTCGCTGGCAGGGGCCTCGAGCCCCACCTGGTTCTCTTCCCTGGAGCCCTCGGTGGCAGGGGGCTCGGCCGCACTGCCGTTGGGCGGGGCGGGCTCCTTGGGCTCGGCCGCGTCCTCAATGACCACCAGCTCTGCGGTGATGGTGTCCTGCAAGCCCAGCACCTTCTGGGTCTCGGCCTCATCCTCCACATTCTGGTAGCCCATGAAGATCATGGTGACCGGGGGCTCCTGGCCCGGCTGGATGCCAGGAGGGCCTGACGTGGCCTCGCCGGGCTGGGCCTGAACTCCAGTGATCTCCCGCCTGGACGGCGTGGTCCGGACTGCCTCCTCCGACGGCCCCCGGGGCTCTGCTGACCCGGCCGCAGACCCTGCCTCGCTCAGCGTGACCTCGTCCGCCTTGTGGATGAGTTCGTCCACCTCAGAGGAGCTCAGCGGGTGAATCCCATTCTCCGCCGTGCCGTCCACGGCGTGGACCACTGGCATGTGGGGGGAGAGAAGGAGAGAGTGAGCTGGTTCCCAGACAGGAGGGGCTGGCAAGGCTAAGAGCCACCTCTAGGCTCAAGGGGAATCATAAACTAAATTACACCTTTGGAACCAATGGACAATGAAAGCTCCTACGGGAATCTGTGGGCACAGGCAAATTGGTGCACAGAGGAAAATGTATAGGCACAAAAGCATGTGTGAGAAACCAAGAAAGAATAAATGAATTGGGATTTTATTGTCTCGCAGTTTGAAGCATTTCCATATTCCCCAGTCAACTTGCTCCCAGGTGATTCCCTTGCAAAGTAGGTCTGTTTTTTTCCATCGCAAAGACGGAGAAAATGGAGTTCAGAGAAGGGTAGTTAACGAGCCCCACGTCACACGGCCGGCTGCGGCCGGCCCCTGCTCTTTCTACCGGTCTAGGCATTCCTTTCATGAGGACTTGTGGGGATTCTGATTTCCTCCTTCCTTGAGCTCATGTGGACGATCTTGAATTAACGTTTAGTTCATTCACCCATCTTTCTTGTTTTCTAGTCAATGCCCCAAAGGCTATACATTTTCCTCTGGGCTCTGTTTCGGCTGCAGTTCATGGATTACTTTATGTCATTCTGTTTCAAGTGTAAATATCTTATCATTTCCATTTTGACTGACTGCCTCTTTAAGCCAAGATTTATTTAGAAGAGTGTTTTTCAATTTGGGGGAGCGGGGGACTGTGGTCCAGGAAAACAGAGTGTAAGACACAACCTTGTAACAGGACATGGTCACTTTCCGAAAATGCTCCACCCTTGTTTGAAAAGAATGTGTCTTCTCCACTGGGCAGAGTTTTATGTGTGCAGTCAAGCTTGCTAAGTGTATTCTCCAATCTCTCCGGCTTTTGTCACCCGTGTCCCGCTGATGTGTCATTTTCTAACCTGTGTTACAGTCTCTGAGGACCGGACTTCGGCACCCGGGAGGAGTCCCAGCTGTGGTCTGATGCCAGCCTCAGATCACAGCCCTTCTAGAAACACAGCTGCCCAGCTGCTCAGCATGGAGGGAGGGACACACTGGACACCCCGGGGACTCGCCTCCTCCCAGGCCAAGGTGCAGGCTTGGCCAGTCTCTGGCTTCTGGCCAGAAGGAAAGTGCTTTCCACGCTCAGTTTCCAAATCCCTGGGGAGGGGCGTCCATGCATCAAGGCCTTGCAGTGACTTTGGGCTCGAGGCCCAGAGGGTGGGGTGTGCCCAGGTCACACAGACCCGAGCTAGGTATTTCCCACTGGCCACTGCCCCAGGGTAGGAATCCGAGCCCTTGGTTGCCATGGAAACGGATCGCCTTCCCATTGCTAAGCAACCAGAGTCCAGTCTGGCGGGTCCTGAATCCCCAGGGGTTGGGCCAGGCAGGGCTCAGCGGCCAAGGTGAGGACCTTCTGTGAGCACAGACATCTCTGCTCCTTGGCCCTGCGCGGTCTCACCCTTGTCCAGGAAATGGGGCAGCTGGGACGTGCCCGGGAACCACACAGCCCGTGAGAACTGGAGCTGGGATTCTACTTGGGTCGATGCCCCCAAATTACAGCAGAGCTGGGCTGTGACAAGACCCCTTTGATAGCATCCTGGATATCCCAGAGGCCTGAAGCTCTAAGAACACGGGGCTTTGGGAATCAAAACCACAGTGAGATACCACTTCACACCCACTAGGATGGCAATAATAATAATAACAATTTAAAAATGGTCAATGATGAGGGTTGTTGAGGATGTGGAGAAATTGGAACCCTAACGCACGGCTGGTGGGAAAGTAAAATGGTGCAGCCACTGTGGGAAACACCCCAGCAGTTCCTCAGATGGTTAAACCTAGAGTCCCCACGTGACCCAGCAGTTCCGTGCCTAGGTATCACCCGAGAGAAGCGAAGACATACGCCCCCACGAAAACTTGTACAGCATAAAACCAAAAGGTGGAAACATTCCAAACATCCATCAGCTGATGACTCGATAAACAAAATGGGGTCCATCCATACGCTGGAATATTACTCGGCCATAAAATATAAACATGGATGAACCCTGAAAACGTAATGCTCAGTAAGAGTGGCCAGACATAAAAGGCCACACGGTGTGTGATTCCATAGACGGCAAAGGTCCGGAACAGGCAAATCCACGGATGGAGAGTGGATTCGTGGTTGCCGTGGTGGGGATGGGGCAGGGGTGGGGCTTCTATCTGGGGAACAGAAATGTTCTGGGATCAGCTCGCGAGGGTGTACAACATGGTGAATATTCCAAAACCCACTGAGCTGTATACTGAATTGTATGGGTGTCCTGCATCCTCTCTCTCCAAATTCCATAGTCTCACGAGGGCAGCATGTACAGACTCACTAATGGACCCTGAGGCTGCGCTGTGCTAATTTTATACTTGACTCAAGGGACCAGCTCTGGGGACCCCATGTCCTGAAGAAAGCAAATGTCTGCCTTGACTTCAAATGTACTTTTAACATCTTCTTAAAATGTTATCTTTACTAAGGTAGGTTTGCCTCTATCCCTGGCATCACAGCAAACGTTGCCCCAAATTTCCCCTCCCCGGTCAGGTCATGCCGAAAGTAAACAAAAGTTTAAGTGCCAAGATGTTTACGAGATGGCTGTCTAAATTCTGACAGATTTCACAGTTTAAAGGAAAGTTCTCCTTAGTTAAAAAAAAAAAAAAAGTGAATTTTACGTTCTGTGAATTATATAGAGAGAGGCAGGCACTCAGGAGCTTCTGCAGAAGGCTGCCCTCTCCTGCCGTTCCCAGCTTCCTTGTGGGTATTTCCCACAGCCTGCTCCCCTCCCAGCCGCTAGAGGGAACCCTAAAAACCAAACCAGATCTCAGCACCGTGGCCCCTGCCACCCCCGCCAAGGCTCACCATCCCCCTCCACACTCCGCATCAGCCGCATGGGCTCCTCTCGATTCCCCAGCCCAGCAAACTCCATCCCACCTCAGGGCCTTTGCACATGCTGTGTCCTCACCAGGCGCACTGCTCCCCCACGCCCACTGTGTCCCTTCTCACCTCCTCTGCCCCCTCCCCGCACTGCTGGACCCTCACTCGGCCCCCTCCGCACCTCTGGGCTTTTTTTTTTTTTGTAGCCTTTACTACAACAGTAACTATTTAAATGAGTTATCTGCGAAATCGGGGTTGAAGGGCTGGGCCCTCTGGCCGGGAAGCACCCAGGACAGCAGGCGCCACTCAGGATGGGCCTCCCCAGCCCAGCCTGGCGCTGGCCACGCCTCCAGGTGGGTTCTCGGATGGAGGGAGGACTGGGCCTCAGGCTCTGGCGGGGCAGTGGCGGGGCGGGGGAGGGGCGCGTACCTTTGGTCTCGTCCTCGTAGACCTTGATGCCCTGAGGGAGGCGCTCCCGGGGGAGCACGGTGGTGCTGGACAGCACCCGGGTCTCCCCTGTCACCTTGTCCTTCTCCACCGTGATCTCCACCGAGTACATGGCTGGCACGAGAGGCACGGGTCACGCTGCGGCCCACCTGCCCATGTGCCCCCCGCCGGGCTGCAGCCAAGCCAGGAAGGGGAGCCGGCAGCGCACAGCCAAGCAGCAGGAGCCCTCGACGCGGCCCGCCCCCCAGCTCAGCGTCCTTCCCTAGCTCCCCAGTCCCGTGGGCGAGGGGTCTGAATTCCTGTGCTGGGGATCCGAGGACACCCCGGCCACCCCGCCCCGTCTGCAAAGTCTTGAACTGTCCCAGTGACTCAGGGGCGTCCCTGGCCCACTCCAGCCAGGACTGGGACGCGGGTGAGCAAGCTCGCGCCCCACAATGTTCTGGACTGCCGCGTTCTCTGTGCTGCACGTCTAAGTCGACTACTGATATATCGATATTCTCATCTGCTCCACTGTGCAGAGGGGATGATTCCCTCTGGACGCGAATGCAGTCACAACCCGTTAAGGCCATCGCTCAACAGCCAGCATCTGACCCCGTTGTGCAGACATCGTCTGCCTGGGGTCCCCAGCCCTCCTCCATGAAGGGGCCCACATCACCGCGGCCAAGACCCCTCCCAACCTGCCCCTCCCAGGTCCTCCCATTTCTCACAAGGACACCTCCGTTCTCCCTCCTCCCTCTCTCACCACTCCCACACCCCCTCCTCGGTCCATCTGCAAATTCCTGGGTGCTGCCTTGAGGACTCCCAGAACCCGCCCACTTTTCGTGCCTCCGCAGCCCCTGCGCGGGGGGGGGGGGGGAGAGAAGAGCTGCATCCGCCCCCACCATTCCCCAGCCCTCCCCCATCTCCCCACTGTCCCCCACAGTCCTCCTGGACCATCTGCCCCACCATTTCCTCCTTCATCCCTTCCCTTCATCCCCCCACCATCCTTCCCCCTCCCCGCCATCCCTACCACTTCCCCCCACCATCCCTCGCCATCATCCCCCCATCCCCCACACAATAACCCGCCATCCTCCACCATTTACGCCCCACCTTCACGCTCCCCCACCCCTCCCGGACCCCCGCCGTCCCCTCCGCCCTGTCTCCCGCCGCCGCCCACGGCCTGTTCTCCCCGAAGCCGCCAGGAGGCGCCTGTGAGAACGCAGCGGGGCGCGTCCCTGCTCTGCCAGCCGCCCGGAGGGCTCACACGCCACCCCCCACCCCCACCCCTGGCCCAGCATGGCCTGACCCGCCCGGTCCCCTCCTCGCCCTCATCTCCTCCCCCTCCCCGCCTCACTCAGGCTGCTCCAACCAGCACTGGCCTCCGCGCGGTCCTTCCCACCCGCCAGGCGCAGTGCTGTCCCAGAGCCTTTGCACTGGCGGTGCGCCCTCCTGGTGTGACCTCCGCCCCACCTGCATGCCTCGCGCCCTCACTTCGAGTCCTTGTTCAAATGTCACCTCCTAAGTTAGGCCTCCCCTGAGCCCTTTAATTCAAATGGTCCCCTCTCCAGCTCCCCGTGCTCTGCTGTATCCTCTCTGTAAGTTAACCATACAGGCTCTCACTCCCGTCAGAACCCCTGCTCTCCTGGCTGCGTCTCTCCTGCCTGGCTCACAGCAGGTGCTCAGCAAGCATCATAGAATGAATAGGTGGGTGAAGGATGCTCTGTAATCCCACAGCCCTCTGAAGCCTGACACCCCACCATCAGACATACAGTTGGGCAGGTTGTGCACTGCTCAAGGTCACCGGCTGGGGGCCTCTGGCTTTGCTCTTGGGCAGGGCTGCTCTAACTGGCATACCCCCTTCTGTCGGCCACCCCCGGTGTCGTCACGCCCTGGTCTTCGCTGCCTCCCTTGGTTCTGTGCCTCCAAACTAACTTCGGGGACAGCAGCAACAAGGTTCTGCCGTTCGTCCTGACTTCTGCTCACTCTCGTTACTGGGTTTGTGCTGGGCCCTGGGCACGAGGTCACTACAATCCCCCCCCCAACCCGGTGCCAGCCGTCATGTGATCAAGCAGGGATGTGAACCTGACCTTGTAGAGCGCTGAGCACTAATTCGGACTGCCCTGCTTGGTTACTTCCAGGGACAGGGTGCTCACTCCCTCTCCCAAGGTGGGCCGACGATGATGAAGGAGGGAAGGTTTGCAGTGAGCGTGCGAGCCTGTGCCCGCCTCCCTCCTCCCGGGCCCCAGGAGCGAGCGGCGAGGTTGGCGGATGGAAGCCAGGAGGGGCATCAGGTTAGAAACGCCATGCGAGAGGGCCCATCTTCTCGGGGAAGCTGAGCTGGCTTGTGACGGATGTGCCAAAGCAGAGGGGGCGCCCGGCCCCACCCAGGCTCAGAGCTGCGGCCTTGGCCCAGCCACCCACCCATAACCACAGCCCCCACCAGGTACTGCTGAGGGCGCGTCTGCATCCGACCTGGCCCCCTGACCTGGACCCCCAGGCCCCCCAGGGCTGACACTCAGCCCAGGACAGTGGCTGGACATGGGTCTGAGCCTGGGGCCAACCCACCGGCCTTCATCATGGTGGAGCCTTCAACCGTCCTCAGGGGGGTGTTGGAGATTCGCTTCTCTGCTCGGGGGGGCAAAAGGGAGAGAGAAGAGACAGATTCAGATGAGGAAACACACACATTTCCCCCCGTGCAAGACATGTGGACACCCCCCCGGATACATGGACTCCCCCCAGGCACGTGGTAATCCCCCCAGGCACATGGACACACCCCAGACACGTGGACACGCTCAGGCATGTGGAGACACCCCCAGACACTGAGACCACCCTCCCACACACTCACCCAGATACCTGGATCCTCCCCCTAACACGTGCATACAGCTGGACCCCTCCGCACATGTGTGCATGCCCAGAACCCCCGAACACACATGGGATCGCTCCCCCCAAAGAAAACACACTTCAGCCCCACAGTCCGTTGCCCATCTCTTTGACCCAAATGATTTTCACAAAATCCCTGAGAAGCCTGCATGGATTTTTTTTTTTAAATTATTAATTTTTAATTCCACAGTAAGACAAGGAGACATTCTCTCCTCATGAATAATTAACTCATGACAAATCAGGCCAAAGACACTTCTGGCTACCACCTCCAGTCCTGGCTGGTGGCGCTCTTTCCATGCCTTTACACACAGAAATAGAGATGCTCAATATATATTTTAAAATATAACATGTTAAAGAAATTTAATATACTTAGTAATATAGTTAATAAACTGTTACAGCTAACTGTATGTATTTAAATGTCATGTGAACATGTGAAGTGTTTGTAGATGCGTACACTATATACCTGTAATAAATCGGGGGGGGGCTTTTTTCTTTGTTTCCTGGACGGCAGTCTTCTGCATCTGTGTGTGTGGGACCATTGTCTTTTTATTTTATTTTACATTTTGTTTTATTTATTTTTTAAGGCTGTGCCACGCAGCTTGCAGGGTCTTAGTTCCCTGACCAGGGACTGAACCCGGGCTCCATCAGTGAAAGTGCTGAGTCCTAAACACTGGACCACCAGGGAAGTCCCAGGACCCTAGCGCACTATCTCCAGGACAGCCAGGACCCTGATGTCTCAGCCCCACCAATCCAGTTTTACAGATGCGAAAACTGAAGCCCACCCACCTGCCCTGGAGCCCAGAGCAAGGGGGTGTGGAACAGGGGCAGGGCCGGCCAAGGCCAGGCACTCCGCGTGGACAGGATGGACCCACCCCAGGGCTAAGACCTCAGCCAGACACGCCCCGGCAAAGCCAGTTTCCTCACCTGTAACACAGGTGCTGCAGCAGCCCCACCCAGGGATGTTGTGAAAATTCGATGAAATGATATTAAGGGGCACTGGGCCGGCTCAGAGTCGGGGCTCGCTGAGAACAATGACAATGCGAGTCATTGTGCTATTATTTTTACTTTTTAGCAACAATAGCACCTTAAAGTCACCCTCCCCTGCCTGCCATCCCCCATCTGGCCAGCAGAGGGCGCCGGGGCTCGGCCCGCCCCTTCCCGAAGACGTACCTTTGGGCGTGCCCACCGGGGCCTGCAAAAAAGAACGGAGAGGTCAGGGGTGCCGGCGCCCCCTCCCACATGACCAGTGTCCCACCTGCCGAGGCCGGAGCCTGGGGAGGGCCTGGCTGAGAGGTGACCCCATCACAGGGGCTGTCTCCTCCTGGACCGATCCCCCAGACAGCCAGAAAGGTCCCAGCCTGCTCAGAAGCCTCCCGGGGCTCCCAGAGCTCCCAGAACAAAGTCCAACCCTTCCTGGTGAGCCCCAGGGCTTGTGCAAGCGGAGACCTACCCACCGGCCTCTCCTGCCTCCTCCTATCCCTGGCCAGCGCCCCTGGTCTCCTCGCTGTTACATGAGCAGTGTCCCTCCGCTTCGAAGGCCCTTCCTGGATTTCCACTTGGCTGGCTGCTCGCTCAGCCCCCTGACCACCCAACCTAAAGGTGGCTCCCCGACCCCATCCTGGACTGTCCCTCAGGTTACCATGTTACTTACCTAGCCAGGAGGTGGGCATCGTGAGGGCAGAGACCACTCCAGCACGCAGTCTGTGCCCAATCAACCTCACGGAAAACCCCCTCTCGAGTCCGAGCCTGGAGAACTCCTACTCAACCTTCAGAACCCATCTCTGGGAAGCCTGCCCAGCCCTCCCATGAATCAGACACCTCACTGGGGACTCCACAGCACCCCATGCTCCCCCACAATAGGTCCGACCACCTTCCTGTGCTTGCAGTTGCCTGATCATGCCCGTCTGCCCACTCAGCAACAGCTCAGGGAGGCCAGGGCCTGGGTCTACGTCCTCTTGGTCTGCCCCAACCAAGCCTTGGGAAACAGTGAGGGTAGGTCTGTAGGCTCCAGACTGAAGCTATCAGAGCAGCAGCTGGAGAAGGACTGGGGCACACAGCAGGGATGTCTCCCCAGCTGCAGCTCATCTGGGGTGGGGGTAACAAGGGTGGATGGGGGCAGAGGAGGCGTGTCCCACAGCCCCGAGTCCTGAAGACAACAAAGGTGGTTGGGAGACTTCTACATTTGCCTTAACACACTGTGGCAACCACGAGCTCGGGGTCCAGAGTTCCAGGGTCCGGTTTCACCTGAACCTGGTTGGATGTCACACCCGGGAATCAATGGCTGAGCCCAGGAAAGACCACTCCTCAGCTGTGCGGCCTTGAGCCAGTCTCGCAACCCCTCTGGGCCTCAGTCTTTCATTTTTTTATTTTATTTTTTCTGGCTGCACTACGTGGCATGCGGGATCTTAGTTCCCTGACCAGGGATCAAACCCGTGCCCCCTGCAGTGGAAGCGCTGCACTGGACCGCCAGGGAATTCCCCGGGCCTCAGTCTTTGCCTTCCATCTAATGGGGACGCTGCTCGCACCTGAAAGGGCTGTTGTGGGGATTAGACAGGTGATGCCTGCTGTGCTCACGAACGTGAGAAAGATGCCAAGCAGGGAAAGACCCTTTACCCGTGAAATGCTGGTTTTCCACTGACTCACTGACCCCCCCAGGACGCCCCCGCACGGCAGGGAAACCGAGGCCCAGGGAGGCAAAGCAAAGCATGCTGGTCATGCAGCTGGGAAGTGGCCAGGCTGGGATCTGGATGCGCCACTGGCCACAGCCCCAGAGGCGGCGAGGGCGTCTGGATCTGGGCCAGCAGGGCGGCGCCCCGGGAACCTCTTACCTGCTGAGAATTCAGCACAGCCTCGGCCCTCTGGTCCTCCTGGGCGGGGCGTGGGGCCGGGGCGGGGGCGGGGGTACGGGCAGGGCTCGGGGCTGCCGGGCTCTCCTTGGCGGCAGCCGGCAGCGCATCCGCGTTCTCCAGCTCCTCGATCTCCTGCTCCAGCCTGGGGAGGGCGCACGAGGTGAACACCCTGCCGGGCACTTACGGTGCCTAGCACCGCCGGGCACATCCCAGAAGGGCTTCCTTAACTTGGATGTTTTCTAACGACCTTGAGAGGTGTTCTCCTTCCCGCGCATGGCAGGGGAAATGGAGTCCTGGAGCAGCGCCAGCAGGCCTCAGAGCGGGGACCCGAACCCAGGGGCCGGCTGGTCCCTGGATCCCTGCACCGCCCGTGCCACTGGTTACTCCTGTTTTTGCTTCCAACAGACTCTCCTTTTTCCCACTCAAATACATTTGTTTTTACAGGAATCTTCATCTCTCCAGGGAAACTGGAAAAACCATGTTACTTTCCAAGTATTAGAAGATAATGGTGCACATAAACCCAGTGAAAACAAGACAGGCATATTCAATCCCGCCTGAAGTGTCACCTGCCTGAGCCTTTGGGCTGCAGACGTTAAAGGCACTCAGCACCCGGGGTCACGTTCTCCTTGAAGACTCAGGACAGACCGCGGGTAAGTCTGCAGCCCCCTAACAAAGTGAGCCCAGGCTGGCAGGCTGGACACAGCTGGGGTCAGCCTGGAGGGCTTCCAGGAGGAGGTGTCCAGTGGGGACACTGAGCAGGCAAAATGCAGGTGATGGAACCACCCGAGGAGTGGGTTGCCCTGTCAGGAAGAAAACCAAGGCCCCCGAAAGCCAGCCACACAGTAGGGCTCAAGGGCAGGCCCTCCCCGGCACAGGGCTGTACCCAGCAGGGTGGGAGGGGCAGGAGACCACCTGGCCCAGCCCCCGGTGGCCGGTGATTCCCATCCACCTTCCATCCCACCCGCAAGAGCCTTCGGCCTGCTCAGTCCCTACCGTCTCTCCCGGGCCCATTTCAGCCCCGCCTCCATCTGGGCACACAGGTCACAGGTGGGAAAACTGAGGCTCGGGGAAGGGAATCCCAGCCAATACTCTCCTACTTTCTTCCAGAGGAAACACATCCAGACAGGATCCCAAGGTCCCCACTGCGGGGCCCGCCTCAGCGTCCGCTGGCTTGCGGGCTGGCCCATGCCTCTAGGGCCTTCCCTGGCCCAGCGGACACTGGAATTTTGGCTGTCACTTCCCTCCGCATGACCCCGCTGCCCCGGGAGCTGAGCCTGGGCCGCCGGCCTGCCTGCCCGGAAACTCCTCCGGGCCTTTTGTCCCAGCCCAGGGCGATGGTCACTTTCCCCGGCCTGCCCCCTCCCCCGGCTTCCTGCAGGCCCAGCTGCAGTGCCTCCACGGCTCCATCAGCGCCGGGAAGAGCCAGCTGGGCTGGCGCCAGGAAGCCCAGGGGGAGGCCGCATCTCCCACGCTCAGAGATGCACCGCTCAGAGATGCACCGTCGCCCTGCCTCCTCACGCCCCGCTGCGGGGTGGAGAGGAGGAGGGGTCACACACGCAGCACACCCCCCTTCCCCGAGCCTGGGTGGGAGGCTCCTCCCACAGCGCCCCCTCCACCCAGGCACAGGGGCCCGCGGGTGGATCCCACTCCTTGGGCATCTCACCGAGCCCTCCGCGGCTGCCGCGGCCCCACCCACCTGGAGATGGATTCTTCCAGCAGTCGCGCCTTCTGCTCGTCCTCCTGCATCTGTCTCCTCATGTCCTCGTCCCCCTCCGAGGCTGAGGACGGCGTCCCCGCCAGCAGCCAGCGTTCCCGCAGCGCCTTGGACTGGGACAGTGGGGACCAAGGTCAAAGTCAGGGTCGGGGCTGGGGTCAGGTTGAGGTGGCGGTCAGGGTCAGGTTAGGGTCTGAGTCAGGACTGGGATCAGAATAGGGGTCACCTCAGCCTTCCTGCCCCCCTGCTCCGGCCAAGGCCGGGGTCCCTGGACGCTGCCGCCCCCTCCCTGGCCGAGGCTCCGCCCGGACCTTCAGGTGCTGCAGCTGCCGCCGGTCGTCCTCCAGCTGCCGGCGCCTGTTCTCGATCTCCGCCTGCCTCCGCCGCTTCTCCTGCCAGACGGACCACGCGGTCAGGGAGGGCGTGGGGCGCGGAGACCCCACAAACGCCCAGTCTTTGCCCACACGGATCCTGCTTTTTCTGTAAATGGCATCCCACTGGCCCCCCACCTATGCCCCAGACTGTGCCATCTACCTGCCCCCCTCCTGTCCCCCTCCACCTCCCCGCAGCTTGTCCCCCCACCTTCCCCCCCACCCCACATGCCAGCACAGTCTCTCCCCTGCAGGTGGGCTGCCCAGGGGCTCTGAGAGGGCTCTCGGCCTAAGAGTCCACATTCTGAGGACTAAGGGGATCTCCACATTTTCATTTTGTGGGGAAGTACCAGCAGGCACTCAAGTTTCCCACTCCACACTGGGGTTCTGCGTCCTGGAGCCCCAGGCTGGGTGTGGGGAGCCCCTGAGACCCCAGGTCCCCCCAGCCTGCCCCCACTGGCCACACCATCCTCGGGACCAGGAAAAACTCACTGCAATGGCCTGGAGCCGCTCCTGCTGGGACGTGGTCTCTGCCACCAGGACCCTGGGGGGACAGAAAAGGTCAAGTGAGGTAGGGGGTCCACCCCAACCCTGCTTTTGGCAGATCCAGTTCCAATCCCCACCCTGTGTCTTCCTGCTGGGTGAGCCGGAGTTTCCCATCCGCGGCATAGGGCCATTACCCACCCCCCTCAGAGGCGCCAGCCTCCTCTCCCTGCAGCCTTTTTTTTTTTTTTTTTAAGTCTTTATTGAATTTGTTACAATATTGCTTCTGTTTTACGTTTTGGTTTTTTGGCCAGGAGGTAAGTGGGATCTTAGTTCCCCAACCAGGGATGGAACCCTCACCCCCTGCATCGTGTTGACTTAAAAATATATATATGCACAATGTGAGAGTTGCGAGTTTTGGTTTTTTTTTTTTTCTTCCCGGACCGGGGCACGAACCTGTGTTCCCTGCATCGGCAGGCGGACTCTCAACCACTGCGCCACCAGGGAAGCCCATGAATTAAATTTTATTGGGGGCAAAATGAGGACTGCAGCCCGGGAGACAGAGCTTCAGATAACTCTGAGAAACGGCTCCGAGGAGGCGAGGGGGGAAGCCAGGACATCTAGTTTTGCAACAAGGGCAGGTAGTCGGGAACGTCAAAAGATTATAGTTAATTACAAAAAACCAGGACTTCCCTGGTGACACAGTGGTTAAGAACCCACCTGCCAATGCAAGGGTCACGGGTTCAAGCCCTGGTCCAGGAAGATCCCACCTGCTGCGGAGCAACTCAGCCTGTGCACCGCAACTACTGAGCCCGCGCACCTAGAGCCCGTGCTCCGCAACAAGAGAAGCCACCGCAATGAGAAGCCCGCGCACCGCGATGAAGAGTAGCTGCTCCCGCAACTAGAGAAAGCCTGAGCGCAGCAACGAAGACCCAACGCAGCCAAAGATAAATTTTAAAAAAACCTACGTGTCATAAAATAACCTTTAAAAAAATAAGATAAAGAAAATCAGATATCTCAAGTTAAGGAGTTTAGCGCTTCTCCGTGTATGGGAAGATGCAACAGTCTGGGCTCACTGAAACCATTCCTTTGATGTGCACCTCAGCTCTCTGGGGCCAGTATCCTGCCACATCCTGAGTTTCCTCAGGGCTCACCGCAGGGAGCGGCTGCAGTCTGAGGCTGCTAGATGGCAGGTATTCTTTTTAGCCCTGAGTTTCCTGAGGGCTCACCGGCTCACGCTGGAGGGCTGCAATCGTTGATGACTGTGACATCCTTTGTTTATTGATATGGGAGGAAATATTCCATTTATACATATTCCATTCCATTTATAAATATTCCACTTATCAATTGGAAGAGGAAGTCCCAACCACCGGACCACCAGGGAAGTCCCCTCCAAGCAGCCTTATTCCCGCATTAATTCCTCCCAACAAACCCTCCTGCCACCCCTCGGGGCAGGGCCAAGGGACATGAGGAGTGAGGCCCAGTCTAGAGACCTAGGAAGGGCATTGAAGCTGGGCTTCTGAGGATTCATAGGAGTTCCCTGGGAATCAAAGCCTGGAGAAGAGTGTCTCAGGAAGAGCAGTATCACCTTTCCGCTCAGACGGAGAGCCTGACCGAGACCGCCCCCTCCTCAGCCTCAGCATTCTCCAGCCCTGGGAGGGACACTTGGGGGAGGAAGGACCCTGAAGCCCCACCCCACAACCTTTGGCCGGCAAAGTCCTCGATGCTGTCCTGGGATTTCTGGCGCTTCTCACACTCGCCTCACCTGGAGTCTCCCAGGACTCCAAAAGGCCCAGAGACAGCTGTGAGCCTCCCAAAAACACACAGCAAAAAAGAAGCAAAGCTGAAATTCAACCCCAGGCTCCCTTCTCATCCCATCCACGTTTTGTTCGTTTGATTTTTTTGCTGCGCCGCACAGCTCGCGGGACCTTAGCTCCCTGACCATGAATTGAACCTGGATCCTGGCAGTGAAAGTGCTGAGTCCTAACCACCGGACCACCGGGGAATTGCCCCATCCATGTGCAGTTTTAGCCTTAAACTGGTATGCAGTAGGAGCTGGATAAATGTCAGGTGCCCTTAAAGGGACAGGACCTCACGCTGTTGAGGCTCTGGGGCCTTCTGGGGGGGGCACGGGGCCAGCAGGAGGCCCAGGACCTGGAGGATGAGTCATCCCTGCTCTCCTGCATCCCCCCTCCCCACCTGGTGGGGGAAGAGGAGCTTTCAGAACCTGACACTTCCCTTCCCAGTCTCCGGTCTGGAAGCTGCACACAGTAGGTGCAGTGAAATGACTGGACCCCTGAAGCCCAGAACATCCTCTCCAACGGGGCTCAGAATCACCTCACGCGTCCGGGGCCGCTGTGACAATGCAAAAGGGGGGTGGGGGGCGGAGGGTCTCGAGCCCAAGCGAGGGGCTTTGGGACCGTCCGCCTCAAATCCCCAGTGACCACAGGGCCACTCTTGGAGGCCCCGTCTCATGGGCGAGGGCCTGGCGGGCACGAAGGGGTTCTGAGCAGTGGGAGCCGCAACCCCCCACCTGTCCCCCCACTTGCCCCGAGCCCCTTATCTTCACGGGCACGGCAGGCACTGAAATTACAGACCGTGTTTGGGCCCCACCCACTCCTTGGCCTGGTATCAGGGCCACCCCGAGGCCTCCACAGACCCTGTGCGTCTGGCCTCGGTTTCTCCATCAGCACACCCCAGCTCCGGACGCTCCTGTATGTCTCCCGCCCGCTGTGGCTCGGAAGGGAAACAGGCCCCAAGTCGCAGAGCGCTAGGGGTCTACCCCGACCCAAGCCCCCGCCCCCGCCCTCCCCCCCCACCCCCCGCCGGGCGGCTGCCAGGTGGACATCCATCCCGGGCTGCAGTGCCCCAGCCGCCCGCCCCACTAGGGTTCGGTGGTTTCCTGGCCTTGCTGAGACCGGTGAAGTCATCAGGCTCCCACGCCCCAGCCAGGTGACCCCACCCAGCTCCTCCCTCCCGAAGAGGCACCTCCTCCCCTCCCAGGGGCCCAGCAGCACCAGCTGCACCCTCTGCAGTTTCCCCCGTCCTTCCTCAGGGAGGCTGGGTTCAGCTGGGTGGAGTTCAAGAAAGGCTTGATCCAGCTATCTGACTCAGTTGCCCTTCCTGAAGGGCCAGGCCAGCTGGATTTCTGGGTCTGCCCCTTCACCCTGTGTGATGCCGGCAGGGTGCCACCCCCTGAGCTCCCCACATAGGCCTGTTTCCTCAATTCTTGCAGACGCCACACTTCCCACCCCAGCCCAGGCCTCCACCATCACCTGCCACCTCCCTGCCCCCCTGACAGCCCACAGCCAGAGGCAGCTTCTCCAAACGAGAATCCAAACCGGTCGCTCTCCTGCTCTCAAGCCCCCCAGGCTCCCACCACCCTTTGCAAAACACCACAAGGCCCAGCCCGCACCCACTTCCCTGCCCTGGCGCCCTCCACTCTCCCTCCCGCTCCCTCTGTTCCAGCCACCAGGACCTGCTGGCTGTGCCTGCCCTGCACCAAGTTCATCCCTACCTCAGGGCCTTTGCACTTGACGTTCCCTCTGCCTGCTATACGCTTCCCATAGCTGGAAACTGAGGCCCACAGAGGGCGAGTCACTTGCCCAAAGTCACACAGCTAGGAAGTGAGAGCTGGGATTCAAACTACAACTGTCCAGCTCCAGGCCACACCACAGGGCTTCCCCGTTCCTAGCCCCAGCGCGGCCTCCAGGGACCCACTCAAGCAGGAGGCAGAGTTGGGGGAGGGGGCATAGCAGCTGAGACCCTAGTGCAAATAGGGCCATGGCGGGCAGAGTTACCAAGCCGCCTAATGCCGGGTCCCCACCCTGACAGGCAGGTGGCCATTCGGGCCAGACACAGGGACACAGGGATGGCTGTGAGGTCAGCTTTCCAGGTTGGAGACAAGGCGGGCAGTGTCCTCGCTAGGGCGGCCAGTCCCTGCCGGGCCAAGCGAGGGCAGGGGAAGGTCAGGCGGACACACGAAGGAGAGGCGCCGGACCAGGCAGAGAATTTCTATCCCTCCCCATCCGCCTGGCTGTCTCAGCCCAGACAGCCCGAGGGGCGCAGGCTGTGAGCCCCACTCAGGTGCCCTTCCCCAGGCCTGGGGGCGCCAGAGCCGCCCCGGGCGCGGCCGCCGCCTCTGGTGATGGATGGCTGGGCCCACGGGAGGCGGTCGCCCTGGCAACCGCGCCATCCCCATGGCAACGCCGAGGCCTGCAGGCGCGCGGGGGTGGGGCCGGCGCCAAGCATCTCCAGTCCCCAGCCCTGCGCTGGGGGCCTGAGGGGCTTCCGGCCTCGGGCGTCAGAGGCTGCCTAAACAGGGTGGGACTTGGATGGATAACAGGGTCTCCCCGACCCCTGCTGCAGCGCGGAGGGCTCCCCGTTCTGGTTTTAGGTGCGTCTGCCCAGGGAGGGGCTTCTACTCGGGAAGGGTCTGAACCCGCCCTCGGTGTGAGGCAGCCAAGGTCAAGCGAAGATAATGTTCAGCATCATAAATCCGAAAAACAAAACAAAATAGGACGATGGAACCCTAATAAAACAGCAATACAATAGGAACACCTTCCCCAGCGCTAACCATCTTCCGCGGGCGGGTCTCAGCCCCACTTTACAGAAGGGAAAACTGAGTCTGGGGAGGAGCGGGGTCTGTACACATTTGCTAAGCGTCCAATCTCCTGAAGATCCTGTGAGGCACGTGGGATAATTATGGCTGTTTTATCAATGAATGGACTAAAGCATCTAAATGGTGAAGTGGGGACCTGGACCCAGGCAGGGTCGGGCACACGGAGCGCAGGGTCTCCCTGAGGTCTGGCGCGGGTAGGGGTGGTCAGTGGGATGGTTGAGATGCTCACTTGGGCTCAGTGAGGGAAGCAGAGGCCAGATTACAAAAGATTTTACAAGCTGGGCGCAGAAGCTGAATTTTGGCTAAAACGCATGGGGAGGGTTTAGCGCAGCATGGCGGCTGCCTCCGCTGGCTGTGTGACCCGGGGCAAGCCACGAGCGTCTCTGAGCCTGCACCGGCTCCTCTGGGCAATGGGCCGCAGCTCGCAGCTGCTGGTGGAGGGACATGCCCTCCGTCAGGACGCCCACCATCAGCACGCGCAGGTGTCTGGTCCTTGCGCGATTATTTTTATGGCGCATGGAGAAAATTCTGGGCTCGAGCAGCCTTGTGGGCGGCTCAGGACTCGGCGAGGGCGTCGGCTGGGAGCGCGTGAGATAATCCTGCTCCAGGAGATGAGCTAATGAGACCCAAACCCAGCGAGCCAGGCAGAGGCCTCAGCGTTTCGGGCGTTTATTTTTTAAAGGCCCAGAGAGGTTACACAACCGGCTCAAGGTCACCCAGCGGGCAGGAGGGACCGGGGTGGGGGGGGGGGTGGGGGGGTGGGGGGGGGAGGTGGGAGGCCGGTGTGTGTGTGGGTGACACTTGTCTTTCCAGAGCCCACTCCTGGGCAGCTCCAGCAGGAATGAGGGGGTCCCAGCCCAGACAGGCGAGGAGCCCAGCGCTGGAACATTCCTGTGCTGATTGAAAGGAAACAGCTGACAACGACCTTGGCCACAGGTGGGGGGGGTGGGGGAGAGGCAGAGTCACGCGGTGCCGGGTGTAGGGGGTGAGAGGGAGCCCAGCGGCCCCTTCCCCCATTGGGTGGGGGATGGAGTGGGGGGAGGCTGGTTCCCAGCCCCAGACTGGGTTCCTCCTAAGCGCCAGCACCTTCCTCGCTCCAGACCCTCCCGCAGTCCTGTCACCCTGAGTGAACCTCAGCCTCTCAGCATGCAGTTCAAGCCCCTGTGTTTGTCCCTCACCCTTCCCCAGTTCCCTGCCTTCCCCTTTCTCTCCTCCACCTCCAATCTCAGCTCAAACACAGCTGCCTCTTTCAGGAAGCCTTCCTAGGTCTCTCCCCTCATCAGGAAGGAATCCCCCTTCTCGAAGCCCCTCAGCACTCAGCACGAGTGGGCCCCCGGGAACACGGCTGTCATTGGTGAGGTGAACAGCCCATGAGGCATGGCTTTCTAGAAGCTTCAAGGCAGAGAGACATCTCCACCCCCATGGTGGGGACCAAGGTTGGAGCAGGTCCCAGACCCAGGGGAGCAAATCTGTTGCCTATTAACCTGGGATGGGGAGGGGTGAGCTGGACCCTACCCTGGGCCCTCACAACAGGATGGGGCAGCAGGGAATGAATGCGGGCCCTTCTCCGGCTTCAGGCAAATCCAGCAGCAGAGACCAGCCCCAAAGTCCCAAGGTCCCTCCCACCCCTCACTTGGCTGCTCCCACCACCTCAAACATTCCAGGCACGATCCCACCTCAGGGCCTTTGCACTGACCGTGTCCCCGGGCCTGGGGCACTTCTCTGCCAGGTCTCCAAGGGGCTCACTGACTCCCTCGGACCTGTCTTCAGATGTCACCTCCTCACTCAGGCCTCCTCTGACCCTAATTAACCCCAGCACCTCCCAACACCGCCCCCTAGCCCTCACCATCAGGAAACACCTAATAATTTAACTTATTTTGTTGATTTCTCCACAATGACAGTGACTGTCTCTTTTTGTCCCTGCCGTGTCCCCAACAGTTGGTACACAGCAAGTACTCAATAAATGTCCACTGGGCCAGCACATCAATTAGGGTCCTTCCATTTCCAGTGGAGGAACCCACCTAAGGGTTCCCCACCCTTGTCACATTCCTGCCACCCCCAGGGACCATCTGTACTGTGATCACTTCCTTTTTTTAAAGAAACTCACTGTCACATCTTACATTTATCTAAAACAGGACCTGGGCGCCTCACATCCAAGAAAGGACAGAGGACATGCCCCAACCACCTCGGACGTGACTTACAAATTAATATATAAAGCGATCCAAATGCCCATCAACGGATGATGGATAAACACAATGTGGTCCCTCCAAACATGGGAGCACCACTCAGCCCTGAAAACGGGCAAAGCCCTGACACTCGCTACAACGTGATGGACCCTGAGAACACGATGCTCAGTGAGAGAAGCCAGACACAGAAGGACACACAGGGTGTGATTCCATTGATGGGAAACGTCCAGAACAGGCCAGTCCACAGACACAGAGTGGATTCGTGGTTGTCAGGGGCTGGGGAGGGGGTGGGGAGTGACTGCTGACGGGGACGGGGTTTTCTGGGGCTGATGGAACGTTCTGGAATTAGCAGTGATGGCTGTACAACTCTGAATGTGCTGAAAAACACTGAATTGTACACTTTAAATAGGTGAATTGTGTGGTGTGTGAATGATATCTCAAAAAAGCTGGTAAGAATAAAGATATACATAGATACAGCAGAAATGCTGGCCCTCTCACCAAGGGCCTTGCTGGGGCCAGAGCTGGGGTCCTGCCCACCCCACGGGGCATTGTAAGGCCCTGCCAGCCATGCCCCGAGGCTCTCCAGGGTCAGAAGGATCTGAAGACAAACTGACCTGGTCATCACCTGCCCGCTCCCTGACAAGTGTTACCAGAAGCCTCCCGCCAAGCCAGCTGCCCTCCCCCCACCGCCCAGGCTGGGCTCCCAGGCCTGCCCTCACTCTGGTCCTCGTGTGTCTTGCCCACCACGGGGCTTGGCTTGGGCTTCGCCTCCCAGTACCTGTCCCAGTCCAGACTGGTCCAGTGATGGGCTCTGACTTGCCCTGAGTTTCTGCTTGAAACCTGTCTGGCAGGAGACAGACGCCACAGCCCAGTTCTCCACTCCTCAGGCACCATGACCTCCACCCAGCCATCTCGTGCCGCATGGAGACCCCTCTGAAGCATGGCCAGGGTGCACTCTAGCCTCCCAGCACATGCAGGGGCTGGGCCATCTTGCCCTGACCAGGACACCGTCCCTGTGGGCAGCTCTGACCACCACAAAGTTCTGAAGTCAGCGGACGCCGACCCAGACATCAGGTCCTGCCGCCCCTCCCCCGGCTCTCGCTTTTCTCCCCAAGTTGCTCACACTGTCCCTGTCCAGGCTGAGGTCTGACTTGCTTCTCCCTGCTCTGGACCCTCTGCTGCCAGAACCTCTTTCTGGTGCCTGGGTAAGAACCTCACTCCTCCCCTGCTCAGATACCATCCATGGCTCCCTGGGGCTCCCCAGCTGGGCACTGTAGGCCCAGAAGGACCTGGCCCCAAGAGCACAAACCAAAGAACACTGCCTTCTCCCAACACATTTCCCACCTCTGGTCCTTTGCACAGACCAGTCTCTCCACCAGGAACACCCTTCTGCCTGCCTGGGTAAGCCCTTAAATATATTTCTCAGAAAAGGTCCATGACAGAATGGACAGGAAACCTTCCCCACACCTCAGAGAAGACCCTCCATGGGCTCCTCCAGACCCAGACCCCTCTGATCCTGCACAGGACTAGGGTGATCAGCAGGGTCTGTTTCTTTTCTTTTCTTTTTTTTTTTTTTTTTGCAGTACGCGGGCCTCTCACCGCTGCGGCCTCTCCCGTTGCGGAGCCCAGGCTCCGGACGCGCAGGCTCAGCGGCCGTGGCTCACGGGCCCAGCCGCTCCGCGGCACGGGGGATCTTCCCGGACCGGGGCACGAACCTGTGTCCCCTGCATCGGCAGGCGGACTCTCAACCACTGCGCCACCAGGGAAGCCCAGGGAGTGTTTCTTAAAGGAACAGAGGAGGAAATTCCCTTGTGGGACAGTGGTTAGGACTCGGCCCTTTCACTGCTGGGCCCCAGGTTTGATCCCTGGTCGAGGAACTAAGATCCTGCAAGCTGTACGTTGTGGCCAAAACCAACCAACCAAACAAACAAACAAACAAAAACCCAAAACAGATGACAGGCTTCCTGGGTAGAGACAGGATGGAGGGAATAGGGTCCCAGACTTGGAAAAAGGTGACGTGATACTCTTTAAGAAAATCAACCCATTTTCCTGCATCAAAGCCCGAAGCCCTTGAAGATGGGCCCTCCCCATGGGGCTGGGACAGAGCTGTGAGTGGTCCTTACAGGGCCCGATCCCTACAGCACCCACCCTCCCCTAGCTGCACCCCACCCAGGAGGGGCCTGGGTGGGCTCGTGTCTCCATTCACCAGATGAGAAAAGTGAGGCCCAGAGAAGGGGGGTGGTATGACCGAGGCCCATGGGGGGTGAGAAACCCCCTCTCCATGCCCCACTCCAAAGTCAGCAGTCACAGAAGGGGTCCCTGGGGTGGATGCAAGGGCAGATGGCCCCTGGAGCCCAGACCACAACAAAGGCCACCTTCTGTGTAGCCCAGCCAGCCAACCAGGCTGAAAAGCCGATGTCAGGATACCTGGGAGCCCCACAGCCCACAGCCCCCGGATACAGGAATGTGCAAAGACCCCCTCCCCAGCCTTCCCTGGCACCTAAGAGGATGGCCCAGGAGCAAATGCCAACATCACCCCTTTCTGGCTGTGTGGCCTCAGGCATGTCGCGTCACCGCTCTGTGCCTCAGTTTCCCCACCTCACAGGGCTGCTATAAGGACCAAGTACGTCCCCGTGGACAAAGCGCTCAGAACAGGGCCTGGTATACAGCAAGCGCTCAATGACTGTTAAGTAAAGAAATCACACCTGCACGTCTCAGACCACCTTCCCGCATTCCTGCCACCACCTCTAGTATCAGCTGCCTGTCCCTTCCCTTCAAATCCACTCACTGTTTAAATCCAACCCCTTTGTTTTCAAAGGAAATAAAGTTACATCGTTACCCAGACTGAGAAAACCAGAAGCCACTGCCACACACATCAGAGTAAAAACATAAAAAAAAAAAAAATACATACACGATGAAAAGAAAAACTTGTGATTAAGTTCAATTATCACTGGGTACTGCTGCCTTTTAACTGGTTCTGCTTCTCATTAAAGGGAGATTCGCAAGTGTGAAAGCAGCGTTAAGAACCCACTTAGCACCCAATGGAGACGTTCTCCTTGAAACTGTCCAGGCCTCAGGGCGGTCAGGGCTCTGGGAAGGTCCCGACGCAACTCTGCTCTCCTGCTCTGCTCTCCTGCTGCGTCCCGGGGTCTGAGCCTTCCCCTCACCCGGGAGAGGGGTTTGGACACCTGAGGTGGCTGCTCCCAGCTAAAATATCTTTATTTACCAGCCGGGGCCTGAGGGTCCCAGAGGAGAAGCACCTCACCCTCACGTGGGCCACACAGCAAATCCTCCCCATAGCACATGCACCCAGCTCCGGATCCCCCACCCAGGCCCCACCCTTGTCCCACCTTCAGAGCACCACCCAGCGCCCACGCGGCCTGCCTCGTAAGAATCCTTTCATTCTTAAGTTAATGAAAATTCGTTTAGGGCTTCCCTGGTGGCGCAGTGGTTGAGAGTCCGCCTGCCGATGCAGGGGATACGGGTTCGTGCCCCAGGTCTGGGAAGATCCCACATGCCGCGGAGCGCCTAGGCCCGTGAGCCATGGTCGCTGAGCCTGGGCGTCCAGAGCCTGTGCTCCGCAATGGGAGAGGCCACAACAGTGAGAGGCCCACGTACCGCAAAAAAAAAAAAAAAAAAAAAAAAAATTCGTTTAATCCTTAAATTAACGAAAAATTGTCAGAGTCGTAAACGTCTCTTTAAAAGAAACTTTCCAGCACCACCATAAGCCGCCACCATCTCCCGCGATGGCAAAATCCATGGAAACGGAAGGAGGTGGACGATTGCGTCCTAGCGGCTGCTGCCTCCGCGCCTGGAGCCTGCTCTGCCCTCGTGGAGAAGGACGGAGAGCCTGGGCAGGTGTTCATGTAGGGCGGCACCAGATGGAGCCTCTCCCCACCCATCGTCACCCCTGAGTGCTGGGGATCTCGCACGGCTATTTAGGCGGTTAACGCCAAGTCCTGTCCCACGCCTGCACCCAGAAAAGCCAGCGACCTGCCTAACGGTGGACCCACAGCACCATATCTGACCCATGATCAAGAAGGCCTGGGGGCAGGGCAGCAAGCACCCGGGGGCCCTCCGTGTGCTGTGTGACCATGGGCCAGCAGCTGCCCCTCTCTGGGCCTCCATAACCTCATCGAGAATGAGAGGGGGGCTGGAAAGGAAACAATGGGGTCCATCCGGAATATCTCACTCCTCTGCTCTGAGTGGGCGTTTCCTCCCTCTTCACCCCTCCTCCCCCAGGCAGCCCCCTCCCCGGGGCCACACCCTGCCTAGGGCCTGCTGTGGGCAGGCCCACAGGCTCCCCTTGGGCCCCAAGAGCAGATAAACAAGTGAGGGGAACGCAGCAGACTGGTCTGGGCCCCGGCTCCCCTGAGCCCCTGGCTGGGCTCCCGGGGCCGGGCTGGGCCTTTGTCTGGGTTTTCAAAAGCAGAGGACATAGGGTGTCGCCTTCCTGGGAGGGGGGCAGGCAGGAGGCAGCGGCTCCCACCCAGCTGAGGGTGTGGCGGGTCACGGGTGAATCCCTGGAGGAAAGTTGCAGGCTCAGAAAACACACCCAGTGGGAAGGGCAGAGGAGCCGGGCCGGGTGGGCTGGCTGGACCTCCATGTCCGGCCCCAGGCAGGGTGGGGACCCGGCCCACAGTGGGGCAGCTGCTGGCCCTGGGACAGGGTAGGTGGGCTGCGGGACACCAGACACCCCCTTCCCAGCCCCCTGCCCACGTAAACGCACCCCACAACCTCCCTGCATCCACCTGTGGGAGTGGGGGTGTGGGGGGATGCCCTGACGCCAGGAAGAGAGGACCTGCGTGGGAAGCGACCAGGCACACTCACTGGGCACCTCCTGGTGCAGGACCGGCTGCCCGGCAGCTCCTCACCCAAGCCCCCAGACCCAGGCTGCCCACCGCATTCGCACGGGGGCCAGCGGGCTCTTGGCTACATCATTTGGGGCCCCACCTCGGGGGACACTTTCCCCAGGAAGACATGAGACCCAAGCTCCCCTGCTGGAAAGCACCTGGTCCTCTGGTCTCACACACATCCCAGACCCGGAAGCCTGGAGAAAAGCCCCCTACAAGCCGGGACTTCGGGCGGGTGGATCCCCGCCTTAGCAGGGGCTCCGGACAGCACTTGAGGCCCTTGGGGAGGGCAGCCAGGCGAGGGAGGACCGGCCGGTGCGCATCCAGGGTGCAGGGCACGGCGAGCTCAGGCTGGGGGTGGGGGAGTGAGCTCACGGCCGGCCGGGGCAGTGGGGAGGGTCGCCCCATCGCCCCAAGTGGACGAGGGCCTGCCCCGGGGGCGCGGGCCGAGCGCGGGCGGAGACACAGCGCATCCCCTCCCCACCCGCGCGCGCGTCCCGGGCCGCCCCCAGCCGCTGCCGCCCGAGTCCCCAGGAACCCGTGGGCCGCCGGGGCCGAATCGTGGGGAGGCCTGGGTCGGGCACGACCCAGCCCGAGTCCCTCCCGGGCTGAGCGGGGATCCCGGAAGCCCCGTGTCACCTCCCTGCCCGCGCGGTGGCGGCGGGAGTGGGGGCCTCAGCCTCCCCGGCGCCCCCGGCCCGAGCGCGTTACTCACTCCATCTCCCCGCCGAGGTCCGTGGGTCCGCGAGGCCGGGCGGCGGGGGCGCGCGGGGAGTACCGGCGGGCCGGCGGGCTAAGGCCTGGCGGCCTGGGCAGAACGGCGCGGGGGCGGCTGCACCGGCGCGGGCATCGCCCCGCGCGCGGCTGTTTATTGTCCGCGCGGCGGCGGGCGCGGGGGGTGGGCTGGGCGCGCGCGCCGCCGCCGCCGCGTTTCGCTCGCGCCCCCTCCCGCCGGCTCCCGCCTCCCGCCGCCGCCCGCCTGCGCCTCCTGCCGGCCGCCGCCGCCGCCGCCGCCGCGCCCCGGTCGCCAGGCGTCTGCCCGCCCGGCCCGCCGGAACCTCCGGCCGCTCCGACCCATTCATTCCATCTCGGCGCGGGGCTGATTCTCCGGCCGAGCCAGTCCGGAGTCGGCCTGGGACGCAGCCTGGCCGCCATCCAGCCCACCCCTGCCCGGCTCCTGGTCCGGAGGGTGAGCGAATGGGGACAAATAGCCCGGGGGAAGTCCAGGAGGCCGCTCCGAGGACCACGGCCCTACTGCGGGCGGAAGGACCCGCAGACTGCCTGCGGGAGTAACTGGGGAAGAGCATCAGGGTAGCGGGCACTGCAAGCGCAAAAGGCCGGCGGTGGGACCGAGCCAGGCCCGTTTGAGGAGAAATAATCATAATAGAGCAATTGCTGGTCTTCTGAGCAGTGGCTGGGCTCTGGGGACGGCCCTACAGTTGGATGAGGGTTAAGGAATTGAATCTGCTCCCACGGGGCAAACAGGCCTGCGTGCTCAGAGTGAGAGGGGTCCGTAGAGGGGGCAGGGAGAACTTAGACTTTGTCTTGAGGGCACTGGGGAGCCACAGCAGAGTTTAGAGCAGGAGAGGGGTCACCCCGGCTTATGTTTGTGAAGGCCGCTCGAGCTGCCAGGTGGGGAGTGGATGAAAAGGGGCTAAGGGGGCGGGGGGGGGGGCTTGGGGGCCAGAAAAGGCTGAACTGGGGCCGCCAGGGACATGGCAGAGGCTGGACCAGCGTGAGAACCAGGTGGATTCTGCATGGATCTTGAAGGGGGAGGCTGCAGGATTGCTACGGGATGGGATGAGGGATGACAGGCATCAGGGTTCCCCTCTCCAGCCTGAGCTCCTAGAAGGACATGCGGACATGAACGGGGCCTGGGAGATGACAAAGGGGCCTTGGTCGGGCAGCTGGATGCCCAGGTTGGAGTTTGGGGTCAGGCCCAGCCTGAGCTAGACGGGGGGCTCCCCAGGGTGGGGAGCAGGTTCAGGCAGCAGAAAGAGCCGACTCGCTCCCCTGCCATCCCCTCGATTCCCTGTAGTCCATCTTGGATCCTTCATCTGTGCAGACCCCACAGAGCAGGAGGGAGGCAGGAGCTGTCCCCACCAACGTGTTCTTAGAAGGACACTAGCCACCGGGCCCCGAACACACTTATTCCATGGGGTGGGGGAGGGGGGGTGCAGAGAGGGAGGTTCTTCCAAAGCCCTTAGGGTTTCTGTAAAACTGTTCTGCTCAGCTGGTGCTCAGTAAATGGGTGTGTAAAGGGAAAGAGGCTTGGATGAGCTCTGGAGAAAAATGGGGCACGATGCACCCCAGACGGGGGAGGGCATGGCTGCCTTTCCTCTCACAGGCCTTTGCACCCTCCTTTTACAATGAACATGTACCCATTTAGCAGGAAAACAATGAGATAAATTAGCAAACAGAACAAAGAAAAAGAGTCAGAAACATCAGGGGGCCTGGGTTCCAGTTCCAGCTCAGCTCTGTAGGTGCTGTGTGATGCTGGGTCTGTTTCTTAACCTCTCTGAGCCTCACTTCCCTACCTCTTAGGGCTGCTGGAAGGGTTGATGGAGCAAACATACACGAAGGACTTGAAACAGGGCCCAGCATACACTCGCTCAGGGGTTGGCAAACGTCTTCTGTAAAGGGCCAGGTGGTAAACATTTTCAACATCGCGGGCCGGCCGCTCTCTGTGGCAAGGGCTCAGCTCTGCCATTGCGGTGCAAAAGTGGCCGGAGGCAGTACATGGCCACATCGTGTGGCCATGTGCCAATAAAACTTTAGTTATAGGGACTTCCCTGGTTGGCGCAGTGGTTAAGAATCCGCCTGCCAATGTAGGAGACACTGGTTCAATCCCTGGTGTAGGAAGATCCCACATGCCGCGGACCAACTAAGCCCGTGCGCCGGAACTCCTGAGCCTGCGCTCTAGAGCCCACGAGCTGCAACTACTGAGCCCGCGTGCTGCAACCACGGAAGCCCGCGTGCCTAGAGCTCGTGCTCTGCAACAAGAGAAGCCACCGCAATGAGGAGCCCGCGTACCGCAACGAGGACTAGCCCCTGCTCGCTGCAACTAGAGAAAAGCCCGCGCGCAGCAACCAAGACCCAACGCAGTGAAAAATAAATATAAAAGAAATAAATAAAATTTATTTAAAAAAAAAAACAAAAAAAACTTTATTTACAGCAGGTCCGGCTGCTCCCAGACATCCTCTGGGCACTTGGACTCCAGGGGGGTCTGACACTGGGCTCTGTGTGGGCCCCAAGAGCCCACTCCTCCCCTGTCCCTGAGTCGCAAACCCCCTCACCTCTCCCAGCCCTGACTCTAGCTCAGGCCTTGTGTCCCCCACTCCAGCTCAACCACAGCCTCCCCGTCTCCCCACCTCCTCTCTCCTCTCCACTCTCACCAGAGGATCTGCCCCCACCTGCCCTGCTCAAGCACCTTCTATGGCTCCCCAGTGCCCTGCAGTCTGGCTCTCGAGGCCCAGGTGAACACTGAAAGCACCCTTCCTTCCCCTGCCCCTGCCGCCCACCCCGCTGGGCTGTCCAGACACCTTCTCCGCACCCACCCTGGGCTCCTCCTGGATTCCCCTCCTCACTCTACCAGGGTTACTGGGTTTCCTTCTTGCCCTAAAATCCTACCCCCTCCGTATGCTTCTTGCCGACTCCGGTCACTCCTTCCCCACTTAATTCTGCTGCAGACGATGTCAATTCACTGTCTCTCCACCAGGGCAGGGGTCTGTGTCTTCCTGCTGCTGTGTCCCCTGCCCCCCCTTGCACTCATGCAGTGCCCGCACACTGCACTCATGCAGTGCCCGCACACTGCACTCATGCAGTGCCCGCACACAGCCCGCACACAGCAGGCACTCAATAAACACTCATGGAATGAAGGGCTGCATACCTCTCTCCATCTCCTTTGACATTCCCCGCAGAAAGAGTGGCGCTGGTGTCCAGTTTGCAGACGAGGGGCGCCCAGGTCACCCAGCCCCCTGCTGAGATCTCGCCACACCCTCAGAGATGCTCTGGGGTCACCTGTTTCCCAGAGGAGGAGACCGAGGCCCAGACAACAGTGGCCAAGCCGCATCCCCACACCCATCCTCCCCCTGTGGAAATCCTGGAGGCTGCAAGGGCAGACGAGGTGGACAGCAGTGGTGACGCTCTGCCCGCCACCTCAGTTCACCCATCCGTGGAATGGGCTTGCTCAGGGCCCCCACATGCCAGCCACTCACACCTACTTGTCGCTTCCTCCGTTCTCTGCCAGGCCTTTGGATGCGGGTCCAGGAGAAAGTCTGTGAAGGGCACTGGTGTCTGTCACCACACCACACTGGTCAGGGCTGGCATCCAGAGGAAACCTGGCTGGGATGCAGGATGCAGGATTGGGCTGTTTATTCTGTTTTTTTAGAGATTTATTTGCTTCCTTTGTTTTTTTTTTTTTTTGGTTTGTTTTTTTTAATTTTTGGCTGCGTTGGGTCTTCGTGGCTGCACCTGAGCTTTCTCTAGTTGTGGCAAGTGGGGCTACTCTTTGTTGCGGTGCGTGGGTTTCCCATTGCAGTGGCTTCTCTTGTTGCAGAGCACGGGCTCTAGGCACACAGGCTCAGTAGTTGTGGCGCACGGGCTTAGTTGCTCTGCGACATATGGGATCTTCCTGCACCAGAGATCAAACCCGTGTTCCCTGCATTGGCAGGTGGATTCTTTTTTTTTTTTTTTAACATCTTTATTGGAGTATAATTGCTTTACAATGTTGTGTTAGTTTCTGCTGTATAACAAAGTGAATCAGCTATACGTATGGCAGGCGGATTCTTAACGACTATGCCACCAGGGAAGTCCTGGACTGTTTACTTTTAAGGCAGTGCCGTCCACTCAAGAAATAAGAAGCTGGGACTTCCCTGGCGGTCCAGTGGTTAAGACTCTGTGCTTCCATTGCAGGGGGCACGGGTTTGATACCTGGTGGAGGAACTAAGATCACACATGCTGTGCAGCGCAGCCAAAAAATAATAAAAAATAAAAAGGAAGAAAGAAAGAAAGAAGAAGTGATTTCCTTGGAATGTGAGTTAACGAGGTTAAAAAGTAAAGTGTGGGGTGTAAGGGAAAGCGTCACCAGCTGACACCTGCCGGGCCTATGCCCCATTCCAAGGACCAACCCTATTCACAGATGAGGACACTGAGACACACAGGGGCCAAGTGGGGTGGGGTGGGGTCCCTGGGCTCCAACACTGAGGCCGGGGGGTTTCCTGGGAAGATTTTGAGCTTTTCTCAAATTCTCAGGGGCTCCTGACCAAGCCCCATAACCTCTCCTGACTTCTTGAAACTCTGCTGCTGCTTTGGGCTAGGGGAGAGGCTGTGCACTTTCTGAGCACCGACTGCATGCCCCACTCAGGGCTGGGTGATGAGCACCGACTGCATGCATACCCCACTCAGATGCTCAGGAGCTGACTGTGAGCTAATCTCCTCAATATGTAAAGAGCTCTAACAAATCAATAACAAAAGTAAGAGTTCAGTAAAGGGAGCTATTATTATCATCGTCATCAGAAGCAACATTATTATTGTTGAGTTGCTCTGACTTGGAAAGCCACCCAAATCCTCCATGGAAAGACCCTTCAAGGATGACAGTCCCGGAGTTCTGGGTTCAAGACCGTCTGCTGTGCAGCCCCAGACCAGCCAAGCTCCACTCTCTGGGCTTCAGTTTGGGATGTGGAAACACTGAGCTCCACACAGTCCGTTCCTCAGAACTTGGTTACTTGGATCCTTGAAGGACAGTTGCTGGTTTCACAACTGCTTGCCAGACAAGAAGGAAAATACAACGGGCTGTGGGAAGAATCGGCCCTCGGCAGAGGCAACAGGAGCTGGCCTGAGGCTGCAACCCTGGCCCCATTTCCCCCTCGCTGTGCAGCCTTAGTCAAGGTACTTAAACTTTCTGTGCCTCTGTTTCCCCATGGGGACAGAAACAGTACCGACAGCCTTGGTTTGCTCTAGGACTGCATGAGTTCCACACATCTGCAGCTTCGGGTAATACCAACCCCCAGGGGCATGTGGCTGGGGGAAGTGACTGAGGCCTTGGGGCACAGACGAGACAGGACAGCCCCAGGGAGCCAGAGTGGACAGGAGCCACCAAAGTCTCCCGAAGAATCATCTGCTACCGCCTGCATTGACTTCCGAGGGAAATGCGGGGTCCAGCTCTGGCCGAGACCCCGGAAACGACTTTCGCATGGACGTTTCCCACTTTCCTCCATGTTCAGGGCCTGATGGTTTCCCACAGCTGCAGTAATACATCACTGCAAACTTAGTGGCTTAGAATGACCTTCTCTTACCTGATCAGTGGGCCCATCCGGGCTGAGATCTAGGAGTCTTCATGCCAGCACAGCCGGTTCCTTCCGAACCAGCTGGTTCTACCCCCACCCTGCAGCTTTCAAGGCTGTGCCTCAGTTTCCTTGTCTGTGAAATGGGTGTGATAACAACATAGCAAACTAATTAACACAGGGGGCTGAGGTTGGCTAAATACGGCCCCACAGCCTCCGCATCCTGGTCCTGGGACCTGTGGGTATGTCACCTGATGGGGCAGAAGGGACCTTGCAGGTGGGATTGAGTTAAGAGAGATGGGGACGACTCTGGATTCCCAGGGGCCCAGCGTCATCACAGCGTCCTTATAAGAGGGAGGCGGGAGGGTCAGACGCAGAGAGAGACGGGAGATGCTGCGCTGCTGGCTGTGAGGATGCAGGAGGGGCCGCGAGCCAGGGATGCGGCGCCTCTGGAAGCTGGAAAAGGTGGGAACCGATGCTCCCCTGGAGGCTCCGGAAGGACCAGCCCTGCCCACACCTGGATTTAGCCCCATGAGACCCATGTTGGAGTCCTGTCCTGCCTCTATCTCTCTGTCTCCCTCTGTCTCTGTGTCTATCTCTCTGTCTCTGCCTCTCTTCCATGTCTCTGCCACTGGGTCTCTCCCACCTCCAGCTCCACCTCACCTTCTCCATCCATCCCACGCCCTCACACCCTTGTCGCAATGCTGAGTGATGGGCTGGGAGGACCACCCTCCCCCGCCCCGGCACTGATGGAGCCCACCCTGGTCCTCCGGGCTGGGCACTGCGTTCTGGCGAGGTACCCTCTGTGCCTCCGAGGCGTGTGTGGGGTGAGCCTACTGTGAGCAGTGGCCACTGAGCCTCCGTTCCCCTTCCTGTGACACTGGCCCCCTCTCTGCACAGGGCTACCCCTAGCCCCAGTCGCTCTCCTCCATGCTGCGCGGGGTCCCCTGCCTCCCAGATGTCCCTCTGCGTCTCCACTTTAGTGACTGATGGCGGACGGGCACGGGGTTCTCAGCAAAGCCTCCGCAAGGCAGCACAGGGCCTCTGACCTGTGTGTCCCCTGTGTGTGGCCCCTCACCAAGGCCCTGCTGCCCCTTCCCTGCCCTGAAGCCTCCATGGCTCCCCGGTACCCACAGGAGAAGCCCCCGCCTTCAAGGCCCTGAACTGACCTGACAAGCTCGCTGTTCTCTGGCCACCAGAGCCCGTGCTTCAGCCGTGAAGCCAGATCACCTCATCTGTACCCACAACCCCGAGAAACGCCAGCACCGCGAGGGTGGGTGCCTTTGTCACATTGGGCTCCACCTCCAGCACTTACCGGAGGCTGGTAATGCCGTAGGCACTCAATACCTCAATACATGCAACCAAGGCTTTCTGGAGGCTGGGGTTGCAGATGGGGAAACTGAGGTTTGAGGCAGTGACGGGCAGGGCTGGACCCGGACCCCCTTCAGCTGGAGAGCTGGTCCCCAGCCCTGAGGGGCAGCGAGGGCTGTTGTGCTGCCGGCTGCGTACCTGGGAGATGCTGGGTAAACGGGGGCATGGCACGCATTAGGGACCTCTGGGGTCACATGTCTGGGCAGAGCCGGGAGCCCCCCAGAGCCCCCGTGCCCACTCCACTGCCCTGGCTCCTGGCTTCCCGTGCCATTACGATTATCATCAACGACCCCGATGCAGGAGAATCATCAGGCTTTCCGAAGCACGGGCTCAGAACTGGGCTGGTGGGGCCCCTGACCACAGGCCACAGCCCAGTTCCCCATTTCCGGGCCGTTGGGCGGTGGGTGGACCATGGCCTGCAGAGCTCTCCAGGGAGAGGCTGACCTGCAGCAGCCATGAGGCCCGGGGAGGGGAGCTGGGCCTGCCTGCTGCTGACTCTGACCGCCTTGCAGATGCTGCCCATGAGGCCCCCAGGTGAGGACCCCCGAGTAGCCCAACCAAGCCCATCAGAGCCCCGTACAGGGGCCCCACCCAGGAAGCTCCAGGTAGCACCACGTGGTCAGTTACTCAGCCCCCTGCATGGCTGTTCCTCTCGGGTCTCAGCTGGGAGGCGGGCATGAGGCCCAGCTGGGGTCTCGGCCAGGCCCGGACCCAGCTTTTCGTGCACCCGGCCCCTCTCCCGGCAAACTCCACGGCCTTCTCTGGGCATCTCTGTGTCTGTCTATCCCGCCCAGCCTGACCCCTACCCCACACTGCCCCGTCCCTGACTCGCTGCCCACCCTGCCTGCAGGCTCCTGGGCGTCCCGAATCATCGGGGGCCACAAGGTGACCCCCCATTCCCGGCCCTACATGGCGTCCGTGAGTTTCCAGGGCCAGCACTACTGCGGGGGCTTCCTGCTGCGGACCCGATGGGTTGTGTCGGCCGCCCACTGCTTCAGAGACAGGTGAGCCAGGATGAGGGGGTGCCCTGGTGTGGGTGGGGTGAGGGCTCGTGCAGACAGGCCTCTCAGCTGGGGGGCTTATCAGGGGTGGGGGGCGGCAGGAGAAGTAGGGAACGAGCAGCCGCCGTGACCATAAGCCGATGTTATAACCGTTACGCTTGTCCTGAGCATATTGTTATAACGATGACTAACCTTCATATTGAAATTATTGGAGGCAATACTATAATCGAGGTGGGAATTAGAATAAATATAATGAGTATTATATTCATTCTAAGTATAATTTTATAAGTATTAAAATTAATATTGCAGGGGCTTCCCTGGTGGCGCAGTGGTTAAGAATCCGCCTGCCAATGCAGGGAACACGGGTTCAAGCCCTGGTCCGGGAAGATCCCACAGGCCGCGGAGCAACTAAGCCCGGGCACCACAACTACGGAGCCTGCGCTCTAGAACCCACGAGCCACAACTACTGAGCCCGCATGCCTAGAGCCCGTGCTCCGCAACAAGAGAAGCCACCGCAATGAGAAGCCCACGGGCACCCCAACGAAGTGTAGCCCCCTGCTCGCTGAAACTAGAGAAAGCCTGAGCGCAGCAACGAAGACCCAATGCAGCCAAAAATTAATTAATTAATTAATTTTTTTTTTTTTTAAAGTACTGCAGTGGGAATTCCCTGGTGGTCCAGTCGTTAGGACTTCATGGTCTCTCTGCAGGGGGAACGAGTTCAATCCCTGGACGGGGAACTAGGATTCTGCAGGTCACGCGGCGTGGCCAAAAAAAAAACTAAATTCAATTCATATTGCTGCGATCGGAGTTAATACCATAATTGAGGTGGAACGGTAATAAACGTGACGCTTATTATCACTGGCTGGCGTGAGGATGACATGGATTTGCTTGGCCCGTGCCGGGTGGCCCTCACCCCAGCCTCGCTCACAACCACCCTCCCCACCCCGCAGAGACCCCCAAACGGGCCTGGTGGTGCTAGGGGCCCACGACCTGCACACCGCAGAGGCCGCGCAGCAGGTGTTCAGCATCTCGGCTGTCTTCACGCACCCCGACTACCATCCGGCCACCCACACCAGTGACATCTGTCTGCTGCGGGTGAGACGCTGCGTGGGGGACGAGGGCCAGACGCGGGTCCCAGCCCCCCCCCCCCCACGATGGCCTGATTTGTTTAAAATCAGCTGTTGGGATCCTGTGAGCACCCGTGCTCAGAGCAGGGAAGGATGAGGCTCGTTAGAAAGACCCTTTGGGCAGCTGAGGGGTTGAGACTCGAGGCCTGGAGGCTGGGGAAGACCAGAGTCCAGAGGCAGTTGAGGCCTGACGGGCGGTGGCGCGCGGTGGCCTTCCGACAGCCTAATGACGGCTGCCACTGACTTCTCTCCACGAGGCCAAGAAGAAACCCAGAAAGGTAAACAGGCAGGAGCAGTGGTGGGCGGCTGCGGTGGCGGGGGCCTAACCTCAGTGCTCCCCCTGCAGCTGAACAGCTCTGCCATCCTGGGTCCTGCAGTGGGGCTGCTGGGGCTGCCACGGAGGCCACCCAGGGCCGGGGCACGGTGCCAGGTGGCCGGCTGGGGCTCCGTGTCTGACTTCGAGGAGCTGCCGCCTGTGTTGATGGAGGCCGAGGTCCGCGTGCTGGGCCTGGACATCTGCAACAGCTCCTGGAAGGGGCGGCTGAGCCCTGCCATGCTCTGCACCCGCAGTGGGGACCGCCGGCGACGTGGCTTCTGCTCGGTGAGACACTCAGTCTCTGTCCTGCCTGCTTACTGCGTGGGGAAACTGAGGCCCACCGAGAGGGTCAGAGCTGGGCAGAGCCTTGGGAACTAAGTCCCAGCTCACCTTTGACCAGATGGGCCTCACCTAAGGCCCTGGAAGGGCACGGAGTTGCCCAGGGTCACAGGGATGCCATGTATGGCTCTGCAGGTTGCGCACTGCACAAACAGCTACAGATTTGTGTCTTTAAAAGCAGTGTCAAAAAAAAGCAAGGTCCAGATCTCAAGGAAGAAGCTCCTGCTCCTAAGCCCTTGTATGGATTAATGGCAAATTTGGCCCCGGTGCCAAGGAAGAAACTCAGCCCAGGTGTGGGGTGGGGGTGGGGGGCGGTGTCTTTTGTTCCAGCCACGAGAGTGCAGTGGTTCAGATTCTGGAGCCCAACTGCCTGGGTCCAGGTCCAGACTGAGCCACTCCCCAGATGTGTGGTCTTAGAAAAGTCACCTCACTTCTCGGGACCTCACTTTCTCCATCTGTAAAACTGTCACACAAATAGGACCTACTTCTTAGGGTCAGAGCTGATTCCAGGTGACAATTAGGGTGATAGGTGCGGGGAGGTGAAGGGAGAGGAGGAAGCAGGAGTTTTACGGTGAGTGTTCCGGGAGGTCTCTCTGAGGAAAGTACTTTTGAGAGTTGGAGGGGCCTTGAGAAGATCTGAGGGGAGGCATGCCAGGCAGAGAGACCAGTCACAGAGCTGCTGTGTACAGCTGCGCAAGTTGTGCACTGCACAAGGTGCTGCCGACTTGTGTATTTATACAAGCAGTGTCCAGCAGGGGGCAGTAACGGGTCTCAAGAATATGCAAAAGCCTAGAGGTTGGAGCTTGCTTTGCTGCAGGAAGAGCAAGGTAGGCTGGCATGGCTGGAACCAAGCAAGTCGGGGGAGAGGAGGGCAGACAGGTGGGTGGGGGCTGGATCCTCTAGGCCTTAAAGGCTGAGGTGAGGAGCTTAGTCTTTGCTGTAAAAGCTCTAGGGAGCCATGGTAGGATTTTGAGGCAGGGAGGGTCCTTCTCAGATTCACCCGTATGAGCTCCTTTAAGGAAAGTGAGGCCCAGAGAGGGACCCCTGGCCTCACCTTTGCCTCCATCTCCAGGCAGACTCTGGGGGGCCCCTGGTTTGCAGAAATCGGGCCCATGGCGTCATCTCCTTCTCCGGCCTCTGGTGCGGCGACCCCAAGACCCCCGACGTGTACACACTGGTGTCCGCCTTCGTGACCTGGATCTGGGACGTGGTTCGGCGGGGCCCGCACGGCCCCCAGCCCAGCCCCCCACCCAGGACCACTGTGGGCCCAGCAGGAGTTGCCTGAACCACAGCAGCGCACAAGATGAGGTTAGCTCCGGCCTGGAAAATTCCGTGGCTGGGGCAGAGGGTCCATGGGCCCCCAAACCCCAGGAAGCCTGGTGTGTGTGGGATGGCAGGTGGGATAGGGGGGAATCAGTTCCAAACAAAAAGGGCAAAATAACACAATAAAGTGTTAACTGGCTCACCAGACACGATGGTCTGCCTCCAGGGTCCACGCACGTCTTTGAGCTTCTCCTTGGCCTCAGCGTGGCCGAGGGTCCGGTTCCACCACTCCCTCCCGGAAGGACCTTGAGCCATAGGACCTGGGCCCCTCTCCACCCTCCCACACCCTCCCCGCGCTGACCCCTCTGGAGTTTCCCACCCTGCCTCACAGCCCGAGCTTGGGACGGCCTCCCCGCCTTGGTCCCTACCTGGACCGCCACTCCTCTGCCCTCCAGCCAACCCCACACGGGGAAACCGAGGCCGGGAGAGGGTAGGGTCTCTGGTCCTCAGGGTGGGGTCTCAGGTTGGCCTGGCTCACCCTCTGAAAAGCGCTTTGAGTGAATGGTGCCCGGCTGGCGGCAAGGCTGGGCGAGTCCCAGCTGGTACTTTGACTAATCGTGTTAGTGTCACTATGGTACCTCCAACCCTTCCAGGCCAGGCCTCCGTTTCTGGACCCTAAACCAGGTGGCCTCTTGGGGCTGCCCTAAGCCATCTTGGCCCCCCTCTTCCCCTCCCCTGCCCCATAAAGGCCAAGACTCTCCCACCCACCCTCACCCCACCTGCCCCAGTTCTACCTCGGCTGCCGCCCACCGCCTGAAGGTGGGCACTGAGGCCCCGAGTCGGGCAGTGGCCGCCCCAAGGACGTACACCTGTGTTTCTGCGCTGGATGCTTCCAGAACACACTATGCACCAGCATCACAGCACCCCAGGACCCAGGCTGGTAACCCCCTACCAAAGTGGGCGGCGCAGAGGCTCAGAGAGGTGGCGGGCAAACCGAGGCCTGGACATCCAAAGTGGCTTTTTCAGTGTTTATTTCTTTGGCAGGCGAGGCAGGACCCCAGGGCGGGGGAGGTTGCCTTGTCGGGGGCTCGGGTGAACCCACTGCTCAAGGGCACTTTTCCAGGTGTCACAGGTAAGGCACTTCCTGGAGGCTGGGAAGGACACGGACGAGCCCCACTGCCCTGTGCTCCTCGCTCCAAACTCGGGGAGCTGGGCTCCTGCCCCGCTGGGCCCCCACCCTGGTCTGAACCTCCAGTCTACACACAGGCACAGGGAGGTGACAAAGAGCAACAGCCCAGGAAGATGGAGGGAACCCGGCTGGCAGGCAGGGGGGGCTCAGCTGGGAACAGGGCTTAGAGGCGTGGCCAGGGCAGGATGCGGGGGACAGAGGGTCCCGGGTCTGGACCTCACTTGTGCACGGGGCAGCAGGCACTGGGGTGCCCCTCAGACACACGGCTCCAGGATGCCAGGTGTGCAGTGGGTCTTGGTGTCTATTCTCCGTCCTGGGCCAGTGGGTGAGCAGGGACCCCACCGGGTCCCACCCTAAGTGGGCCGGGTACCACCAGACATGGTGCCCTGTTCTGGGCAGATACAGCCTCTCCATGCCCAAGTCCTGTGTCCAGAGGCCCAGATGGCACCCTGTCCCTGGGGACAAGCTGGGCTTTTCTCAGGGGCCTTCACAGAACACACTGGGAGCTGGAGGGAGAGGGAAGGTAAGCCCCTTGGTTACCCTGGGGCTGGTGGGGGACAGTGGTTGCTTCCTTGGCCTGTCTGGGGTCTGGGCATGTTCTGAGGCTCATCTCTACACACCCAGGCCGTGGACCCCCTCTCACCCCATGGTCCCTGTTCTATCAATAGAGGCCAGGGTGCCTCTTCATTAGTTGCTGGCAGGAAGTCCCCAGCCCTCTCGGTGGCAGCGACAATGAATAGAGTTATCCCCGAGGAAGGAGAAGCGTGGGGTCCTCCTGGGCAGTAGGGTACCTAGGTCTGGGGTGGCACCCCACCCACCAGCCCTGCTCCCAGGCCTCCTTCCCCCAGTCCTTCCAAGGTATCGTCGGGGGGCAACAGGGCTCCCAAAATGGTCCCGGTCCAGGCTCTGAGGAGTGTCCGTGGGACATAAATTAGACTCTGCTGTGGCAATAAATAAAACGGGGCTGCCTTGAACGCCAGGCCCAGGCCGGTCCCTCAGGCTCACACAAAGTTCTCCTCGTCCTCCTCCGACTCAGCATCTAGCGGCTCGGGGGTGCCTGCAGAGTGGGAGGGACCAAAAGAGAAATGCGGGCGCGGAGAGGGGCTGGGGGCTAGACCCCACCGCTGCTCCCCGCCCCTCGCCGCACCTGCACAACTGCCCGGGTGGCGCACGCCGATGGAGCGGCCCAGGAAGCAGGTGGCCTGGCGGAGGTGGCACGAGGACATGTAGGTGACGTTGTTGTTGCCACAGAGCTCCTGGCCGGGGCTGGAGGGCGCGGGGCAGGGCGCCGCGCGGCACACCACGCAGTGCGCGCTGCCGGTCTGGTCCACCACGCACGACTGCGGCCGCAGGCACACAACGTGCGCGCACGATTCTGCCGGTGGGGCGTCGGGGAGGGTCAGGGGCGCTCCTCCTAACCTGGGCCACAGGCCCCGCCCCCGCCGCGAACCCGCCCTCAGGGTCCCACCCTCAGACGCGGCCCCCTTGTTGCACCAGAAGCCACACCCCTTCCACGAACCGCGCCCACACTCCAGATCCACCCTCAATCCCTCCCCCCTTTGATTGCACCAGTAAGCTTCTCTGACACACACTCGTATCTCTCACCCCATATGAGCCCCAGAACCCCCTTTCCAAACCTGCACCCAACTCTTTCTCATTCATAACCCCACAAAAGACCTAATCCAGTGACACTCTCGCGGGACAATAGACTCCCTCCGCTAGGCCCCGCCCACGAGCTCCCATCTAAGCCCCGCCTAGCACAAGGCCTGGGAGCAGGGCTGGTGGGTGGGGTGCCACCCCGCCTAGCCCGCCCAAATCCGTAAGACATAATAGGACACCCTGGATTTCAGACCCCGCCCCTTCCTGCCAAGACCCCGCCCCCACGCGTTGCGGCAGCGGCCTTACAGGATGCTCAGGCCCGGTGGCCCCGCCCCTCCCCCAGGCCCCGCCCCTACGTACTGCGGCAGCGGCCCCGGTACATGACGCGCAGGTCTGGGTGGCCGCGGCAGCGCGCGGCGCGCAATTCGCACTCGTCGCGGTAGGTGGCGCCGTCCGAGCCGCAGACCTGAAGGCGCGCTGGGAGCCCCGAGCAGTCGGGCGCGCACTCGCAGCGCGGACGGCCCCCCAGCATGCGGCAGGCCTTGCCTGGGCCGCACGCCACGCCCTCGCACGAATCTGTGGACAGAGGACACACACGTGTGGGCTGGGGCGCGTGGCCGAGGCCGGAGGTCCTCAGAGCCCCCCCGCGCCCTCGCCCCCTCCCTGTTCCGAGGGATAGAGGCCGGGCCGGAGTCGGGGCCCACAGGGGAGGAGACTGATTTGGGGGTCTGGGGGCGGGACCGTTAGGGACGAGATTCAGCCACGGCCCGGGTGGACACGGACTCGACGCTGCTCCTGGGGCGGGCTTCTGTCGGGGGGCGGGGCTCAGTGTGGGCGGGAGGGGGGGTGTCTCTGCCCGGAATCTGGGGGTCCGGGAGGAACGGGCTTCCGCCCCCGGTCCACCTCTCGCTCCGCAGCTGGGCCACCCGCTCGGGCTGACGTCTGTTCCCTGATTTACGCGCGTTTCTGGGAAGGCCGGCGGGGGATCGGCTGCGTCAGCCCGCGGGGGGAGCGGGGGGCTCCACCCCGTCCAGGCGCGGGTATGGGGAGGACGGGCAGCGTCTGTTCCCCGTGCCTGCCAGGACCTCCCCGGAGGAGGTGTCAGGGAGGGCGGGGCGTCGGCCTGGTCTGAGCCTCATTTCCTGAGGAGGGGGCCTCCCACAGCCCGAGCCCTCCGAACCAGGGGTTACCGCCCCCCGCAGCCCCATTTCTCAGGTAGGGAGACAAGTCTCTCTCTGAGATCCCCGCCCCCACTCGGGCCCGGCTAACGGCTGCTTCTGGCCTCCCAGGCCCAGTGCAGCCTCCCATCTACCCCCACAAGGTGGTGCCGTTTTGTCGTCATTTTACAAAAGGGGGAAACGGTCACAGCTGTGAGTTGGAGACAGCCAGGGCACTTCGGCGTGAGAACTCCAGGCCGGACCCGATGGACCCCCCAGCTCTGTGGCTTGTGGGTCTGGAGGGCCGTCTCTGAGCTCGAGTTGATGTTTCAGCTTCAGTTTCCCTGTGTGTAAAGTGGGGCTGATGGGGAAACCCACCTTACAGGGTGAGCAGAAAATGATGGATGCTCCTAAGAGACTAGCTGGCGTGCCCCACGTCCCTGTGCCAGGGCATGTGGGCTGCACCTGGGCGCCTCCCATGCTGCCCGCCCACACGCACATCTGGAAACGCTCTCCCGGGTGGCTTCACGCAAGCAAGAACAGAAGTGGCAGGGCTGAGTTCCTGTCCCCAAGGCCAGACAAGGTTGGGGGGCGGGGGGGAGGGGGTCCTGGACCGTCTCATGCCCAGGCCAGGCACTTTTTGAAGTCTGTCCTCCTCCCAGAAGCCAGAGGGGCTTCTGGAGGGAGCCAGGGCACATGGCAGTTGAGTCTGGGACCACCCAGCCAGGCTGATCTGGGATTAATCACACCCCAGCGGCCAGTCAGGCTCCTCAGTTTGGCCTGCAGGTCTGCAGCCCTCAGCTCCAGCCTCCTCCCTGTGCCCCTGTCCTGACTCCACCCACCAGGGTCTGATCCCAGGCCATGGTCTCTGCTGATGCTCTCCCCCATGCTTTCTCCAGCTGGCGAACTCCTAATCATCCGCCAGCACCCTGGCTCTAGAGCCCACCTCCTTCAAGTCATGCCCCCCTGCGCCCTCTGGGTCCTTGCAGGTTCAGCCTTGCACAGGGGGCTGGGAAAGTCCCCAACCCCTTCTCCAGGGCAGAGACGATGTCTTGACTTAGTCATTTACTCATCCTGCCTTCAGAGAGCCCCTAGTCTGATGGGGGAGGCAGCATTTCGCAGAGCATGGTGCAGAGGCACACGCTTGTTTAACATGCAGCTGTTTAACCACAGCTAAGCCCAACCCCAGACCCTGGACTCTGCGGGGTCAAGGGCAGATAAGTGTCTGGGAACACTGAGTGTGGGGTCATGAACCCTAATGGCCAGTCGGGGAAAATCCACCTTCCTAGGAGCTAGGTGTGAGCACATCCACCAGGTGCAGGGCAAGTGGGAAAGGCCACCCTGGCAGAGGGCTCCTCGTGAGCAAGGGCCTAGAGGCTGGAATCCAAACTGGGGACTCCTTGGAGCTTCCTGAACCCTCACCTGCAGGTGGCTAAGCTGGGAGCCTGAAGGCCCGCAACCCCTCTCTGAGCCTGGGATCCCCGTGCCGGCAGCCTCAAGCTTCTGCCTGCCCCCAAGACGGGGGGCTCACTCTCGGCTGTCCCGCCTCTGACCCTGTGACCCTGGCCTGCGGCCGACACCCAGGGTCTCACCTTTGCAGGGGAGGCAGTGGACGAGGCCCAGGAAGCCCAGGAGGCTGATCTTGTTCCCCGGGTGCGTGAAGTTGGACCAGGCGGTGTCGATGTTACCAGACGCACAGCACTCAGCCTGGCTCACGTCCGTCCTCAGCACCAGGCTGCAGGTGGCCTCTCGGCCCTGCTGGAGCCAGCAGACACCACCTGCGGACGAGCGGGCCAGTCCCCCACGTGGCCAGAGGCGCCCTCCGGTGCCCCCCCCCATACCCAGGCCTTGGCCTTCCAGCCAGCTGCCGGCCCATGGCGATGCATACAGTTGGTGCTCAGTAATGATGGAGGGGATAATCTGCCCCTGACCTGGGAAGGAGGGGCAGAGAACCGCACAGGTGTCCCCACCCTGGCTGCAGATTCTTTGGGGACCCTTCCTCTCTGGGCTCCAGCCCCAACACTGCTCCAGCACCCACCCCACCCCCTCCTGGGAACCTCTCCCCCCACCCCCACCCCCCCGGTCCAGGCCCCCAGCCCGGGCCTGGCATCCTGCCCGAGCAGGCAAACGCCCGGAGCTGGACGTGTCAGGGTCAGCGGGCCCTGGAGCCGCCTCTCCCGCCTCTGCCCTCTGTCTAGACAGCGCCCGAGGGCACGCGGAGCCCCCTCGCCCAGCAGCCCCCCCTCGCCTGGCCCGCCTCTTACTCACTCCAACTCGGGAACATTCCCCTCGCATGAGCTCACTGTCTCCCCGGGGATGCGGCCTTCGGGGAGGGGGCTTGGCTCTCCCCTCACTGCGGGGCTGGGGTGGGGCTGCAGGGTGGGGTGGGGGGCAGATGGCTCTCGGTTTCTGCACCGTTAAGTGGGGGCGGGGGTGGCCACGGCCCCCATTCCATGGAGCTCCCAGGCTCTGTGCTGAGCGCCTCCCAGGGACCAGCTCTGGGCAGCCCAGCACATTGGCACCCCGTATAAAAGGGGAAACTGAGGCCAGGTGTGGGGAATGTGACTTCCCCGGCACCTCCGCAAGTGGCAGGTGTGAGATTCCAATGACCTGTCTGCCTGAACCAGACCCAGGGAAAATCTGAGACCCCAGCTGGAGGTCCTGAGTCCAGCCACCCAGCCCTGCCTTTCTGGAGTATTGGGACCCGGATGGTCGAGGTTCAAATCCCCGCTTTGCCACTTACAAGCTGTGTGACCCTGTGCCTCAGTTTCCCCACCTGGAAACCGGGCAGAAGAGTGCCCACACTACTGGGCTGTTGCGTGGATTCCAGGACGGAAGAGGCAGACACTAGGCGCCCAATAATTGTCAGCAGCTCTTGTGACTAGATTCTTGATAAATAAATTGTGAAGGAGTCACATCTGCTCTCCTGACCTCCTGGTGACCCTCCTTTGGGCCTTTTGGGGCTGGGGGAGGGGAGGCTCAAGCCCTCCCAGATTCAACCTGCAGCGGCCACGGGTCACCACGGGTCACCGCTCTCTGCCACCGCCGCCGCGCCCCCCGACCTCGCCCCCAGGCCCGCATTCCGGGCAGGCCCACGTGGGTGGCCCGCCCCGCCCGCCCCTTCCGGCCGCCCCACTCACCGGGCGCGGGGTCCCCAGAGCCCACGGAGCCAACGAAGCCCACGGCCCACGCCAGGGCCCCCCAGGGCAGCGGCCACAGTGGCCCCGGCGCCCCGGGACGCATGGCGGACGCAGACACGGCGGCGGCCCCCGCGTCGGACGCGCGGGCGGCAGGCGGGCGGGCGGGCTGCAGGGAGGGCGGCGGCGGCACCACTTCCAGCGCGCGGCCGGCGCGCCCTATAAAGGTCCCGCGGGCTGCGGGCGGGGCGGGGCGGGGCGGGCCGGCCGGGGCGGGGCGCGGGGACGGCGGGGCGCGGGGCAGTGTCGCGCGCGATGTGGGCGGCAGCTGGTCGGGGGCGGGGGCACGACCCGGGAGCCGGGCTCGTGGCTGTGAGTTCGAGGTGTCGCCGTGCGTTTGGGGGACTGGCCGGTGAACCAAGGGGAGCGCGTCTGCGGATCCGTGCGCGTCGTGTTCTGCATGTGGTCGCTGGGGTGGCCCCAGTGTGCTCTGGACTCCTGGCCTGTCCTCCCCGTCCCTACACGCCCCAGGGACCTCAGCCCCAGCCAGTTCCCTAATCACACATCCCCGGCCATCCGCCTGGCCACTTGGCCCCTGGAGCCGGTGGGCACGGCTGGGTGTGAGCGCGTGGAGGCATGGGGAGGCTGGTGGGGTGGGAAACAGAGGCAGAGAGGTGTGGCAGAGAGATACCCCAGAGACACGATGGTCCTGACAACATCGCTGACAGCAATAATCATACCACAAGAGTTACACTGTGGTAAAGTGCCCACTGTGCCTGGCCTTTGCCCCTCACAGCTGAGGTTGCACCAAACACCCCAGGCCTTTGCAAACCGTGCCCCCAGGCCACATCAACAACCTGCTGACTTCTCTCCTCCAACGGTCAGTGCTCCCTGTCCTGGGACACCCTGGAATCCTGGGTTTTCCACAATTTATGATGGCCACATCAGCGTGGGCCTGGGAAGCACTGAGTCCGCTGGGGCCTCAGTGCAGCGGGATGCTTTTCCTTTTTTTTTTTTTTTTTTTTTTTGCGGTACGCGGGCCTCTCACTGTTGTGGCCTCTCCCGTTGCGGAGCACAGGCTCCGGACGCACAGGCTCAGCGGCCATGGCTCACGGGCCCAGCCGCTCTGCGGCATGTGGGATCTTCCCGGACCGGGGCACGAACCCGTGTCCCCTGCATCAGCAGGCGGACTCTCAACCACTGTGCCACAAGGGAAGCCCCTGCTTTTCCTATTTTGGAGCTGATCTCTTCAATCTTGGGGGCCTCCCAAATTGTTAGGGCACCCCAACAGGCTCATGGGTCCTGTGCAGCCCCTCTGTGTTTGTGCTTCTGGGAAATAATTAGTGTCAATCTTCTGGTAGCAGGGACCTTTGGGGGATGCTGGAGCCTCAGGTTGACCAAGGCAGACCCAGTCCCGTCCTCGCTGAGCTCATGGTTTGTCAGAGTCATAGACAAGACAATACATAGAAAAACAAACTAATGTATAACTTTTAAGAGTGCAAAATGCTTTTAGGAAAAAACAAAAATGATTGAGGGCAATTGGTCATCTCCCAGGGCCACCTATGCCTCATCGCCCCCCATCCCTGCATCTGCCCCCACCCCGGGTGTAGAAACAGGATCCCTGAAGGCACAGCCCTTCCTCTGCATGCACGAGATCTGCTGCTGGCCGACACCATGCCCAGACCACTTACTCCACCTTAGCTGCCCAGCCTGACCCGTGTCCCCAGGGCAGTGCCAAGGGCCGCATTACTTCCTAGCAGCACTGAGGGAGGGCACCCAGCTGTCTCTACCTGGCCTTGGCCTCTGACAGTCCAAGGAGATTCTCCCCTGTTGGGAAATGGGGCAGGAATGAGACCCTGTGTTCTCAGCTAGGGTGTGCGGGGGCTGAACAGGGTAACCTTGGCCGAGACCTGACCCTACCATGGCTCAGCCACCCCGTCCTGAGCTGTGCAAATAAAAGGGCCATTGTCGGCCTGGCGTGGGTTCGAAACTGAGGCCAGCGGCCAGTGGCCTCCTGCTCCCCAGCCTGGCGTGTCTCCCCAGCCCAGAGGCTCTGCACTGGGTGACCTCAAAAAAGTCATGGCCCTCTTTGGGGAGCCCTCTTCTGAGTATCTCCCATTTGTGCCCTCCTCACCACCCCGACCCAGCCTGCAGCCTGCTTCCTACCCCAGGCGCCTGCCATAACGTTCCTCCCTAGCCCATACCCATCATGACTCCCCAAAGTCCCTGCTCACCACCCCAGGGAAACCGACAGTGACAGTCCAACATAAACAGAGCTGTGATGGAGGATGCTGGACCTGACCCAGCCTGGGGAGATCAAGGCAGACTTCTCAGAAGAGGAGGACATTTACATTGTTAGATTGAACAGTGGGGGAGGGAAGGAGGGATGGGAAAAGAAGTCATGGGATGTGTGTGCTACAAGTAAGAGAAAGCCCGAATACAGCCCCCTGAGACATGTGGGTCCCTGGACCCTGTGAATATGTCACCTCCCACGGCAAAAGGACTTTGCAGATAGGATTAAGTTGAGGCCCTTGGGATGGGAGATGATCCTGGGCTATCCAGGTGGGCCCAGTGTCATCACAGGATCCTTGAAAGTGGAGAGCTTTCCCCACTGTGTTTGGAGAGATGCAACATGAGAAGGACTTGATCTGCTGTTTTTGGCTTTAAAGAGGGAGGAGGGGGCCTCCGGCCAAGGAATGTGGGCAGCCTCTAGAAGCTGGAAAAGGCAAGGAACAGATTCTCCCCTGGAGTCTCCAGAAAGGAATGCAGCTCTGTCAGTACCTTGATTTTAGCTCAGAGAAACCCACGTTGGACTTCTGACCTCCAGAACTAGAAGAGAAAAATTTGTGTTGTTTTAAGGCCCCAAGTTTGTGTCGATTTGTGACAGCAGCTAATACAAAGGGGTTCAGTGTCGCAGTGATATGGTCCCTGCCTGGCTGGAGACAAACGAGGGAGTGAGCCCTGGTGGAAAACGGTCGCAGGACAGAGACCCTAGGAGCAGGAAGGTTTCCAAGGAGGTGACTGAGGCCTGGAGGGAGAAGGAGGCATCTGGTGGAAGCCCAGTCCAGTTTGTGCCACCCTGGCCAAGCCACATGTGACATCTCCATGCCTCCATTCTCTCATCTGTAAAATGGGCACAGATCCTAGTACTGCAGATTTCAGCCAGAACACCAGGGACAATGCCTGGTGCAAGGTAGGGGCATGACATGGTGCAGAGATTCTTATTAATTAAGAATGGGTAAGTATTTTGCCGTTCCCCACAATGCTGTAAGGCAGGCATCCATTTTACAGAAGGGGGAAACTGAGGCTGGAGGAAGGAAAGTGACTTTCGGGTGGATGCGTTACAAAGCCCCACAAGGTCGGGAATGGAGCCAATACCAGGTAAGCAAGGTTCCAGGACCCATGTGCTGAGCCCCGAGCAATCAGGGTGAGCCCCCAGGTTGTGGCTGGCATCCCTGCTCCGGTTCCAGCACCAGATTTTCCTTTGGGAGATCATCTCCTGCAATCCCACCTCAAATGTCCCCAAGAGTGGGCACCAACCAAGGCCCAACCACTTAGAATCATCGGACATTCAGCAAACCAGGAAGAGTCAGCTCTGAGACTTTTGCTGGGAAAGGGACACCCACTTCTTGCCTGAGCTAGAGGGGTGTGAGCCTGGAGCTGCAGGTGGCTCCTGCCAATGGCCAGGGAGAGGCCGGCGCAGTGGGACACTGAGCCAAGAGAGGCAGCAGCAATGCCCTGTGCTGTTCTTGGAGGTCCTGGATCCAGCTGTGCCTGAACTCCGCCTCCCCAATTAGATAAAGCTGGTTTAAGAGGCGTTTCTATCACTTGCTGTGGACAAAACCAGCTTACAATAAGCCCGTTTACATTTTATTCAAGCGGAGCCTTTAGAATCCAGAGCAGCGGGTTCTGCAGGGGCTGTAGGAATCACACACACCCTGATGTGCCACTGCGTCCAGGACGCAGGTCATGCGTGGCCTGGTCCGGAACGCTCAGGGTCACCCGATCCCATATTACTCAAGCCAGAAGAATGCTTGTGATAGACTCCACATGAACTTAGCATCTGCAGCCCTTGGACTAGACGTGAAACGCTCCAGGCTGTGGGAAGCAAGGCCTTGCTTGTTCCCTAATGGGGCATATGATGATAACCAAGGCAGCACTGAAGACTCGGCCACGGTAGATAGCATGGGAGATCTCTGAACAGAGCTGGGCATTATAACGCCCCCATCGTACGTACGGTCCCTGCTCCAAACGCCACCCATGGCTCCCCATAGCCCCTGGATGGAGTCCAGGCTTGCCGGCCTGGGTTTGAAGCCCTTGCTTCTGAGCCTGCTCACTTCATGCCCCTTCCCGCAGCTACTTTACCACGTTACCCCCGAATGTCCCCACCCCATCCCCTTCCCTACAGCAGATAACGGGATTTTACGCAGGAATCTGGCGGCCACGTTTGCGGCAGAAGGTAGGGCCCGCCCTCAGCCCAGAGGTGAATTCTGATTGGTTGAACAGAGTTGACGGGCTGTCAGGCACAACCATGTGATACAGCACTGGCCAATGGCCTGTTGGGGGTGGGGTTTCAAGGAAAGTCACAAATGCCCAGGCGGACTGTGTCTGGAGGTGACCCAGTATAGCTTGACGTATGAGTTTCCTGTTTGCTGCTTTAACAAAGTGCCGTAAATTTAGCTGCTGAAAATAGCACACATTTATTACTTCTGGAGATCAGGAGTCCGACAGGAGCTGAAATCAGACGTATTTGGGGGCCTTTATTCTGCGCATCACGGCGCTCAGTATTGTTGAGAGCGTGGCTAGTTTCACAGACATTTGTTGCTGCATCCCGGTTGTGTTCTTGCTCCTGGCTCACAGTCGATCCTCCACCAGCATCTTGATTGAGGGATTGCATGGTGGTCTCTGTCCCTGCCAGGCTGAGAGGTGGAGGGGCCCCACCCCCTTTTCCGGGGGTGGGGGTGGGTGTGGGGCAGCCTTGGTAAAGCCCTGAAAGCTGATTACCCAATTTGGTAAACGTGCTACTGTTTCAGGTAAGAGAGAGGCCTGCTTTTGGAAGTACGCCTGGTCGTGTTTGGGATAAAGGGGCGTGGGGGCAGTAACGTTGCCTGAAATTCCACACAGACACCGAGAGAGAGCAAAAAATGTCAACCACTGGGGCGTCTGGGTCAGGGACGCCCGGGTCAATAATACCCTTTGTATTATTCTTGAAACTTTTCTGCAAGTTAGAAATTGTTTAAAGTAACAACTTTTGAGCAGCGCTCAAGGGACATTCATCAGGAGAGAGAGAATGGAGGCATCCATCTTCCCCACTGGCTTCCCCGTCCCTGTTCTGACGGCTTATTCCTGAAAGATTCTTTGAGCAGCTAGAAATGAAGGAAGTTTGATCTAACATGATGGTGACTACCCTCCTGGGGAATAGCTTGGGGAATATCGGAGGTTCTGGGGCTGCAGGGTCCTGGGTCCTGGTCTGGGTATGGGTGACTCAGGGGTCCACGTCAGGCCATTTGAACAGAACTCTGAGGAATTACTGTGTGTGTTTATATCTCCAAACCAACAAATAAAAAACAGTTAAAAAACAAACCCATTCCACAAACTAAAACATATGAATTAAAAAGTGGGGCTTCCCTGGTGGCGCAGTGGTTGAGAGTCCGCCTGCCGATGCAGGGGATGCGGGTTCATGCCCTGGTCCGGGAGGATCCCACATGCCGCGGAGCGGCTGGGCCCGTGAGCCATGGCCGGTGAGCCTGCGCGTCCGGAGCCTGTGCTCCGCAACGGGAGAGGCCACAGCAGTGAGAGGCCCGCGTACCGCAAAAAAAACCCCAAAAAAGTGAAAAAAAGGAAAAAGCACAACTCAAAAAGTATCAACAGAAATCAAAATCAAACAAACAAAAAAGCAAATGGGGCTTCCCTGGTGGCGCAGTGGTTAAGAATCTGCCTGCCAATGCAGGGAACACAGGTTCGCACCCTGGCCCGGGAAGATCCCACATGCCGCGGACCAACTAAGCCCGTGCGCTTGCACTCTAGAGCCTGCGAGCCACAACTACTGAAGCCCGCGCACCTAGAGCCTGTGCTCCGCAACAAGAGAAGCCACCGCAATGAGAGGCCTGCGCACCACAACAGAGTAGCCTCCGCTCGCCGCAACTAGAGAAAGCCCGCGTGCAGCAACGAACACCGAATGCAGCCAAAAATAAATTAATTTTTAAAAAGCAAATGAAAAATAGAAATAAAAAACACAAATCAACAAATATAAAGAAAAAAAGGACATAAGAAAATATTTAAATAAAAGAATAGAAAGCAAACCCCCAAATGCATGAGCAGATAGCAGTGTACTCATACCTGTTGAAATAATGCTCGGTGGAGCGGTGGCCTGCCTGCAAGGTGGGTAACAGCACTGCTTTCTCCAGCTCCAAAGCCTCCAAAGGTCCCTCCCAGAGGCTTGATTTGAACCCAAGTCAGTGACTTGGGCAGGGGGTGTGTGTGACATGGTTCTGTCCTGAGGGGTTACCTCATAATCCACTTTCAAAGACTTTTCAAGAAAATGCTGAGAACCCATCAGGAGGCACCTGTGTCTCGCTACACCCCGCAATCAGAGAGCCCTGGGGTGGCCAGGGCACCCCTCACAAGTCTGTCCCATCAGTGGCAGCAGCAAGGTGGCCACCAGTCACAAATGGATGCCTGAGGCCCAAGAACCTCAGGAACACTGGATCACATGCAGACAGTGGCCCGATTTCTTGAATTCAAATGCCCCAGTCCCAGGGTGACCAGCAGGGCAAGTAGCCCAGACCCAGAGGTCCAATGGTGGAGTCTGCTATATGACCATGTTTGAGCCTCAGTCTCCTCATCTGTAAAATGGGAGTCTTCATTTTTCCCACATCATGGTGCTTGTGTGAGGATTAAACTTCAGGCCTGGCACATCCTGAGCTCTTAGTTTTATTATATACAAAACCCCATATTCTTGTTCCCACTGTATCCCCAGCAGCCTGTGCAGGCCTGGCGCTGAGGTGCTTTTGAGCACCTACTATATGCAGGGTATTGGCTTCACATATTGGGAGACACCACTGATAACTCCTGGATCCAGGAGTGGCCGTGGCAGGGGGAGAGGGAAGAAGGCACTGGGCGGCCGGGTGCAGCAGGAGATGTGGGCTCCCCCAGGATAGGGCAGGGGCAGCCTCATGAGAAGCAGGTAAAGAGAAGGGAAGGTAGGAATGGCACTCCCAGCAGAGGGCATGACCAGGCAAATGCCCTGAGGTGGGATACAGATTGGCCTACCCATGGGGGCCAATGAGACTGGGCTGGGGAGGGGTGGGAGAGGGGCAGATAAACTCAGGGCAGGCAGCAGGGCCCAGTGAGGAGGTGTTTTGGGTACCCACAGGTGCCCCAAGCCTAATCCAATCTCACAACCCTGAGAGGCAGTTTCTGCCGCCTGCCCAGAGAGGTTAAGCGAGTTGCCCAGGACCACAGAGCCAGTGTGACTTGGTGGGATTTGAACGCATGCCCGCTAACTCCAAGGCCTCTTGGGCAGTACCTCATAAACTTCTGCAGGATGGGGAATGCCCTGGCAGTCTAGTGGTTAGGACTATGTGCTCTCACTGCCGAGGGCCCAGGGTTCAATCCCTGGTTGGGGAGTTAAGACTCCACAAGCTGCGCGGCAAAACAAACAAACAAACAAACAAACAAGAAAACCCACACTAAAAAAACAAACTTCTTTAGGATGAATGAATGAATATATGTCTTCGGTGCGAAAAAAGCCCAGGGCTAGGCATTAACAGCCTGAGGCAAAAGGCCCATCCTGGGGGGCGGGGCAGGGGTGGGTGGGTGTTGCCTGGTTTCCCAGCAACAGGGTTGGGGCGCTCTCTGGTGGTCAGAGCAGGAATGGCTTGGAATCACTGAGCCTTGAGGGGTACAAAATGGTGGCTGGCAGACAAGTCCCTGTTCCTAGTCTCTTGACATTCAAAATCGTTTATACACAGGCTCCAATTTGTAATTCCTTGACACTCGTGCTCCAATGCTCCCTTCAGCAGGAAGCGCAACTCCAGCCAACTCCTATTCGTTCTTCAAAGCCCTGGCTCCAATGTCCTCTCCCCTGGGAAGTCCTGTCTGTCTCCCCAGGCTGAACCAAGTCTACTCTAGGGACTCATCCTCCGGCTCAACCTCACGGGGCTGGAGGGTATCTGCAACCAGCTCTGTCTCCTCCAGACATGGAGTACTTCAGAAAACCGCTTTTATTGCCTGTTGAGTCTGTGATTGCCCCTGCTGTGTCCTTGCACCCAGCAAAGGGTCTGGCATACTACAGGAGCTCAATGAAAGTTTGTCGAGTGGATAAAGAAATAAGTGCATGATTGGCCTAGAACTAACCTCAGAAATGACCCTGGCCTGCTGATTAATTTTTTGGGGGGTTTAGGTTTTCTGCCCTCTTCTCACCCGAAGACATCATGGAAACAAGACCATACCTGGCAGGCCTCAGACTCTCTTATCCCATGTGCCACACTGAGACATGGGAGGGCAGCCCTCCTTGATTCAGGAATGGGTCTCCTGTCTGTATGCATTCAACGAATGTTTATGGATTGCCTGTGTGCCAGGCACTGTTCTGAGACCAGCTGGGAACAAGATACAAAAATCCCTTCTGTTGTGGAGCTGACCCTACAGTTTATCAGGCGGAAATGAGTGCTATTGCGGAGGGCGCCTCCATAGATGGACATTTGAGCAAAGACTTGAAGCGTGTGGGTTAGGAAGCCACGCAGGTGTCTTGGGAACGGTGCACCGGGTAGGGGCACAGCCAGTGCAAAGGCCCGGAGGTGAGAGCGCTCAAGAGCGTCCCAGGTACAGTGAGGACAGAAAGGTAAGAGAAAGGTGGGACTTGGCAATAAGAGCAATAATGAGGGAAGCGGGGACCTTTGCAGATTTGTAGAAGAGGAGGGGCTCGGACCCGCCCAAGACCCGCCTTCGGCCTTTCCCGCAGCCTTCGGCCCCGCCCCCAACCCCACCCCGGGCCCTGATCCAGGTTTGCCAGGGGTACTCGGCCTCGCCCCCTCAGGACCCGCCCCCCTGCCATCCCCACAGCCTGGCCCCGCCCCGGCCCTGCGCCCGCTCCTAGTTTGCCCCTCGGCAGCCACCGTCGCCCGGGCCACCGCCCGCCGCGTGCGCCGCCTGCTCCGCTTCCGCCGCCCTTCCCTGTCTCACGCCGTGCGTGCCCTGCGTGCCTTGCGTGAGCGTGCGCGGGAGCGTCGGCCGGCGAGGGAGCAGCAAACGGCCGGCGGCGGGCGGCGAGTGCCGCGCGGGGGGCGGGCGGCGCGGAGGAGGCGGCGGTGGCCATGGCCGAGGCGTCACCGCAGCCCGGACGGTACTTCTGTCACTGCTGCTCGGTCGAGATCGTGCCGCGCCTGCCGGTGAGGCCCAGGCCAGGCGGGCGGGGGCCTTTGCCTCAGCCTGAGGCGAGCTGGCTCGGACGGGGAAACTGAGGTCCCCGCGGAGGGCCCGGAAGCGGGCGGCCCTGGTGGCGCAGCTGGGCCGGCGGCCGGGAGGGAACGGGGCCGGCCCCGAGCGCGGTCGGCGCCGCGGCCGCCTCGTGGGAGGGAGTCGCCGCTCTCCCGGGCCCGACGGCGGCCCAATCCTGCGTTCTTCTGCCTCCCGGGGGTGGGGGCCTGCACCCAGGTGGGCCCTGCGCCCTCGCCCGGGTGGAGGCCGCGGGAGGGCTGCTCGTGAAAGGCTCGGTTTCCAGACCTCTCAGCCCGGAAGTTCCGAGTCGGTAGGTCCAGGATGGGATCAGTGCCCCAGCTCCCGGCCGACCCTCCCCCGCTGCACGGGTGGAAGACTGAAGGCACGGCGGCCCCGCTCCCGGCATTTGCCGCTCGGCTAGCTCCCGGGGAGCAAGAAGCGGGCGGTGCGGTTGACCAGGGGAAGGAGCTGCAGGTGGCAACGATTGATAGAGTACCAGCTCTCCTTGGTCACCTGGTTGATTTTAGAGCCAGGCTCTTAGTCCTGCCTTTGCAGCTGTGGGCTTTCCTGGGGGAGGCAGGAGGAGTTGGTGGACATAATCCCAGCTTCAGAGGAGACTGAGCTAGAGTCAGGGTTTGGAGGGGAGAGGAGTGCCTGGGCCCAGGAGGAGAGAAAGGGTAGAGGTGGTGTGGCTTCCAGAGGCAAGGGGCTTGGTGGGGGTGCATAAATCGAAACCCTGGGTGCATGAGCAGACTTGAGGAGCTGAGACTTGCCCCACTCCCCCACTCCAGCGTCCCGGAAGAAGTCCTCCTTCTGCGTCTTCCGGCTCCCTGCACGCCCCAGCAATGGGTCTGGTTTCCTCGACTGGCAGGAAGGGGCTGGTCGCAGGACAGTCCCCAACCTGGAGGAGCTGCACGCAGCCCCTCGCAGCTGTTGTGAGCCCTGGACAGGCCCTGGGTCTCAGGCTTACCCCAGAGTGGCCTGTCCAGAGCCATCGGAAGCCTGGGGCCGAGCAGTCTGTGTTGCTAGCTGTTTTGGCCTCCCCTCCTGGGGCCAGCCTGGGGCCCGGGTCCTGGCCCCCAAGGACCCTGATCTTTTCCGACTGTCACTGGGCTAGCGAGGTTTTTCCTAGTCACAGGATCCAGTGGTGACAAGGTAGCCATGACCTTTGCCCTCCCAGTTTATAGGGAGCCAACGCTGAACAAGCGATTGGCAAATATTTGATCGGGAACTTGGTAAATTCTGTTAAGCGCAAATAATGGCAGGGAGGGGACCGGCGTGGAGTTTGGGACGGGATTGGAAGAGGCCCAGTAGAGTGGGTGTCTGTTTATGAGTAAGGGGCGCACTTGGTGTTCTCGGGGGCAGGAAGGTGGGCTCTTAACGTGGTGACGTTGGAAGTGCCCCACCAGCAATTGCGCTCCCCGCCACCACCACCACCACCCCTGCCCCCCAGCCCCGGCCGCCCGCCAGCACGGACCTCTGTTCACGGGAAACCGGCCCGAGGTTGGTGTGCAGAGAGACGCTGGCTGGTGTTGAGCTGCTCCTCCTGACCTGCTGTCGCGGCCCTCTGCCCGCAGGCTTCCTCCCAGCAGCCCAGACGCCCTGGGCCTCGGTCTCCTCGCCTGTCAGACGGGTTGGCGAGGGCACCCCTGTGCTTGACGGGCACGCGTGGGCAGGGGGGGCCCGGGAAGCCGGGGAGGGGCTGGTGCCTGCCTGGAGCGGGCGTGTGGGAGCAGGAACCGGACCGGCTGGCCAATCCGGAGGCCTCTGCGCAGGTGCGCAGGCCCAGACTCGATTCCCCCAGGAAACGGGAGCACCAGGGACGAGGTGGACATGGGGCGTCCGCGGGCGGGCCCCGCGGGTGGGCGGACCAGGTGGTGTTTGGGGTTTGGCCCACCACCACGGGTGGCCTTGTTGAGGCCTGCTGTCCTGTGGATGACCCCTGTCTTCCTCTCAGAAGTGTCCCTGAGCAGGGTCGGAGGACGGGGACAGGACCTGGCAGCTGCCTCGGAGGGCCATCAGGGTGAGGAGAGAAGGCCCGTGTGTGTCCCCAGCCTTGTGCACCCGCACCTTGTCCTCCACACAGAGCCGCTGGGGAGCAGGCTGGGCCCCCACCCACCCGGCGTGCTGTGCTGCTGCCGAGGGCGCCCATTTCCCCCGCTGCTGCCGAGGCCCAGGGAGGCTCAGCCCTGCGCCTGGAGTTGAGACCCAGGGGCCCAGAGATGAGGGCTGCCCCACAGGGCGGGAGTCTGGGGGTGCAGCAGGGGGCTGAGCCCCGGAGGGGCGGCTGGACGAGGGGTGCCAGACAGAGCCACACTGTGGGGCTCCCCGGCTGCACCTCCAAGCCTCCCGGCGCCGTTGGAGGCTGAAGTGAGGCGCACCCCCGGCAGGGTGGGCCCATGTGTCACGTGGATGGGCGCTTGCCGGCACTTAGCGGGCCCCGGGTGATGCGAGGCCCCGGGACGGTGCTGCACCCCGGCATTCAGCAGCATGCGTGGGGCTCACAGACGCTGGGGAGGACAGAGGGGCATGAATGCGCTTTGTGTGGCAGCTGCTAAGACGCAGAAGAGAGTGCTGCGGGGCAGGGGCACTGGCCCACGGGTCTGGTGGGCCCAGTGGCATCTGAGGAGGGTTGCCCCTGGGGTCTGCGGGCTGGTGAGGTCAGGCTGGGAGCACGAGGGGCTGCAGGGGCGTGGGGAGTCTCGTCAGGTCTGTATCTGGACCTGAGCTCACATACCCCCCGCAGCTCTGCGCCCCAACCTTTTCTGGGGGCCCTGGGCCCGCCGAGGCCAGCATCTCTCCAGCTCCCACCTCAGCGTCCCCGGCTTCACCACACACGCCTGGCTGGGGACCCTGGGTCTGCACGTGGTGTGAAAGGGCGCGTGAAGGGTGAGGCCTGTCTCTGAGGGCCCCAGCTGGCCGAGCACAGGGAGCAAACGCTCAGTAAACGTAGCACTGTAGCACTCGTCTGCCGGTCGGCGGCTGTTGCCGTGGTGATGATGACTGGATGGCCCTCTTGCCGGCCATCTCCTCAAGATGAGGAGTCTTCGGCTAGGAACAGGTGCTCACGAGCTAGGGTTCTGCGAGGGAGACAGGCCCTGCCCTGTGGGGGGCGAGCACTCCATCCCAGGGTTTCCACCGCTTTTATTACACAGTGATGTAATAAAAATCTCAGGGACACGCCCTTGGAGGAGAGCATTGGAAGATCAGGGTCTGGGCCTTCCCCACCGCCTGCGAGCAGAGCCCGGGGCCCTGCCTGAATCCCTGGGTGCGGGGCGAGCACTGCTCAGCCAGGCCACTCAGTCTCAGGGCGTGAGGCTCTCCAAGGATGGAGGGCGCAGAGCAGGGCCTGACCACAGCCAGCACTGAGCTGCAGGACAGCCGCGGCTGCCGGATTCCAGAGCCTGGGGTTGAGGCCACCCTCCATTTGCAGATGGGGAGACCGAGGCTTGCAGCCGGGAGGTGATGTTTGAGCAGACCCAGCTTCCAAGAGGGAGCAAGCCAGGTAGATATCTGCTCGGATCGAGGGGACACAGGGGACAGGGGATGGCAGAGGCCCAGAGATGGGCGGAGCTGGGAGTGGGCGTGGCCGGGCTGGGTTGTTCTGGGGCTGCAAGGTGAGGTGGGGAGCACTTGGGCTCAGGGAGACACAGAGACTCCAGAGAATGGCGAGGTGACAGGCTCTCAGGCACCCAGGAGCAGTGGCGAGCCTCAAGAGTGGAAGAGGGGGTGCCCGATCTCCAGCAGGGTGTGGCGCCGGCCCCGCCCTGGCTCTTCCAGGCTCACCCTGGGGCAGGGTGCGGGCCTGGGGCAGGCAGGGTCCCCAGGAGAGAGAGAGAGATGCTTCTCACGGGGGTTCTGCCAGGCTCCAGTGAGGTTCTGGACCTGCCTGCTGACCTAGATCAGACCCTGGTGGTGTGGGCAGGCCAGAGTCCTAGCTTGCCTGTGAGCTTGTGTTCAGGGGCCGTCTGGTTCCCAGCTTCCTAACCTCGGTCACCACAGACTCACCTGCAGCCACGTTTGCCTGTGTCCATTGCCCTCCCCCCGGGGGCTGGGCAGAGGGGGTGAGAACCCTGGTCACCCATCACAAAGCCTCCTGTGGCCACGTTTTGCACCCTGTGAAACGTTGAAATAAACAACAGGTTGAGGGCTGGCTGGGGGGCCTTAGGAGGAGCCCCTGAGTGATGTCCCCGCCGGCCCTGGAAATCCCACGCCAGTGACTACTGTCATGGCCACTCACTGTGTAGGGGAGCCTCCCCTGGGCCCCTCGCCCCTGCTCAGGAGGGCAGAGCACTGCCATCCCTGTTGTTTCTGGCTCAGCATTATTGCGATACACCACCCACTTAAAGCATACACGTTGGTGTGTTCAGTCCACTCAGAGTCCTGAAGCCAGCAGTCACCTCTGTCCAAGTCCAGAACATTCCATCACCCCAAACAGAAGCCCTGTGCCCATCAGCTGTCACCACGGCCCCTGACAACCACTAGTCCACTCTCTGTGTCTGTGGATTGGCCTGTTCTGGACGTTTCCCATCAATGGATCACACACTGTGTGTCCTTCTGTGTCTGGCTTCTCTCACTGAGCATCCTGTTGTCAGGGTCCATCCACGTGGTAGTGAGTGTCGAGGCTTCACCCCTTTACGTGGCCGAGTGATGCTCCCGTGTGTGGAGGGACCATGTGGTGTTTGTCCGTCGTCCGCTGGTGGACACTTAGGTTGTGTCCACCTTTGGCTGCTGTGGACGTGCGTCTCCGTTGCCTCTGGTGGGCACCTGGCTGTGGAATCAGGGTCGTGGGGTGACTGTGGCTGTTTTCCGAGGACGCTGCCCCGTTTCACGCCCCCACCGGCCATGTAGGGGCTCCGATTCCTCCAGCTCCTCCCCGCACTGGTCCCTGCTGGCTTTGTGGGTCCAGCCGTCCAGGGCGGGTGTGAAGTGTGTCCTGCTGGTTTCGGGTTGCGTTTCCCTGTTGCCTGTGTTGTGTGTCTGTTCTTGGCTTGTTGCCACTTGTCTATCTTGGGAGAAACGTCTGTTCTGATCCTCTGTCCGGTTTTTGTATTTGTTTTGAATTTTATTTTTATTTTTTTATGCAGCAGGTTCCTATCAGTTATCCATTTTATACATGTTAGTGTACGTATGTCAATCCCGATCTTCCAGTTCATCACACTGCCATTCTGTCTGGCCGTTTTTTAACCAGGGTGTTTGTCTTTTCGTTGTTGAATTGTGAGAGTTCTGTAGGTATTCTGGATACAAGTCCCCATCACCTGTGCAGCTCCAGCCGCCCTCCCCGTGGCTCAGACAGCGTCCTCTGATCCTCGACCTTCCTTTGCTTTCTGGAGCGGGGCACGTGGGGGGACACGGTATGCACCGTGATGGTCCCGCCGTCCGCAGGGTGGGCCGTGCCCGCTGCACCCCGGCGTCGCTCCCCGCAGAGGGTGGCAAGGCCAGCGGTGCCCTCTGCCCCCAGGAACCGCGCCTCTCCCCGTGGGTACGCGGCTGGCCTCGGGTGGAAGGACCTCACGCTCGCGGCTCAGCGCCCTGTTTGCGTGGCTTTGGGACACGTGTGGCCTGGGCCCAGTTCTGGGCCAGAGTGGCGGCTTTGGTGCTCAGACGTCTTGCCGTCCCTGGGGCAGGTCCCCCTCTCCGCTGCCTTGGAACATCATGGTCTCTGCCCGCTGGCTGTCCGGCCTGGGGAAAGCAAGGGCTGGGAGGGCAGGTGGCCGGTGTGGATGGAGTCGAGCTCCAGCCTGGTGTCATGGGCTGCATGCTGGGGCTGCCAGAATGTTCCGCAGGCCGGTCCCTCTGCCTGGGTGGTGCCTCCCGCCCTTGGTGGCCACCTTCCTGGGAGCAGATCTGCTCCGAGGCCCAGATAGTCCTGGAGCCCCGCTAGTCACTCTCCCCGCACTCCTTTTTGTGCGAGTGTGGGTGAGGGTGTCACAGAACACTCTCGTGTCCCCCAAGTTGGGAGAGTTTGCTGAACCCACGTCAACTAGCTTGTTGATGGATGCGGCTGACTGAAGGCCCTGAAACTGTGACTTCTGTCACTGTGGGGAGCACCGGCTGATGGACTCGGGGACATGGGAGGTCGAGGAGGCCACCTGCGAGGGGAGCATCGGAGGCCGTAGCCAAGGGCAAGGGCGTCTGTGCGCCAGCCCTGCCCGGGGCAGCCCGGCCGGACCTGGCGGGTTCACACCCAGGGCCTTGAGATGACGCCCATGCTGGCCCTACCACAGCCCAGAGATCACGCTCGCTGCCCTCTCCTCCTGCAGGATTACATCTGCCCAAGATGCGAGTCTGGCTTTATCGAGGAGCTTCCAGAAGAGACCAGGTAAGGCTGCCCCCGGCACAGACCCCTGGCCCGAGGGTGCGCTGGCCGAACCTGGTAGGGGGGACGGGGGGGCCGTGACGAGGGCCAGCGGCTGGACCTGGGTGGGGGTTGGGCTGGACCTCCGCCCTTAGGTTCCTCAGCCTCCTGCCTCGGGCCCTGGGCAGGGGCTGTGGAAGGCGGCCTGAGGCCCATGGGTAGGGGGGGTCCTGCTTTTGTCCCACTGCTGACGGCGCCTGTCCTCCCAGGAGTGCAGAGAATGGCTCGGCCCCCTCCACAGCCCCCGCGGACCAGAGCCGGCAGCCGTTCGAGGTGAGCGGTGAGCAGTGGCCTCTCTCCCTGCCCCCGCCCCCTCCGCGCCCCCATCCACGCGGTCACGGCCCTCCTCTCCGCAGAACGTGGACCAGCCCCTGTTCACGCTGCCGCAGGGCTACGGGCACTTTGCTTTCGGCATCTTTGATGACAGCTTCGAGATTCCCACCTTCCCCCCCGGGGCACAGGCCGACGACGGCAGGGACCCCGAGAGCCGGCGGGAGAGAGAGCAGCACTCCCGGCACCGGTACGGCGCCCGGCAGCCCCGCGCCCGCCTCACCGCGAGGCGGACCACCGGCCGGCACGAAGGCGTCCCCACGCTGGAAGGGTGAGGGGGCCCGGGGGCGGCCGCGGGCGGGATGCTCGGGGCTTCGAGCCCGCCCCACCCCGCTCAGGCAGAGCAGCCAGCTATCCTTCCAGGAGGTTCTGTGGGCACGGAGGTGTGGGTGCTGGCTCAGGGGCTGTCCCCTGGGCAGGGCAGTTCCCCGGTGGGTCCGGCTGGCCTGAGGAGCTGTGTGCCCACTGCCTGCCTGCCCTCCCCCACCGCCCCCGCCCCCAATCGTCCTTCTCAGAGGGGCCTCCGCCCCATGGGCATCTTCATCTGCTGAGATGCGCTGGTCCACGCCCAGACGAGCCGTCCCGGGTGCAGGCGAGCAGTGGTATGCGGTGTCCGGTGTCCCTGCCCCTCCCGCGTGCGGGGTCATGAGGACAGGAGGACCTAGTAGGCCCGTCCCAGCCCTGCAGGAGTCGGGGCTGAGCTTTCGTGGGTCTTTGTAGACGGAACTTGACTGCAGGTAGGCCGAGGCCTGTCCAGCTCAGGACACAGCCTTGGCTCACTGTGACCTCAGCCGGCACGTTTCAGGGCCGCCGCGAACAGCCGGGCTGATCCCACGGTTCCTCAAGCCCCTGGGATCCCCCACGGTGCTTTCCCCAGGTTGCAAAATGAGAGTTGGATGCAGTCGTGCATTGACAGGTGCCATGCAGCCCTCAAGGAGACACTGCCTTTGGGCGCCTTTCGTGTTTGGTTCTTATTATTACCAGTTGAAAAGCCAGCCCCTTGACGCCGGCCCCTCCCTGGGAGGGCGCTAACCTTGGGCCTGGCTGCTCTGTTCCAGGATCATCCAGCAGCTGGTCAACGGCATCATCACCCCGGCCACCATCCCCAACCTGGGCCTGGGCCCCTGGTGAGTAGGTGGGGGGGTCCCCCTGTGCCCTGTCCGGCCCCTCTGCCACTTGAACCCCAGACTTCTTTGCCCAGGGGCGTCCTGCATTCAAACCCAATGGACTACGCCTGGGGGGCCAACGGCCTGGATGCGATCATCACGCAGGTACAGGGGCCTCCCTGGGGCTGGCACTGGGCACGACGACTTTATAGGCCCGTGCTCCCTGGAGGACGGGGTGTCGTCTCCCACGTCCGCGTCCCTGGTGGCACTTGTGAGGTGGGGACGTGACCACCTTGGGGCCTTCCACTGAGCATTTTTGTCACTGGCGCCTGGTCCCCTGGTTGTAGCCGCGCGAGGATTTGGGGAGGTGCCTCGGCCGTGGGAGGTGCCTGCCGGCCCCGGCTGTGAAGTGACGCTCACTAGATGAGAAGAGTGGGCAGAAGCCCGGGGCTGGGCCTCCTGGGGGCAGCAGACCTCTGACCCCTGAGGGGGTCGGGCCAGGACAAACGGGGCCTCGGTGCTTTTGCAGGTAACCCAGCCTTGCATTTCAGAGCCCCGTGGGGCGAGGGCCCTGCCCACCCGCCAACAAGCTCCCGGCACTCTGGCCTCTTGTGTTTCAGCTCCTCAATCAGTTTGAAAACACGGGTCCCCCACCCGCAGACAAAGAGAAAATCCAGGCCCTCCCCACCATCCCCGTGACCGAGGAGCACGTAGGTACGCGCCTGTGCCCAGCCTTCTCAGTGGTCCGGAGGCCAGTGTGCCCTCCATCCCCTGGGACACCTCTGGCGGGGGCTGCAGAGAAGCCCCCCTGAGAGCCCCATGGCCTGCCCGCTCCCACAGGCTCCGGGCTGGAGTGCCCCGTGTGCAAGGACGACTACGGGTTGGGCGAGCGCGTGCGGCAGCTGCCCTGCAACCACCTCTTCCACGACGGCTGCATCGTGCCCTGGCTGGAGCAGGTGAGCGGCGGGCCGGCCCGGGACCCTCCCCGCCCCGCCCACCTCTGAACAGCTCCCCTCTCCCCTCTGTTCCCACAAAGCACGACAGCTGTCCCGTCTGCCGAAAGAGCCTCACAGGACAGAACACGGCCACCGACCCCCCGGGCCTGGCGGGCGTGAGCTTCTCCTCCTCCTCGTCATCCTCCTCCAGCTCGCCCGGTAACGAGAACCCAGCCAGCAGCTCCTGAGCGTCCCAGCCGACCCCCAGGGCGAGCACCGGGCTGCGGGTCGGGACTGCGGATGCCGCGGACTCCCGCACCCCTCGCGCCCACGGACTGCGGTGCCGCCGGGGGCCCCCCCCCCCCCCCGCGGCACAGGCTTGGAGGACCCGCCCCTCCCGGCTGCTGAGGGAGCCCGGCCTCCCCAGGGCCGGGCGGGCCAGGCTAGGCACATGCCGCCTGGGGCGTCTGACTCCCTTCCTGTTTGTCTCTGACCTCACCCTCTACGTGTTCGACGGCAGAAAGGTTTTTATAATTTTAAATTATTACTGCTTTGAAATAAATGGACGTTTGAGCTCACTCGCGGCCCTGCATGATCTGTGGAGAGACAGGGTGGAGTCGCTCGGCTGGGGTCCCAACCGCGTGGACAGGCCGTTGCGCCCCACTCCAAGCTCGGGGCCCCGGGACCACCAGGATGACCAGCAAAACAAGGACGAAACTGCTCTGACAGACGTTTTTTAAAGGAGAAAATATGTGTATCTTGAAAGCTATTTAAAAATACATCTACTTAGAAAGAAAAGCAGGTGGTTGGCGTGTTACTTGTGTGCGTCGGGGGGCGCAGCCCCGGGCCGGGGAGGTGAGCCGGCCGAGCCCCCGCAGCTGGCGTGTCATCCACAGGCTGTCCCCCATCAGGGTCACACGGCTGCCTCGGCCGGTGAGTGTCCAGCCTGCGCCCTGGGAAGTGCCCCCCATATTGGTTTTCTGTCTCTGAAGTGGAAGCTGGCTGCTGGGAGGGGTGGGAGCCTCCCCTGCACCCTCTTGGCTCCACCCCTGCAACTCGGAGGAAGATCAACCCCCAGGAGGCTGATCACGCCCCACCCCCACCCCAGCCTGTACACCCTGCCGGATCTGAGGGGCTCTGAGGACACCGTGTTCGCGTCTCCAAGGGCAGCTGTGACAACTCACCAAAACTTGGTGACTTAAAACAACACGCTTATCATATCAGTCCTGGGGTCACAATTTACATCTTAGGGGCTAAATGCAGGCGTGGGCAGGGCTGGTTCCTCCAGAGGCTCCAGGGCAGCATCGGTTCCGCCTTTTCCAGCTTCTAGAGGCGCCGCACCCCTGGCTCGCGGCCCCTCCTGCATCCTCACAGCCAGCAGCGCAGCATCTCCCGTCTCTCTCTGCCTCTGACCCTCCAGCCAGCCTCCCTCTAATAAGGACCCTGGGATGATGCTGGGCCCCTCAGGGAATCCAGGGTCGTCCCCGTCTCAGGGGCCTTAACTTAATCCCACCTGCGAAGTCCCCTCTGCCTCATGAGGTGACACGTGCTCGGTGGCCCAGGACCAGGCCCTGCCAGTCTGTGGCGGGTCGGTGTTCCCCAGGCTCCCTCACCTCCTCGCTGCCCCAGGCACCCCAATGAGTTCCCAGGTCCGAGCCTTTGCTTGGCTGTGCCCAGCCTGGAGTGCCCTCCCAGACCCGGCCCCCGCGTGGCCGAGTCCCCGTCTCCCGCCTGGCAGGTGCTTTTGTCGAAGCCTCCCTGACCCCAGCTTGTGACTGGACTCCTATGGCCCCTGCTCAGCTCAGTGTCCCCTCAGACTCAGGGGCTCCCTGAGGGCCGGCCGCGTCTGTGGGGTCCGGCGGTGTCCCCAGTGCCCAGCACAGCAGGCGCTCAACGCATGTGAAACCACTGAGTAACCAGACACGGGCTCGCCCGGATCGGGCCTTCCCCGGCCACGGTCTTCAGCTGCCCGCCCGGCTCGCGCGCCTCCTGGAATCTCGGTCCAGCCGTCACTCATGGATCCTGGGCCTCAGGAGACCAGGACGGGCAGGAAGTGCGTGGACGGGTGGTGTCGCTGCGTGCGGACCCCGCGCCCCGGGGCCCCCCGCCCGTCCAACGCCAGGAACATGGGCCGGCCGCGGTGGCGCCAGGGCACGGACTCGTAGGTGTAGCCCTTCTCCTCTATGCGCTCCCGGAACTTAGCGCAGACCCGCTCACAGCGGCCCTGGCCACGCCCCTGGCCACGCCCCCACTCGGGCGCGCCCCACGCACCCCAGCCCGCCCCGCGCACTTGCACTCACCGACCCGGAGTGGCGGCCGCGGCGGTTCATGGCCACATAAAAGCCGGTGTTCACGGCCTTGAGCGCCACGACGCCCACGCGGATGGAGCGCATCCCGAAGAAGACGCCTGCGGGGAGGGGCTGGGTCAGGGCCCGCCCACCACCCACTTGCCCACCCACCCCGCTCTTCATTCATTCATTCGTGTGGGGAACATTCCCCAAGTACCTACCGTGCTCCTGGCCCTGTGCTGGGCGTGGGGATGCACCAGGGACCACGCAGGTCCGTGGGAGTGGCCGTGGCCGTGGGAGTGACGGGGTGGGGGAGGAAGGACACCAGGCCAGGGGGAAGGCCTGAGGCAGGACTGGCCCTGATGGGTCGGAGGAAGTCATTGGGGAGAGCTCAGGGTTTTCTCTGGAGGGCAACGGGGAGCCCAGGGGAGGGCCCCGTTAGTCAGGGATGAGAAAACCAAGCCAGAGGAGGTGAGTGCCTGCCAGGTGAGCTGCTGCTATCAGATGTAGACCCCCGGCAACGACCCTGACAGCTCGGCTAGCCACAGCCGTGGCCGGTTATGGGGGAGACAATTCCAGACAGGAGGTACGGCCCAGGCAACGGCCTGGGGGTGGGACACAGGGTGTTTAAAGCACAGTGTGTTCGCATCCATGATACCCGCTAACACTGCTTGAATGCCAACTGTATGCCAGGCATTGTATCCCACCAAGCCCACACAGCAGCCCCTGGAGGGAGGTGTGGACCGTGCCCACAGGGGAAAACTGAGGCCTGAGAAGTGGCAGAGCCAGTTTCTCGGGCCCTGTCTGTGGATGGATGACCCTGGGCGAGCCCTGCCCCATCTGAGCTGATGTTTCCTATCCAGTGAAGCAGAGCTGGGGGACAAGCCCCAGCCCACACTCTCTGAGCCACACCCAGGCACTGGGGCCTAATCTGGAGTCAAGGCCTTGCCCTCTGGTGTTCACTCTGGACTTGGATGCCTCAGGTGACGGGCAGCTCACCTCATGTCCCACAGGACATTTGCACCTGCTATTTCCTGGGTCAGGCACTCAGCTCCTCTTGTGCATGGCCAGCTCCTTCTTTATGAGGCTCAACTCAAGCCCACCGCCTCATTGTCACCCTTATCGCTGCCCAGATGGGGAAACCGAGGCTCAGAGAGAAGCACTGACTGTCCCAGGTCACCCAGCAGAGCCAGACCTCACCCCCAGCCCGAGGCCACCCTTCCTGGCCAGGCCCAGCACTGAGCAACCGGCCCAGCCACTCCCCCTGACCTTGCCCTCGTCCAGTTAGCCTAATGAGGGCCTTGAGAGCCCCAGATGAAAGCAGGTGGGAAGGGCAGGGGTGATTATCTGCCCTAATGGTGGTGATTCAGGCAGTGGCCGGCAATGGCTCAGCTCCCCCGCTCCCCTGCCCAGCCTCAAAAATGTGGGGAGACTGAGACAAGCCTGGGGTCACCGACCGCCCTGGTCTCCCACTTATCAGCAACCTCCTCCTCCTTCTTTGTCCCTTCATCTCCTCTTGCCTCATACATTCCACAAACACTTATTGAGCACCTACTGCTTGCTGGGCAGGGCAGCAGGGATATGACTCCAACTCGATGAGGTTCTGGGCACTTTGGAGCCCTAGCTCCATGCCCCCCACCTCCCACCTCAGGCAGGTCATTTGCCCTCTCTGTGCCTCAGTTTCCTCATCTGCCAAATGGGTGTCTAGGAAGACATAGAGGGGTCCCCAACTCTGGCAGGTCCTGAGTTTTGTTTTGCAGGGTGGGGAGTTCAGAGTTCAAACCCAGCTCTGCCCCCATCTCATTATGTACTGGGCCCACGGGGGCCCTTCCGGGAGCCTCAGCTTCCCCTCTGTAAATGGGTCCTGTGACCCCAACGTCAATTATCTCACAAAGACCCTTCTGCTGAGCCAGGACCAGAGCTGGGAGCTTCCCCTGTGACCTTCACCCCAACTGTCCAACCCTCCTTCCAAGTGAGTTGGACCCCATTTTACAGTTGAGGAAACTGAGGCCCCAGTCAGGAAATGACTTGGCTGACGCCACACGGCCAGAGAAGCCTCCGGACCCTCCCTCAAGTGAGAGAGGGCCCAGTTCACTGCTGCTACTACTGCTGCCTTTGCTGTTATTGTCCGCCTATCTGCCCTGTACCCCTGCCCCCGCGCAGCGCCCCCGGCTACTCACTGTCAGGGCTGTCGCGCCAGCGGGTGGCCGCTGGGGTCCACACACAGGAAGAAGTGGGTGGAGGAGAAGAGGCGCCGTCAGCGCACGTCGCCCTCCAGATGCATGTAGCTGCGTGGTCTCCGCGGACTGTTTGGGGTCCCCGCGGCGCCGGGCGCCCGTGCCAGCAGTAGCCACGCCAGGCCCAGCCACAGGCGGCCGCGTATGGCCCCGCGCCCCGCTCGCCGCCGCCTGGTCTTGACTCCCCGCGCGCGTCCGCGGCTCTGCCATTGCGAGATGGGGGGCAGAGTGCCCGACGGGGCCAATAGGGCGCCTCGGGGGCGGGGCCAGAGCCACAGTGGGTGGGCCAGGATGCGGGGCGGGGCCGTGGTCAGGGCGGCCTGACCGCCCTGCAGAGTCTGGGACAGGCCAATGCGGCTCCTGGGGGGCGGGACCAGAGCCGCAGGGGGCGGGATGACTCCCCACGGGGGTGGGGCCAGTACAAGGGCGGGGCCCATTCGGGAAAACACTCCGGCCTCCACGCGTGTTTGTTTGCCTTGCGGGGCGGGGAGGGCGGTGCTTGTCCGTGAGTAGCCAGATTGGCCTGCAGGGGCTGCGGGAGTGTGAGAGCGGCGGGCCACAGAGACACGGCGGGAGTCAGAGCCAAAGAGAGGGAGAGACAGAGCCAGAGACAGAGAGATATAAAGACAGAGCCAGTGGGCTTCCCTGGTGGCGCAGTGCTTGAGAGTCCGCCTGCCGATGCAGGGGACACGGCTTCGTGCCCCGGTCCGGGAGGATCCCACATGCCGCGGAGCGGCTGGGCCCGTGAGTCGTGGCCGCGGAGCCTGCGCGTCTGGAGCCTGTGCTCCACAGCGGGAGAGGCCACAACAGTGAGAGGCCCGTGTACCGCAAAAAAAAAAAAAAAAGAGCCAGGTGTACAGCACAGGCCTTGTAATAACCTATAATGGAAAAGAATCCAAAACAGAATAGTATATATGTATAACTGAATCACTTTGCGGTATGCCTGAAACTAACACAACATTGTAAATTAACTACACATCAATTTTTTAAAAGGGTAAAAAAAAAAAAAAGAGCCAGAAACAGAGAAAGACAGAGACAAGAGACTGAGAGGCAGAGATAGACAGAGACTAAGATGGAGGGACAGAGTCTATGAGACTGCACAGGCAGAGATGGCTGAGACAGAGACAGAGACAGACAGATGTGTGAGAGACAGAGAGACAGGGAGAGACGGAACTGCCCAGGGGTCAGAGGTTGGGATGGAAGTTCTGGCCCGAGTGCCTGTCCTTGCCAGCCAGGCCCCTGAACAGGGAATGCCCCGGGGGGCTTGTCTACCCTTCCAACTAGAGCTTCCTGAGAGCCAGGTCCAGGGGGCATGCGGCTTTGCTGAGGGGTGGGCCTGGGGGAAAGTGTGGGTGGAGGGGCAGGGGAACTGTTGGAGCATATGCTGTGCACACAGGTGTTGGGCAGCAAGGTGGCCGATGGGAGGATGGACAGTTGGGCATGTCTGAGGCCAGCTGATGGGGACCGGGTTGATGACCAAGGCCAGCACCCTGTCCCCAGCATCCGTCTCTGCATGTCCAAGGTGGTAGGAATGGGGCCACCCTGTTACAGACACACCCACCCAGTGCCCTGGGCCCTGCGAGGTGAGTGCAGTAAACCTTCACAGACTCAGAGCCAAGCGACATCATTGACAGGTGGGGGAGCCAAGGCCCAGGAGGGGCAGGGATTTCCCCAAGGCCCCACACAGGACACATCCCAGGCTCCCTGCCTTTTGGCTCCTGGTGGCTCAATTCTACAGCCATGGATGCAGGTGGCACCTTTAAGTAGCACCGGGGTGAGGACAAGGTGACAACCCTGCCCTGATGGACTGCTGGGGGGCCAACCGGTCCAGCCAGACGGTGTCGCTGGGATGCCTTCCTGGTGGCTCCAGGGATTCCCCGATCCCTCTTCCTGGCCCCAGGAGGGCCACGCAGGGGGTGTGGCAGACATCCAAGCCCAGGACCCCAGGACTGAGATAGGGATCCAGCCCGGACTGTCTCCCCACACTCAGAGCCCTGAGGCCAGCACCCAGGGGACTGGCCTGCAGGCATCACCTCCCCAAGCCTTGCCTCCTCCTGTGGAAAATAGGCCAGGAGAGGGAAGGCTGGAAGGATGCAATGAGATAATCCACAACCTCACTGGGTACTCGGAATAACACCTCCACTCCCACCAGCTAGAAGCTTGGTCTTCCCTTCATAGACTGTCCCCACCCCACCTGCCAGGAGGACAAGATCCAGGGCCCTGTATGACCGGAGGGGACCCACGCCTGAGGAGAGAGCTGCGCCCCAGGTGCTTTTCGCAACAGCTTCACTGAAATATAATTCACATGCCACCCAGTTCACCCAGGAAATTGTGCAATTAATGCTTTCAGTACAGAGTTGTCAATGCTTACCTCTGTCTAGTTCCAGAACATTCCATCACCCCAAAGAGAAGCCCCGTCCCCATCAGCAGTTACCCTCATCCCCTCCCCAGCCCCTGACAACCACGAATCTACTCTCTGTCTCCGTGGATTTGCCTGTTCTGGACGTTTCCCATCAATGGACTCACACCCTTTGTGTCCTTCTGTGTCTGGCTTCTCTCACTGAGCATTGTGTTCAACTTCCATCCACATTGTATCAAGTGTCAATGCTTCACCCCTTCGCATGACTGAGTGATGCTCCCATGTGTGGAGGGACCATATTCTGTTTACCCATCATCCATTGCTGGACACGTGGTTGTTGCTGCCTTTTGGCTGTCGTGAATCATGCTACTGCGGACGTGTACGAGTTTAAGTGTGAACATAAGTCGCCATTTCTCTCATGTATATACCCAAGAGTGGAACTGCTGGGTCACATAGTGATTCTATGGTTGGCTTTTTTTTTTTTTTTTTTTTTGCGGTAAGCGGGCCTCTCACTGTTGTGGTCTCTCCCGTTGCGGAGCACAGGCTCCGGATACGCAGGCTCAGTGGCCATGGCTCACGGGCCCAGCCGCTCCGCGGCATGTGGGATCCTCCCGGACCGGGGCACTAACCCGTGTCCCCTGCATCGGCAGGCAGACTCCCAACCACTGTGCCCCAGGGAAGCCCGGTTGGCTTTTTGAGGAGCTGCCAGAACGTCTTCCACAACAGCTGCCCCATCTCACATTCTCACCAGCTGTGCACGAGTGCTCCAGTGTTCCCACCTCTTCACCAGCAGCTGTGATTGGCCATCGTTTTGACTGCAGCCATCCTAGTTGGGTACAGAGGTATCTCCCTGTGGTTTTCTGGAAGACGTCAAGCCTACAGACAAGTTGTGAGAACAGCACAATTAACGCCCTGTTGCGGGAGTCCCCAGTTCTACATATTATTTTTGATTTCCGTCAGCTGGAGGATGGGTAAATACACTGCAGCAAACTCACGGGGGAGTACTATGCAGCCATGAAAAAGAGTAACCCACTGAATACAAAACAATGTGGATGACTGAGACAGAATGAGGAGAAGCAGTCAGACACAATAGATGTCCATCTATGGGACATTCTGGAAAACCAACCCATGGTGTGAACTGTCCGATGGGTGTCGCCCTCAGGGGCAATGATAGGAGACATGAGGGGGTTTCAGGGGCTGGGTGTTCTTTGGAACACTCCTGTGTCCTGGAAAATTAATTGAACTGTATTCTTTCTTTCTTTTTTTTTTGGCCGCGCCCACGCGGCCTTGTGGGATCTTAGTTCCCTGACCAGGGATGGAACCGCGCCCCCTGCATTGGATATGCAGAGTCTTAACCACTGGACCGCCAGGGAAGTCCCGTGAACTGTATTCTTGATGTGTGCACTGTCCATGTTCTACCTGAAAAATACACACGTGTGGTCTTTTTATGTATGTGAGTATTTGAGAGGCAGCCTCAGAAATGGTCGGACTAGTATTTTGTTTTTTTCTTTGGCTGTGCCATGCGGCTGGGGATCACATTTCACCGACCAGGGATCGAACCCGGACCCTTGGCAGTGAAATCGAGGGGTCTTAACCACTGGACCGCCAGGGAATTCCCGGACGAGTCTTCTAATGTCAAGGTCCTCCGTCATAGCCAAGCGGCAACCTCATTCCTCATCCACGCTCAAATGCCCCCTCTTGTCACCGTTATGTCCTTGAATACATTTTTTTCTCATGCCAAACCTGGGTAGGGCACATGCAGTGCCTTCTGTTCTCCCTTTGTCTCTGTGATTGGCTGAATAAAGACCCACAAACATGTGTCCACGTTCTAATCCCCAGAACCTGTGAATCTGACCTTATTTGGATAAAGAGTCTTGGCAGCGGCCATTACATTAAGATTTTCAAATGAGATCATCCTAGGGGCCCTAAATGCAGTCACAAGTACCCTTATGAGAGACACAGACACGGAGGAGAGGCCACGTGAAGGCGAAGGCAGAGACGGGAGGGACATGGCCACAAGCCCAGGACGCCTGGAGCCCCAGAAGCTGGAAGAGGCAGTAAGGACCCTCCCTGGGAGCCTCCAGATGGGGCACGGCTCTGTGCACACCCTGATTTCATCCTAGTGATACTAATTTTGGATGTCTTGTCTCCAGAAATGTGAGAGGATTAATTTCTGTTGTTAGGCACCAAGTTTGTGGTCGTTTGTTACGGCGGCCCCCAGAATCTGATGCCGTGTCTTTCCATTTAGAGAGCATTCCTTGCCTTCCTCAACACGTCTCCTTTTTTTTTATTATTATTAATTTTTTCTTGGAGTATAATTGATTTACAATGCTGTGTTAGTTTCAGGTGTAGAGCAAACTGAATCAGCTATACATATGTATATATCCACTCTTTTCTAGATTCTTTTCCCGTATAGGTCATTACAGAGTACTGAGTAGAGTTCCCTGTGCTACATGGTAGGTCCTTACTAGTTTTCTGTTTTATGTATGGTAGTGTGTGTATGTCCATCCCAGTCTCCCAGTTTATCCCTCCCCTCCCCCCAACATTTCTGAAGTCTCACAGAATGTCTAAGTTCACCCGATCGTCTCTTGGTTCAATTTGGGTGAAAAGTTTTGGGGAAGAACCCAGCACACGCGAACAGCTTCTGAAACACAGTCTTGCCCAAACCCCAACGTCTCGATGCCATGACCCCCTCTTAAGGACATCTGTCTCCACTTGTCTCGTGTGTTATTCGTATTTTCATGCTTAAGTTTTACAAGGAAATTTGATATCCCCATCAGGAGTGGAAAACCAGTGCCATAGGTTGACACATTGACAATAAGCTGCAAGAAGAAATACAAAGAGAAGAGACCATGTGACGAAAGTCTCCGATTGGCAGGACCCCAGCCCGGGAGCTGAAACGGGGTAACACGCAGGTGGCACCAATTGAGACCGCCTGTGTTTGAGCAGGGACTGAAAGGAGAATGGCTTCCTCACCGTCAAGATCCAGGATCCAGCTCTTGGGAGATACTGGTTTAGGGAATCTGATGTCCCAGAGAGTAAAAGAGGAAACTGAGGCAAAAGAATTCAGAAGTCTTGGCTTCCAGTCCAGGCTCCTGGCTCCGCCAGACTGCAGGGATACGAGGGGATGTCTCTAGGTCTTGGGGGAGCCAGGGCCAGCTGATTCAGTGACCCCCCTCCCCCACCAGGAAGGAAACCCTAGATATGAGCCAGGTCTGAGGTCACGGCCCCCCGGGGCATCTTGGGGTGGATTGGGGCGGTTTCGGGAGGATGCTGCTGTCTGTTGAAAACATTCCCAGCTGGTGGCATCACAGTGCACAGGCCCGCGTGGGCAGCTGCATCTGGAATGTGCTGGCGAGAGGCGTCCAGACCTAGGAGTCTGGCCCTTCCAGAGTACAGGTCCGGCCTCCACTCTGGGTAGTGGGGAGACTGAAGTCTGAGCAACTGGGGACAGGTGGCAGCTTGAGCTGAGGCCCCTAAGGCCCGCCGTGGTCTGGCCCCTGAGCACCCTTCCACCTTTGTCTCTGCTTCCTCTCTCCCAAACACTGCTCCAATTCCAACTTTCCTGTCTCTCAGGCCTTTGTACTCACTTTGATTGCTGCCTGGAGCGCAGTTACATCATGTGTGCCTATTCTCACCCTTCACATACCAGCCGATCCCAGAGAAGACTCTCCCTCCCCTGACCTCAGTTTCCCCAACTGAACGATAAGGTGAGGCATGCCTTCCAGGTCTGATTCTAAAGTTCTGGCCCTGCTTACTCCTGAGTGGGATCTCCCTGGAGACCAGGGCTGAGATGCTCCAGGCATTATTTCATTCCATTTGTCATCAAGTCAACTTAGTTAGAGGTGAGTCTGCGCTCTCTGCCCCACTCCGTCCCTGGCCTTGGGAACTAGTGGGTAAACTGAGGCCAGAAAGAGTGAATGAGGGAAATGTCCAGGAAACACAATGATCCAGCTGACCGTTGGCTCTGCGGCTTTGAGTCAGACGGATGTGGGCCTTCATTCCAGTCTCTCTGACATTCGTGCTGTGTGTCTTTGGGGAACCTGATTGACCTCTCTGAACCTCAGCTTCCTCCACAATAAACCGGAGATAGTAATAGTTCCCTCCCCAGAGCTATCTTTGGATCAATGAAGATCGCGGATAGGAATCTCTAAATTGCAGAACGCTGTCCTAATTATTTGGCGACTATTCCTTAAACAACAACAACAACAAAACCCAGGTTCCGGGTCCTCCCAAAGATGGCTTAGATTCTCGCAGTGTTGCCCAAGCAACGGCTCTGTCCCGCCCCACCTCGACAGGGAACAGCCAATCAACGGGCACCACCGGCGCATGCCTCCCGCCTCCGGCGCCCCGATGCCCCCTGGGAATTGTGGTTCCTGCCGCGCTCTCCAGGCGCGTGGTCCCTTCGCGGCCGCCGTAGGCCATAGAACTACAACTCCCGGCGGGCGCGGGCGGCGCATGTGCGTTGCGGCGGCGCGGTGGTTCCGCGTGCTGGCGGCATGTCAGCTGTACGCTGGGGCCGCGGCGCGGCGGGGTTCGGGAGGGCCCTGTGGCCGGCGGGAACCCCCGGCCTCCTGGCCGAGGAAGGTAATGAAGGGGAGTCCCGGAACCGCTGCCCTGCCCCCCCCCACCCGCGGCCGTGATCTCTGGCTTCTCGACCCTCGGGATCCAGCTTCCTCCGACACTTGCCCTTTGATCTTGGGAGTTCTGGGGAACCCAGTGACTCGACCCCGCTTTCACTCGCCCTTGGCCCACTCTCCGGACAGGGGTCGGCGGGGCACTTTGATCTTCGACCCTTGATTTCTTTTGGAGCCCCATGACCCACTATTTACGGTTTAGGGTTTTTAACCTTTGAATTGTCTGTGCCTTAGTTCGACGAACCTTTTATCCTCTACCCCACGCCCTACTTTTCTTTTTTCCTTTGCCCGTGGTGTCCCCTTCACTTTTGTCCTGTTAGTTTCTTTCCAGTGTGAGACCGGTGACCACTGACAGTTCCCACTGCCTTTAGGGTTCCTTTGCCCCTGTCAGGGCCCTCCCTCCCCCACCCCTGATGCCCGCCTCCTTCAGCCTCCCTGGTCTCTCCTGCAGGGGCTCTTGGTGGCGTCTGGGGCCGTAAGAGGAGCTCGACTGCCAGCCCTTGTGAGCAGGACCGCCGGAAGGACTGGGGCCATGCCGAGCTGCTGGAGGGTGAGCCTGACCCCCGAGGTTTGGGGCCTGAAGCCCCTTCCTCGCTGTCCCCCCGTCGGCAGCGCTGCTGGGAGCCGCCTCCCTGGTTCCCCACAGGGACCCCGGTGAGAAGGGATGTCAGTCTGTAAGGTGGGGTGACTCATGGGGTCCCGCTCTCTGGTGGTCCGAGGGCTCCCACGGTGAAGCGAGTGCTGTACACAGCGAGCTCTTGTAGTTCCCTCGTCCCAGCAGGGGCTCCCCCTTTCCAGATGAGACAGTCGAGGCCCAGATCTGTGGCTGGAGAGACTGGCTCAAGGCCACCCACCACTGCACGTGCAGAGCTGGGCTTTGAGCTGTGACATGACCAAGCTCAGTGGTCCTGGCTCAGCTTCCTGGGCTTGGGCGCACGATGGGGTCTACTCGTGGTCCTTGTCACCTGGGATGGACAGCCAGGTCCTGGCGGCCTCTGTAGCAAGTGGGGGGGCATCTGTCCTTCTCGCCGCCTCACTGTCCTCTCCCTCCCAGACGTCCAGTGCCTCCTGCTTCCCCTCCTGTCCCTTGTCCAGTGTGTGTCCAGCAGCCAGGAGTGGGGTGGGGGAGGCTTTGAAAAACAACACCTAATTTCAGAAAACCCCAAACACGCAGATCTGAAGCCACAGGTCCCATGGGCTTCAAGAGCAACCTTCTTTCGTTTCTCACCCATCTCATTATTTTAAAGCTAAGCCCAGGGTCTGGAAATCTGAATCACTTCACCTCACTCCCCAGCCTTGAACCATCCAACTGTTTCCTCTCTCACAGAATAATCTCCAGACCCCCACTGAGGGCCGTAGACCTCCAGGCCTTTGCCTACCTCCTCGGCTTCTGGCATCAGGAGCTTTGCACCTGCCTGTCCTGGGTCAGCCCCCAGGTGGCTTGGGTGCGGCCGCCTCCAAGGGAAACCTGTGCCCACATCCTGCTTCTGCCTCGTGTCCTGCCCGACGCTTTGCCGCCGGCCACTGTCCCACACGTGCAGAAAGGGTCTGCTGAGTCTCCGGACACGGAGGCTAGGGCTGCGCCTGTGTTTCTGCTCTGGGCCAGCTCTCTCTGGGGCCGATGTTGTAGTGAGACAGGTGCAGGCAGGAGATGGATACCCTTGGTCCTCACGTTCGCGGATTCTGTGTTTGCAAAGTCTCCTACCAGCTGAACTTGTAACCCCAAAGCCGATGCACACCTTCCCAGCTGAGGTGGAGCTGGGCGAAGCCCTGTCAACAGGCATCCTTTTCAGGGTGTATCTGGTGCCACGTTTTTGCATTTTGTGCTGTTCGTTGGTGTTTCTGCAGTTTAAAATGGCCCCAGACCTGGTGCTGGGGTGCTGTCTAGTTTCCTCAGCTCAACGGGGCTGTGACGTGCCTTTTGTAGAAAATCTGCATGTTCGACAAGCTTTGTTGAGGGGTGAGATGTAGGAGTGTTGGCTGTGAGTTCAATGTTAGTGAATTAGCAATACATAGGAAATAAGATATCTCAGATGAGAACTCACAAAACAGTGTTATGTGCGGACCTGTTGGTGGAAATATGACCACGGGCTCTCAGGAGCCCCGTGTTTGCCTGGGAGTGGTGGTTCCCTGTTCACCAGCTCAGTGGCCTGAAACTCTGTAGAACAGAACTGCCCCAGGTCCTGAGAGCTGACTGTCCTTGAAGTGGCGCAGGGCGGCGGCGGGCTGTGAATTGTCTGTGTGTGGGTGGTGGGGTGTGGGGGTAATGGCACGTGCAAAGGCCTGAGGCCATTACGGATGGAGTGGGGGTGGGAGGGGCAGGGAGGCGCCGGCACCCGGGTGGATTTTGAAGGCAGAGCCCTGAGGAGGCGCTCACGGGCTGCATGTAGAGGGGGAGAGTCGCAGACGACCTGTGACTTTTGTTCAGGCTGGGAAGGACAGAGCTTGGCGGGGGTGGGGGAAGACGCAGAGAGGCAGGTTGTGGGCAACACCGGGAGCCTGTTCGGGACGTTGGGTTTGAGTGGCTCGGGTGGATGGGTGCTGGTTGGGTGGGCGGGGCGTGCGTGGCCAACGAGGTAAGTCTAGGGACGTTGTCGGTGGCCAGCAGACACACGGGGCTGAGGTCTGTCGCCTCCTGGGCAGCGGGGTCCCCTGACGTCTCGCCCTCTGCCCCACAGTGCTCAAGGCGCGGGTGCGGCAGCTGCAGGCCGAGGGCATGGCAGAGGTGACGGTGAAGAGGGTGGCCAAGAGGGTGGCCGTGGCTCGAGCCCCGGAGGCTGGCGGCGCCCAGCCACCCAGGCAGGCCCCGGCCGGGGCCAAGGGCGCCGCCGCCACACTCAGCAGCCGCTGGGCGCAGAAACTGGACAGCGATCAGCAGCTGATGCAGAAGCGCAAGCAGCGGCTGGAGGGGAAGCTGCAGAAGCGTGTGGAGAAGGGGGCCTGGCAAAAGCAGCTGCGCCTGGAGCCCCGGCTGCTGAGCAGGAAGCTGGCGAGCCAGCTGCAGCGCTGGGGGCAGGGGGCGCCCCGGAGCCCGTGGGAGGAGCAGCCGGCACAGCTGCTGCAGGAGGCCCCACACAGGCTGAGCAGCGAGGCGGCGGCGGCTCCGGCGGACAGAGGCCCCGAGTCGCGGCTGGAGGGCCAGCAGCAGAGGCTCCTGTCCTTCTTTGAGTGCTGCCTGCTCACGGGCCACCTGCCCCTGGCCCACCACGTGCTGGTCACCCACCACAGCAAGTCCCAGCAGCAGCGGCTGCTCACGCTCTCCATGTACAACATGGTCATGCTCGGCTGGGCTCGCCAGGTGAGTGACTGGGCCCAGGGAGCGAGCGCCCCAGGGTCGGAGGCAGAGGCCAACTTGAGGGCACTTAGATTCGAACCCTTGTCTTTTAGCTCCAGGGCTCAGGCCTTTGTCTTTTATAGTTTTAATAATTCTTTAGGCTTGTCGATTATGAGTCACACGTGGCCTTCAAAGCAAAGTGTGAAAATGACCAAAAGGGCAGGAAGAAGCTGTGCTCTGGTTCAGAGCATTTCCTTCTGGTTACTTGACCGCGGCTCTAGTGCAAGGGGCGCTGCAGACCCTCCCTGGGGCTGCGACCTCAGTGCTTTCCATCTGGCTTGTTCTTGTCTCGAGTTTCCTAGGTGGGCTCCTTCTTTTTAATGCAGACATTCACAGCTGTGAATTTCCCTCTGGGAACAACTTTAGCTGCTTCCCTCTCCCACGTCTTCTGTTTTCACCTGCGACTTCTCCTCTGACCTGTGGCTGCTTAGGAGTGTTGCTTAAAGCGCCCTTGCTGTGAAAACTTCCCCAACGCCCTCCCTCCTGTGGGTCTGCGACCTCATTTGAGGAGCAGCAGGGAAAGCGTTAGTGCCGGGCAATCAAGGGAAACAGTTGTGTGGAGACACAGGTGCAGCTCACTAAGGCAGGTTGGCGGCAGGGACTTCGCTGTGCTGACTCACGCACAGAACGCGGCCCAGAGCTGCCTGATAGCGCTGGGAGGCTCCCAAGGCCTCCACAGCAACAGTCACGGGGGGCTTCTTGCCTGCATTGTCTTTGCAGGAGGGCACTCAGTTCCAGGAGTTAGTCTGCCTTCCCAGGTCTCTGGCCTCTGCCGTCCCCCCCACAAAGCGTCCTGTTACAGCAGCATATTTCTGATTAGATGAGCTTCCTGGGGCTGCCGAACAAATGAACAAACTGGGAGGCTTAAAGTAGCAGAAGTTTGTTTTCTTTTAGTCCCAGCGGCCAGATGTCCGAGGTCAGGGCGTGGCAGGGCCCCACTCCCTCTGGAGGCTCCAGGGGAGGGCGCTTCGTGCCTCTGCCAGCTCCTGGGTCTGCGATGTCCCTTGGGCTGTGACCGCGTCCCTCTGATCTCTGCCTCAGTGCTCACACGGCCTCCTCCAGTGTGACCTCGTCCTAACTGCACCTGACCTCATGTAACTGACCTCATCCTAACTGCACCCTGCGCCTGCAGGGACCCGGTTTCCAAATAAGGCCCTTTTCTGAGGTTCCAGGCGGATGTGAGTTTTGGGGGCCCTAGGCAGCCAGCCTATGTCAGGCAGGCCTGGCTACCACCCAGACCTGAGTTTAGTCCCGTTCTGCCACGTGCTCCCTGTGGCCACACACCCCCCTTCCCTCTGAGCCTTGGGTTTCCCATCTTGGGAGGAGTGAGGGCTGTAATCCAGGGCTCCAACCTCATGTATGTGTGTGCTTAACACTGTGAAGGTTCGAATGCATGTTTTCATGGTGGTGGTGATGTTACTGTGAGTTTTTTTTTCTTTTTTTTAATAAAAGTTGTTTCCACTTTTTATTTATTTATTTGGCTGCATCAGGTCTTAGTTGTGGCTCGCGGGATCTAGAGCGCAGGCTCAGTAGTTGTGGCGCACAGGCTTAGTTGCTCCGCGGCACGTGGGATCCTCCCGGACCAGGGCTCGAACCCATGTCCCCTGCGTTGGCAGGAGGATCCTTAACCACTGCGCCACCAGGGAAGTCCTCCTACTGTGAGCGTTTAGAGGTAGGATAGATGGGCTGAATCTGGACCAGCAGCGTACGGTAGGCCTTTCTGTGACTTTGCCAGTGTTCCTCACCTGCTCCAGCGTCCTGTCGCTGCTGAAGCGAGTGTTTAATTTAAACTAAGCTAAGTGGCCGCTGTGGTTGGTGACTACCGGACTGAGCAGCCCCCCCTTCCTGCCCCCCACCCCGGGCCGTGCAGGCAGGCACCTAGGACCCAGTTGCTGGCATGTGGTCTGGGGTGGCAGCACCTGTCAGACAGGGTGCAGGACACATGGCGGGGTGCTGGGAATGCCTCTCTCTGGAAGGGTCTGTGGCATCTCTCCTGAGCCACCAGTGGGCTGGAGGAGAAACCACAGGGAAAGTTAGCGGGGAGGCCTGTGTGGAGGGAGGCCCGGTCGCCGGGAAACTGGGTAGAGGAGTGGGCGGGCAGCAGGGAGCACTGTGGGCTGAGCTGGGGCCTCCCTTCTGTCCACACCCGGCCCCCCCGCAGGCCCTCACCCCGCTTGGTTCCCCCAGGGCTCCTTCAAAGAGCTGACGTACGTGTTCTTCATGCTGAAAGACGCCGGCCTCGACCCGGACCTGCAGTCCTACGCGGCTGCCCTGCAGTGCATGGGGCGCCTGGACCAGGATGCTGGTACCATCCGAAGGTGGGTGGATCGGTGTAGGGTGGCCTGGCTGAGCTGGGGGCTGGGATCCCTGGGGCTCCCCGGGCACTGGCGCTGTGAGCCGGGTGTGTGTGCCCTGCAGGTGCCTGAAGCAGATGGCGCAGGACGGGCTACAGCTGCAGGGGCTCTTCACGGCTGTGCCACTGAGCGCCGAGGAGCGGGCTGAGCTCCTGCGGGCCGTGCGCAAGGCCAAGCCCGCCTTCACCCCCCCGCGGCCGCCCGTGCCCCCGCCCCAGGTCAACACCTCGCCGCTGCTCCGGGAGATATACGCCAAGGTGAGCTGGGGCCTGTGGCCTGGCACCTGCCGGGGGCGGGGGGCGGGGGGGGGGTTGTCGTCTCCGGGTGCCTTGGCCCCTTCCCGTCTCTCCTGGCGGGGTCGGCCCCACCCACCCCCATGCTGGCGGGAGGGAGGCTGCTGTGGGGGGCCCATGCCGCACCGTCCTCGGTTTCCACGTGGCGATGCAGCTGTGGGCCGAGTGTCGGGGTGTCGCAGGGCCTGTGTGCCCTCTCTAAGACTGGACAGCTACCTCCGCAGGCGGCAGGCAGCGGGCAAGGCCACACCTACCTCCCAGGGTGGAGTAGAGCATGACATCTTGAGGCACTGGCTTTTTTATTTTTACTGGGACATAGTTCTCCTATTCTACGGTTCACCTTTTAAAGTGTAATTCAGTATTTTTTTTTTTTTTTTACTATATTGATCTCTATGTAATTCCAGAACATTCCATTATCCCAAAAGGAAGCCCGTCCCCATCAGCAGTCAGTGCCCATTCCCCCCGCCAACCCCTGACAACCACTAACCACTAACTCTCTGTGGATCGGCCTGTTCTGGACGTTTCCCATCAGTGGAATCACACACTGTATGTCCTTCTGTGTCTGGCTTCTCTCACTGAGCATCGTGTTCTCAGGGTCCGTCCACGCTGTAGCGAGTGTCAGGGCTTTCACCCCTTCTCAGGGTTGAGTGATGTTCCCGTGTGTGGAGGGACCACATTGTGTTTATCTATCATCTGTTGACGGACACTTTGGTCGTTTCTAGCTTTTAAGCATCGTGAACCGCATTGCTGTGGCTGTGGACAGGTCTTTGTGCAGATGTATGTTTTGGATTCTCAGTGTGTGTGTTGGGTTTCGCTATTTTTAATTTGTCTATTTTGGGAAGGGTCACACGCTCACACAGTGGCGAGTTTACAGAGAAAACGGCAGCACCCGGGGACTCGCACTGGCTTCCTGGGCATCCTGCCCGCCTGGCAAGGCCAGCAGATGCTGTTACACCCGCATCGTTGTCTTACTGTCCTGGGTCCTGCTCCCCCCGCAGCGTTAAGGATAGATGGTTTTCAGGAGACTTGGGAAAATGACTGTGATTCTGCCGGGGGGGCGGGCGGGGTCCTGGCATGTGTACGGTGGACAGCTGCTCTTCTTGACCTCGGGTGTGGATGGAACCCTGGGGGACTCAGGTCGAGAGGTCAGGCACCGGCACCTCACCACCAGCCTGTTGCCACCAGCAGGATCCCGCTGTGTCCTACCCGAGGCTGCACTTGTCCCTGAAGGAGCTGCAGGGCCTCTTCCAACAGCAGCTTCGCGTAGAGATGGCCACCACCATCACCGTGGAGTCCGTGGAGAAGGTTCCACTGCTGACCAAGGAGGTCCTGCATGCGGTAAGGGGCTGGGGGGTGGTCCGCTCCGGCTGAGCTGGGCGTCCCCTGCCTGGGCAGGGTCGCGTGGGGGAGGCCGGCTGCACGGCAACCACCCCCCCGCCCCCCCACTGAGCCAGGCACTGCCAGGCATAGGGCTGGGGCCTCGCGGGCTGCAGGGTTGGGTGGGCACGGTGATGACTCCTTGTGTACCCCCTCCCCCCAGCGGAAGACCCTGGCAGGCCTGCGCACCCGATGGAGGACGGCGCTGTACCGGGAGCTGCAAGAGACCAAGGAGAGCGAGGCCCACGCTGCTCGAGAAGGCCGCCTCTCGCTCTTCCCGTACCTGTGCCTGCTCAGTGAGAAGGAGGTTGTGAGGATGCTGCTGCAGGTGCGCGCGGGGCCGGGGGGAGGGGCGGCTGCGGGCGTGCCTGCGGGTTCCACACGGAGCGCGGGGCTCATGGCGCTCGCTGCCCTCCAGACCCTCCAGGCGCTGCCCGCGCAGGGAGAGTCACTTCTCTTCTTGGCACACGAGCTGGGTCTGCGTGTCTTCAAGAGGAAGCAGCTCAGAAACGAGGTGCAGGAACTGGAGCAGCGCTACTCCAAGTACCTGCACCTGCTGGCCTCCGACACCCAGGTGAGGCCCAGGGAGCCCGGGTGGGGAAACCCAGGCGTTGAGCGGAGGTCCCCTCCCCTCTCTCCTCTCCCCTTTCCTGAGGCGGCTGGATTTGCCCCCAGACTCCACCTCATTTTCCTCACCTAACCCTGGGATAGCAGTCAGCTCACCCCTCCCTGGGGGTGGGTGGGGGTCTCCAGCTCTGCACCCAGACTCTCCTCCCCCTGAGCCACCCTCCCGCTCGCAGGTGGCGGAACCGTGCCTGCCACGGCAGCATTGGGAGGCACTGGGGGTGCCTGAGGCCCCCCACGAGCAGCCCTGGCCCATGTCAGTGGTGGTGCAGCTGGGCAAGCAGCTGGCGGAGGTGCTGGTGCGGGCCGCGCAGATGCCCAGCAGCCTGGCAGCGCCCCGGAGCCCCGGCACGCTCATCCCTGTGCTCTACCATGTGTACTCCTTCCGCAGCTTCCGCCAGGTGGGCCACTGTGGGGCCGGGCGTGCGAGGAGGCCGTGGGCTCTGGGTGGTGCAGGGCCCCTGGGCCACGGTGGGATCCTGCCAGAATTGTGCTGTGGCCCCAGACCTGGTCTCAGGGTCAGGGCGTCTGAGGGGACCCCGGGGCCCTCCTCCACGGCCTTTGGGGCAGCCCCCTGACCTTCTCTGCCTGCCCCGCCCCCAGATCGGCATCCTGAAGCCTCACCCCGCCTTCACGCAGCTGCTGGAGACGGCGGCAGAGCGCACACTGACCTTTGAGTCGACGGACGTGCCCATGCTGTGCCCACCGCTGCCCTGGACGTCGCCCCACTCGGGCGCCTTTCTGCTGAGCCCCACCAAGATGATGCGCTCAGTGGAGGGCAGCCAGCAGCACCAGCTCCTGCTGGAGCGCTGCCCGCCTGCCGAGCTGCATGGTGCCCTGGATGCCCTCACCCAGCTGGGCAACTGTGCCTGGCGGGTCAACGGGCGCGTGCTGGACCTGGTGCTGCAGCTCTTCGCTGACAAGGGCTGCCCTCGCCTGGGTGTGCCCGCCCCGCCCTCCGAGGCCCCCCGGCCACCCGAGGGCCGTCGGGCTCCCAACCGCTGCTTGCTGCCCGAGGTCTCGCCTGCTGAAAAGGCTGAGATGCGGCGGGAGCTGGCCCGGCGCCTCAAGGTGGCACGGGAGATGCAGAGCCTGCGCGCCGATGCGCTGTACCGCCTGTCGCTGGCCCGGCACCTGCGGCACCGTGTCTTCTGGCTGCCGCACAACATGGACTTCCGCGGCCGGACCTATCCCTGCTCACCGCATTTCAACCACCTGGGCAGCGACCTGGCCCGCGCACTGCTGGAGTTCGCCCAGGGCCGCCCGCTCGGCCCGCACGGCCTCAACTGGCTCAAGATCCATCTGGTCAACCTCACGGGGCTCAAGAAGCGCGAGTCGCTGCAGGCACGCCGGGACTATGCGGACGAGCTGATGGAGGACATCCTGGACTCGGCGGACCGGCCCATGACGGTGGGTGGCGTGGGGAGGACAGCAGCTGGGCCCTGACCCCTGACCCCTGACCGTCTGGCTCTCCTGGCCGCCGCGGCACCCACCCCAGACCCATGCAGGCACCCCCCGCCCCCTACTTCTTCCCAGGCACCCTTCTGCTTGTCTTTCCCTCTGTCCTGGGCCATCAGCAGCCTCCCATGCCGCAATAGGCCTCCCTCCAGGCTGGCCCCTCCCTGGTCTGTCACTCCTGTTCTCTGTCCACACCTGTCCCCACGACACCTGGACCCGCCCGGGAGGTGCCCCCAGGCTGGCTCTGACCCCGCCGGGGCTGGCCTCACCCAGCCCGCTGCTTCCTGCAGGGCCGCAAGTGGTGGATGGAGGCGGATGAGCCCTGGCAAGCCCTGGCCTGCTGCATGGAGGTCGCCCGGGCGGTGCGCGCCCCCGACCCCGCCGCCTACGTCTCCCACTTCCCAGTTCACCAGGTGAGCCAGGGGACTCTGGTGGGGAGCATGCCCTGCCCTTGCGGGCCCCGGCCAGAGGTGTCTCGCTCGGGCTGGGGCGCCGAGGGGTGGCCCGGCGTCCGGCACCTGGCCTTCCCGCTCTGCACAGGCTGGTTCCCAGGCGAGCAGCATGCGCAGGCATGCCGCCCCCTTCCGTGCCTCGGTTCCGCTTTGTGGGAGGCCCAGGGAGCTCGCTGTGAGCGGAGCTGGGGAAGCCTGGAGCTCGCCGTGCCCCGCCCCTCGCTCCCTGCGCCTTGCTCTTCCACCCCTCCACGGCCCCTCGCTCCCTGCGCCTCGCTCTTCCACCCCTCGCCCAGGACGGCTCCTGTAACGGCCTGCAGCACTACGCCGCCCTGGGCCGGGACAGCGCGGGGGCCGCCTCCGTCAACCTGTTGCCCTCGGACCTGCCGCAGGACGTGTACAGTGAGGTGGCGGCACAGGTGCGCACCCACCCCGCCCCCGCTTGCTCTTATCCCCCCAGCCCCACCCGGGTCTGTCTGTCGAACATCTGGGTGCTGTGGACCCCCCTGCCACGGCCGCCAACTGTCAGGTGACCCGGCAGTCAGGCAGGGTTCCTGGGGGACGTGTCAGAGGGGGCAGTGGTGAGGTCCACGGGAAGAGAAGGAGCCTCGGGGTGGGAGGCTTCTGGGTGGGCAGGGCCCTGCCCACTGATGCCCCGCCCACTGACCCCTGCTCCAACAGGTGGAGGTGTTCCGCAGGCAGGACGCCGAACAGGGTGTGCAGGTGGCCCAGGTGCTGGAGGGTTTCATCAGCCGCAAGGTGGTCAAGCAGACGGTGATGACTGTAGTGTACGGGGTCACCCGCTACGGGGGCCGCCTGCAGATCGAGAAGCGCCTCCGGGAGATCCACGACTTCCCCCAGGTGCGCGGGGCCGAGACTCCAGATCCTGCCGGCCACTGTCCTGTAGCAGGTGGCCGCTGGGCAGCAGGCGGTCCTGACACAGGGTCTTGTCTCTGCCCACCGTGGGGTCCTCCAGCGGGGCCCATGGGAGCGAGCCCACCCCCTCAAGAGTGCGCGAGGTCACTGGCCCAGGGCCATCAGGCGTTGTAGAGGGAACCTGGGCCCCGCCCACGCCCTCCCCTCACCCTCTCCCCAGGACTTCGTGTGGGAGGCTTCTCACTACCTCGTGCGCCAGGTGTTCAACAGCCTGCAGGAGATGTTCTCGGGCACCCGGTCCATCCAGGTGAGGCCTCATCCTCCCCTTGCCCCCCGTCGGCCGTGGCTCCCCAGACCCGGCCCCCCTGAGCCCGGTGTCCGTCCCTGCAGCGCTGGCTGACCGAGAGCGCCCGGCTCATCTCCCACACGGGCTCGGCCGTGGAGTGGGTCACGCCCCTGGGCATCCCCATCATCCAGCCCTACCACCGTGACTCCAAGGTCATGGTATGTGCAGCCCCCCCGCCCCCCCGCCCCCCGCCGCTGCCGCTGCCGCGCCAGGCAGGACTCAACGCCCCTGCCCCTACCGCCCCTACCCTGCAGATCAAAGGCGGGCTCCAGAGCCTCACCTTCAGCAGCAGCGTGGACACCAGCCAGTGAGTGCACAGGGTGGGGGGCGGGGCCAGGAGGCCACTGGGGTTGGGCCGGGCCGGGCTGAGGCTCCAGAGTCCCCCGCCTTGCACCCCGCCCCCAGGAAGCCCAACACGCTGAAGCAGAAGAACGGCTTCCCGCCCAACTTCATCCACTCGCTGGACTCCTCGCACATGATGCTCACGGCCCTGCACTGCTACAGGTGCACCAGGGCTGGGGACGCCGCGGTGGGTGCCGCCCGCTGGGGATGGGGTCAGGCGAGGACCGAAGCTGTGGGGGTCTGGGGGACCTGGTGCCCCAGAGGCGACAGGCCTCGAGGCAGGGAGGGGTTGGGATGTGGCTGACTGGGCAGGGGAGGGACTCCAAGTGTGCAGCTGGCCGTCGGAGGGTCCGCGGGCCCAGCCTGCTGTGTGGCCTGCTCTTGACGTGTGTGCACCTGCCGGGGCAGGCAGAGGGTGTCTAGTTTCTCACGGTTCTGTTAGAAACGGCTGCTCCTGTTGGGGGGGGGGGTGTGTGTGGCCGCACTGAGCCAGACTGCTGTGGGAGTTCTGTGTTCTTCCTGTGCCCCCCTGGGGTGGCTCGGGGACCCCTGGGATGGAGCCCTGTGGTGGAAGGGGGCCCAGCCTCAGCCATCCCCTACGGGAAGCTGAGAATCAGTTGGGTGGCAGCTGGGGGTAGGGTGGCAAAGAGGCTTCTTCCTAAGAGGAGAACCTGTCACTTGCCTGCTGAGGGGCACGTGTGGCGCACAGACAGCTGCTGGAGTGTGCGGGGGTGAGGGGCGAGACGAGAGTGGGCGTCACTGGACAGTGGGCCCCCCGGCTGAGCGGTGGGGAGGGGCTTGAGGTGAGACCTGGGCCAGTGCTGGGCGGCGGTGGGGTGTGGATTGTGAGGGAGGGGACCTCAAGGCGTGGCCTCTCCACGGGGGCCCCTCACTGCTGCCGCAGGAAGGGCCTGACCTTCGTCTCGGTGCACGACTGCTTCTGGACCCACGCCGCTGACGTTGCGGTCATGAACCAGGTGCAGGCCCACCCCCACTAGGGCGGACACCCCCGGCTCTCGCGCCCCCGACCTCATCCCCTCCTGACCTGGGAAGCCCGGTCCCCCTGCCCCTTGGGCCTGGCTCCTGGCTGCTGACGCCCCCCCACCTCCCCCCCCCCCATCGCAGGTCTGTCGCGAGCAGTTCGTCCGTCTGCACAGCCAGCCCATTCTCCACAACCTGTCCAGGTTCCTGATTGAGCGGTTCTGCTCCGACCCCAGGTGAGGCCCCCCCAGCCCAGCACCGCAGAGGCCGCTCCCTCCCCAGGCCGCCCCAGCCTTACCCCCACCCGGCCTTTGCCCTCAGGACCTCCAAGAGCATCTGGGTCTCCAGGCTGATGGACACGCTGCTGTCTGTGCCCAAGACAGGTGAGGCCCAGGGCTGGACGGCCCCTCACCGGGCTGGGGCGGGGCCTTCCCCAGGGCCCGCCCCCAGCCTTCTGCTCTGCTCCGCAGGGACATTCAACCTGGAGCAGGTGAAGCACTCCACGTACTTCTTCAGCTGACGGCCCCGTGCTGCCTCCCTGTACCTTAGTGTGAATAAAGGTCTGTCACCACGTGGGGGCTGCTTGCCTCGGGGAGGGGCGGGCTGCGCGCTGGGTCCAGGCAGAGCGATCATACGCGGCAGGCTGGGCGCCAATGCTGTCGTTTATTGCGCGGAATGGGGGCGTGGGGCTTAGTGGGGCGTGGGGGGCGCAGTGGGCGCTGCTGCCTCGGCTCGTCAGTACATTCACCATGACGGCAGGGACCCCCCCCAGCCTCGCCCCTACGCTGGGGTGCTGGAGGGAGTGGTATGTGCCCACTCCGGGGCGGTCACCGCGGACGCACGTGGACAGGGACCAGGCTGGTTATTGCGTGAGCGCGATGGGGGCAGCGGGAAGCCGGCGGGCCAAGTATTGCACTTAAAAACAGATCCTCATTGGAGGGCGAGGGCGGGCGCGGGCGGGGCTCCACGGCCCTCTTCCCCTTGGCCCCGGCCGGCCTGTCCCCGCTTCACAGTTGGGGGAACTGAGGCACCGAGGTGAAGGGAGCCCCCTCGCCCGCGCGTGCGCGGGGCCGCCGGGGGCAGGGGCAATGTGGGTGGGCTCAGGGCGATGGGTGGCTTGGCGGGGGTGTCCCGCCGGCCCGGGTCGCCCGTCCGACTACGACTACCTACGTCTCCTCTATGGCTTCTGGGGCGGGCGGCCCGGGCTGCGCAATGGCATGGCTTTGGTCTGAGTGACAGCCCCGCCCCGGCCTGGCTGGGCCACAGGGCGGCGCGCAAGGGTCACAAGTTGGACGAGAGACGTGAGCGCGCGGAGTCCAGCGGGTCGGGTCCGCCGGTGGCGCCAGGTGAGGGTGAGGGCGAGGCCGAGTCCCTGCGGTCCGGGCTGGGCCCTGCGGCCCGGGCGGCGGGCGCAGGCCCCAGGCGCGGCGTGGAGCTGCTGGCCGGGCGCACCGAGGCTCCGGGGCCGGGGCCAGGGCCGGGTGCGCCGTGGGGCAGCGAGGGCTGCGAGGCGGACAGCGGGCGCGAGGCGCGGCTCAGGCGGCGCGCGGGCAGCGCGGGCCCGGCGCAGGGCGCAGCAGGTGAGCCAGGCACGCCGCCATAGGGCGAGGTCCGCGGTGCCCGGGGGCTGGAGGGCGCGCCCGGGGGGCTGGCAGCAGGCCCGGGCCCGGGCGAGGCGGCCGTGGGCGCGGGCCCGGGGGGCAAGCGGTGCACGAGGCGCGGCGAACCGAGCGCCAGGGGCCCGACGAGCGGGTGCGCCACCTGCGGGCAGAAGCTCATGGCCACGGCCTGCTGCAGCGTGGCAATGGCCGAGGCGCCCTGCGGCGGCGGCGGCGGCGGCGGCGGCGGCGGCGGGAAGAGGCCGACGCGCTGGCCCAGCTCGGCCTGCTGCACCATCTCGCGGTCGTACTTGACGATCTCCTGGATGATGGCGTTCTCCTGGTTGTTGAACACGCCCGAGTTGAGGTCGTGCTGCACCTTGTGCAGCAGGATCGAGTTCTTCTTGCCTGGTTTAGGGGAGGGGGGCGCGTCAGAGTTGCCTGCTGCCGTGCGCTGCACACAGGTGTGGAGCGCCTTCTGCGTGCAGTAGGCCTGCATCTGAGTGCCTGCCCTGTACAGCCAGCACGAATGGAGCCCCTCCTGCACACAGCAAACATGCCAAGTGTCTGCTGTGTATAGGAAGCTGAACTAGTACACCTACCGTATACAGCAAGCATGAATCAAGCACCTTTGCGTGTAGCAAACAAACACGTCAAGCACCTGCTTCACACACAAAGCAAGTATGAGACACCCGAATCCTGCTGGCATGCAGGGAGCACTTCCTGTATACAGCAAGCATGTATCGTGCACCTGCTGTGTACACCACGCAGGTATCAGACACTTACGGTGCACAGCAGCCCACGCAGGCTCCTGCCTGTACACGGCCGGCATGCTGAATGCCTGCCGTGTACGTAGCAAGCATGGGTTGAGTGCTTACTGTATATAGCAAACACATCGAGCAAATACTGTACAGAGCAGAAATTTAAGCGCCTCTTATAACATAAACACGTTGAGTGCTTTCTGCGTACTGGGAAGTCGTAACAACTCTTCCCTACCGCACCCCATTTTGCTTCTCCAGCCATTCGCTGTCTTTATTCCCACACATAGCACCAAGGGCCTCTACCTCTCTGAATCCTGCTCTAGTCTTCAGCAAGTCCTTAGCCATTTCTAAGGTTCCCCCTGCCCGGCCACCTCTCCCTTTACCCAAAGCCACCCCCCCCACACACAGGCCAGGCCACCAGATTCCTCCATATGCCCACCCTCATAAAGTGCACATCTGATCAGGTCCTCCCCTGCCTGGGATCATCCATGGCTCCCCAATGCTTCTGACCTACAGCCCAAGCGCCTTCCTCTACAGCCCTGTGGCCTCATGTGCCTGGTGCCCGCCTCCCTCCCAGCTTCCCTGAGTCCCTGGACTCCAGGCCTCTTTCCCACCTCAGGGCCTTGGCACATGCTGTCTCCACTCCCAGAACATGCCTCTGTCTTTCTACCGGCAACGCCTGCCCATCTGGGTCTCCACTTGGAGTCACAAGGACATCCCCTCCTCTGTGACAAGCCTGAGGGTAGCCACCCCGTCAGCCTCATGGGCCACATCTACACCTCCCGGCACACAGTAGGTGCTCAAACATTTGCCTAGGGAGCAGAAACACCCATTTCCCCATCCTTGGGAAACCGGGGCCGTGTCTGGCCAAGGGAGAAAGTGGGTCAAGGAATCTGGTCCGGGGGTCAGAAGGGGCCCTGAGGGTCAGCTGGGCCATGCCACCCCACTCCTCAGGCGGCCGCCCGACAGCCACTGAGGCTGACCGCTGGGCCCACTCACCGATGCGGTCCAGGCGGTCGATGGCGACCGTCTCGAAGGCCCGCCGCATCATGGGGTACTCCTCCAGCACCTCGTTGAAGTTGTCCACGCTCAGCGAGTAGAGGCGGCAGTAGGTGTCAGCCCGCACGCTCGCCGTGCGCCGGCCCCGCGTCAGCAGGCAGATCTCTGCGTGCAGCCGGGCAGCGTCCTCACTGCTGGGCCACACCCAGCGGCCCAAGCCAGCTGTCCCCGGGGCCCTCCCAGCCAGCAGAGCAGTCCAGCCCCGCCCCCCACCGCCCCAGGGCCTTCCTGCTGCTCGGGTTCCCCACCCTGACCTCCGTCCGCCGCCAGCACCCCTGCCCACAGACACTCACCCCCGAAGTAGGAGCCGTCGGACAGCTTCATCTCCTTGTTGCCCTTGGTGAGCACACTGACCACCCCATGCTGGATGAAGTACATCTTCTTGCCAACGGTGCCCTCACGGATGATGTAGTCACCCGGCTGGAAGACCTCGAACTTGAGCTTGGTCAGCATGGCCGTGACGAAGTTGGGGTCGGCGTTGGCAAACAGTGGCATCGAGGCCACCAGCTTCCGGCAGTTGAAGTTGACGATCTCCTGTAGGGGTGGGAGGCGGGAGTGACGGCAGGGCGCACACCCGATCCTCCATCGCACCCTACCTTTGGGACTGTTGCACCTCTCAGACCTTCGGTTTGTGAAAGGGATTTAACACGTTAGCCTGAAAGCCAGCATCTTAATAGGCAAACACTGGAGGTTTTGCCACCAAAGACAGGATCAAAAAAAGATTCCCAAGATCCTCTACTGTTGAACTCTGTGTTGGCAATACTGGCCGATGCAGTTAGACACGAAGAGCATTCAGAGACGTAAGAATTGGAAAGGAAAAAGTAAAACTCTCTCTTTACCATCTGTATTAATGGGATTGCCTGAAAAACCCGGAAGAGTTGATGGAAAACTGTAACAAGGGAAATTTGTCAAAATAGCAAGTGGTTAAAAAAACCAACATGAAAACCAAGAGCCTTAAAACGAATCCACGGGGGTAGAAGTCAGGATGACGGTTATCCTTGGCAAAGAAGCCTCTGCGGGATGGAAATGCTCCGTGTTTGATCTGGGTGGGGGTCATGGGGGGATTTCACCTGACGGAGCATCCATCGGGTGTGCCCTAATGACGGGGCACTTTGCTTACCTTACAAAGAAAATCGGGCTTCCCTGATGGCGCAGTGGTTAAGAGTCCGCTTGCTAATGCAGGGGACACGGGTTCGTGCCCCGGTCCGGGAGGATCCCACATGCCGCGGAGCAGCTAAGCCCGTGCGCCACAACTACTGAGCCTGTGCGCTAGAGCCCGCGAGCCACAACTACTGAGCCCGCATGCCACAACTACTGAAGCCTGCGCGCCCTAGAGCCCATGCTCCGCAACAAGAGAAGCCACTGCAATGAGAAGCCTGCGCGCTGCACAGAGTAGACCCCGCTTGCCTCAACTGGAGAAAGTCCGCATGCAGCAACAAAGACCCAACACAGCCAAAAATAATTAATTAAAAAAAAAATCCACAGCTTTTGTACAGGCAAACGAAAGGCACTTCGAAGAAGACGTAATGGATGAGAAGACCCCATTTCCACCCACATAAAGAGCTAAATGAGATGCCATGGCACGAGTTTACCAAGACATGGCCAAATCTATATGAGGAAACGTTGAAAACCCTCCCAGAGGCACAGAAGAGCCTTGAACACATGGTGTCCTTAGAGAGCGCTGCTCACCATCTTCGAGACGGAAGACACCCGTTCTCCCCGGGCAGGGATACAGGACACAGAGCCCTGTGGAAACGCCGCCCAGCTCGCTTCTCGATAACCGGGGCTAGTCAAGTGCATTTAGAACAAATGAGCAGAAGTAGCAGGAAGCCCGTGACAAAGGCAAGCAGGGAGGGGGAACTCACCCTCTAAGACACCGAAGCACATCGCAAACCTCTGCGATGCAGAGTGGGTTTGGCGCACACAGAGCAGACAGGCCGATGGGACAGATGAAAAGTCCAGAAATAGACCCAAGCAGGAGGGAACTTCAGCCTAAGGTGCCCCTCCCCCACCAAGTCTCGGGGCAGAGCCAGATGGTTCAGCCCCACACAGCAGATAAGACTGGATCCCTTCCTCACGCCAGATTCCACGATAAATTCCAAAGGCATAGGGGGTCTACATGCCAATAATGAAACCCTACAAGCATTAGAAGAAAACGTGGGCAAATTCCTCTAAAGCCTGGGTGTGTACAGCAAGCAGGTATTGGGCACCTGCTGTATACAGCGAGCATGTATTGTGTGCCTGATGTCTGCAGAGAGTAGATATTGACCTACTGTGTACAGCAGTCAGGTGTTGAGCGCCTGCTGCGTACAGAAGGCAAACACTGAACACTGTAACACTCGCTCAGTTACACAAGCACACATTGAACACTTACTGTGTACAGCAAGCATACATGCAGCACCTGACGTACAGGGCATAAAAATTCCACACGTGGGGGAATAAAACCACAGTAAGCAAGTTTTAAAGATAAAATGGCCAGGGACCTCCCTGGTGGTGCAGTCGTTAAGAATCCGCCTGCCAATGCAGGGGACACGGGTTCGAGCCCTGGTCCGGCAAGATCCCACAGGCCACGGAGCAGCTAAACCCGAGAGCCACAACTACTGAAGCCCGCGTGCCTAGAGCCCATGCTCTGCAACAAGAGAAGCCACTGCAAGGAGAAGCCCGCGCACCGCAACGAAGAGTAGCCCCCGCTCGCCGCAACTAGAGAAAGTCCGCATGCAGCATCGAAGACCCAACGCAGCCATAAATAAATAAATGAATAAATAAATAAATAAATCGCTCCCAATTTTCAAAAAATAATAAAAACAACAAAAAGACCAAAAGTTCTGTAGGAAAACAAGCAAAAGTTATAAACAGTTTACAGAAAGAAATGCAAATAAGCCCCTGATGGCAGGAAAATAAGAGAATCGCACCTGAGGGGTGCACCTCTCACCTGGGCGTTTTGGGACCGTCTCCCTCGTGGCGCCCTCGGAGGGGAATCTGGACAGACCGGCAGGGCCCCGACCCCACCCTCGCCTCTGCCCTGTGCCGCGAGCTCCTCCCACAAAGCATAACAGGACCCAGAGAGGGAGCGCCAGGCACGGACACCCCGGAGGCCTGCCCGCCTTTGTTTCGTTAAAAAGGCAGAAAATGGACGGAGAGAGCAGGAGGAAACGGGGCAGAGGGACGGGACAGAAGACGGGCATTTTCTGAATATATCTGGTTTTGTAAATTTGACTTTTATGTAAACACCTAAGTAATGATCAAACACAGGTCGCCAGGGGCTGGCGGGAGGGGAATGGGGAGTGAGGGCCGGGTGTCCTGAGCAGCCGGGGAGGCCAGGCCGCGGGATTAGGCGGCAGTGGTGGCACCACTCTGAATACACTCGACACGGCATTTCATGCATTTTGTGGTCTGTGACGTGTTTGTCTGTAAATGAGTGAATGAATGAAAATAATTACCCAGCGAATATTTTCATTGCAGGTAGCCACAGTGCTTGCCTGCTGGGAGGCACCTCCACCCTCGGGAGAAACCCTAGCGCCCGTTCCTGTCCCTCCTCAGGGCCACGCAGGCTCACACTTGCCTCTGTGAGTCGCCCCAAGCCCCTCCCCACTCCGTCCCTCCCAGAGCTTCCCCTCTGGCACCACCTCCCTGGAAACAGGGCAGGGCACACGGCTGGCGCCCAGTAACTGCTTGCTGAGGGTCACGGGTTGAACTGTCCGCCCACCACCGTCATACGCTGAAGTCCTGAGCCCTGGTACGTGTGAACGGGGCCAGATGTGGAAACAGGGTCTTTGCAGGTGTGATTGGTTAAGATGAGGTCGTGCTGAACCCAGTGGCTGGTGTCCTTACAGAGGAGGGGACACAGAGACACAGGAACAGGCCACGTGAAGGTGAAGGAAGAGGCCAGGGTGACGTGTCCACAAGCCAAGGACACCGAGAACCATGGGCCACAACAGGAGCTGGGAGGGGCAGGAAGGACCCTCCCTGGAGCCTCTGGAGTGAGCACCCCGCCCCTCACCTCCTGCAGGGGCCCGTGGGGCTCCCCCAGGACCCTCCTCCGCACGCGGACCCCCACCTCACCTCCCGCAGGGGCCCATTGAGCTCGCCCAGGATGCTGTCCTCGTCGAACATCTTGCCCTGGTAGCGGTGCTCGTAGTAGTCGTGGATCTTCTGGCGGAAGTCAGCAGGCAGCTTGTGGAAGGACATGTACTGCTCCACCTGCTTGTACTGTAACAGGGCAGGGGGGGGCCCGGGTCAGCGGCCGCCGCTCCCGAGCCCCCGCCCCGAGTGGGCCTCGACTTAACAGTGACACAATACGAGATGCCCAGGGCGATCTGAACTTCAGATAAACGACCAAAATGCCCCAGATAAGGATATCCTGGGCAGGGGACTTCCCTGGTGGTGCAGTGGTCAAGAATCCGCCTGCCAGTGCAGGGGACACGGGTTCGAGCCCTGGTCCTGGAAGATCCCACGTGCCGTGGAGCAGCTAAGCCTGGGGCAGCTAAGCCTGTGCGCCACAACTACTGAGCCTGTGCTCTAGAGCCCGTGCGCCACAACTACTGAGCCCGCGCTGCACAGCAAGAGAAGCCACTGCAATGAGAAGCCCACGCACCGCAACTAGAGAAAGCCCACGCGTAGCAGCGAAGACCCAACGCAGCCAGAAATGAATGAATGAATTAAAAAAAAAAAGTTATTGCTATGTCCTGAATTTCCTTTTTTTTGGCCATACCACACGGCATGCAGAACTTCCCCTACCAGGGGTGGAACCCGTGTCCCCTACAGTGGCAGTGTGGAGTCTTAACCCCTGGACCACTGGGAAGTCCCGTCCTGAATTTCATCTGGCAACCCTTTCCCGCCACCAGCACCCCACCCCCAGCCCTTAGAGGGGGCTGTACTGGCCCCCGCCCCAGAGGTCCCAGACCCTTTGGTGGCCCTGGCTCCCCTCCCCAATGATCCTTCTAGAAATCAGCCCAGCCCCGCCTGGCCACAGCTGCCCTGAGCTCAGCGGAACCCGTGACGGCAGGCGGGTGGCGGCACCAGTTCATGTTTGGGTAGGAGGCTGGTGGCTTCCGGACAGCCGGGGTGCCTGGCACCAGGCCCAGCTGACCCAGCCGACCCGACTGCTGGGCACTGCTTGGGGGCTTGCAGCTGCCTGGCCAAGGCCAGCCACCGGATAGCAGTGCAGGGCCAATGGGGCGATGTCCCAGGGACCAGGCCCCCCTTGGCCTTAGGGAGGGGAGACTGAGGCTGACCTCCAGAAAGGGCTGGCCTGTGGGGTCGCACCCACCCTCTCTCGGCCCTTCCCGGCCCACAGCCCTTGGATTGGCTCCACGGAGGCTCCCCCACCAAGGCCAAGTGCCAGGACATCCTTGCTCCCCCAGAGGCTTCCCCCGTGTCCTTGAGCGACCCTAGGACCCCAGCCCCTCCCGAGACGGCCCAGAGACCTTCCCCCCCGCCTGGAGCCCCCTGATGCCCCTTGGACTGGCCCTGTCCTGTTCGGACCCCTCTGGCTCCCGTCCCCTCCCTTGGCCTGTGTCTCCCTCAACCCCTCCTGCCCTGTCCCCCTCCAGGCTCCAGACTTCCTTCCTCCACAGAGCTGGGGGGATGTGGGGTGCCGCCCCCTCTCACCTTCTCCTGGTACTGGCGCCGCGAGGAGTCCAGCGACTGAATGAGGGCAGTGGCGTGGCCGATGAACATGGCGTAACAGGTGGCGCCCACGATCATGCTCAGCATCGTCAGCCAGATGTCCGTCATGCTCTCCGGTGCCTGCCGCCCGTACCCGATGCACAGCATGTGGCTCATGGCCTTGAAGAGCGCGAAGGAGTAGAGCTCACTCCACGAGTGGTTCTGCAAGGCCACGGGTGGGGGGGGCGGGTGGGTGGGCGCTCGTGGCCCCCAGGGAGCCCCTTGACGCACACCACCCCCCCAGGGCCCCGCCTGCCCGTCCTCCCCCAGGCATCCAGGTGGTGAGCTCCGTGTCTTCCAGAGGTAACCAAGGGACACTGAGACTCAGGCAGCTGACATGGCTGTGCGCACACGTCACAGCCACTCAGCAGCAGGTGCAGGTCTGAAGCCGCCTCCCCACTTCAGTCCTGGGAAACTGAGGCTCGGAGGGGCCAGAGTCTAGCCTTGGGGGCTCAGGAGCCCCCACCACTTTTCAGCCTCTGATGAGAGTGTCTGTGAGGCCAAGAGAATGGGAAAGTTCCGGGGACCCCGGAGACAGTGAGTTGGGGACACTGGCATCTGATCAGAGGGGCGGAGAGGGGGGAGGCATCAGGCAGGACCAGGAGCCCTTCCCAGTCCTCAGCTGACCTCGCTAGGGGAGGGGGCAGCGGGCCCCGTTCAGGAAACAGGACCACATGCCTGGGTGTCCGGCCAGACAGTGAGCTGCCTCAGCCAGGCAGCTGTGCCAGGCGCCGGCTGGGCACCCACGGGTTTTCCCTCCGCTGCTCCCGCCCGTCAATGCCCACCTGCCCTGTGCCCCACGTGCAGGAGGAAAGCTTTTAACACTCAGCGTCTCAGCCAGGAAGTAATAGGTGCTTGTGAGTCTCCAATTTTTATCTCTCACGGCCCATGATACCACTTTTCCATTTGAGGGCTATGATATAAAACTGTCTTTTAAATACATGTATGCAAATTAAAAAGTGGAATGCATCGCAAAGCACAGTAAGCAGATGATGCGATCCCTGGGGGGCAGAAACTGTCCTATAGCCCTCAAACGGTCAAAGATCTCCATGGTCCCGGGGTCTGCAAGGCAAGGCTCGAAGTCGGACAGCAGCCCAGAGGGGCGCTCACCCCCAGAGGAGTGTTTCAGGCGCCGTGCGCTCCGGGAGCGGATGTGGGGCGGGGGGCTCGGGGCTCACCACCATGCCGTTGATGGAGACCCAGCAGTTGCGCGGGAAGTCCTGCAGCATCGGCACTAGGAACTGCAGGCAGCCGTCCCAGTGGCACAGGAGCAGCATCATGCTGATGAGGTTGCAGATGCGCATGACCGCGCTGGCCAGGTCATAGGTCATGTGGAAGATCTGGGGGGTGGGGCGGCGTCCGTGAGAGTCCCGCAGACGGTGTGCGAGGGAGAGGCCTCCGCCCACGGCCTCTTGCGACCCGGGCAGTGGGAGGACGAAGCCCTCCGCAGGGCCCACTCCCCTTGGGAGCCGCCCCACCTCACCACGCCCCCCACGCGGCCGGTGGGGCCCCCGCTCCTGTGAGACCCGTTGCCTTTCAAGGTAATGCAGCACCCTAGACTAGAGCACATGGCCCCCTGCTCGGCCTGCCGCCCCGGGCGCCCAAATCTCTCTGCCTGGCCGTCTGCCCACTGCCCTCTCCCAGGACCACGGCCTCTTTCCGCAGCCTTGTCCCCACCCACTCCCCGCCTCGGAGCCTAGTTGCTGTCCTGGACAGTGGCGGCGACTCTGAGCCCGCGTGGTGGCCGCGGGCTTCAGGAATCAGGTCACAGTCCAGAGGCGGGTCTGAACTTGGGGGAGAGGGGCGTGATTTCGCTTCTCGGAGCCTCAGCTTCCCCGTTGCCACCGGGGCTGTGGAGTATGCCTCTTACAGGGTAGAAGGAAGGAGAGCGGTGCGGATGCGTTAAGCGTCCATGCTGCGCTCCCTGTGACCCCCCGACCCTCCACCGGGTACAAGCTCCTGTGACCGCGCCCCGTGCCCCCGGCCCCCGCCCCCGCCCCGAGGCCCAGGTTCCACCCCTAAGGTTCCTAGGCCCCTCACTGCAGTCCCTGTAACTCCGCCCAGTGCCCCACCCAATGACCCCGCTCGTTTGCCTGTATCCCCACCTGTCCTCTCACTGTGACCATGTCCCTGGACCCCGGTAGCCCCGCCCAGAGTCTCCCATCATGGCCCCGCCTTTTTGTTCCTGGTGCCTCCTTGCCCCCCTCCTGCAGCCAATGGCCGGGTCCCATCACGGCATCCTCACCCATCACCACCCCCTCGCTCATCACAACCCCGCGCCCCTACATCCTAGCCCCGCTCCAGCCCATCACGACCCCACAGACCCCACGCCTGCAGCCGCGTCACCACTCCTCCTCGCTCATCACGACCCTGCCCACGCCCATGACCCCGCCCCTGCGCCAACGTGCAGCCGTGCTCACCTCCTCCCATTGGTGGATGTAGCGGATGAGGCGCGACAGGCGGAGCAGGCGCAGCAGGCTGAGGATCTTGGTGAAGCGCACGATGCGCAGGGCGCGCGCCGTCTTGTAGACCTCGGAGTCGATGCCCTTCTCAACGATGAGGAAGATGTAGTCCACGGGGATGGAGGACACGAAGTCTACCACGAACCACGTGCGCAGGTACTTCTTCTTGATCTTCTCGGGGTCCAGGATGATCTCCGTGTTGTCCTCGATCACGATGCCCGTGCGGAAGTTCAGCACCAGGTCCATGAGGAAGAATGTGTCCGAGACCACGTTGAACACAATCCACGGGGCCGTGGTCTCGTCCTTGAAGAAGGTGATGCCCACGGGGATGATGATGAGGTTTCCCACCATGAAGAGCAGCATGGTGAAGTCCCAGTAGAACCTGGGGGCGAGGTGCAGCCGGTCACGCGGTCACACCTCCACCTTTGCACGGGGCCCTCCGCGGAGCCTGCCTGCCCCACCACACGCGCATGCGCCTTTGAAGACCAGCCCAGCGCTCGCCTCCTCCGGCAAAGCTGAGACTTTGGCCCCGGCTACTGTGGACCCCGCCTCCAGGAAGCCCTCCCAAGCCCCAGACAGCACTGCTGGGCTCCCCCAGCCCAGGTCCCTCTCTCTGGCCCAGCCTGACCTTCTCTCCTTGAAGAAGCCGGAGACCTGGAAGAGTCCAAGAGGCCGCTCAAAAATTGACTAAATGTTTCCCAGGACCAAGAAGGCCCAACGTGCCTGGCACAAGGCTGCCGTCCAAAAAGCACTAGGGCCGAGCCAGGAGGGGAAGACAGACAAGCGGAGGAGCTGGAGGGGCGGGGGGGTGGGGGGTGGGAACTGCAGCCAGGAGGGTTGAGTGGCTGGGCGGCCGGGGGCTGCAGGTGCCGGGTGGGCACCGGACACCCACAGTTTGACATCCAGGTGCAGGACCCCCACCCTGGCCAGACTTCCCAGTGGGGCACCGGAAGGCTGAACAGGGGGCACTGGCTGTCCATCCATTTCAGATAGCAGCCGGGGGGGGGCTGGGGACCGGACAGAGGCCAGGGTGCCAGGCCGTCTGGGAAAAAGGGATAAGCCAAGGCCTGCCCGGCAGAGCGCAGGGCCAGGTGGCAGAAGAGCCTGAGGGACGGGACTTGGCCACGGCTCGGATGTTTCATGTGATAAGTACACCTGAAAAAGGGATGACTGGCCAAACATGCCCAGGACCGATACAAGTCCTGGAGGTCCATTCCAAAACTCCACCCGGGAATTCTGTGCTCCCAGAAAAAGGCCCGTCCATCTGAGGAATATTAACGGCCAGGCACAGTGTCCTGAGTCCAGCATTTACCCACGAGGACAGACAGATGCAGCAAAGGCTACATGGAGAGATGCCCAGCCCTGCGGCAATCGACAAAATAGGAAAGAAAACCACTCCAAGAGAAACCTGTTGGTTCCTGAGAAAGTTAGAGTCACCATGTGGCCCCGCAATTCCACTCCTGGGCCTTCACTCAAGGACTCAAAAGCAGGGACTCAAAGAGACACTTGTGCACCAGTGTCCACGGCAGCACGATTCACAATGGCCAGAGTGTGGGAGCAACCCGAGTGTCCACCAGCGGATGGACACACAAACACATGTGTCCCTCCACACACAGGGCGTCACGCAGCCACGGAAAGGAGAGAAGCCCCGACACCCGCTACCACGTTGGTGGACCCTGAGACCACGATGCTCAGTGAGAGAAGCCGCACACAGAAGGACCCACGGTGTGTGTGACTCCATGGATGGGAAACGTCCAGGACAGGCCGATCCACAGACACAGAGTGGGTTTGTGGCTGTAGGGGCCGGGGAGTTTCTGTTTGGGAAGATGAAGCAGCTCTGGCGAGTGATAAGGGGGATGGCTGCACCACGCTGTGAATGTACTTAATGTCACTTGACTGTACACTCTTAAATGGTTAAAGGCTAACTGTTATGTTATATTTCTGTTAACACGTATGCATAAAGAGAAAACCTCTGAGGCCCGGGGTCTCAGTGATGAGTAGATGCCCCAGATGGGGGTCTAAGCCCACAGCCCCTGTCTAGATTCGGACGAAGGAGGGTCTCAAATTCTGAACAGAGTCATGCGTCTGATTTTGCCCATCACGGTGCAGGGAGAAACGCCCACCCCGCGGTGGGTTTCCAGGGCTCTCCCGTAGGCCCGGCGCCCTCCCCATCATGGCCGGAGTCCCCATGTCCTCTTGGAGAAGGCTCTAGCATGTGTAGGCAGGACAGGCCTGGGGGAGCCTCAAAGCCTTCCACTCTCTGGGCTCCTCCCGGATGGATAGAAGAAGAGACTGAGGTTCCCAAGGGCTGGAGGGACTCTCCCAAATTAGCAGAAAGCCGTAAACCCCAGCGCTGGCCTGGCCGCACTGGGCTCCCTGTTTTGGGACTCACTGCGAATTGGCTCTGTTCTGAGCAGCCCCCCGAGGGAAGAGCTACAGCACCGCGCCTGCCGGGTGACCCAGGCCTTCCACTTCGGGGAATTGATCCCAAGGAAATCATCCAAGAGGAAGAGAAAACAATTAAAAAGTGATTTGTAACAAGATGTTCACAGCAGCTTGGTCTTCCAGAGCCAAGGTTGGAAGGGACCCAACGTCTAAGACCGCGGTGACAGCAGCCAGGCCTGGGCTCCCGCCCACTGGCAGGTGTGACCTTGGGCAAGTCCCTGCAGCCCCTGGGAACCTCAGTCTCCTGTCTGTCCGGGAGGAGCCCAGGGAGTGGCAGGCTTTGAGGTTCTCCCCCACCCCTGGCTCTGTCCGCCCACATGTACTGGAGCCTTCTCCCAGTGGCCATGGGGACTCCAACCATGATGGGGAGAGCCCGGGAAACCCATCTCGGTGTGGGGATGGAGACCTTGAGAGCTGAAAGGGTTGACATGATCTGGGGTGAGTGTTAAGGGCAAAACCCAAATGACTGCTCCAAATTCAAGACCTTCCTTTGCCTGAATCCAGACAAGGTGTTGGGCTCAGACCTTCCTTTGCCTGAATCCAGACAAGGTGGGGCATCTACTCATCCTCAAGACCCCCAGGGGCCCAGCCCCAACCTGACTGAGGGGCCGCACCCGCCTAGTCCCCATTTCCACCACCAGAGCTTCCACGGCAGTGGACGCTCACGCCCAGGGACAAAGCAAGCAGGAAGGCCAGGGGCACGAGCCTAGAAACCCAGGGGGGGCGGTTAGAAACCATCTAAATCGGGGGGCCTAGAAACTACCAGGGTCGGGTAGCCACAGCGTAAACGGCCAGGATGAAGACGGCCTCCTCCTTCACAGGCGACTCGTCCTAGACGTTCCCTCCTTTTGTTCTGGGGGCGGGGGGTGGGGGTGCAGGCACCACACTTCCCCACTGACAGACCAGAGAGGTGGCCCAGCCAGGGAGGGGTGCAAAGACCTGAAAGCCAGCCTGCCGCCCCCAGGCCTGTGGCCCTTGGTCCTCCTGGAATTGGGTAGGAGGAGGGGAAACTGAGGGCTGGGGCAGAGGATCCAGGTCCCTCTCCCCAGCGCCCCCTTTCCTCGCCCTGCCCGCCCCCTTGGGCTGTGCATCCCAGGGCTAATCACTGTCCTTCTCTGAGCCACAATGCTTCCTCTGCCCAACTTTGGCAGCCCCTCCCGCATCAGGCTGCCCCAGAGACCCCTGGGACCCAGAGACCCCTGGGACGGGGTCGGGGCCTACAGGGGCCTGAGTCAGCCCTCAGCCACCCAGGGCCTTCAGGGACAGTAATTAAACCTCGTATTGAAAAGTCCTTCCTAACAAACAACGGGCCCCGTCGGGAAACACTCAGGTCCCGCTTCCTGCCTGTGCCAGGACAGGAGCTGGGCCGAGAGACCAGCAAGGCCGGGGCTCCTGGTGGGGTGCGGCGGCTCAGCGGCAACGCCCCCCAGCGCCCTGTAGACAGGAGAGCCTGGAACCCTCTCCCGGGCGCCACACCCACATGGCTCTGATGTCAGCGGGGCCCCCACTGTGGGCCCAGCTCCCGCTCCAGCAGCTGCCCCGACCCTTCTCTCTGCGCAGACGGAGAAACCCAGGTGGGAAGTGGTGAAACGACGGAACCCAGGCGGCCAGCCCTCCAGGCCACAGCTCAGGACCATGCTGTCACCCTCCCGTCTCCAGCACTTGGGGCCCCTCCAATTCCAGAAGCTGACACGCAGCCCTATGCTTCCAGGACCAGGCAGGGCAGGGCCGAGGGGCAGGGGCGTCCCGGGAGCTTGAAGTGGCTGCTCAGGGACGCTGTTAACAAGGGTAGCGGCTCCCTCCCTTCAGGGTCAGAGAACCAAGAACCAGGCTGGAAGCAGTCCAGGAATTACCTATCGGATCGGGCAAATCCTAGGGGATTAGGGGCCGGGAAGGGAGGGGGGGTCAGGGATTAAGGATGAGCTAGGGATGGATTATTAGGACCTGAGCCCTCGGATGTGAGTTACGGATCCCAGGCAGGTGTCAGGGATTGGGAAACTGAGACTCCTGCAGGGGAAGATTCCTGAGCGATCCCAAGACAGGGCAGGCTGTGGGGCTGACTGTGTGCAGGCCTGGGGGACACGTGGCGACCAGACAGACCCGGCCCTCCCTCAGGGCCCCCAGCCCAGGGGGGAGACAGGCGTTCCACACAGACAGATAAATGAGTGGGATCCTTCAGAGGGGCCACTTTAGCCAGGGTGGGCTGGGACGGCTTCTCAGAGGAAGTGACGTGTGGGTGGATAATGGAGAAGGGCCGCTAGGCAGAGTGCGGGCACTGCACCCTGGGCGGATGAAACGGCAAGTGCAAAGGTCCCGTGGCTGCGTGGAGTTTGCCTTCCGGGGCGGCCGGGAGGCCTGGGGCTGGAGCAGGGGTGTGAAGGGAGGTGAGAAGGGGTGAGAGGGGGTGGGAGCCGGGCTCTGCAGGGCCATGGAGGCCACGGCCATGGAAGGTTTTAAGTGAGAAGGACGAACGTGAATCTTGGGATGCCCCTGCCGGCAGCCGGAAGGCAAGGGAGGGGCAGAGGGCGGCGTCCAGGGAGGAAGTGGGGTAGCCTGTGCTCTTTGCATGTGGGTTGGGCTTGCTGATGGGGGAAGTGAGGCAGGGTCTGTCCTGAGCAAGTGGGTAGCTAAGGAAGGCCCCCCAGTGTCCCCCTGAACCCCCAGGTCATGGATGTTGAAACAGGGGGTGTGGGGGGTGTGACTTTTTAAAGCAGTTTATTCAGGGGCCAGAAACTCCAAATTCTGGCAGGAAACCAATGGAGAGAGGAGAGGGGCCTCGGCCACCTCAGGCCCCTGACCCCTCACAGGGACCATGGAGCGTCCTTCCTCCCAGCCGGGTGGGCCCTGGGCCTCAATCCTCCCACCTGGGAAATGGGCATGTCCACCGATCCCCACTCTGAGTGCCTTCATGCTGGATTCAGAACCGGGGAAACCCTGGCCCCCGCCCCTCACCACCGCCCCAACTTGGGATCATTCAGGGTTTATTCTCATGAGCTGATGCATCCTGATCTCCCGCTAATCCGTAGGGCCATCTGGGGCAGGAGAAGTCCTCCAACCCTGTTGGGTCTTCAGGCCAGCCCCTCCACCACCCCAGGCCCTCAGGGACCCCACAGGATGTCACACAGATACAGGTCAGCATCCACCTGTCCTGGCTTTGTCTAAGCTCCGCTGAGGGCCAGGAAAAGGACCCACTTATCTTTTCCCCACAAACCAGGCCTCCCGGTGGTACACAATTCGGAAACATTGAACTGAGATTCGGCAGCAGCAGCAGGAGAGACTCAGGTCAGACCTCAGAAGCACTTACAGACTCGGGAACGGGAAGAAAGGCCGTGGGAAGCCACTTGCCCACACTCTCTCTAGGGAGATGAAGCCTCTACCCCCCCGACCTGCCCACGCGCCCACACGGCCACGGCTGCCTTGACCACCAAGTGACCACCAACTGAGGAGGTGGAGGAAGTGGCAGAAAAAGCGGACTGTCCAGAACGGGCGGTGGGGAGTTGCAGCCGGGCCCTAGCTGCCTGGGGCACCACCACCCACACCCTCCCCTCTGAGCTCTCTTCCTTCCCGCGAAGCCCTCTCTCTGGCCTCTAGAGCCCGGGGTGGCCAGGTGAAGGAGTTAACTGTATTTCTTCGTCATACATTTTTGGGGGCGGGGGCAGAAGATCCTGCCAGGGCCCCAGGACCTCCGGGAGGCAGTGGCCCAGGCTGTGACCCTCCATGCTGGCCCCTTGGCCGCTCTCCCTGCTTTGCTCTGGGGTGGTCTTCATGCTTGTTCTGACTCAGAAATGGACCTCAGGGTGCAAAGAAGGAAAAGCAACCCTCCTGAACCTGAATCCTTCCTGCTGTCCCTCGAACACGCTTCTCCCCTCCCCCGCCCCCATGGAAGCTCCTAGAACATCTGTATCCGGGCGCCAGCTGCAGTGTTACTCACGGCCCCATGGAGAAGTGAAGACATGCCTCAGAAAGGGCTGGGGCTGTCCCAAAGCTGCCAGGAAACGGGGCTCACGACCTGACTGGCCTTGCCTGGTACCCATGTGTGCCCCTCGGCAGGTTCCCAAAGCCATCCTGGGCCCCGCCCCCCCGACGTGCCAGGCCCCAGGACGCCATGGAGGTGGGGGGGGGGGAGAGGCAGGTAAGCGTATCAAGGAAAAAAGGCCGCTTCTGAACGCACGGGCGGCGCAGACATCGACCGGAACGAGAGAAATGGGGTGCACCACGCATTTGGGGAAACTGAGGCAGGGAAGCCCGGAGAGGACTCCAGGCCATGCACAGCGGGCGCAGGCCTCGCCGCAGACTGCCGCAGCCCCTCTGCAGCCCGCTCCTCCGGCCTCGGTCCAGTCACCTTCCTCAAGAGCCCCCCTCCCCGAGGACTCTGCAGACGCCTGCCCTCCCTGGAAGCCCATGTGGCCCGAGGAGCTAGGCGTGACCAAGGCTGTCCCAGTTGACCAAACATGAATTGCTCTGTGCTCCATGCCAGATGGGTGCCGTGCCAATCCGAGCAAAGCTGCAGCTCAAGAAAGTGGAGATGCCACGGCCCTGGGCAGGACCTGGGGCTGGGGGAGAAGCCTTGGTCTCACGGCCCAGTTTCCCTTTTAAGTCATGTCCAGGGCTTACCCGGGCACCAGCGGGGATGGTGTCTGCACCGTCAGGTCATGAGGACAAACGGAGCCAAGTGTGGACAAGCAGACCCAGAAAGGCCTCTCCCTACGGCTCCACAAATGGGTCTTAAAACTAACACCCACACGAACACAGAGATGACCCACGGCTCCCCCTGGGCAGCCCCCTTATCTTGAACAATCCCCAGGATGCCTTTCTCCTCCCACTTTTTCTTGGCCTGGACAGGACGTGGCCAGGGGCCAGCTTGCCTGACAGTCCCAAAGTGGAGACTCAGGGGCCAGCCTGCCCAGGAATGAATCCCTGCTCTGCCGGGGACTAGCTGTGTGGCTTTGGGCGAGCGACTTTACCTCTCCGTGACCCCCTCTCCTCGCATGTAAATTTGGGGTAGCTGTGGCAGCCACCTCACATCTAACATGAGGATTGGATCTATATTCTTAAGGTGCTGTGCCCAGGAGGGGCTCAGGAAGCACTTCTCCGATCATGTGCTTGGGGGCTCTGTCTCCATATTGAATCCGAGGGGTCTAGAAGGGTTCCCAAAACGTGGGGGGTTGTAGAGGCCCCGCAGCACCCCAGCTTGGCAGGGTCTTAAGGTTTTTACTTTGACTGGCTCACCTAGTCCCAGCTACAGGCCCCACTCATCCCTCCCTCACCCCCATCCCGTTGCTCACCCCCAGTTTACAGTGTATCTGCCCAGGGACCCACGGGCAACTGTGCTGGACGCGCACAAGGCTGGGGACGCCCAGCTCCTTCTCCCAGCAGCCCCCACCCCTTCTGTAGCTGAGAGGAAGCCCAGGGCCACCCACAGCCCTGGATGCTACAGGCGGATGTGCTGGAGGGGACAGAGGAATGGCTACTTTCTGCAGCCACCTCCCCCTGCCCACATGGCCCCCACGTCCCTTTCCAGCCAGCTGACTTTAGCCCCCATTCACAGAGGGGCCAGGTGGGCCAGGGAGCCCTGGAAGTCAAGTTCATCCCCATTTCACAGACTGGAACCATCTGCAGGGGTGCTGAGCCCCCATGCCGGTCGGGCCCATCCAGAGGCACCCCATCTGGGCCCCCGGCCTCTCCCAAAGCCGCCGGTCAAGGCTGCATTCACCTCCCAGGACGGTCTGGGGGTGAGGAGCTGGACTCCTGGACATTCTTCCACCCTCCGTTCCTGAGTTGTGTGCCCCTGGGCCTCCGTTTCCCCAGTTGTCAGGCACAGGGGATATGGAGGGCCAGGGAAAGGCAGAGTCCCACAGCTCCGCTTTCCCAGCTCTGGGGATCCAGGAATCCGACCTCAGGCCTGAGGGAGGCGAGACCCGCGGCGTCGTAGGATTCGGAGGCCGCTGGACTGCTGTCCGTGGTGCTGAAACCGTGCCTACCCTGAGATCGTGGCCCGGAGGCCTGGGGAGACCCTCTGCACCCCAACTCACACACCCCAGTCACGGACACATCACCTCACACACACACCATGCACACACCTCACACCCACTGCCCGCTGATGCGCACACACTCCCTCTCTCCCCAACACACACCAGTGATCCGCCATGCAGACACACCCCCCAGAGCACTCGGCCCCTGCCCGCCGCAGTCACATGTTCGTGATCACACACACGGCCTGCAATGATGTGCATCGTTCACACTCCCAGGCCACACAGCGCTCACCCGGGAACGGAACTGCAAACATACGCGGCGGCGTGACACTGCTCCAGCCTTGCTCCGAGGCTTTCCACGCACCAACTGGCTTAATTCACATCAGCATCTACACAACTACTGACACCTGGGCACACCACAAACACACGCGGCTGAGCCTGCTCCGGGCCTTGCTCTGAGCCTTTCCACGGATCAGCCAGCTGAATTCACATCAACATCACCACCACTGACACCTGGGCACACCACCCAGCCGCTGGAGCTGATGCGGCTCGGAGTAGACACAGCCGGGGGACACCAGCACGAACAGTGTCCCCTCCTTGCGCAATACCGAGGCCCGGGGACCCGGAACGCGCCTCCCTGCGGCGTGGGACGCAGGTGGAGACCCTGGGACCCGGCGTGTCCGCTTAACCCTTTCTCCGCCAGCCTCTACGGGGTGCGTCCTTCCCTCCTCCTTCCTTCCGCTCCGCTGCCTCCCCGGCGCCCACGTTCCCCTCTATTCGTCCTCTCCGCCCCTCCGCGCTCAGACCTTGGTCCTGCGGCCCGTGACGTGCGCCCACCCGAAGGGCGGGGAATGTCAGGCTGCGTGGGAGGGGGCGCGCGCCTCCCAGTGTCCCTCCAAGGGCGGCGCCTCGAGCGCCCAGGTCATTCCGGGGCGGGTCCCGGACGCGCCCGAGGTCACCGAGGGGCCCCGAGGTCACCCGCGGGGCACACCGCCCCGCCCTCTCCACAGCGCTCCCAGGACGACCCTTGTGCGCGTCCGCTCGCCGTGCCCCTCCGCGCTGGCCGGCCGGCCCTCTGGGCGGCTGTACCTGAAGTCGCTATACGGGTGGATGATCCAGGCCCCCGCCGACTTGACGCGCTCCTGCTCCCGCTCCACGGCCTTCTGGCTGCCGAACATCCGCAGCGAGAACTTGTTGACACCCGGCTGCAGGAGCGCGCCGAACTGGCGCTGCATGAAGCTGGCCTGGCTGCCGCGCGACTCCCCCGCCGGGCCCGCCTCCTCGCTGCCCGCCTCGTCCGCCGGCCCCGACCCCGAGCCCGGCTCCGGCGCGGGCCCCGCGGCCGCCCCGCGACACGAGAACGACACCTTAGGCCCCCGCGCCGGGCCCTCGGGCCCCGCGGGGCTGCACTGCGGCTCTCCGCGCCCGCACTCGCCGTTCGGGCTGCCCTTGGCCGTGCTCGCCGCGCCCGGGGTGCCCGGGCGGCCGCACGAGCTGTCTCGGCTGCGGAGTCGTGCCCGCTGGCCGCCCTCGTCCGCCGCCTCCGGGGGCGCCGCCTCGGTCCGGGGCGCCTGCTGAGGGGGCGCCGGCCCGGGGCCCGGAGGGGGCGCGGGCGGCGGCGGCTGCTGCTGCTGCGGGGGCGCGGGCGGCGGCGGCGGCGGCGGCGGCGGCGGCGGCGGCGGCGGCCCCGGCGCGGGGGTCGCGCCCGGGCTTTCCCCTGGCCGCCCGCCGCCCCCGCGCGCGTCCATGGCGAGGCGGCGCCGGGCAGTGCGGAGCGGAGCCGCCGCCGCCGCCGCCGGCCCGAGCCCGAGGGAGGGGGGAGGCGGGGGTAGGGCGGGGCGGAGCCGCGAGGGGCGGAGCCGGGGCCGCGGGGGAGGGGAGGGGGCGGGAGCCCCTCCTCTGCCCGCGCACACTCCTGGCGCGCCCCGCACGGGTCCCGCGCCCGGGAAACTGAGGCCGCTGGCTCTGGGACGGCCCAAGGTCACGCGGCTCGAGGCCTCGGAGATCCGATCAAGCCTAGTCCCAGAAGGGGAAACTGAGGCCCGCGAAAAAGAGGCACGCGCCCAAGGTCATCGCCGCCGCGCGCGACCTTGACGAGGGGCCTTCTCCTGGCGCTTCAGTTCGCCTCTGTCCAGAGGACACAGCGGGGCGGTAACCACTGACGCTGGGGCTCGGAGAAGTGGAGCCGCCCCCATACTAGCCTCCATCCTTTCTATAGGTTTGAGAATTTCCATAATAAAAGGCCACACGAGCCCTTGCTTTGTCACTTGAGCCCCCGGACAAAGACGTGTTGTGTGGGGAGCGGCAAAGTGGGGTCAGGCCAGGAGTCTCCAGGTCCCACCGTGGCCCCCTCTCCCCCACCTCCTGCATATGAGGAAACTGAGGCCGAATTGGGCCAATAGGAAGAGCCACCCAAGGGTTCTGAGGATCCCCACCTTCAAACAAGGCCCTAAAGTACAGTGGGGGGGCGGGGGGGCTCTCCCAAAAGGCTGGTGGGCTTTAAAGTGGGGAAGTGCCCAGGGTCACAGGGGGACCCAGGGTCTGCCACCCCTTCCCACCGGATGCCCACATGTGAGCCCCGTTGGGCTACCCCATTTCTCTGCCCCTTGGGCTCAGCCTCCAGCCAGCCCCCGCCCCATAGGCCCCCAGATCTGGAAAAACACTCGAGGCTCTGCTTCTGGGGCTAGAGCCAGGCTGGGGAGTGATTCCTGGCGTCAGGTGACATAGGCCACAGGCCCAGGATTCTTCCCAGCCTCCACTCCCCACCCCAGCTCAACCAGCGCATCCTGCACAAAGGAGAGATGGGGAGCAGAGATAAGGAAAGGCCTGGAGATACAGGGAGAGGGATGGAAGACCACCGCTAGCCTCCAGGGACCCTCTGGCCTTCCTAGCGCTTTCAGGCCTGACATCATATTGGGTGACTTCACCCACCTGGAGGTCAGGACCATGAGGGTGGAGATGTGACATGTCCCTGTGCACAGTAGGTGGGACTCAAGGGCATTGAGGGATGGGCCCATCTGAACAATGGGTGGGCTGAGCCGGGCCATCTCCTGTCCCCCTGCAGGCTGTCCTGAGCCCTGGGGGTCCTTTCAGCGGCCACCTCTGCTGTGTCCGCCGTCTGCCCTGAGTGTGCGAGAGAGAGAGAGAGAGAGAGAGAGAGAGAGAGAGAGAGAGAGAGAGAGAGAGAGAGAGAGAGAGAGAGAGAGACTGGGCAAGCAGCAGAGTCGGCAGTGCCAGGCTGTGGCCCGCCCAGGCAGCTGTGTGTTCCAGCTGAAGGGGGATCTTTCATGCTCGCCCTGGGAAGATGTCAGTCCAGGCAGGCCGCCAGAGCCCCAGGGCTCTCGGCTGAGAGCAGGGAGGAGGTGCACCCGCAGCCCAGCCCAGGACCCACCAGGCCTGGAGAGGCAGAATGGCATCCCTCCCCCAGGGACCTGGCCTGGACCTTCAAGTCACAGAGGAGGAGAGGGTCCCAGCCCCTCTCCTGAAGACTCCTCCCCAACACACGGGCTCCACCCTGGGCCAGGCGGCCACCAGCCTCTGTCCCTCCCACCCTGTCTCACCACTTGCCCTGGGCCAGAGCATTCTTAGCATTCATTCATTCATTCACTAAATACTTATGAGGCACCTGATGGCGGCTGGGATTCAGAAGTGAACCTCTCAGGCCGCCGCCACCCTGGTGGGGGGTGACAGTCAACACAGCACATGTGATGTTTAGCAGACATTGTAGTGTCCGTTAGAAGGGGGTGAGCTCAACCTGAGCCAGGACAGGGGATGAGGTGTTGGGGGGATGTCTGAAGCCTCGCAGAGTGGGTAGTGTCAGAGCCAGGACCTGAGGGGAGGATGGAGCCCAGAGCGGCCGGCAGGTGTCGTGGCCTGTGCAAAGGTCCTCAGGCAGGACGGTGCCTGGTTGGTGTGAGGAGAAGGGATACTGAGGACCTGGTGGGTGGGGGGCGTAGATGAAGACCCAGAGGTGGTGGGGGTGGGGTGGGCTGGGGACAAGCCTGGGCAAACAGGAATAAAACCCCAAGTCAGTTCACAGTGAGTGGTCTGTTACCCAAAGCTGCTGGACTCCCACTTCCCGTGGAAGGAAGCCCCAGTCCCTCCCCACCCAGTTTGCCCCACCTCTTCCTCCCCAGCGCTGGGCTCTGGGCACAGGAGCTTCCAGCAGGCCCAGCTGGCCTGGGCCCGAGGCCTTTGCCCTGCTGTCCCGCTCGCAGCTCCCCTCCCCAGCCTCTCAGCACCTCAACACATGGCCCATGTTTCCTGCTCAGCTGGGGCGGGTCCAGGTCCAAAGCCCTGGAGCCCACAGTTTGGAGGCCCTGTGAGGGCAAAATAGTTAAGAGACCAGGGAGACAAAGCCAGGCCAGGGTCTTGGCAGGCCCCGGGCCAGGGAGGGTTCTCAGAGCTCACCACCGCCAGACTCGAGCAATGCTGACTGTCCCCTCAGCCTTGTGTGGCGGCCCGAGTGCCCACATGTGCCGCTGACTTCGGAAGGGGGATGACATCTCCCAGTCTGGGCTGCCCGCACGAGCGCCATTGTGCCAGGCAGCGCCCCGGTGTCCAGCCCCGACTGGAGAGTGACCTTACGTAGGGAGCCCCTCACCCAGGCCTGAGTTCCCTGGCATCTGTGCGACGAGGGTGGGGTCCTCGGCGGACCTGGGATTTCCTTTCCCTGTGGACCTCACTCCCCCTGGGACCCCCACACCTCTGGCCCATTCCTCCTCACCTCTGCCCCCTGCTGCCAGGCGAGACCGCTAAATTCGTCTCTTGCTGCCAGCCACCAGGGGACCTTGGGGTGCCCCCGGTGTACAACAGAGATGCTCTTCGTCAGGGCCCCGGAGTGGGGGAGGAACGAGGCTGGGACTTGGGAGGCGCCCCCCCCCCGCCGATGCCTCCAGCGCAGGCCCCAACCCCATCCTCGAAGGGCTCCCAGTCTGGAGGGCGGTGGGCCCAGGGAAGGGGTGGGCAGCCTGTGCCCCAGAATGAAGGCACGCCCAGCCCTGCCCCTCTGCCTCAGCGACTGGGACCCTGAGACAGACACCGGGTCCTGAGCCTCCAGGCGTTTGCCAAAGATGGTATCACTGAATCCGGTGACTTCCTGTCCTGCCCCTAGGGAAACTGAGGCAGCTCCAGCGGCTGCATCCAAGAATAGCCCCCAGGGGCACAGGGGGCCGAAGACTTGCCAGTGCTCATCAAATGCTCAGGGAGGGAAACATGCAGAGCCGTCTGCCCAGCGGCCCTGTTTGCTGGTCGGGCTTCGCCTAAAAGCACACGTGGGCAGCGTCCCTCGCTGGGGGCCTGGTCCCCTCTCCACACCACATGCCACCCCCTCCTGTCCCCCAAGGCGCTGCCTGCGGACAATCCCGCACTTTCTGTCTAGACAAAGAAACCAGCAGTCGTTCCCGAGCCCCAAGTGTGTGGGCGCCAGGGGTGCAGCAGGAAGGTGGGCGGAGCCCCAGCTGGGGTGCGGGTGGGGACACACACAGACTCCGAGCAGGGGACCACCCTCACGTGCCCTCCAACATCAGGCCCCAGCCTCAGCAGCGTCCCCGGAGAGGAACCAGCCTCGTTGCCACCTTCTTCTGTGCTGGCAGAACCCCCGGACCCATGTACACTGTCAGTGACAACCACGTGGCCCAGTGAACAAGCAGGGATGTACATCCTTTGGACCAGAGAAGTTTAGATGGGTGCCCAGGACCGAGGGCCCAGCGTGTCCAGCTGGGGGGCACGAAGGACAGGCAGGGTATCCCAAGACCTCTGTGGACAGGGGCTCCCCTGACTTCCTGGGCCCCAGTGCCCTCAGGGGTGTGCACGTGGTGCCCTCTGGTGGTGGCTGGAGGGAATGACTGGCCAGCCGCAGCCCCTAGCCCCAGCCCCAGCCCCAGGGCTTCGGGGCCCAGCGGCCTCAGTTCCTGTGAACTGGGAGGCACCTCCTCCAGGTTGTGCGGTGCGAGGTCCCCGTAAAGGAACCCCTACTCTCCCCGTGGGCGCTCAGGGAAACCAGACCTGCGGGTGACTCTCGTGACACACCTGGTCAGCGGACAGGGGGCAGCCTGGTCCACCCCACCCCCGCCCCTCCCCAGCCCCTGTCCCGGGGCTGTGCGGCTTGCAGGGAAGAGGCCCTCTCCGTCCCCCCTCAGAACCCACTGGGCCTCGAGCCGGTGGCCAGTGGGCCAAGTCTGAAGTCTGTCAATTCTTGAGGCTTTGGTATGTTGGGATTTGTTTTTGCCAACATTGAAAAACGCAGACTTCACACGCGAGCCCAGATTTCTGGCTTCTCTGGAGAGTTAGGAAGAGCTGGCCCAACACTCTGAGACCCCTGCCTCCCCCGACCAGCAGGTGGCTTGAGACCCTCACCCAGACCTGCAGGTCTTGCAGGGCTCCAGAGGGCGACATGGGGTGACCACAGCCCCTGGGTGTGGGAAAAGGGTCACCCTGGACAAGCCCTTTCCCCTCTGGCACTGTTTCCCCAGGTGTGCCCAGTGGGAGGCCTAGGTGGTACTTACCGAGTCCCAGGGCTCCGCCCCACCTCCTAGGACTTCCTGTTGCACCCCCACCCCCACCCCCACCCCGCTTCAACCCCACCTACACTCCCCCATTCGGCCCAGCTACTGGGATGCAGGCTGGGTAAGCAGGCAACCCCCTTCTCCCCGCGGGGGCTGGTGCACAGCTGCTCCTGGGGTTCTCTGGGCTGCCTCCCACCCCCAGCTAGGGTCCCAAGAGGGGCAGCTGCGCCCCCACCCCGGATGTGCCTCGGGACAGACTCCCAGCTCCAGAGCCAGGCCCCAGCTGCTCACCTGCCCCTCAGGCCCCCGAAGGCGCCGGGAGCGTTCTGACCAGGACAGCCGGGTGCCTGGCGGCGGTGGCTGACGGCCGCCCATCCCGACCTGGGGGTCCGCGGAAAGGATGGTTTTGTCCAGATACCCTTTGAAGGGCAGAAGCAGGCTTAGAAGAACTGGAGAGCCGGACCACTTCTGTTGCAGTGGTCCGTACACCACTCCCGGCTTTACCCGTCACCCAGCCCCCGTGCACCCTAACCTCGTTACGCCTCACCGGCTGAACCCCCCATGAGCTTTCTTGGTGAGACCCAGGCTCGGCGCGGACAGGAGCCGGGAGAGTATGAGGGGTCAGACTTTATTGGGGAGTAGGAAGGTGGGGTGGGGAGAGAGGCCCATCACAGCGGCTCCTGCTCTGAGAAGAGCAGCTGACACCCTCTTCCCAGGGCGGCCACGTGCTCAGACCTGCAGTGACCCCACAGCACTGGCTTCTCACGGCAGGATGCTTGGCACCGCGGCTCCACCTGGACCTTCTGCAAAGGGCAGGGACTTGGCTCCGGCCCCACACAGCCGAGCAGTCTAAGGAGGTGGACCTGGGGCGGGAGCCTCAGAACAAGGGCCGTCTGGCCTCCACACCCAGACCAGGAGACCAACAGCCCAGGGGACGCGAGGGGACAGATGGTGGGGGTGGCAGGGGCCTCACACAAACCTCACGACTCCCCTGGGGGGCTCATGAGATGGTTAAAAAACAAAAGCAAAGCCCTAAGGGACAGAATTCTACACACAGAAAACCCTAGTTTAGTTTTTCTTTAAAAAGGTGAGAAAACGTGTGATTTGAATGCACAACACGGTTTGCTTTTGCCAGGTGGGTTTCCGTGGGGTTGTGCAAACGCTGGGATGGGCGCCTACAGACTCGTCCTGGGGGTGGGGGGGAGAGGGGCGGGGCGCTTGGACCAGCCTCAGGAGCAGGAGCCCCGCCCTCGGCCGCCCCGCCCTCCCCCCCTCACCTCTCAGCTGGAGTTCCTCTGGCGAACGTTCTTGTCTTTGTCGTTCACGTGGTGCCCGCTGCTCTTCCTGGTGACAGGAGGACCAGACAGCTGCCCCTCACGCCTCCCAGCTCTGCCCAGTGACCCGCCCACCCCCAGCAAGGCAGGGACTTACAGTGGAGCAGAGCCGGCGTCCTCATCTGTGCAGGTGCACAGCCACATGCAAGAGAGGAGGACGGGCTGTCAGCGGCGGTCTGCACACCAGGCCATGCACGGGGTGGCCCCATCCCGCGGGGCGCCGCCCTCAGCCTCCCCGACTGCAATGTGGGGGCCAGCCCGCCCCAGGACACGCACCCTCACGTGAGCTGTCTAGGGTCTCAGTGTTGAGAGGCACCTGGGGGCTCTGCCTGGCCCCCAGCCCCGCACCCCAGTGGCCCCATCACACAAGGCCAGGGGTTCACTTGGTGCCGCAGCCCCGGGCCCAAAGCAGTCTCCACAGGCGGAGACCAAGCCCATGGAGGAGCACTGACTGCAGAGGACGCCTGCTGGCAGCCCAGTGAGGAAAGAGGGGCAGGTGAGGCCGTAAGGGCTGACACACACCGCCAGCCAGGGAAGGGGGCGGGTGCCCCAGGGAGGCCCCGGGACACAGTGGCCAAGGGGGCTAACCCTCAGGCCCACACTCCCGGACAGCGGCCCCGGCCCCAGGGGTCCCCCCGCCGGGAGGGGAGCAGAGGGCGTGTGGGGCCGGCTCACCGTCTAGGACCTCGTCCGGCTTCCGCCGCTTCTCGTAGATGAAGATGATGGTGACCAGCACGAGCACCTCGGCCACGATGCCCAGGAAGGGCCAGAGGGCGGCGAAGCGGTTGCGCACGCGCAGCGTGATGACCGCCTGGCCAGAGCCCTCTGAGCTGGTGCCGTTGCACACGTACTTGCCGGGGTCTGAGCTCAGGTCCAGGTCTGGGATATGCAGCTCTGTCCTGGTCTCCGAGGAGACCACGAAGAACTTGTGCTGGGAGCTGTTAGTGATGGCCTGGTCCCCAGAGTCGGTCATCTTGGACCACTGCCAGTCTGCGACGGGCGGGAAGGAGTCCGACTTGCAGGCCAGCACCACAGTCTCCCCCTCGGTGGCGTGCTCCGACTTCTTCACCGCCTTGACGCTGGGGGGCCCTGCCGGGAGGAGGGCGGGCTGGAGCCTGACCCTGGGGCAGCGGGGCCGGAGATGGAGCTGCCCTGCCCGCCTCCACCCCAGCCCCTCAGGCCCGGGGCCCCCAGGAGCCCACCCTTCACTTCCAGGTCGGTGCGGCCCGCATGTTCTGGAAGGAAGATGCAGGAGTACTGGCCCGAGCGGTCGTCCGAGTCCACGCTGCAGGCAGAGGCCGTGAGCGGGGTGTGAGCCGAGAAGCTTCTGTCCAAACCCTGCCGGGAGGGGACGGGGGGGTGGTGCCTCCCCGGGGAGGAGGGACCAGGAGGTGCAGGGGCGGCAGGCAGCTTACCCCACACCCACATCCAGGAGCCCTGGGCTTCCAGAGCCGCTCCTCCCCCCAGACAAGGCTCCGCAGTGGCCCTGGCGGTGCTCAGAACCCAGCGAGCCAGGGACCGGGGTCCCCAACGCGCCGGAAGGAGGGACGGGTCTTGGAGGTGGTCACGTCTGGCAGCCACTGGACCCTCCCTGCATCCCGGGCCTCAGCTGTCTCCAAACCCCCGTCTGAGCCCGTTCCCAACTTCTGTCCAGAGCCAGCCCACCGACTACAACCTCCGTACTCGCTGACCAGAGGTCCCTGGAGACCAGGCAGGCCCCGCCTTTTGCTGCTGGGGCAGCCTCACTCACTCGTACTCCGTCCTCAGGCCGGGCAGCGCGTCCTCCTTCAGCACCTTGCCCCCCTTCACCCAGCGGTGGCCCACGATCTCGGTGGCGCTGTGATTCAAGGCGCATGTGAGGCGGGTTCTGGAGCCATCATCATCGACGGAAGTCCAGATCGTGCTCCCTGGGCAGCCAGAGGAGAGAAGAGAACAGTGTCAGGGGAGAACCCACGGAGCCTGCCACTTCTCCCAACCCCAGCTCCCCAGAGGGAGAGAAGCCAGGGCTGGTACCCAGAGCGCAGAACCGCGTGGGGCTCCTGGAAGGCCCTCCCCTCGGGGTCTGGGGCAGGATTCTGCCAGGAATTGTCCTAACTGGCTGGGCTTGGGCGTGGGAACAGCAGCAGCGCCCACCCCGGCCCCAGAACAAGGACCAGGGCAGCGACTGCTGGGTCCAGCCCCGCAGCCCCGAAAGGCCTTTTCGGAAAGTTGAAGTCCATCACCACCCAGGTCACCACCCCCGCTCTGGGTAGTCTTGCATGTTCCCCCTCTCTCCCACAACCAAGGGAAGGCCACCGGGGTGGGTGGGACAGGTGTGCTCAGGCCACGGGGGCCAGGGGGCTGCAGCGGCCCCGTCCTGGAGGAGCCTGCTTCTCAGAAGGCCGCATGTGCCCCAAACCTCCATACAAATGACAGGCTGTCCTCCTGCCTGGGACGCTGGGGCGACTCCCAGCAGCCCTTCCTCTCAATTTCCAACCAGGCAAGGCTCCCCACTCATTACGACCTTCTCTTGAGGAACCGAAACGTGAAGCCGGTTAGAAGCAGACAGTGAGAAGCACGCTGACAGTTCTGGAGATGGGAGACTGGGCTCGAGCTGGGGAGGGCTCCTCTCCAGGGACCAGGGGCAGGAGACCCCAGACCTCTGGGCGTTCAGGGAGGGGGCCGGGACGGCAGACCAGAATGAGGACCCCTTTGCTGGGGGTCAGGCCGCACCTCCAGGTGCTGACCTTCAGTGAACATCCACACCAGAGCCCTATCCCAGGGCTGGGAGCAGGTGTCCTGGGGATACTCCTGTCAAACCACCCAGGATCCCGGGGCAGCTGTCCTTGGGGACAGTGGGGACTTTATAAAGTCGCGTCCAAGACACAGTGGTGTCTACCAGGAAGCGCCTGTTTCTCCAGAACCGTCACCCACACCCACGCACCCGAGGCGACCCTTGGAGAAGGCCACGCCCACAGGACTTGGACACAGAGGGTGCAGGCCCAGAGGCCTCTGGCATAAAATCAGGCGAAAGCAGAATCAGGACTGCGCTGGAACGGTTCAGCCAGTAGGGACGCAGCCAGGCCGCGGGGCCCCAGCGCCCACCGGGCAGGCCGCCACCCCGGACCCCCGCTCCCTCACTGGGTCACACGGTGACTTCCGACGGCACAACTGCATGAGCACAGACTAAGCACGTGAAGCCGAGCAGAACGACCGCAGGTCACGACCCCCGGCTGGACCTGGCGGCAGGAGCCCTCCGGCTGACGCCCAGTGATCCAAACCGGGCTCCCCCGTCCTCACGGACTCCTCAGCCGCTAAGAAAAGTAAAGCTCAAATCCCAGGACAGACTTCACAGCTGGGCCGCTTTCTGGAACGACTGCGGGCAGAGCGCACATCTCCTTGGGCATCTGAGATCCCGCCTGGGCCTGTGTGTTAGGTCCTGGGTGGGCTGGCCACACGCAGGCCCCTGCGCCCCGGCGGCATTCGGGTCCGGAGGACGCCAGCCTCCTTCGGGTGGAAGAGGCAGGACCCAAGGCCAGCCCGTGCACAGAACACGTGCAGGGCCCGGCGGGGCCTCTTCCTGAGCCGCCAGTCCTCACCACCCCGCCTCTGGCCACCTGCTGGCTCTTCCTTTAAAAGGGGACAGGACGTCTCAGAAGTCCGGGCCAGCAGGGACTGAAGCAAAGGAAGCCCCTCTGCAGCTCCAGGTGCTCCCCGCTCCTGGGGGCACAGCCGCGGCAGTGCCCGCACGTGTGCACGGACACATAGGTGTAGAGGCATACGCGGCACATGTGTATGTACCGGCCGTGTAGGAGAGCACACAAGGCTGGCCACAAGGCCCCGGGGACAGACGGACCTTCACGTCCGCCCACTGGCCACTCAGGCCTCAGGCCAGGCGGTTACAGGCAGACAGGGGCGTGAGGATGGACCTCTGCGTCACTTTCACCAAAGGCCTCCAGAAACCCGCATTTCTCCGTCAAGGTTTCCCAAGACTGCAGAACCAGTAGCTCCGTACAGAGCTGGGAGGTGAGTCAGGGCAGAAAGTAAGGCCAGAGGCGGCGCTTTGCCCAGACAGGGCCTGCCTCTGCACCCTAGAGCCTCGGACAGGGGTGCTCAGGCAGGTCTTACCCAGGCCCCACCCTGCCTCCTGGAGGAGAGACGAGTGCCCGCAGGACTCCTCCAGGTGGCACCAGGGCGGGGTGCCTCAGCTCTCAGAGAGGGGCAGAGGTGGGCCCCAACTCCACCCATCCCAGGTGTCTGCAGAGGTCAACGGGCTGGCCAGCCTCGCCCAGGAGAGCCCTCCCTGCCTGAGGCCCCGCAGGCCGACACCCCTGTCCTGGCCAGAGGGACACACGCAGCAAGGGAGCCAGCCCATCCGCCCCAGTGACCTGCCACATGCCGGTCACCCATCCTCAGCAGGCCGGGTCACTCCAAGTGGGGTGCCGGGTTGTGGCCCCCAGGGCCACCACAGAGACTGCTGCCACAGGGGACGCAACATCTGTGACACTGACAGGTCACCGGGACAGGGCCATTAGAAAGAATGCCTCAAAATGCTCCTCAGGGGGCAGTGATGGAAAGAGAGTGAAAAGCCCACCCTCCAGAACCCCCAGCCACACCCAGTGCCCAGGAGGCCCGGGGCAGCACCCCAAGAACTCACAGGGGCCCCGGCCGTGCACAGGCAGGCCCTCCCAGAGCCCTGGGAACCCGAGAGTGCCTGACCCTCCTTCCCGACCACGTGACTGCAACCCATGTTCTCAAGTAAAGTCACCTTCATCTAAAAACAGCCACCCCTCCTCTGTGCCCACTCGGCAGCCGGGCTGGGCAGGGCGCAGGGCCAGGCAGGCCTCGGGTACACATCCTGGGGGGAGCTCTCGGGACGAGGCGGTGGCCAGGAGAGACCGCCTCTGGGAGGCCAGCCCCGGGCTGCTCACCGCTCTAATCCTGCGGGCGGGGGGCTCCGGCCCCTCACCCGAGGCTCAGAGAGGGAACCAGCTAGCAAGCCCATGTCTGCCCGCCAGCCCCGCCAGGACCACAGGGCCCTGCATGGCCTGGAGAGCAGGGCTCTCCCAGGAGGAGGGACATCCTGGGGCCTCAGGCGATGGGGCCCCCCCCACGAAGACACCTGCCCCAGCAGAGTTGCCCGAGGCAGGTTTCTGGAGAGCTGACCTGGCCAGGAAAGGCGAACTCACTCACCCCAGGCAGAAAAAGGACACGAGACCCAGACTTTCAGGTCTTTCCCAGAGTCCCTGGGAAAGGTGGAAAGTGAAAAAGGGAGGACAAGGCACAGATATAGCCCCAGGGGGATTCAGACTCAGCGTAAATAAACCAGGACCGCCCACGGCACACACCCACACGGTGTGAGTGTGTAAGAGCAACCCCACAGACAAGGGTGATGGATCGGAGCTGTGCCCCCAGCAGAACACCGGGGGCCATCCTTCCCCGCTGGCTGGCGAGGGCTGCGTCTAAAGGGCTCACGCTGCCGGGCACTCATCTCGCCTGCCAGGGGCCCTGTCCAGAGGGCGGTCAATAAATGGCCGTTTTGATTATGAGGCAAAAGAAAGAGGCGAAGTGAGATCTAAAAGTAGGTCAGCAGTAAGCCGGTGAAGCTTCTCTAAGGGGCAGCCCCTCCCACGCCCTAGGGCAGCTGCCAACCCTCTCAGAGCCCACCTGCTCCTGCCCCCAAGGTCTGCACTTTGTTCTCTACACGCTGGTCACTATAAATCGTTAACCCAGAACCAAACGGGAAGTCGTGCTCCATACAGGAAAAAAAAATCTCTCTTTCAGGCAAAAGAGAGGCTGCCCTGCTTTCTCCCAGAAAAGCACGCCTTAACCCATTTTGCTGTGAGCATTCTCTAAACCACGTCTGCCCACCCAACAGGCTGCCCCTCCCGTGAGGAGCTCCGTTTGAGAGTCTGTAAAAAACAGTCCCCCCACAGTTCCTGCTCTGAGCCGGGGGGGCTCACGGTGACCTTAGAACACCTCCCCTCCCGGCCGGGGCCTCTTTCCACCCCTGTAAAAACAGGAGGGCGGACCAGCCTCCACCTTCTTCTGGGCCCCGAAATCAGACAAAAACGAAGGAAGAAGAGTGTATGCCTCCCCACAAGGGTTTAAGTGTTCGGGCGACTCCAGGGACAAGTGCAGAGCCAGAGCGAGACACGGGACCTAAATCCCGGGAAGAAGGACAATCCCTCCGGCCGGAAAGCCGACCCGGCTCAGGGGCCGTCACGTGCCTGGGTGCCCGCGCCCCCGTGAGGACAAGAGCCCACCTCCCGGATGACAGCCAGGGCCTGGGCGCCCGGGGGCTCCCCTGCGGCCCCCGCCCAAGCATTCCGAGCAGGAAAGTCCCTCCTAAGCTGCCTCGCTTAGGTCGGCTTCAGCTCGGAGTCTCCCTCCCCACCACCCCCCGGGCTGAGCCTCCCTCCACCGGCCGGGCTCTCCTCCCTCTCGCCCGGGCTGGGGTCTCCCCTGGAGCAGGGGGCGGGCCGCCCCCAGCCAGGCCAGACCACCAGCAGGCTTCGCGCCCCCACCCCAAGGTCCTCACCTGCCCCGAAGCCGCCCTGAGCGCTCAGCAGCACAAGCCCCAGCATGAGCCGCACAGCCGCCATGTCCCACCGTCCCGCCGTCCCGCCGTCCCCACGCAACCGCCGCCCGCGGCGCTATAAGAACCGGACAGCCGCCGGGCGCGCGCACGCAGGCGGCGTCGCGGGGGGGGGAGGGCACGGTGAGTCGGCCACCACCTGCGCACGCGCGCGGACGCATGTACGCACGCGCGGACCCGGCTGACTCGCGCTACGGAAGCTGAATGGGCGGCGCCACGTGAGAACCCGGGTGGGCCGCGCGCTGCGGCCAGGGGCGAGGCTACGTTGCTAGGAAACGGGGCGGGGCCTGCGAGACCGGGCGGGGGCCAGCTGTCCTTCCTAGTTTGACTTAAGACCTTAACTTTACACTCAAAGTGTAAATTTCTCAACTTATGTGTAGTTTGCCATAGTGCAAAAAATTTAAAAAGGATCGAGGGAGAAAAAAAAAAGAATCGAGGGAGGCGATGGGGATCCCCGTGAACAGGTGGGATGTGTCCCCTGGGGTGAGGCTGCCAGATTTAGCAAATAAAAATAGCTGGACAGCAGTTAAGTTTGAGTTTCAGGCAGAGAATGAATAATTTCTTAGTGTAAGTGTCCCGTGCAGTGTTTGAACACAGTTTTGCAAGGAAAGTATCACCATTTACCTGATTCAAATGTAACTGGCCGTCCTGTATTTGGCTGGAACACCTACGCTGAGGTCCCCGTGTTTTACAACAAATACTTCTAAAAATGACAAAATACTTTCAAACAAAACCAGGGTATGCAGTCTTTGTGACCTTGGATTAGGCAATGGTATCTTACACATGTCACCAAAAGCACAGGCAACAGCAACAAAAAATCAGATACATTGGAATTCATCAAAAATTAAAAACTTCTGTGCTTCAGAGAAGAAAGTGATAAGACAACCCAAGGAATGGGAGAAAATACTGGTAAATCATGTATCTGATAAGGGACTTGTATCTAGAATGTATAAAGAACACTTACAAAAAAAAAAAAAAAGAACACTTACAACTCAACTTTTTTTATAACTCAAGTTAAAAAAATATATATTTATTTGGCTCCAGCATGGGGATCTTCGTTGCTGCGCGTGAGGTCTTCGGTGCGGCGTGCAGGATCTTTTTTTTTTTATTGCGGCTTGCTGGCTCTTCATTGTCGCATGTGTGCTCTTAGTTGTGGCATGAGGGATCTAGTTCCCTGACCAGGGATGGAACCCGGCCCCCCCTGCATTGGGAGCGTAGAGTCTTAACCACTGGCATACCAGGGAAGTCCCTTAACTCTTAAAAAGGACAAATAACCCAATTAAAAAATGGACAAAGGATCTGAAAACACATTTCTCCAGAGAAGACATGCAGATAACATTAGCACATGAGAAGTTGCTCAGGGGAAGGTAGGCAGAAACCACAGTGAGACACCACTTCGCACCCACCACGATGGCCCTCATCAGAAGGGCAGAAAATAACAGGATGAGGAAGTGGAACCCTGGGCAGGGCTGGTGAGGAGGTGAAACGGTGCAGCCGCTCCTCAAAAGGTTAAACGGAGTGACCACCTGACCCAGCAATGCCAGTCCTAGGTGTGTGCCGCAGAGAACTGAAAACTCACGTCCATACAGGAACTTCCACTGCAATGTTCACAGCAGCACAACAGCCAAAAAGTGGAACAGCCCAAATGCCCATCAATGGGTGAATGAATAAGGAACATGTGGTCCCTCCACACACGGGAACGTCACTCAGCCAGGAAAAGGGGTGAAGCCCTGACCTTGCTGCCACGTGGATGGACCCTGAGAACACGATGCTCAGTGAGAGAAGCCAGGCACAGAAGGACCCACGGTGTGTGATTCCATTGATGGGAAACGTCCAGAACTGGTAGATGCACAGGGACAGACAGTGGGCTCGTGGTTGTCGGGGCTGGGGAGGGGGAGGGGGGGACTGCTCATGGCGATGGGGTTGCTTTCTAGGGTGATGAAATGTTCTAAAACTGATTGTCATGCTGAGTGCTCAACTCTGTGAATGTACCAGAACTGTTTACGCTTTCATGGGTGAATTGTGTGGTATGTGAATCATCTCAATTAAAAAATGGGGTGATGTCGATCAGGAGGCACCGCTTTAGATGAGGGGCCAGGTGGCCTCTTGGAGGTGACACGTGTATGAGGAGGGGCAGCGGCCCCTGGAGGGCTGAGCTGTGAGTCCAGGAGCCGCTTGTCAGGGGCAGGGGGAGGCAGCTGGAGGAGGAGCCTGGGCAGAGCCGGCAGAGCCCTCTCTGCGAGGGCGGGGTCCTGGAGGAAAAGGCTAGAAGGGTGTGACAGAGGGGCCAGGACAGAGGCCTCTCCTCCTGCAGACGCACTGGCAGGCTCAGCAAGGCTGCACGGAGCGGGATCGAGAGGGACGCGCGGGAGGAGGGGGGCAAGCGGGCAGCTGGCCTCAAAGCACCTCCGGCTTGGGCGGATCTCCGTGCCCCCGTTGGCCCAGAGCCGGGCTGAGGGCGGAACTCGTGGGAAATCGTGGGGCTGCCAGAACACAGTGGTGCCTCCCTGCCCCCTCCCTCCTCAGCTGGGTCCTGGCCCCAGCCGGGTCAGGAGGGTCCCACGTCCCCTTCTGCTTCTAAGAAGAGGCCTTTCAGGATGAGCCCAGGCAAGGGTGGCCAGATTCAGCAAGTAAAAACACATGACGCCCGGTTACATTTGAATTTCAGATTTGCAAAAGGCACTAATTATTTAGTATAATATATCCCACACACTATCTGCTATATACTTACACTAAAAACGATCTGTTGTCTGTCTGAAATTCAGATGTCACTGGTTGTCCTGCAGCCCTGTGTTCCACGGGGCACCTCTGACCCCGCCTGTCGAAAGCAGCCGATCCGGTCACCCTTAACTCTCCTCTTCGCCCCCCCAACTCTCTGTCCTTGCGTGCACCCCGTGCTCCTTGCCGGCTGTGCGTGCGGGCAGGGACACGCACAGCCGGCAAGGCCTGGGCTTGCGGGCGCCCCTAATTGGCCGTGGGAGAGCCAGGATCCTCCCTGGGTCTCCCCCTCTGAGGCCTGCGGGCGCCCTGGGAGCGGTCCAGAGATCCACAAACAGAAGAGCAAGGAAAGCGCTTCCCAGCTCTGCTGTTGGCACAGACAGGCCACCGCTGGCTCTAGCCAGGCAGGAGGAAGGAAGAGCCGAACTCCCCGCTGGGGCCTCAGCGCCCTCACCTCCCCCGCGCTTGGCTCCAGCCTTGCCGGCACTGTCCCTGCCCCGAGCCTTTGCCTGGCTGTGCCTGTCACCGGGCACGCCTTCCCGGGTCTCCGACCGGCCCTTCCCACCTGGCCCTGGCTGCCCCCGAGCCGTCCTTTCTCCGGGCCTCATACTCAGGACACCAGCCACTGTCCCGTCTCTGGCTGTGTGCTTTGCTTTCTACTTCTTCCTATGAAACGTTTTGAACGCAAAGATAAGGGGAGAGAAAACATGAGGGTTTGATTCTCTGTCACACCCATCTGTGCATTGCTAAAATGTTCCAACTTAAGGTTTCTGTTCTTTAAAAAACTTTATTTATTTATTTGTGGCTGTGTTGGGTCTTCGTTGCTGCCTGCTGGCTTTCTCTAGTTGTGGCGAGCGAGGGCTACTCTTCCTTGTGGTGCGCGGGCTTCTCACTGTGGTGGCTTCTCTTTGTTGCAGAGCACGGGCTTCAGTAGTTGTGGCTCACTGGCTTACTTGCTCCGTGGCATGTGGGATCTTCCCGGACCAGGGCGCTGGCTCGAACCGGTGTGCCCTGCATTGGCAGGCGGATTCTTAACCACTGCGCCGCCAGAGAAGCCCCCAGCTTAAGGTTTTCAGTGCATTTTTCTGAAGGGGTGGAGTTTGAAATCCAGCCCTTCCCCAGGTGGTGACTGGTGGTGAGGGTGTGGATTTTATGCTGAGGAGCCCTGGGAGGGATCCGAGCGAGGGAGGGCCTTAGTCTTCTATCTTCCGTGTGTTGTAGACAGGTCCGGGGCTGTGGGGAGAGGGTCCTGGGCAGGGAAGGCGTGGGACTGGGGGGACAGGATGGTGCAGTGGTTGCTTCCAGACCTGAGAATGGGGCCTTCCTTATTTGGAAAAAACGTCTTTGCAGATATAACTAAATTAAGGGTCTTGACATGAGCTCATCCTGGATGAGGACGGCCTTGAATCCAATGACCTTATAAGAGACAGACACAGGGACTTCCCTGGTGGTACAGTGGTAGAGGCTCCACCTTCCAATGCAGGGGGTGTGGGTTTGATCCCTGGTCAGGGCACTAAGATCCCACATGCCTCCGGGCCAAAAAACCAAAACGTAAAACAGAAGCAATATTGTAACAAATTCAATAAAGACTTTAAAAATTGTCCGTATCAAAAAAAAATCTTTAAAAAATAAAAATAAAATAAAAAATCGGAGACAGAGGATGGGGTGATGGGACCACAGGCCCAGGACACCAAGGACCGTGGGCCACACCAGGAGCTGGGAGGGGCGGGAAGGACCCCCCCCCACGGAGTGAGCACAGCCCTGCCGACACCCCGTCTCAGACTTGTGGCCTTCAGAACCGTGAGAACATAATTTCTGTTATGTAAGCAGCCTAGCTTGTGGCGCTCCGCTGCAGCGGCCCCAGGAGATGGTACAGAGGGTCGGGTGGTTGGTTCCTTTAGCGCTGGGGTTGACTGACGTGGCCGGTGGCGGTAGGGTGGTCAGGGCAGACGCCAAGCTGGGAGCCAGGGAGGCTCCCTGCAGGCGGGGGGGGGGGGGGGGGGCCCCGGGACTCACCCGCCAGTCCAGCTCCTGCTTCAAGGGCAGACGTGCCCGGAAGGGATTTACAGAAGCAGCTGCCCTCTGACCTCCTTTGGCTTCTCCTTCTTAACTACTGCTCTCCCTGGAAAAGTGACAGGCGGTTCCCTCAGATGAACGTGGCCGGGGGCTGGTGATCTTTCCTAGCGAACAAGTCCGATAGGTAAAAACAGGACAAAACAAAACAAAACAAAGCATCTGAAAGTGAGAGATGATCCAGCCTCTCCTCAGCCTCCCCCGCTGAGATGGCAGAGAATTCAAGAGGTTCTTTGCCTGCACAGTGGTGATGCACAGCGTCCTGAACACCTGGGGCGCTGCTGTCAACGGAAACCCGCCCTGGGCCTCGTGGGGGCTGAGCTTTAAGGTGTCCTGGCGTTTCAAGGTTTCCTCACCCTGTTGCCGATGTCTTTGTCCTGGTGGAACAAGGGGAGGGTTCTTTGTTTCTCAACAGTTTATTTTGAGAAGTCCTCAAACCTACAGAGGCACCCTGGGGACAGCAGCCCCCTGCACCTGGATTCTCGGCCAGGGGCCTTGGCCACGTTTGTGACCCAACCCCTTCCTCTGTCTCTGTCTCTCTCTGTCTCTGTCCCTCTCTCTCTATCTCTCCATCTCTGTCTCTGCGTTTCCCTCTCACATTTTCCAGAACCATTTGCGTGTGAGGGCACCACCGCCTTCAAGCTAAGACGCCACACGAAGGCTGGGATCCGAAGACGCGTCTGAGGTCTTCCTGTAAATTAATGTTGGATCATCCCTGCGGTCCAGTCTCCCTGAAGGCCCCAACCTCAGCCCTTATGGAAAGTTTTTCCCAGGCCCTGGGGACACTGAATTGAGCTGTCATGTTGCTCTCCTGGCCCTTATTCCAGGACACAACACAGTTGCTCTGAGCGGCCAGGAGTAGGGTTGGTTTTGGGAAACGCATTCCCTGCAGGGTCCCTCTCCCACCATCCCCCGACCCCCAGCCGGCCAGCTGAAACCGGCAGAGACCAGAGCCCCCGCCCAGCCCTGACACTCGGTCGTGCCCTTTGACCCCCTGTGGCGGTGCCCTGGTGCCCCGAGTCCCCCAGCATGTCCTGCTGTCAGTGCCTCACTCTGTCCCTTTAAGGCTCTCAAGGTCCTGCTCACCTGGGCGTGGGGTGGGGCTCAGCTGGGCGGAGGCGACAGCTGTGGACGCAGATAAGCTTCCCCCTCCAGGGCCTCAGGCCTCCAAACACCGCCCGGCCTCCACTGATCTCCGTCCAGTTGGAGCCACCCCAGGTCCCCGCCGCCGGCCCTCCCCCTCCCAATCAGGGACTTACTGGAGGATGGCACAGATAAAACTGCAGCCTCCGGTAGCGCTGCTGGAGGTGTGATGCCGAAATCCTTCCGCAGCTGAACTGCGGGAAGGCGGCGGCCAGAGGGCAGCTGTGCACCCTCAGCAGCCGAGGGCGCCGGGACAGCCCATGTGTCCCTCGACGGATAAATGGACAAATGCCATGTGGTCTCTCCACACATGGGAACGTCGCTCAGCCTGAAAAGGAGAGAAGCCCTGACACTCGCCACCACGTGGACGGACCTTGAGAACAGGATGCTCAGTGAGAGAAGCCAGACACAGAAGGACACACAGGGTGTGACTCCATGGATGGGAAACGTCCAGAACAGGCAGGGAATGTGCAAAGCGCCAACCTGCCAGCTCTGGAGGTGGGGCATACCGCCGCCCTCTGCAGGCTGGAAGATGCACAGCTTTTCTGCAGGCTGGGGTGCGCCCGGTGGGGTCAGGTGCTCAGCCCTCTCCCTCTGCTGGGAGTGCGGTGAGTGCGGCGCTGGCTTCGTGAGGCCCCAGGCCTTCAGAGACAAGCCTAGGTCCCTCCATCGGGGCTCCCCAACCCCGCCTGCTGCCATGGGGGGCTCACCGTCTGTGGGGCATCCTGGGCACCGTGGGGTGTGGAGCGGCCTCCCCGGCCCCATGTGCTCAATGCTGGAGCCCCCAAGTCCTAGGGACCACAGACATCCCCAGTTGTGGCCCCGTGTCCCTGGGACAGAATTGCCCCAGGTGAGACCCCCGGGTCTACAGGAGCGTGGGAATGTGAGCGGGGTGCTCCATGGAACACCCCATGGGAATGGTGTGGGTGGCCAGGCGGGAGGACTGTCGCACTTGAGGGAAGGCCCCGGGCACAGAGCAGTATCCTCGGGGACGCACAGGCAGGCAGGACCCATCTCGGGGATGGGAACCCAGAGGCGGAAACCTTGCTGGGGAGGAGGCTTGTGGAGCTCCTGCTCTGTCTGTCGACCTAGGCTCTGGTTACACAGGGGTGTTTGCCTGGGGTGTTTGTCAAGCACCCAGCAGTCCTCCAATGCCCAGAGGATGCCATCCTGAAGATTTAACTCAGTTCTGACCCTCTCTGCCCAGAGTCGGTCAGACCCCCAGGTTACAGGCCAGCCCCACATGTCTGCCCCCACCCCACACATCCATCCCAAGTCCACCATGTCCCCTGAGCTTCTGACTGACCAGCTATCGGGGTTCCTGCCACCCATCTCCTCGGGTTTGATTAACTTGCTAGAGCAAACAAATGGGACCTGATTAAACTTAAGAGCTTTTGCACAGCAAAGGAAACCATCAGAAAAACGAAAAGACAGCCCACAGAATGGGAGAAAATATGTGCAAACGAAGCGACCCACAAGGGATTAATCTCCAAAATATACAAGCAGCTCATGTGGCTCAAAATAAAACAAACAAACAACCCAATCGAAAAATGGGCAGAAGATCTAAATAGACATGTCTCCAAAGAAGACATACAGATGGCCAAGAAGCACATGAAAAGATGCTCAACATTGCTAATTATTAGGGAGATGCAAATCAAAACTACAATGAGGTATCACCTCACACCGGTCAGAATGGCCATCATCAAAAAGTCTATAAATAGTAAATGCTGGAGAGGGTGTGGAGAGAAAGGAACCCTCTTGCACTGCTGGTGGGAATGTAAATTGGTGCAGCCACTATGGAGAACAGTATGGAGGTTCCTTAAAAAACTAAAAATAGGGCTTCCCTGGTGGCGCAGTGGTTGAGTTCGCCTGCCGATGCAGGGGACGCGGGTTCGTGCCCCGGTCCGGGAGGATCCCACATGCCGCGGAGCGGCTGGGCCCGTGAGCCGTGGTCGCTGAGCCTGCGCGTCCGGAGCCTGTGCTCCGCAACGGGAGAGGCCACAACAGTGAGAGGCCCGCGTACTGCCAAAATAAAAAAAAAAAACTGTTCTAAAAAAGTAAAGTCTATTAAAAAAAAAAAGATAAAGAAGCTTTAGCAGTTTGGAAAAGAAAAAAGAGAGAGAGAGAGAAGGTGGGTGGTCTCCGTCCTCCGCCTCCTTTTCATCCTTCCTTCTCTCTGGCTCTGCAATAAAGATGGCAAGGGTTTCCTAAAGCATCTTAACACTTTGCAGGAGGCCTGGAACTCAGTCTGTGCTCAGCAGACAAGAAATTCTGCTGCCATCACCAAAGGGGAAAAGCCCTTGCCTTCTGATGGGCAAACTCCACTTCTGGGCCCATAGCCCAGACAAGCGGATACGGGCGGCAGGTGGGGGCCGGGAGCCGCTCCCTGGCCTGGGCTGAGGCAGTGCCGGGCTGGCTGCCTGAGCAGTGGCCTTTCCCGCTTAGAAAACCCTCAGATGAGGACGGAAGGCACCAGAGGCACTTACTTCCTGGGAAAAAGGTTATCGGTGGATGACGTGGGGCACTTTTTTCCCTTGGCGGGTTTTGTCCTTTTAACTTCTCGCCCATGTGCTGTAGTCACTATGCAAAAGCTCCATTCACGACAAGCCTGTGAGGGGCTGAGCGATCTTCTGGGGTCAGGGATGTGCATGTTGCAGGGCTTGTGTTGTTCACATCTGTCCTTGCTGTCGGAGCAGCAGATCCTTGAGTGACATCTGTGCGTTCCGCCGCATAGGAGGGAGAGACAGGGCGCTAAATAAGTCCTGCAATCCCGGCCGTGTCCCCACAGGGCAGTGTCTGTCTGCTGTGAGATGCAACAAAGCCAGATGGACGGACAGACGGACAGTGGACCAAGAAGCAGGCACATCACCTGCTCCTGGCAGAACCTGCATGGTGGGCACCTAGCTGTTCAGTGTGCGGTTATTTCAACGTGGCTGTGTGTTTGAGGTTTTCAGAGGAAAAGTAAAAGACTCTGCTGGAAAACAGCAGTTCCACAAACTGTTCAACAGAAAGTCACCACGTGGCCCAGCAAGCCCTCCCTCGTCGGCGCAGGCCCGGGAGAACTGAAAACACACGTCCACACACGCGCCTGTGCGCCCATGGCCACAGCAGCCAGGGTGGAAACAGCCCAAGTGTCCACGGACAGGTGAGCAGATACACACACATGTCCCTCCACACCCAGGAACGTCACTCGGTAGCCCCGACACTCGCTACAACGTGGACAGACGTTGAGAACACGATGCTCCGTGAGAGAAGCCAGGCGTGGACACACAGGGTGTGATTCCATTGACGGGAAGCATCCGGAACAGGCAAATCCACAGACACAGAGGGTGGACTCCTGGTCGTCAGGGGCTGGGGGAGGGGCTGGGGTTGCTTTTGGGGTGATGGAATGTTCTGGAACTGGACAGAGGGGCTGGTGGCACAACCCGGCTAATGTACCGAAAACCACTGCGTTACACACTTTTCAAAAGGGGGAATTGTATGGCGTGTGAATTATATCTCAATAAAGGCGGCACCAAAATAAAAAAGAGAGGGGGAAGAAGATCCCTGGCTGCTTTCTCCGTGTCTCCCTCTGGCTCCCCAGTGCCCAGCCCACCCCCTGCCAGAGGGAATCTGGCTTCGGAACCCAGTGGCCAGCGCCGCCCCCTGCCAGGCACCCTCGGGGCCCTCGCCAGCTGCTGGGCCGCCTGGGAAGCCTCAAACCTGCAACCTCTGTTTTGTAAATGGGGAGCTCTCATTCCCCCTGCCCCCCCACCCCCGCACGGGGCAGAATCCAGGCCGGCTCATGCCATTTCCTTATTAGAGTTTATTGGTCCCCTGACACATGCGGGCCCCCGGCCGCCCCTCCCTGCAATCCTGCTGGCGCACAGAAGGGGAGTCGGGCCACCTCTGGAGGGTCGGGTTAGGGAAGCGGGCCGCTAGTGGCCGATGACCTTCTCGATCCAGGACTTATAGGGGGCCACGGCGGTGGCCACGGGAGGTTTGAAGATGTCGGTGCAGTTCTTAGAGCTGAAGGACAGGATTCCAGCCACTTGGCCTCTGCTGCATATCACGGGTCCTCCCGAGTCCCCCTGCCGAGGCAACAGAGCACCGGTCACCTTGCTGCCCACTGCGGGAGGTGGGGGGCAGGAGGCTGATTCCAGGGCAGAGACCCCTGCCCCCCTCTCCCTGCACCCTCCGTCCCCCGACCTCCTTCATTCCCTCCTCCCTTCCTTTCCTTTTAACTCTCTTTGCTCCTTCTTCCCACCGCAGGGCCTTTGCACATGCTCTATCTATGCCCTGATCTTCCTGGGTGCTGGAGTTCATGCCCCAGCTCTGCTGCTGGCTATGTGACCATGGGCAACCTCTCTGTGCCTCAGTTTCTGCACCTGAGAAATGGGCTCACGCTCGTGCCAACCTTCAGGACCCCCAGGGAATGGAGGGAGCAGGGCCTGGGGAGAGTTGGGGCTTGCCTGGGTGCCCAGCTGCTGGCCGATGAGGCGCCCCCCACCCCAGCGCCCTCACCTTGCAGGGGGCCTGGTTCTTGGAGTAGGCTGCCAGGCAGATCATGCGGGGGCTGATGCCACCCTGCCAAAACCGACTGTTGTTGCACATCCTGGCGTCCAGCACGTGCATATCCAGCTCCTGCAGTGCCCTGGCCAGTTGCCCACTCTGGTGGGTCACACCCCAGCCGGCCACGCTGCACCGCGCTCCTGCGGCCACTGCCTGGCGTCCTCGCGGCAAGGCCAGGGGCCGGATGGTCTTGCTGCGTTTCACCTTCCCATCCAGCTACAGGGAACAGAAAGGGGCAGGTGAGTGCAGGAGGGGACCTTGGGGGAGGGGAACACTGGGGGAGGGGCGATGAGGGAGGGGTTCCTGGGGGAGGGACAGTGGGGAGGGGACCCTGGGGGAGGGGAACACCACACTGAGGGAGGGGACCTGGAACTACCATTTCTCCCACTGGCAGGACCTTAAGCAGCGCGAGGTCATTCTTCAGATGGGGGGCTGGCTTGTATTCGGGGTGCAGGACCACCTCCCTGATGTGGCAGGTAAGGGCAGGGTCTCCGAGCACGTGGAGCCCCAGCACCAGCCTCAGCAGCTGTGTCCTGGGGGCACAAGATCAGGGTGTGGGCGGCAGCCCTGCAGCCTCAGGGGCACTCGGTGTCCCGCACCCCCTCACCCAGCCTCTCTCTGGGGTCCTTCCCCTGCTACTGCTCAGCCCGTTCTTCTCCCCACCTCCTCCAGTAAGCCTTCCCTGCTCCCATCCCTCCCCAGACTCGGCCCGGCCAGGGGCTTGTGCTGTGTGTGTCTTAAAAATGCTGACCCTCCCTGCCCCCACCACCAGCCTGGGGCTCCAGACAGCGCGTACGTTATGCCTCAACATCAGTGATTTGTTCAGAGGCTGGCAGTGACCTAGCTGGGCCCATCGGGACCTATCCTCATAAACTTGCCCAAACTAGAGAGGAAGAAGCTCTTTTTACAGGACTTAAGGGGGCCCATCCTTGCCACCATGGGAGAGAGCCTGCCTGATAATGTGGCCAGGGGGCAAGACAGCAGAGTTGAGACACAGGCAAGCTTTTGAGCGCCTCATGGGAGCACCTGGATCAAGCCATGCCTGAAGGCTGCCTCCTCTTGGCGTTTTCAGTTACACGAACCAACAGGTCCCTTTTGGTTATTCCGCCCAGTTTGGTCTGTGCTCTTTGTTACTGGCCAGACCAGAGGTAGGGCAGCTCTGGGATGGGTTGACTTGGTGGCTTCACAATGGCATCAGGGACCCAGGCTCCTCTCTGTGTTGGCCCTGCCACCCTCATAGACCAGCTCTGTCCACATGGCCACAGGTGGGAGATATACTCCTGGGTGTCACAAGGGGCCTGACCCTGTCCACTTGGAAGGTGCTTTGTTGTAGCAGATAAACCATCCCCAGGAATCCTCACGGCCTAATGTCACATACACACGCCTAAGGTCAGTGTCACATACGCACGCCTCAGCAATCACTGCAGAGGGCAAGGGGACCCCCCCCCCACAATGCTACAATTGGCTTAAATCTCTCAGGTGAGAGTGGGGATGACAGGATAGATTTGGGGACAGCTGGGGGGATGGGGGTGGGGCAGGGCAGGGTCACTCACGGATGGATCAGGCAGTGGGCAGCTGTCAACACCCACTGCCGGTTCACGAGGACCCCCCCACACAGGTGGGAGCCGGATTTCTGCAGCGAAACCATGTATGGGTGTGAGTTCGGGGCAGCCTCTCGACCCCCAATGATGTGGGTCTCAAACGTGTTGCCTCCTGGGGATGGGGAGAGAAAAAGCCAGGTTAGGGCTGGGTGCCCCACCCCTGCCATGACCCTGCAACTCCAGCTCTGCAGCCCTGGATGGAATGTTCTGGAATTAGACTATGGGGTTGGTTGCACAGCTCTGAATGCGCTGAAATTCTCTGAATTGTATCCTTTAAATGGGCAAATTGTACAGTATGTGAATGACATCTCAATAAAGCTGCTATAAAAACTGTTCTAAAACCAATCATGAATTAAAAGGATAAAAAAGTGCTCTAATGTGAATCAGCTCAAAATCTTCCTGGGATTCCCCATCGTGCTTTAAACATCTAAACTCCTCATGACCCACGAGACACGCATCAGCTGACCCTGCTTCCTTCACACTCGCCCTCACCCACTCCAGCACTTGGGTCTCCCTGCCGCTCCTCCAGGGCACTGCCCTTGTTCCCACCTCAGGGCCTTTGCATGTACTGTTCTGGAAGCCTGGAGTGCATTTCCCCCAGACATTCCGATGTCTGGCTGTCTCACTGGTCTCGGCCCAAAAGTCTTCTCCTCAGAGACCTCTTCCTCTTCCTCTTCCTCTGTTCTCTTCCAAGCACTCACCCCACCCTGGTGTTGTATCCCACACACTTCCGCATTGCCTGTCTATTCCCACTAGCCTATGAGTGATGCAAGGACAGGCTCTGTACCAGTCTTGTTTACAACAGGTCTAATACAATATATGGTCAGCAAATAAGGAAGGAAGCATGAGTGGATGGATAGATGGATGATGGATGGATGCTGGGTGATGGGTGATGGATGGATAGAACGAAGGAAGGAAAGAAGGGAGAGAGAAAGGATAGGGGTGGATGGTTGGGTTCCTACCCTGCTGGGTCACCAACTGATCACAGAACTATTGCCATCCAGCCAGGCCAGAAGAGTGGGATGCCCACCACGGCTGTCCTTCCATTTCACGCCTCCAGGTGCCGGTTCTAGCCGCGCATTCATGATTTGGGAAGTCAGGCAGCCGGGGCTCCAATTCCAGCTCCGTCACTCCCTTCTGGGCAACCCAAGCTAGGCTGCCTCACTCTCTGGGCTGTGGTCTCCTGCCCCCGCAAGCTGGAGTTGTGTATAAACATACTAGCACACCCTGCCTCCTGCGTGCTGCTGGGGGGCAAACAGCCTGCATCTGCCCCACATCCTGTGAATCCAGCTCGAGGGTGAGGTGTGAGGAGTACGCTCTACCCTCAGAGTCCCAAAGTCTCCCCTCAAGACAACTACAAGGGGAAATGCTTGATTTCACTTTGGAGAAGCCCGGCCAACCTCAGCTTCTCCAAGCGGTCGAACGGATCCACCAGGACAGGGAGAACACAGCCCCCCTCCGTGGGTCCTGTGGAAACTGCACCACCGGAGCCCAGTCTGGGAACGCAGCTGACAGGCCCACAGTGGCCAGAGGACCCGGGGGACATAGAGACGCTTCCAGAGCGCAGGGACCGAGGTCAGCAGGACGACGCAGTGACCCACAGAGGACCCCGTGGCGACAGTTGGAATAAGGTCTGTAGGTGAGCGGATAGGAAGGATGCTGAGAATCTACCAGTCACATAAGGGGCTGTCTTGGTTCTCAGAAGACTCACTGGAGCGCTTAGGGGTGAGGGGCAGCACGTCTGCAGCCCACTCTCAAAGGGCTCAGAAAAAGAATGATAAACATACCTATTTATATTTCACACACACCCAGGGTCGGGATGTGAGTGGAAGAGGGGATGACAAAGCAACTGGAGCAAATGTTTACCACTGAGGAATTTAGGGAAGAGAAGATGGAAGTTATCTGCATGATTCCCTTGACTTGTCTGAAAAAGCAGAATTAAGTCAGAAGGAAAAGAATGTAAAATATCTGTCCTGATGGGGCCTCTCCTCTGCCCCAAGGCCTCGCCTCGCCCTCAGGCTTCACTTAGAAGAAGTCCTAACAGCTACTGTAGATAAAACTCACAGACCCTCAATCCACCTGCTAAACGTTCCGAGCCTCCACTGCACTGAGCTGTGAGATGAGCTCCTCAGGAAGGGATCACGTGCCCTTAGCAGCCCTCTTCACACTTTTTTTTTTTTTTGCGGTACGCGGGCCTCTCACCGCTGTGGCCTCTCCCGCTGCGGAGCACAGGCCCCGGACCTGCAGGCTCAGCGGCCATGGCTCACGGGCCCAGCCGCTCCGCGGCATGTGGGATCTTCCCGGACCGGGGCACGAACCCGCGTCCCCTGCATCGGCAGGCGGACTCTCAACCACTGCGCCACCAGGGAGGCCCCACACTTTTTGTTTTTTAAATGTTTTTTTTGGGTCTCACTTTTTAAAAAACTTGAACTATAGTTGAGTTACAATGTTGTGTTAGTTTCAGGTGTACAGCAAAGTCATTCAGTTATAGATATATATTCTTTTTCAGTTTCTTTTCCGATTTTAGGTTATTATAAGATATTGGATACAGTTCCCTGTGCTAAACAGTGGGACCTTGTTGTTCATCTCTTTTATGTATAGTACTGTCTATCTGTTAATCCCAAACTCCTGATTTATGCCCCCCCATTTTTTTTTCCCCCCACGCCTTGAAGCTTGTGGGATCTTAGTTCCCCCACCAGGCATTGAACCCAGGCCCCGGCAGTGACAGCGCCAAGTCCGAGCCATTGGACTGCCAGGGAAGTCCCACATCCCTCCCATTTAAAAAAATTTATATTATCTTCTCACTAGGTCATCCACGTGCCCCGCACAAAACTGTTGGGGGAAAGTGGAACTCCTTCCCTCCCTCCGTGCCTCCCAGCTCTGGAGCCTTCTTCCAGAAATATTCCAGCAAAAGGGAACGGATTCTCACATACTGTCAGAAAAGAAACCCCCAGGACGGCGGGCATCCTCGGCCTTTTGCCCTTTGCTTAACCCACCATCTATTTTCAAGGCTGTTTCAAGGAAAGCCGCCTTGTGCTTTTGGGGCAGCCAACATGTCTTCAGCGGGGTCCCTTCTGAGGACGGGGGAGTTGTTTCCAGTCTCTGTTCTGATGCCCCGTGCCCTGTCTCCCACCCCCAGACCCCAGGTGCCACAGCTCTGGGCCTGTCTCCCCACCGCGCTCACCTGCCCTCAGGGCTCCCAGGACCGCCAGCAGCAGCAGCATCGGGGATTGCGGGGCCTCCATGATGCTGGCCCCGGGCCCCCAGTGCCACCCACACCCACCCTTCCTGTGGGGGAGGTGACATTCACAGCTCTGGCTGCTTCCACCTCACCCTGAAGTGCCTCTAAAAGATACAGACTCTCTGAAGACAAAACCCCGTCACCACGATCACACCTGAAAAGCTGACGAGAAACCTTCATTAGCATCTACTGTCCCATCACGTTCAAGCTCCCATCTCACACATGGTGTTTTGTGGTTTCAGTGGTATTATCTCCTTGCCCTGTTGTCTTATTTTTGCAAAATACACACACCATAATTCACCATTTTAACCATTTTTAAGCGCACAGCTCGGCGGCACTAAGCACCTTCACATTGTCGTGCAGCCAGCCCATCATCATCTCTAGAACTTTCTCAATTTCCCAAACTGAAACTCTGTCCCCATGAAACACTGACTCCCCACCCCTCCCCCAGCCCCTGGCCCCCACCATCTACTTCCTGTCTCTGTGGATCTGACTCCCCCAGGAACCCTCTGTGAGTGGAATCAGACACCATGTGTCCTTCTGTGTCTGGCTTCTCTCACGGAGCATCATGTCCTCAAGGTTCATCCCTGTGGTAGTAGGTGTCAGAATCTCCTGCCTTTTTAAGGCTCAATAATATTCCACTGTCTGGGTGGACCACACTGTTTAGTTTCTTTGTTTTTTGTTTTTCTTTTGGCCATGCCATGGGGCTTGCGGGACCTTAGTTCCCCGACCAGGGATTGAACCCAGGCCCTCAGCAGTGAAAGCTCAGTGTCCTAACCACTGGACCGCCAGGGAATTCCCCGGACCACATTGTGTTTATCCATCATCTGTCCATGGACATCTGGGGTCTTCTAGATTTTGGCAATTTTGAAGAAAGATGCTATGAACACTCGTGTGTTATGAGTACCTGGGGGGCTCCTGCAAATCCGAGGGTCCTAGCCAGGCTCAGCTAGGTCCTCCCTCCTTCGGTCCACCCCTCTCCTTGCTGCTCCCCGACACCACGTGACCCCGACCAGCCAATCAGAGCACACCCCGTACCCCCTGGCCACAGGGTTCGGTTCAGGGTAGAGGACCACCTTAAGCCCTAAAGCAGCTCAGTGAAGACTGTGGCCCGCATTTCTTCTGGAACTTTTCATACGGCCCTTACTCTCTGCTGGACTTGGAAAGATGTCACCCTGGGTGTGGGTGGGCCCAAGGCGAGAGGCGTCCACCTGAGAATGAGGCCCACACAGAGGAAGCTGACCACACGCTCAGTGCCTGAAACCACAGTTCTGGAGGCTGCAAGCAGGAAATGGGCTTCATGGGGCAAAGGTCCAGGTGTGGGCCGGCCTGGTTCCTCTGGGGCTACAGGGGAGAATTATTTCCTGCCTTTTCCAGCATCTAGAGACAGAGATGCTGGGATTCGGGCATGGACGTTTTCAGAGCTGTTATTCTGCCGACCACAGGTAGGGGGAGACAAGAGTCAGGGCACAGCCAGCACCTGGCTCCAGCTGTGCCTGAAACCCCCGCCCTGTCAGTCACGGAAGCCAGTGAAATTCTCCTGCACTTGAGTCAGTGTGATGAGTCAAGCGTTCTTCCCTCTGATGCTGAAAGGGTTGTGATAAATAAAGAAGATTCGGATGAAAAATGGGTCACAGAGGCGGATGAGATCGCCCCGATGCCGGGGCTCTGAGGCCAGATGCAAACCGTCCACCTCTCCTCTGACTGCGTCTGGTACACGAGGCTAAGGTTGTCTTCACCCAGGAGGGCTTGTGAGGCCAGGGTTCAGTTTAAGAAAAATGAGTATTTATAGGGTGTTCACGTGTCCTACCTTGTTTAATCTTTCTAATAACCCCAGGAAGTAGGTTTCATTGGTATTGGGGGGCAGGGGAGGGCGCCATATTTTGGCAACTAAGAAGAGACGAATTTCAGATACACGACAAGTAACTTTTTGGTATGATGACGTCCCAAACATTACATGGGATGATCTGAGAGTAAAAACAGTTTGTTTACCTGAAATCCACGTTGAACCAGGCAAACCCAACGCTGAGGCCCCCGGGGGGGAGCACAGGATCCCGAGGCCCCGGGGCGAGGCAACTGCGTGCACAAGCTCCTTTGGATCTGGGGACAAGAGCTGGGCGTTTACACCCCGGCTTCCATCCTCAGACGCTCCCTAGAGGGTGGGTCCTCGACCCCTCCCCTTGGGTCTGGGGGCTCACGCCTGTTCCCATCTGTCCTGTGCAGGGCAAGAGGCACCGCGTGACCCTAGGGCTGGTGGGCACTGGCCTGGCCCCTGGGCCCTCATCCTCCCGGCCCTGAGGCTCCGGTCATCTAGGCGGTGGGGCAGTGACATGCACCCCTCCCTCCCCACACCCACGTGACCCCGACCCACACAAGCCGAGCGTGATGGAGGGTGAACACCGAGTCTGGATCTGTTTGTTACAGAAGGCTGGGGAAGGGGAGAAGGGGTCCCAGGGGAGCAGAGGGGCTGGACCCACAGGCCCAAGGGTGGTGGCAGGTGGGGTAACCTTTCCCATAAACGCCCAGACGGCATTTCTGGCTTTTGGCCCAGACACTAGGTTGCAATCACTCCGTTCTAAAGCAGGGGAAGAGATGGGTGTGGCTTTGTTCCAATAAAACTTTATTTTTGCCCAGGAGCTGGGGCTTCGGACCCCCGGGGCCACCCCTCAGCCCGAAGAACACACCCCAGGCCCCCGCCTGGCCAGACCCCGGTCTCTGCGGCCCCTCCCCCCAAATCAGCAAACCTGACAGGAGACCCCTGGGGAGCGTCCAGGTTCGGAGGGGCGGCTGCCGCCTGCCTGTCTCGGGTCACATGCATGGCACCAGGGCCTGCGTCCCCGCCTGGGCCCCGTTGGCCTCACGGCCAAGGAGAGGTTGGTCCTCGGGCTTCTCATAAAGTCGCTTTATTTAGATTCCAAACAACCGCAAGCAGAGAGAAGAGGTGACCCCGAGTCAATCTGTCCGCTCTCAAGCCGGGACCCCGAGTCTCTGGCTCCAGCTGGTGGGTGGGGCGGGCGGGCCAGGGTCCCCGAGCGGCGTCCGGCCCAGGCGGGGCCGCGAGCGCAGCGGCCTCCCCGGAGGCGGAGGGGACAGGGCGGACGCAGTGTCCGGAGGTAGTGGCGGCGGCAGAGAGTGGGCGGCTGAGGTAAAATCTGCCAGTTTATTTGCGGAAACGCGGGGTCAGGACTCCTCGGTGCCCGAGTCGTCCTCGTCCCCGAAGCAGCTGTCGGCCTCGGCCTCGGCCTCGGCATCCTCGTAGTAGTCGTCGTAGAAGAGGTCCGAGCCCTCGTCAGGCGCTGGGGCCTTGGTCTTCACGCAGTACTCGGCCAGCGTGGTGGGCACCTTCACGCCGTCCCGCTCCGCGTCCACCTTGGTCCCCAGGACCTGCTTCCTGCGGAGAGAAGCGGGGTCTGCCTCATTGCGGCCGGCAGCCCTGGGGCCCCCGCGCTCGCTCCCGTGAAACAACACAGGACAACCGGGGCGACGGCCGGGCCATGGGGGCCAGCGACAGGATGGCCGGGGCAGAGCAGACGGGCCCAACCACTCCTGGCCCCCGCGTGTGCACGGGCCTCTGATCACACACGCGCGCACAGACACGAGCACACACGTGTGGGAGGCGGTGGAACGCGGGCTCTGAACCAGGAATGAGGGCTGTGCAGACACAGGGAGGGTGTCGGCTCATCAGGAAGAGAAGCGCATTTCGGCCCTGGCCGCTGAGGTCAGGCGAAGTGGGAGCAGCCACGGCTGGCGCTGGGCCGGGTCAGTGGGCGAGGGGCAGGGTGGAGGGTGGCGGGTGGGGTGGGCGGGGTCGCTCAGCAGCCCCAGGGGAAGGGCCAGCCACTGGGAGGCGCCCGTGGCGGGACTCGGCACACCCCCACCAGGCCGGGGTCCCGGGTCCTCTCCTCTCTGTACTTGAGCGTCTTCCTGTCACCAGCACCGCGTCTCCTGCGCGCGCTTTCCGTCCGGAGCTTTATCCGACTGACGGTAGCCGGCAGGAGCTCTGACCGCACCTGCTGCGCCTGGGGTCCCACCACCCGACAGGGCCGGTGGGCTTTCTGGAGCTCCCACCATGGGGTCGTGCGGCCGGCCCACGGGCACAGGTCCCCACAGCTGCGTGGACACGGTGGGTGAGCATGCGCCTGGATGCTGGTGAGGACGAGAACTGTTTCCCCGGGTGAATGCTGGGCCTGGGGGGGGGCCTGGGTCGTCATGGAGACGTGTCTGACCTATTCCCTTTTCCAAGAGGCAAATGACAGACTAAAAACCTCTTTGGAGGAGACTTAGTGAAGCGTTTAGTTTGTCACGAAACAAGTCACAGACCCCAGGGGCTCCTAGAGCAGCTCACGGGACACAACAAACACAACAGGGCAGAGCGCGCAGGCCCCTGGGGAATGTTTCACACAGACTCCCCTGCGAGGCCGGGCACCTGCCTGTTCACGCGGAAAAACAGAAAACAACAGAAATGAGAGGAGTTCATCCTGGCAAACTCCTAAGTGATGCGCTGCTTTTATAACCAGGAGAAACTGACTTTTCGTAAAAGAAGTTATCTCCTAAACATGCTCGTACCACACGGCTTTGCTGCCTTTAGAGAATAACTCCAAGTCTCAAAATTGCGACATTCGCTCCCGTTAGGCGAAATGATGGAACACCCTGCACAGCACGGTCCCGGAGGAGACCGCGTGGGGCAAAGCACGGGGCCACGCACACGCGTGCACGCCCCAGCACGCAGGGTCCGCGTACATGGGGGATGGGGGGTACCGGTGGGATCGCTGACCTTACAGCGTCAAAGCAGAAGAATGTGGCAAGACCCTGCTAGATCCTGGCGGACACCAGGCCGTTTATCTCTGTGTGAGGTGCATGCACCCACATGCCACGCACACGAGAGACACACACACACACACGGCACGTCCACACACGATAGTACGTATGTGGGCCACACGCTTCACGAGAGAAAAACCCCAGCTTTTCCGGCAAGAGGAGGAGGGCTCAGGAGGGGCCCCCCTGCCTCCCCAGGCCCCAGGCCCACTCACCGGATGATGTCCGTGTACTCGCGGTCCTTGCCTTTGCTTTCTTTCCACTTCCTGTACATCACGGAAGCGTCCACGTTAGCCGGTGAGAAGGTGTTGGGCTCGTTGAGGAGGGAGATGACGCTCAGGAGGATGGTCCTAGGGGAGGCGGCAGGAGTCGGCGTGGGGGGTCCACGGCCCAGGGGCTGCCTGCCCGGGAGCCTCATGCCCCGAGCCGGCCCGCCACCCTCCACCTGCCCTCTGCGGCGTGCCAGGCTCCTGGGACGGGACATGGGTGGACAGCCAAGGCCAGGACCATCTTCCCTCCGCTGGAGCAGGCCTGTCCCCTCCCTGGGGCACCCTGCCTGGAGAGTGGGTCCCCTGTGCCACTCATTCCCGCTCCAGCCTGGGGAGGAGGAGAGTGCCCGGGCCGCTCAGGGTGAGCACAGCACCAGGGGATGGAAGGGCTGTGCTCCCTGGGGCTCGAGGAAGGAGGGGGGACCCCAGGGGCACGCAGACACGGCCACAGGAGTCCCAGAGACCATTCCTGAAGGTGGGTGGGGCAGGGATGGCAGGAAATGGAGGAGAGGCCGGCAGGGATGGGGGCTCTGGCGGGAGGTGGCTCCCACAGACGCTGCCACCCCACAGGGAGCTGCAACCTCCCGTGTCCACGTGCCCAGGGCTGGCCTGCCCGACGCCGACTGCCTCACCTGACGTTCTGCGTGGGGTTCCACCGCTCCGAGGGCAGCTCCCCGCTCTGGGGGTCATCGACGGGGGGGTGGAGGATGGAGATGCACACGTCGCCAGTCTGTGCGGCACGGGGGGGTCAGCACCCATGAGGCTCCCGTCCACACGCCCCCCGCCCCACCCCGCCCCCTGGAGGAGCAGGCTCACCTCGTAGATGTTGGGGTGCCACATCTTGGTCAGGAAGCGAAAGGCCGGCGGAGAATAGGGGTAGTCAATGGGGAACTTGAGGCGCGCCTGGTGGGGGAGAGCAGAGGCTCAGCCAGGGCCGGGTCAGGCCGCCCAAGACCACACACAGCGGTCAGCCTGGGACTCGCCTGCCTCCGGCGCCCCTCACGGGCCAGGGGCTTTTCGGGGTCATCGAGCTGAGCTGACAACCCTGGTCCCTGCCCTGCTGTCAGTGGCTGGGGGCAGGGTGGGGGGAGTGTGTGGGCACTCGCCGGGGTGCAGCTCCAGGCCCGTCCCAGCCCAGGCCTCTGGGGGGACCAGAGCCCTGGCCCCAGGGAGCGTGGTGGGCCCAGTCCTGGGAGCCGGGTGCCCAAGCACCGCGCTGGGCTCCCAGCCTCAGTCTCCAACCTGTGGGGAGGATTAAAATAGATGGGTGTTCACTGGGCAGGCGCCGGGGGCGGAGATGAGTCAGCACCAGGCGGACAGGCTCTTTGCCCGCAGGTGTCAGTCCTGGGGGGTCAGGAAGGCAAACGGGAAGGTCACGGGCAGACGGGGGAGGGCTGCGAGGGAGAGTTATGCCCCGGCCTCGCCTGTTTAAGCCCCAGTCCTGGGGTCCTGATGGTGCTTCAGGCTCTCGGGGCCAACGTGGGACAAGAGGGGGCTGCAGGCCCCCCCATCTTTAGAGAATCGTCCTCCTGGGCAGGGGGCGCTGGGGGCACTCGGGGGAGGGCCCTCTGTTCTGGAGTGAACGTGCTGAGGCCTGAAGTCAGTCTGGAACTTGGGCCTCAGACCCTGCCTCTTGGTCCCGCCAAGCCCAGGGCTGCGTTTCTAAGTGAAGACAGAGACCAGCTGAGGCCTCCTTAGCGGAGGAGGGGGACAGGCCTCCCCTCACCAAACACCCATCAAGTCCCAGAGATACCTTGACTGCTGTGCCAACTGAGGCTCAGAGAAGGAGAGCACTTTGCCTGAGGGCACACAGAATGCAGCTGTGGAGGGGCTCCCCAACCCAGGTCTCTGGGGCACCCCTCAGCACACGCTGCCCGGAGCCCCTCTGGCTTGTAAGGGGCAGTGGGTGAGGCTGGGCGGGCTGAGAGGAAGGTGCTGGAAAGCGATGGTGCCCCCCGGGCACTTCCAGCCCCTGTATTTCCACATATTTCCCCCCACTCCCCAGCCAACCACATCAGAACAGGAGGATATGAGGGTGGCAGAACCACTGTGGGTCCCACGCTGCCTTCCTCGAGGACAGACTCTCGCGGCAAACGCGATCAGATTTGTGGCGCCCCTCCCTAGTCCAGCTTTCTAGAATAACAGGATCATCCCCCCAAAGCCAGCCTGGAAGGTCCTACCCACAATCCCTTGCAAACAGTGGGCAGTAGCCAGAAACCCACGTCCTTTCCTTTCCTTCCAGTCCAGCACCCTTGCTCAGAGTCCTGGCCTGGCCTCAGGGTGGGACTCATGCTATTCCAGCTCTGAGTGGGGCCCTTATCCTCACAGCCAACAGCTCCCAGATGCAGACAAAAGAGGCTCAGGGACGAGGGTTGGTTAAACCATTTGGGGACCAGCCCCCAATCCATGTCCTGCACGGGAAAGACGGATTCCACATCAGAACTCAGCCCAGGGCTGTCCATGCTCATCCCCCCATCCCACCCCAGCAACAAGGGAATCTCAACTCAAGAATCACCCCAGCAGGCCAGCCTGCCCCCTCCCGGCCCCTGAGCAGGCGTGGCTAAAATGTTAGCCAAAACTGCAAACACAGACATCTGTCCGGGCACTGCCAGCCCCGCCCCGCCACCGCCCGGGCCTCCCAGCCTGGCCGCTGGGCTCTTGGCAGGCGGCATTGGGGGTGTTCCAGCTGAGGGCCCAGGCTCCGCGTCTCTTACAAGGAGACCCCCGTCTTGTCCGTCTGGCTCGAGGAGCAAAATCCTTTGATCTGGGAGGGGTCCTGCCAACACCACATCTGGACTCATATCCTGTCCAGGTACTGGCCTGAGTCCTCGTCACACTTGTCAGAGACACAGCCGGTCCCCGGGACAGCCCTGGCCTCCCCGCTCACAGAGCGCCCAGAAGCGACCCAGGGCAGGAGACGTGGGGCCCAAGAAGCCGCCTGCTCAGAGGAACCCGAGAAAGGCCAGCCGGGGCACAGAAGAGCCTAAGCTTCTGAGGCCGGGCCTGGGTGGGCCCTGTGCTGTGGCTCCCGGGGACAGGGCTGAGGGTGGGAGCGACGGCCGGACAGAACACGTTACGTAAGGCTCAGGATGAAGCCCAGAGGGCTTGGCCCACTGCTATCGGCCAGGGTGGCCGCTTTCCAAGCAGGTCCCGGCTGCCAACCCCATCCGGGCCTTTGTTGGAACCCGAGCCAGTGGCCGAGCCAGCCCCCAGGCGGGGGGCCTCCCTCCCTCCCAACAGTGCTGGCTGGTTCTGGGGAGGCCTCTTTGTCCGCTCCGGGCAGCGGGCAGGGCCAGGAGGAGGGGAACGGGCACCAGAGGCTGGGGGAAGCAAAGGCCCCGCATCCAGAGAAACAGGGAGGGTCCCGGGCCTCCCCTCTGGGGACGTGAAGCGGCCTTAGAGGGAACAGGCGCTTCTCGGGGACTCCTAGGGCCAGAGGGGTTGACCGAGGGCCCCTAGCTCGCCAGAGGCGGTCAGGCAGCGGGGCAGAAGGAAGGGGCCCCGGGAGGAGGAGGGACAGAGGATGGGGGCCCCGCGAGGAGAAGAGGGAGAGGGAAGGAACCCCGTGAGGAGGAGAGACAGTGAGAACGGGTCCCACCAGGGGAGAGGACGGGGGCAGGGGGCAGAGGTGGGGGAGGGGCCCCGAGGAGCCGGAGGAGGGGGTCGCCGCCCCCTGACCCCGCCGCTCACCTTGAAGTAGCCGCCCTCGTAGTAGGTGTTGGGGGGCCCGAAGATGGCCACCTCCCAGTTGTACAGGTCGCCCTCGTCCACCAGGGTCACCCGGAAGCCCTCCACCGGCTCCTCCTGCAGCCCCTTGAGCTCCAGAAGCAGGGCCTTCTGTGAGCTGGGCACCAGCGGCCGGGCCATGGCGGCGGCGGACGGGGCCGGGGCCGGGGGCGCTTGGGGCCGCGGGGCCGTGGGCGCACGGGACGGGCAGGGGCCGGGGCCGCCTTCTTCGTCCACCGCCCGGAGCCGCCGGGCGCTCCAGTAGCTCTGCACCGCCGCCCGGCGCTCACCTCAGCCTCCGCGCCCCGCCCCCGCCGCCCGCGCTTGCGCTCCGCCCCCCCTGACCGCGCCTGCGCGCCCCTCCGCGGGGCACGCCGGGAAGCGATCCCTACCACTGCCGCCGAGCGCGCCGCCGGGAGCCGGGGGCTGCGCCCGTAGGCCCTTTGCCGTTCCCGACACCCTGGGAGGCCGCCGCTGCCGCCCCAGCTCGGACGAGCGGCCGGGACCCCTGTGCGCGGGGCCGCGGGCAGGGCTGCGCTGCGCCGCCCGGCTCGGCCCGCCGCCCTTTTGTGGCCTTTTTGTGACGTCTCGTCGCGGGGCGGGGCCGGGTCGGAGCTGTCCGGAGCCTCAGTTTCCCCGGGGGCGCTGGAGCCAGGAGGGTCCCGCCGCTCGCAGCCCCTCCCCACTTGGCACGCCTCTGCAGCGTGGACTCGGCACCCGTCCTGGCCGAACCCCAGACCAGAGCCCTGACCCTCCCTGGCTGTGCCCGCGTCTCAGGCCGACCTTTGACCCCACCCTGGGCTTCACCCGGACCCTGCCAGAGCGCTGACCTGGCCGCGCCCCGGGCCCGGACACCCGTACAGCTCTGGGTCGGAGAGTTGGGATGGGGCCTGGCTTCCATCCCTGCACGTCCGCAGGTGACAGCTCCCCACGAGGGTGGGCGTGGCACTCGAGGCCTGTGGTGGCCTTGCTGGCAGGTGACCCGGGCAGCCAACAGTTGCACCAACACCTCGGGCTGAGCTGAGCTGATTTCCTCCCCCGGCTGCCCCGACACCTGGCCCTGGGCTGGTCCCCCGCTGAGGACAGACAGGTAAACCCGTCTGGGGAAGGAAAATAATATATCATCTGTGGGGATGGAAGAAGGAGTCTGAGAAAGCCCTGGGCATAGCAGCAGCTTCATCAGTAAGGGGGCTCTGCCCTGCACCCCGAGGGACCTGGAGGGGCCCGTCATCTATGAAGTGGATTGCACACCCGTTTGTCCACTGTTCCAAGCGTTCTCTGTCCCTCATTTTCTGCCCCTCATTCTCTGTCCATAGCACCAGTGTCATAGCCTCGGCCTGTGGCCACTTGTTGGCGAATAATAATTAGAATTAATTATGATTCTTCCAGAGAAGTTTCCCAAGATGTCGTGTGGCAGCTTGTTGATGAATAATAGTTAGAATTAATTATGATTCTTCCAGAGAAGTGTCCCAAGATGTCTCCCTGCGTACACCCCACAGGAGTTATCGCAGGAGTTATTGGGTGAGTGGGGGCAGCCCTGGAAATGTAAAGAGAGGTACCAGGTTTGGGGCCCCTCCAGCTGGTCCCACATGAGGCCTTGTCCCCCAGGAAAGCTTGCACCTCAGGCTCTGAAACATCCTGAGGTGGTGGACGTCTGGGGTTTCTACCTGCCCATTTTCTGGCCAAAGCACCTCCATTTTCCCATGGGGCTACCACTCTTAGTCTGCAAGGTTCCAGTTGGACTGATCGTCAAGCCCTGGCTGCAGGCATGGCTCCTCCAATCAGAGTACCCTAGGCCCCCTGGTTGGTTCAGGAATAGCACGTGACTTGGCCTTTTTCTGGGGACACGATGCTGCTGAGATGTCTGAGCTGGGAGAACCTGGACCTGGAGCTATAGGACCATCTCGTCACCACAAGGCCTGTGAACAAAGTTGGCGCTCAGGAAAGCTGAGCCAACTGATGAGAAAGTGCTGAAGACCCTGTTTGTGCTCCTGGATCCAGCCATGCCTGGCCTCCCCTTGCAATGGTGCAAGTCAATAAATTACTTCTTTTCTTATTAAGCCAGTTTGAGTTGAGCCTTCCATCACGTGCGACAGAAGAGCCCTCAATTCAAATCTAGGTCTGCCTTGAACTTGGAAATGGTCCTCAAATGTAGACTTGTAAGATAATGAACTTGTGTTGTCGTGGGGTTTTCTGAGGTTTTTTTGGTTGTTGTTGTTTTGTGTTGTTTTGTTTTTGCAGTGGTTTGTTACGACAGCTACAGGAACTGAATACCCTCGCTTCTATGAGCGTCAGAGTCTTCCTCTGGAAAATTGATTAATTAATTCATGGCCTTCCACAGACAAATCTAGATGCCGGGGGTACAGCAGTGAATAAAATATGTAAAAATCCCTCCCCTTGGGGAGACAGGGAGAAAGAACATAAGTAAGCAACTTCTGATAGCAATAATTGAAGAAAAGTAAAGGACAGTGAGGCATTAGCAACGGGAGTGGAGCCGGAGAGTTATCTCGGATAGGGGCTCAGGGGAGGCGCCTCTCAGGAGGTGGCATCTGAGTGGGGACCAGAATGGGGTGAACCCCTTGGGTCTGGAGGAGCAGTGTTACAGGGAGAGGGAACAGCGCGTGCAAAGGCCTGAGGTAGGGACAAGCCGGACCAGCTAGAGACCAGTGTGCCTGGGGCAGAGTGAGGGGACAGAGTCGAGGAGAAAAGCTGGGGAGAGTCTCTCTGCTCAGCTTTCCTGAGTGCTCACTGTGTTCACAGGCCTTGTGGTGACCAGATGGCTCCAGGATCCAGGCCCAGGTCCTCCCAGCTCAGCCACCCCAGAAAAAGTCCCAGGGCTGCATCTCATTGGCCAGCTGGGAGTCACGTGCTGTTCCAAGCACTGAGGCCAGGGTGCCTGGAGCACTCCTACTGGCTGGTGGGGTCGCCCAGGGCAGTGAGGATGAGGGCTGGACCAGTGTGGGGAGGCGCAGGCAGGATGAAGCTATGATGTGCAACCTACAGGATGCAGAGAAGGGCCAGCTGAGGGGACAGGGGAGGCATCCAGGCTGAGCCCTGGTCCCTGGGTGGACTGGGGGCTTCCTCGGAGACCACAGACTCCAGAGGAGCCCCAGGGTCAGGGGGGCTGACCGGAGGCTCCGTCCTGGATGTGGCAGGCCTGGGATGTCCTTGGGTTGTCCCTGAGGAGACGCCCAGCAAGTGGTTGGCTCCCCAGGGCTGGAGCAGAGCAGGGCTGGGCCTGAGATGTGCATTTGAGACTCCTTGGTGACCAGGCAGTAATGGAAGCCATGGCCCGGATGAGATGCCAAGTGAGGAGGAAGCATGAGGAAAGGAGAGGAGAGGTCCCTGACACACAAGGAGGACGCCTTTCCCCAGGGAAGCTGGGGAAGAGGAGCCTTCGGGGTGCTGTGGAGTGAACGCTATGGGGGCGCGGGGTTTGGAAGGCAGGGAGGCCGAGTGTCCACACTGCTGTGAGGTCAGATAAGCAGAACAGCTCAGCCCCTCCAGGCTGTGCCCGTAAAGGTCAAACCAGGAATTCAGGATCCAAGACCAGGCGTGATGGTGACTCAGGGGTGGCAGTGAGGGAAGGTGGTGGGGCAGGGAAGGTGACCCCAGATGGAGCTGGCCTCAGCCTGATCCGGGGGGGACCCTGGAATGTGAGTTAGCGTCCCATGAGGCAAGCGGACCAGCTCTTGGATCCCCTGGTGCTCACTGGCCACTCCCGCCCCAGATGGGGGCATGAGGCCTCCTGGGCCACGTGGCTTGGTCTCTGGTGGGGCAGCTGTGAGCCTCGGCAGATGGGAAGGGGATCTGGTGGCACCAGTGACACCTGCTACATGCTGTCTAGTCCAGGGGACCACAGAGCTGACCAGAGGCTGCCGGAGCCCGTGAGTCCACCTGCACCGCGCATTTCATGCAGACGCCCTGCCCGGCCGCAAGCCCCATGCCGCAGGGGCCTCAGCACAGCTTGCTCCCCGAGGCCGTCCAGCCCCCTAAGGGTCTCAGCCTGCTGACACGCCGGCCCATTTCCTGCGTGCGGTGTCAGTAACAGCTAATGCTGAGGGAGGGGGGCACCTCTGTGAAGCTACTGGTTATGTAACAAACGACCCACAAACTTCGTGGCTTGAAATAGTAACATTCATTCATTAGCTGCAAAGCAGGAGTCTCCAGTCAGGAACCTCTGTGTGGCCTGTGCTTCCTCAGGCTACTGCGTGGCCACCGCATCCCCTGGAAGCCAAGTACTGTCACAAAAGCCACCAAGTGCAAGGAGAGGGGATGCAGATTCCACCTCTTACCTGCCTCTCTAGGGGGCTGGGAGATTCAAGAAGAGCAAATGGGAACGGAAAGGAAGCCGTGGCAGCTTTTGGAAAACGCAGCACAACTCACTGGTTTATCGATTACCAGCCAAGGGCAGGCGCTGGGAAATGGGAGGCAAGGTGGTCCCTGCCATTGGTAGCTCGAAAAAGGCTTTAGATTCTGTCCCCGTGTGATCTCCCTCAATCAAAATCGGGGTGCCCTGGGTCCCATTTAACAGAGGAGGAAACTGAGGCCGAGAGTGAAGTTACCCGCCTGCAACTCTCCTGGGCTGGGAATCTGCTTCCTGCGGAATCCTCCGTCCAGGATGTGCTCCTGCTGGCGGAAAGGGGGACACCCAGGGTGCTTGGTGACTCTAACGGGTGTGCCTGGATCCCGGACGGGCCCCGTGGCGGTGGTGAAGGGGCTGTGGCTCTGGGTTACAGAGCGCGGGCCCGGGTTCGGATCCCTGCTGGCCCCTTGCTGGTGCTGCGACCTTCACTCCTCTGGGCTTGGTTTCTCCATCTGCCAAATGCGGGCAGTGGATTACCTTACGTATAGGGCGGCGGTGAGTCAAGACATTGTCAGGTGTCAGACGTGTTAGCTGTTTCAGTCGTCACCATCATGACTACCTGCCCAGCTGACCTCTCCCTTTGGCGGTTGGGGAAGCCGAGGTCCAGGGAGGAACTGCTGGGGCGGGGCGCTCGTGGAGGGCAGGCTGGGGACCAGCCATGCCTCCCAGGTCTCGGGGCTGTGCCTCCAGGGCACCTCGCTGGGTGCCCCAATGCCCTCTGCTCTCATAAAGCTGAGTCCAGGGGCTCCCTGGGGTTTCTGGGCAGTGGTGGGACCCGCTGGGGCTGGCCAGGGTGCGCCCGAGTGGAGAGAGTTTCCAGAGCAGCGTGCTGGGGGCTGGACACGGGTGCACGCGCACACACACACCAGGTCAGCCTGGGGAACAGATTTTTATTTCTGCTGAGGAGAGGGGCCCGGGCAGGCGGGCGGGAAGGGATCCTTGGCCTCCCCCAGAAGGGGGCTTGGGCATCATTCCAGGCGGGAAGCTGGGTGAGGGGGCTCCCTGCACCCCTGGCATGCAGGGACACCCCAGTCCTGGCCCCGGTGAGCCGGACCCCGAGGGCCCCAGGTATCCGGGTGGAGGAAGCGGCGGCCGAGGGAAGGGCTCAGCCCACGGGCTTGACCTTGGCGATGAAGAGGGCGGCCGCCTTCTCCAGGAACTCCTCCCGGGTCATGGGGGTGCTGGGCCGCCGGGCCACCAGCGCGCGGTCCATGGCCAGCGCCAGGCTGTCGGGCCCCAGGCGCGAGCCGGCCTCCAGGTAGCGCGCGGGCGTGGTGTCGTCGCTGGCCTGCAGGGCCCCCTCCAGCGTGTCCAGCACAGCCTGGCCCACGTGGCGGTCAGCCACGGCCAGGCCCGGGTCCTCCAACAGCCGGTAGAGGGCGCCGGCGCGCGCCACGAACTCCAGCAGCACGAAGCAGGTGAGCATCCCCGCGCGGAACACGGCCAGCGGCACGGCCTCGTGGTCCCGGCACTGGATCTTGCGCAACAGCGGCGCCACCACCTCCTCGGGGGCCTCCCCGTCCCGGCAGATGCGCTTCAGCAGCTCGCTGTACGTGCGCCCGTCCAGCCCCGGCTTCTTCTTGCGCCCGCTGGCGCTCAGGCACTCGTAGGCCACGCCGACGTTGTTGTTGAAGGCGGTCCTGCGGGCGGAGGGGCCGTCGGGCCGCGCCAGAGCCCCGCCCCTGCCCCCCGGCCCCTCCCCCAACGCGCCGGCTCGTCCAGCCTCAGGGCCTTTGCGCCAGCGGCGCCCTGGCCCGGAGCGCCCTCCCCCACATCTCCCCACGGCTTTGAGCCTTTGCTCAATGTTACCTTATGGGGGGGACCCTCCCTGACCCCCTAACCCCTTCCTGTACTTCTCTTTGTGGTGTCCTCACGAGTTCCCTCCCTCCCACCAGCTCAGCCCAGGGGCCTATGTCAGGGAGTTTATTTGTTGGTCACTGTTACAGCCCCAGCGCCCAGAACACTGCCCAGGAGCCCCAGAAACGTCTGCTGACCCCGACGATGGGCATCCGCCCATGGACTCTCCATTCCATCGATGATGTGTGTGCCCACGGGGTGTCACCGTGGCAGGACACATCCCTACCTTTTAACCTGGGTTGTCTCTTTTCACCCCTGCAGGCCCAGAGGCAGTAACCCACACTGTGGCTCAAAGCCGCTGCCGCCTGTCTTCGTGGGTAAAGATTTATCCGCAGGCGGCCAGGTCAACCCAGACCTGCTGCCCTTCTGCTGCAACAGCAGACCCGACGGTCACGTCAGGGACCAGCCACGGCGCTGACATTACTTACCGCCTGCCCCACGAGGACCCTGATGTCCCGCCACGAGCCCTGGCCACGCTGGAGCCCCACAAGTGGTTACGTGAGCGGGCTGGGGTGAGCCTGGGCATCTAGATAACCCGGGTCTCATTCCCATCCTTCTCTCAACAGCTGGCGGCCAGCCGAGGCCCAGTTCCATCTCCACTGAGGCAAAGGGGAAGTGAGGCTCGGGGCAGCGGCCAGGCCAAGGGTCCCACAGAGGAAGGGGCACCCCCAGGGCTCACATTCGCCTTTTCTGGGAGCCCAGCTCCACTCTTATCTGTGGGACCCGTACGGGTCAGCGTGGGTGCGAGCCCGGTCCACGCTGGGCCGGAGCACGGCAGGTGCCCAGGGCAGGGCCCAGGGATGGACATGCTCACCCAGTGAGCTCCGTGGGTCAAGGCCCTTTACAGAGGAGGAACTGAAGCCCAGAGGGGAGGGGGGAGGACCTGGGGTCTCGCCCATCCGGGATTCACTTCTCACTTCTTGTGCTGGTGCTTTAGGGCCAGTGAGACCACTCCGTGAAGCGCTGGGGCGCCAGACGCAGCGTCATGCTCCCGTCCCCAGGGCTGGCACCGTGTTAGCTGCTGCCGCCTCACAATAACCCCTTGCAGGAGCTTTTGCTATCAACTCCTTTCACCAGGACGAGTGGGTCCGGGGGACCTGGCAGTGATGATGCCCGTGTCAACTCTGTGGCCGCGTGGCAGCTACCCCCACACCTAGATCACGTCGCAGCCTGAGTCAGGAACTGGGAATGGCTTGGCTTGGTGGTCCCAGCTCAGTCTTCAGCCAGGACCCTGGCAGGGCTGCTGTCCCCTGAAGGCTCCCTGCGGAGGTCTCTCCCCACGGGGCAGTGTGAGTGTGCTAAGGTCACGGCACTGGCGCCTGGAGCGGGTGACCGGCAGGGTGGCAACGCAGGCAGCTGCCCGAGGCTGTGAATACGGGGCGGGGGGAGGATCTCGGGGGTGTCTTGAAGGCAGGCCGCCCCACCCCCACGAAAGCATGGCCCACTTCCCGTGGAGGGTCCACTCCCCGCAAGGCTGAGTGAGCAGAGCCCCTGCCAACCCAACAGCAGCCGTGTGAGGCCACTGAGGTCTCGGGTGTGTCCCTGTGGCCTGATGGCTCATCCTGATGGGGCCTGAGCGTCCACCATCCGCCCAGCTCTGCCTGATGCTTCCCCAAGGAACCTGGTCGACCCACTAGTTGTCTTGAGCTGAATCAATTAACCGGAGGCGGCGGCGTGTGGGGACCCCTGAGCACCCTGTGTGCTCAGAGCTGTTCCTGGCTGGCCCAGACCTACACCGGTTCTAGCCACTGCGCCCTGCTTCCCTCCTCTGGAGAATAAGGGTTCTAGTCCTTGCGTCTCAGGATTCTTGGGAGGACAGAGGGTAGATTTTGTGCTCGGCGTGTGGCAGGGGACCGCGTGCGCCTGTCATTAGCTGTCACCAGCTGCCACTCAGCGCTGTCCAGGTTCTGTTTACCATGGGCCTCGCGGGCAGGAAGACGCACAGGGGGGCAGTTACGGTCCAGTGAGATGAGAGCGTCAGGCAAGAAGCCAGAGGAAGGCCACACCCCATCTCGAGGCCGCCCTCCCGGGGGCTCCCAGCCATGAGGGAGCACTCACACCACCTGCCGTCCTGGGCTCTGGTCCTCAGGCTCTGCCTGTGTCAGCTCCCACACAGAGCAGTTTGCAAAGCACGTGGGCATTTGTTAAAAAAGAACCTATTTACGGGTCTTGTCACAGAGACATGGAGGCTTCCAAGGTAGACCGGGGGCTCTCAACGGGGTGACTCTGCCCCCAAGGGACACTGGTGACTCTGGGGACAGTTATGGTTGCCACCACTGGGTGGGTGGAGACCCAGGAGGCTGCCCAACACTTGCAGGGCCCAGGACGGCCCCGCACAGAGTGACCGCGCTCCCCCTGTGTTAGCAGTGCTGAGGAGTGACTCTGGTTAATTGTTTGGAAAGAAATTGGGTCCTCTCCCTGCTCACACCAGAGGCCTGCATACATCCCACTGAGTCAGGCGGTGTGAACCAGGGTGGCCCCCAGTGTCTGTGGGTCACCTCCCCTCCCTCCCACTCAGGTGTGTATTTAAATGTGTGCAGCATCCCAGGACCTCAGAGGTCAGACGGTCACGGGACGTAGTCTCCTGGGGGGGTCCGTGGGATCCCATAATCTGGGGGGTCTTGTCTGGGAAGATTCTGCCCGCAGGGGACACTGGGTGATGTCTGAGGACGTCTGTGCTTGTCACAATGGGGAGGGCTCCCGGCATCGCGTGGGTGGGGGCAGGGAGGCCGCTCCACACCCCACAGAGCCCGGGACACCCCACAGAGGATGCTCAGAGCCGAGGAGACTGGCTCAGACCCTTTGGTGCCTTTGCATGTTTCCTGGGGCCACGGGGACCTGCAGCGGTTGGCACTCTTGCTGTTCCTATTAGCACGTGGTGGCTTAGAAGGCGGCCCTGGGCCACCATGCCAGGTCTGCTGTGTTTGTGCTCTGAGGGCCGTCACCAGTCCTAGCAGCCAGCACGTGTGATTTCGAGACAACAGCAGAGGGGATTTTGGTTGAGTTCTCCCCAAATCTTTCGTGCTGAGGTCGCTCTCAAGAGCAGCCCCGGGATTCCCCAGCCCACCCCTCAGCATAGGGACGAAGCTGCCCAGCCTCGGGGGGACCCGCCTGGCCTGGCTTCTGCTTCTGACCCGGCAGCCGAGGTGATGGGGCTCCTGACTGGGAACGTATCTCTGAGTTCAGCACCAGCCCCGCCTCGGGGAGACCACGTGTGCCACCAGCACCGGCCACTCACTCTGCTCCTCCGGAGAACCGCTCCAACACCCCTTCAGTATGGTGAACAGTGTCCCCCCAGGTGCACGTCCACCCGGAACCTGTGAGTGGGACCTTATTTGGAAATAGCGTCTTTGAAAGATGTAATTAGTTCAGGGTCTGGAGGTGGGGTGAGGTAGCCTTAAAACCAATGCCAAGTGTCCTTTTGAGAGAGTGACACAGAAGAGAAGCCACGGGAAGACAAGGCAGAGGCTGAGAGGATGCAGCCACAAGCCAAGGATGCTTGGAGCTTCCAGAAGCTGGAGGAGGCAGGAAGGACCTTCCCCTACAGCCTCCAGAGACGGCACAGCCCTGCTGCCCCCGGACTTTGGACTTTGGCCTCCAGAACTGTGGGAGAATAAATTTCTGTTGTTTTAAGTCACCAAGTTTGTGGTAATTGGTTACAGCAGCCCCAGGACACTCAAATGGCCCCCTTGGTTCTAAATACAACAGACACTTCTCAGCCCTCATCTCTAGGGCCACTGGACGCAGGGCCGCCGCCAGCCCACAAGGTGCCTTTGCATAAACTACGCAAAGCTCTGCAAAAAGCCTTCACATAAAGGTCCTCGTCTGTGACATCTAAGGAGTGAACGGCTTGTGCAGTGCTTGACCTGCACGACTGCACGTGGTGACCCTGCCGCTGACTCTTCTCCTCCTTGGAAGATGTCCTGGTTCCCTGTCTTCTGGTTCCCTCCTTCATGTCTGTTCTGCCTTCTCACGCTTTCCTGTGGGTTCGCTGAGGCTGTGGCTCCTCAGAATCGGGTCCTGGGCTCTTCTCAGCTCCCCTGAGGCCTTCACAACCACCCCGCCCCCCGCCACCAGGTGACAACCACCCTGCACCGTCACGCATCTCAGCTGCCGACCCAACTGTCCACCTTCCTGCTTCGAGGTTTTCCCAGCTCCCAACTTAACGGTCCCCAAGTCACTCTGGAAACTTCCCCCAAACCAGTGACCTCCCATCTCATGGACCACCTGGGGCTGTTCCTGCACAACCCCCTGCAGACCCAGCAGAACCCATGGATGCCCACCAGCCCGCTCCCTGCCAGGTCCCCATCTCAGGGGTGGCCCTGGCCGTTCCCTTTTCTGGCTGTCACTTTGGACAACCCGCTTGCCCTTCCCCTGCGGTGGAGACCGGGTGCTCCGAACGGGATGCCCGTTCTCCACACCCCTTCCGGCTCCCTCCCAGCCTCTCTGTGCTCCCCTGCTTGGGGTCCGCACCTTGACTCTCTCAGGAGGGCTGCCCCCAGGCAGGAGGGTGCTGGGGTCAGGCTGAAACGCTCCCTTGCTTGGCTTCCTCCCCCTTCCTGGGCTCTCTGGGGACCACCCCCATCCAAGACCCAGCCCACCCACATCCAGCGCCCACCTTGTCTGGTTGATGCTGCGCGTCAAACAGCTCCTCCCCAGCCACCCGACACGGACCATTCCCTCTCTCGCTTCTAAGGGGGTGGGGGGGCAGGCGCCATCCCCTCCACCCCTCCATGCTTCAGCCCTGCGAAGGCTCCCGGCCTCCCCCTCTCCCGTGGGTCGCACACTGCAGCCCCACAGCCTCCAGGCCAGTGCAGCCGGTGGCCTCGTGCCTGCAACACCTTTCCCTGTGTATCAATGCAGGCCCCTTACTGGACGTCTCTCCTGCCCGCGCGGGACCTGGATTGCTCTCTATCTCCACGGCCCAGCCCTGTAAATATTCATTTTCTGGCTGAATGGACGGGGATGCTACCACGCTGGGAACGAGGCAGCTAGGAGGGACCCGGCTCGGAGGACTGGCTCTGAGATCTTGGCCAAATCCTGTCTGGGCTCCATGATTTTCAAAAGTGAGGTAGATGCAAGGGGGACCTCAGCACCTGCAAAGAGGCATCACCAAAGCCCAAGTCTGCCAGAGCTACCGGTGCCAGCACTCAGGTGGCCCCGCCGGGGCCCTGCAGCCCGGAGCCATCCGCGCCCCTCCCGCGCCAGGCAGAGCGGACTACAGTTCCCACCACGGCCCGCGCTCGAGAGCCGGCGCCGGGGGCGGGGAGCCGCGCGGAACCCGCTGGGAGTTGAAGTCCGACCGCGGCCCCTACCCACCCAGGCCCGGCCCAGCCCCGCACCTCTGGGAGTGGTGAGCCAGGCGAAGGTGCCACAGCGCGCGGCCCAGGCGCTGCTGCTGCAGCAGGAGCTGGCCCGGGGGCTCCCCGGCGCCGCCGTTTGCAGGAGACCGCAGGTCCATGTTCTCGAAGTAGTGCGCCAAGAAGGCGATGGGCTCCTCGGGTCGCGCTTCCAGCACCTTCAGCAGGGCCGCGCGCAGCATCTCCGTCACTCCGACCTGCCGCAGGAAGTCCTCTTCACTCTCGGCCGTCGCCGCTGCTCGGGACACCCCCGGCCGGCCGCTGCCTGTGAAATTGGCCGCCTGGGCCACAGGCAGCCGCCGCTTCTCCACTGCCGCCATCTTCGCTGAGGGCAGCGGGACCGGAAGGACGTCCATATTTCACACCGCGCTGGCACCTCGGGGCGGCCATTTTTGTTGAGGGCAGAGGGCGCTTGGATCCCGCGGGGAGACTCTGGGAAATAACCAGCGCAGGCCACCCTTTTCCCTAGGTTTTCATTGGCACTTACTCTCTCTCCGTTTTCCTCTTTAGGTGTGCTGATTGGCTTTCCTGGCTTAGGCTCGGAACTTAAACTTTGCCAGACTCCAAAATGGATCCCTAGGAAGGGCTTGGTTTCTGGTATGAAGCCGGATTGCTTGCCATCTTGGTAGTGGGCGAGTCCTTCGTTAGCATGGCCCCCTAGCAACCGGTCTCATTGGTTACCAGGGAAGCCCTGCTGAGAGCGGCGGGATGGTTCCACCCCAACTCCGGGACTAAGCGCCGCTCCCGCCCCCTTTTCTGATTTTCAACTCAGAGCCTTTGTGCTCAGCTTGGTCTTCAGCCTAACTCAATCTCCGTGCGAGTTTGTAGCTCACCTCGTGGGGAAAGGCCCCCTCTCCCCACCAGGCTGGGTTAGGGGTCTGGTCTGCGCTTCCGCGGCCCCTAGTCCGCTGTACGGGTTCACAGAGCGAGTGGACCACCCACGGTCCCCAGTTCCCCGTCCCAGGCTGTTACCTTTCCTTACCACTAGAGGGAACTTTCTCACCCCGCATCCTCTATAGCTCTAAACTCTCCCATAGCTCCTCGGTTCCACAAGGCTGACGACCCTGGCATCTACAGCCCTTCATCTGCCGGTATCATTTCCAGCCTCTCCCTCGCCTCTCCCCACGCTTTAGCCTCCAGCCACCCCAAAAGAGATGCAATTTCCCTTATCAAGCCACCTCTCTTCTGTGTCTTTGCCCGTGCTGTCCTCCAACAAATACTTTTCTCCGCTTCTTTTGAGGACTCCTAGTTACTCATTAAGCGCCAGTGTCCCCATATGCAGGGAAAGGCACCAGGAAGAGCACACGCCTCTTACCCCCACCCCTGGCCACGTGGGCCTGGGGTGTCCTGTCCTTTCTTGTCTGTCTGGGGAGTCACCTAGAGCAGAGGATGGTTGGAGCTGTGCCGGGGATTCCCCGTGTCCTCAGACCGCGACAGGAACCACCGAGGTCAGACCAGATGCTCTTTATTCTCCAGCTCTGCACCGTGGGGGTGGGTGGGGGTGGCGGCTCCCCAGGGTCCCCACTGAAGGGAAGCCCAGCCAGCTGGGGAGCCTGGATGTGCTGGCCATCAGGGTAAGGGGTGCACGGTCAGCCCCCCTGCTGTCCAGAACCCTGCAAACATCCTCTGGTCGCAACTGAGTGGAAGGAAAATCCCCCTCCGTGTGGTCCAGGCGGGGCAGGGGCCCAGGTCATCTGGTGGGCCGGCAGCGTTTCCACAGGCGGTAGGTCAGGAACACCAGGAGAAGCAGCCCCAGAACAAAGCTGCCCGTCCACAGGTATGCAGACGTTAGCGGGGAGCCTGGAGAGAGAGGCGTACGGTGTCTTGCACCTCTCTGCAGGTTTGGGGAGCAGCCCAGCAGAGTCGGCTAAGGGCTCCCGGACTGACCGAGTTCCCTGAAATTTTACAAAGGACCTCAAGGTTTAAAACGCCTTCTGAAATGTATAAAAATCACTGGACTATCCAGCTATTTTTAGAGTGAGTCTTTTGAAAGGTACATAGGACCTTGTAGTTAGAAGTGAGCTGTCCAGTGAGGGACCACTCACCACAGCTGCATTTGAAATGTGATCAGTCTGAGTGGACAGCGCTGTCTTTGTAAAACACACATTGCATTCTGAAGGCTTAGTTTGGGAAAAAAAAATCTCATTCATGCTTCTTTATAGATTACATGTTGAAATGATAACGTTTGAGATATATTGGTTTCGATGAAATATATTGTCAAACTTATTTTTACCTTTTTATTCCTGAATGTGGCTACCAGAAAAACGGAAATTACCAAAGTGGCTGTATTCTACTTTTTTTTCTTTTTTGGCCACGCCACACAGATCTTAGTTTCCAGACCAGGGATCAAACCTGCGCCCCCTGCAGTGGAAGCACGGAGTCTTAACTGCTGGACCGCCAGGGAATTCCCTTCTATTTCTGTTTCTATTCCACCGGCTGTCTTAGTCCATAGAGTGCTGTGACACCTACACGGTCCCTGAAACTTAGTTATCGCCATGCAGGCAGTTGTGATGTTATAGGGTCACGGAAGTCCACTGGACAGCTGGGGACACAGGCTGGCAGGGCCCCCCTTGTCTAAGGCCAGACTCAAGGCTCCCCTCCCTCTCAGGCTCCCCCAGTGCCCGCCCCAGCCCCTGAACTCACAGATCTCTGAGGCCACGTACAGGTTGGCCGTCTGGCCCCCTGGGTCCAGGCCACACTGGAACCAGCCCTCACCGTGGCATCTGGCCCACAGCACGCTTCCGCCGCTCAGCCAAGCCCGGGCCCCCACCTCCTGCGTCTCGTAGGCCGCCAGCCCGCCAGGGGCCCGGGTCCAGCGCACGGCCACGCCTGGGCCGCAGACCACCTCACACAGCAGCTCCAAGCTCCCTGCTGCTGACAGCTGGTGGATCTCCGGGAGGCAGGGCCTGGTGGAGCTGTTCCGGGGCACGGGGCCAGGACTCCTGGGGCTGCGGGTGGAGGCCTGCTCTGGGGTGGCCTCGGGGGAGGTGGTGATGGGGGGCTTCAGGGATGTCGTGACGGGGGGCTCCGGGGACTCTGTGGTGCTGGGCTCTGGGGGGGTCATGACGGGGGGCTCCAGGGAGGTCAGGCCCTGCAGGACTGGAAAACATGGCAGCCATCTGTTCTTGCTGCTGCCCAGCCCCTTCTCCTCCCTCCCTCTCTCCACCCGGACCACATGGTTGGACCAGAACCACTCCAAGCCCCGTCCATTCACTTGGGTGAATCGCAGGGTATACCAGTGGGCAGGAGCCGTCTCGGGGTCTGTCATGCCCCCCCCCCCCCCGCAGCGAGCATCCAGATCTCTGTGTCTCACTTTCCTCAGCTGGAAAGCAGGGTGAGAGGCCCCCACCCCAGGGTCTGGCGTGCAGAGTGACACGGGTGTTGGATCTTATTATTATGGGGCTGAGGGGTGGGGAGAGGGAAGGGGTGCCCCGCCCCCTTGCGGTGCAGATGAGAGACTGAGGTCCCTAGAGGGGATCTGTCCGTCCTGCTGTGTGACGGCTCTCAAATCCGGAGGACTCTGTGCACACCCTCCCAGCACACCCCTGCCTCCCCCCGACACCCCTGCTTCCACTTGAGCCAAACCTTTCCCGGCCCCCAGGCCCCAGCCATTAACATGAGTATCGGGGTGCCCTCTCAGAGAACGAATCTGTGCTTCCTTAGTGAGAGGCTGCCAGAAGCTTAGTGATGCGGTCGGGGCCTGTCCCAGATGAGACTAACTAATAACATCTGACATGAACTGAGCACCTACTGTGTGCTAGGCCCCACGTTAAATGTTGCCATTCGTTAGTTCATTCAGCAAGCATTTCTTGTGCACCTACTATGCGCCAGGCTCCGTGATAACAGTTATTGATTAATTCATTCAGGATGTATCTATTGGACACCTACTGTGCGCTGAGCACTGTTTTAGCCACTGGGGGGACAGCCATGAAAGAGAGTGACACATTCCTATCTGGATGAAACCAATGGCAGGGGAGACAGATAATGGGGAAAAAAATAAAGAGAGCACACAGGAGTCAGATGTTGATAAAAGGTGTCAACAAACATTCAACAGGAGAAGAGAAAGGGCCTGAGTGTGTGTGTATATGTGCGTGTGTGTGTGTGTGTGTGTGTGTGTGTGTGTGTGTGTGTGTGTGGTGGGGGTGGGAGTGGGGTTTGACCCCTTGGACAGAGAGGTCAGGGCAAGTCTCACTGGGAAGGAGACACGAGGGAGGTGAGGGAGATGTGGGGAAGAGCGTTCCCGGTGGAGGGCACAGCAGTGCAAAGGCCCTGGGTCAGGACTGCACCTAGGGTGTCGGAGGGACAGCACACGGAGTGAGGGGGAGAGAGGAAGTGAGGCAGGGGGTGGGGGTGGGGAATGGGCAAGCAGGTCAGGCTCTGTAGGGCTCCGTGGGCACGAGGAGCTTGGGTTTTCACCCAAAGGGAGGTGGGAGCCCTGGAGAGCTGTGGGCAGAGGAAGGGCAGCACCTCATGGGACCTGGCTCAGGGTAGGTGCTCAGTGAATCTGCTGAATGAATGAACGAGTGAGAAGTAGCCCCTGGCTGCCACGAAGGGACAGACTAAAGATCGAATGCAGGGACTTCCCTGGTGGCGCAGAGGTTAAGAATCCGCCTGCCAACGCAGGGAACAGGGGTTCGAGCCCTGGCCAGGGAGGATGCCACATGCCGCGGAGCAACTAAGCCCGTGCGCCACAACTACTGAGCCCGCGCTCCTCGAGCCCGTGCTCCTCAAGAAGAGAAGCCACCGCAATGAGAAACCTGCGCACCACAACGGGAGTAGCCCCCGCTCGCTGCAACCAAAGAAAGCCCGCGCCCAGCAACAAAGACCCAACACAGCCAAAAATAATTAAAGAATTAATTTTAAAACAAAATAAAATAAAATAAAGATCGAATGCAATTTTTCCTCGTCTGTGGTACTGTGACCTGCCCAGGTGGCGACACAGCAGGGGAGGGGCTTAACCAGGATTCCATAAGAGCCGCTGGGCACCGCTCATCAAGGCTCACAGGCGCTGGGTGGTGTGACCTCACCCACTTCCTGGGGGACGCTGAGGCACAGGCTCACCTGGGATGGGCCGGCGGCGGCTCAGCTCCAAGCCGGGCAGCCTCATGGTCGCCTGGCAGTGGAGGGAGGGTGGGGCGGGTGTCCCCAAGGTGGGCAGCAGCCAGCGCTGTGTCACTTGGAACAGCGGGTCCTCGCCCTCCTGGGGCTCCTCCATCACATCCCGGAGGGCCTCCACCCCCTCCAGTTCCTGATCTCCCAGGAGCAGGGACATGGAGAGGGTGTCAGGGCCAGCAGGCGTGACTCTGTGGGCTGTGCAGGACACCTCCTTGTCCGGCCCAGCCACCAGGGCCTCTGGGGCCACAGTCAGTTGGTCCGGGAAGGCTGTGGAGGGAGTGGAGGAAGGGGGTGGGCAGAGCTCCGAGGGTCAGGGCTGGGCCCTGAGGAGGGGGCGTGGGGACTGCTGGTGCCCGGGGACAGGGAAGACCCAGTGTCCCACCCGCAGAAAGGGCAAGGGGGTCAGGTACAGGAGGTTTGGGGGTGGATTGGGGGAGAGGGGATGCGGGGAGGAGGGAGCGGACTGCAGATCGACCCAGGAGGACCTGCGAGGCCGGCTTTGAGCTGGGGCGGGCTGGGCAATCCGGGAAGCCTCCCAGGCAGAGGTGGCACAAGGATAGAGGGAAAGCAGGGCCGCTGGCTGGGCCCCCACGTGTGCCACGACGGCGGGAGGGGCGGGGGCTCACCGAACACCAGGAGCCGCACGATGTGCTGGAAGGCGACGTCCCCGCAGGAGCCCACGCACACGCGGGGCCCCGCAGCCGACAGCGAGGCGTTGAGCACGGAGAGGACGCTGCTACCCGCGCTCGACTGCACGGCGCCCAGGCTGGTGTCCAGGCCCCGCCACTGCACAGAGGCCGCCCTGCCGTCCTCGCAGGCCAGGCGGCAGGTGAACTGTAGCGACTCGCCCACGGCCACCGCCACCTCGGGCTCGGGGGGCTCCACCTCCAGCGGCCCACCTGCGGGCGACGGCGCTCTCAGCCCCACCCCGCGCCCCCAGCCCCAGCCCCCTCCTCCGAGCCCCTCCTCTCTCCCAACCCCTTCCCGGCTCGGAGACCCCTGCCCCGCTCACCGCGGCCCAGCTGCAGCAGCCCCAGAAAGAGGGGAAGCAGGAGGGCGAGTCCCTGCTCCATGCTCTGTCCCCGGCTCTGTCCCCTGCCCGCGGGGGAGGCGGCATAAATACTGGCGCCCCGGGCTCCTTCTCCCCCCGCCCCCGGCCCCGCGACCCCGCTTCCCCTCCCCCTCCTCCAGCTGCTCCCCGGGGGTTTCCCGAGGGGGTTTCCCACCCTGACCCCCGACCCTGGAGGCGACAGAGAGGCAGGGACTGGGGGCCAGAGATGGGGGCGGGGGAGGCCGAGGTCAGAACCCGCGGGCGGAGGGTCTGGGTCGATTCCAGGTTTCACTTTTAGAGACTGAAGATCGGAAGATGGAGGCGGGAGAGGGCTGACTGTCGAGGTTAATTGAATGGAAATCGGAGCCAGGCCCAGGGCTGGCGCCGGGCTCGCCCAGTCGCGGGAGTCTCAGCCCTCGCTGCCCGGAGCGGCCGCGCGGGGGCGGTGGGGAGCAGTCTCCCCCGATAGCTTGGGCGGCCGCGCAGCAGGTCTCCTGCGGTGGACCGCCCCGAGCAATCCGCTTGGAAGATGGGTCCCGTCAGGGGTGAGGATGCTGTAGGGTGTGGAGCCGAGGCCCACCCACCTCTGAGCTTGTCTCCTGTCCGCCAAACGGGCAGGCGTGATGGGACCCTGGGACACCGGACATGGGGCCTCAGTGCTCTGTTCCACACAGCGACTTGGGTCTGGGCTCCCCACGAGAAGCCTGGGGGCGGGGACCCACAGCGGGCATCGGCGAGGCCTGAGAACCTCATCTTCCCAACGCTGGAATCCATCCACGCTTTCCTCTGGGCCCCTCAGCCTGGCCCCAGTTTCCTTCACAGCCGTTCACCACCCTGCACCCAGAGTGGACTTAGAAACACCCTCTCAGCACGTGGACACCCCACGGCTTCCCCTGGCAGAGGGAAAAATCCCAACTCCTGGCCGTGGCTGGAGCCTATGAGACCGAGCAGCCTCCGGACCAGGCAGCCTCAGGACCTTAGCATGAGCCTCCCCTGCTCCGTCTCTGCCCAGATGCCGCCTCCTGAGTGGGAAGCTCCCCAGCCAGCTTCCCCCCAACCTGACTTCCTCGCAGTCCTTAACGAGGTCAAGTGGCTGATGTCACATCCCCCTTGTACTGGGAATGGGGGGATCTCGTCTGCTGTGACCCCAGACCCCGTGTGCAGCGGGCATGCAGGAGGAAAAGGATGGAGAGTCCTGGCTGTCCCCCCAGCCCCGCCTGACTCTGCCTCAGTTTCCCTGACTTCAGTGTAAGAGAGGAGTCGCCAGGCCATGCTGTTTCTAAGCACCACCAGCCCTGCCCGTCTGTCTTCTCAACATCTTAATTGTCAGAGGTAGAAACTGGGGCCTAAGAGCAGGGGCCGGTGGGCAGGGGAGGGGAGCTGAGTGGGGGGCTGGGGTGCCGCTGGGGGCAGGAGAGGGGAGCGGAGACTCAGGGGGCCCCAAGTGTGCGAACCCAGCGTCTAACTTCCTTGGTCCCATCCCCCTCCTACCTCGGTGCCGGGAAAGGCCGCACAGGAAGGCAGCTCCAAGGTGCCGCCCCTCCCCAGGCCGGAGATGTGGGCCCTTCTCGGGAAGCTGGGCCCTTAACCCGGGTGGGGGGCAGCAGGCCTGGTGAATGGGTCTCTTCCCAGGCCCTGACCCGGCTTCCTGGCACCCTGGCAGCCGAGGCCCTTGCAGGGTGTGGACTTGCCCCTCCCCTGCCATCGCTGGCCCCTCCAGCTCCAAGCCTCTGCTTGCGTGAACGAGGAGGGTTAATGACAGCCGCGGCTTAAGGGGACAGTGCTAAGGGGAACACGATGACCGCAGCATCAGCAGAGGCCACCCCGAGGAAGGGACAGGTGGGCTCAACAGAGGAAGAAGGTTCCGGGCAGAGGTGGAAGAAGAAAAGGGGGGTGGGGAGACAGAGAGAGACAGAGGAAGGGGTGGGGGGAGAAGAGAGGGATGGGGCAGGTGACTGGAGGGGGTCTGGATGGACCCCAGGAGGGGCAGGGCCAGCACCAGCGGGGTAGGGGGGGCGGGGGGGACTGAACCGCACTTCCCACCTGCCCCAGGGACATCTGCTCTTGTTCCTACGTGACTGAGCCGACGGGAGCTGCCTGGGTGGGGGCTGAGGTCCTGGCTGTATCCCCCCAGCCTGGGCTTCCTGCTCTTGGTCCCCGCTTCCCAGCATCGGTCCCCCACCCCACCGGGAGGAAGTCCTCAGTGGCCTGTGTAGGAAGCCTCCTTCCCATGGAGGTCCCGGCCGCCACCCAAGCCCAACATCCTGGCTTCCTCCCCACCTTCCCAGGATGGCATTGGGGCTCTGCAGGGCACTTGGGGCCAAGGAGGGTGTCCAGAGAGGCCAGCGCCCCAGCCTTGGGAGATTCCCGTTCCCCCAGGACCCCTGCACCGCGGCTGGCCAGCTCCCCTCGCTAACATCACTGGTCACTTGGGGGCCTCACGGATTTCCTTTGGGGTGAGCTGGAGCCCTGAGGGCAGGGCTGGGTCATTTGGGGCCCCTGTCAGGTGCCCCACCCAGCTCTGGCGTTGAAGCACCCCAGACTTTAGCCTGAGCCCCCTCACTGGGTGGCTCCCTGCCTCGGTGGTCTCAGGGAGGCTGGGGGAGGGGAGAGAGGCTCCTCAGCGAGGGGTCGCCTGTTACACAGCCAGCTCTAGGGCTGGACAGGAGCTGTCCCAGCAGGCCTTCGACGTCCCTGCTGGCCCCTGAAGTCCCCTGGCCGAGCTGGGCTGAGGGGGTGAGGATGGCTGACTGGTGGACGACTTGGGAGCCTCGGGGCGCCCTGCCTGTAGAGGGGGAGGGGTTGGGCTGGGGTCACCGTCAGCGCCCAGAGCAGACCCCTCAGGACAGGCCCAGACTGACTTTAGCAGGTGTGGGCAGACCAGGGTGGGGCTCAGATCAGAGGTCTGCTCGCCCACCACCCACCCACCTGTCCCTCTGGCCACTTGTCGGCCAGCTGTCCACCCACCCATGTATCCATCCACCCCCAGCTGAACACCCTCCCCCCTCTACACCACCCCACGCATCCACTTTGGCAGTCCTGGTGTGGGGACCAGCTCTGCCTGAGGAGGAAGCCGACCCAGTGCTGTGATGGCGGTATGGGTGTTCCCTGAGGAGCGGAAGGGCCACCCCCAGGGCAGAAGTGCTGCAGTGAAGGCAAACAGTTGACGAGGAACTGCCGTGGGTCACTAGGGCCAGCGCTGGGCCAGCTGTGTGAAATTCCAACCTTGCCGTAGGCCAGCTGGCTGCAGCCCAGCTGATCCATTCCAGGGCCCGGCTGGGGAGGTGACAAGGTTGGGGCACAGGACAAACTCAGGCCTGGGCAGAGCTGCCAGCCAGGCACGGCTACTCACCCCCTGAAATGTAATTCTTAATTTAAATACCAACCTAAAAACAGACGTTTGATCCACTTATTGGAAAACTTTTAAGTACATTTGGGACAATTTGGGTTTATGAATCTCCTTTTTCATCTACGATTTTATTATTTTTTATTGTTTTGGGCTGTGCCGCGGGGCTCGCGGGATCTTAGTTCCCTGACCAGGGATCGAACCTGTGCTCCCTGCGGTGTAAGCGCAGAGTCCTAACTACTGGACCGCCAGGGAAGTCCCTCATCTACAGTTTTAGGAAATCTTATATACAGATGAAATACTTCCAATGAAAATTAAGCAGAAAATACAGGTAAGGGTAAAATACACGCTGGACTTAGAGAATTTAGTATGAGTGCAGAATGTAAAAATCTCAGCATTTATTGAGTATTTCATGTTGAAATGATAATATTTTGGATATACCTGGTTAAATAAAGCATTTTTAAAAATTATTTATTTACTTTTTGGCTGTGTTGGGTCTTCATTGCTGCGTGCGAGCTTTCTCTAGTTGCGGCAAGCGGGGGGGGGGGGGGGGGAGGGGGCGGCGGCTACTGTTTGTTGCGGTGCGCGGGCTTCTCATTGCGGTGGCTTCTCTTCGTTGCGGAGCACGAGCTCTAGGCGCACAGGATTCAGGAGTTGTGGTATGTGGGCTCAGTAGCTGTGGCTCATGGGCTGTAGAGCGCAGGCTCAGTAGTTGTGGTGCACGGGCTTAGTTGCTCCATGGCATGTGGGATCTTCTTGGACCAGGGCTTGAACCCGTGTCCCCTGCATTGGCAGGCAGATTCTTAACCACTGTGCCACAGGGAAGTCCTTTTTTTTTTTTTTTTAATTTATTGAATTTTGGCTGCGTTGGGTCTTCGTTGCTGCGCGCGGGCTTTCTCTAGTTGCCGTGAGCGGGGACTACTCTTCGTTGCGGTGCGCAGGCTTCTCACTGACGTGGCTTCTCTTGTTGTGGAGCACGGGATCTAGGCTCGTGGGCTTCAGTAGTTGTGGCACGTGGGCTCAGTAGTTGCGGCTCGCGGGCTCTAGAGCGCAGGCTCAGTAGCTGTGGCACACGGGCTTAGCTGCTCCGCGGCATGTGGGATCTTCCCCACCCAGGTGTTCGAACCTGTGTCCCCTGCATTGGCAGGTGGCTTCTTAACCACTGCGCCACCAGGGAAGCCCTAAAGCACCTTTTAAAAACTGATTTTCTGTTTACTGATGGCACCAGTTTCTCTTTCCGTTTTTTCTGTGTGGCCATTGGGACTCTCTCCAGTGTTGGCGGGGGCGGGGGGGGGGCTTGCATTGGCTTTGTGTCTGTGAGCACAGAATGGAAATGTTGGGGTCCTCCACCGGACCCCAGGCTGAGCCCTGGGACCCCTACTGTGCTGAGGGGTTAGGACAGTGGTTGTCACACTGTGGAGGCTCCCCGCATTGAGAGGCTGGGGCCAGGGAGCCACTCCACCCTCCACAGCGCCCGGAGAACCATTGCACCCCAGTGCCAGCGGTGCTGGGAACCTCAGAGGTTGGGAAACCCTGGGTGGCAGGCTGCTGATGGACGACTTGGGAGCCTCGGGGCGCCCTGCCTGGAGAGGGGGAGGGGTTGGGCTGGGGTCACCGTCGGCGCCCAGTGCGCAGACCCCTCAGGAAAGTTCTCTGCCCAAGGGGCCTGTTTCAAGCGCAGGGTCTGTACCTGTGACATGAGTGGGACCAGGAGGATCCGAGCCTTGCAGCGAGGTCTGGGTGATGGGGGGGGTGTAAGTTCAGAGCCCAGTCAAGGTGGGGTTGGGGGTGGTTCTGCAGGGAGGGTGGGAAACTGGGGTGGTAGGGCTGCGCCTGGGTGTCTGGGGCAGGGCTCTGTGGGTGCTGGGTAGGGAATGGGGCCAAGGTCCAACATCCAAGGCTGAGACTGATCCAGGTAAGCTGGGTGCCCAGCAGGGTGAGGGTCAGGGTGGGGGCTGAGATCAAGGTCCTGCTGGGGCCAGGGGTCAGGGTCCTGCCGGGGCTGAGGGTCAGGGGTCGGGGCTGAGGGTCAGGGATCGGGGCTGAGGGTCAGGGTCCTTCCGGGGCTGAGGATCAGAGTCCTGCCGGGGCCGAAGGTTACGGGTCGGGGCTGAAGGTCAGGGTCGGGCCGGGGTTGAGGGTCAGTGTCGGGCCGGACTGGTGCACCCACCGCGCCGCCGTCCCTGATGACGAGCTCCTCGGTCAGCAGGCCGCGGCGGTTCAGCTCGGCTCGGCCCCGGGAGGCGCCGCAACCTGCAGCCACTAAGGCAGGAGCGCCCGGGTCCCGGCTCCCGCCACCCGCGCGTACCGGCGTCTTCTGCGGCCGCCACGCGCTCCCGGACTACAAGTCCGGCCATGCCCCGGGCGCCAGGGTGGCGGTCCGGGGCGCGTTTCCCACAAGGCCGCGCGCAGCGCAGGGGCTCTCTAGCCCCGACTGGCCAACGAGGTGGCGCGGCCCTCGGGCCCGACTTGGAGGCTGGGGAGGGGGTGTCCGTCTGCGCGTAATTTAGGGCGAATGACAGCGGCGTTGTGCCTCTTAAAGGTCCCGCCCCCAGTGCCCCTGCTGCGCCGGCATCGCCCGGGACCTGGACGGGGAGGTACGGGACGGAAGCCCCTGAGGCGGTTTCGGGTGGGTTCGGGGAAGCGGCGAGGCCGGGGGTCCTGTCCTCCACCCCGAACCGGAAGGCGCCGGCCCCGAGGAACGTACAGAGGAGCGTGGCCGGGCCTGGAGCCGCCCCTGCACCGCCGCGGCTGGGCCGTGGCGTCGGGGCTGCGGGGGCGTCTCAGCGGCCGGGGTGGGGTCGTGACGAGGGTCGTGTGTTGTGATGGAGTCCGTGCCAGGCGGCCAGAGTCCTGTTGCCCGGCCCAGGGTCACGGTGCTGGGGCCCTGAGTGTGTTCTCTAGCGCTGGGAGGATGGCTGAGGGTGGTTTTGTCTCAGGGGCCCTGATGAGGGTCACTCATTAAGACACAAATAGTTATTGAGCGCCCACCAGTTGCCAAATACTGTTCTCGGTGCCCGGGTGACAGCAGAGAGCAAAGTGGGCCGACCCTGCCCCGAGGGGCTTCCATTCTTATGGATGCGGGGCGGGGGCGGGAGCCAGGAGGCGTAAACATTAAGTATGATAAACAGGCGCAGCGTGCCTATAAATGTTGGACAGCTGGCACTTTAGGGCAAAAAGTCCTGCTCTGTAGCTTTTTTCCTGCTGATTCCTGGGTGTACATACTCCCACGGTGGCTGATGGGAGCTGCCAGCATGACATCAACTTGCTAAGTCAGCTCTCATGAGCTCCAGCCCATCACTGTGCTCGGGACAAATGCTACGCTATGTTAGTGGGTGATAAATGCTGTGGGAAAAAGAAAAAGATGGAAGGGGGATTGGCAGTGTGGACATGGGGCAAGTTGTAGGATGAAGTTGGGTGGGCAGATGCGGAGGTTTGAGCAAAGACTTGGGGGAAGTGAAGAGAATTAGGAAGCATCTGTGTGGGAAGGGGTGTACCAGGTAGAAGGTACAGTGAGTGCAAAGGCCCTGCAGCTGGGAGGCCAGAGGGGCGGCCCTGGAGGGATGGATAAAGCCAGAGAGGGGAGAAAGGACCTGGTCGTGGTCGGGTAGGACTTTGTGGGCTCCAGGAAAGCCTGCTGAGACGCTCTCCAGCCCCCCCCCCCCCCGATTCGAGCCCTTCCTTCCTCTGGACCTCGTGTGCTCATCCTCATAATGGGGACTCGGGCGGGCATGCAGCGGGGTACCCAGCAGAACAGGAGAGCTGCTGCCTCCCTGCCTTGGCCTGGTCCCACGTGGAGAGCCGCTGCCGGCTCTTTCCCGGATGGAGGCAGGAGGGAAGCTGGCAGGTTCTCTGAGTCCTGATCCCTGGAAGAACAAGTCTTCCTTGTTAGCACCCCCGCCCCCGGAACAAAGGGGCAGGCGGCCACCGAGGCACGTGAGTCTGAGTCAGGCCCGGATAAGGGACAATTGCGAGGGCCCTGGGAGGTGGGAAGGGACAGATCTCAGGCCAGGAGGGCAGGGGGAAAGCTGGCACTGCATGGGGTGGTGGCCCCGCAAACACCTGGCCTGTGGCCCCCCCATGCCAGGGACAGAACAGCAGGCCATCCAGTAACCCAGCTTCCTGGGGTGCAAACTCACTTTTAGCTCCCGGATGGTTTTAGAGACGGGTGGGAGACCTCGGCTCAGCGCAGCAGTGTCAACAACCCCTCACCCCTTTCTTTTAAGGGTATTTGTGAGCCTGCTTTAGACTGGTGATGTGCTGGACCCCAGGACAGGACACGCACAGCCTCCGCCTCTTCCTCTGCGCGTGTGTGTCAGGAGGGAGCAGGGCAGAATCGGACAGTAAACAACTAAGGAAAGCAACTGGAGCCCTCTTCTCAGTTGAGGTCAACTTCCTTCAGGAGACTCAGGTCGAAGCCATTCTTGACACCTCCCTTTCTCTTAATACCGACCACTGCTTCAAACCCTCCGGGGCTCCCACCTCCCTCGGGGTAAAAGGCAAGGTGCCTCTGAACCCACAGGGCCCATAGATAACCAACAACCCACCCTGTCAGTTGGCTGACCAGGTGTCTCTGTGCATGTCCCACGGAGTCCCAAGCCCACAATCCCAAGACTGAACTCATGGTCTTGTAAACCCTGCCCCCCCCTGCCTCTGCGACCTCACAGTTACCTGCAGCTCCGTTCTTTGAGGTGAGCAGACCAAATCCTGGAGGCTCGTGGCTCCCTCCCTGCCTCCATCAAATCTGCCTGCAAACCCTGTTGGTTCTAGTTTTAAAGTAGACCCAGGGCTTCCCTGGTGGCGCAGCGGTTAAGAATCTGCCTGCCAATGCAGGGGACACGGATTCGAGCCCTGGTCTGGGAAGATCCCACATGCTGTGGAGCAGCTAAGCCCGTGCACCACAACTATTGAAGCCCGCGCGCCTAGAGCCCGTGCTCTGCAACAAGAGAAGCCACCGCAATGAGAAGCCCGACCACCGCAACAAAGAGTAGCTCCCACTCGCTGCAACAAGGACCCAAGGCGGCCACACACACACACACACAAAAGTAGACCCAGAACTCACCTGCTTCTCGCTCCCTCCTGCTCCATCCCAGCTAAGCTGGCCCCACAGTTCCTCGGCCCGCAATTCCCCACTATCCTCCCTGACAACCCCCGTCCCTCCCCCGCATCTCCGCCACCCCACCCTTCCCAGACCCCCGCAGTCCCCTCCGCCCCGGCTCCCGGTGCCGCCCACGGCCTGTTCTCCCCGAAGCCGCCAGAGGGCGCCTGTGAGCAGCGAGTCCGCGTCCCTGCTCTGCCCGCCGCCCTGGGGGGGGGGGGTCCCGCGTCCCTCCGGGTGAGAGCCGAGCTCTCCGCGCCCCCGGGTCCTGCACCACCCGACCCACCCCGTTCCCTCCTGCCCTCACCTCCTTCCTCTCCCCATCGCTCATTCCATTCCAACCGCCACGGGCCTCCCCGCGGTCCCTCCCACACGCCGGGCGCAATGCTGTCCCAGGGCCTTTGTTCCGGCGGTGCCCCTGCCAGGTGCGCCCTCTCCCCAGGTCTCCCCTGCTCTCTCCTCCAGTGACACCTGCTCAGTGAGGCTTCCCCAGCTGCACTCCCCACACCTCCGGCCCCTCCTTGCTATTTGCCGTTAACGCCTGCAGACTTACTTGCCTGCCTCTCTCCATAAAAAGGGGAGGAAAGGAGTTTATGGTTTTTGTTCACCCCTGTTTCCCCAGTACCTGTAAGTGCCTGACGCACAGCTGAATCCTGGTTGAAGCAGTAACTGTGATGAGGGCTGAAACTGGTGGAGCGCCGGCTGTATCCAGGCATCGGCTCGGCTCTGCAGTCTTCCCCAGACACTGCCCGCACCTCGGCCTTGTGGCTGGGCCTGAGCCCTGCTCTCACGCCCAGCTAGGCTTCCTTCTACTAGTTCTGTGATTTGCCCTCTGCTGCCCCTGTGTCAGTTCGGATTAAAACACGGCTCTTTGCATCTGCTTTGAGCTAACTGGCATCTCAGCTCACCTGGTGGAGTGAAGATTTCTGGGCTGGAGTTGCAGAGACAAGTGAGCCAGTAGTGGGGGGGCCGGTGGGCTGGGGTTGCCGAGTTCAGGCGGGGAGGGGGCTGGGCCTGGAGGTCCCCAGAGCACCCTTCCCAGCTCAGGTTGCTGGTCCAGTCTATCCCTCCCACCCCGCACTCCGTGTTAGCCCCTGGTTCTTTCCTAGGGCACAGAGGGGAAATGGAATCTGAATGTAGGGTCTCATCTCTGGGACTGTAACACAGAGAGGAAACAGTGGGGGCCGAATCCTGACTGGAACCAGTGTCTCTAGCTGTCTTCACTCCAGGGCTGGCTGATGGAGCCTGGGCTGGGGGCCCCAGGCATGGGGAGGGCTGGGGTCCTTCCTCTGCCTGCCCTGGGCCCCAGAGGCTGACCTCAGTGGGGTGTCCCTGGGCTCCTGCAAGTCTGGCCAGTGTGGGTCAATGGGAGGCGCTAACAGGCAGAAGGAGAGGGAGGTGGGGTATTTATCCCCCATCTCCCTCCTCAGCGCCCGCTTCTGTCCATGGCTCTGGAGTTTGTGAGCTTCTGGAAAGAAGCGCGTAGCTTGTCCAGTGTTGGGGCCCACAGGTGACTGAGGATGGAGCTGGCTGTGGGCTGATCTGCAGAACGTGCATCCCAGGGGGAGGGTGGGCAGGTAGAGTCCCAGAGGTTCCCACCCAAGGAGCAGGAAGCCGGCTGATGTGGCCACAGGGGTGTGGACCAGGGCTGAGTAGTAGGAGTCCGGGGCAGGTGGAAGTGGGGGTGAGACGGTGCGGGGCCTTGTGTGACAGGGAGGGCTTGGATTTTATCCTTAGGGCGACGGGAATCCAGAGGATTTCAGCACTTCCAGAAAGCTGAGCGGGAATTAGAACCCGGGAGAAGCCCTTGACCCTAAGCTTTGCTCTAAAACCCGAGTCAAGGGTCCGTGCCTGTCGCTCTCCCTGCCGAGCGTCATCTCCCCTCCTGTGACCACAGAGGGGTCAGCATCAGTACCTCTTACGAGATGCTGGGTTAATTAAACACGATGATGCCGGCGCAGAAAGCGCCTCAGGTGCCTCTCAGCAAAGGGCCTTTTTCTGGCTTCACACGGACCGCGTTACCCCTGCCCGTCCTCCGTTCCCAATGTTGGGATTGGTTCACCTCGTTGGTTTCTTGATCAGTCCAGCTGGAGCCTTATCAAATTTGTTGATCCTTTCAAAGAGCCAGCTTTTTTGGTAGGGGGCTTTGTGAATTCTTTCTACAGTTTTCTAGGTCATTGGTTTTAAGATCTTCTTTTCCAATATACGTTTTATGACCTTTGACACAGACTATGACTTTTTGATTAAAAAGTTAAAAAATTACAGAATGCATGAAAAATACGTTGTGGAATGAATGGTACGGTATGTGAATTGTAACTCAATACAGCTGGTAACACATGGCAGTGCTAAAGGGGCTGACAACACAACAACAAACCAGGATGCCAGGAAGAGACAGGAATGTGAATTCTCTTCAGACAGGTTTCCCCGAGCCCCGTCTTGGAGCCTGACACAGTGGTAGCCCTCGGTGCCGCCAAGGAAATAAACTCTGCATTAGGATGGAGTAAATCCCTGTTGGCTTCTGGAAGGCAGGGGCCTGTCCCGGAGGACCACTGCCGCCTCCTTGCCGTCCTAGCTCCTGCCCGGGGCCTCGGCACAGCCCTTCCCTATCCTGAAATGCTGTTCCCTCACCTTCTCACCGCAGTGACCTCTCATCCTGCCCCTGCCCTGCTGTATGTTTGCAGGACATTTAGCCTTCGAACATACGGTGTGCTCATTTATACATTTATCGCTTATTTCCTCTCTCCCCTCGCGAAAACATCAACTCCTCGTCTGCCTGTTTCCATCGTGTCCCACCAACCCAAACAGAAACTAGTACACAGTAGGCGCCCAATAAGTCCTTCCTGGATGAAGGAAGGAGGGGAGGAAGCAGCTCCCAGAGTGGCGACCTTGGACCGTGCCTCAGTTTCCTTAGCTGTAGAAATGGGGCCAGGCCGCCCATGACCTCACCTGTCCCTCCTGCCACCAGGCTGTGGGTGTCCTGTTTGCAGCTCCGGCTCCCCAGGGCCTGCTCTGGCCTGGGCTGCCCAGCTCAGCTGGCTCCCGGGGGACTGGCTCTGCTGACACCGGATTCTTTCCTGGACCATCCAGCTACCTGGCCGACACTCGATCCTGGCCCCACTTCCAGGCCAGTGACCGCTGGCCAGCCTGCTCGGGCCAGGGCCCCAGACTCCCTGCCGACAGACAAGGGGCCGTCTGTGCCGTCTGGAGGGTGTGGTTGCCCGGGGCTCTGCGAACCCCGCAGAAGCCGCCAGGATCCGGGAAGGTGTCGGCACCTGTAGCCCAGAGCTGCGTGGCCAAGAAGCTGACACCAGGAGCCCCGGACCCGCCCCTGCCCACCATGGGGACCCTCCCCTGCGACCCTGCTCCACGGCTGACTCCGGTGGCCCTGGGCCGGCGGACCACCGACTGCCAAATCCCGGAGACTGGTCTGAGGAGGACCTGCGGGGTAGCCCCCTTGGAGAACGGTAGGTGGGCGAGGGGGCCGTGGTGGTGGGACCCTTCCCTGCTCCAGTGCCCCCCACTGGGGTGTCTGGAATGTGTGGGAGCCTGGCTGGAGCGGGCAGTCTCTAGGCCCCTGTGCTTCCCCGAACCTCAGTTTTCCTTCCCGCAGTATGGGTGTGAATGTGGCATTCCTGAGGGCCCGTGAGTTGAGTGTCTTAAAGGCCAGGCACCTTTCCCGGTGCTGAGGGTACAGTGGTCAAGAGAGCAGCAGAGGCCCCGTGGGGGGACGGACACGAGGAAAAACAAGCAAAAAGCCTTTGCAGTGTATTCACTGGTGATAATTGTCTCAGAGAGAGCAGCAGAACCTGGGAGCCTGTGCAGCGGTCCGTGGGGGAGCTGAGCCTCCCTAACTCTGACACTGACCCTGGGATCTCCGTTCCGCCTCAGCCCTGCCACAGTTTCTCCATCTGTAGCAAAGCCGCTGGAGTCAGATTCCGTGGCCTATGTAGCACGGACATTCTTGCAGAGGCCACCAAACGTTGCAACTGTGACAGTGTATCTCTGTGTCCAGGGGTCAGTTTCCCAGCTGTGACAGTGTATCTCTGTGTCCAGGGGTCAGTTTCCCCACCTGTGACTGCGTATCTCTGCGTCTGGGGCTCAGTTTCCCACCTGTGACTGTGTATCTGTGTGTCTGGGCCTCAGCGGTCCCAGGGTGCCCCAGCCCTGCAGCCCCGCCCTCCTGTAACTCCTGTGACTCACAAAGCCCCTGCCACTCCCCCCACCACCCCGGCAACTGCTACTCCCACACCCCTGCTTTGGAGACTGGCTGGGAGGCCAGGTGGGGGCTCAGGGGCTGGTCCCCTGTCTCCTCCCATCTCTTAGGGTGCATGGCCCCAGGCCGTGAGCCTCAGGCTTTGGTCGCAGGCTCCGGGCCAGGCTTGTACGCCCTGCCGTCCACCGTCGGCTACATCAACCACGACTGCACCAGGGTGGCTGGTCCTGCCTACTCGCTCTTCCGGAGGCCCAGCGAGGGTAAGGCCGGTGTGGGAGAGGTGGGCCTCCAATCTCCCACCCAGAGTATTTCCTCACCCCCTTAGATCCAAGCTCTCATTCAGTCAGGCAGGAAGCCGGGACAGTGTGCAACGTAACCCCCGCTGTGTGTCCTCAGGAAACGTGCTGTGCTTCTCTGGTCCCTTGTTTCCTTATGGAAGGGGAGTAGTGTGTGGTTTTGCAGGGCATTTGCAAATTCCTTGCTGCTTGACTTGGGCAAGCTGTGTCTGTTTCCCCCTCTGTAAACAATGACGGTACAGTCCTTACCGAGTTGCGGTCAGGATTAAATACACCTTGGATGTCTGGAGACGTTCATTAAGTGAGGATTGGATGCCTTCAAAGTGGCTACAGAAGTGCCTGGTCTCCAGTCAGAGCTCCACAAAGAAGGGTTGTGGGTGTGAGTGCCGCCTCAGGTCCTCAGTCAGCGGGATGGGGGCTCCTGGGCCGTGATGTCCCACGGGGCGCGGGGAGGGTGGAAGGAGAATCCTTCGTGTTTGGACAGGAAAGGTTGGCGAGACAGCAGGCTGTGCGGCTGGCCTGGTCCGTGGGCCACCCCGCCGCTGTGATGTCCACTTTCCTCCTGGCCAGAAGGAGTGCGACAGGGTGTCAGTGAGCATTGGATGCAGTGATGGGGCGGACACAGGGCCCCAGCTATAGCCAGCGGCCCATTGTGTGGATGGCGTCACTGCCATGTACCCACAAGCCTGTGCCTTCATGGCGTTGCCCACCCGCTCCTTCACCCACTTGCTAGAGCGCTCGGGGTCCCGAGTGGGCTGGGCTGGGGGCTGGAAGGGTCCTTGCTCTGTGGGGACTTTGCTTCCTGTGGACAGAGGCTTGTTGGGAGGTGCGGCGCCAGCAGCCTCTTCTCAGCCTTCAGAATCAGCAACAATCCCAAACCAAAGTGAGAGAAAACTCAGGAAGCTGCGAGTGGCCCCAGAAGGCAAAGGAGGGAATCAGCGTCACATCTGTCACTAGGAAGGATCAAGAACCGAGCCTATGGCCCAGAGCAACCTGGGTTGCCAGGTTCTAATCCCAGTTACAGGACCCATCCTGGGACAGAGAGACAGATAGGCTGGGGAGTCGGGGGTAGTGGTGGTTACTGTAGACTTTACCGAGTGCCCAGGGAAGACTTCTGGGAGGTGGAGGCATGGGATCTGGGCTTTGTAGGATGAGTAGGAGTTTGGTGGAGTCCCCTGGAGAAGAAGGGGACTCCAGGCAGAGCCTGCAGCATAGGCATCGAGGTGGGAAATGCCATGAGTTGGACTGTGCTCATTTGTCATGAACATGCTTCATGTGTGTGTACCATGTCATGTGTGCACACATATGCATAGTACTTAAACCAGTTGATCCTTGTCAGACCTACTGCTCTTAGATGCATGTGCCTTTATCCTGGAGTGGGCTTATAGACAGTAACAATGGCAATCATAGTAACTGGTCCCAATTTTTTTTTTTTTTTTTGGAACGCGTTGGGTGTTCATTGCTGTGCACGGGCTTTCTCTAGTTGCAGCAAGCGGGGGCTACTCTTCATTGCGGTGCGTGGGCTTCTCATTGCAGTGGCTTCTCTTGTTGCAGAGCACGGGCTCTAGGCGCGCAGGCTTCAGTAGTTGTGGCACGAGGGCTCAGTAGTTGTGGCTCGCGGGCTCTAGAGCACAGGCTGAGTAGTTGTGGCACACGGACTTAGTTGCTCCGCGGCATGTGGGATCTTCCCGGATGAGGGATCGAACCCATGTCCCCTGCATTGGCAGGTGGATTCTTAACCACTGCACCACCAGGGAAGTCACATTTTTTTTTTTTTTTAAATCGGTGCATGTTTTCCACTTTCTTTTTTTAAAAAAAATCTATTTATTTATTTATTTATTTATTACTTATTTGGCTGTGCCGGGTCTTAGTTGCAGCACTTGGGATCTCTGTTGTGGCATGCAGGATCCTTTAGTTGTGGCGTGCGGGATCTAGTTCCCTGACCAGGGGTGGAACCCGGGCCCCCTGCATTGGGAGTGTGGAGTCTTAGCCACCAGACCACCACGGAAGTCCCGTGCCAATTATTAAGCACCCGGCGCCGGACCACCCCCTTCCGTGGACCATCTCAGTGTCCATCTTCACATCCTGCTAGTGTGAAGAGGAGGCTGACCTGGGCGAAGAGCTTCCCCAGGACCTGGCTCTCAGAGCCCGACACAAGCCCCTCCCTCGGGTTGGCCACCCGCAGGCTAAGCCCAGGCCCTGGAAGGGCTCTCCTTGGACCCTTACTCGGGCCTGGTTCTCTCACTCTACACAGAATTCTAATGGTCCAGGAGCTGGTCCCCTAGCCCCTGGCAGAGGACAGGTCAGGGGTGGGGCACAGCAAACGGGACAGCTTTGATTACAGGCGCACAGACGGTCAGCAAGACCCAGGCCCCCCAGGTCAGGGCAACCATACCCCAGTGGACTGAGTCCCTGCCCTCCAAGATGGGGCCAGGGGCCTCGGGGGGTGGGAGTGCCTCAGGGTTAAGCAGGGCACCGAGTAGGCGGTGGGGTCATTGGAGGCGCCCTTAGGACCCTGGGCTCCTCTCCCCAGCATCTCCACAGGAGACCAGCCCCGGGCCGGTCTACTTCCTGGACCCGAAAGTCACCCGTTTTGGCCGCAGCTGCACCCCTGCCTACTCCATGCAGGGCCGGGGCAAGTCTCGGGGTGAGTATCTGACCTGTGCTGCCCTACCAGGACCCTGCCCCTTCAGGCCCTCAGTGAATCTCGTGCCTCCGTACTCTTCTCCCCTCCCACCCCCGAGTTCTCAGACCTTCAGTGTCTTTGGAATGACAAAATCCAGTGGACTCAGAAGAGGGGCCAGGGGCTCTGAGAGAACCTGAATGGGTGAAGTGGCCCAGGGTGATGTGATCTTGGGCACATATGGCCAAGGGCGCCACAAGGGCAGCTGGAGCTCACCCTCGGCATCAGGAGACAATAGGGTACAGTGGGGACTGTGGCAAATGCAACCATCCCCTTCGCGGGCTCCAGACAGCTCCCTCTCACCTAGAGCGCATCTCCCATCCACCCACCCTTTCATCTTTGACCTACCACACAGCTACTTGTCCACCACTGATCCATCGATCCATCCATTCATACATTCGCCCATCTATCTACTCACCAACCTACCCACCCATCCACCTATTCATCATCTAATCCACCCACCCACCCACCCACCCATGATCCACCCATCCACGCACCCACCCATCCACCCATCCACGATCCACTCATCCAACCACCCATCCACCCTCCCACCCACCCACCCACCCATCCACATCCACTAATTCATCCACCCACCCGCCCACCCATCCACCCATGATCCACTCATCCATCCACCCATCCATCCACAAGCTATCGATCCAGCTACAACTCCCTGAATCCATCATCTACTCATTCACCCCTCATCCACCCACTCACTACCCACCCTTCTACTCACCCATCCACTCCAACATGTACTAAGCCCATTGCTGAGAGTTGAAGTAGATTTGACACGTCCTCGCTTTTTGTGAGACCCCAGCCTGGTGTGGTTAGATCCAGGTGGGCACCATCTCACCTCAGCGTGGCCATGTCTGGAGAGGCGGAGAGACCCACCCCAGGGGGGTCTCAGGAAGGGCTGTGAGGGCTCTGCTTAGGAGGGTGCGGGGAAGGCAGCAGGGAGGAGGGGCCTTTCGCACTGTCTTGGAGGAGGGAAAGCAACTCCTGGGCGGTGGGAATGGGGAATGGGAGGCATTCCTGGCAGAGGGTTGAGCTTGGGCAAAGGCCAGAGGCTTGAAAGAGAACAGAGGGAGGTTGGGCTCTGTGAGCTCCATGACGCATGTGGCGACGGGCAGCCACGCCAGGTCCTTGAGGAGCTGAGGACCCTGTCCATTGCCAACCTTCCTGCCCCATTCTTACAGATCTGGAGGTGACGCCCGGCCCTGGGGCCTACAGCCCAGAGAAGGTGGCCCCCACGCGCCAGCGGACCCCCCCAGCTTTCACCCTGGGCTCCCGCATCCGCCCGCGGCCCCTGGACACCTCAGTCCCTGCCCCCAACACCTACACCCTGCCTTCCCTCTGGGGCTCCCAGATCTTCACCAAGCCCAGCAGCCCAAGCTACACGGCAGCAGGCCGCACGCCCCCCGTCCGACCCCCGCAGGACCCCACTGAGATACCGGGTCCAGGCCAGTATGATAGCCCGGACCCCAACGCCTACCGTCAGCGCCGGCCGGCCTTCACCATGCTGGGGCGGCCCCGAGCCCCGCGCCCCCCGGATGAGACGCCTGGCCCCGGCACCCACAGCCCCGAGCAGGTCACCATGACCAAGGCCAGGGCCCCGGCATTCACCATGGGCATCCGCCACTCCAAACGGGCCACCACCATGGCCGTGGACACCGCACCCTGATGCCCTTGGGGGACAGGACGCCTGGCCTGGGCTGAGCCTCAGTTTCCCATGCTGTGAAGTGGGGTGTGGGCAGGTGGTGGGCATGCCTAGGAGAAGCCAGGGTGGGGGGAAGGTGCCTCCTTTCTTCCTGTTCTCTGAACTGTCTGAGGTCCTTCTAGGCCACCTGCTTTCTCCAGTCCCGGGGGGGCTGTGACCCCGTGGTCCCGACAGGGAGAGCCTCCTTCCAGCGTCCCAGTTTCTTCTCTCCGGGTCACACCAGGCCAGGTCAGGCCAGGCCAGGTGGAAAAAGGGACACTCTGGTCCTCTCGAGCTGTTGGCTGGAGGCACGGCTTCCTGTGTCCTAGAACTCAGTGTCTGCCCGCTAGGGCCTGGGTCCCCAGCACAGCTTGGGTTTCTGCCAAACTTGGGCTCATTCCTGCTACTCATGGAAGCACTGAATTCAGCCCCGAATCAGGCTGCAAACAGCCCTGCTGCCCCTTCACACCCTCTAGCTGCTTGCCAATAAATCCCCGTGGCACCAGGAGCTGTCCGCATCACACACGCGTTGTCTGTTCATGTCACGGGAAGGAAACCCAAACACTGCTCTAGAGATCCAGACCCCCAACTCTGCAGCCCCTGGGGATCTGGATGGGACCAGAGACAGGATCCAGGGGTACAGGAAGCGAGAGGTGGGGCCAGGGCTTTGAGTGGGGGGAGCTAGCCAGGTAGGCTTCTTGGAAGAAGGGACACTGAAGCTGGGCTTTGAAGGATGCGTAGGAATTTGATGGAGTCTAACATTTGCCATCAGTAGGTTCCTACCGTGTTCCGGATATCGATAAGATCATCTCACAGTGACTCAGGAGGCACGTCATGTTTACCAAGGGGAAACAGGGCTTCAGGGAGTTTGGACACTTGTCTGAGGGCACTGAGAGTGTGTGTCCTTCTGATGCCAGGATGTAAATCCTGCCCTTTGGGCTCTGTTCCTGCGGCTCTTTCCCAGGGACGGGAAGGAAACACGTGGATGGAGTCCTATAACCGAACCCTCCATGGGATGACACGTTATAAACCCCAGCCCATAAAGACCCTAACCCAGGAGCTTGGGAGGGACACAGACTGCACCTCGACTCCCTGGAGGAGAGGGCAGGGGGTGGGGTGGGGGTGGGCGCAGTAGGCAGGACCTAGAGGGCTCCTGGGGTGGGGGTCGGCTCTCTCCCCCCAGCCTGGGGTGCCAAACTTGAACACACACCCTTCACCCAACTAGGTGGACACATACCAGGACCCCCTACACACACACCTGGGCGGGAACCCAGACTCCCTCCTCTCTCTCCCTCTCCCCGCCCCCCACACCTGGACACACACACGGTCACATCCGCACACAATATACATACAACCCAACCCTCACACAGCCCACAAGTTTGTGGTCCACAACAGACACAGAGCGCACAGAGTCCAGGTGGGGGCTCCAGACCCCGCCAAACGTCACCCCCCGACACCGACCCAAGGCCACGCTCTCCCCGCCCGCTCCTCGCGGACCGCAGGCGCACAATGGCTCCCTAGGCGAGAGGCTCGGGCCTCGGGCATCGCAGCCCCCGGTCCAGCCCGCCGGCCAATGACGGCCGCGCGCGCCCCTCCCGCCAGCCCCATCGCCGCCTCCTCCCCAGCCCGCGGGAGGCGGCCGCGCGGTGATCTCACCGCTCTGATTTATCGATCCGGCCCCTAGCGGCCTCGCCCCTCCTTCCCTTCCATTGCCACCTGCCCGGGCCCCGGCCCCTCCCTTTGTTTCCCGGCAGCCGGCCCTGCCTGGGGTGGGGTTGGAGGGGGAGGGGAGGGGATCGGCCAGCCCCGGGCTGGGAGGCTGGGTCCTGGGGTGACCGAGACCGTCCGCTCCCCGGTGCAGAGGCGGCAACCCTTGAGGCCTTGGCGGACGGACAAGCCGGCAGGCCTGGGAGGCTCAGGCCCTGGAGTTCAGTTGAGTTGATGCCGGACGGGGCCCCCCAGAAATGGAGGAGGAGCCCGTGACCCTCCGGCCCGCGCCCCTGGCTTACAGCCGGGGAAAGTGAGGCCCAGGGCAAGGCAGCGTAGGGCCCGAGTCTGCGCTGCGTGTCCTCGGGCGCACACCCCTTCCCCTCTCGGAGCCTCAGTTCCCCTGTCGGGAAATAAAGCAGGGCCTGATTTTCAAGTACTTCCGGCAGGAACAGAGGGGCTAAGCTTAGGGGCTGGGGCGCTCTCCTTCCTTGACCGCGCCTCCGCCCCTCTCCAGACCTGTTTCCCGACGGCGAGAAGGGAAGAAACGAAGTGATTTATAAGTCTCTCCCGCCTCTGTGCTTCTAGGAACTCGGGCGACGGGTGGGGGGCGAAGTGAGGGGTCGCTGCCCCGGCCCTGGGTTCGAAACTTCGCTCCCTCCCTGGCTGCCGGACCCGAGTCAGCGCTCGTGCCCTGGGCGGGCCTCAGTTTCCCCAGCCTCCCCGCCGGGCACCGGGGAGCCAAGGGCCGGGGGTCCCAGGGGCGCAGCCCCCCGCGGCTGCGCGCTGGGCCGGACGGATGACATCACCGGGCCGGGGGCGGGGAGCGAGCGGGAGGGAGCGGGAGGGCCTCCTCCGCGCCAGGCTCAGCGCCCGGTCGGGCTCGGTCGGGCGGCCGCGGCCATGACGCAGGGTCCGGGCGGGCGCGCGGCCCCCCCGCCCCCCGCACCCCCGGAGCCTGAGGCGCCCACCACCTTCTGCGCGCTGCTGCCGCGCATGCCGCAGTGGAAGTTCGCGGCCCCAGCCGGCTTCCTGGGCCGCGGCCCGGCGGCGGCGCGGGCTGCGGGGGGCGCGGGGGCGGCGGGGGGAGCCGAGCCCGAGCCCGAGCCGGCCGGCTCGGCCGGCGTCCCGGCGCTGGCGGCGGCGGTCCTGGGCGCCTGCGAGCCGCGCTGCACCGCGCCCTGCCCCCTGCCTGCGCTCAGCCGCTGCCGGGCTGCCGGGGCGCGGGGGTCGCGGGGCGCGCGGGGGGCAGCCGGGCCCCCGGACTCCGCCGCCGACGAGTGGATCCGCAAAGGCAGCTTCATCCACAAGCCGGCGCACGGCTGGCTACACCCGGACGCCAGGGTCCTGGGGCCCGGGGTCTCCTACATCGTTCGGGTGAGTGGGCCGGCGCGACCCTGAGATCCCATCCTCCCCGGAGCCCCAGCCTGGGCACAGGGGCTCCCATCCCCCACTTCTTTCTCTGGGACACTCTGGACCCCGAGAGCCAGGTCTCTTTCCGTCCTTCCTTCTCTCCCCATCACCCTAGACCCCCATCGCCAGCCCGCGCTCAGCGGGCCGCCCCCACTCGGGAGGCGCTGGGGTCCAGGTTCCCACGGCGTCACGTGGGGAGGGGCGGGGAGAGGGCGGCTGGTGGGAGGGGGGCACGCATGCGCGGGTTAAGCGGAGCCCCCGTTCCGTCGGCCACCGTCTGCGGGGGGGCGGGGGAGGACGCGGGTGGGGGCGTCCTGATACCCAGACCCCCACTGAAACCTCCTTCCCAGACTACAGAACCGGAGACCTCGGCCTGAGGTGGGGCGCAGAAAGGCCGGGCCCCGCTAGGCCCCAGGATTCGAGATGTGAGACTCCGGGAACTTGGAAGGTGCTGTAAGGGAACAGGTCTTCATTTGTCCTGGTTTTATTATGAACCTTTTGGACGTACGGAGACGTGGGCCGTTGGCCGGCCCGTACTAGCACCCACGCCTGTGAACGTTGCACGCTCCCCGCTCAGCCTGTCTGCCCCTGTGTGTAGTTTTTGATGAACCGTCAGGAGGCAAGCGGCCCCGGGGGAAGATGCTCCGTAAAATGCTTCCGTGCGGCCCCCTGGCCCACCGGGGCCCTGCTCGTCCACAGGTCATTGTCACATCCAGGGTCCGGCAGTATTCACAACGCCTCAGTCTGATTTTTGGGGCCAGGATCCTGGAGGTCTGTGTCTTTGCAGTTGGTTGTTTTGTCTTTGGTTCTTTTACAATCTCTCCCCCCCTCGCCCACCACCCCCGTACTGTGTTGAATAGTATCCCCCCAGATTCATGACCTTCGGAACCTGTGAATATGGTTTTTATTTGGAAATCGAGTCTTTGTCGACATAATCAAGTTAAGATGAGATCACACTGGATTAGGGCGGTGTATTGGATAAGAAGAGGGAGATTTGGACACAAACGCACCGGGAGGGCCCACGTGACAACAGGGGAGAAATGGAGCGATGCGTCCACAAGCCAAGGGACACTGAGGGTGGCCGCTCACCACCACCAGACGCTGGAAGAGGCGGGAAGGGCCCTCCCCTGAGCCCATCACCGCCAGGGAGCAGGGCCCTGTCACACCTTGATTCCCAACTTCCAGCTTCCAGAACAGTAGGGTCAGGGTTAGATTTCTGTTGTGTTAAGCCCCCAGTTTGTGGTGCTTTGTTGTGGCGGCCCCCAGTGGCCTTGACTCTTGTCCATGTGTGGTCCAGGCAGGGTCCACTGCATCCCGGAAGCCTGTTAGACATGCCGGGCCTCAGGCTGCCCCAAACGCTGGGTCTGCCTGTTCTCTCCTGGCGTCTTCTAACTTGGCTGTGGCCCCTTCTTTTGCTGAATCTCAGCTTCACTGGATTCAAGACTGATTTTGTAGTGAGATGTTTTGTGGGTGATGCCTTGGGCTTCAAACCACATCCCCTCAGGGGCGAGCTGTGTCTGCTCACTGGCCATGGCCACGGGGATTAGGAGTGTTCAGAATTCAGATACTCGTGTTGTTGAAGTGCAGGCTGTTGGATTATTCCAATGATCTTGACGGTTTTTTTTTTTTTTTTTTTTTTTTTGGTGGTACGCGGGCCTCTCACCGTTGTGGTCTCTCCCATTGCGGAGCACAGGCTCCAGACGCGCAGGCTCAGCGGCCATGGCTCACGGGCCCAGCCGCTCCGCGGCATGTGGGATCTTCCCGGACCGGGGCACGAACCCGTGTCCCCTGCATCGGCAGGCGGACTCTCAGCCACTGCGCCACCAGGGAAGCCCGATCTCGACGTTTTCATCGATGCAGCAAATATTTAATGCATGCCTCGCCCTGCCAGGTGCTGATGGTATCGTAGGAAATGGGAAAGATCTGATCCCTGCTCTTACGGGGCTCAGATTTCTAGAGGGAGAGGCTGACAGTAAATAAATAAGAGACAAACAGGGAAATGGCAGACACTGGTAGATGCTGTGCAGAAATTACAATCGAGTGATGTCAGAGCAAGAGACTGGTGGCTGCTTTTAGCCGGGCTGGTGGGCGAGGCGCCTCTCAGGAGATGCCATTTAAGCTGAGACCTGAAGCCACTGCGGCCCCAGACGTGAAACGATTGGGGAGAGAGAGTCCGTGGCAGGGGCTCAGCGGGCACATTTGGGGAGTCGCCGGAGACCCACGTGGTGGGGCTGATGGAGGAAGACAAGAGCAGGAATAAGATTTGGGGGCTGTGGGGAGAAGCTGGGCTTTGGATGGCTCTAGGCAGGGTCGCAGGGCAGCGTTGGAGCTGAAAGGATCTTTCCTGTGGAAATGGGCTGGAGGTGGGGCTGGAAGGGCAGCAGAGAGACCTCGGAGGTGGCTGGGGAGCAGTCGGGTTAGCGGATGCAATGGGCCAGGGCAGCGTGGGGCTGGGGAGAGAGGGACCAGAGCATCCACGTTGGGAGACAAGCCAGCGGGAGTCGCTGGCTGATGGGTGTGGTGCCCTGACTCAGGCTCCCTGGAGAGGCGTGGCCCCGCGGGGCCTGAACCAGCCTCCGTGGCCTGCTGCTCCCCTGGGAGCCGCTTGTCTGCCTGCACCTGCCTCCACCAGGTGTCCTGGGAGCCACGGAGTCCCCTCCCGGTTCACAGAGAAGTGTGAAGTGAAGGCAGGAGCAGCCGTATCCCAGATTACACAGGGACAGGCAGGTCCGACCCTGGGTCCTCAAGAGGGGATGTGTGTCCCCACTTATGTAAGGTGGGGAAACGGAGGCACAGGGAGGCAGGGCAGTTACATGGTGAGAATCCAGGACCAGACCCAGAGCTGAGGCTCCTCTCAGAGCCTGAACTCGTTGCCACCTGGCAACTACCAGGGTGGTTGGCAGACTAACGGCCCCAAAGACGTCCCCGTCCTGGTCCCGGGCCCCGAGGATGTGTCACCTCACAAGGCAGAGAGGACTTTGCAGGAGGGATTAAGTTAAGAACCCCGAGATGGGGAGGACCCTCGATTCCCCGGGGGGCCCAGCGTCATCCCAGGGTCCTTATAAGAGGGAGGCGGGAGAGTCAGAGGCAGAGAGAGACGGGAGATGCTGCGCTGCTGGCTGTGAGGATGCAGTAGGGGCCACGAGCCAGGGGTGCGGTCCCTCTAGAAGCTGGAGAAGGCGGGAACCGATGCTGCCCTGGAGCCTCCGGAAGGACCAGCCCTGCCCACGCCTGGATTTAGCCCCGTGAGGCCCCAGTCGGACTTCTGACCTCTAGAACTGTAAGGGAATACATTTATGTTAAATTTGTGGTAATTCGTTACAGCAGCAAGAGGAAACTAATACAGCAGCTGACTCACCTACCTGATGTCACAGAACCCTCACAAAACCCTGGAATGGTCCCTGTTTTGAGACAAGAAAAGGGAGACTAAGCGAGCAGTGATGCAATCAGGGCACCTGGGTTTCTAGACGCTAGTGTGGAGCCTCCAACCCTGAGATTTCCTACCCAGTTTCTAGGGGAGGAAACGGAGGCACAGCCGCGTCAAGGAGCCGGTGAGGGTGGGAGCAGCTGTGGTGCCCTTAGCGGCATCGCGGCAGTCCTGACCCAGAGCAGTTTAGACCCACGACGACATCGATCATCTCACGGGAGAAGCAGCCCCGGGCGGGTGGCGGCTCTGGGGTTGGTTAATTTCACAGCTTGGGGACCCTGTCATGGATTCACATTCTTTTCATCTGTGTTGGGGGTGAATAGTGTCCCCAGCCTGATTTGGAAATAGGGTCTTTGCAGATGTCATTGGGTAAGAAGAGGTCCCCCTGCATTAGGGTGGCCCTGGACCAAGTGACTGGCGGCCTTGAGAGAAAGCCACGTGAGGACACGCGTGCAGACGCTGGCCACGCAGCTCGAGGCCAGGGAGGCAGGAGGGCAGCTACAGCGGAGGCCGGAAGGGGCGGGAGGGAGCCTCCCCTGTAGCCTCCGGGAGGACCCGGCCCTGCGACACCTGGGTGAGGGGTGTCTGGCCTCCAGGACTGGGAGACAAGAAACGTCTGCTGTTTTGAGCCATCCAGCTTGTGGGGCTTTGGCACAGCCATCCCCAGAAACGCATGCAGCACCCTTGCCGTGCTTTTCCTTTCTCAGATCAGTTCCTCTGTCCCCTCACCCTCCAGAAAAGAGCCCTCACCTGCCAGGTCCTTCTGTGAATAAGGATGCCTTTTCTGGAAAGCCCCAGACAGTGTCCTGTGACGTTCCCTAAACTGCCCGTGGGACTAGCCTAGACCAGTGCCGCCCAGAGGCGGACGTGGAATGTTCCAGATCCGTGCTGTCCCATTGGTAGCCACGTGTGGCCACGAGCACTGGAATGGGGCTGGGGCAGCTGAAGAACTCAACTTTAAGTCTGCTTCATTTTAAGCTAAGTTCAAGTGGTCGCCTGGCACTTCGCCCCCCTGTTGGACGGCTCTGGTCTAGATGGATACTTGCCCCGTCTGTGGATCCATCCCGTTTCCTTCCATCGGGGCTGTTTCCACGCCGGGCACTTCTCCTTTTGTTCCCGAGTCCAAGCTTGTACTGGTCTATGCAGGACAGGCCAGTAAATCGAGAGCCGAGTCGTTGGGGCAAGGAATAGCGACTTGATCTGGAGAAGACAGTGGACTTGCGTCCCAAAGAGCCATCTTCCCTGAGAGAGCGTGCAGGATTCTTCCATACTGAAAGGGGCGGGTCTAAAGCCAAGCACTTCCTGGTTCCCGTCAGCCTCCGGAGGGCAGGTGTTAATTTCTTCCTCCTGCAGGAGGCAGGTTTCCCGGAGATGGGCCATTGTGTTTAATTTAAGCTTTCAGGCAACATCCCCATAGCGATTAGTTTGTAATAGAATACAAGGTTTCTTCCCTATTACACTTTTACGAAAATTCTACTAACAAGCCCCTTCTGCTTTTCGAGGTGCCCTCACCATGCGCTCTCTCGAGTTTCTCACGAGGAAGGCTTTGAATGGGGCACAGAGAGACCTAGAGCTGCCCCAGGGGCCCAGGCCTGGCTGTCTCCACCGCCCAGTCTTTCCTGAAGGCTGGTCTCGTAGGTGGTGGTGTGTGGGGAACCTTGGGAGGTTAGCTGTGCTCAGGTGTTTTTAGCTGCAAATGCAGCTGATTCCTTGAAGGCAATGGGGTAGGATGGCTCCAGGGTGGATTACTTCAATGACTTGAGCATATCCCTGAAGCCCCAGGTCTTTCCATCTTTTCCACTGCCGTCTTCAGCATGCTGGCTTAGCCGTCCTCATGGTCACAAAAGAGCGGCCACAGCACCAGGTATCGCATGCAGATCCAACCATGTCCACTGGAAGAAAAGGCCATCCCTTTCGTTCTTCTCCCCACACCTCGCTGGCCGGAGGTGTCAAGTTCCATTCGTGGCAGGGGAGGTGGGCCACCAAATTGGCTTGAACCAATGGTGAGCAGAGTGTGGTGCCCAGACCTCGGGGAACTTGTTATAAATGCACATTCTTGGGCTCCACCCCAGACCTGCTGCGTCAGAAACTCTGGGGTGGGCCTGGTGAACGATGTTTTACCAGCCTGCCGGCTGATTCCAACACCCACTCGTGTTTGAGAACCACCAGCCTGAGCCAGCTGCTTGCAATACCGTTGAATTAACCACTGCTCATTTATAACTAGTGTTTGGTAACCTCCACCCTGAAATGAACATCACGTATATAACACCTACCTGCACATTTATCCCCCCCAAAATCAATACGAGGTAACAAAACAGCAATAAAAAGGAGAAACACAGAGGCAGCAATTCACAGTAACATAGAATATGTTTCAGTGTGTAAACGCGTAAGCTTCTCTAGGCGCACAGCGACAGAGACAGGAGCCACCGTTCACACGACAGCTACAAACAGCTCCAGGGTTACTCTGGCAGCTCCAGTACCACCATTAGAGTTGCTGCAGGCCGTGTGATTCTCAAAACAGCGGACAACTCTTGGTAAAGCCTGAACGACACACGATGAAGCCTTCTGTCAACATACAAGATAGTTTCAAGTTTCATTACATTCGATGCATATTAAAACCATACCAGAAAGTTAAGCATAGAATTACTATGTGATCCAGAAATTCTACTCCTTGGTATACACCCGAAAGAGCCGGAAGATGATAAGTATATGACTGGCTATATGGGTGAGGTTGAGTGAGTGTGTGTGTGTGTGTGTGTGTGTGTGTGTGTGTGTGTGTGTGCATCTAGGGAGGAGATAAGTATTTTTCTCTTATGGGAATTGAGCAGGAACTCAGATATTTGCACACCCATGTTCATAGCAACACTATTGACAACAGCCAAAAGGCAGAAACACCCAGCTGTCCGTTGATGGATGAATGAATAAAACGTGATCCAGCCACACAGTGGAACATCACTCGGCCTTAAAAAGGAAGGCGGTTCTGACGCCTGCTACACCAGGGATGACACTTGAGGACGTGACGCTCAGTGAGAGAAGCCAGCCACAGCACAGATACTGTGTGATTCCAGGCACAGGGGCTCTCTGCGGGAGTCACATCCACAGAGACAGGAAGTAGACGGTGGGGGCCAGGGGCTGGGGGAGGGGTGGGGAGTCGGCGTTTCACGGGGACAGAGCTTCAGTTTGGGGAGATGGGAAAGTTCTAGAGATGGATGGTGGGGATGGTTGCACGACAATGTGAAGGTGCTCGATGCCACTGAGCTGTGCGCTTACAAACGGTTAAGATGTTAAATTGAACGTTACGTGTATTTTGCCACGGTAGAAAAGAAAACAAACAAAAAATGCCCTTAGATGCTTCGAGTTCTGTGTAAAATGGTGTTAGGTTGGAGTCGTGGTGAATGGTGAGGGCTTTTCACAAACGCGAACGCCCAGGAGGATGCTCTGAAGTCCTTGGGGACCCAGGACCAGCGTCAGTGCAGGGCTCCCCAGATTTTGGAGGAGTGCGCCCCACGATTTTGCAGGCTGCCCCTGAGTTTGTGTTGGCCCTCAGCTGGGCTCGTGATGCTCGCGGCGGGCTCGCCTTGTGCGTTTTTGGCAGGGAGCATGGAGGCCGGCTCTGCCAGCCTCTGTGCGTCTGGTCGGGAGGCAGGGGTGCCCGTGCATCCCGACGCGGCTGCTGGAAACTTTGATCGCTTGGTGTACGGGGGAGAGTGGCGTCCCCCCAGGTTCATGTCCGCTGGGCCTCAGAATGTGACTTCATTTGGAAATAGGGTCTTTGCTGGTGCAATGAGGTTAAGGTGAGGTCCTCCTAGAGCAGGATGGACCCTAGATCTAGTGTGACTGATGTCCTTCTCAGAAGAGGGAAATCTGGACACAGACACACAGGGAGAGGCCACGTGACCACAGAGGAAGGGGCCGGAGGGATGTGTCTGCAAGCCCAGGCCTGCTGGCCACCGCCAGTAGCTGGAAGAGGCAGGAAGGGCCTCCCTTGGGCCTCCAGCTGGGGCGCGGCCCTGCTTCACCTGGATGCTGGGCGTCCGAGCCCCAGGACTGGGAGACACGGAGTCTCTGTTGTTCGAGGCCGCCCCCCAGGAGACTAACGCACTCAGTTAAGGCGATGTTTCTCCCTGGTCAAGGCCCCATTTGTTTCCGTTATAATCAATACATATCTGTGGGGATGTACTTTTTTTTGGTCAGACCTTTAAAAGGGAAGGGTAACATAGGTGTGTTCAAATGTGCAAAGGCAGTCCGCTGCTGCCCGGGGCCCCCTCGCCGGCCCCACCAAGTCCCCACCATCCGGGCCCCTCCGCCCAGAGCCTTGTGTGTCTGTTCCTCAACTGCATCTGTGGAGGGGGGACTCTGACACTCTGCAAGCAGCCTGGTGCCCAACAAACGTTCACTAACTCGTCTTAGCAAAAATGGACAGTTCTGCCTGGATGGACACTTCTCATTTTGCTAATTACGTGTTTATTTTAATGGTTATTAGGAAACACTGCTAGGCATCAAACCCAAGTTTTATGGTAGCAATATGCAGTTTCCTCTTTTCTTCATGCCACATTTTTTCTTTCTTTCTTTTTTTTTGTTTTGGTCGCACCATGCGGCTTGTGGGATTTTAGTTCCCCGACCTGGGGTTGAACCCGGGCCCTCGGCCATGAGAGCTCAGAGTCCTGAACATGGAATGCCAGGGAATTCCCACTCATGCACATTTTCTTTTCTTTTTCTGTTTTTGCTTTCTCCTTTTTGTTTTTGTTTCCCCATGCACATTTTTTAAAAAACTGAGATGTAATTCAGTGTCATAAAACTTACTCATTTAAGCTGTACGATTTAGTGGTTCTTAGTGCCCTTGCAGATTTGTGAAACACTCATTATGATCTAGTTCCAGAACATTCTCATGACCCCAGAGGAAGCCCCGTCCCCATGAAGTCACTCTGCACCCCCTCCCTGTCCCCTGACAACCAGGAACCCACTCCCTGTGTCTGTGGATTGGCCTGTCCTGGACGTTTCCCATCAGTGGAACCACACGCCATGTGTCCTTCTGTGTCTGGCTTCTCTCACTGAGCGTCGTGTCCTCAGGGTCCATCCACGTGGTAGCGAGTGGCGGGGCTTCTCTCCTCTTCATGGCCAAGTAATGTTCCAGTGTGTTGGACGGATGACATTTTGTTTATCCATTCACCAGTTTATGGACTTTGGGGGGGTTTCCTACAGTTGCCTTCAGAAATAAACTCAGTTATGTTTATAAATGGAGTTTATTTAAAATGAAAACGCTAAGTAGTAATGGTACAGGACCTATAGCACCGTGAGGGGTGGCGCGTCCTGCGGGGAGTGTGGTGAGCTGGGTGCTCGTCCTGTGTCCGCCCTGGTGTGCTGTGTGAACTCGGCTGGGTCCCTTTCCTGCTCTGAGCCTCAGTTTTCCCACTTGTAACTCAGTTTTCCCCTTACATCCTAGGGCCGGCTCTGGGTGGCCTCTGTTTCTGTGTTGGCGAAGGGGAAGGTGGGCTGCAAATCCGCCGTTTGGGGTCCCCTCCCGGCCTTCTCTGTCGGTCTCCCGGGGGCAGCTGTAACAAACTGGGAGGTTAAAACTACAGAAATGTATCCTCTCCCGGTTCTGGAGGCCAGACGTCCAAAATCAAGGTGTCGGCAGGCTGGTTCCTTCTGAGGCTCTGAAGGCGAGTCTGTCTCCAAGCGTCTGGGGCCGCAGCCCTGCCTCCATCTCCACATGCTTCTCCCTACGTGTCTGTCCCTCAGCCCCCCTCTGCCTTTCTCCCGTGAGGACGTGTGGCATCGGATTTAGGGCCGATCCTAAATCCAGGACCGTCTGACCCTGACATCCTTAACCTGGTTGTATCAGCAGAGGTTCCCTTCCACTAAGGTCCCTCTCACAGGCTGTGAGGCTGGGCATGTGGACAGAGCCTTGGGGCTGTCACCCACACACCACGGCTGGCCTTCCGAGACGTTGGGATCCTAGGTCAGAGGTCGTGCTCCCTGGCAGGCCCGAGGCTGAATTTGACCTCTGCCTTTTTTTTTTCTTCTATTTAAAAATAAAAATTCCTTGTCATTGTTTACAAATTGGGGTGTTTCAGGCAAAAGCCCTGGATATCAGGTGGTCTGGCAGCACTGGGCCCCTCTGGCCCCTGAGCGTGTCGTTTGCTGCCGTCTTCACCGCCTCCTGCAGGGCCGGGGGGCGCTCCAGAGCCCAGGCTGTGGGTTCAGATCCTATTTCTGCCGCCTACGACCTGTGACTGCCAACGGGTTACAGAGCCCTCGGGGCTGTTTCCTGAGGGTCATGTTGCTGCGCAGTGCGGGCTTTGGGTGGAGCGGGCTGACAGGTCATGTGCGCAGCACACTTGGAACAGGGCCCGGCATGCGACAAGCGGCTTATCAGTGTCATCGCTGCCCGGCAGGCGCTTCAGCCACCTGCTTACCTTCCCTGCCTTCGTAGTGTGTTCTCCACCCTCCGGGAAGGGGACCCGTGTTGCATCTCCTCTCCCGTGCAGTTGAGTCATGCACCCACTTCACCCGGGGGGAGGCTGGGGGTACTGGGAGGATTTCAATCACACAACCAGAATGAGCTGTACACTGGTTAGGGTGAATGAGACCCCTCAGACCCTGGGGCCCTGCAGCACGGATGCCCCACGCAGACGCATGCTCTGTTAGAGGGAGGGTACCTGTTGAGCCGCCAGCACCCAGCAAAGCTGTCCACTCAGTGTGAGAGTCTGCTTTGGGGGCAGGGGCCACAGCTAATTCTCTTCGAGGTTCTACGTGTCTAACGCACGCCTGGCACATAGTCCCTGCGGACCTGTCTATCCGTCCCTCCATCTACCTGTCCATCCACCACCCATCCATCATCCATCATCCTTGCATCATCTGTCATCCATCCGTCCATCTATCCATCCATCCATCATCCACCATCCATCATCCATCCATCATCCATCATTCACCCATCCTCCATCCATCGTTCATCCATCCTCCATCCATCCATCGTCCATCATCCATCCATCATCCATCTTCAATCCATCCATCCATCATCCATCCATCATTCATCCATCGTCCATCCACCCATCGTCCATCATCCACTCATCAGCCATCATCCATCATTCACCCATCCTCCATCCATCATTCATCCATCGTCCATCCATCCATCGTCCATCATCCATCCATCATCCATCTTCAATCCATCAATCCATCATCCATCCATCATTCATCCATCATCCATCCACCCATCATCCATCATCCACTCATCAGCCATCATCCATCATTCACCCATCCTCCATCCATCCATCATCCATCGTCCATCCATCCATCGTCCATCATCCATCCATCATCCATCTTCAATCCATCCATCCATCCTCCATCATTCACCCATCCTCCATCCATCGTTCATCCATCCATCCTCCATCCATCCATCATCCATCTTCAATCCATCCATCCATCATCCATCCTCCATCATCCATCCATCCTCCATCCATCCTCCATCATCCATCCATCCTCCATCCATCCTCCATCCATCCATACATCGTCTATCATCCATGCAATGAAGGTGAGACACATCAGTTCACCTCCCTGCTTAAAGCTGTCCCACGGCCCCCCAAGTTGGTCACAATGAAACCCAGCTCCTCATCACAGCTCCAGGGTCCCACATCCTCTCATCTCTCATTGCTCCAGCCACGCTGGAGTGAGTCTGGTCTCTCCAAGCTGGTTCCCGCTTCTGGCCTGTACTTGCTGTTCCCTTTGGCCTGGATCTTCACTTGCCTTACTCCCTCTCTTCTCCTGGTCACTGTCTAGGGAGCTTCTGCTGTGTAACAAACCATCGCACAACCTAGTGCATGGAAACAACACACACTTTTTATTTCCTGTGGTGCTGTGGGTCGGCTGGGGCTGAATGGTCTCCTCCTTCACATGGCGATTGTCAGCTGGGGAGATGGGGGTGGGCCATGTGTCTCGTCATCAGGCAGGGTACCCCGGCAGGGTCGCAGGGTCCCAAGAGCAGCAGGGGAGCAAACTCCGGTGACGGGTGACCGTGCCTGTCCGTGTGCTGCTTGCATTACGGCCAACCCAGGGCCTGGATGGGGGAGGGGAGGAACTGGTGGCCACTTTTACAGTCAGCCAACGGCATCTGTAGAAGCAGCTACTGTGTCCTGCTAGAGCCTGTCACCCACACATGTGCATGCGCACACACACAAACACACAGTGTCCGCACATGCTGTGTGCACGTGTGTCCTCCTTGGCCCCCTTGTCCACACAAAAGGCACTGTGGCTTCTAGTCGGCACCTTGCTCTTTTCACAGCTGCAGACTCTTCCATTCCCAGCACCGCGATTTATTTCGGTTCAGCAAAGATACAGGCTGCCCAGTTAAACGTAAAGTTCCCATGAACACGAACAATTGTCAGTATAAGTATGTTTTGTGCGTTATTTGGGACATACACTAAGACGATATTAATCGTTTATGGGAAATTCCAACCTAACTGGCGTCCTGGGTTGGACCTCAAAACCCTAGATGTGTCAAGTTTTGGGGTGTCTGCAATTTCTTGTTTATTCCTCCAGTGCTGCAAGTCCCGCAGGAAGGGAGGGGCAGGCGGCCGGGGGCAGGGCACCCCCGGGGCCAGCATAGGAAGGCATACTCCGCGCACGGGGCTGTGGTGGCAGTAAATACCTGCGCACCTGCCCCAGCACCAGTCCTGCGGGGGTGGGGGTGGGGTGGGGGCGGAGCCCTGGGGGGAAGGTGGATTATGGCTCCCAACAGCCACCTGTGCACACAGAGGGAGCCTGCAGTCTGGTGTGTCTGTGGGATAAAGTCCTCAAAATGGAGTTTCAGGGTCAAAGCATGTGTGCGTGTATCATTTTTTAAAAGCCGAGGGGACTTCCCCGTGGCACAGTGGCTACGACTCCATGCTCCCAGTGCGGGAGGCCAGTTCGATCCCTGGTCAGGGAACTAGATTCCACATGCATGCCGCAACTAAAGACCCCGCATTCCGCAACTAAAGATCCTGCATGCCGCAATGAAGATCCCGCATGCCGCAACTAAAGAAAAAAGATCCCACATGCTGCAACTAAAAAATCCTGTGTGCTGCGACTGAGACCCGGCACAGCCAAATAAGTAAGTAAATAGATAAATATTTTTAAAAATTGAGGTAAAATTCACATAACTAAGTTAACCATTCACCATTATTTATTTCTTTCCTTCTTTCTTTTCTTTTTTTTTTTTTTTGGACTGTGTCAGGTCTTAGTTGCGGCACACGGGATCTTTCGTTGCGGCGCCCGGGCTTCTCTCTAGTTGTGGCCTGTGGGTTTTTTTTCTCTCTCTAGTTGTGGCTCGCGGGCTCCAGGGCGCATGAGCTCTGTAGTTTGTAGCACGCGGGCTCTCTCGTTGAGGTGCGCAGGCTCAGTAGTTGTGGTGCGTGGGCTTAGTTGCCCCGTGGCCTGTGGGATCTTAGTTCCCCGACCAGGGATCGAACCCGCGTCCCCTGCATTGGAAGGCAGATTCTTTACCACTGGACCACCAGGGAAGTCCCTACCATTAACATTTTGTTTTTCTTTTTTTAATTTTCTTTTTAAAATTTATTTATTTTTGGCTGCATTTGGTCTTTGTTGCTGCACGCAGGCCTTACCCAGTTGCGGCGAGCTGGGGTCACTCCCCCCTGCAGTGCGCGGGCTTCTCATTGCGGCGGCTTCTCTTGTTGCAGAGCACGGGCTCTAGGCGCGTGGGCTCAGTAGTTGTGGCTCGCAGGCTCCAGAGCGCAGGCTCAGTAGTCGTGGCGCATGGACTTAGTTGCTCCGCGGCATGTGGGATCTTCGCGGACCAGAGCTCGAACCCATGTCCCCTGCATTGGTAGATGGATTCCCAACCACTGCGCCACCAGGGAAGTCCCCCATTGACCGTTTGAAATCACAGTACAGTGGTATTTAGTACATTCACAAGGTTGTGCAACCACCAAATCTATCTAGTTCCAGAACATTCCATCAACCCCAAAAAAACCCCGTCCCCGTTAGCTGTCACCCCCTACGCCCCTCCCCAGCCCCTGACAACCATGAACCCACTCTCTGTCCCTGTGGATTTTCTTGTCCTGGACGTTTCCCATCAATGGGATCACATGACAGACTCTGCAAATGGCTGTGCCAGGTTCCCTCCCAGCTGTGCAGACAGCACGTTGGGGGGTGCTGGTGGCCGTCGTCTGGCCACCCTGCCCCACCCCTCCCCCGGCTGTTCCTGCCTTCTCTGTCCCTCAGCATCGTCTCTTGGAGATTTTGAATTACCGAATTACCTTCCGTAGAAATGGTAATCTGGGCAGGGGTGGGCACACTCTCCCTGGAAAAGGTCAGACAGTCAAAGCTTTGGGCTTCGCGGGCCAGACGTCCTCTGTCCCGGACCCTGGGGACGCAGAAGTGAACAGGGTCGCCACCGTCCAGTCCTCCTGGGCTGACCTTCTAGTGGAGCAGAAAGAGAATGAACAGCAGATGGTTAAACGAACAGCCAGGACTGAGCCTGGAGGAATCCACCGCTTCCAGGGAACAACTCCCTTACAGTCAGGGAGGGCAGCTCTGAGGAGGTGACCGGGAGCCTGGAGCTGGGGAAGGAAGCAGTCCGCAAATAGATGGGGGAAGGGACGGCTGGGGCTGGCTGGTGCAAAGGCCCTGTGGCAACCAGGCTGGGCCTCATAAGGACAGAGGCGGGGGCTGGAGCCCAGGGTGGCGGGAGGGGAGGGCGGACGGCTCGCTGGAGGGAAGGCCTGGGTTCCACGGTCAGGCCCCAGCTGGGCTCTGCTGGGCTGGCGCTCACCCTGTGCTCTCTCCCCTCAGTACATGGGCTGCATCGAAGTCCTCCGTTCCATGCGCTCCCTGGACTTCAGCACTCGCACCCAGCTCACCAGGTGAGGCCCAGCTGCGGGGGTGGGGGGGTCTGGTGTGTAGCTCTGAGCTGGGAGGTGAGGGTGGTGGACTCGGCGACAATTCCCTCCCCCTTCCCGGCTTGGGGAGCAGTGCTCTGCAGGGTCAGAGCGATCTGGGGTGGGGCACAGTCCCAGCTCTGTCCCCGCCTGCCGGTCACCCACGCTCTCCGGACCCCAGATGATCTCCTGGAGACGACAGCGCATCCCTCAGAGAGTGTGTGGGTCCCACGAGGGGTGCTGAGGACGCCCCAGCATGTCCTGGCACCGGGGGGGGGGGGCGGTGCTGCTGGCTCCCGGTTGAGACTCAGGGCAGGGCTGCCAGGGGCTGGGAGCCCGTCCAAGGCGACCAGGGCATGCCCACCGTCCTGGTTTTTTTTGGTGCAGAGAAGGCATGGTGGTGTCGTGATGTTCCGAGCTGCCTGGACCTGAGTCACGTAGAGTCAAGGGTACAACCGGGGCTGAGGCAGGAGGGGCCCCCATTGTTTTGCATGTTGAAAACTGACTGAGTGCATTCACCAGAGACATTAAAAAACTCTATTGAGATATAATTCACCCAATCAAAGTGTACACCCAAACTCTACTGAGATATAATGCACCCAATCAAAGTGTACACCCAAACACTACTGAGATATAATTCACCCAATCAAAGTGTACAATTCGATGTATTTTGCTGTTTTCCAAGTTATGCAACCATCACCGCGATCTAATTCCAGAACATTCCATCACCCTGAAAGGAAGCCCCGTCCCCATTAGCAGTCACCCCACCCCCTCCCCATCCCCTGACAACCACGCAGCCACTCTCTGTGTCTGTGGATCTGCCTGTTCTGGATGTATCCCATCCGTGGAATCACACCCTGTGTGTCCTTCTGTGTCTGGCTTCTCTCACTGAGCATCGTGTTCTCAGGGTCCGTCCACGCTGTAGCGAGTGTCGGGGATTCCCCCCTTCTCAGGGTTGAGTGATGGTCCCGTGTGTGGAGGGACCACATTGTGTTTATCCATCTTCAGCTGGTGGCCGTTCGGGTGCTTTCGACCTTTCGGGCTGTTGTGAGTTGAGCTGCTGTGGCCGCCCACGGGCAGGCTTTGTGTGGACGTGTGTTTTCAGTTCTCCAGGGTGTGCACCTGGGGGTGGGATCGCTTCACACTTTGAGGAGCTACTGCTCCATTTTGCCTTCCCACCTGCGGGGTGAGGGCTTGGTTCCCCTCACGGCACTGACATTATTGAGGGCCTTCTGTGTGTCCATCTGACCCTCAGGACCTTGTTAAAGTTCCAGCCCCTCCGGAGGGATGAGCTGTTTCATGGAAGTCTCTCCCATTCTGTTGGGGAGGGTTGGTTCTGCCATTGCGTCTGGGGGCCCAGAGCAGAGGTCATCCTCTTATGCCACAGATGGGAATCTTGGCCAGCCTGTGGCCACACAGAACTTGGGGTTCAGGCTGAAGGGCTGTGTCAGCAACCCCAAATCTGACCCCCAAATCTGTCAAGTGGGCTGTGGCTCAGAGGTCCGCTGGTCACTGAGAAGGAAAGCTGGAGGGGGAGAGCCGAGGGCAGGGGCACCTGCGGGGCACACGGGGTGGGCGGCTGGGAGCCCGGAGCCCCTGGTCCAGGCTTCCAGGTGCCCCAGCGTTCCTCCCTCCTCTGAGCCCCTCCCCACTCAGGATCCACTGCACCCCTTCCTCAGCCCATCGCCCTCTGACCCCCCCCTTCTCTGAGCCTCTGCTCCCTCCACTCCAAGCTCTCTAAGCCCCCTCCCTCCTCCGCCCACACAGGGAAGCCATCAACCGGCTCCATGAGGCCGTGCCTGGCATCCGGGGCTCCTGGAAGAAGAAGGTGGGTGAGGGGCCCATGGCCTCCGGGTGGGAGCGAGTCGTGGCCATCCCGGGGCCTGCCCCAGCTGGAGCCCCACCGCGGGCCCACCTTCCCGGTGCCCTGTGCCCCCCGCAGGCCCCCAACAAGGCACTGGCCTCCATCCTGGGCAAGAGCAACCTGCGCTTCGCGGGCATGAGCATCGCCGTCAGCATCTCCATCGACGGCCTCAACCTCTCCGTTCCCGCCACGCACCAGGTGAGCGCCGCCCGCCCCTCCCCCCAGCCTCCGCCAGCCCCGCCCAGGGCGGGGTCTGTGGACTCACCTAGGTGAAGCCTGGAGGCATGCTGGGCGCGGGGCGGGGGTGGGGGGGTGGGGGGGGGTGGGCTTGGGTGAAGTGCAGGTGTTGGTGTGAACTGCGCACCGGGACGCGTGTGGATTTTAGCACGTGTGTCTGTGTGTCTGTGTCGGGGGTGTGGTGACGTGTCTGAGCCTGGCGCCCACGTGCACACGTGTGTGAATGCCCACCAGCGCGGGGCGGGTTTGTCCTCCCGTGCGGCCGCGTGGCCGTGGGTCTCAGCGTCCTGCCCTGGCTGCGGGGCTGCCCGTCCAGTGGGGCTCTCGGTCATCCTGGCGTACTGTCGAGGGGATGGCTCATCCCCTCACCCCTGTCCTTCCGGCCCCCCCCCCCCCGTGGCCTTGGTCTAGTGACCGGCCGAGCCCGTCTCCTCCCCCGACCCTGAAGCGGCAGCCCCGTGACTGGTGGTCTCTCTTCGGCCAGATCATCGCCAGCCACCACATGCAGTCCATCTCCTTTGCGTCGGGGGGTGACACGGTAAGGCCGGGACTGGGGGTGGACTCCCGGCCCCTCTGTCCCCCCAGCCCCGAGACCCCCTGCCTGTGCCCATCGGTCCCACCCCCCGTGTTGCTGGGACTCCTCCGCCCGCTGCCCTCTCTCCCCAGGACATGGTGGATTATGTGGCCTACGTGGCCAAGGACCCCATCAACCAGAGAGGTGAGGCCCGGGGGCGGGAGGGGCCCTTGGGCTGGAGCGCGTCAGCCAGCCGAGGCCCCGCTGACGCTGCGCCACGACCCCCAGCCTGCCACATCCTGGAGTGCTGCGAGGGCCTCGCCCAGAGCGTCATCAGCACCGTGGGCCAAGCCTTCGAGCTGCGCTTCAAACAGTACCTGCACAGCCCCCCCAGGGTTGTCGTCCCCCCGGGAAGGTACCGGCCTGCCCGCCCCGTCCCCCCGCACCTCTGCCGGCCCTGCCCCTCCTCCCCGGGCTTGGATCCTTGTCCCCTCCCTGCTCTGCGCCCCTCGTGGCCCACGGCTCGACCACCAGGACCCCATTTCCGCATCTGTAAAGCTGGGATAACAACATCCCCACTCCCGGCTGAGGCGAGGGCTCAGGGAACTGGTTGGCGGGGGGTGGCCGTCATACTGTCGTCATTAGTCTGCACGGGGGTGGCCGGCGCTTCTGCAAAGGGCCGGACTGCACGCCCTGCTGTCTCAGCCGTTGTGGCGGAAGGCAGCCAAGGAGGATGTGTGAGCAGTCGGCGGTGGGCTGTGTACCAGCAGAACTGTATTTATGGACGCCCCAAACTCTGAATTCCGTCTGACTTTCACATGTCATCAGATGGTGTTCTTCGGATGTTTTCTTAGCCATTTAACAGTTCTGCGGCGTAAAAGTGTAGAAACCGTCCTCGGCTCCTGGGCCGGCAGAGACAGGCAGTGGCCTGCGGTCGGCTATTTAAATATCTGGACAGACAGGAATTGGCTAGAATAAGTAGTGAAAAAATGAATTTGTTGGAAGTCCGATATGCACCGATGAGGGGCCGGCGTGTGCAGCTGGACACGCCCCTGTGGCCCTCGCACGGGCTTGCACGCCCCTCGCACACGCACGCTGGGGCGGCCCCAGCCCCTCTCCTCCCCGGGCTGCAGGGCCCTCCTCTGGGGCCCCCACTGCGACCTGCTGTCCCTCCCTGACTCAGCAGCGGTCAGCGGCTTCCCGTCTTTTGCTCTTAGGAACCACGCTTGCCTGGATGAGTCTCCATGGCATAAACTTCAAAGGCGCCATCCGGGGCCAGAGGGCGAGGGCGTTTTCAATGCTGAGGGGTGTCGCCACCCTAAGTCGTGGCTTCCGGGCTCTGGTGCAAGCCTGGCGTGGGCAAAGGGAGTGGAGACCAGCTTTTCTGAGGCCCTGCTTGGCTCGGCCAAAGCGCTGAGGCTCGTGCAGGATCCCCTTTGATGGGCAGAAAGGGGCACCCAGACCCTCCATCAGCAACGGTTCCTGGTGCCACCGCTCAGCTGATGGGGGGCGGTCAGGGTCCCTGGGCCTGGGGTCCTCGGCACCCTGTTGGGAGCCAGCCCCTTCCCCGTCCCGTGCTGGGGCCTGTGCTCCCGCTGGCTCTGTGTCCGCAGGCTGAACGGGCCGGAGGATTCGGCCTGGGGGGACGAGGACGAGACAGAACACAGCTACTACAACCGCACTCCCGGGAAGGAACCGCCCCTGGGCGGGCTGGTGGACTCCAGGCTCACCCCCGCGCAGCAGCCCTGTGCCCTCGGGGCCCTTGGCCAGGTCAGCCTCTGGGACCTCGTGGGGAGGGTGTCCCAGGGGGGCCTGACGCCCAGCCCCTCCTTCTGCTCCTGTCCTCTGGGATCCTAGAGGAGGGTCTCTTGTGCCGCCCCCACCTCCTTCCTCCCTCCCCAAGCTGCCCAGATCTGCTCGGCCCTATTCTTGACACTTCAGACGGGATTCCCATCGCAGACATTGAGGAAATGGGTACAGCAGTGATTGAACCAGGGCTTCCAAGGAGGATAATGAGAACGTACCCCAGGGAGACTGACCAGCCCTGGTCAGGAGGATGTCCCTGAGGGCAGGGTTTGGGCTGGGCCCTGACGGGTCAATAGGCGTCGCCCAGGAGAGCAGTGCAGGGAAGGGCATCAAGGTGCAAGAGACAGCATGTGCCGGGGCAGGCGTTCCAAGTGGGGACGGCCCGTGAGGCTGCAGCAGAGGTGTGTGGTGGGCGCACAGGCAGACGGAGGCCAGGGAGCGGGGGATGGGTTCAGAGCCGAGCTTCAAATCTGGCTTATAGGAGGGTTGGTGTGGGAGACTGGGGTGCTGTGCTGGGAAGAGGGGGTGCTACAGGCCAATCAGGAGGGTTGCCGTGGGAGATTGGGATCTGGGCTTGCACACTGCCGGAGGACCCCTTGCTCTCTTTTTCAGGGAGCATCTCCTGCTCGAAGAGACGCCCGAGGCCCGCAGTGGGACGTGGGCCCCTCAGGTACGGTCGGCTGCTCTCTGGGCTGTGGGGGGGGCCCAGCCCTCCCCCTGGGTCCCCGCCGCCCCTCACACTGCTTCCACTCTTTGGGTCACTCCACTTTCACCGGCGAGATTGTATTCCCTCCCCACGCTCTTAGAGATTTGACAGCGTCTGCTTTTTTTTTTTTTCTGTGCAGACCAGTTTCCTTGTATTTTGGGCATAGGTACTGCATCTCGTGGTTCAAAGCACCAGAGTATAAAAAGGCATCCGGTGAAAAGTCAGTCTCCCTGCCCCATTTGTTTTATCCACCTCCCTAATCAGGTAACCGCTGTTAGTAGTTTCCATGTTTTTTCCAGAATTTTGCATGCACGTTCAAGCCAACTCAGACGTACGTGGCTTTCCCCAGTTTTTAGACGGCGGCGTGCCATCTACCCCTCCACCTTGCTTTCCCCTCGTAACAACCCAGCTTGGAATCCTCCCCACGTCGGGGCACGGCAGTCGCCCCCCTTCTTTTTCACCACGGCATACTCCCTGCCACGTGAAGGGCCGTCCTCGCTCAGACATTTGGGCACTTTTCGCAGGTATTCGCCACAACAGCGTCCACCACTCAGCTCTGTTCAAGGGCCTCCGTAGAATCCGTACCCGGGACAGTGGCCGCTGTTCCATGTGATACAGGTCACACAGCTGCCCTTTCGATTTACATTCCCACCAGGTATCATGAGCTTTTAACACAATGGTAGAGTTTTCAGCCATTTAAATGTTAACGTTATACAACATTTACAGTGACAGAGAAGGCTAAAATCCCCTTTGCCCCAGCTCCGAGGTCGTGACCTCACCCCCCTGGCACTTTTGTGTCTCCTTTCAGCCTTTATTACCAACAGGCCCCCAAAGAAGTCAGGACCCCGAGACAGGCTGCGGACACCTTCGGTCTCTCTGGGGCTCTGGCTGTGTCCGTGTGCTTCTGAACGGCTGCGTGCTAGTCCCCTGTCCTTGGAGTTGCTTATTGACGTGGCCCCCTCTCGATGGGTGGCAGACCCCTTGGGCCCCCCCGTGTGTCCCTCCCACGGATGCTGAGCTGTGGATGGAGTGCACACGTCAGCCATGGTAGGAAAGCTGCCGAGTGGCTCCCCCATGTGGCCGGGAAGTGTGTTTTCCCACCAGCCCTGCTGCGGCTGCCTGTTCCCTCACAGCCGTGCTGACATGTGTTGGGCTTTTTTTTTAGATCTTCCCAAACAATCTGGGCATTTCACTGCCGAGCATCAGAACCCTACTGGCTCCCGGAGCTTGTGGTTAAAGAACACGTGTGGCATTGGGTGCCCAGCAGGTGTCCAGCCGTCATCTGGCCCTGGTCAGCTATTTCTCTGGGACATGGGCTGCTCAGGCCTGACTCCCAGGGCTCACTAGCATTTCCTACCCCTGAGCCTTTGCACATGATGTTATCACTTCTTATCATGCCTTTCCCAAGTCTCTGGCCAAGAACTCCTACCAATATGTCAATGCCCCAGCTCCAATGCCCAGAAATTTTCTCTCTTTGGACTCCTGCAACCCAGGTTTCTTCCTTCTCACTTCACCTTGATTATAAGAGGCCGGGAGAATCTGTGCCTCCTCTGTGAAGCCTGGGAAGCCTGGGCTGAGGCCCCTCGGCCCCCATCAACCACCCAGGGCGGTTTCATCTTCACCCCTACTTGTGAGGAAGCTACTCCCATTCTCTCCATTTTGCAGAGGAGGAGACTGAGGCACTGAGAGGTGACCTTACTTGCTCATGCCCACAGAGGGTGGAGCCGATGTATGAGCCCAGGTGTCTGCGAGGGTTAAGGATGTAATTGGCATAAAGCAGAGATCGTGGCTGCGGGCCCTTGGGCTGCATTCGGCCACGGTGTATTCAAAGGCCATTATTTCCCTGCCAACGATTAAAAATGGAGACGTTTAGAAATGGATTGACACTTCTGGGGAAAAAAAATACACACGTGTCCTTTGAACGTAGGAAAAGATGCTGAACCTTGCTCAGAATAAGAGAAATGGAAATTAAGTTCCCCCAGGATGCCATTCTCACCTACCGCGTCAGCGAAAATCCAACAGTCTGATAATACACGGTGGTGAGGCCTTGGGAACAGGGCAGAGGCAAACTGGTGAGGATCCAGCAGATCTGGACCGAGGTGCTGAGGGACCCGGGGAGAAACTCCACCGAGGATACCTTTTCATGGTGTTGTGGCTTTTGAACCATGTGAATGCTTTATACATTCAAAAACAAAACTGAGGAAAGAAAAGAAAGGAAAGCCTAAAATAGAACGGAAGCAAACAAATGACCTGACCATGTATCATGTTGATAACATAATTACAGGGAGAGCAGAATTTTATTGTTATTATTTTTTGCGGTATGCGGGCCTCTCACTGTTGCGGCCTCTCCCGTTGCGGAGCACAGGCTCCGGACGCGCAGGCTCAGCGGCCATGGCTCACGGGCCCAGCCGCTCCGCGGCACGTGGGATCTTCCCGGACCGGGGCACGAACCCGTGTCCCCTGCATCGGCAGGCGGACTCTCAACCACTGCGCCACCAGGGAAGCCCTGTTATTATGTTTTAAACGTGGAGATTTAACATAAACATTGGGGTTCCTGCCTTCCCTTGAAACTGGGAAGCTCTGGTCCCCTGGCCGCTTTCCTGCCTGGCAGACGGGCGTAGGTGTGTGTGTGGGGGGGCTGGGGGCGCGGCTCCCCGTGACCTCCGCGTCTGCACAGCACCCCCCCCCCCTGCCGGGCTGGGCTTTTATGCGGTTTTTCACTCCTAACCCTGCTGTGCAAAAGGGCGGGGCTTCCCTCCTGGAGGGAGACAGGTGTGGGCGGGGCTGCCCTCCAGGGCCCTTGTCCTTGGGGTCCCCCGGCTGACCCCACCCCACTCCGGCTCCCCAACCCCAGCCCCGCCCGGGGATGGCTACGTGCAGGCAGACCCGCGGGGCCCGCGAGACTACGAGGACCACTTGTACGTCAACACGCAAGGTCTGGACGGCCCGGAGACCCTGCAGCCTGAGGACAGCCCCAAGAAGGACCTGTTCGACATGAGTAAGTGGGGGCGAGCCAGCCTGCTGGAGGAGGCCGGGCCCGAGCAGCCCGTGGCCTGATGGGAGATGCCCTGCGTCCTCCCCTTGGGACTTCTCCCCAGGTTATAGGGTTGGGGTGGGGAAGTGTGCATCCTATGGTACTTCCTCCTCGGTGGGACCCTCCAGTCTCTTGAGGGTAACCCAGCTCCCTCTCTATGGGGGAAGAGTGTGATGGGGGGCGTTCAGGCGTCTCTTCTCTGTGGGACGCCTCAGTCTGCAGGAGGCCTAGCTCCCCATCTCTGGGTCTTCCCAGTCTGATGAGGGAGTTTAAGCTCCCTCTTCATGTGACTCCATGGTCTGAGGGAGGAGGCCCAAGCCCCTTAAAATGGAAATCCCAGCCTAATGGGGAGCCCCCAGTCTGAGGAGGTAGGCCTAATCCACACCTTGATAAAGTGACTAGCTGATGGTGGAGGCCAGTCCTTCTTCCCTCTGGGATGCCCCAGCCTGAGGGAGGGCTCAGCCTGATGGAGGAGGTTTGGGTCCAAAATACACTCCTTTCCCACAACATCAATATTATTTATTTATTTGTTTGTTTATTTATTTTTTTCTGAGTTGCTGCACGCGGGCTTTCTCTAGTTGCGGTGAGCGGGGGCTACTCTTCGTTGGGTGCGCAGGCTTTTCATTGCGGTGGCTTCTCTTGTTGCGCAGCATGGGCTCTAGGCGCGTGGGCTTCAGTAGTTGTGGCTTGCGGGCTCTAGAGCGCAGGCTCAGTAGTTGTGGCGCACGGGCTTAGTTGCTCCGTGGCATGTGGGATCTTCCCGGACCAGGGCTCAAACCCGTGTTCCCTGCCTTGGCAGGCGGATTCTTAACCACTGCGCCACCAGAGAAGCCCTGGAAATGTCTTCCTTCACAGTTTGCAAAGCCTCCTTCCCTCCACCGACAACTCGATTTCTTGTCATTACAGTAGTGACATGACACCCGCACCTGCTGTGGCCCTGCTGGCCCCCACAGCAATTTCAGATGGGAGAGGAGGTGCTCCGGGTGTGAACTCCTTCTGAGGCAGGCTGTCCCCTCGGGTGACCAGCCAGATGGTCCAGCAACCCCAGTGGAGAAAGTGATGCTTGTTGCCAGGCGCCCATTAGAAATCCTGGGGTTGCCTCTGATTTGCCCTCCTTGGGTCATGTGCTCATCCCCCAGCCAATCACTAGGCCAGGGGTGCGAGATGAATATGCTGATTGGCCAGGACTGGTCACATGTCCTGGGAGCGGGAGGCTGGGTCAGCTTCCCCTAGGTCACTGGAGGAGTCAGGGAGGAGTGATCCGGAGGGACCAGAAGTGGAAGGAGGGTGGAGGCAGAGCACAGACACGCCAGGGCAGGGGTCAGGGCTGCGACTGCACTCCAGGGTGTTTGAGCTATGCGGCCACATCTCAGAGAGGGTGACGGGCTTGCACAGTGTCACAATGGTGCCTGCTGGGAGCCTTAGGAAACTTAGGAAGACCATCCGGAGCTTTTCCATTAAGAGTTTGGAAAAGAAAGGGATGCCCGCTGCCTACCACCGAGGTGGAGCATGTAGTGGAGGCCCTGGCCAGTGCGGTCAGACGAGCTGCTGAAACAAGAGGCATAAACACTGGGAAGGAAGCCAGTGTAACAGGACAAGAAAAAGAAGTAGGTGTGCACCTTGGAAAGAAAGACATGCTCGTTCTTTGCACATGCTTAGAAAATCCAAGAGAATATATTGCGTTACTAATAGAACCAATGAAAGGTGAAGGAGCAGGTCCCCCCAGCCCAGGCCCCTCCCCCCCCCCCCCCCCCCGCCTCCCGCACGGTCTTCGCCCACAGGACCCTTCGAGGATGCCCTGAGGCTGCACGAGTGCTCCGTGGCCGCGGGTCCGGCGGCAGCCCCCCTTCCCGTGGAGGACCAGTGGCCCAGCCCGCCGACCCGCCGGGCCCCCATCGCCCCCACGGAAGAGCAGCTGCGGCAGGAGCCCTGGTACCACGGCCAGATGAGCCGTCGGGCGGCGGAGAAACTGCTTCGAGTGGACGGGGACTTCCTTGTGCGGGACAGCGTCACCAACCCGGGGCAGTATGTCCTCACCGGCATGCACGCAGGGCAGCCCAAGCACCTGCTGCTCGTGGACCCCGAAGGCGTGGTAAGGTGGGCGTGGGGGCGGGGCAGGGGTGGGGAGGGGGCCGGAGGCTGCCTGGGGTGGGGTTGGGGTGGAGGGCCTGGGGCAGGTGTGGAGCCGGGCTGGGCAGGGAAGGCACCTGGCCTCTCCCCTCAGCCCAAGGCCCAGGGCGCCCGCCTTTTAAAGGTTTAATGAAGTATGTTTCAGATTACAGAGCCCTTTGCTCTGTTTCCCTTTACCAGGTATTTTAGAATTACAAAGTATTTTGCAGTTTTAGAAGACTTTTAGGTTTTACGAAGGACTTCCCATCCCAGTCTATAAAGCATTTAGAGGGGTTACAAAACCTTTTCCAATCTCAAGGCCTTTTAGGACTTACAAAGTACCATATTCCCTCATTTGCGAGATGCACTTTTTTCCCCCACATTCTATCATTGCTAACGCATCTTGCAAACAGTGATGTCTTTGAGCGATAAATTTGGTCGTTTCCATTTCTAACGTATCTGCGGGTTCACAAAGCACGTCTCCATTTACAAGCAGTTTCAGGGCCTGCAAGTTACGGACTTGCTTCAACCCTCTGGTACACACTTTCCTCTCATTCTGACATCTCTAAAGTCTTGATTTTTTTTTAAACCATCAACTGCATCACTTTTTTTTTTTTGCGGTACGTGGGCCTCTCACTGTTGTGGCCTCTCCCATTGCGGAGCACGGGCTCCATACGTGCAGGCTCAGCGGCCATGGCTCACGGGCCCAGCCGCTCCGCGGCATGTGGGATCTTCCCGGACCGGGGCACGAACCCGTGTCCCCTGCATCGGCAGGCGGACTCTCAACTGCTGCGCCCCCAGGGAAGCCCAACTGCATCACTTTTATCATGACTGAACTTGGAGGTTTTCTCCTCTCCTTGTGGTACATAAATTGTGACGCATCTTGCGGCTGCCTTGAGTCAGTGAGGTCTGGCATATTCTATAGCTCCTAAGGCATCTTCGGGTTTACAAGGCATTTTCCGATCTACAAGGCGTGCTAGGGTTTTGAAGGGTTTTCCGTTGTCCGAGGGCCTTGGGCTTTGTGCTGTTTCCCTGGTGAGGAGCGTGGGGTGTTAAGGGCCTTCTCGGAGTTCAGCAAGTGCTTTACCACCTTCAGCTGAATCCTCGGCGCCGCCCCGGGGGGCCGCGTGCGCTCCGTGCCCTACACAGGGCACACGGGGGTGGCGACTGTGTGGCCTGGCCCAGGTGGGGCCACGGCTCCAGGCCCCTGTTCTGGCAGTTCCCCGAGCCACCTCCTCACTCGTGTCTGATCGCAGTGTTCACAGCTGTGACCTCAGCCTGGCGTGCTGTCAGCCCTCCCCCAGGCCTAATTCCCTCTCGGGTAAACAGATCTCCAGGAGGAGAGACGCTATAGAAGCTTCAGAACCTCCTTACGTACTTGGTTAACATGCAGGTTCCCAGGTCCTGTCCCCAGTGCCTGGGAAATAGGTGGTTTGCCGTGGGCCCAGGCATGTGCATTGCCAGCCCGCTCCCCTGGTGATTTGTGCCCAGCGAGTCTGGCATCGCCCATGAATGTCTGGCAGCTGGCGGCCAGCGGGTGTGTGTTGCGTCCAGGTCTATACGTAGGATGCTAAGATTTTCTCATTCTGAGATGCAGGTGGCTTTTAGATTTGGTGGTTCTGATTTTCAGATCCATGTCTACAAGATTCCTGGCATGTATTCATTTCCTAGTACTGCCCTCCCAAATGATCACCGACCGGGCAGCTTAAAACCACAGAGATGTATTCTCTCCCAGCTCTGGAGGCCAGATGTCTGACACCAAGGCGTTGGCCGGGCTGGTTCCTTCTGAGGCTCTGAGGGAGGATTGGGTTCAGGCCTCCCCCTCAGCATCTCATGGTTGCCGGAAATTCTTGTTCTCTGGCTTGTGGACACATCACCCCAGTCACCGCCTCTGTCTTCTCGTGGCCCCTCCCTGTGTCTCTGTGTCCAAGCTTTTTCTCTTCTTATAAGGACGCCGGTCACTGGATTTGTGGCCACCTGAGTAATCCAAGATGAACTCATCCTTTTTTACTCTTTTTTAAAATTAATTTTTTAATTGAGGTATAGTTGATGTACAATGCTGTATTAATTTCTGCTATGCAGCCAAGTGACTCAGTTATACATACGTATATACATTCTTTCCTATATTCTTTTCCATTATGGTTTTCCCAGAATATTGAATATAGTTCCCTGTGCTCTACAGTAGGGTCTTGTTATCCATTCTATGTATAATAGCTTGCATCTGCTAATCCCAAACTCCCAATCCATCCTTCCCCCACCCCGCTCCCCCTTGGCAACCACAAACCTGTTCTCTATGTCTATGAGTCTGTTTTTGTTTTGTAAATAAGTTCATTTGCATCATATTTTAGATTCCACACAGAAGTGCTATCATACAATATTTGTCTTTCTCTTTCTGAGTTACTCCACTTAGTGTGATAATCTCTAGGTCCGTTCACGTTGCCGCAAATGGCGTTATTTCGTTCTATTTTATGGCCGAGTAGCATTCCGTTGTGCCTGTGGACCACATCCTCCTTATCCATCAAGGTGAACTCCTGTTAATCACATCTGCAAAGAGGGCTTTTCCAAACAAGAGCCCATTCACAGGTTTCAGGGGTTAAGATGTAGACATATACTTGGGGGGGGGGGGCGCCGTTCAACCCGCTACAGGAAGCGTAGCCCCAGAGTGCTGGTGCTTTTGGAGCCTGTGTCCACATGTAGCTCTGGAATTCTGAGGCTGATTCTGTGGTTGAAGTCTCTGACCCAGCGGTTCTCAGCCTTGAGCGCGAGCTATCGGAGGGCTCGTGAAGACGCAGCTCCCCGTCAGCAGGTCTGGGGCTGGCCCGAGAGTCTGCCTCTCCGACGAGCTCCTGGTGGTGGTGATGCTGAGGCCTCTGGCCCCACAGGTGCGGACGAAGGACGTGCTCTTCGAGAGCATCAGCCACCTGATCGACTACCACCTGCAGAACGGGCAGCCCATCGTGGCCGCCGAGAGCGAGCTGCACCTGCGTGGTGTCGTCAGGCGGGAACCCTGAGCCAGGTGCGTCCGGCCCCGTGGGCTCCCAGCCCCCATTTGCCAGATTTTTCTCATCTTAAACACTAAGGTGCACACGCCACATAATTCACCCACAACTCGGTGGCTTTCTGAGTTGTGCCACCTTCCCCCATCTAATTCCAGAACATTCCGTCACCCCCAAAGGAAACCCGTCCCCATCAGCAGTCACGCTCGGAGTTGTTTAGGGTAACTCTGTGTTTAACTGGGGGTAAAGAGCCCGCAGAGGAGGTGGGTCTGGCGGGGCTGGAGTGTGAGGCGAGGTGGGTGGGTGAGAAGGTCCACCTGCGCCTGTCACTTCTGGGACCTCGGGAAGTCTTGAGTGGGTGAGGGACAGGCAGGTCTTGGTGATTCCAGGGCCTCTCTGGTTGGGGGGGGGTGCTGGTGTGAGGTGGGGGCCTGGCTAGGCAGGGGAGGATGCGGCCGAGCTGGGGCGCAGAGGGGTCTGGGTGGCAGCCACAGTCTTTGGGGAGCAGACAGAGGCAGGACCCGGGGATGCAGGGAAGCTGGGAGCCGGGGGCTCAGCTCGCAGAGGGAAGGGGTTGGTGGAATTTCCCCAAAGGCTGAGAGGCGCTTGTGGGCCAGGTTGGGCTGCTCTCCGGTCCCCATGACAACAGTCTCTTTCTGCCTCCTTCCCCACTCAGCGCTGGCCTGCTCCCTGCCCCCAGCCAGGCCTCGGCCACCACCGCAGGCAGAGACAGGATTCCCAATCTGGGGCAGGGCTCCAGGGATGGGGGTGGCCTGTGGAACACCTGAAACGATCTGCGGCACCGTGGGGCCGTGTGTGTGCACGTGCCGGGGTCTGACCTGCTTCCCTTCTACTCCCTGAGTTGTTTGTGACCCGAGAAGCAACACCGATGGCAGTAATCATAGGTGCTAACGCAGCAGCTGTTGCGTCCAGGCCCTGAGCTCATCCCTTCTCCACATCTTCACTGACTCCCAGGCACCGCTGACAAAGGCACTGTTAATCGCGTTCTCAGCAGCACAGAGAGGTTAAGGGACTGCCCTAGGTCACACAGCAAGACCACGGAGGAGCTGGGACTCGAACCCTGGCCCTCAGCCTGAGGCTTGACGCTGGCTCACTTTGCTGCCTTGTAACTGAGGTCTCTGACACCTGAAGCCGGGTCTCCGGTTGCTATCTCTGCTGAGCCTTGACCTCTCCTTCTTTCTCCCCCAGGTTGTGGCTCTCAGCCTGTGGCTCCTTGTCCCCGCTCCCCCCGGATGGCCCTGTGGTGGCCTTAGGGGCCCTCAGCCTTTCTCTGGACCCTGGTCGGGCCGGAATCGCCGCTGTCTCTCCTTCCTCCGCGTGGGTCTCTGGAATCTTCCTTCTCCAGCTGGCCCTGGGCTGGGCTGGGTCAAGCCCGCCTGGAGACGGAGCCCACGACCCCTTTCTCCCACCGAGCCCTCTGCCTGCCGCCAGCCTTCACCTGGAGTGAGGGCACACATACCAAAGACAGAGCCTTTTCTCGCCTTTAAAGAAAGTATATCAGAAAGCAGCCCTCTATCTCGGAGCCCTGGCCCAGGTTCCTGATGGGGCAAGGAGGCACCGTTTCCTTTCCCGGCTGGACGTCAGCTCACCTCCCTGGAACCAGCAGGTCCCCAGTTCCCTGGCATGGAGACGGGTTCCTGTCCTGGCCGGGCTCAGATTTTCCACCTGAAAAATTAGTGCACAGTTGTCTTTTGGGGGGAGAATCGAGGTGCTTTGGGCCCTCAGGCCAGGGCAAATGCTGATGTGGAAGTGGGGGGCAGCCTTGGGATGATGGGGGGTATCCGGGCAACCCCAAGACAACTGACCCGGGTGGGGCTGGTTGTGAGGCCCCCGCCCTCCCAGCTGTCAACCTGCACTGGACACTTGGACTCTGTTTGTAATTAAACCTGGGAATGACCACGGGGCACGTGAGCCGTCCTGCGCCTTACAAGGCCCTCTCGGGGTGGGGGGTCTGGGTTCAGTCTCCTGGGGGGGAAGCCAAGGCAGCACCGGATTTGGCCTCCCCGGGGCCGGAGGAAGAGGGAGCCAGGCCCTGGCTGTGCCCCTGTTTGGCGGGGGGTGGCGAATCCCCTGACATTTCCCAGAACCTCAATCTTATCCTGAGACAAAGCACACTCCAGCTCCTCTGTCAAACATACCCCCAGCTTCTCTTTGGAAACACTCTATCTCCCAAATGCCAGAAACTTCTTCTGTCCTTCGAGATACCCCCAGATATCTGGCAAAAAGCTCTTTGTTTTCTTCTCCAAATAGCTCCTAACTTGTCCTGAAAGATGGCCTGACTTCTCGGTCTCCCAACGGCTCTCGTCCTCATTTTCCTGAGAAGACCCCAGTGCTCTCTCAGGCCCCTTTATCGACCTCGAAGCCCCTGCTTCTCCCGTGTGCCCAGCCCCCTGCTCTAGCACCCGACTCTCTTCTCCTGACCTTCCTTCACATGATTTCTACTTCCCAGGGAGACCCCCATCTCTCCCCAGGACCCTCCTTCAACTCCTCCCACAAACATGGAGGCATCCCTCCCAAGGAGGCACCCCAAGCCTCACCACATCCCTGCCAGGCTGGGCCACACTCCTACCCAGGGTCTGGCTCTGGGGAGGGGCTGTGCTTTCTCTGCTGTCAGCAGGCTCTGTCCCAGGCTGTGGGGGGACCTGGTAAGGGTGTGGGCAGTGAAAGCCACTCTGGTCTGCCTGTAACTAGGGGGGAAGCCATCAAAAGGCAGAGCCAGAAGGGGACTCTGATGCCATGTCTCTTACTTCAGAGATCTGGAGACAGAGCCACCAATCCATCCACCCATCCACCCACCCACCCATCCATCCATGCATCTACTCACCTACCCACCCACCCATCCACCCATCCATCCATCCACCCATCCACCCATCCAGCCACTCACCTACCCACCCACCCATCCAGCCACTCACCTACCCACCCACCCATCCACCCACCCATCCACCCACCCACCCACCCATCCACCCATCCATCCACCCACCCACCCATCCATCCACCCACCCATCCACCCATCCATCCATCTACCCATCCATCCACCCATCCATCCATCCACCCATCCACCCATTCATCCATCCACCCATCCACCCACCCACCCACCCATCCATCCACCCACCCATCCATCCACCCACCCACCGATCCACCCATCCATCCACCCACCCACCCACCCACCCATTCATCCATCCACCCATCCATCCATGCATCCACTCACCTACCCACCCACCCATCCATCTACCCATCCCTCCATCCATCCATCCATCCACCCATCCATCCATCCATACTCTCACCTACCCACCCACCCATCCCTCCATCCACCCACCCATCCATCCATCCATCCACTCACCTACCCACCCACCCATCCATCTACCCATCCATCCATCCACTCACCCACCCATCCATCCATCCACTCACCTACCCACCCACCCACCCACCCATCCATCCACCCATCCATCCATCCACCCATCCATCCACCCACCCACCCACTCATCCATCCACCCACCCATCCACCCACCCACCCACCCACCCATCCACCCATCCATCCACCCACCCATCCATGCATCCACTCACCTACGCACCCACCCATCCATCCACCCATCCATCCATCCACTCACCCACCCATCCATCTGTCCATCCATCGTTCATCAGTCTACCCACCTATCCATCACACATCCATCCATTAACTACCCATTCACCATTCATTTGTCCATCCATCCACACCCCCATCCTAATATCCTTTAATCTGCCTTCATGACCTCCTCTTGTCCACCTGCCAGGACCCCTGGTGGGTAATGGGGATGCAACGGGTGACCAAGACAGACCCGCTCTTGTGGAGTTTGTCAAATGACATTAATTAGCAGGTCGCTGCTAAGTGTCTGATGACAACCATGGGAAGGGAAGTGCCCTGGAGCTTAGGGGCCCCAGGAAATCCAGGAGGATGAGCAGGGAGGCCCCGAGAGAGGAGGAGAGAGATCTGGGCGGAAGGGATGGTGTGTGCAAAGGCCCTGGGTGTGTGGAACACAACTTCTTCAGGAGACAGAAGGATGGCCAGAGCAGCTGGAAGGGAGATCAGAGGGGCGGTGGAGTGAGGGGCACAGCTGGGCAAAGCTTGGTGCCAGAGAGAGCCGCTTGGGGCCTTTTGAGCACAGAGGTGATAAGATTCCCAAGTGGGAATTAAGCTGTGGGGGACAGGATGGGACTGGGAGGTGGCGGGCAGAAAGGACCGGGCGGGGGGTGGGGGGGGACTGTCAGATTCTGGAGGTTTGTAGGCCATTCATTCCTAGCTCTGGGTCCTCCGAGGCCCAGGTTCCCCTTCAAAGACTCTATCTAGCACCCCACCCCGGGCATGTGCTAAGAACTGCACAGACTTGGAATCCTGAACTTCTCCCCACTTTACAGATGAGGAAATAGAGGCTCTGAGGAATGAGGTCACTGCCAAGGCCACACCACTGGGAGGGGGCAGAGCCTGGATTCCAACCCCATCACCTCCCTATCCTGCTCCCTGAGTCGGGAAAGCCAGGGGTGCCCCATGGTGACGGGGGCTGGGAGCCTGGGCCCTGCCCAGCTAGCTCCTTTCCCATTCTACCTTCAGTTCTTCAGTCAACAAACGCTGCTTGCCCCAGCTTTGCCCTCAGGGAGACTTGGGGAGGGAGGCAGTAGAGACGGGGGTGCAAACTCCACCGTGCCGCCTTGGCCAGTAGCTTCCCTTCTCTGAACTGGGTGCCCTGTGGCTTGGGCCTCCCTTGTGCCTCAGCGTCCTGCTCTGTAAACTGGGGATGATGGCCCTCCCCCGACGCGGGCTACCCTGTGCCTTGTTGGGCCCGGGACCCTCCTGGAAGCTTGCAGACAGGCCTGCGCCCCCTTTTCCAGGGAAGGAGGCGGAGCTCAGAGGGGAGGCCACTGCTGGGAGCCAAATGGGCACCAGGGGGCCCCTCTGGACTGGAGCTCAGATCTCTTGCAAGCCACCTCCTGGTGCTTCCTCCCAGCCACCCTTAGGTCTGCCACCTCCCCCTCCCCATTCAGTGGGTCCCTCCACCCAGCATGAGGTGGAGGGGGCCCTCTCTCCAGCTTGAGCCTGCAGCCTCTTCCAAGAAGGCTGCTGCTGAGGGGGGGAGTCCTGGGGGTGCTGCCATGCCCGTCAGCCGAGGGCTCTGGGGACCCGGAGAGGTTCCTGTTTACAGAAAGGGACATGGAGCTGGGCTCGGAGCTGAGCTGACCAGCTGGAAGGGCCCCTCCCAGGGTGGGGCCCCTGGCCCCACAGGGCAGGCCTTCGGGACCTTCCCCAGGTGCCTTCCCGCACCCCCCTGCCGTGCCTCAGTTTCCCCAAATGTGATGGGGTGGGGATAGGAGTGGGGCTTCCGGCTGAGCCGGACCGTGGTGGGGTCAAGTCCTGGGGCTCCTCCCCCACTGAGTCCCCTCCTTCACTGGTAGCAGCATCCGTGGAACCCACACTTAACTCACACGTTTCTGGTCCCCGTACTAAGCGTTTTGCAAATAGTACCTCACCCTGTGGAATCTTCACTCTGACGCTGCAATTCAGGGGCAGGTGTTATGCCCCTGGACTGCTGAGAACACAGAGGCACAGAGAGATTTGGGCACTTGCCAGAAGTCACACAGCAGGAATAGTTGGCACCAGGATTTGAACCCAGATACAAGGCTCCGGACTAGCGTCCTGAGCTACTCAGCGCAGAGACCGGCACAGAATAAACTCACTGCCCTCCCCGCCCAACCCAGCTGGGAGGAAGAGCCCGCTCCCAGCGAGGCGAGGGTGTGTGGGGAGCGAAGCCCCAGTACCCAGGCCGGCCTGTCATCAGGACGCCTGAGCCGGTCACCTCGCCATCCTGGGCGGTGGCTCGAGGCCCCTGCGGGGAAGAGCATTGTTCTAGGGTCACCCTTCCTACTGTGGCACTCCGGGCCCAGCAGGGGTGACTGACATCAACCGAGTAATTGCTCGAGGGTATTTTTCATGAGAGCTGAAGTTAAGGTTTCGTGGGCTCTGTTGGGCTGTGATGCGGGGCAGGCAGGGCAGGCTTCCTGGAGGTGGCAGTGAAGTGATGCATTCATTGGTATCTGCCTCCTTTGTCAGACTGTGTGGCCACGCCAGTGTTGCCCCCAGAACAAAGGGGGGCTCAGTGTTTCCTGGGTGAGCAAAGTTGAGACAGGCCTCTTGAGGGAGCCTCACTTTCCCCATCTGGACAATGGGACGCTAAGCCCCACCTCACTCCAAGGTCAAGTGGAAGTGTTGGAGGGGCCTCTGTCCAGCTCCAGCTCAGTCTGCCCCCCCTGCCGTCCCCGCTTCTGCTGTTGAACCAACCGTCACTCCAGACCAGCCCCCATCCCAGCTCCAGCCACGACGATGCTCGGGGACATTTCTGGAAGAGAGGAGGCTCCTGGAATATGATAATTAAATAAGGTCTAGGCTTCCCCTGCTCTGCATCAGTCCTGGCAATACATTACCTTGCTGGACTTGGGACTGGTCACTCGGCCTTGGATTCCAGAAGAGGAAACTGAGGCTGGGAGGGAGGAAGGAGTGAGGACGAGGGGGGTTGGGGCCAGCAGATCACAAGGGTGGAGGGTGGAATCCCAAGACACGCTGTGGTCTCAGAGCTGCCAGGCCTGAGTCTCCTGGTCTTACCCTTGCCGGTTTAGCCATCTGTGAACTGAAGGGGGGGGACTCTCTCCTTTCTCCCCAATCACATTTGTCATGGGAGCCACCAAACCTACCGTTAGTATTTACCTGTGTATTTCTGTATTGGCGTCCTTCCGACCAGGACACATCACAAAGCCGGCAGCTGCATGCCAGCCACAGCCATGTTTCCAGCGTCCAGTAGGTGCTCGAGAAACATCTCTCCCATGGAGGAGCAGCGCCCTGGCCGGCTTCTCGGGTGTCTGCACTGAGCCGCGTCTCAGCGGCTAGCTCCTTGTTTCTGGAAAGAAACCTTCACCTTCCTCATGTGCAAACTGGAGACTGCCATAGGACGTTCCCGCCGGTTTTTGTGGAATGAGTTGGGGGGAGGGCGCTGAGAGCCTGGAACTGAGAAAGCGCTCAGTAATAAATTCAGCTGCCGTTATTATTATTGCTGTTCTTTTACTCGTCAGCGTAAGTCGGGAAGTGGCCCTCAGAGGAACTGAGGCAGGGGCCCGGGGTTTCGAGGGGCGTCAGCAAACCGCCACCACCTGCCTCCTTCCCCCCACCCCTTCAGTCCCCGAGTCCCCGCGAGGCTCCTCGGTTCTGCCCGCTGGGAGCTGCGCAGACCGCCCGCCCGGTCCCCGGGGCAAGCGAGGCGGGGGAGGAGGGCGGCCGTACTAGGAGGAATACGGCGGCGCGGCGGCCAGCTGGGCGGTTTCCCGCCGCCGCCGCCGCTGGTGAATGAGTCCGACTGCGCTGCCGCTGCCGCCCGACTGAGGCTGCGCCCGCGTCCCCGCGCCCCCAGCCTTTGCGCCGAGACCCCGGCGTGTCCGCGGACCAGCCAGCCTCGGCCACCGTCCCCGGGCAGGTGAGTTCGGGGCCCCGCCACGCTCCGCGGGGGCAGCTAGGACCCCACCCCCACCCCCAGCCGAGTCCCGCGGGGCGGGGTGGGGGAGAGGAGGGGAGGGGTCGGTTCGCCGCGCCGCCAGCCCGCAGACTCACCTCCTCTCCCTTCCCTCACCCCGGATGCCTGGACCCTCGGCCCGGGAGAAGCCACAGGTGGGTGGGAGCTTGGGGGAGGGGGCGGAGCTGGGACACCCCAGGGTCCACCGTACGCCCTGGGGTGTCCTCCCCCTGGACTGAGCGCAGACCCCTTTAGAAAGCGCTTTGAGATCCTCAGAACGGGGGTGGGGGCGAGAGTGGAGCCGCAGTCCCCTGGGAGCTTCCCGAGAGTCAGCGCCGCCCCCACCTCCCGGGCCGGGCTTCGGCACTTGGAAGTTAAGCGCGATTCCTCTGGGGAGGGGAGGGGAGGGGAGGGGAGGGGCGAGCCCACTCCGCCGCTGTCCTGGGCCTCAGCGCCTTCTGACCCCGCTGGACCCCTGCAGGGCTCCCCCCAACGGGTGCCGGGAGCCCCTCTTCCAGCCCCCGCGTGCAGGGGGGCCTGCAGCTCCCGACCCCCGCTTCTCTTCCCAGGCTCCGCAGATCCCTCCAGGCTCCTGCCTCCGACCCGATGAAGAAAACCAACATGTGGTTCTTGGAGCGGCTTCGTGGGTCAGGGGAGAATGGAGCTACGGGGGGCGAGGGTGGGGACAGGGCCGCCAAGGGGCCCCTGTACAGCAACGTGCTTACGCCCGACAAGATCCCGGACTTCTTCATCCCCCCGAAGCTGCCCGCCGGCCCCACGGAGCCGGAGGCTCAGGCTGAGCTGGGGCCCTCGACCTCGGAGCAGAACCTGGCCTCTGCCGCGCCCCGCCGCGGCCCCCGGAGCCCCCGGCTGCCTGCCAAGCTGGCCGCCGAGAGCAAGAGCCTGCTGAAGGCGGCCACCAGGCATGTGATCCAGATCGAGAGCGCAGAGGACTGGACCGCCGAGGAGGCCGCCACCAACGCCGACCCCCAGGCCCAGGGGGCCATGTCGCTGCCCTCGGTGCCCAAGGCCCAGACGTCCTATGGCTTCGCCACGCTGGCCGAGAGCCCCCACACACGGCGCAAGGAGTCTCTGTTCCATAGCGAGCACGGGGCTCTGGCCCAGGTGGGCTCCCCGGGCACCCGGCGCCGTCGGGGGGGCGTCAAGGCCAACGGGGGCGATGGGGCGCCCAGGGAGGCCGGCGGTGCCCTCATGAGCCCCGGCCGCTGCGTCAGTGGCGGGGAGAGCGACACGGGGTCCTCGGCCGAGTCCTCGCCGTTCGGGTCCCCCCTGCTCTCGCGCTCCGTGTCGCTGCTCAAAGGGTTCGCCCAGGACAGCCAGGCCAAGGTGAGCCAGCTGAAGCACTCGGTGGGCCGCCACGGCTCCCCGTCGGCCGACGACAGCACGCCGGACACCAGCCCTGGGGCCCGGCGCCGCCTGGCCCGCAGGGCCACCCCGGAGCCCGGCCCCGAGCCCGGCGCGGCGCCCCGCGCGGAGCACGCTGTGCGCATAGGCCCGCGGGGCAGCGTGCGGCTGCTGGCGGAGTATGAGGCGGCCCAGGCCCGCCTGCGCGTGCGCCTGCTGGCGGCCGAGGGCCTCTACGACCGGCTCTGCGACGCCCGCAGCATCAACTGCTGTGTGGGCCTGTGCTTGGTGCCCGGCAAGCTGCAGAAGCAGCGCAGCACCATCGTCAAGAACAGCCGCCACCCCGTCTTCAACGAGGACTTCTTCTTCGACGGCCTGGGGCCGGCCAGCGTGCGGAAGCTGGCGCTCAGGATCAAGGTGGTGAACAAGGGCAGCAGCCTCAAGCGGGACACCCTGCTCGGGGAGAAGGAGCTGCCCCTGACCTCTCTGCTTCCCTTCTTGTAAAGGCCCCCACGCCCCCTCCCGCCGGCAGAGGAGACCCCGCCCCCGGCAGGGGAGGTGGTTTCCACTCAGGCTGCCCGGCCCTGATGCTGCAGCCCATGTTGGGGGTGTCCTGGGTCATGCTGTTTTCCAGAGGAGCAGGGAGGGGGCTGCCGGGGAAAAGAAGGGGTCAGCTTGCAGGGCTGAGGGTCCCCCTGTGCCCCAAGTTCCATGCCCCTGCCTCGCCCCTTCCCGAGTTCTGGAACCTGGGCCAGGAGGCAGCTAAGGCCGATCACAGACCCAGAGGCCGCCGGTCCTGAGGCCCAGTCGTATCTTCTCCTCAGCTGCATGAGTGTCCTCCTGCCACCGGCCCGCCAGACCCTGCCCCCCGCCCCCCCAGAGATCAGGGCCAGGCCCAAGTTCTGCCCACGGTGCCCCTCGGGGCTGTGGGAGAATCCCCTCCTGGGGTGGGCTGGCTCTGGGCAGTCCTCGGTCCTCCCAGGCTCTGGAGGCGAGAGCCACGTCTGAGAGCCACTGCCTGGCAAAGACAGGCAGCCGTGGAGGAAGTCCCAGCAGATGAAAACGGGGGCAATTGCTCCCCTCCAGCCCCTCGAGCGAGACAGCCCTCCTGTCAGCTGTTTTCCTCCATCGCCTTCTCTACTCGGGACCCTGTGGCCCTGCTGGACGTTGGGAACTTCCCTCCCCTGGAGGGGTTGCTCAGAACGTGCCCAGAGAGCAGCGCCAGCCCGGGGGCCCCGTTCCTCCCTGGCCCCTGCCCCCTCCGGTGCATTACCTAGGAAGTGATGCCCAGTGACTGATGGCCTTGACGTTTACTCCACTCGTGTACATAGGTTTTGGTTAGGGTAGGTGGGATAAAGGGGAGGCTGGGGAGACCCTGGTTGTGGCTTTTCGTGCTGCTAAAACAGCTGCATGGGTTTAATTGTGTCAGTTTGTGGGTCCTTGAATGATTCCTGTGGAGGTTTCCTGCTCACCGAAACAGAAATGATACAGTTTGAAGCAGGGGCCAGGCAAGGCCAGCTCTGCCCCTTCACCTCTCCTGGGCTGCCTGCTGGGCGAGGATGGACCCGGCCAGTCTGTGGGGATCCTGGGGTGCCCCTCCCAGTCCAAACGTTGTCCCTCCTGGCTCTGGGTCTCCAGATCACCCTGGGGGAGGGATGAAGGAGCATGTTTCCCTCCAGCGCCCTGGGGGGCGGGGGGAGGAGCACGTGTTCCCTTCTGCACATGTGGTGAGACATACCTGTGCACCCTTGAGGCCAAGAACGAAAGCCCTTGGCACTAGGGTCCCTTGCTGTGCCCCCTCCGGCCTCTGTCCTGGGCCTGCTCCCTTAGGCCCTCTGCTCCGGGGGACCACCGGGCCAGGCCTGTGGGTGGAGGGGGCAGACAGCCCTGCATGGAGTGAGATGCTCGGACTTTCAGCCCCCTTCTCTGACCCTGACCGCTCACATCCCCGGCTTTCCTTCTGGGGGCCCCCATTTTATAGGCCCCTGCACTGTTTGACATCTGTGTTTGAAATCGACTGTGGGTACATCTTTAAGACAACCTCCCCCAAGTGTTTGTTTATAACTGCTGTTTTTAGTGCAATAAAGGTGTTCCAGGGATGCGGGGGCGGAGATCTGCTGGCTTTGCTGTTTAATAACAAGAGAGGAGTTTTGTCTTGAATTCCAGGGAGGGTGGCGGGAGCCTTCAGGATGAGCGAAGCCCTCCCCACCCAGCCTTTTAGAGCCTCTGGGCCTCTCCTGCTTGGGGTGGAGGCAAGGAAGCGAGACCGCAGCAGGGCAGGGACCCCCAGGCCCTGTTAGGAGGACATGAGACGTTCATCCCGCAGGTGTGCGTGAGAGCGCTGCTCTCGCCCCGCCAGGGCCGCGAGCATCCCACCTCATAGGTGTGGAGACCCCGCCTTTCAGTCACCCTCCCGAGGCAGCCTGGCCCAGAGCCGGGATGTGAATCCGCACCCTCACCGCAGCCACCGGGGAGAGCCATGCCAGGATCGGCCCCTTCCGCGCTCTGACCTTCTGGGGACAGAGACTGGACGTGCAGGGCCGTCGTCGACGGGGACCCCCTCAGATGCCCCTCGCTCCCGTCTGGTCTGCCGCAGCCCCTGCAGTCAGACAGGAGGGCAGCCCCCACCCTTGTCACACACCCTGGAGACCCCCTGCCAGGGGCAGTGGGTTGGGGGCGTGGGAGCCGGCTCTGGGCCATTCACATCTGTGCCTTCGCACAGCTTGTTCTCTCTGCTTGGAATGCCTCCTGCCCCTCAAGTTCCCTGCTCTCAGGCCCTAGCTGACATGGCACCTCATAGAGGAAGCCTTCCTGGCCCCCTCTGCTGTGTGTTCCCTGTCCCACCTCAGCTCACAGGCTGTCTGGGGTCGTATCTGTCTCCAGCCCCAGGGCCGGCAGGTTTATCTCCGTGAAAGGCCATCTCCAGCCCCAGCACTGCGCTGGGCCCCAGGGAGGCTCCTCAGTGTGTGAATCCATGGAAAGCCATGGCCTGACCCTGTCTCTGGGTTCCTGCAAGGTTGCTGGGGAACCGGGGAGCTGGCAGTGGAGGGCGAGGGTCCCAGCCCTCCCCCTTTGCTCCCCCTTGAGGAACTGCCCGCTCTTTCTAGCTTGGGTCCGACCTTGCCTTCCCCTGTCCCCTGGGAAGTGGCTTCCTTTCACTCAGGGACCCAGGCTGGGGGGCAGGCCTCCCATCACGGAAGCCTGGGGGTCAGGCAGTGCACAGGGACGGCAGGGCGTCTGTGCAGCCCGGGACTGCGCAGCCTTTGCGAGTGTGGGAGTTGCAGCTGGTGTGGGCTGTGTTTGCTCCATTTGACAGGTGGGGAAACTGAGCCCCAGGGTGTGGAATCAGACCAGCTGTTCCCTCACCAACCTTGTGCGGGTTGGGGTCCTGAGCAGCCCCCACCTGCTGACAGCCCGCCAGATGAGCTGCACCAACCAGGCCTGGTCGGGTTCCAGGATGTGTTGCCAGGGCAACCAGGCGCCTTCTTGCCTCTTCCCCACCAGCCACTCATGGATGGGCAACCGGTGTGTGCGCACGCGTGTGTGTGATGTATGTCTGCATGCACACATCCACGCGCCTCTGTGCACATGTGTAACTGTGCTGTAGGCCGTATGCACGTGTGTGTGAATGTTAGGGTAGCCACGTGAGTGTGAGAGTGCAGCCGTGCTTGCACCTTTGTGACAGTGTGGGCATAAACACGTGCGTGCGCGTGTGTGCTCACACACCTGTGTGGACTGTGCACGTTTCTGTGTTTGCACCCTGTGCATGTATGTAACCCTGTGTGCACACATGTTGCTGTGTAATGTGTGGCTGTGCGCGTGTACGTGTGTTTGTGCATGTGTGCTTGCACTGTGGCTGCCCTGTGCAGCCCCCAGAAGGATGCCCCCAAAGACATAAATGGACTCAGGGAGACCCCCTCCCTCCCCTCTCCATGCTGGTTCCCCTCTGGGAACCCCGTCTCCCACGTTCTCTCCCTCAACCTTGAGGTCTCAAAGCACTGCCTCTTCCCCAGGGCAGCCCCCACCCCAGTGAGGTCAGACACGCCTTTTATATTCCTTGTTAGTGTCATACTCGGCCTTGTAATATTGATGCTATCAGAATAGTCTGTTGTTGCACCCGGAACACCCCAGTGCTCAGCCCAGGGTACAAATGAAGGTGGTGTCAGCACTCTCTCCTTCCAGCCCGGCTGCCATCCAACATCTTCCTACTCTCAGTGGGGCCTGTGGTCAGCCAGGTCCACCACTAGCAGTAGGCACCTGATTTGGTGAAGATCGCAAAACCATGCCCCTTTCTCAGAGTGGGGCCAGCACAGGAGACAGCAGAGCAAAAGATGAGGAGTCAAATGCCTGGCAACATGGTGGGCACCTGGATCCAGCTATGCCTGCAGTCCATTTCACCATTTCAGTTCAGAGGGCCAATAAATTCCCTTCTTTGCTTAAGCCAGTTTGACTTTTGTTTTTCATTTGCAGCCAAAGATCATTGATACAGCATCTCCAGTCTGAGGAAGGAGGAACAGCACCGACCTGGGGTGCCCCAGTCTGACACGGGAAAGGGAAGCAGAGAAGGAAGGCAGCATGGGGAAGGCCTGGGATTTGTATATCCCACAGAGCTGGAGAAGGTGGCCCTGGAGTGAGGGGGTGAGCTTCCATCAGGGCATTCATCAAGAAAGGCTTTGCAGAAGGAGCAGAATCTGAAATAGGGAAGGAGCTCTGGGGCAGCAGAGACATTCCAGGGGCCTTGGGAATCCAGCCTGCAGTAGGCTTCCATCCCACCCCACCACAGCCCTGATGCACTGCCCACCCTAGTCTGCCCTCTGCCTTCACCTGCTGCTCTGAAACCTTCCATAGTTCCCAGGGCCCCACACCCTGGCATGGGAGGCCTGCTACGGGCGCCCTGCCCTGCAACCCATGCAGTTCCCCCGGCCTGGAGCGACCCCCTCACTGACACCCCATGTCTGGAGTCTGGGAATCTGAACCCTGACAAGCGAGGGGAGTGTTCCACGGCGGAATTCAAGCCCCCGATTTTTCACTCGCCCTGCGTTCTTGGGCAACTCACATGGCTTGTCTCGGTCTCAGGCTCCCCACGCGGTCGCTGTGATGGGTCCATGCGCGGCCGCAGGCGCAGGGCAGCGATGGTATTAATCTAATCACATCAGGATTTTAATTACAGGCCCCGTCAGATCCACTGAGGCCCGGGCTCCCCTGGCCTCCGAGTGCCGAGGGCCTCTCCCCCCCTCCCCCGCCCCCGTGTGGGATTCAATTAAGCCTTTGTTTTCTTCTCAGCTCCTCCGCGGGTGGGAGGGAGGGGCTGCCCGCAGCCGGCTCTGCTGACGCGAGGAGAAAAATGACTTCAATAAAAAGGAGCCGCGAGTGGGGAGCGGACCCGGGATGCGCACCCCTCCCCCGCGAAGCCGCCTGACCGAGGCCGGAGTCTCGGCTCCACTGCGAACAAGCTGGCCTGGCTCTGGGGCCTCAGTTTACCCGCGCCCCCCCCCCCCCCGTGCAATGGGGACGTTGCGCACTCCCTCCAGGGCACATAAGCTGCGCACATACCGTGCAGGGCCCGTTCACGAAGCCTGTACCGGGTGAGAGGGACGACCCCCTGGATCCTCAGCGAGACGCTGCCACTCCCACTCACACATGGGGAAACCGAGGCCGGGTGAGGCAGAGGGGCCTGCCCAAAGCCACCCAGCTCACAGGGGACAGGACGCAATTCGAAGCAGCGCCGGGTGCAGACCCCGAGCCCTCAACCCCGCCCAGGCTGCCTTCCCGGTACTGGAAGGCTCCTTCTCCCCGTGAGAGGCCCCCGGCCCGCCCGGACCACGCCGCCTGGGTTTGAATCCTGACAAGTCACCGTCTTCTCTGTGACCGCGGTTTCCCCTCCAGAACCCTGTCTCCTGCCCCTCGTGGTGGGGGCGGAGACGAGCGCAGACGCAGAACAGACACGGCGCCCAAACCTGGCGCAGGGGCGCCGCGGGCCCGGCCCAGGGCTGGGCGGTGAGGCTCTGCCTCATGCCCTCGGGCTGTAGAGGGTTTAGCCGTGCCCAGAGGGGTCTTCGAGGTGATCTGTGTCCCGCCTGACAGGACTGGCCATGCCAGGAAGACCAACCCTGCGTTTTAGGGTGGCCTTGCGTGACGGCATCAGTGGGCCTGGAGGTTGAGGTCAGCTGGTGCGCGATGCAGGCGTCACACCGGCACTGGCCCCCCGTGTGGGGCCCGTGGTGCCGGGAGGGGCATAAGTGGACGGTGGTGATGGCGAGACCCCCTCCCCACGCTCCTCCCTTGGTAACCTGTGCAGCCTCTCAGATGCTTTCAGTGAGGTCTGCGAATCCCTTCCAGAGAATGATCAAACCCCAGGGTGGTTTGGAGGACCCCCGAACTTTCAGTTGGTGTCAGAAGTGGAGACTGTGCCCTCTGACCTTCCAGCCTGGCTAACTCCCCACCGCCGCCCCAAGCCCTTCCTAGGAGCTCAGGGCCTGCGTTGCTATGGTGACGCAGGAAGCCCCCCTCCTCCAGCCACCTGACTTATGCTCAGCCACCCCTGCTTCTCAGCCAGAGGCGCCCAGCCCCCCACAGCCCACTCTGCCCCCCAACATTTCCTCAGCTCCCACAGCCAAGCCACAGAAACTCCTTCCTTGTTTCTTGAACTCGGGGAAGAGCGTCAGCACCCCCACATGCAAAAGCCGCCGCGAAGCTCAGCTCTGGGGGCTGGGCTGACAGCACCTTCGAGTCTTCAAGTGCGTGCCTGGCCTGCCTTCCAGTCTCCAGCCAGCATCCCCGACCTCTTCCTGACCCTCGGAATCCCCAAAATGGTTGTTTCACACGTGTTTTGGGGTCTGAGTCACCAGAACCCCTACCTGCTGCTTGGGGGAGGAGGTGCAGGACACAGAACCGATCCGAGGTCGGGAAGTTCTTAATCCCCCGGGCACATCGAGGAGGCTGGTAGTTGGAGAGGTGGACCCTGCAGGGAGGGTGGACTTTGTCTTGAGGACAGTGGGGAGCCTCGGGGAGCGAGGGGCTCTGGTTAATGTTTTAGATCCTGCAGCATCTGTGAGGAAGGGGCACTGTTGGGTGGCACGGAGACGGGGCTGGGGCTGCTGCTGATTCCAGAGGAGGTGGGAGGGCATTGGGACTGGGCTGGGCAGAGGTGGACAGGACACATTTGACAGAGACCAAGGATGCACAGCGTCCGGGATGTGCTGGCTTGGATGTGAGGGCTGTGTGGTGGGGGATCCGCGAGATCCTCTCTCTCTCTCTCTCTCTCTCTCTCTCTCTCTCTCTCTCTCTCTCTCTCTCTCTCTCTCGGCCCCATTCAGTCCTGCCTGCTAGCAAACCCAGCTCTGCCTTCTAAATGCCCAGAATCGACCCTGCAGAGAGGGGACCACTGCACGTGACAGCCGGGTGGACCTCAGCACTGAATGTCGCCCCGTGAAGGACACTCTGCGCAATTCCACAGGTAAGAAGTTCAAGAACAGTCAACGTGAGTCTTTGGAGAGAGAAGTCAGGCCACCTGGGGGTAGTGGCCAGGAGAGGTGAGGATGGCCTCTGGGGAGCTCTCACTGTCGGCATTTTCATCTGGGTGAGTTTATTTATAAATGTTCGTTAGGCTGGTAAGGGCCAAGTATCCAGAATGCATTTACAAAATTCCTACAACTCAACAACAGAAAGACACATGACTCAATTAAAATATGGGCGGGCTTCCCTGGTGGCGCAGTGGTTGAGAGTCCGCCTGCCGATGCGGGGGACGCGGGTTCGTGCCCCGGTCCGGGAAAATCCCACATGCCGCGGAGCGGCTGGGCCCGTGAGCCGTGGCCGCTGAGCCTGCGCGTCCGGAGCCTGTGCTCCGCAACGGGAAAAAAAAAAAAAAAAAGGCAAATGACCCAAACAGACACTTCTCCAAAGAGGATACACAAATGGCTAATACCCCATGAAAAGATGCTCAACATCATTAGTCATCAGGGAAATGAAAATCAAAACCACAGCAATACCACTTCACACCCAAAAGATGGCTGTGATGAGGAAAACGGAAGATAAGCAGGGTTGGAGAGGATGTAGAGAAATTAGAACCTTCCAGCTGCCTAGGGAATGTGAGGTTGTGCAGCTGCTACGGAAAACAGACTGGCATTTCCTCAAAAAGATACACAGAAAATTACCATACGACCCGCAATTCCATGCCTAGGTATACTCAGAAGAATTGAAAACTGCTCCTCAAACCAAAACTTGTGCCTTAATGTTCATAACAGCATTATTCACAGCAGCCAAAAGGTGGAAACAGCCCAAATGTCCATCAACAGATGATGGATAGACACAATATGTCCCTCTACACACGGGAACATCACTCAGCCAGGAAAAGGACAGAAGCCCTGACACTCGCTACAGCGTGGATGGACCCCGAGAACACGACGCTCAGTGAGAGAAGCCAGACACAGAAGGACACACAGGGTGTGACTCCATGGATGGGAAACGTCCAGAACGGGCCGATCCACAGACACAGAGAGTGGATTCGTGGTGGTCAGGGGCTGGGGAGGGGGAGGGGGAGTGATTGCTAATGAGGACGGGGCTTCTTTTCAGGGAGATGGAATGTTCTGGAGTTAGAGGTGATGGTTGCACGTTGTGTCTGTACTAAATGACACCGAATTGTTCACGTTTGAATGATTTTTTGTGACTTCAATTTTTAAAAAAGTTCACTGAACTTGATGTGCTTACATTTACTGCATATAAGCTATATTTCATTAGAAAGGACATGAAAAAAGCATTTCACAGAAACTGCCCATTTCTTGCCCCCTCTTCGGCCCCTGCACAGGTCAGGTCCCACTATCCACGCCCACCGTGGCACCGTCATAACCCCCATACCTCCCCACCCTAACCCCAACCGTTGCTCCCACATCCACCCCATCAGCCCTTTCCATTATCCTCCCCCATCCCCCCCCATTCTCCCACCGTCCCCTCCCATCCTCCTTCTCCACCATCCCTCCCCAGCCCCCGCCAGCCCTCGCCACCCCTCCCGGACCTCCGCCGTCCCCTCCGCCCAGTCTCCCGGCGCCACCCACGGCCTGTTCTCCCCGAAGCCGCCAGAGGGCGCCTGTGAGCAGCGAGCCCGCGTCCCTGCTCTGCCCGCCGCCCTGGGGTGTCCCACGTCTCTCCGGGTGAGAGCCGAGCTCTCCGCGCCCCCGGGTCCTGCACCACCCGACCCACCCCGTCCTCTCCTGCCCTCACCTCCTCCCTCTCCCCGTCGCTCATTCCGTTCCAACCGCCACGGGCGTCCCCGCGGTCCCTCCCACCTGCCGGGCACAGGGCTGTCCCAGGGCCCCCTCCCAACCCCCCGCAATCCCCCGGCCAGGTGCGCCCTCGCCCCGGGTCTCCACAGGGCCCTCACCGCAGAAAGGCCTTCCATGGCCATCCATCGAAGATGTACGCCCCCATCTTCCGCCCCTCTTTATTTTCTCCCTACACCCCCAGGAGGGCCAGGCTGTCCCCCTGACATCTGTCCAGGCCTGTTGGGCACAGGTGCCCAACAATTATCTGCTGAATCACGACCCGGCGAGTGACCACCCAGATGCCACGGTGTTGCACTTTTTGGAGAAGTCAGCGAGCAGGGGGCGGGGCCAGGCCTCCTCCCACCTTCGGAGACCGCAGCAGACCCCGCCCCCCACCTGTGTGGCTGACTGGGATGCGCTATTTTTTACTGCCTGATCTGCTGCCTCGAGTGCTTTAATTGCACAATAATAAGGGCGGGCCATGGGCGAGGAAACCTAAAATTACACCGGCACGCGCAGCCCATCTGTGGGGGCCGCCCGGCCCTCGTGGTCCTTCACGCGTCCGCCCTTGACGCCGCCGCCGCCGCCGCCGCCGCCGCCGCCGGGGAAGCCTTCCCAGACCCTTGATCCAGGAGCCTGTCGCTGGGCGGGCTCCCTGTGGGCGGGGGCAGGCGCTGTTCCAGGCGGGGACAAACCGCAGGGTGGCAGCCTGGCCCTCCGGGGGCGCTAGGGAGAAAATAAAGAAGTAGGGGGAGAAGAGGGACCTGTTAGATGGATGGCCAGGGAAAGCCTTTCTGCGGTGAGGGCCCTGTGGAGACACACGGGGCGAAGGCGCACCTGGCGGGGGCGTTGGGGGGGGGCTCTGGGACAGCCCTGTGCCCGGCACAGCGGGGAGGGACCGCGGAGAGGCCTGGGCTGCTTGGAGCGGAGGGAGCTAGGGGGAGGGGCCGGAGGTGGGGGCAGAAGGGTGGGTCAGGCCGTGCAGGGGGCCGGCGGCCCTGTGGAGCCACAGCCCCAGGGCAGGGGTTCTCCTCCGGCCTCCCGCTGCCCCCTCACTCCACTCCGATGGCCTCCGCACGCCAGCATCCCCGCCCTCCGCTGGGCCTTTACCTGGCTGTGCCCCGGCCAGGCACCGCCCCTCCCCACCACAAAACCGCCCCCTCAGCTCCGTCAGATTTGTTCAAGCATCCCTTCCTGGTGGGGCTTCCTGATACCGCCTTACTGAACCAGCCCCCCATGCCACCTCACACCCCTGCTGGCTTTCTCCCCTCCTAGCACTTTGTACATACAGGTATGCACAGAGTAGGTGCCCAATGTATGCTGAAGGTGTATATGGATGAATATCTGACATCCAGGCCCGTGGCCAGCTCTTCCTGGAAGTGTCTGGATACAGATCCAGTGCCCCCAAGGGGGTGAGGGACCCCCGGCACCGCCTTCCTGCCCGAGATGCCCTCTGGGCTCATCTCTTGGGCTGCCTTGCCAGATGACCACACACTGGGGGCTCAAATAACAGAAACTCACTCTCACATTCTGGAGGTCACATGTCCAAGATCAAGGTGTCAGCCGGGCTGGTTCCTTCCTGGCGCTCTGGGTTCTGTTCCAGGCTCTCTCCCAGATTCTGGTGGTGCTGGCATTCTTGGGGTTCCGTGGCTTGTGGACACATCATCCCAATCCCAGCTCTGTCCTCCACGACCTTCTCCTCTGGGTGTCTGTGTCCACATTTCCATCTTTTTTTTTTTTTTTTCTGGCCACGTCTCTCAGCTTGTAGGAGCTCAGTTCCCTGACCAGGGATTGAACCCAGGCCCCCTGTATTGGGAGCGCGGAGTCTTAGCTACTGGACCACCAGAGAAGTCCCCATCAAACTCCCTATTTTTTAAATATTCTTTTTCATATTCTTTTCTATTATGGCTTATCACAGGATATTGAATATAATTCCCTGTGCTATACGGGAGGACCTTGTTTATCCACCCTATATATAATAGTTTGCATCTGCTAATCCCAAACTCCCAATCCTTCTCTCTCCCACATTCCCTCCCCGTTGGTAACCACACATCCGTTCTCTATGTCTCTGAGTCTACTTCTGTTTCGTAGATAAGTTCATTTGTGTCATATTTTAAATTCCACATATAAGTGATATCATATGGTATTTGTCTTTCTCTTTCTGACTTACTTCACTTAGTATGATAATCTCTAGGTCCATCCATGTTGCTGCAAATGGCATTATTTCGTTCCTTTTCACGACTGAGTAATATTCCATTGTGTATATATACCACATCTTCTTTATCCATTCCTCTGTCGATGGACATTTAAGCTGTTTCCAGGGTTTGGCTATTGTAAATAGTGCTGATATGAACACTGGGCTGCATGGATCTATTTGAAATTTGGTTTTCTCTGGATGTATGCCCAGGAGTGGGATTACAGGATCATATAGTAACTCTATTTTTAGTTTTTTAAGGAACCTCCACACTGTTCTCCACAGTGGCTGCACCAACTTACATTCCCACCAACAGTGTGGGAGGGTTCCCTTTTCTTCACACCCTCTCCAGCATTTGTTATTTGTAGACTTTTTTTTTTGAAAGGCAGACTGCCACAGGCAGTGCTTCATTTGCATGTGTCTGGAGTCTTGGAAACTTGACTACCCTACATTCTCCTACAAATGGACCTTGAGAGCTTGTTTGGAGGTTCTAGCAGGGGAGCGCAGCTACTTGTATACCCTTGACCGAAGAACTGTCCTCCTCTATCAGGGAAGGTCATCCTCTTCCACCGGGCTCACAGCTTCCGGAGGGACACATGTGGAGTGGAAGGGGATACCCGCCTAGCTGGCCACATTGGCCTCACATCCTTTGTAGACTTTTTAATGATGGCCATTCTGACCGGTGTGAGGTGGTACCTCATTGTGGTTTTGATTTGCAGTTCTCTAATAATTAGCCATATGGCGCATCTTTTCATGTGCCTGTTGGCCACCTGTATGTCTTCTTTAGAGAAATGTCTGTTTAGGTCTTCTGCCCATTTTTCAATTGGGTTTTTAGGTTTTTTGTTATTGAGTTGTATGAGCTGTTTGTACATTTTCGAAATTAAGCCTTTGTCTGTCGCATCATTGGCAAATATTTACTCCCAGTCCATAGGTTGTCTTTTCGTCTTGTTTATGGTTAAACTCCCTGTTTTCAAATTAGATCCCATTCACAGGAGCTGGGAGTTGGGACTTGAACCTGTCAGTCTGGGTGACACAATTCAACCACAACCCTTCTTGTCCTTGGCTGCCGGTTAACTCGGATTCTGAGCCCACTTAGACCTGCAGAGTCAAGTCTCTGGGGGTCCAGATGCTGCATTTTGGATACTGTTTTCATAACATTTAATTTTGATATAATTTCAAACTTACAGAAAATTTCAAGATTAGTGCCAGAAACTCCTATAGACTCTGCCCAGATTCACCAGTTGGTTCCATTTTGCCCCATTTGATTTGTCACATTCTGTGTCTGTAACTATCTGTACCTGTGTCTACATCTATTATCTGTATACATATATAGATATTTATACGCATTTTTCTGAACCACTTACGACTACGTTAGAAGTGTGATGCCCCTTCACCCATAAACACATCACTGTATATTTTCTAAAACCCAGGATTCTCTTTTATAACCCGGTGCAGTTCTCAAGATGGGGAAATTTCACATCGATACAATACTCATATCCAGCCCACTGTCCGTAGTCAAATGTCGCCAGCTGCTCCAATGATGCCCCACGGGGGAGGGTCTTGGTACCCGAGCAGGTTGCCATGGCAGCCAGGTCAGCAGGTGACAGCTCAGAGGAGCCTGGGCTAGACCTCCTAGGGAGCCAGCCTTGGGGGAGAGGGAAAGGGGAGAGCACCCCCTTCCCCAAGCTTGGAGATGGTACTGGCCCTGGGATCAGAGTTTATAGAGCCTTGGGGACCACACAGAGCGAGGTTCCTCTTGGTCCTCTCAGATCACTGGGCGGTGTCAGGACTTGAATATGTCTTTTTGGGGAGACACAATTCAGTAGGACAAGGAGAGCCTACATTCCTAGGGGCATGGGCTTTAGAGGTTAGGCATTGCTGGGCAAGGCGGTGGGCATCTCCCTGGCCCTGCAGGTCCCCCGCTATTGCCCCGTGCACACGATGTCTCCCCCTCGTGCCAGCCCCTCATGCTCCCGGGGCAGACACTGCCTGCCAGACTCTTGCTTCCTTGTGGAGGAGCCTGGCTACTGTTTGCTGCCCACTCCCCACCCTGCCTGGGTGCTGGCATGAATCCTCATGGCGCCCCACCCCTTTGCTGGGGATTGGCTTGTGTGTGGATGTGTGACCCCCTTCTGGCCAATGAGATGTGAGGGAGGTGAGGGGGGCAGCTTGTGGAGTCACCACATTCCTCAGTTTGTGACCCCCCCCCCCCAGCGACATGGACTGATCCCTCCTGCTGCCCTCTCTCCGGTTCTCTCTCTTCTGCCTCTTTCTTCCACTTAGAAGGGCCCTTTTGATGGCTCTGGGCCCACGAAGACAATCCAGGATAACCTCCCCGCTTCAAAGCCAGCTGATTAGAAGCTTAATTCCATCTGCAACCTTGATTCCCCCTTGTCGGGCAACATGACATAGTCACAGGCTCTGGGGACGTGGACGTGGACATTTGTGGGGGGTGTTATTCTGCTGACCACAGAAAGTTTCCTTGCTCCGAAGAGGGAGGCCCGGGAAAATGGTCCCTTTCTGCCTGTGGCCACTGCAGCTTCATGATGAGATGTCTGGAGCAGCTGCAGCCCTGGTGCCATCTGAGCCAAGGGAACCACAGAGCAGCAGAGCCGGGAGGCTATGAGGAGGGAGTCCTGCTGGGAGGAGTCCAGGAGCCTCTTTTTGGAGGAGAGAACAGGTTGCCACATTGCTCAAGCCCATCTAGGTGTGTGTCTCAAAAAGACTACATTTCCCAGCTGCCCTTGCAGCCAGGTGTGGCCATGTGACTAAGTTCCACCAATGAGATATGAGTGGAGGGTGGGGAGGGGAGTAGGAAAGAGGGAAGAGTTGGGGGGCTGTTCTAGGGGGTCCTGGGGGCTGTCACTCGGGTGTGGCCTGTTGTGAAAGTTCGTCAAGCTGCACACTTAGGAGAGATGCTCTTCAACACTAAAAAGTAGAAAAAGTACCAAGAGGGAGGGGCACAGCCTCATCTCGAGCTGGGCATGGACTGCGCAAACCCACATGTCTGTGGGAAGAAACGATCTACTATTTTAATAAGCCCGCACCTTCTGGGTCGTGCCTGCACCCGTGAAACCAAACTCCAAACGTTGTCTGCTGAGGCCTGGCTTTCTCCCTGCCGATGCCAGCACCCTTTCCAGGTGCTCAGGAAGCATGCCTCTCACCCTGTCACCAGCTGCTGTGCGAGGGATCTGTGGGCCCTGGCTTGAGCTCTCTGCCTAGACCCTCAGCCAGACCTCCTTTCTGGGGTCTTCCACTGTGGGAGAAAAATAGACTGTCCTCATCAGGGCCAGAGAAGCCAAGGCCAAGAGCAGTATCCTTTTCAGGAAGGACGACGCTTCTTAAATATGAGTGGAGGACGTTTGCTATTTGAGGCAAGAGCAGATGGCAAGCATCCCAACCTCCTGTCCTGCCACATGGACATACCACACCGGGCCTCACCTACACGTCAGCCATTCTCTCCCGGGGGTGGTCCTGCCCCCAGGGGAGGCTGGGCCGTGTCTGGGGACATCTGTGGTCGTCACGACTCGGGGGGTGGGTGCTCCTGGCATCGAGGCGGTGGGGGCCAGGGAGGCTGTTCACCACCCACAGAGCCCAGGATGGTCCCACGGAGGATGATCCCATGTCCACAGCACTGAGGGGAGACGCTATTATGTGTGAATAAAACACGCAGCGGATGGGGAGGCCCCACGCCACATTCTTGGGCTCTTCTCAGATGCCGGTCACCGTCTGGGCCACCCTCAGACCCCCCAGCCTCGCCGGGTCCCCCTGTCCTCTTCACTGCCTGAGTGCGGGTAGGTGGGCCGGGCTGCCTTTCCCAGGACCCCCAGGATGGACTGTTGCCTAGCTTATGGACCTTCCAACTCAGGAGGAACTAATTTAGTCTTAGTGGAGGGGGGCGTGCAGGGAGCTTTGCTGGTCTTATGATTTTCCCTCCCTGCGTCTCCATAGGAACTGGAGCGCTCTTTGAAATCCAGAGACAGAGGGTTTGGGACCCTGAAGCCTCGTTTCTGCTTCCTCTGGCTCATCCTTTGCCCGAGATGATGGACACTGCACGGCCGAACCACCCAGAGGTGGGAAGGGCAGCGGGTCCCTTGGCTTCTGTCACAAAACTGCACGAGGCAAACAGCCTCCGTCCCTGGGGCGTTGCCTTCAGAACCGGCACCCATGACTCAGCTTCACCTGGGCTGGGCCGGGCTGGGCTGGGCCCGGGCCACATGCCTGGGCCTGGCCGGGTGCCTGTCTTGCCGTGGTCCTCGTGGTCCTCGTCTCACCCTCCAGCAGCCTCACCAGACACGTTTCCACGGCGATGGCAAAGGAAACACACCAGGCAGGGCTGTCCCTTCCGCCTCATTCTGTTTGTCAGAGCTCGTCCTGGGCTGGAGAATTGTATTCTGCTTTAGAGAAAGACCCCAAAGTCATGTGACAGAGGGCATGGGGACAGGGAAGGGTGAAGAACTGGGGCCTTTGTGCCGTCCATCTCCCGCGGTCATAAAGTTTTGTAAAAGATGCCACGGTGGTAGATTTAATTATTACAGCAAAATGCAATCTTGCCACATGCAAAAGGGTTGAGGGTTTTAATGCAGCTCAGATTTTCCTTCAGCTTCTCCCTCTCCCTTTCTCCTTGCTTTAGACGGCGTCACCGTGCGGCTCCAGCTCCCACCAGGTGGCCCCTGCTCCAGCCCTTTCAGCACCACTCCCGGTGGTCGTGCTTCTGGATGAGGCTAATCTCTGAGCTGTCTGCTCACCCCATTTCACTTCTCAGATCTATGGGAACGGCTTCTCCCTTGCATCCTCCTGAGGGAAGCAACACTGCCCACACCCCGGCTTTAGCCCAGTGAGACCCGAGTCAGACCTATAAGAGAATGAATGTGTCTGGTTTGAAACCACTACATTCAGGGAGGTTTTTTTTACAGCAGCCGCAGGAGGCTTATACAATGCCACCAAGTGCCAGGCTCTGTGGGGACGCCGGGCCCCAGTGGGGACCCATCACTCCCCTCACGCTGCTCAAATCTCCAAACCCAGCAAGGGAACTGCTGCCGGGAGGCCCACGTCTGGGGAGAGATGTCGCCACTGATCAGGAGGAATGTCTGGAGAGGGGAACACACAGCCTTTGACTTATGAATCCCTGTCACCATTTTGGCCATATTCACCTGTACTCTTATGGCCTGACGTATTTCTTCAAATCAAAACATCGACCCGGGCTTCCCTGGTGGCGCAGTGATTGGGAGTCCACCTGCCGATGCGGGGGACACGGGTTCGTGCCCCGGTCTGGGAGGATCCCACATGCTGCAGAGCGGCTGGGCCCGTGAGCCGTGGCCGCTGAGCCTGCGCGTCCGGAGCCTGTGCTCCGCAACGGGAGAGACCATAACAGTGAGAGGCCCGTGTACTGCAAAAAAACAAAAAAAAAAAAAAAAAAAAAAGAAAACATCGACCCATTTCTTTTAACTGAATACATGTGAGCAAAAAGAGGTGTATTGTCTCTGTAAATGGAAAACCAATACAGCTTGCCATAAAGAAAGGAAAACATTAAAAAAAGAAAGAAAGAAAGAAAAAGAAAAGAAAGAAGGTGTAAAAACTAGTGGATGAAATTTGATGAGGGAAAACAGAGGGTTTGCCTGGTATCGAAGTAGCTCCCTCAAGATGACTTATTAATTTCAAGGGGAATAGCTTTACTTGACTGTGGAGAAGCCCGGAGTGATGCCCTGAGTCAGAGGATGGAGGTCACGTCACCAGCAACGGGACACCTGTGCTCTGGACACCACCCTCCCAGGAGGGCACAGCACCACAGCTGCAGGATTCCTGCCAACACATACAGCCTCTCACTGATCACGAGACAATAGGAAAGAAGCCCAGGATGAAGGATGGCCTATAAAATAACTGACCAGAACTCCTCAAAATCATTCAGGTCATGAAAGACAGAGTGAAGCGTTGTTAGATTAGAGGAGACAAAGGAGACAAACACCCTGCTGCACTGGGACTGGCTCCCGGGCCAGGAGAAAAGAAGCTGTAAAGGACATTACTGGGACAACCTGTGAAATCTGAACAAGAATTCTTGATTAGATAAGGTATTGTATTGTATCAGTGCTACTTTTTTCTGATTTTGACAATCATGCTGAGGTGACAGAAGGGAATATCCTGTTCTTAGAAACACACTGGGGTATTTAGTGGTAAAGGGGTGTGCTGCCTCCAGCTTGCCCTCAAACGTGCAGGAGAGAGTGCAGTCAGAAGATGAAGCTAGCTGCAAAATGTCACAGCTGGCAGGTCTGCATGAAGGTCCCTGGGAATTCTCAGGAAACTCTTGCAAATTTCTAGGAAGTTTGCAATTATTTCAAGACAACTACAGAACAACCAGAAACGAGGTGTGCAAACAAACACCAACGAGAACAAAATGAGGTTATTAAATTCTAGCTTTCACGACCTGTCCCGGGCTTGGGCCTGCTCTCCCTTGGTTAAAAGGGATGAACAAAACTGTGGGAGGTTAAACTTTTGCTGAGACTTTCTTCTTGAGGTTCCCAGAAGGACTGTAGAAGGGAGAGGGGAGTAACGTCTCATCCCCTTATTTGATGTTATTTATCGTGGGACTGTATCCAACTTAATGGCACTGTGAAGACACCAATCTATGTGTCCTTGCTTTGGGAAACATTCTTGTAGAAGGTGGGAGCCACGGAAGGCTGCTGAGTGAGGGAAGAGTTGTGGCTGATCTCCAGGGAGAACAATTTAGGCTCAGGAAGGCCGCGTGCATCCTTGATCTTTGGTCAAGGGCATTTCCCATCACCACTGAAGTTTGCAAATGCAGCCCCACCTGGAGGCACCACCGCAGGCAGCTTAGCACTGTATGCTGTGGGTACGAGTCCTGTGCAATCTTGGGCAACGACTGCCTCTTTGAGCCTGTTTCCTCCTGGGTGAAAGCGAAACGGGGATGATGATGAAAAAGTCCACCTCGCAGGAGGGACTGTGTGTGTTTTCGGGGGGCGCGGGGGCGGGGGTGCTGGCGGGGCTTTAAGGAGATGCTGCGCGAAGACCTTGGTCCAATATTAACGCCCCGGCGGAGGGACCAACATGCCCTTGAGAGCAGCGGCATCTTGTGTCCGCCACTGGTACTGCAGCCTCTTCCCTGTGCCCGCGGAGCTCTGTTCCAGGTGCCGGGAGTCCAGGCACCTTCCCGCTGCAGCAGAGCCCGTATTCTAATGGGCTAACAAGACAACAGATATGTTAAAAATGCAATACGTGAGGTCGTGATAAAAGCTATGCAACAGGGCTTCCCTGATGGCGCAGTGGTTGAGAGTCCGCCTGCCGATGCAGGCGACACGGGTTCGTGCCCCGGTCCGGGAGGATCCCACGTGCCGCGGAGCGGCTGGGCCCGTGAGCCATGGCCGCTGAGCCTGCGCGTCCGGAGCCTGTGCTCCACAACGGGAGAGGCCACAGTGTGAGATGCCCGTGTACCGCAAAAACAAAATAAAACAAAAAGCTATGCAACAGCAACAAAATTCCCGTAGGTTTAGGTAGGAAAACAAGGAAGCTCTACTTCCGATGGGTGGGTGGTCAGGGAAGGCTTCCTGGAGGAGGTGAAATTTAAGGTGCCTCTTGGAGAACTCATTCACATGAAAGTCAAGGGAAGGGTAAGTGCACAGGTTGGCGTAATAGGGAAGAAACCTTGTATTCTATTACAAGCTAGTCCCTACGGGGATGTTGCCTATCAGCTTAAATTAAACACAATGGCCCATCTCTGGGAACCCTGCCTCCCAGGTAATAAGCATGAAACTAAAACACCTCTGTTCAGCTCCCAGGAAACCTCCCGACCAGGCCCACCTGAGAACGCTGCAGGAGGAAGACATTAACACCTGCCCTCCGGAGGCTGACGGGAACCAGGAAGTGCTTGGCTTTAGTCCCGCCCCTTTCAGTATGGAAGAAGCGTGCGCGCTCTCTCAGGGAAGATGGTTCTTTGGGACGCAAGTCCACTGTCTTCTCCAGATCAAGTCGCTATTCCTTGTCCCAACGACTCGATTTATTAGCTTGTCGTGTGGGGAGCAGTAGAAGCTTGGACTCGGCAACGGGGCAGCAAGGAGGCAGCTCCCCTGAAGGGTGATGGAGTAGGGCCAGGGCAGTGGACGGCGGGGACCCTGCAGACCCACCTGGGCCACTTGGACAAACTCACTCAGGACTCAGGAAGGGATGGAGAAGGTGGGTTTCAGTGACGCGTTGTCGCGTAGCAGACAGCCCCAAGTTAGCGACCTAAAACCGCCGTTTGTTACTTGCCGGGAGTCTGCATCCTGGGCTGGTCCCAGTGGGACAGCTGTCTGGTCCACGCAGTGTCTGTTGGGGCTGGAGTCCCCTCACTGTCGGGGTCTAGCCGGGCACCGACCCAGACTTTGGTGTGGCTGCTTGGGCTTCCTTCCAGCGTGGGGGACGCAGAGTGGTCAGCCTACCTCCCTGGTGACCCCTGCAGTGGGCAGAAGCAGAAGCCGCAGGCCCGGGACCTCACGCCTGCCCCATTCTGCTGGCCAGAGCGTCCCCACCCAGATTCAAGGGGGGTTTGACTCCACTGCTCCACGGGGGAGCTGCCAGATGGCACTGCCGGCTCTGGAGACAAGCCGCCCGCCACACTGAGAGAGAGCCTGAGTGTCGGGCAGCATCCCTGGGTTCCGGCCCATATTCTGCCTCTGGACGCCCAGTTTCCTTAGTTTGAAATGAATGGATGTATTTCGTGCTTCGCAAAATCAGTGGTGACTTTCTCTGTGGGCCCTGCTGAATTTGGGGTTGTTTAAAAAGAAATTGGGTGGAGGTAAATTGTGAGACAGGTGAGTGGTGACCCAGCTGTTCATGTCTCTCCTCCTTGCCCTTTTCTCATGTGACCCTCTCTTTCTCTTTATTGAGAGAGATTTCAAGCAACTGCTGCTTTTCAAAATTTTATTTTATTGAAGTATAGTTGATTTACAATGTTGTGTTAGTTTCTGCTGTGCAGCAAAGTGACTCAGTTATACAGATATATTCTTTTTCATATTCTTCTCCATTATGGCTTATCAAAAGATATTGAACATGGTTCCCTGTGCTATACAGTAGGACCTTGTTGTTTATCCAGCCTAGATATAATAGTTTACATCTGCTAATCCCAAACTACCAATTCATCCCTCCCCCACCCCCTCCCCCTTGGCAACCGCAAGTCTGTTCTCTATGCCTGTGAGTCTGTTTCTGTTTCGTAGACAAGTTCCTTTGTGGATATGTGACCGTCTCTTATTCCATCCACTCATTCATACTGTAAAGAACACCCACGAATAAGAACGTCATCAGTAACTTCCCCATCTACAATCCCCACAGGCAACGCTGTCCTGACTCCTTTACACGGTCGCTGTTCTCTCCCTCTTAAGAGCCCATCATGTGCACATGCGCGTACGTGGACGTGCTCTTTCCCCTCAGCTTTGCTCCTGAGCTGTGTCTGTGCTGCTCTGTGGCCATGGCTCATTCATGGTCCCTGCTGTACAGGATCCCGCTTCTCAGGCCACCAGTCTCCCATCCGCTCGCCTGTGAGCGGGGTCCTGGGCTGTTTTCCACTCTTTCCCACTACGAACGGGGCTGGTCTGAGCAGCCTTGCTCGGGTCTCCTGATGGATGTGCTGGGATCAATCCAGGAGTGAAATTGCTGGGCGTTAGGGCAGACCAGTGTTCAACCTGATGAGATGATGCCAAATTGGTTTCCAAAGCTGGACCAAATCACTCATTGATCCACATCCTCTCCAACATTTGAATGGTTGGCCTTTAACATTTCTGCCAGTTGAATGGATGTGAAATGTGACCTTACTAGTCTCTGTCTTCAGTTCCCTGACACCAGGCACCTGCTCCTTTTTAATAATTAATTAATTAATTAATTTTTGGCTGTGTTGGGTCTTCGTTGCTGCGCATGGGCTTTCTCTAGCTGTGGCGAGTAGGGGCTACTCTTCGTTGCAGCGTGCGGGCTTCTCATTGCGGTGGCTTCTCTTGTTGTGGAGCACGGGCTCTAGGCGTGCGGGCTTCAGTGGTTGTGGCTCGTGGGCTCTAGAGCGCAGGCTCAGTAGTTGTGGCTCACGGGCTTAGTTGCTCCGCAGCATGTGGGATCTTCCCGGGCCAGGGCTTGAACCCGTGTCCCCTGCATTGGCAGGTGGACCCCCAACCATTGCGCCACCAGGGAAGTCCCTGTTGTATTTTTTCGATTTCACCTACAAGTGTTATCATATGGTATTTGTCTTTCTTTGTCTGACTTACTTCACTTAGCATAATACCCTCCACGTCCATCCACGTTGTTGAAAATGGCAAGATTTCATTCTTTTTAAATGACTGGGTAGTATTTCGTAGTATATATGTACCACATCTTCTTTATCCATTCGTATGTTGATGGACGCTTAGGTTGCCTCCATGTCTTGGCTATTGTAAATAGTGCTGCTATGAACATTGGGGTGCATGTATCTTGTTTTTTTCTCTTTTTCAACATTATATTGTGCACAATTTCAAACACATACAAAAGTAAAAGGAAACCATATTGCGTTGTAAACAGCAATCTTGTTTCCTCTGTACTTGTAGCCTTCTCTTACCCATGTATCCTCCACTGCTTTTGAAGCACATTCTAGGCTTTCTCTTGACGAGATCTTTCATTGGATCCAGTGATAACTTAAAGAAACCGTTATTCATTGAACACGTACTGTGTGCCAGGTGCTTTGCACCTGTGGCCTCATGCACACCTGAAGACTCTGGGGGAGGGGCTGGGGCTCAGAGCAGCAGTGGGAGAAAGGGGGTTGGTTGTGATCCAAAAGGCCGGGCCCTGGGAGGGCCAACCCTGCCCGCTTCATGAGGGGCTGGGCTTCTCGCCTGTTCTTCCTGGGCTGAGCTCTGAGAAGCCTGTGTCCATCCCCCTGTCCCATGCCAAGCGGTCAGTGGGGCTGAGGCCAGCAAGCTGGGGCGGGAGTGCTGATGGGTCGGCAGGGTCGGGGTCGCGGCTCACTCGTGTTGCCCCCTCGTCACGGCAGGCGGAAGCCCCAGCTGCAGGAGCCGCTGAAGCTGCCCGCCTTCACGCGGGTAACCTCCACGGGCACCGTGCTGAGCCACGTGGGCTGCACCATCCTGGGCATGAACACGGTGCAGCTGTACATGAAGGTCCCAGGCAGCCAAACCTATCTTTGTGAATTAGTGATTTTTTCTGGATATATACCCAGGAGTGGGATTGCTGGATCATATGGTAACTCTATATTTAGTTTTTTAAGGAACCTCCATACTGTTCTCCACAGTGGCTGCACCAATTTAAATTCTCACCAACAGTGTAGGAGGCTTCCCTTTTCTCCACACCCTCTCCAGAATTTGTTACTTGTAGACTTTTTGATGATGGGAATTCTGACAGGTGTGAGGTGATACCTCATTGTAGTTTTCATTTGCATTTCCCTGATGATTAATGATGTTGAGTGTCTTTTCATGTGTCTGTTGGCCATCGGTATGTCTTCTTTGGAAAAAATGTCTATTCAGGTCTTCTGCCCATTTTTTAATCAAAAAAATTTTTTTTTTTTTTTTTGCGGTACGCAGGCCTCTCACCGTTGTGGCCTCTCCCCTTGCGGAGCACAGGCTCCGGACGCACAGGCTCAGCGGCCATGGCTCACGGGCCCAGCGGCTCCGCGGCATGTGGGATCCTCCCGGACCAGGGCACGAACCCGTGTCCCCTGCATCGCCAGGCGGACTCGCAACCACTGCGCCACCAGGGAAGCCCCCCACCCAATTTTTTTTTCTTGACGTTGAGGTTTTTGTTAGTTTGCTTTTTCTTAGTTCCTTGATTTCCTTTTTTTTAATTGAATTATACTTGATTTACAATGTTGTGTTAGTTTCAGGTGTGTAGTAAAGTGATTCAGTTCTCTTTCTCTCTCTCTCTCTCTCTCTCTCTATATATGTATACCCTTTTTCAGATTCTTTTTCATTGTAGGTTATTACAAGTTAATGAATATAGTTCCCTGTGCTATACACTAGGCACTTGTTGTTCATCTGTTTTATATATAGTAGTTTGTAACTGCTAATCCCAAATTCCTAATTTATCCCTCTTCCACCCCATTTCTCCTTTGGCCATAAGTTTGTTTTCTATGTCTGGGAGTCTATTTCGGTTTTGTAAATAAGTTCATTTGTGTCACATTTAGATTCCACGTATCAGTGATATCATATGGTATTCGTATTTCGCTGTCTGACTTACTTAGTATGATAATCTCTAGGTCCACCAATGTTGCTGCAAATGGCATTATTTCATTCTTTTTTATGGCTCAGTAATACTCCATTGTATATATGTGCCACATCTTCTTTATCCATTCCTCTGTTGATGGACACTAAGGTTGCTTCCACGTATTGGCTACTGTAAATAGTGCTGCTAGATGTTGACTTGTATGAGCTGTTTATATATGTTGGATATTAACCCCTTATCGGTCATATCATTTGCAAATATTTTTTCTCTTTCGGTAGTCTGCGTTTTCATTTTGTGGATGGTTTCCTTTGCTATGCAAAAGATTTTAAGTTGAATTAGGTTCCATTTGTTTATTTTTGCTTTTGTTTCCTTTGCTTTAGGAGACAAATCCAAAAAAATATTGTTGAGATTTATGTCAAAGAGTGTCCTGCCTGTGTTTTCTGGTTTCTCCTCTTACATTTAGGTCTTAAAGGTCTTAAACTCCCTTTTGAGTTTGTTTTAGTGTATGGTGTTAGAGAATCTTCCAATTTCATTCTTTGACATGTACCACTCCGTGAAGAGACTGTCTTTTCTCCTTTGTATGTTCTTGCCTCCTTTGTTGTAGAGTAATTGACCAATTAATTAATTGCGTGGGTTTATTTCTGGGCTTTCTGTGCTGTTCCCTTGATCTATGTGTCTGTTTTTGTGCCACGTGTCTAGATTTTTCATTTTATTGTCTTTTGATGATCAGAAGAAGTAAAATTTAGCACGGTCATTTATGATCAGCATTTTTTTTTTTTTTTTTTTTTTTTTTTTGCGGTGCGCGGGCCTCTCACTGTTGTGGCCTCTCCCGTCGCGGAGCACAGGCTCCGGACGCGCAGGCTCAGCGGCCATGGCTCACGGGCCCAGCCGCTCCACGGCACGTGGGATCTTCCCGGACCGGGGCACGAACCCGCGTCCCCTGCATCGGCAGGCGGACTCTCAACCACTGCGCCACCAGGGAAGCCCTGATTAGCATTTTTGTGTCTTGTTCAATAAAAACCCTTTCCTACCCCAAGGGCAGAAAGGTGGCTACCTTAATTTCTTTCCATAAGTTTTAAAGTTTCGTTTTGGCCTTTAAATCCTGAATTGATTTAGAGTTGCTTTGGAGTGTGGTGTGAGGTAAGTGTGGTGGAAAGAATAGCGGTCCCCAAAGAAGCACCCATCTTAATATCTAGCCCCTGGGAACCTGTCACCTTCTATGGCCAAAGGGATGCAGACGGTGAGGCGGGCAGACTAGCCTGGTGACCCAGGTGGGCAGAACTTAATCCTGTGGGTCCTTAAAAGCTGAGACCCTCTCCCGGCTGTGGTCAGAGAAGTGAGAAGAGAATCTAAACATGAAGAGACAGGCCTTGTCTTGAATATGGAGGAAGGGGTCTGGGCTGAGACATGAGGGGGAGTCTAGATGCCGTGAGCAGCCCTCCGTTGACAGCCAGGAGGAAACAGGGACCCAGTCCCGGTACTGCGAGGAACCGAACTCTGCCGACCCCCAAGGGGGCAGGGGGACTGGTCCTCTGGAGCCTCAGGAAGGAGCCAGCCCCACCCAGTGAGACCCATCTTGGACATCTGACCTCCAGAACTGTCAGATGTTACATCCCTCCCGTTTGAGCCTCTAAGTGTGTGGTGATTCGTAGGCAGCAGTAGAAGAGGAATTCAGAGGGATCCCGTCTTATTTTCTGCTGTCTGCGTGCCCCGGGCCCAGCACCTGCAGTGAGATGTCTCCCAGCTGCTGCCCCTGTTCTCTTTCCATCCAAGTTCCAAATGCCCGTCAGCCTGTGCTAGTGCCCCTTCATTTTCTGCCCAGTGACTCTCAGCTCCGGGACTGTGATCTTCCTTGCTTCTTTACTTATCTGAGCAGCAGAAATGGACCCTGGCTCTCCTTCAAGGGCTGGCAGAGCTCTGGCCCCTGGAACGCCCTCTCCTGACCCCATATGAGCGCCTGGCTGGAAAGAGGGATGTGGGGCTACGGTGAAGCCACACCCTGCCCCTCCTATGTGACTGTGGGTGGGGGAGGCCACGTCTCAGCCTCCCTGGAGCCCGGTGCCCAGTCTGCACCCCGGGCTGTGACCAGTCCCCTCTCCTGGGGTTGTCATGGGGACAAATGCACTGCCCGATGGGCTCCCTCGTGCAGGATGGCAGACGTGGTCGCAGCTCGTCGGAAGTGGGTCTAGTGAGCCATCTCGTAGCTAAGTGGCCTTGATTGTTTTAGTGTCTTCTTAAAAAGATTTTTATCGGAGTCTAGTTGATTTACAGTGTTGTGTTAGTTTCTGCTGTACAGCAAAGTGACTCAGTTATACATATACACATATCCACTCTTTTTTTAGATTCTTTTCCCGTATAGCTTATTACAGAGTGTTGAGTGCAGTTCCCCCTGTGCTATATATTAGGTCCTTCCTAGTTATCTATTTTATATATAGGACCTTGTGTTTTATAAGCAGGCCTCACTTTTGAACAAAGATTTTGTATGGGCTTTGCAGTGATGACGGATCTCTCTGGTGGCAACAACGTGGAACTTATCTTTTTGTGAGTCACTGCGTGCCAGGTGAGGGTTTAGGACACTTCACAACGATGGGATTTCTCGAGGATCTCCCAGATTGGACCAGACGCTCTCTAAGGCCTTCCTGTCTGGGACCCGCACAGAGGTGATGGCAAGGCCACACCCAGGGGCAAAGCATCAGGGGCACGGGGGTCTTAAATGATGCATACGGCACACCCACACAGAGGGTTTGGGGGATGTGGTCCTGTGATGCCCTGAGGGGGTTTCCCAAAGGCTAGATCCCGGGATGGGGGGGCGGGAGTTGGGGCGGTGAGGACCAAGCAACTATCCTAAGAATCACTTTCTCACTTTTTTTTTCTTCTTTTTTTTGGCCGCATGGCTTGCAGGACCTTAGCTCCCTGACTAAGGATCGAACCCAGGCCCTGACAGTGAAAGCGCTGAGTCCTAACCACTGGACCACCAGGGAATTCCCATGATCACCTTCTTCTGACCATGCGAGACAGCCTATTTTGGACACCAGCTATCGCTGAAGTTACCTCTCACGAGATGCTGGGGCTGGAAGGGTATGTATCAGGGCGCTTGTGGCTGCAGGGAACAGAAAGCCCAGCTACAACTACTCAGCCTTCAGAGAACTATTTGTGTCAAGGAACAGGAAGCCCAGACACAGAAGGCTCCGGGGTCGCCAAGTCGATGATCTTTCAGCTCACGTCCTTAGACTAGCAGGTCTCATGGTCACGATGGAACAGGGAAGAACAAATCTGACTCCACGTTAGAGCTGTTTTGCTTTAACCTTTGTGCCCTGTTGCCTGTGCTTAGTCATGCTGGCTCTGCACCTTTTGTACAAGAATGTTGCCTGTAGCCTGAAATATACAGGACAGCCCTTGTCTCAGGGCTCTGACCTTTAAGAGCCCATTCATAGGGAGATAAAAAGTGCAGGACAGAGAATAACATTTGTCTTGCTGGAGGTTTACAGGAACATCATGACCAGCTTCAAGAACAAAGGATTCCAGCACCACAAAGCCTGCAACAACCTACCACGCCCCTCCCACACCTTGCCTTCAAAAAGGCTTTGCTGAAACCCTTCGGGAAATTCAGCGTTTTGGAGGCACTAGCACCCGTCTCCTTGCTCGGCCCTCTGATAAACCTTTCTCTGCTCCAAACTCTGATGTGACGGTTTGCTTGGCCTCCCTGTGCGTCGGCTACGTGGACTTGTGTCTGGTAGCAAGATGACTGCCTGTGCTCTAGACATCACACACAGTCCCAGCAATAACCAAGAAGAAGACACAGGGTCTCTTCTTCCCGTCTCGAGAGAGGACACCATCCCTCAAAGCCCCTGCAGACCTCCTCTCAGGTCCCATTCCTGAGCCAGTCCCGGGGCAGAGGTGGGACCCCTGGTGAACTGTCACACCCAGCACTGACTCCCCCATGTGAACACAAACAAGTCCTTTACTAAGAAGAAACGTAGGGTGGAGCTGGGTGTGTGCCCCAGCACCGAGCCCTGTTCCCAGGGTAACTGCTCACTCAGCAGCCCTTCCCCGAGAGCCCTCCCAGGCCCCGGGACACCAGTGAATGGGGCACTCACGGCCCCTGGCCTGGGAAGGCGACTTGCTACAAGGCTGTGCCAAACACCATGGAGAAGTCAAATCAGGGCCGAGATGCAGGGAGACCCAGGAATGGGGCTGCCTTCCCGAGGAGGAGCCCCCAGGATGTGTGCGGGCAGAGGCACGGACAAGTGCAAAGGCCCTGAGGTAGGTTCATGTTTAGGGAGCAGGAAAGCAGAGCGGCAGGAGGGGAGCGGGCAGGCTGAGGTTGGAGGGGTGGGCGGCCCCACGAGGGGTGCCCACCGCCTCAGATGCGTGGGCATGGAATGTAGGCTGAGAATGTGGGCGGGCCGTGCTCCTGTTGCCCGGTGACCACAGACAACAAGAGCAAAGCTGCAGGGCTGGGAAGGGCCCAGCACATGGGGGACCACCAGTAAAGCTCGCTCTACAGCCACCGCATGTCAGAGGCCAAGGACCAGCCAGAAAGGGGGCAGGATGACGGCACCCTGGGCCTCCAGGGCCCCACGTATGAGAACCGAGGGTCCAGGGTCCAGGGACCCCAAACTCCCCCTGAGGAGGTGACTGGGGAAGAATTCATGGACGCCCAGAACCCGGAGGAGGCCTTCGCGGAGCTGGAGAGGGTTCTGGAGAAAGACGCGGAGGAGGGCGTGCCTGAGATGAGGTGGGCAGGAGAAGCGGGCGCCCAGGCTGGGGTGGGCGGGGGTGGCCCTGGGCGTGGCTGCACTGGCCTGGGTGCTCACTCTAGGGGTGAAGTTGTCAGCACCTCGCTGCTCTGAGGAGGAAGGCGGCAAACGGCCCCTGTCCAGGTGGCAGGGGGGTCGTCGTGGAAAACCCTACGCAAACGCCAGCTTTGGAGGTGGCAGAGTTGAGAGGTCGTGAGCCCTCCATCCGACAGAAAGAAAAAGAAATGGGGGAGCGTCTCCCAACCCCCAAAGCTGAAACCATTGCAAGTACCATACATTGCCAGAAACGCTTTCGGTGGCCAGGAGGACACCCGGAAAACCGCGGGTGCTCCCTCTAGGGAGGGACCCCGTGCCCTAGTGTGTGCATGGGTTCCTCGGCTGGAACCCCTCGCCTCCTGGTCCTGGGTAAGCACGCGTCCCCTCAGGCACTGCAGAGGGGCCTTTGCCCTCCCGGCACAGTGACGGAGCTCGTGTGATGAGCGCACAGGGTGCTGTGTGATGTGGCCGGTGGGGCAGGGGACGTGTGCCGCGTAGAGGGCGGCGCTGCGCATAGGCGGGGCTCGGGGAGGGGTCCAAGCTGGGACAGGAGACTGGATGTCTTGGTGCTCTGGGGGCTTCCTGGGGGCACTGTCCATGGCTCAGCATCCCCTCTGTGGCCCTGCAGGCGGGAGCAGGTCTCTGTTCCATTTCACAAAGGAGGGAACCGAGGGCACTGGCTGGTGGCAAAGCTAGGATTTCAGATCAGGTCTTCATGGTGCCAGGGCTCTCCTCCAGAGGGTGGGGCGAGAGCACAAGGATGGTTCTACCCCGCCGGGGGAGCAAGGGCTCTGGCCTCAGCGTCCACCTTCCCTCAGCCGGCTGTCCACCTCCCAGAGGACCCCTGGCACCTCCGTGGGCTGGGAGAGGAGGAAGAAGAGGCGGCTGTTGGAGTTGGTGAAACCCAAGACCAACTGGCAAGTCTTGAAAGACAGGTGAGGTGTTGGGCGGCCTGGATGGGGGGGTCTGAGAGGGGCACGGTGCCCTCGGCAGCCTCTGGGTACCGGCCGAACCAGCGGGTCCCTGCGCAGAGGCGGGCGGGGCCCTGTCTCTCGCAGGATGGGGTGCTGCTGCAGGGGCTACGCCTAGATCTCCCCCCACATGAGGAACCTGCAGTTCTGTGTCTACTGGTGAGTCCCGCCCCCCCGCTGCCCACATCGTTGGGAAGGGGGGCCTTCACCGGAACCACCCTTCCTCTCCTGGGATAGGGCTGGGGGAAGGACTCTGCACTGGGGGCCCCGCCCCAGGATTCCCAGCTCTACCTGGAGCTCTGGACCCAGCCCCCGGCTTGAGATGGGTCTGCTCCTAGACGCCGGGCCGCTTCTCAGTTGCGCCTGTTTTTTTCCAGCTCCCTCCTTCTCTGAGCACCAGCGTTGCTCAGAATAACCTACACTCTCTGTGCTTCTGAGACTTTTCTCCCGCGTCCGTGTGTCCCTCTCTGACCTGCCTCTGCTGCCCATCTACTTACTCTCTCCTTTCTTCCCCCTGGAAGCTCTCCCTCCCTCGCCCTCCAGCTGCCCCTCTCCCCGCTGTCTGTGTTATGGGGTGCCCTGAGTTCTGCTGCTGAATGGGGCGCAGACCGCTGGGACCCTGGCTTCCCTCACGCTGAGCCCCACTGGGTGTGTTCCAGGCCATCTGTGTACTGGACAGAGAGGTTTCTTGAGGATACCACCCTCACCATCACGGTGCCCAGTAGGTTGACCTGCCTAACCCTAACTCTAACCCTAACTCCTTCTCCGCAGGGGGGCGGGCATCAGGGGGAGGGGGGCTGGCCAGGCGCCTGCGGCCGGTCACCCCCATCTCACCGTGACCTGCATCTGGCTCTGTTTGGGGAGACCGAGGGGTCTCCCAGCCCAACCCTCCCAGGGGTCCCTGCGGGACTGCCCCTCCCCCATCTCCCAGGAGCGCCTCCACCCCCAGTCTTCCAGGGGTCTCCTCTCTGGAGTCTGTCCCCAAGCTGGAGGCTGGTCCTGGTAGGGGTGAGGGGGGTAAGCTCTCCAGGGGAAATCACAGTTTGCATCTCAGTCAAAGTGGGGTCAGTACTAGAAAACTCATTTCTGGAGAGCCACTCAGGGCGAGTTCTCTCTTGGGTTTAGAATCCCCTGCAGTGAGCACGGAGGCCCCTGGAGCCCAGGCCCGTCCTGCAGAGGAGCCTGAGCCCCCGTTCCCCCCGACCCCTGTGTGCCCCGCGGTCCCCTGGTGAGGGTGTCTGCTGTGAGCTGTCCCTTGTGTGAAGCTGGATTCAGGAGGAGGGAAGCCCTCGGGGAGGGGCAGGTTTCCAGGGAGCTGTTTCCCCTTTTGTGCAGAGGTGTCCCGCCGGTTGGCGGAGCTGGCCCGACCTAAGAGGTTCTACTCAGAGTATTACAACAACAACAGGTAGGGGGCGGCCGGGCAGGGACCCCTTTTCCTCGGGGCTTGCAGGGGAGGGTCCAGGTCCTGGGACCAGGAGACCCATTCACGCCGGCCAGGCAGTGAGCCTTTGAAGCTCAGCTACCCAGACAGGGCGCAGGAGGCTCTCAGGGCTGCAGGGCAGGTGCTGGTGTCGCTCTGGGCAGCTGGCGGTTGTGAGACTGATGGTTTTAGGCGCCTGCCTCCTGGCACGATTCTGTCTCAGTTCTTGCGCCTTCCACCCTTGCTGATGTGGGATCTGGTGTTATTAGACACAGACTGGTTTCCTATCTCACGCATGTGTGGAAAGGAAAACATGCCCGAGAGCCCCACTCACCCATGTTGACAGGCTCCAGCCACCGTTTCTGTGGCCGTCATTGTGACCACAACTTCTCACCTTAATGCTGGTTGGAGCGTAATCTGGAGGCATTTCTGTGTGACCTGTAATCTGGGGTGGCCTCTGTGATCTGTAATCTGCAGGGTGACCTCTGTGACCTGTAATCTGGAATGACCTCTGTGTGATCTGTAATCTGGGGTGGCCTCTGTGATCTGTAATCTGGGGTGACCTCTGTGTGATCTGTAATCTGGGAGGGTGACCTCTGTGTGATCTGTAATCTGGGGTGGCCTCTGTCATCTGTAATCTGGGGTGACCTCTGTGTGATCTGTAATCTGAATGACCTCTGTGTGATCTGTAATCTGGGGTGACCTCTGTGTGATCTGTAATCTGGGGGGGTGACCTCTGTGTGACTTGTAATCTGGGGTGACCTCTGTGTGACCTGTAATCTGGGGGGTGACCTCTGTGTGATCTGTAATCTGGGGGGTGACCTCTGTGTGATCTGTGATCTGGAATGACCTCTGTGTGACCTGTAATCTGGGGTGACCTCTGTGTGACCTGTAATCTGGGGCATGACCTCTGTGTGGCCTGTAATCTGGGGGGTGACCTCTGTGCGGCCTGTAATCTGGGGGGTGACTTCTGTGATCTGTAATCTGGGGTGACCTCTGTGCGGCCTGTAATCTGGGGGGTGACCTCTGTGCGGCCTGTAATCTGGGGTGACCTCTGTGTGATCTGTAATCTGGGGTGACCTCTGTGCGGCCTGTAATCTGGGGGGTGACTTCTGTGATCTGTAATCTGGGGTGACCTCTGTGTGATCTGTAATCTGGGGTGACCTCTGTGCGGCCTGTAATCTGGGGTGACCTCTGTGTAAACCGCCTCATGGAGCACAGCCAGTCATGGATGGCCCCGGTCGGGCTTCTGGTCGGGCTGACAGCATTTATCCACTGCATTCCAGCCTCAGAGATGTGAAAATAAGAGTCTGCCTCGGCTCAGTGAAATACGGCTGTTTCTGGGGCAGAGGCGGAGCCGAGACCCGATTTTAGGAGGTGGGGTGGTGGCAGGGCTGACTTTCATCCCTTCGATCCACCTCCTGACCCCAGCCTGATGGTGGGAGTAGGGGAGACGGCTGGGAGGGGACTACCAGGGAGAGGGTCGCTCCATCCTTGAGAATAGGGGGCTCAGTTAGGGATTCTTTTAGGAACCCCTCTTGGAGGTATTTTGAAAACCCTGCACTGCACCAGGCTCTCCCTGAGCCCCAGAGTCAGAGAGGAATCGTATACACACAAGCACACAGACATGGCCCCGGGCGGCGGGTTAGGGTCTCAGGCCTGCCTCTCCCTTAGGACCACCCCCATCTGGCCCATTCCCCGGTCCACCCTGGAGTACCAAGCGTCCGACCGCCTGCGGGAACTGGCCACCCCGAAGGTCCGGAGTAACATCTGGAGTATACACATGTCTGAGGTGGGTGCCCTTCTCCCCCTGGCGGGGGCTCAGCGGCTCCGGAAGGACAAGAGGCAACAGACGTGTGACTGCTTCCCTGAACCATCGGGAGTCACCGGGCTTTGTTCAAGAAAAGGCGTTACTTTCCTGCCCCGGGCCTTGAAGGCAGTGCAGGGACCGCCCTCCGCTGCCTGTCAGCTCGGAGGGGAGCCGGAGCAGGGCGGCCGGACAACGGCGGTTCAGAGGTGACATTGGAGTTCAGTCCATTCTCAGTCTGGTCCTTTGCGCTCCTCCAGTTGAGGCCCCCCCCCCCCGCCCCGCCCCGGCTCAGGCCCGACTCCGCCCCGGCGGCCCGCAGCTACCCTGCGGCACATGCGCGCTGCCCCGCCCTGGGCCAGCAGCACGGAGTCCTGCTCCCCTGGGAGGGGCTGCCGTGGGGGCGTCTCGCACCCACCGAAGGACACGTGCTTGTTTCTGGGTTTTGGTTCCCGCACACACGGCTGCCGTGAGAATCTGGGTCTCTGTGGGATACGTTGCCGTATATCCAGGGTCAACACCCAGAAGCGGGGTCCTGGCCAGGAGGCCTGTCCGACTTTATCAGAGACTGACCACCTGCTCCCACAGTGGCCGCCCCGTCTGGCACCGTGTGTCCATTTGCTGATTTGTCCGTTTATTCCTTTACGGCCGGCCGCCCCGTCAGGTGTGCGGTGGGACGGCCTTGTGGTTTAATGTGCGTTGGATCCGTGCCTTTTCATGTGGTTGTTTGACAGAACCCCAACTTGGACACTTTTACGACTAAACGCAGACAACACACTGCTTCTCCCAGAAACTCTTCATGTGGATTTCTAACAGGCGAGGGTAGTTTAAAACCCCTAACAACAAAGATCCCACTGAAAGAATTTAACAATAATACCTTAGTGTCCAAATACCCAGTCCATGTTCCGTTTCCCCAGTTGTCTCAAAAAAAGGCTTCAGGGCTTCCCTGGTGGCGCAGTGGTTGGGAGTCCGCCTGCCGATGCAGGGGACGCGGGTTCGTGCCCCGGTCCGGGAAGATCCCACATGCCGCGGAGCGGCTGGGCCCGTGAGCCATGGCCGCTGAGCCTGCGCGTCCGGAGCCTGTGCTCCGCAACGGGAGAGGCCACAACAGTGAGAGGCCCGCGTACCAAAAAAAAAAAAAAGGCTTCAGCAGTCAGTTTGGTTGGATCGGCATCCGGAGGAGGGTCTGGCCCCACCTCTTACCTGGAGACATACCTGCTGTTTTCCTGGACCGTGCCTTGCCTTTGCCAGTTTAGCCTTCGAGTCCTTCTGTGCTCCAACACCCTCTGTGGCTCCCCAGTGCCCCGTGAAAACCAGCAGGATGGGGCCTTCTCCATCCCTACTACCCCATGTGCCCCCTGTTGGACTAAATGCAGGTCCCTCAACAAGCCCCTGGGCTTTGGCATGTGCAGCTGGGCATGTTCCTGCCCAGGCTGGTGGGGCCCCCATCCGACACCCCTTCTTGCTCCTTCCCAGCCCCTTTCACATGTGCTCTGGATGGGCTGTCATCCTTCCCTTAAACGTGAGCTCCCTGAGGACATGTGTCCGTGTCTGCTGTGGCCTTACTGCAGAGCTGGCCTTGCCCCCAGCAGGGCACGAAGCAGTCGTCGATATTCTTCGAATGCATGGATAAGTGACTGTTTCCCTGCCTGTCACCCCTGCAGACGGGGGGCCCCTTGAGGGCAGGACCGCAGGCTGACTCAACCGCCTCATCTGGTGACCTGAGCTGTGGGGGCCATCCGGGTGGGAAGAGAAGGAGGGGAAGAAAGGAGAGGGGACAGAGGGGGTGGTTGAGAGGGGCGTGAAATTGTAAGCGCCAGGACGTCTTTGACAAGAGTAGTGTCTGTGATTTCTCAGCAGGACACTTTCAGGAGGAAAGGGACTCATCTTTCAGTCTCCCTAGAGAACATTACAGCCAATCCTCTGCCTCTGGGCAGTCTCCTACCCAAAGTGCACCCAGCAGAGAGCTTTTGTAAAACATTAAATGTTACACACACACCAAGTGCTTGTACAATTCACCCTCCTACCAACCACGTATCGGGATCTCTCTCCTCCCACCTTCCTGCCAGGGCTTGATAACGCCAGACTTTTTCACTTTTGCCAAATTTGTTGGCATGGAGTGATAGTTGGCTGTTTTAATTTACATTTCCCTGGCACACAGAGAGGATTATTGATCCTTTGGGTTTACTTTCCTGCACGATTAACTCAGTTTCCTATTGATTTTTCATGTTATTGATTTAGAGAAGCTCTTTATTTATGATGGCTACTACTAATCCTTTGCTGAACACACTGCAAACTAACTTCTTCCCAGTCAGTCTTTTGTCTTTCAGTGTTGCCTTCAGGGTCTTTCTGAACCAGGGGCCATGAGGAATCATGGGCTGCTTTACTCCTTCCCCTCTAATTCTGTTTCTAGGTGTCCCAAGTGTCCAGGGCAGCCCGGATGGCCACCCCCAGTCTGAGGATCATCCAGCTGGCAAAGCCCAGGGCTCCAGCCGCCCTGCGGGAAGAGTGGGACCCCATGCCAAAACCCAAGCCACACGTGTCAGACTATAACCGTCTCCTTCACCTGGCCAGTAAGCAGGTCCCCGGGGATTCGGCATCTTATGAAGCAGCCTTCCCCACTGGACGCGGGTGGGGGCAGCCAGTCAACTTGGACCTGCTTCTGCCAGATTTGTGCTTCCCTAGCTCCACCTGCACTGCAGACCAGCTGTCCAGATCCCTGTGGGCAGTTCATCTGTGGCCTGCATGGCCTCCCTGGGGGCTGGCAGAGGGAATCGCTCCCTCTGGGTGGGGGGGTCGGTTTGTGGGTCTCCCAGCACAGCAAGTGGGTGCAGAAGGGAAATTTGGGGTGCAGGGCCAGGGCCAAAAGAACCAAGCGGGGGCACAAGGGCTCTTTACATGATGTTGGCCTGACTCTCTTCCTGTCCTTTATTTTATTTATTTTTTTATACAGCAGGTTCTTATTAGTCATCCATTTTATACACATCAGTGTATACATGTCAATCCCGATCGTCCAATTCAGCACACACACACACCCCCCGCGGCTTTCCCCTTTGGTGTCCGTACGTTTGTTCTCTACATCTGTGTCTCAACTCCTGCCCTGCAAAACGGTTCATCTGTACCATTTTTCTAGGTTCCACATAGATGCATTAATATACGATATTTGTTTTTCTCTTTCTGACCTACTTCACTCTGTATGACAGTCTCTAGATCCATCCATGTCTCAACAAATGACCCAATTTCATTCCTTTTTATGGCTGAGTAATATTCCATTGTATATATGTACCACAACTTCTTTATCCATTAGTCTGTCGATGGGCATTTAGGTTGCTTCCATGACCTGGCTATTGTAAATAGTGCTGCAGTGAACATTGGGTTGCGTGCGTCTTTTTTTTTTTTTTTTTTTTTTTTTTTGCGGTACGCGGGCCTCTCACCGTTGTGGCCTCTCCCGTTGTGGAGCACAGGCTCCGGACATGCAGGCTTAGCGGCCATGGCTCACGGGCCCAGCCGCTCCGCGGCATGTGGGATCTTCCCGAACCGGGGTATGAACCCGCGTCCCCTGCATCGGCAGGCGGACTCTTAACCACTGCGACACCAGGGAAGCCCGCGTGCGTCTTTTTTTTTTGTGTGTGTGGTACGCGGGCCTCTCACTGTTGTGGCCTCTCCCGTTGCGGAGCACAGGCTCCAGACACACAGGCTCAGCGGCCATGGCTCACAGGCCCAGCCGCTCCGTGGCATGTAGGATCTTCCCAGACCAGGGCTCGAACCCGTGTCCCCTGCATTGGCAGGCAGATTCTCAACCACTGTGCCACCAGGGAAGTGCCCTGTTGGTATCATCTTTAATTTCTTTCATCAGTGTCTTATAGTTTTCTGCATACAGGTCTTTTGTCTCCCTAGGTAGGTTTATTCCTAGGTATTTTATTCTTTTTGTTGCAGTGGTAAATGGGAGTGTTTCCTTAATTTCTCTTTCAGAGTTTTCATCATTAGTGTATAGGAATGCAAGAGATTTCTGTGCATTAATTTTGTATCCTGTAACTTTACCAAATTCATTGATTAGCTCTAGCAGTTTTCTGGTAGCATCCTTAGGATTCTCTATGTATAGTGTCATGTCATCTGCAAACAGGGACAGTTTTACTTCTTTTCCAATTTGTATTCCTTTTATTTCTTTTTCTTCTCTGACTGCCTTGGCTAGGACTTCCAAAACTATGTTGAATAATAGTGGTGAGAGTGGACATCCTTGTCTTGTTCCTGATCTTAGAGGAAATGCTTTCAGTTTTTCACCATTGAGAACGATGTTGGCTGTGGGTTTGTCATATATGGCCTTTATTATGTTGAGGTAGGTTCCCTCTATGCCCACTTTCTGGAGAGTTTTTATCATAAATGGGTGTTGAATTTTGTCAACAGCTTTTTCTCTATCTATTGAGATGATCATATGGTTTTTCTTCTTCAATTTGTTAATGTGGTGTATCACAGTGATTGATTTGCATATATTGAAGAATCCTTGCACCCCTGGGATAAATCCCACTTGATCATGGTGTATGGTCCTTTTAAAGTGTTGTCGGATTCTGTTTGCTAGTATTTTGTTGAGGATTTTTGCATCTATATTCATCAGTGATATTGGTCTGTAATTTTCTTTTTTTGTAGTATCTTTGGTTTTGATATCAGGGTGATGGTGGCCTCATAGAATGAGTTTGGGAGTGTTCCTTCCTCTGCAATTTTTTGGAAGAGTTTGAGAAGGATGGGTGTTAGCTCTTTTCTAAATGTTTGATACTATTCACCTGTGAAGCCATCTGGTCCTGGGCTTTTGTTTGTTGGCAGATTTTTAATCACAGTTTCAATTTCATTCCTTGTGATTTGCCAGTTCATATTTTCTATTTTTTCCTGGTTCAGTCTTGGAAGGTTATACCTTTCTAAGAATTTGTCCATTTCTTCCAGGTTGTCCATTTTATAGGCATAGCGTTGCTTGTAGTAGTCTCTTAGGATGCTTTGTATTTCTGCGGTGTCCGTTGTAACTTCTTTTTCATTTCTAATTCTATTGATTTGAGTCCTCTCCCTCTTTTTCCTGATGAGTCTGGGTAAAGATTTATCAATTTTGTTTATCTTCTCAAAGAACCAGCTTTTAGTTTTATTGATCTTTGCTATTGTTTTCTTTGTTTCTATTTCATTTATTTCTGCTCTGATCTTTATGACTTCTTTCCTTCTGCTAACTTTGGGTTTTGTTTGTTCTTCTTTCTCTAGTCCTTTAGGTGTAAGTTTAGATTGTTTATTTGAGATTTTTCTTGTTTCTTGAGGTAGGCTTCTATAACTATAAACTTCCCTCTTAGAACTGCTTTTGCTGCATCCCATAGGTTTTGGATCATCGTGTTTTCATTATCATTTGTCTCTAGGTATTTTTTGATTTCCTCTTTGATTTCTTCAGTGATCTCTTGGTTATTTAGTAATGTATTGTTTAGCTTCCATGTGTTTGTGTTTTTTACATTTTTTTCCCCTGTAATTGATTTCTAATGTCATAGCGTTGTGGTCAGAAAAGATGCTTGATATGATTTCAATTTTCTTAAATTTACTGAGGCTTGATTTGTGACCCAAGATGTGATCTATCCTGGAGAATGTTCCATGCGCACTTGAGAAGAAAGTGTAATCTGCTGTTTTTGGATGGAATGTCCTATAAATATCAATTAAATCTATCTGGTCTATTGTGTCATTTAAAGCTTCTGTTTCCTTATTTATTTTCATTTTGGATGATCTGTCCATTGGTGTAAGTGAGGTGTTAAAGTCCCCCACTATTAGTGTGTTACCGTCGATTTCCTCTTTTAGAGCTGTTAGCAGTTGCCTTATGTATTGAGATGCTCCTATGTTGGGTGCATATATATTTATAATTGTTATATCTTCTTGGATTGATCCCTTGATCATTATGTAGTGTCCTTCCTTGTCTCTTGTAACATTCTTATTTTAAAGTCTATTTTATCTGATATGAGTATTGCTACTCCAGCTTTCTTTTGATTTCCATTTGCATGGAATATCTTTTTCCATCCCCTCGCTTTCAGTCTGTATGTGTCCCTAGGTCTGAAGTGGGTCTCTTGTAGACAGCATATGTATGGGTTATGTTTTTGTATCTATTCAGCAAGCCTGTGTCTTTTGGTTGGAGCATTTAATCCATTCACGTTTAAGGTAATTATCGATATGTATGTTCCTATGACCATTTTCTTAATTGTTTTGGGTTTGTTTTTGGAGGTCCTTTGCTTCTCTTGTGTTTCCCACTTAAAGAAGTTCCTTTAGCATTTGTTGTAGAGCTGGTTTGGTGGTGCTGAATTCTCTTAGCTTTTGCTTGTCTGTAAAGCTTTTGATTTCTCCATCGAATCTGAATGAGATCCTTGCCAGGTAGAGTAATCTTGGTTGTAGGTTCTTCCCTTTCATCACTTTAAGTATATCATGCCACTCCCTCTGTCTTGTAGAGTTTCTGCTGAGAAATGAGCTGTTAACCTTATGGGGATTCCCTTGTATGTTGTCATTTTTCCCTTGCTGCTTTCAATAATTTTTCTTTGTCTTTAATTTTTGCCAACTTGATTACTATGTGTCTCGGCATGTTTCTCCTTGGATTTTTCCTGTATGGGACTCGCTGTGCTTCCTGGACTTGGGTGGCTATTTCCTTTCGCATGTTAGGGAAGTTTTCAACTATAATCTCTTCAAATATTTTCTCTGGTCCTTTCTCTCTCTCTTCTCCTTCTGGGACCCCTATAATGCGAATGTTGTTGCGTTTAATGTTGCCCCAGAGGTCTCTTAGGCTGTCTTCATTTCTTTTCATTCTTTTTTCTTTATTCTGTTCCGCAGCAGTGAATTCCACCATTCTGTCTTCCAGGTCACTTATCCGTTCTTCTGCCTCAGTTATTCTGCTATTGATTCCTTCTAGTGTAGTTTTCATTTCAGTTATTGTATTGTTCATCTCTGTTTGTTTGTTCTTTCATTCTTCAGGTCTTTGTTAAACATTTCTTGCGTCTTCTCAGTCTTTGCCTCCATTCTTTTTCTGAGGTCCTGGATCATCTTCACTATCATTATTCTGAATTCTTTTTCTGGAAGGTTGTCTATCTCTACTCCATTTAGTTGTTTTTCTGGGGTTTTATCTTGTTCCTTCATCTGGTACATAGCCCTCTGCCTTTTCATCTTGTCTGTCTTTCTGTGAATGTGGTTTTTGTTCCACAGGCTGCAGGATTGTAGTTCTTCTTGCTTCTGCTGTCTGCCCTCTGGTCCGGCCCGCAGTCCCCAGGAGTGTCGCGGCTTCGGCTGCTGGGGGCCCTCCAGAGCCAGCAACCTCAGTGAGGCCGCCCTCCCCTCGGGCTCCGGGGCAGTTCAGTGACGGTGGAGGGAAGAGACCCCGAGCCAGGAGTTCCAGCTCTGTGGAAATGCGGGCTGCATTCTGGGCCTCTTCCTGTCCTTTAAAACAAAGGACATACCTGGTTCCCCCACAACAAAAGTAAAATGCACTAATTGTAGAGAGTTTGAAAAATGCAGAAGAGCATGAATAAAGGAATCTTGCCACCCAAAGGTAGTCAGAGGCTTAGGAAAATTCACTGTGTATCCCTGGCTCCTGGCACGTGGTCACCAGAGAGCTTGATTGGCTGTTTTGGTATAATCTGCTGTGTCCTATTTTCTCCGTTTCCTGTTTCCTTTTTTTTTTTGCGGGGGAGGTGGTTATTGATTTGCAGCAGCTCTTTATATAAGATGATCACTCACCCTATGTCGAGCACGTTGCAAAATAACTTCTTCCCAGTCTTTTTTCTTTCGAGCTTGCTTGTGGGATCTTTTGTTTGTTTGTTTATTCATTCATTCGTCTGTTCCCTTAATATTTGTTAAAGTATTTGTTGAATTTGTTATGACTGGTTAAATGAACAGAAACACAAATACACACACACTTCTCTCTCAAACCATCTTGTCTCACACACATATGCATGAACACACACATCTGGAATATAATAAGCACATGTACATTTGTACCTACACACGCGTGTATATTCATCCAGGCTTCAGGAGCACATAGCAATGCACATCCGTGTGTGTATGGATAAAACTGGTGTAGGGCTGTGTTTTTCAAACCGCAGACTTCCACCCATTGATGGTTGTGACCAGCATTTAAGAAGTGAAGTGAGGATACATGCAGTGCAGGGACCACGCGGAGTGGGCACTGGTCCATGCCGTTTTGCATTTGTGGGTACTGTGTGGCCGTGGACCAGTCACACTCTCAGGCTGTGACCAGAAGATTTTCGGAGCCCAGATGTTACAACAAAGGGAATGCCCCTGAGTCTCCCTGAGGACTCCCAGAAAGGTGGGCTCTGGGCAGGTCCTCCCGAGGTCCCCCAGCCCCTCCCTTTTGGGGGCCCCCGCACATGTCACCTGCCCAGGAGTTGTAGTCCAGCCTGAGGCTGGTGGAAGGGCCCCCCTTCTTTTCACCGAGGGCCTCTCCCCCGAGCTGTGGGTTGTCTGCTGACTAGGGGGAGGGCCCTTTTGCGATTGCAGGGCGTTGGGGCAAAGAGGAGTTTGGAAAGGCAGCCCTCAAAACCGAGGGGCCCAAAGTTAAGGCAGTGGTCACCGGTGGCCACCAGTGGTCACCTCTCTCCTGGTCCCCATGCAGGCCATGCCCCGTGGCTCCCACCGTGGAGGAAGGGGTGGCGGAGAGGTGGCGAAGGGGGCTGAGCAGGAGAAGGGCCGGGGGTCCCGGCAGGTGAACGGAGGGGGCTGGCTGAGCCACAGGTCTACTCTGAGAGCTGTCTGTCCACGACTAAAGTGGAATGGAAGCCAATCCATCCATTGATTTAAGTCAATGAACAGATTTTATTAAAATTAAACAATGATAAAAGTCCAGCCCATATCGGGTACTGGTCCCATGTGGCTGGTGGGACCCTGTGGAGAGGGCCCAGCTGGGGCTGCAGGTACAGGGGCAGCAGGGGCTGCCTGAGCCCCTTCCTCACCCCCAGCCCCCAGGGTACCTTTTTCTGCTCCCTCTGAGCCCCCCATCTGGGACCCATCGCCATTTGAAATATTTTTTCTTTACAGTTCACCCTTTCACAGTGCACAATTCAATATTTTCCAGTATGTTCACAGAGCTGTGCACCCACCACCACAATCAATTTTATTTTATATTATTTATGTCATTTAAAAAATCATATATATTTTTTTTAATTTATTTTTTATTCAAGTATAGCTGATTTACAGTGTTGTTAATTTCTGCTGTACACCAAATGACTCAATTATACACATATATATATTCTTTTTCATATCCTTTTCCATTATGGTTTATCACAGGATATTGAATATAGTTCCCTGTGCTATATAGTAAGACCTTGTTGTTTATCCATCCTATATATAATAGTTTGCATCTGCTAATCCCAAACTTCCAATCCATCCCTCCCCCTCTCCACCTCCCCCTTGGCAACGACAAGTCTGTCCTCTATGTCCCACACAGTCGATTTTAGAACACTCCATCCCCCCAAAAGTGAAGCCCCGTCCCCATGAGCAGTCACCCCCATCCCCTCCCCAAGCCCCTGACAACCAGGAACCCACTCTCTGTCTGTGGACTGGCCTGTTCTGGACGTTTCCCATCAATGGAATCACACACCGTGTGTCCTTCTGTGTCTGGTTTCTCCCACTGCATCGTGTCCTCAAGGTCCATCCATGTGGTAGCGAGTGTCAGGGCTTCACCCCTTTTCATGGCTGAGTGATGCTCCCATGTGTGGAGGGACATGTTTGTTTATCCATCATCTGTTGACAGACAGGCCATTAAACTTGGGAGCTCTGACCCCGAAGGCTGATCTCCGCGGGGCGAGGCGGGGGTGGTGGTGGCTGCATGCCCCAGGCTCCGGCGTCTGACACCACCCCCTTCTCCCGCCCTCTCCAGTGCCCAAGCCCCAGTCGGACAAGTGTGTTTCTGACCGAGACCCACGCTGGGAGGTGCTGGAGGCCACCAAGAAGGCGGTGGCCAGTCCCCGCATCGTCTCCCTGGCCAAACCCAAAGTGCGGAGGGACCTGAGCGAGGACTACGACCCCTACCGCGTCTCTCCAGCCTCCCTGGTGGCTCGTGCGTCCCCTCGCCTGCACGAGCTTGCCACCCCCAAGAGCATCACCAAAAAAGCATGAGCAGCCCAGGTCTGGCCCCTCAGCCCGTTCCCAGTAAACACTCAAGTGCAGCCTGACCCTGTGTGTGGCTCTGATCACTTTGGCCTGGAGCCGGGAGGGCAGCGGGGGCCCGGAGGAGACAGTAGTAATAATGTTTATGTTTGCATCTAACCTGCAATCCTGCAGCCCTTTTTCCCCAGTCACGTTCCCCTGGCGTCGCCAGCCCCTCGAGTGGCAGACTCCACGCTCTCCCACGTCAGAATTTTCCCTCTGAACCACTTCTGTCCCAACTTGCTTATCCAGCCGCATCCTGGGCGCCCACAGCCCCTCAAACTCAGTGACCTCCGTAAGAAACCAGCTGATGCCTGCTGCGTGATGATGATCTTTGCAGTGACCCGACGGGGGGACTGTCAGTGTCACCCCTGTGCTGAGGTGGAGGCTGAGGGTCACAGAGTTTGTGAAAGACCCACCAGAGTTTCCCACGGCAGCTGGGACAACTCACCATGAACCGGGGGCTGAAAACCACACAGATGGGTTCTCTGACAGTCCTGGAGGTCAGGAGTCCGGCTCGGGTCTCACGGGGCTAAATGCAGGCGTGGGCAGGGCCGGTCCTTCCGGAGGCTCCAACGGAGCATCGGTTCCCGCCTTTTCCAGCTTCTAGAGGCGCCGCATCCCTGGCTCACGGCCCCCCCTGTATCCTCACAGCCAGCAGCGCAGCGTCTCCCGTCTCTCTCTGCCTCTGACCCTCCCGCCTCCCTCTTATAAGGACCCTGGGATGATGCTGGACGTCTCGGGGAATCCAGGGTCATCCCCGTCTCAGGAGCCTTAACTTAATCCCAGCTGCAAAGTCCCCTCTACCCTGTGAGGCGACACATCCGCAGGGCCCAGGAAGGACGTGGGTGTCTTTGGGGGCTCTTATTCTGCTGAGCACAGTGGGAGAGAGAGCTTTTCTGTCTCTGCAACCCTAGAGAAAGTCTCGTTTATCTCTGGCTCTGGCTGGACCACTTGGGGACTGATTGCTGGGTCCTGAGGGTGTGATGATGTACTGACAGCCCCTCACATCTCTCAGAGCCCAGCAAGCATCAGGTCCCGAGCCACGATCTGAGACCCAGTTATTCCCAGACTCTTTGAGGACGTGGGTCCAATATCACTACACATCCTTCTAAGAGGGAGGCCAAGGAAATTGTGTGACACCAAAGCCACCCGCCGTGCTCCAGCCTGAAGAGGGAGGAGTGCAACCCTGAAAGGACCCACGGTCTCCTCTTGGGGCCTCAGGAGAGAGCGAGGCCCTGCTGACACCGTGATTTCTGCCCCCCAGATAATGAGGGTGCGTTGTATTAGCTACTGGATTTGTGGTGATTTGCCTCAGCAGAAGGAGGAAACCAGTGCAGATTAGAAATCTTAGAGGTTCCGTCTTTAGACGCTTGGTGACTGCAGTGCTGGCCAACGCTGCATGTCCACCAGTGGGGGATGGTCAACCTTAGGGACCTTGCAAGACAAGACAAAACAAAACAAAACTTTAAACCAGCTGAATGTCCAAAACGACGTGCTCGTTCTCTTGTCAAAGACCTCCTCGCATTTTCGCGTTCCTCTTCAAGCTGAGAAAAAACAAACTTCGTACCGCATCTCCTGAAGAAATAAAATGTAACTTTACCTACACTGAAATCATTATCTCACGATTTAATGGGTCGATAAAGAAGCGTGTATACTGCCTGTCACCCATGCGATCCATGGTCCGCTTTGTTGAGACGGAACAGACGGGAAAATCGATCCTTTTCCGGGTTTTACCAGCACTGACGCAGGTAAACTAGCCACCGCTGCAATCAACATACACAAGTTTCATCTCCGCCCAAAACCCTGGGGCTGCTCTGTATTCAGGCTGTTCTCCCACCTGGGCCCTGGCAGCCGCTCACTTGCTCCGTGTCCCTACAGGCTGGAGTTTCTAGGGCGCAGGTAAACGGGGCAGGTGTGCGGGCGGAGGAGACTGCGTGTGACCTTCTCACTCTCGGATTTGATGCTGGTTCACAGCTCAGGGTCGGGATTTGCCCCGTGACCCACTCCGGGATCACGCTGAGTTTGGCCCGTTTACATCTCCTGATAGGACCAGTATCGGGGCTTAGTTCTTCCTATTTATGTGACACTTTCAACTGGTGTTACTTCTTTTGTTTGTTTACTTCTTTTGTTACTTCTTTTGTTTGTTTCTTAAACCTTTCAAAATACGACTCATGCTTTGTGTCAGAGGCTAGGTCCCCAGGAAACAGACTGCGAGACAGAGGCTGAGATAGGAAAATGAGTGGGGAGGGCCCTTGTGGTCACCACCGGCCAGGCGGTGAAGGATGCAAAGTCTGCGTACATCTCATGGGGAGCTCTGGAGCTTCACCCCTGTCCCCTGTTGACCACAGGTGCTGGGCCTGGACGCGGCAGCCTCCGCGACGGATAGGTGACATCTCTCTTCAGCCACCGATGTTCCCAGCAGCTGGGAAACTGCTTGTGTGTGTGTTTGGGGGGCGCATGGTGCCCACAGTACCCACTAGCCACCCCTGAACTGCTCAGCTCAGGGTGATGTGCCTGGACACGGTCCCTCCAGGATTTCTTTTTCTAGGGGGAAAACTTGGAATAGAAAGATTAGTGGGTGAACCACAGCCCCACCGCTGCCCCGAGCTGCACGCCCCCACCACCCCTCACCTCCCCCAGCTCTCCCTCCGCTAGGCTAAGATGCTTAGCTGCTGGGGTGGCCCAGACCTCACCCCACGCGCCGTCGAAATGGCAGAGAAGTGCCAGGAGCAAGGGACGCAGGGACACTCTGCCCGGCCGCCCTCCTGGGTGGCGTGTCCTCCGTGCCTTCACCTTGGCTGTTCCTGCTGCCAGGAACGCCCCCTGCAGCCTCCCCTCTTCCTCTCTGACCTCTCCGCTGAACACACTGCTTTTTACTTTCTTAGTTTCATTTCTTGTACTCTTTATTTGCGAATCATTCAGGTGTACAGAATAATTGCAAGAATGAGTATAGTAAAAAAAAAAAAAACCCCAAACTGCATACCTTTCCCCAGATTCAGCTATTAACAGTTTGCCCCCCGTGCTTGCTCGTTTGCTGTCTCTCTCCGTCCGTGTTTTATAGACAGAAAATATACTTTTCTGAAGTACTTGAGAGTGAGCTGCATACAGAGTGGCACTTTACCCCTGTCACTGTCCACTGGGGCGGCTCTAACAAAAAGGCCACGGACTGGGGTCTTATAAATAACAGAAATCTATTTCTCACAGTCCTGGAGACTGGAGTCCGAGATCGAGGTGCCAGAAGATTTGGGGTCTGGTGACGTTTGCTTCCTGGTTCTCGCTGTGTCCTCACAGGGCAGAAGGGGCGACGGAGGTCTCTGGGGTCTCTTCAACCAGGGCACTAATCCTATTCATGGGGGCTCCGCCCTCATGATCTAATCACCTCCTAAGGGCCCCACCTCCTAATACCATCACATTGGGGATTATGTTTCCACATACGAATTTTTAGGGTACACAGATATTTAGTCTATAGTAGCCCCTAAATACTTCAGTGTGAATTTTCCAAGAAGAACATTCTTTTACATAACCAGAGAACAGCTACTGATTCCCATAAACTTAATATTGATGCAATGCATTTATTCCATCTATGTCTGAATTTCAGTTTTGTCAATGGACCTAATAATTTCCCTCTGCCCAGGGACTTCCCTGCTGGTCCAGTGGGTAAGACTCCATGCTCCCAATGCAGGGGGGCCGGGTTTGATCCCTGGTCGGGGAACTAAGATCCTGCATGCATGCCGCAACTAAGAGTCCGCATGCTACGACCAAGACCCGGTGCAGGCTAAATAAATAAATAAAATAAATATTAAAAAAAAATTCCCTCCGCCCTACTGGAGCCAGTCTAGCATCAGGCATTGTGTTTAGTTGTCACGTCTGGCGGATTTCCACAGATCAGCTTTTTATGGCACTAATATTTCTGAAGAATACTGTCCTTTTCTCCCCCTGTTAATAGAATGTTCCTTATTTCGGGTTTGTGTGAAGCTCCTCAGGTATAGACACAGGTTATGCATTCCTGGGCATAAGTGATCCTTTCTCTGGGCACCCATCTGCCCCTCATTGTGGTGTTCATTTTTCCCACCTGGCTGAAATGTTGCCTCATTTATCCACTCTAAAAATAGTCTGTGGGAAGAGACTTTCACTTTTTTAGTTTTTAAATTTATTTTATTGAAGTATAGTTGATTTACAATGTTGTGTTTAATTTCTGCTGTACTGCAAAGTGAGTTAGTTATACATACATATACACTCTTTTCATATTCTGTTTCATTATGGTTTATCACAGGATATTGAATATAGTTTCCTGTGCTATACAGTAGGACCTTGTTGTTTTCCGTTCTATATATAATAGTTTGCATCTGCTAATCCCAGACTCCCAAACCGTCCCTCCCCACCCTCCTCCCCCTTGGCAACCACAAGTCTGCTCTCTATGTCTGTGAGTCTGTTTCTGTTTCGTAGAACATTTCGTATTCATTTTTTCGTATTGCATCATATTTTAGATTCCACATATAAGTGATATCATACGGTATTTGTCTTCCTCTGTCTGGCTTACTTCACTTAGTGTGAAAATCTCTAGGTCCATCCTTGTTGCTGCAAATGGCATTATTTCATTCCTTTTTATGGCCGAGTAATATTCCATTATATATACACCACATCTTCTTTATCCATTCATCTGTCAATGGACATTTAGGTTGTTTCCATGTCTTAGCTATTGTGAATAGTGCTGCTACGAACATTTGGGTGCATGTATCTTTTTGAATTATAGTTTTGTTCAGATACACACCTAGGAGTGGGATTGCTGGATCATATGGCAACCCTATTTTTAGTTTTTTGAGGAACCTCCATACTGTTTTCCATAGTGGCTGTACCAATTTGCATTCCCACTGACAGTGTAAGAGGGTTCCCTTTTCTCCACACCCTCTCCAGCATTTGTAATTTGTACACGTTTTGATGATGGCCATTCTTACCGGTGTGAGGTGATACCTCATTGTAGTTTTGATTTGCATTTCTCTAATAATTAGTGATCGAGCATCTTTTCATGTGCCTGTTCACCGTCTGTATGTCTTCTTTGGAGAAATGTCTATTTAGATCTTCTGCCCCTTTTTTGATTGGGTTGTCTGGTTTTTTTTGTTGACTTGTATGAGCTATTTGTATATTTTGGATATTAAGCCCTCGTCGGCTGCATCATTTGCAAATATTTTCTCCCAGTCTGTAGGCTGCCTTTTCGTCTTGTTTATGGTTTCCTTTGCTGTATAAAAGCTTGTAAGTTTGCTTAGGTCTCATTTATTTTTGCTTTTATTTCTGTTGCCTTGGGAGACTGACCTAAGAAAACATCGGTATGATTTATGTCAGAGAATGTATTGCCTCTGTTCTCTTTTAGGAGTTTTATGGTTTCATGTCTTATATTTAAGTCTTTGAGCCATGTTGAGTTTATTTTTGTGTATGGTGTGAGGGAGTGTTCTAACTTCATTGATTTACATGAGGCTGCCCAACTTTCCCAACACCACTTGCTGAAGACACTTTTTTCCACTGTATATTCTTGCCTCTTTTGTCGAAGATTAATTGACAGTAGGTGTATGGGTGTATCTCTAGGCTCTGTATTCCATTCCATTGATTCATGTCTGTTTTTGTGCCACTACCATGCTGTTTTGATGAGTGCAGCTTTGTCGTATGGGGAAGAGACTTACAGAGAGGGATGAACGCATCCCTCTCTTCATCCGAATCGCCCTGCTCCCCCGCATTTTGCGGCTATTTGATGATTCTTGTCAAAGCTCCCTCCAAAGAGTCTCCTCTGGTTGCCCCAGGATGACTCAAGCCCTTTCCCTCGGTTTCTGCCACGTGTGATGATGACACAGAGCCCTACTGTCACTGCATCTGTTGGTGCATCTCCCTGCCTCACTGGAACTCTGGCTGTCCAGCGCCCAGTCGAGGGCGGCAGGGCGCACTGATTGACTGACTGATTGAGCAAGGACCCTCTGTCACAAGGGCCTGAACTCTCAGTCTGGGTGATGTATGCCAAGGTGAGCGGGGGCCCACGACTCATGTAACGTGTGACTTGTGCAGAGAGCAGGGCAGGCCTTCTAACAGGTGTTCTCTCTCCTGGCTGGTAGGTTCTCGGAGCGCTGGCATAATGCTTTTACATCAAGCATCGAACACGGTGCGTCTCACCTCCTCAGCACCCCGCTGACACTGGTATCAACAAAAGCTTGGAAAGGACTGGGGCTCCTGAATTCCCCCTCCCCGATTGCACTCTTCCCGGTTTGTGCAAGCCAGAAACCTGGGGGCCTGCTCTCTGCTCCTGCTCCAGCCACACCCTAGTCCCTGCTCAGGCCTCCTCACTGGCCCCCATGTCCCCTCTGTCTACACCTTCTGCCTGGATGCCCCCAGCTCGTCTCTGTCTAAGACGCGAGACGTGGGGGAATCCTTGTCAGGACCACTTTGTTCACTCTCCCCCTCAGTGCCCAGCGCAGGCCCATCACATTTCATCCATTAGTTACAACCCATGACAACCACAGTTCCAGAGCCAGCGGCCAGGGCAGGCCTTCACCTCCCCTGCCCACCCGGGGCACTCGGGTTCCAAGCCTCCAATGAGATCCGTCATCACTGGTGCAAACGTGCGGAAGGTTCTAGAACCTCGCTGCCCAGGCTTCAGTCCGGGCTCCGCCGCTCGCTCGTGCCCGGGTGGCCCGTCACTCCTGGGCTCCGTGTCTTTACCTGTAACACGGGGGCACTACAGATTGGAAGGAGGAACTGGGACCAGTGCTTAAGGCGTGCTTATCAGGAATTGGCATTTCCACCACGGCACCCCCACCTCCCAGACGAGGCCAAGGTCCGCGAGACCCCGCAACCCGCGCCCGCCCGCGCGTCCCCGTCCGCGCACCTACTACGCGCCCGCCCGCCCGCGCCCCGCCCCCGGCTCCGCCCCGGCGCCCCCGCCCGCCCAGGGGCTGCAGCCAATGAGCGCGCGGACCCGCATCCGGGGATCCCGGCGCGGCCACCGCCTCCCGCGCACACACGGCCATGGCGGAGGTGAGTGAGCGGGCCGGGGGAGCCGGCCCCCGCCCAGGCTTGCGCCCCCGCCGCCCGGCCCGGCCGCGTGGGGGCTCCGGGCCCCGGGACCCCTGCCCAGGGCTCGGGGCCGGGCCGCGGCGCTGCTTCCGTCGGGGCCCCAGGGGCGCTGGGCTCCGTCGGCGGCCGCCCCCGGCCCCCCCTCCCGGCTGCCACATCGCGGGCGGCAGAGCGCATGTGTGGCGCGGGGGGCGGGGGCGTGGGGTGGGGAGGGGGTTGCGGGGGCGGGGAAGGGGTGCGCGCCCAAGGTTTCCCGCTCCCCCGCCCGCCGCCCCCGGCATCCGCCCCGCGTCTGCCAACTTAGCGGAGCACGCGCTCTCTCCGGACCCCGACTCACCAGACCCTCGGCCGCTGGACCCCCGCCCGCTGGCCACCCCCCCTCCCCCCGCCAGGGGGGCTCGCCCTACAGAGTCGCGCTCCCTCCGGACCCCAGCCCGCTGACCCCCCCACCCCCACCCCAGCGGCGCTGACCCCAAGGAGTCGCGCTCCCGCCGGACTCCGGGCGGGACTGGAGCTCTGACCTGGGGCCCTAACGGCGCGGATCCGGCCCGCGGGGGGCGTAGGGCTGCCTTTACCGGCGGCTTAAAGTTACTTCTCCGAGCCTCCTCTCTCTGTCCGGAAAGCGGGCCCAAGACCCCTTACCCCAAGTCCTTGGGGCCAGATGGATGTTGGAGTTCAGTGTTTCGGATTTGAGGGTTTGGGGTGTGATGTTTGAGCAAACTCACCTGGTATCGTTGGGATCAAGACACTGAATAGCTTCGTGGCGGGTCAAACCAGGGATGAAAAACTTTCACTTTGAGGGCTTTTTTGAATGTCGGATAAAACAGTGCGAACCTGCTCTCACTTTATAGGGCCCTAGTGAGGATGAAATGAATAATGCACCTATTAGGGACTCAGCAAACGTGACTCTTAGCGCAGACGTTCGGTTTGGGGATGCCAAGAAGGTCCCTGGACTCAGCAAGTGATCCTCACCCAATGGGTGGGGCCGCCCGGGCCCAGAGAGGAGCAGGCACCCACGCGGTGAGGTGCAGCCGGGTCCTGGGATGCTTGGCCTGGTTATGGGGCCACACTGGGTGTTTGTATCTTGGCACACTGTGGGTGGATGTTGTGGAGGGCAGGACTGGTCATACTCTCCCACCAGTGACCTTCTCAGAGGCAGCGACAGGCCCTGTGTTTGCGCCAAACAGGGTGTGGGCATCTCAGTCCAAGGCCAGACCTCCCCAGCTAGTTCCTGCCTTACGCTGGGTGGCTGGACCAAAAGGGCCCTTCCAGAGTAGTTCTCCTACCTTTCCTACCTTAGAGGGTGTTTGGGGAAACAGGCCTCCTGGGTGGTGGCTGGACTTGTGGGACGGAGGCGGAAGCCGGGTCTCCCGATGTCCCTGCAGGGGCACGGCGTTCTGTGTGTGCGTCTGCCCCAGGGGCCAGCTGTCTTGGCCTGGCAGGTAGCTGCGTGTTACAGGTGGATGGGGCAGACTCCCAGCCAGCCCGCCCCGAGCGCTGCGGGGTTTGGCTGTTGACTTTGCCCTGCCCAGTGTCACAGCAGCCGGGTGTCCAGGGTGCTCCTGTTGTCCTGTGTCCAGTTTGGGGTGGTGCCTGTTGAGTGAATTGGGGTGGTTTTCCTAAAAGAAAGTCCGAATGCCTGGCTCCATGGGAGGCCCTTAGGGCCTGGCAGTGAAGGACAACAGGTGTGCAAATTCCAGTCGTGGTGGGCATGGCCAGCCTCTGCCCAGGAGACCCGTTGTATTTCTGGAGCCTCTTACTCTGTGTGACCTTGGGTCGGTCACTCTCTCTGAGATGGGGAGGTCTCATGAGATCATGGCTCCGTGCTTGCACAGAGAAGCTGAACCTTGTGCAGTCACTGTCTTGAACTGATAAAAATGGCGGTTCGTAACCGAGCGGTAAGTGCTTGATCGGGATTAGCTGCCTGATTTCTGTTGCCGCCAAAGTAGCCACAGCACCGTGAGAGAAGGTGGGGCGCTTCGTGCTGCTTTCCTCGCGGATCCCAGCTTGCTCTTCGACAAACCTGAGTCCACCACCTCTGTCCTGTGCTTAAAAGACACGGCTTTCTGTTGTCCTCAGGGGAAAGCGCATCTCCTCCCCGTGACCCTTGGCCCGGTGGCATGATCTCTGAGGATCTCCCCCTGCGCCCTTCTCCACCCCCTGGGCTCCTTCTGTTTCCCTGTGCTGTCTGCAGCCTTGGGGGGACTCGCTGTGTGGTGCCGTCCCGCTGCCCTGGAGGCCTCAGCCTGGAGACGGCCACACAGGTCCTCCCTGGTTGTGCAGGCCCCCTACCCCATTTTCTCCCCTCAGTACTGTGCACATCTGCTTGTTTGTTATCTGTATCCCCAACGAGACGGCTGACTCGTCAGGACTGGACAGGCAGAACCTGTTTGTCGATTGACTGCTGTGCACCCAGTGCCTCTTGCCTCCCGGCCCAGAGCGGGTGCTCTACAGGCTGTCAGACAGGGATGAAGTGCTGGGTGGCCCAGCGGGACCAGGCACCTTTGCTGGGTGTAGGCGGGGGGTGGGGGGGGTCTGGTTAACGCTGCTGCCTGATGAGTCACCTCGACACTCAGTTCCTCAAAGCAGCCATCGGTTTTTTTTTTTGGCGATACACGGGCCTCTCACTGTTGTGGCCTCTCCTGTTGGCGGAGCACAGGCTCCGGACGCACAGGCTCAGCGGCCATGGCTCACGGGCCCATCCGCTCCGCGGCATGTAGGATCTTCCCGGACCAGGGCACGAACCCGTGTCCCCTGCATCGGCAGGCGGACTCTCAACCACTGCACCACCAGGGAAGCCCCAGCCATCAGTTTTTAATTACCTGTCACGGTTCTGAGGGCTGACTGGTCCCTCATGTGGTTGCGGTTGGTTGGTGGCTGGGCTGAGCCAGCCCCAGTGGAGGGAAGCATCCTCGCCCACGTGTGGCTGTGATGCCGCCTGCTGGCGTGGCCTCTCCTTGTGGCTTGTGCTTCCTCACAGCATGGGCGGCTGTGGGAACTGCACTGCATTTCACAGCTTAGTCTTGGGGGTCACGTGGAAGCCCTCTCACCAGAGTCCCAGGCCCAGCCCTCGCACAGGGTGGGGAGGCATGTCGGTGTCCCATGCCTGGAGGAACGCCTGTGGGTGGCGTGCCTGGGCCTTCCCGCCCTGGGCTTGCTCCCTCTTCCACCCCACTCACCTTTGGGACCAAGTCCGTAGAATGCTGTCTTCCTTCCTTCTTTCCTCCCCCACCCCCACACTTTTTTTTTCCTTCTTTTTCTTTTTAACCCAGAACGTGCTTAGTCAGCTCCTCATCCGTTTCCTTCTCCCACCTTGGCAAAACAGGGGCCTTAGGCTTGGGCGGGAGCATCCAGGGTGCTGGAAACGGCGGGTGACTGACTTGACCTCTCTGAGCTGCAAGTCCCTTATTTCTCTTATGAAGAAAATGATTACACAACCTCTTGAGGACCCAGTGAGGAAATCAGTGTGGAAATTCCTACTAAACTTCTTTTTCTAAAATTTGAAAATTTAGTTTATTAACTATTGTATTCTCTCTATATATTTTTTGTAAACAGCCTTACTGAGGTATAATTCATTTACTATACAATTCATTCATTTTAATGTGTGCGATTCAGTGGTTCTTCGTATATTCATAGAGTTGTGCAGCCATCACCAGTCAATTTTGGAACATTTTCACCAGCCCAAAAGAAACCGTGCACTCATTAGTCATCTCTCCCCCATCCGTCTCCCCAGCCCCTGACAACCAGGAACCGACTCTCTGTATCTGCGCATCTGCCTGTTCTGGACGTTTCCCGTCAGTGGAATCGCACCCTATGTGTCCTTCTGTGTCTGGCTTCTCACTGAGCATCGTGTTCTCAAGGTTGTCCACGTGGTAGCGAGTGTCAGGGCTTCTCCTCTTTTCCTGGCTGAGTAATACTCCATCCGATGGCCATTTGGGTTCTTTCCTCCTTTGGCTGTTGTGAGTCATGCTGCTGAGAACACTCGTGAACAGGTCTCAGCGTGGATGAATGTTTTTGTCTCTCTTGGGTGTTTCAGGGAGGAGAGGCTTAACTTTTCCCTCTGCCCGCCCTGGGTCCCTGGCTGGGACTCCATGGTTCAGGCTGACAAGGGCAGCTTTGGGAGAGAGAAATAGGCAGCTTGTTAACCAGGTGGTGTGCGTCATGCGGAAGAACCCGGCGAGGAGTCCCCAAAGGGGTGGTCAGGGCGCAGGAGTGTGTGAACATCAGGGCGGTCAGTGCAGAGGGAAGGCCTTGACCTCTGGGGGCCGTGCCTTATGGGTGGAGGGGAGTGGGGCTGGTCAGTAGACTGTGCTCTGCCTCGGGGCCGGGTCTGCTTTCTCACCTGCCTTCACTGATGGCCACCCTGTGCCAGGGTGGCGTGTTGGGGGGCATCCGGTGACACCCAGGTGTATTCCCTGTGCTGTCCCATTGCACGTCCCCTCCCTCAAGTGCCTGCATTCCCTCCACACTTGATAGCATGTGTCCTCCTGGTCACAGAAGTGGTGTCTGACATGTGCTTATTTGCTGTCCCTAATGCTGAGCTTTGCTTCCACCTGCCGATTGGCCATTTGTGTATCTCTTTGAAGGAATGTCTATTCAGAGACTTTGCCTGTTCGTCCCTTTAGAAAGGGACTGTATGATTTGCAAATATCTTTTGCCAGTCTGTGAGTTGTCTTTAAATTTTTAATTTTGATGAAGTCCAGTTTATCTATTTTTCTTTTGTTGATTATGCTTTTTGTGTCTTATCTAAGAAACCATTGCCTGGTAAGAAAGATTTATCACTATGATTTCTTCTAAGAGTTTTATAGTGTTAGCTCTTATATTTGAGGTCTTTGATCCAGTTTGAGTGAGTTTGTGTGTGCGGTGTAGGATAGGAGTTGAATGTTATTATTTTGCGTTTGGATATCCAATTGCCCTAGCACTGTTTGTTGAAAAGACTGTTCATTCTGCATTGAATTTTTCTGTCACCCCTTTAAAAATTCGCTTGGCTGTAAATATATGGGTTTGTGTTTGAATTCTCAGTTCTATTAATTTGATCTAAATGTCTAGCCTTATGTCAGCACCACACTGTTTTGATTACTGCAGCTTTGGAGTACGTTTGAGACTGGGAAGTGTTCTTCCTTTTCAAGATTGTTCTAGCTGTTTGGGGTCCCCTGAGTTTTCATATGATTTTTGGAGTCTGTCAGTTTCTACATAGAAGCCCAGTGGGATTCTGATAGGCATTTTGTTGAATCTGTAGATGAATTGGGGAGTATTGACATCTTAGCAATAGTCTTTTGAGCTATGAATATAGTATGTCTTTCCATTTATGTAGATCTTTAGTTTCTTTCAATGTGTTTTGCACTTTTCAGAGTATTAGTTTTGAATTTCTTTTGCCACATTTATTCCTAAGTATTTTATTCTTTTTGGTGCTATTGGAAATGGAATTGTTTTCCTTATTTTCTTTTTGGATTGTTCATTGCTAGCATACAGGAGTAAAGTTGATTTTTGTAGATTATCTTGTGTCTTGCAGCCTTGCTGAACTCATTTATTAGTTCTGGTTTCTTTAGTGGATTCTTTAGTATCCTCTGTGTCCCAGGTCATGACTTGCCTTTCCAATTTGGATTCCTTTTATTTTACTTTCCTGTCCCGACTGCTGCCTCCTCCAGGACGACGTTGTGAAGAGACCGTGCTCTGGTTTTGGGGGAGGCGCTAGCCATCTGCCTCAGGGGTGGCAGTAGCTGGGGTTTGGATGGACGCCCTTTTCAGGAAGTTCCCTTGCAGCCTTCATATGTCGAGTGTTTTCATCATGAAAGGGTGTTGGACTCTGCTGTGTGCTGTCTCTGCATCTGCTGAGATGATTTTGGTGTGGGTTTTGTGTTTAGCCTGTCGCTGTGCTGGTTGTGTTGGGTGTCACACCTGTGCTGCATCCCTGCTCTGAGCCTCTCCTCATTGGTGTGCAGTGTTCTCTGTATGCTGCTGAACTCAGTTTGCTTGGGTTTTGTTGAGTTTTGTGTTTCTGTTTGTAAGAGATATTGGTCTAGTTTTCTTGTTCTTAATAAATTTTTGAACATTGTGATAATGGTAGCTTTTTTTAAAGACCATTAGAAAAAAGTTTATTTACTTATTTATTTGGCTGCCCTGGGTCTTTGGTTGCAGCATGCGGGATCTTTAGTTGCGGCATGTGAACTCTTAGTTGCGGCATTTGGGATCTAGTTCCCTGACCAGGGATTGAACCCAGGACCCCTGCGTTGGGAGCGTGGACTCTCAGCTACTGGACCACCAGGGAAGTCCCAGTGGTAGCTGTTATGATGCTTTCATTTGCACTTTTAAAAAATTTGAGGTATAACTTATGTGCTTCAAAATATACCCATCTAAAATGTTTAATTCAGTGATTATTAGTATGTTCACAAAGTTTTGAGCCCTTCACTTTTGTCTGGAACATTCCATCACCCCAGAAAAACACCTGACCCCATCAGCAGTCACCCCAGCCCCTGACAACCAGGAACCCACTGTCTGTCTGCGGATTTGCCTGTTCTGGATGTTTCCCATCAGTGGAATCACACCCTGTGTGTCCTTCTGTGTCTGGCTTCTCTCACTGAGCATCGTGTTCTCAGGGTCTGTCCACCTGGTAGCGAGTGTCAGTGCTTCACCCCTTTTCATGGCCAAGTAATATTTTATCATAAGGATGGACCACGTCTTGTTTATTCATTCACCTGGTGATGGGCATTTGGGTGTTTACACATTTTGGCTGTGGTAAGTCATGCTTCTGTGGACACCTGTGTACACCTTTTATGGACACATGTTTTTGGTTCTTTGGGGTGTGTACCTAGGAGTAGAATTAATTGCTGGGTCATTTGGTAACTGTTTACTTTTGGAGGAATTCCCAGATTTCTCCATAGTGGCTGTTTGCCTTTTTAAGACAAAGTTTCGGAGGCTGGTCCCTTGTGCAGTGGCTGTGGTGTCAGCACCTGGCTGCGGGGGGTGGCACCAGGGCTGTGTGTGGGCCTGGGTCACCTGGGCCCCGTGTCCTGGGCTGTGATCAGCACTGCTGGTAGCCGGCCGTCCCAGGCTCCTCACGGTGCCCGTGGGTGCCGTTCCCGCCGCCGGCCCTAGGCCCTCCCTGCCTGTCTCCGCAGGGACGCTTGGACTCCAGCGCAGCTACACACCTGGCCCGCCTTGACCCCCGCCCCAGCCCGCGGAGGCCTTCTGTTACCTGGTGCCCCATGCCCCCGGGGCTGGCTCTGACCCTCCACCGCCCTGTCTGGCCGCGGGGCCCTAATCCTGCTCGTCTCCTCTGCAGGCCTCCTCGCTAGAGAGGCGGAGCCCTGGCCTGGCCTCTTGCCTCTCTCACAGCCTGTGCCCTGGGGAGCCCGGCTTGCAGACCACAGCAGGTACCTTCCTCCCTGGGGCCCGGGCCTTGGCAGGTGCGAGAGACGGCACACTGGCCCCTGGAGCCTCGGGATGGGGCGTGCGGGCGGGGTGGCCAGGGCTGTCTCCTGTTGTCCAGACCGAGTGCCTCCGTTCTCCAGAGCTTCCTGGCCAACCCCGGGCCCAGGCTGTGGGTGGGGGCTGCAGGAGGGGGCGGTGCTGGGCAGGCACTCTCCCTCCCCGGGGCCCTGCGCCTCCCCTGAGCTGGCCGCCTGCCCCTCCCGTCTGCTCCCTGTGGCTCTGCCCCCCTCTGCTGCACTCGGGACCCACATGCAGGTCCAGCCTGGGCCCTCACTGCTCCCTGGCTGGGGTTGAGTGAGACCTAGCTATTTCCTTTTTTGTTTTGTTTCTTCTAAAAATCAACTCATTGAAGACCAGTCATGGAGAGAGAGCAGTGAACACATCCTGGTTCTTTGGGGAAAACCCCAGATCTGGTCACGTCCCCCAGCTGCTGGGCCGAGGCCAGAGGAGGGCTGAGCATCGGTTGGGCTGCTGCGTGCCGACCCCGGCCCACGTGGACACACGCGCGTGCATACACCCCTGTGGTGGCAGCTGGGCCCCCGAGGCTTCCTCCGCCCTGTGGTCATCTGCAGAAGCTCAGTGGTTGGGATGGTGGCAAGGAGCTCACGCGGGCCTATGTCTCTCCACAGTGGTGTCCATGGGGTCCGCAGACCATCAGTTCCACCTGGCGGAGATCCTGTCTCGGAACTACAGTGTCCAGGAGGAGCATGAAGGGGCTGCGCGGGGCCCAGAGAAGCCGGAGGAGGAGCTAGAGAAGGACTTCGTCTCCCAGGTACCCGGTGGGCGGGGCGTCCAGGGGGCATCGCCGCTGCTCCGTCCGCCTGGTCTCTGAGCTCCTCGGACTCCACGACGACCTGTGCCGCCGACCCTCTGTCTGCACAGGCCAGACCATGCTGGGCACTGAGGTCAAGGGATGGACCAGGCCAGTCCCGCCTTCATGGGGCGCTGGGCTCCAGACGAGCGGGTGGCTGGACATTGAACTCACTGTTCTCAAACTTTTTGCCCGCAGAACTCGCTTTTGTGCTCTTAAAAATTATTGAGGGTCTCAAGGAGCTTTGTTTATGTTGGTGATACGACAAACCCATTGTTAGTAGAAAGAACACATTTTTAGGAAAATGAAAAATAACTATTTTCAAGACAAAAAAATTAGGGAGAAGAGTGGACTAGTTTGACATTTTTGTAAATCTCTGTGAACGCTGTCTTTTAAGGCAGACGTTAGTCTGCTGTGATTTGTTCTTTTGGTTAAAGTGTAAATCTAGCCTCATATAGATCTGTTCTGGTTATTTTTTTTTTAAATAAATAAATTTATTTATTTATTTATTTATTTTTGGCTGTGTTGGGTCTTCGCTTCTGTGCGAGGGCTTTCTCTAGTTGCGGCCAGCGGGGGCCGCTCACTGTCGTGGCCTCTCTTGTTGCCGAGCACAGGCTCAGCAGTTGTGGCTCATGGGCCCAGTTGCTCCGTGGCATGTGGGAATCTTCCCAGACCAGGGCTCGAACCCGTGTCCCCTGCATTGGCAGGCGGACTCTCAACCACTGCGCCACCAGGGAAGCCCTGAGGGCGGAGTATTTAACAATCTTTTCAGATAACTGGATATTCTTTGATGCTGCTCCAAGATGCAGCAAGTGGTAGTTTTGTGAAGTGAATTCTATAAGCAGATCCAGGAAAGTTTCTGTCCTTGGTGTTAAGATCCATTGGTCTTGACCCGTGTGTGATCTTGTCACCTTCTGCGTGGATGAGATGTTTGGTGAATATTGGTTCTGTGACGTATGAATCTTCCACATGTCCACAGAGTTCGCTGTATGAAATCTAGAAAGCGCACTTTGTTAATACCACAGACTGTGCTGCTTAAACAATAGACATTTATTTTTGTGCAGTTTTGGAGGCCAGAAGTCCCAGACCAGGGCCTGGCAAGGCTGTGTCTGGTGGGGGCCTGCTTCGCGGCTGCAGACGCTGCTTCTCGCCGTGTTCTCTCGGGGAGAGCTAGCTCTCTGGTGTCTCTTCTTATGAGGACACTGATCCTGTTGCATCAGGGCTCCATCCTTGTGGCCTCATTTAACTTCATTTATTTCCGTAAAGGCCCCATCTCCAAACACAGTCACATTGGAGCTTCATCATATCAATTTGGGGCAGGGGGACACACAAACATTCAGTCCATTAAATGTCAACACTGATCTCACCAGATGTCTTTTAAGTCCTGGGACTTGAGTGGTTTTTTGTTTGTTTTTTTGCGGTACGTGGGCCTCTCACTGCTGTGGCCTCTCCCGTTGCGGAGCACAGGCTCCGGACGTGCAGGCTCAGCGGCCATGGCTCACGGGCCCAGCCGCTCCGCGGCATGTGGGATCTTCCCAGTCCGGGGCACGAACCCGTGTCCCCTGCATCGGCAGACGGACTCTCAACCAGTGCGCCACCGGGGAAGCCCTGAGTGTTTTTTTAAGGAGTGATCATAGGGCATTTATTTAGCTTGGTGCTGTGTATCACTTGGTGCCCATTTGGTCTTATAACCAAAACATGTCTTCTGTTCAAAAAAGAAAAATCAGTTTTAAGGAGTTCAGCTTGAATTCAGAACTTCTCAAAAGTAACCAAAAAGAAAAAAAAATCAGCTATTCATTAGCTAAATTACCTCAGCTATGCTTTCTTCAGGGGAGTTCCCTGGAGGTCCAGTGGTTAGGACTCTGCGCTTTCACTGATGTGACCCGAGTTCAATCCCTGATCAGGTAATTGAGATCCCCCAAGGCATGCGGCACGGCCAAAAAAAAAAAAAAATTCTTCAGGTATAATTTTGGTGAACTGATTAAAAGAAAGAACTTAATATCCAAAGCAAAATGAGAAACGCCTGCCTTTTATATTCCCTCACCAGCGGGCATTGTGGTTTATGAAGTTCACGCTGTCACATCCAAGTTTTCCACAATTGGAATTTTGTGCTTGAAAGCTTTTACGCTGAGTTTTACTCCGTCAAGAAGCGCAGTCGGTGGTCTCCCTCGTCTGGCCAGTGCCTGGCAGGAGGCGGGAGTTGTCCGCCAGCCCTGAGCTCCAGGGTGCCGTCTCCATTACTCCCTTTTCCTCCCACAGAAGATCAAAACGACACCCGCTCAGGGTGAGCTTTCATAAAATCCATAGCGTCACACAGGCATTGCAGGGTATTCTTTAGTGAGACGGGCATCTCTTGAAGCCCTTAGTGAGCACGTTGATGCTCGCGCACTTTGGTGCCCCTGCCCTGACCTCAAAGGCTGCCCCAGCCGCCCCCGTGCTGCTCCTCAGGTTGCTTCCCGGGGAGCCACCATGTCAGCTCCCACCCCACCCACAGGTGCACAGTTAGAAACTGGGAGAGGCACAGGGCGTGTGCAGGAGGCTGGAAGCCGACTGAGACCCTCAGCAGTCAGGACGCAGCATGGCCAGCGGCACTGGCCTCGAGCAGGCGAGGTTTGCAGAAACAGGATTGGAAAGCAGTACCGGAGTGGAAGGTAGTGGTAGTTTTTGCCTCTTCCTTCCCGGTAATTAAGGGTCTTATTTCTGTCTCTTGTCATATCGCGGTGGCTCCAAGTGTCAGCTGTGTTAGGCAGCCGTGGGGCCCTCGAGCGTCCTCTTGTTTGTTGTTGGTGCGGCGAGGGTCAGCCGCCTCTCTGTTACATTGATGAGGCGTCCATCTCTTTACTTAGCATACTGAGGGTTTTAAAAAATCAGGAGTGATGTTGGTTTGACCAGATGCCTTTTTTACGTTCATTAAAGGACCATGTTTTTCCCCTTCTTGTTTATTGGTGTCCCGTGTGGTGACAGTTGATTTCCAGACACTGGGAGTCCTCGCAGTGCTTGAGTGGAGCTTGCACAGGCCTGGGCGGGGAGGTGGAGGTGGACGGGAGCCTGCCCAGCTCTGCCCTTCGCGGCCAGGGGCGTTGGGCAGACAGCGGACGCCTCTGGGCTCAGGTGTCTCATCGGTTCCCTCCTGGGGCCGTGAGGGGCCCTTAGATGAGGGGCTGGGCCTGCGGTTTGGCTGGGGTGAGTCTCTGTGACTGGTCGTGGGGCTGACGGGCTCAGGGGTGGGGGAGCAGAGCCCCAGAGCAGCCCTGCCGACAGAGCCCTGCCCCCCAGAGCAGCGACATGCCCCTTGACGAGCTGCTGGCCCTCTACGGCTACGAGCCCTCGGACCCCATTTCGGAGCGCCAGAGTGAGGGCAGCGATGCCACAACCAACCTCCCGGACATGACCCTGGACAAGGTGAGGGGGCGGTTCTGGGGGTGGGCAGGAAGGCCCTAGACAGGCAGAAGCGCGGCTTATAGCCTGGCAGTGTGGGTATAGCTAGTGCTGCCGGCTCTGGCCACACACCCAGGGTCAGGGTGGTCACAGGGACGGCTCTGGGAGGGAGAGACGCTCCGGATCCCGAGCAGGTCGTGGCCTGGCCAGAAGGGAGGGGCTCTGACTGTCCTCAGCCTCGGGCGGAGGCCGTGTCCCTCCCCGACTCGGTGCCCCTGGCTGGCCCGCCCTTGTGCAAGTGCTTCGTCCGCGGAGCAGGGAGAGCAGCCCCGTGGGAGCCCTGCATGCCTAGAGGGAGGCTCGTCCGCCTTGGCACCACCACTGCTGTTCGGGTTAGGGTTATTTGAGATTGTTAAAACAAACTGCAAAAACGTTCTCTACTTTCTTGTTAAAAGGAACAAATAGCGAAGGATTTGCTTTCAGGGGAAGAAGAGGAAGAAACACAGTCCTCAGCCGATGACCTCACCCCATCTGTGACCTCCCATGAGGCCTCTGACCTTTTCCCTAATCAGAGTGGACGTAGGTGTCCCACCCGCTCCTACCCCTGGGCCACTGGGGACACAGACATCGGGACCCCTGGGGGTGCCCTTCTCCTGTTCGAGCCCCTGTAGGGACCCCTCTCCCCTGCCCTGCCCTGCCCTGCCAGTGAGCTGAGGCTGGTGACCTTGGTTTATGTGAGGAGGGAACGTGTTGGTTCCTGTGCCTGAAAGTCCCTTAGATCCAGGGCAGCGTCCTCGGGCCATGCGTCCCTCACTCCCTGTGCGTCTCTGTGGCCTGAGCAGGGGCAGCGTGACGTGCTGGGGGTCTAGGCCCCTGGTTTACGACTGCAGCAGAGGGCGGCCTCCTGAGTCCCCGCTTCTGTGCCCGTCACAGCCCGTCACCCGGCCAGGGCCTGGACCCAGCTGCTTCTCAGGAGGGGCACACGTGGGGGTCAGGTGGATGGAGAATGGGGTGGAGGCCCCGGGGTCTGCTGGCTGGGGGGCCGCGCGGGGCCGAGGAGGTGCCTCACCTGCTGCTGTTTCCCCAAAGCCCGCTTCCTGCCTGATGCAGACAAGGAGCCTGGCTCCTCCAGCTCGTCGGACACCGAGGAGGACCCGCTTCCCGCCAACAAGTGTAAGAAGGTGCGTGGCCCTGACCCTGCGGCGCCCTCAGCGCGGCCTCTGCTGGGCTGGGGCTCGACTGTGAGTGAGTGCCGTAGCCCCGAGGCCCCCCCGCCCCTGCCCCAGGACTGGCTGCACGGGACACAGTCACACACACAGCTGGCCTCTGCCTCCCACCTCACACCTCGGGCCAGGCGGCCTGGCTCTGGGTGGCAGCCTGCAGCCCCCATCAGCACCGCGCGCCTGGGCCTCCGTCTGCCCTGACTCTCCTGGGCCTTTGCCTTTGCAGGAGATCATGGTTGGGCCTCAGTTCCAAGCCGACCTCAGCAAGCTGCACTCGAACCGTCAGGGTGAGAAGCGTAAGTGGCCTGGGAGGTGGGGGACAGGGAGCAGGAGAAGTGCCAACCCCACTCCTCTAGGAGAGACTCCCGGGTCCAGCCAGAGCCAGTTCCCAGGTCCTCGGAGCGAGCCTGAGGGTCCTGGCCCAGGTCCGGTGGCCACCTCCCCGGGGCAGCTGAGCCTGCAGGACACTCTGGGAAGTGGCTGTCCCTCCCCGCTGGCTGGTCCTGGGCCCTGTGGGCCACCCACCCCCAGGGCTGCTGTGCTTGTTCCCCTGGGTGTGTGGGCTCTTCCCACGTCACCCACGCGTCAGTCCCTCGCCTCGTCCAGGACTCGTCCCACATGCCCTCCAGAGACGTGTGTGTTTCTGCGTTCTGCCTGGCCCTGTTCTTCAGGGCGCTCACCATCCTGGACTTGTAGTCTGTCTGTCTCTCGATCCCGCTGGCATGAATGTGCGTTGCGTACGCTACGGTGTTGGGTTCCCTCGTGTGCACGTGCCACGCCACGTTGACTCATCCTCCTGCTGGTCAGTGTTCACGGTGGTTTGCCCTGTGGTTGTCTTCGTGGACACACACACTTGTTCCTGGGGCGTCATCAGTAGGCACCGAGTGGGGCCCCCGCTCGCCAGCAGCGTGGGAGTTCCAGTTGCTCTGTGTCCTCATCAGCGCTTGGTGTGGTCTGCCTTGTTGACGGGTGTGGAGTTGTGCCCGTTGTGGCTTTAATTTGCGATTACTGGCCACTTGGTGTCTCTTGGGAGGAGCCTGCTGAGGCCTTTCCCCTTTTCAATTGGGTTGCCTTTCTCTGGTGACTTTCTGTGTGGATGCACATCCTTGGTTGGCTGTGTGCACGGCAGACGTTTTCTCCCAGTCTGTGGTGTCTGATTTCAGTGAAATCCAGCTTGTCTTTATTTTAGCCACAGTGTGTTTGTATGCTGTCTAGGGAGTCTGCAGGTCTTGAAGATATGTTCTTTTATTTCCCCTTTTATGTTGGCATCTATGATCTAATTTAATTTTAATGTATGGTTGGAGGTATGGGTCAGGGTTGACCCCACCACCACCACCCCCAGCCCTGCATATGGAAAAGTCCATTCTTTCCCCCACTGAATTGCAGTGGTGCCTTTATCAGGAATCGTGTCCGTAATGTATATCTGCCTTTTGGGGCTTCTCTTCTGTTGTTCTCTTGTCTAACCCTGGGTCCTTACCACTCTCTTAATTATTGCAGCTTTGAAGTTAGTCTGAGATGGTGCAAACCCTCCAACTTTGTAACTTTTATTTGTATGTCCACATAAGTTTTCAAATTAGCTTGTCATTTGTCTCAAAAATGCCTGCTAGGATTTTGATTATGGTTGCATTGGCTCTTTATTAATTTGGGGGAGATTGATACATTAACGATATTGACACTTCCAGTACACAAACATAGCTTACTTCTCTGCTTAGGTCTTGTTATTTTCGGCAGTTTTTATAGTTTTCAGTATAGCAGTCTTGTGAAATGCAGTTTATTATTTTCAGTAATCTTGTACACAGTGACTTGGCTAAATTCACTTACTAATTTTATTACCTTGTAGATTCTTTCGCACTTTTAGACACATACAATCATATCAATTGTGTATGATAACTTTACTTCTTTCTTTGTGATCTTTTTATGTTTTATTTTTCTTGCATTACTGCACTGACTCCTTTTTGTGTGTGTGTGTGTGTGTGTGTGTGTGTGTGTTTTTAATAAATTTATTTATTTATTTATTTTTGGCTGTGTTGGGTCTTCATTGCTGTGTGCGGGCTCTCTCTAGTCACGGTGAGCGGGCGCTACTCTTCGTTGCGGTGCGCGGGCTTCTCATTGTGGTGGCTTCTCTTGTTGTGGAGCATGGGCTCTAGGTGCGTGGGCTTCAGTAGTTGTGGCATGTGGGCTCAGTAGTTGTGGCTCGTGGGCTCTAGAGTGCAGGCTCAGTAGTTGTGGCGCACAGGTTTAGTTGCTCCGCGGCATGTGGGATCTTCCCGGACCAGGGCTCGAACCAGTGTCCCCTGCACTGGCAGGTGCTTAACCACTGCACCACTGCTTGGCCATTATCTCTTCAAAATTGGTCCTGTGCTTTGTCCTCTTCCTCCATGACTCAGTTATACATGTCTTAGGTTGCTTGACCATCTTACACATGTCCCACACTATGTTCTCTTTAAGCTTCAGTTTGATTTTTTTGAATGGAATTCTTTCCAGTTTCACTAATCACGTCTTCTGCTGCTGTTGAAGCTGCCCAGTGGGTTCATAATTCACACACTGCATTTTCCAGCCCTGGAATGTCCATGTGATTCTTTTGAATTGATTTCAGTTCCAGCTTTCCATTGACTTTGTCCTTTTCCCTAAAGCGTTAATCATAGTTATACTGAAGTCCTGTCTGCTAACTCTGATGTCCAGCTGTTTGTGGAGTTACATGTTGTCACGTGGTTTACCTCTCACCTTCACGCCATAGGTAGACACACGGCGATGGTGGCAGGTGTCGCTTTTTCTCTAGAGAGGGGCTGGGACTCGGGCTTGACTTTGCAGATGGAGAGAGGTGGTCGCAGGTCTACAGGGGCGCCAGCCCCAGAGTCGCTGGTTCCCTCACAAGAGCGAGTCCAGTATGGAGCCGGTTCCACGCTTCAGCCACTGCGCTGGTGTTTGGCTTGTGTGTGTTGTTTAGTTTTTGGCCCCTGTGGTTCTTCCCTGAGTAATCAAGAGATGCTGACACTGGGGTCTCCCCAGGCTTGGCCCTGAACTCTCCCTTCTGCCTCTTGCTGCCACGTCCTTCCCCCCGCTGGAGGCTGTCCCCCCCACCCCGCCCCAAAGCAGACTGCAGCCAGAGTCCCTTTCTTATCCTTCCTTAATGCACCTGCCCCCCTCCCGCGCCATGGTAGGGCCTCTACTCCCTCTCCTCCCCTCCCTCCTCTCCCCGGGAGGTCTGCTCTCGCGTGGCTCGTGTGATGCTGATGCCGCGGTTACAGGGGCTGAGGCAGCCATGGGAGCTCTTGCCTGAGCGAGGCCGCTGGCACCCAGGTCTCCCCACTGTGCTTGATCGAGTCTGGGCTCTTCTCGCTGCTCCCTTGGGCCTCTGCCTTTCGCCTCCCTGAGCTCGTCCTGCAGCCCCTCCTCATGGGCCACGCTCAGAAGTCCCCCTTCCAGCCTGGGCTAGTTGCTGCCCCCTCTGGGACGCTGGCCTTGATAACTGGCTGCTCAGGGCCCACTGACCTCCCACCCCTTCCTGCCTTGCTGCCACCTCGAGCACCCAGGTGCCCGGAGCTGGCCCTGTGAGACGCAGAGGTGGAGGCCCAGGCCCCGATGGGCCCTTGTCCTCCAGAGGGGCTGAGTTGGCCTGCTGGTGATGCTTTTGGGGAGGAGGTCAGAGGAGGTGCAGACTGCGTGCCGGCACGTGAACTTGCCCCCTCCTGCACAGTCTATGAGAATGAAGACCAGCTGCTCTGGGACCCCAGCATCCTTCCTGAGGGGGCGGTGGAGGAGTTCCTGTACCGGGCGGCGAAGCGGCGGTGGCGTGAGGTGGCTGAGTCTCAGCTCCCGGAGGGAGAGGCGGTGAAAGACAGCGAGCAGGTGGGCGGCCCTGGGGGCGGAGGAGCCATGGGGCGGGGGCCAGTGTGGTTGTGTGATTGTGACGAATTCAAGGGAAACCACTTGTCCTGGGCAATGGTGGCTCCCCTCCCCCAGGCACTGTATGAGCTGGTGAAATGCAACTTCAATGCCGAGGAGGCCCTGCGGAGGCTGCGGTTCAACGTGAAGGTGATCCGAGGTGAGCGCAGCCCCAGCCCCGGCCCCCCCCACCCCCCACCCCCTCCACGGACCGCGCTGACCAACCCGCCCCCCTCCCCCCACCGCTCCAACCTTCTCAGACGGGCTGTGCGCCTGGAGCGAGGAGGAGCGCCGCAACTTCGAGCACGGCTTCCGTGTGCATGGCAAGAACTTCCACCTGATCCAGGCCAACAAGGTGAGGCCCTGCCCGCCGCACCTCCCGGCCCGCTGGGGGCTGCTCTGGGGCTGGAGGGCTTGGCAGCCGGCACAGTTGTTGTCTACCCGCAGCGGGAGTCAGAACGAACCCCAGGCTCGTGGTGGGCTCCCTGGCTCATCTTCCTCTAGTTCCCCCATCCCCCGGAAAGGTTCCAATCTGGGGAAGGGTCTCGTGCCCACTGCCAGTCCCCCAGCGCTGACCCCCGCCTGGATCTCCCACGTCACCCCCTTGCCATGGGGACTGAGGGTCTCCATATTCACTCCATCCAGGGACACATGCTCTCCCACCATTGCACCAAATAGGCATGACCGAAGTGGCTGCTAATGCCAGGTCCCCATGCCCGTCTCCACATCCATGTCCCCCCCACCCCCGTCCTCCCCAGGCCCGTGTCCCTAACACCAGGCCTGGGTCACTGGTCTCCCCACACCCCGCTTGGGTGCTCCCTGCCTGTGGCTCCCTTGTAATGACTCCCACGCTGACCTCTGTCACTGCCCCGGCCCTCTGCCCCCAGCCCTGGACATCTGCCTGGCCAGGCACCCGTGGCTCGTCTGGGAACCTGGCTGTCCCTCTGCGCCGTTACAGTGGCTCCCACTCCGGCCCCTCGTCCCTGTCTTGTCTTGCTCCCCTGGGGCCGGCAGCCCTGCCACTCCCACTCCCCACAGGTGGAGGAGCAGGGCCTGGCCGGCACCGGGCTCACGCTTGCCGTCTGAGCGTCTTCCCTGGGAGGTTGCCGCGGGTGAGGGGCCCTCGCGGGGCTCTGTAGGACAGGGATGGTGCCCCTCTGACCGAACCCGGCACGGCCAGGCAGCACTTGGTCCTCTGGGACTGGCGCCCGCGCCTCCCGCCTCGCCTGTCCCATGGCAGAGGCCGCTTCTGCCCCAGAACCTGCTGGGCTGCTGCCTTTGTGTCCTGACCTGCTGGCTGCCGCACGCCCCCCACCCAGCTTAGGGCTGGTGACCTCTCCCACTGGAGTCTCAGGTCTGCCGTGAAGCTGGCCTCGGGGAGGCTCGTTGCACGAGGGGGTTTCGGTGAGAAGATCAGGCAGTCCCTGGATGCCCCTGCGCCTGCTTGTCTCAGCCCTCCCCAGGCACGGGCGCTGGGTCCCGCGGGGGTGAGGTTGTCAGCTGCGGGCGCAGCCCTGGCCTTGCTGCGGGTGATCCTCCGAGATGGGAAGACGCCCCGATCGCTCACCCTGGACACGAGCCCGCGGGGCGAGCTTGGCCTTCCAGGATGCAGGCCTGGCTTTTTGTGCTGCGTTGTAAACATGCCCTCAAGTTGGCTCACGCACCCGGCGTGCCCTTGTGCAGACGGCTCTCCCTGGAGCGCCAGTGACGCCCACGCTCAGTGAGAAGCGGGCTCGCTCCGCGTGCTCTCTGGGCCGGGGTTGTCTGCCCCCCTCCGCCGGGCCCGTGAGGAACAGAGCACACGTGGGTGCAGCCGTCCTCAGGGTGTCTGGGGCGAGGGAGGCGGACGGTGGGCCTGGAGCCGAGGCCGGGCACAGAGCGGGGGCAACTAGATGGGGTGCTGAGCTAAGGGCACGGGGCGGTGGGGAGCAGGCTGGGAAGGGGCTGGGGGCCAAGCTGACCGGCACCGCCCGCAGGTGCGCACACGGTCCGTGGGCGAGTGCGTGGAGTATTACTACCTGTGGAAGAAGTCTGAGCGCTACGACTACTTCTCCCAGCAGACGCGGCTGGGCCGCCGGAAGTACGGCCCGTCGGGAACCACGTACGTGCCAGGTGCCCGTGGGGTGGTGGGGGAGGCGTCCTGGCCTGAGGCAGCCCCTGCCCTCACCTTTCCTCTCCCTGCAGGGATGCGGACCAGGACCTGGATGGCGGTGACCCCGATGGCCCTGGCCGCACCCGCTCCTCGCCGCCCCTGCCTCTGCCTGCCACTGCCGACGGCCCGGGCCCTGAGCGGGACCCCCTGGCCCGGATGCGCACCGGTGAGTGGGGGGTGGCCCCTTTTCTCGGGGCGCTTCTCCCCGGCAGCCCAGCCTGGGCTGGTGGACACGGAGGAGTGAGTGGCATCCGGGGGCCAATGTCCCTTCACCCCCACGTGGTCTCACAGGGTGTCACACACGAGTCATCCTCGGGACTTGGCTCTCCACATGGGGGTACCCTGTGCGGCCTGGGGCCCAAGTGGGGCTGCTCTGCAGTCCCAGGTGGGAGCCCAGGGGGTGTTGCGCCCCCTTTGGTGTCTGGGCCCAGGACCGTGCAGGAGCAGGACAGAGCTCAGCTGGCGACTGCAGTTTCTGAAGGGGACCTCAGGGGACAAGGATGCTGCTTTGTGGGTCTGCTGGACGCTGGGGCTTCCCCTGTTCTGGCTCCAGGGTCCAGTTGGGTCTGTGGTGTGCCTGGGGGGGTTGTCCGCGTGCCTGGCCCCACGGCCGTGTGCGGGAGCTCCCCGAGTCCACACCCCTCTCACTCTGTGAACTGCTGCGTCCTGTTCTGCCCTACAAGACGGGGGTCACGACCTTCCCAGGCGGGGCCCTTAGCCTCAGTGTGCCCTTCCGGTGTGACAGGGCTTTTCTGCATCCCTGTGTGTCTTACGTGTTTGTGTGAGAGCGTTTTGTGAGGAGGGGTCCTTGGCTTTGCTGGACCCGGCAGGTTGGAGCCCCGCACCGGGCACAGCCTGAGGCGACTGTGGCTTTTGGGTGAGCAGGCCGTACCGGGTTGCCCTTGACCCGGTGGAGCTGGGCGTGGGCGTTGTCAGGGCCTGGCCACAGCCGTGTTCTCCCCCCACAGAGCCCCTGAGCATGGGCAGCAGCACGTCTGGGAGTCTCGGCGCGCCCGGGGAGGCCTCCGACAGCCCCCTGTCCTCGGAGCCAGGACCCTGTTCGTTCCAGCCACCGGATGTAGACACGCCCCCGGCCGTGCCCCTGCCTCGGCGGCCCCCAGCCCTGGCTGAGCCAGCCTTCTACTCCCCCACCACGGCCGCTTCAGAGCCTGGTGCCAGCCCGAGGCTGGCTGTGGACTTGGCCCTGCCCGGGGCCCTCCCCGAGGAGCTGCCCCTCATCTCCAGCCACGTGGATATGGACGGAGAGCCCGAGGAGGCCGTGGCCCCCGCACAGGTGGCTTTGTCGGTTGCCGAGTTTGGACTCATCGGCATCGGGGACGTGAATCCCTTCCTGGCCGCCCACCCCGCGTGCCCGGCCCCTACGCTGCACTCGGAGCCCCTGTCACAGTGAGTGCGGCCCCTCCCCGCCCCACCCCCAGCTGCTGTACCCCAGCCTCAGGCCAAGCTGGGGCCAGCGGGAGGGGTTGCCCCGGGGCCGAGGATGGCGTGGCCCGCGGAGCAGGCTGGTGGTTTCTTCAGCTTTTTTCTCTTCTTTATTTGGCTCATGTGTCTTCCTGGCTGGGTAATACATTCATGTGGCTCAGAATCCAAGAAGGTACAAACGGGGCCAGCGCCAGCTTCCTCCCGGCCCTGCCCAGGCGGCCGCCCAGGACAGTGCTGCCTCGAGAGGGGGAGGCCAGGCAGGCGGCTGTGCGGCTGTGCGGGCTGTGGGGGTGGCGTCTGCCGTGAGGCGGGGGCGGGGCCGTGGTCCAGCCCGCGTCCCGCCCACGCCCCCGTGCCGGGCCTCTTGCTCTGGGGTTGCACTGACCTCCTGTCTCTCCCTCTCTCCCCCTGCAGCTGTAACGTGATGACCTGTTGATCCCTGGCCACAGGCGGGCGTTTGTGGCCCAGATTGGACTTGGGGCCGCTGTGAGGCCTGCCTGTCAGTCTTCCTGACCCTCCCCTCCTCGCGGGCCTCCGGTAGCTCCTCTGCTCAGAGCACGTCAAGGACCGGGCTGAGCGGTGGCCCCTCCCCACGCCACACACGCACCAGCACTGCTGCCTGGCTCCAGCCTCTGCGCCCACCACGGGACCCATTGGGTGGCGGGGCGCGGAGGGCTGGCCCATCCAGCCAGCAGAGGCGAGGAAGGCGGCCGGGCCCCGCCAGGGACGTGGGGAGGTGGGGCCGGACGCCGCCCCTACCAGCAGCAGCCTCCGCCGGCACCCTCGGCACTCTGCTCGCCTGTCTCCCTGCGCCTGGCCGGACTTCGGGCTGCCCCCGCCCAGGGCTCAGGGGGCAGCTGCTACTCGGTGCCAAACCCTGTGGGGCACAGAGCCATATACCTCGATGTCGGCCCGCCCCGCCCTGACGTCCACCCGCTCTCTCCACTTCAGGAAAAGCCGCACTTTATGCCCCCACCCCACCCCCACCTCCACCCCGGGGCCCCCGGCAGCCTCGGACGTGGGTCTGAGGACGCAGAACTCACAGCCCCTTGGTACCGAGGCCTGTCGCCTGCCGCACTGAGGGGCCCGGCTCCAGCCCGTTTCCCTGACCCCCTAGGTCGTGTTTCTGTTGAGGCTTCCTAGCAAGGTGGCTTGGGGGCCTGGGCCTTCTCCTCTCCAGCCTCCTCGTTTTATTTATGTTTCTGTTTACAAATCGGAGTGGGGTCCTCCAGGGGCAGGGCAGCGCTCCCGGCCCCGGTGTCACCAAGGGGGGCTTTGGCTCGAGCCCGTCCGCAGGGCTGGACTCGACCTTCCCTCGGCCCACCAAGGACCACACTGTGAAGTGACAACTGCCTTGATCCCCTTGCTGTTTTATTTATTAAACTTGATTTGAAGCCCCGTGGGTGCCTCGTGGTGGGTCAGGTGGGTGGGACGCAAGGAGGTGCTGGGCCCCATCCAGGGACCTGGGGGCACGGGGGTCGTGGGGGAGCATGCTCTGTGTCTCAGTGACAGTGCGAGGGAGGTGGCCGTGCAAGTGGAGGTGACTTCCAAGCTGGACCCTGACGGGGACAGGCCTGCCTGTGGGCGCGTGTGAGGGCGAGGCTGGGGCCTCACACGTGCGGGGCAGGGGCCCCTGTGGAGACTGGACGGGGAGGGAGGCCGCGTGGAGGAGGCTCGGGGGCCAGTCGTGCTGGGCGTGTGGAGTCGGGGGCCAGTCCTGGCAGAGCTGGCTATGCCAGCATGGGAGCCCGGGGCGTTTGGGTGGGGCGGGAGGCATTGGAATGGTTGGGACGGAGTGTTGGTCTGTTCGCGCTTGCAGTGCTTCAGAGGTGGTGGTTGCTGTCCTCTGGTTTCCTCCTTTCTCAGTAGGTGGCGTCTCCAGGCTGGCTTCTTGGCCCGCTCTGTGCGTTTAAGGTTCCTCCGTGGCTGTTCGTGGCTTCGTTGTTCACTTCTTCGTGCTGAGTGTGTGTTTTCTGGAATGGACTGTGGCGTTGCTCCGCTCGCCTGCCCGAGGGCACCTCAGTGTCCTCGATGTGGTGGCGGTGGACGCAGCGCCCGTAAGCCCCCATGTGCAGGTGTGTCTTTGGTGAACACCCGGGAGCTGGACCGCGTGGTGGTTCCCCTGTGCTTTTGTGAGAACCTCCAGGGTGGCTGCCCCTCCGTGCGCCCCTGCCTGAGGCTGCCCGGCCCCGCAGCGCTTGGGGCTGTCGGGACCGCCCCAACAGGCGCTTCCCACGGCCCCCAAAGGCAGGCTCACCCTCCTGAGGCAGGAAGTGAGTCTGCACAGTGTGCTCTTCGCGCTCGTTGGCTGAAAATGTCCGTACCCCTCCTTGGTTTTTCAAGGACTGTTTTTCTTTTTAACTTGGTATAAGATTCTAGGTTTCCTTTTTTTCTTTCGGCATTTTTAAGATGTTCCATTTATTCCTGGGTTCTCTTGTTTCTGACGAGAAATTTGGCATTTTCACTTGTGTTCCCTAAATACGATGTCTTCTTTTTCCTACTGTGATTTTCTCTGTATGTTTGGATGTGTTGCGCCTGGTGTTTCCTACATGGAGCTCCTTGGACCTGAGGGTTGATGCCTTTCATCGCTGGGGGGCTTCCTGGCTGTCATGTGTCAGGTATTTCTGCTGCCCCTTCTGGGCTCTGCTCCTGGGTCCCTGGTTACTCAGCAGTCCCCTGTCGTCGTCGTCTGCGGACTCTGCATGTGTCGTCCTGTCCTCCCTGTGCATCTGGACCCGTCCTTGCTCCCTATCCCTCCTTCCACTGCTCCAGGCTGCCACCTGGCCCGTCCCACTGCATCTGGGACGCCTACGCTGTATATTTTGATTCTAGTATTTGCAGTTGTTTTTTTCTATATTTTTGCTGAAATTCTCCAGTTTTTTTCTTGTACATTCTTTATCCTTTTTATAACAGTTACTTTAAACTTTTGGATAGTTCACCGTCTGGGCTCTTCCTGGACACACATCTCTTAACTGTTTTCCCATGCTTATGGGTCCCAGCGTGTCCCATTCTTGTGGTTGTTTTAAAGGAGTCTCTTGCTCAGTGTCGGCCCATATCTTGCCAGTGCCCTGCCCGGCCTCTGTGGCCCCTGTGGCCGTGGCTGCTGCTTTGCGGGCCTTCCTGGCCATAACCGCGTTGGTGCCTGTCAGCCTTGGTTTTCAGAATGTTAGTGCCTGGCGCGAGGCTACGGGAGTCCCGCTCGTGGCGCCGTCCAGGGCTGCCTGCGGACGGGAGTGTGTTCAGGAGTCGAGCATTGGTGTCAGCGCGGTGTTTACTGCTTCTCTTCTTTCTGCTTCCTCTTAACTGTTGTGCCCGGGCACATGGCCCCTTGTGGTGACCAAGGCGGCCACCCTCAGTCTGTGGTCCCTGCAGAAGGTTGGGTGAGCCCGGTTTCTGGGTCTTGTACCCATAACCGCACTAGTAACTCCGGCTGGGCAGGAGGGGTCTTCAGATTGGCTGGGCGGGGGCCACCTCCTCCCCTCACGTGGTCGGACAGGCCTCCCGGGGAGGGGCCGGCGTTCCGGGTGGTGGGGAGCGACGGGAGCACCGAGCACATGGGCAGGAAGGGTGGCAGCTGGGCCCACAGGAGTGGCGTCAGCAGTGGGGCCATGGGGCAGTGGAGGGCCAGGCGAAGGAGGCTGTCCCTCTAGGCCCGGGGACTGGAAATCTGCTTGCAAGGTAGCAGGGGCCTCCGAGGCTCCTGAGCTGGTGCAGAGTGACCGTTGCTCCCCTCAGGGGCATTGTCTGCTGACCAGGAACCTTCTGTACTGTTCGTTATCGCTGGACGTCGTGTACAAAGAGGCCCTGAAAGTGGAGCGGGAGGCGACGTGCCGTCCACCTCTGGTCCAGGGGTCTTGGTGGTGAGCCAGGCCCTGCCTGCCTGCAGGTCCACTTGTTGCCATCCCAGACCCGAGGGCAGAGTCGCCAGCTGCACCGCGCCACGCCCAGGCCCCCCGTTCCGTCCCCAGTGGTAGGGGACACCTGCACAGCCTCTGGGATGGGCTTCTTACAAAGAGAAGTGCCGTTGTACTTTTACTGTTTCCCAGGTTGTCCACGGTTTTCTCCAGTCTACACAGGGGGGAGTAGAGCTCTTTTGTGACCTGCGTTCTAACCATACCGGGTGCTTGGTTTGAGGGGCCTTCCCAGGGGACGTGCCAGGATTCCATGGCATGGAATCAGGTGACCCTGATTCCAGCCCCTCTGCTGAAGGAGGCTGGCATGAGCCAGGGCCACACTGGAGGCTGGACCCACAGGCAGCCAGCTCCCGGGGTTGGGAGGGGGACGGAGGAGGTGGCCCCAAGCTGACAGTCCTGGGCTGGGGCCTCGGCCTCCCTGGCCCAGGACCCTGGGCCCTGGAGTGGGACTGGGCTGTCCAGACCCGACCCCACTGTTTAGCCAATGCTTCTGTCCCCACAGTTCTTGTTTTCTTGGCTTGTGGTTCTGGGATGGGGCTGCCAGACGAAATACTGGGCACCCAGTTAGATTTGAATCCCAGGTAGACAGATATTTCAGTGTAAGTATATCCCATATAACATTTGGGACATACTTACGGTAACAAGTGATGTGTCGCTTATCTGGGATTCAAGTTTAATGGAGTCCTGTGCGTGTCCTCGTTGAATCTGGCAGCCCTGTTGCTGGGCTGCTGTAAGGATATGGGGCCTGGGCGCCTGGCACATCGGACGCCCGGCGAATGTCCTGAGGTCGGGGCTGGGCTGTGGCTTTGTCCAGCAGAGGCCGCTCCCGTCCCACCAGTCTGGGGGCTGACTGGAGCCTGTAGTGCCTCCCTATCTCGAGGGTCCAGTGGGTGGGGCTTGGCCCTCCCCGCCGAAGCAGAATTGGAGGGTGGGCAGTGGTGGCTGCAGAGCGGGAGCGTGGAGGCGTCTGCGGGGGTCCGATGCCTGCTCACACAGCCCCCACCCCCCCGTAGTTGGAGCCGCAGCTCTTGCTCAGAGACTTGGGGTCGAGCTCCATGGTGAGCACTTGGGAAGTGAACTCAGCCCCTGCTCCGGTGGGCTGTCCCTACTGGGCGACACACAGGACAGCGGTGGGGTCACGGAAAAGGGGTTCTTGGCCTCTGAGGTTTGGAGGACTCCCTGGCCCTCCTGTGCCGCCCGTGTCGCTTTTCCTCGTCAGTCATGACCAGCCTGAAGGACCCGGGCCCGTGGCTTTGCGGGCAGGGGCGGAGGGGTGCGGTGGGAGCTTGACGGCATGCTCGATGGTGTGACCTGCCCTGTCTTCCCTCGTTTCTTGAGAAGCAGGTGGAGACCAGTCTCGTGAAGACGGCTCTGTGACTGTCTCGCACGGCTGTGATCCTGCGAGAGTTCGGGCTCTGGCCCCTGGGCTGTTCGTTGCTCATGGGCTCACCCTCATTCAGAAGCAGTGACTGAGCACCGGGTCTGTGCTGTCCTGCCTCCTGGGGCTCAAGCCTGGGGGTCGGCAGATACAGTCTGAGAGCACAGGAGGGGTGGGGAGGGCACCGTGAGGTCGGGGTGCCCTGCACGAGGGGCGACGTCACTGGACGGGCTCCCGAATGGGGACTCAGTGCTAAACCGGGAAGGTCATCCTGTCCCCGACCGGAAGGTAGTGCGCCCTTGAGGGGTGACGGAGTCCTGGGAGCAACGCGGTTCTGGGATTCTGGGTGAATTGGCGCTGGGTTCTGACGGAAGCCCACCTTAGGTGCCCACCTCCACCATTTTGTCTAGTGCTTCCTAGCGGGGCAGGCCACTGGTCAAGCACTTCACTGTGACCCCAGGGCGGGTGCCGGCCTGTGCCCATCATGCAGAGAGACTGAGGCGCCGACTGCCCACTTAGCCGTCCTTGCCTGGACGCGCCCGGCACAGCCACCTGGGGTACAGCCTGGGCTCCGGGACCCTCGGCAGGGAGGGAGGCCCGTGCCAAGGAGCTGACTCCAGGGTGGCCTGAGCCCCACGAGAAGTGCAGAGAGGCGGGGCTGCAGGCTGCACTCAGGGGGCACCTACTGTGTACCAGCCAGCACCTTTCTGCCCACGCCCAGCACCTTCCTTGAGACAAGCCTGGGCCCCTCAGGTGGGGGGCGGCAGCAGGGCAGCGGTGGCCGCCAGGCACAAGGGGAGGCCCGGTCTCCAGGACCGGTGAGGCTCTCGGGCCCCAACTAGGGGCTCGGTCACATCATGCCGCCAAGCCCGGCTCCCCGTGGGGCGGGCCTTGCTGGTCCCGGGGGATTCCCCAGCTAGCCCTAGTTTTAACCCCTCATCCTAATCCTTGCTGCCCTCACCACATTTTGACCTTGATCCCGCCCAGGTATTTTAAGGGCAGGGTGAAACAGGTCAGCGGGGCCGGGAGGGGGGGGGGTGGTGGTGGTGGCCACATCTGCTCCAGCCGCATGCTCTCCCTTCAGCCACTTGGTCTCCTGGCTCGTCAGGAACAGGCCGTGCTCCTTCCCACCCAGTCTCTGCCCGCGGGAGCCTCCCCTGGAGCCTCCCGGGTTCAACCCCACGGTCCCCACCCAGGCCGGGCCCCGCCACGCTCCTCTTTGGCTGGCCCCGCCCGGCGCGCAGTAGGTGCTTAATAAAGAAGCCCACATTTCATTGATGCCAGTATCATGTTGCACCTTCCCTACCTAAACTGAAAGTGTCAAGACTACACAGAGAGGAGTAGTCACCCGATTGCCGCAAGGCTAAAGTGAAGAAAGTGCCATGATAATGACGCCGGCTAACGGTCACGTAACACGTATGCCAGGTACCTTCACACGTATAATTCCGTTGCATGAATGAATGACAGGGCCCACCCCTCCCTGTGATTGCAGCAGGAGGACCCAGTGGACGGAGCCGGAGCCTTCCCGGGGCGGGGCCACGCTGGCAGGAAGGATCCAGGGCTGCTGGATCCCCCTGAGCCTGAAACTGGCCCCTGGCGACAGCCCCACCCCTGCTCAGACAGAGAAAAATCTTCCGGGCAAGTAATCTGATTCTTCTGGGCGCCTTGGAGGAAGTCTGGGGGTGAGGGAGGAAGCGCATTCTTAGGATGTGCCTTCCCAACTCCTCAGGGTGTGCGGCTGGAAAGGGGGGGTTGCTGGGATGTGCTTCCCGCACTGTCTCCGCCACGCCGCAGGCGGGAGATCCAGGTCCATCAGCTTCCATGCAGAACCTTGTTATGTCCTGGGGGTGGGCTGAGTTATTTTGAGTGTGTGTGTGTGTGGGGGGGGCGGTGTCTGATGGCCTGCTTAGGGAAAGTTGTTCTGGGGTTCAGGGGCCTCGGCCCAGAGACACCCCCCTCAACCCCACAGTCTGGCCAATGGTGGAGGAGCCACAGATCAGCTGTGCCTTGTCGCCCCCCCCCCCACAATACCTTGGCTGTCTCCCAACCCTCACTCCCCCCACGGTGCAGGCGTCTGTTCATCCTCCCAGAAAGCAGGGTTAGGGACTCTGAGTTCACGTCTCAGCTGCTCGACCTTGGGCCAGGGGAAGCGGCTTCCTGCATCTCTAAAATAAAGCCGGGAAACATCTTTCTGTTTTAAGATTGTTGGAGGGGGTGGGCCGGTGAACGTGGTTTGGGGGCGGGGCTGGGGCCAGGCTGCTTGGGTTCAAACCCCAGCCAGCCCTGCCTCTTGCCACTGTGTGACCTTGAGAGAGTGGCAGAACCTCCCTTGTGTCTCGCCAGGTCCAGGCAGGGCTCTCCAGGAGGTGGTGACACGCCCCGAGGCCTCTCATTTGGTTCCAGCCCCAAGGATCCCGGGTGCGTGTGTGGACCTCCTGCGCCTCCCAGCTCAGGGCTGCCTCGGGACCGGGTGGGCGTGCAGGGCACAGACCCTAACCCTACCCTTCCTAGCGTGCGGGCAAGTTCCTACCGCCCGCACGACTTGCTCCCTGTAAAAGGGGGTAGGAAGTGTGCCACCCAGGAGAAGGGCCTGGCACAAGCAGGGTGGGCGTTGAGGAACTTTCTTAACAATGCCAGGGATGGAAGGGCTGCAAGGATTTTAAGCATCAGGAGGAAAGAAAAAAACCCCTGCAGTTAAGCCGTGACACCCCCCATCTATTTGTAGGCACTTCCTGATTCAGACGTATTCAGACAGGCACACAGGAGCTCAGTGCCCCAAAGACGAAACCGAGGCGCAGCCTGCGGGTGCCCGAGCTCCGTCCTCCTCCACACCCCTTCCTGCTGGCCTCTCCGTTCACCCCTCACTCATTCCTTCGTTTGTTCGTTCCTTCTCCTGACCCCCGACTCAGCCGACCCAATCCGTGGGTGATCGGGGCGTGCGGCCGGACGCGGACGCTCTGGGGTGACACCGGACTAGCCGTCCCTGAGCCTCAGCCTCCCGGCGGGGGGGCGGGGGAAATGCTGGGCACCGACGACCCCCCTCCCCCAGCTCGGAGACCCGCGGCCCCTCCTGCCGCGGGTCTCGTACCGACACTGTTCCCCTGCCATCCCCGCGCGCTCCCCACGCCCCTCCTCCCCGCGCGCCTCGGGCGGGGCGGAGGCAGAGTCCGCCCCCTCCCCTCGGAGGCTCCGCCCCTCCCTCCGCTCCCCTGCCCTGCCCGCCCCTCCCGGGTTGGGCCAGGCTCCCCGGCCATGTGACCCCGCGGCCCGTCTGGGACGCGACGGGACGCGCTGGGACGGGCGCCGGGGGTCGCGGGCAGCATGGAGCGGAGGTGGGTCTTCGTGCTGCTCGACGTGCTGTGCGTGCTGGTCGGTAAGAGCCGCGGGGACCCGGGTGTGTGTGTGAGGACCCTTTCCCAGGCGGGCCCATCCCCGGTGCCCGCAAAGTTTTGTAGGACGGGCTGGGGGCTGCAGCGGCCCTATCTCTCGGAGGCCCCCTGGAGGTGGGGGGAGCCGGGGGAGGACCCTCGGGCCGTGGATCGAGCAACGCGCCCCCGCCCCGCGTGCCCCGGCGCCCGCGCGCGCCCTCTCAGGCCTCAGTTTCCCCCGCGCATCCCCGGTCGGAGGGGGTCGGTGTCCCCCGCCCGCGGCAGCAGGAAGTCGCTGCCGGGGGCCCCCCATGCCTCCCCTCCCGCCCTGCCCGGCCCGGCCCGGGCGGTGATTCACGCGGGCGTCGGCTGGGCTCGGGCGAGCCGGGCGGGGGGCGCGGCCGCGGGTCGCCCCGGGAGGCCCTCCACCCCGCATCTTGGGTCGGCTGGTCCAGTGGGGTCTGGGAGGGCGGAGCCCTGGCCGGGGGCGCACGGGCAGTGGTGGGATTCGAACCCGCGCCCCGTCGCCCTCCTCGCTCGGGCCCAGGAGAGCCGGGAGGAGGACTGGGCCGCAGGCTGTTGTGGAACTGGAGGCCTCGGGGTGGCGCGGGCCAAACCTGTCGGGCGGGTTTGCGGGCCAAGCTGGGGGCAGAGGCCCCCTCGCCGCCCCTCCTCCAGGGTCCCGGAAACAAAGGCTGTGTGTTTGCTCCGGGGCTGTGCGGACAATGGCCCCGGAATTCTACCCCCCGCGCAGGGAGGGGCCCCTCCAGCCTAAACTGCCCTACCCCCAGTCAGGCTGCTGCTCCTCCGCTGGGGACCGAGGGGTCTGCCCTGACTGCAGGCAGAGGCCAGGCTCTCCTCCCATGTCCTAGAAGAGACCCTTTTGGGATGCGCCAGGTGGCAACTGGAGGTCCCCGGGGGCCGTCTGCCAACCCTGGGCATCGTTTCCTGAGCACTTATTTATTTAAACATTTGTGTGGCACTGACTATGTCAGGCACTAAGCAGCCTGCAATTAATTAAACCTTTTTCTCCAATCAGCCTATAAGGGAGTGCTGTTATGCTCCCCAGTTTCCACCCAGAGACGTTCAGGTGCCCGCTGGAGGTCACACAGCAGCGGGGGAGGGGGGTTGGGTGCAGCTGCCATGTGCCAGGTGCTGGGGGCCCGGGCAGAGCCAGCTCCCAGCCTAGAAGCTTCAGGACACAAAACAGTTCAGTCTTAGATGGTGACAAGGGCCCTGGGGAGAACACCAGGGGTTGACACCAGGGCAGGGAGGCTCTGGTGGTGTCTGTTGTGGGGACATCTGAGCTGGTGCGGCCCAGGCAGAGGGAGGCTCCGTTCTTCACCGAGTCTTTCCCTACATCAGCACCATCACACGGTGGTCCCGGAGGCCCTTGAATTTGGCCTTTGGAAGGAGGAGTTGGCCCTGCCCTCCCCCTGCTCTGGTCGTCAGGCCCCAGCAGAGCCACACCCTTTTCCACGTGTCACCTGCCCTGCCAAGGCCAAAGGGCACCCTGCCTGGGTTTGTCTCTGTGCACCCACCCTGGGGAGCAGGGAGCCCTGTGCGCCAGCCGCCCTTGGTCACCCTTGGCTGGCGGGGCCTCTGGACTCCGGGGCTGCGGCCGTGCCAGGCAGGGCCCGGTCATGACTTGTGACTCCTGAAAGCACCTTTGGATTGAGCCCCCGGGGCCTGGGCCGGGCCTGTCGGGTCACCGTGTGGCCGGTTCAGGGACAACACGTCGATGAGGTGTGTTCCTGATCTCTCTGGCCGGCCCTAGAACAAGGAGCAGAGTGTCCTCCTTTTAACAGATGCCTGTTAAACACTGGCCTCGGCCAGGCCCCAGTAGGCTCCAGGGACTCAGCCTTGACCACGACAGGCGCGGCCCCCACCCCAGGTGCTCACGGAGCGCCGTGTGTAGCCGGGGGAATCATTTGAGTATCACACGGTGATTGCACAGTTGCACACAGGCAAGAACCATGAAGAACGGAAGTTTCCTGCCGTGAGAGGGCTCCCAGGAGCACGGAAGGGAGTTCGAGATGTTCTGGGCCACGAGAAGGATGTGAGCAGAGGCCCTGGTGGCTGCCTGCTGGCTTCGTGCAGAGGGCAGAGAGGAGGCTGGAGGGAAGCGAGGCGGGGAGAGGGTGGGCGACGTTGGGGGGGTGGACACTGGGCCTGGGCAGGACGTTGGTGTTTATCTGATGATGACGGGGAACCACAAGGGGGTTTAATGGGGCAGTGGCCTCCCATTTGCTGTGAGAAAACCTCCTCCTAGCTCGCGGGTGGGCTCGGAGGTGAGGAGACCCGGAGGGAGGCTGAGGCAGGCGTCCAAGCGCTCGGTGCCGGCGCAGGCTCGTCCGTGTGGCCCTGGGGCTCAGAGAACCTCGTGGCTACCGGCCTCCTCTCCCCAACCCCAGCCTCTCTGCCTTCCGCCATCCTGACGCTCGTGAACGCCCCGTACAAGCGAGGATTCTACTGTGGAGATGACTCCATCCGGTACCCCTACCGTCCAGACACCATCACCCACGGGCTCATGGCCGGGGTCATCATCACCACCACCGTCATACTTGTAAGGCAGGAGGGGTGTGGAGGGCGGAGGGCTGGGGCGTTAGCAGGTCGAGTCCTGCCCGGGGTGGTGTCTGCGGGGAAGAGGGCCCCCTTGGAGTTCCCAGCCCCCCAGTGACCGTAGGGAGGCCGCGCACCCTGACCCCTTTCTTCAGCGGCCCTGAAGTCCCCAGCTGTTCCCCGCAGGTGTCGGCCGGGGAGGCCTACCTGGTGTACACAGACCGCCTCTACTCCCGCTCCGACTTCAACAACTACCTGGCCGCCCTCTACAAGGTGTTGGGGGCGTTCCTGTTCGGGGCTGCAGTGAGCCAGTCGCTGACAGACCTGGCCAAGTACATGACTGGCCGGCTGCGGCCCAACTTCCTGGCTGTGTGTGACCCTGACTGGAGCCGTGTCAACTGCTCCGTGTATGTGCAGGTGGAGGTGTGCAGGGGAAGGCCTGCTGACGTCACCGAGTCCAGGTAGGTGCCGCGGGGGGCCCGGGCCGCAGACACCCCACCCGGGGAGGAGAGTGGGGGCTGGAGAAGGGCCCTCGGGAGCTGGATATTGAGGGATGAGTTGTCAGGTGTAGAAGGTACGGGGCTCCACGCTGGGCAGAGAACAGGCAGGAGCAAGGCCTGCAGGTGCCCGTGGGCCTGTGTCCTGCAGGCAGGGAGGTGAGGTGGCGCCAGGCATGTCGGGCCCTGGAGCAGAGCAGGAGGTTTCAGGAGGAGTGACCCACCTCCCCTAAATTTCAGGCCCCATCCTCACGCTGCTGCTCTGTCCTCTCACCATCTCTACTGGTAAACTTTTCATTTAATGGATGTCCTTATTTTCCTTCTTTAAAAATTAGATAAAAATTCACAAAGTATAAAATGCACCAATTTAACCATCTTAAGCTTCTGTCAGTTTTTGCCTCCTGTATTTTGGGCTCTGTCGTTAGGTGCTTATATCTTTGTAATTGTTATTTTTATACCTTCTTAATGGATGGATCCTTTTCCCGCTCTATAATGCTCTTTGTCTTGTTGTTTGTTTTGTGTATATTGTATCTTTTTTGTTTGTATTTCAATTTCTCCATTACTGCCTTTTCTGTTAATAGGTATTTACTCTGCAAAAAATTTGCAACTGTATAGTTCCACACCCCCCCGCCCCCTTACGAGGTTATTGTCACAAATTATACCTTTATACATTGTGTGCTCATCAACATAGATTTATAATTACTGTTTCTAAAAAATTGAGCTATATTTGCCATATAACGTTATGTTAGTTTCAGGTGTACAGCATAATGATGAGATGTTTGTATTTATTGTGGAATGATCCAGTAAGTTTAGTTATGTGCAGTTGTTTTTTCTTTTTTTAATCACGTAGGGAAAAGCAGGACTATAAACCAAAATACATTAACACTGCTGTTTATGTTTTGTATTTACTTTTACTGGTGACTTTTACGGGCTTTTTTGTGGATTTGAGTTACTGTCTAGTATCCTTCATTCCTCCATGAAAGACTCCCTTTAGTATTTCTTGTAGCGCTTGTAGGTGTATGAGCTATGAAGTTTCTTGGTTCTTGTTGATCTGGGAATGTCTAAATTTCTCCTTTATTTTTACAGGATCATTTTGCCAGATGTAGAATTCGTGATTCACAGGCGTTTCTTTCCTTTCAGTACTTTTGAGTATGTCATCCTTCTGGCCTCCATGGTTTCTGATAAGAAATGAGCTACTAATCTTACTGAGGATTCCTCGTACACAATGAATGCCTTCTCTTGCTGCTTTCAGGATTTTCTCCTTGACTGTCTTTTGGTGGCCTGATTATACTGTGTCTCTTTGTGGCTCTCTTTGAGTTCATCCTCTTTGAAGTTCATTGGGCTTTTTGGACGTGTAGAGTGATGTTTTTCATTTGATGAAAATATTCTTCAAGTATTCTTCCTGCCGCTTTCTCTCTTCTCCTTTGGAGACGCTTATATGTATATATGTTGGTACATTTGATGGTGTCCCACAAGGCTCTGTGTTTCATTCATTTTTCTTCATTCTTCTTTTTTGTTCCTTAGACCGAAAGTCTCGATCGACCTATCTCCACACACGCTTCTGCCTGCTCAGATCTGCTTTTGAGCCCGTCGGGTGATTTATTTCAGATACTATAGTTTTGAACTCCACAGTTTCTATTTGTTTCCTTTTTATAACTTCTGTTTCTTTTTGGTGTTCTCTATTAGGTGAGACATCATTCTCACAGTCCCTTTAGCTCTCTGAACATATTTTAAATGGCAGATTAAAGGTCTTTATCTAGTGAGTCTTAACATCTGGGCTTCCTCAGGGACAGCTTCTAGTAATAGATTTTTTTTCCCTAGGTACTTCCCGCATTTTTTCATGCATGCCTTATAATTTTGTTGTTGTTGTTGAAAACCGGGCATTTTCAATGTTATAATATAGCAACTCTGGAAATCAGACTCTACTCTCCCCAGGGCTTGTTTTTGCTGTTTGTTGTAGTTGTTGGTTGTTTGCTTAGTGAGTGTTGTGAACTAACTTTGTAGAGTCGGAGTGGCCGTGAAGTTCTGCTGTTAGCTGAGTGATCAGCTAACGATTGGACAGATATGTCCTTAAATACCTGGAACCGGGGGGAAAAAAATTCCATTTTACAGACGGGCTTTGTGTGCTATGTTGGGGCATGTCAGCTGACAACTCTGCCTTAACCTTTACTTACTTCTTGCTTGGTCAACCAGAGGTGAGAGCTTAGGGCCTTCTCAGGTCTTTCCTGAGCCCTGAGGCCCAGCCCTGGCCTCTGGAACCCCAGCCCTTATTCTCCAGAGCTTCTCATTCCCTGGCCTTTCCTCCCAAGCTTTTTGGTGAGTCTGTCTGCTGCAACTGCTATCCGTTGCCCCAGGCAATGGTGACCATTACCTTTGCTGTAAATATTTACGACCAGTGATCCAGGGAGCCATCAGACAGGACCGAACTATCTCAGTTCTTTGTAAGTGAGCTCTGTTCTCCCTCCAAGGCCACCACCAATCTGATTCTTACCGTTGTTGTCAGTTTTTTAGTTGCTTTTACGGGGTGGGGGGATGGACCTTTGGAGTCTCTCAATCTGCCATCTTTTCTCTTGTTGGTTGATGTCCTTTGTTAAAACTTGAAATTATATAAAAAGAAAATGTGGGGCTTCCCTGGTGGCGCAGTGGTTGAGAGTCCGCCTGCCGATGCAGGGGACACGGGTTCGTGCCCCGGTCCGCAAAGATCCCACGTGCTGCGGAGCGGCTGGGCCTGTGAGCCATGGCCGCTGAGCCTGCGCGTCCGGAGCCTGTGCTGCGCAACGGGAGGGGCCGCAACGGTGAGAGGCCCGCGTGCTGCAAAAAAAAAAAAAAAAAAAAAAGGAAATGTGAGCCTTGTATCAGTGACCACAGGTGGAAAATGGTCTTGAAAAGAAACACAGTGAAAGTGAAGCTGCTGGCTAGACACAGTTGTCTGACCTCAGTTCTGTGTTCAGGGCCTGCAGCATCTTTGGGGTGAGGCCTTAAAGACCGCGAGACCCTGTCGCATTGTCAGAGAAATGGAAAGGGAAGAACTGATGGTGTCCAACAGTGGCCGTGTTTCTACCTGAAATCTTCCCAGACTCTGGGAGGCATGGCAGGATGGGACCGGGGCCGGGGGTGTTTGAAGGCAGAGGTGCTGAGTGTGGGCCCTCCTGAAACCTGCCGCACTCTCCTTTCTCAGATTATCCTTCTACTCTGGACACTCCTCCTTTGGAATGTACTGCATGATGTTCTTGGCGGTGAGTTTGTTTCTCTGTGACTCGCTTGTAGTGGAGCGGTGGCCTAGGCCCTTCCCTGGGCCTCAGTAAAGCGGGGTGGGTGGAGGTGGTGATGGATAGGCTCTGGCTTGTTGATAAAAACTGGAGGCCCTGGGCCTACAGGTTCCAGGCTCCTGGCCTCAGTGTCACCGTCTGTGCGTCCGGCGGGGGTGGGCGGGCAGGCTCCCATGCTGACGGCTGCTCTTGGCCCCCAGCTCTACGTGCAGGCCCGGCTGTGCTGGAAGTGGGCACGGCTGCTGCGGCCCACCGTGCAGTTTTTCCTGGTGGCCTTTGCCCTTTACGTGGGCTACACCCGTGTGTCTGACTACAAACACCACTGGAGTGATGTTCTCGTTGGCCTCCTGCAGGGGGCGCTGGTGGCCGGCCTCACTGTGAGCTCCCGGGCCCCGACCCCCTGCCCTGACCAGAGACCCCCCTCTGGGGCCCTGCTGCCCTCTCTCTGCCTCTCCAGGACCCTAGCCCTCTCCTCCCATCTTTCCCCTAAGATCCCCCCCTCTGCTGTCCTCATTGACCCCGCCACGGTGCCCCTCAGCTCCTGGGCTCTACTGCCCCTCCCTGCCCTGTGCTGCCCCATCCCGTCCCGCCCCCGCCCAGTCAGCTCCTGCCTTCCTCTCCTCTGCTAGGTCCGCTACGTCTCCGACTTCTTCAAAGCCCGGCCCCCGCGGCACTGCCTGGAGGATGAAGAGGTAGAGCGGACACCCAGCCATCACTGACACTGGCCCTGGGCGAGGCTGGCTGCAGCCTCTGCGGGTCCCCTCCTGCTGGGGCTCGGGCTGTGGGCAGCGAGCGTGTCCATGGTCCTGGCAGGTCCCTAAGCCAGGATGGCTGGATCCTGGCGTGGGTTCCGCTAACCCCACCTCCATGCACTGGGCTAGGGGGTACCTGGGGCAGCCCTAGCGTGTGGAGGGGGACTCTTCCTCAGAACCCCTGTCTTTTGTTGGCTTAGGGAAGGGACTGAGAGATCCCAGTGGATGCCGGTTTTGTAAAATGTGACCTCTATTTGGATTTTTAGTAAAATAGGGCGTTTGCTTGACAGATGTTCTCAGCACCTCTTCCTTATGGCCGTTCTGAGGACTCTGTTCCTACAGCAGAGGGGGAGACCCTCTCTGGTTGGGGGCTCAGCTGAGCGAACCAGCCATGCCTGCGTTGCTCCTCTGGTCACGTGGGCAGGAGGGGTGCAGGAGAAAGGCCGACTGCCCGTTCCACTCTCCTGTGGCGCTAAGGTTGGGGGTCAGGTGGACCTGCACAAGCAGTCGGGGTGTCACCCTGCAGAGAGAGCCCTGAACAAGAGACACCTGCCGTTGTTTGGCCCCCGGGGCCGGGGAGGCTAGCAGAGACCCGAGTCCACGTCGCGTGGAGAGGTGTATGTACAGCTCTTCCCTCCTCCCAGTAAGGAGGCCTCTGCCGGGGGCCCCTGTGCAGGCCCCCAAATGTAAGGGCTTGGGAAGAAGTTCAGATGTGGTTAAGACCATGGCCACGGGAGCCTGGGTCCTCATCAGCACCCCCAGAGACTGACTGTGTGCAGGGCTGTGCTCAGGTCCGCTGAGAGGGCAGCTCCCGTGGGCTCTGCCAGGTGGAGCCTTGCAGTGGCCGGTGTTGAGTTGGAAAGATCACACATGGGGTTTGGGCCTGGAGCGGGCTCCTTATGCCCTTTTGCTGGGGGATATACCACCCCAGCCCCGGCCCGGGCCTCAGAGTCCCTCCCCTTCGAATGACCGGGACCTCTGCCCTCGGATCGTCCCGTCTCAGTAGTGCCCACCTGCGTCTGTCCACTCCCTGTGTCCCTGGAGGACCCACTGAAGCTGAAACTCCCCCAGTCCTGACCCCTTCCCTCTGGTCACAGGGACCCCTGTGCACATGGGGCTTCAGAAACGGGCCCCCATGACTTCTGCCCTGGAATGGGAACCGCTCACTCACCATCCACAAAAGTGAATGTCAGGCAAGGCGGCATAGATCAGGCCATAAACAAACCTTAAAGAGGGAAAATAGGTTCAAAACCTTAGCGTGGGGAAGACTTTTGTAACTGGGAAAAATAGAGAACGGGAAGTAGAGGGAAGCTGGGGCCCAGGCCGGGGCGGGGGGGGGTGTCAAGAGGTGGAACAGACGATGGGGGATAGACTCCATGTGCCAGGAAGGTGTCCAAGGTGACTGAAGCTTCTGGACCTGATCACTGATGGGCCGGGGTCCCTGAAGCTTGCAGAACACACAGAGCTTACCTGGTCAACCAGAGCGTAAGTAGGAAGTTTAATCTTTCGTCAAATATCTGGGCAAAATGGGTGATTTAGTTTTAAGAGTCTGTTTCTGTTTTACCTGCACCCAGAGCCTGTCTTGTTCTGTATCCATTTCAGGGTGTTCCCGTCTGGTCTTAGCAGTGCCTGGGGGCCGAGATGCAGCCTAGCAGCCTGCCCTGGAGGCCAAGATGGAGAAGATGAAGATCTTCACGGCCACCATGGCCTTGCCCTCAGCCTGTGGTAGATGGGGAGGGAGGTGGCCCACACACTGCACGTCAGCAGGACGCTGAAGGTCAGGAACTTGGCTTCCTTGAAGGTACTGGGCAGGTTCTGGGCCAGGAAAGCCCTGGCGAAGCTCCCCAGGGCTAGGAGCCCAGGTATCCCAGGGCACAGTAGAAGACGGGGACCAAGCCCCGGCTGCAGGCGAGGAGGACCCATCTAGGCTTGGAGTGCGTGTCTGTGTCAGTGAAGAGAGGAGAGGTTCCCAGGCAGATTCCACAGAGAGTCGGGTGGATTGGGGAGTGGATGAAGGTGAAGTCGGGTGCCCCTGACACCAAGCAACTTTCCTCCCAGGAGCAGTGATCCTGAAAGTCAAGACCACACAGAGGGTTTGGGCCCAAACAGTGGAAACAGCGCAGTAAACGCCGTGCCAGATGTGGTTGCTGGAGGGCGCAGGTGGCTGTGCTGGGACGGCCGATGAGAGGTGAGCAGCACAGAAAGCCCGGGCACAGGGAGATTAGGAGGATGCAGCTGAGAGCCTCGCTCTTGGCCTTGACTGTGGGCGAGTCTCGGGCTTAACGAAGACCCCAAGGACCACAGCTGTGAGAACGGTGGAGGAGAGAGCCGCCCCCAAAGGGTCCTCAGAAGCTGGGCAGGTCACAGCCGTTGGGGGGTGGGGGGGCAGCGTTCTCTCTTACTGTTTGAGTATAGGATGCTGCACACACTGGTTTGCATCTGACAAGAAGAGCAGAGATGCAGTGTTTCAGGTGCAGTAATTCTTACGAATCCAAGCATCAGTGTACGGTCACACTGGAAGTTAGGACATATTGATACACCCAGGCGGCGCCGTAAGGAGACTCTCATGCGTAATTTGAGGTTTACGGTCCTTACGGTTCTATGGCAAGAATAGTCTTTTCTCTTTTCCTCTTTACGTGGAGGGGGGTGGGGGTGGTGTTTCTTTAGCTGATTCTCATGGGAAGCTCCTAGGTTCTTAGCCAGGGAAATACCATTTCTCATGGCATGTTCTCGACGCTCAACATTCCGTCTACCTTCTGATGTCGGGTTTTGAGAACCCCTCCTAACTGACTGTCGAACCATATGCAGGAATTTCTGTGCAGCACGGTGCTGTGGTTTGGTAGGAAGTCATGCTTGCTTTTTCACGGGTGAGATTTTGTAAGGGCTGTGACTGACAATATTTCACAGTACAAAAATGGGATGAAAGTGTGGCAAAATTGCGTAATTATGAAGTCTGCCTGTTTGTGTACAGGAATCCATGATGTCACTCTCTTTACTGTATTTTGAAAACTTTTACAATCATTCAAAACAGGAAAGCTCTGCCTAAGTAAATCTTCCTAAGTTGAAAAATACTGTATTCATTCCTCATTCACCAAATAAATCCCTGTTTAAGTTGTAACAACATAAAATCCTAATGGAAAAACTTTGTAATGTTGGTTACTGTAGCGGTTTCTGCTCGTGGGTTCCCAGCAGCAGCGGAGGTCATGACGTTCATGTCTGTCTGACCGACCACAAACAGGCCATTGGTAGGGACTTTGTGGAGGGTCACCCCCTGAGGCTGTGTGGTTTGGGGATTCTTCCTGGAGGCTTAGCGGCCTCAAGCCTGCTAGACTAGCCCCTCCAGTACCGTCAGCCCTCGAGCACCTCTTATGGGGGGTGTGGGGGGGGTGCTGTTCTACTGCAATTTTTAAACCCTGTGCTTTTCCTTCAGCTTCTTAGAGCATAGTTTCAGCAGCTGGACAGCTCCTAGGTCTCCTGTCGGCCTGCTGACTTCCCGTATCTGATGTAAACATGCCCCAGAATTTTTCTGTTGGCCTCATTTTTATCAGTGTGACTTTTTGGGATCCAAGTAGCCCAGTTTATACAATTGAGAGCTACATTTCTGGGTGAATCTAGGGCACTAAGGAACAATTTCCAATTGGCAAAAGGCTGGAATCACTTGACAACAGGCATCCACCCTGCAAGGGTGCCCAGATCTCCCCCGTGCATGTCTTGCCTTGGGCTCCAGAGAGAACGCTCACCTCTCACATCATCACAGACCGACAGCCCCGCCCAGGTCCAGCCATGGGGCGGCGGCAGCCACACCACGCCTGAGGCCAGAGGAGCACTCCTGGAGGCCACCTGACTCAGACCTGGTGACTGACCCTTGACACTCAGCAGAAGGTCACAGGGACCTTCAGTGACCTGAACGGGAAGGAGAAGAGCATGGTCATTTTCTTCTCCAAAGAAACGATCAAGAGAGAATACCTCTGTGGTACTCATTTGAATCATATTCCTTTTCACCTGCCGTGGAAAGCGATCTGGAGATTAAACGTTACTTTCAGTAAGTGCAGCCGCAAGGGTTTCTTCGTACCATGTTTTCTTTTCTTTATTTTTCTGGCCACACCGCACGGCTTGCAGGGTTTTAGTTCCCTGAGCAGCGACTGAACCCGGGTCCTGGCAGTGAAAGCGCCAGGTCCTAACCACGGGACCACCAGGAAATTCCCCATATTTTATTTTCAACATCCCTGGAAGGGCTACCTGGAAAAATTGCTCAGAACCTATTTCTAGGACCTCCTGTGGTTGACTTTAGCCTGTAAAGTCTTCATTCTCTCCCTTGTCGTTGCCGAGTCAAGTAAAGAACACGCCACCCCGGTTCTGTGCATTCCGGTTTTCCACCTTGAACGACGTACAAGGACATTCTCTCTTCATTTGTTTTACCGCCATAGTTTGTTGCTGGACAGGACGCGTATTCAGCTCTGCCCCCGCCGCGCCTTCATCTCCACTTGTGGGAATTTGTAGAGGTCCAGCAGTGTCTCCCTGAGCAGGAAAAAGCTGATGTGGTTCCCGCAGTGACAGCGGTGGCTGTGTTCTCTTTCTCACAGGTGAAACACAGGTTGGTCTGGCCCGCTCCTGACAGCCATGCCAGGGAGCTTCGCCAAGGTCCTTTGGTCTCTTTTGTAGGAAATGGACACGTGATATCCTAAGGGTGTGTTAGGTGGGTGATTGGTGTTCCTGTTGATCTCCTCAGGGTCAAGTCCAAAGATCAGAATGTAAATATAGTTTCTGAATATCCACCTGCATCAAAGGAAGAGCATTAGGGATTCGAAGTCATCCACACATGTGGTGATTATCTATGAGGCTAATCACAGGGCACCCTGTGGTGCTTTGTCCAAACATGGAAGCCACCAATGACACGTGGCTTTTAAAATTCAAATCAATTTAAATGAACAAGATAAAAATCCAGTTTACCAGTCACAGTAGGCTGAGGAGAAGAAAAAGGATATTTCTGTCATTGGAGGAATTCTTTTGAGATATTCTTGTTTAGAGAATTAAAACTAAGAAAATTCAGTTAGGGTTAAGGTTCCAAGTTAGAGTTAAGGTCAGGGTCAGAGGTTAGGTTCAGGATGAGATTAAGGTCAAGGTCATCATTAAGGAGTGAGGAGGTAGCTCCGTATCCTTGCTGGCTGAGTGACCATATCAATTAATTGGAATTCTCTGCATAAACGAAACTGAGGGGAAAAATAGACGGCCATACAATTATAGTGGAGACTTTGCTATCCACTTTTGGTAGTGGGTAGATCTAACAGACAGAACCAACAACAAGCAAAAATAAATAAATCAATAAAAATAAAAATCAGTGGACTTGAATAACACCACAGACCGAATGGACCTAACAGACATATGTGGAACTTTCAGCCCAACCACAGCAGGATGTACATTCTTCTCAAGCACATATGGCACATTCTCAAGGATAGATCACATGTTAGGTCAACAACTCTTTAAGAAGATTGATATATACCAAATATCTTTTCTAACCACAGTGGAATAAAACTAGAAATCAATGGTAGAAGGAAAACTGGAAAATTCACAAATAGGTGAAAATTAAATAACACACTTCGAACAATCAGTGGGTCAAAGAAGAAATAAAAAGTGAAATCTAAAAATATCTTGAGGCAAACAAAAATGGAAACACAGCATACCAAAACTTGTGAGATGCAAAGAATAGAAAACTGTCCCTGTTTGCAGATGACATGATCTTTATCTATAGAAAACCCTAAAGACCAGAAACAAAAAACCTGCTAGAAATAAATGCATTCGGCAAAGTTGCAGCGTACAACTCAAAAATCAGTTGTTGTATCTATACACTAATTAATAGTGATTAATGTTGAATCTTTTCAGGTGACTTGTCATCTGTAAACCTTCTTTGGACAATTGTCTATTCAGGTGCTTTGTTCATTTAAAAATTGGGTTGTCTGTGTTTGGTTCAGTTGTAAAAGTTTTTTGTACGTTAGGGCTAGAGTTAGGATATAAATGTTAGGGTTTAGGGTTGGGATTGGAGTCAGGGGTTAAGGGTCAGGGTCAGAGTTAGAGGTCAAAGTTTAGAGTCCAAGGTCTAGGGTTCCAGGGTTAGGGTTGTTCGGGTTTAGGGCTTGAAGTTGAAGGTTGGGGTTAGGTTTAAGCCTCACTGGCCCACTTCCCCCTCTTCTTTCCCATCTCTCTGAGGCCTCCAAGGATGGATAGGACTCACCTGGTCACGAGGCCCTAGCCTGACAAGGGTCTGCATGGTACCAGGGGCCTCAAAGAGACCCTCAAGTCTGACACATGAGTCAGGAGTTGAGCTGGACAATTGGTTGTCTGCCCTGCCTAGTCCTGGGCTCTGACAGTGGAAGAATGAAATGCCCACACTGGTCACTGACTGTTTCAATCCAACCTAACCTCAGTCAAGGATTGTGAAGGGCCTCAGAAGTCAGGCGGGGAAGGTGATGCCGGCCCCACTCTATCCGGGCAGTCCCCAGGTCCAGTGCAGCCCTGACACATGAGGGTACTTAGTAGACGTGTATAGGTTTATGCAGGACTGGGTGCAGCGGCCTGCCAGCCCCCAGGTGCTGCCTTGATGGCTGGTGTGGCCCTCCTGGGACTTGATGAATCCTTTGTCCCATCTGAGTGGGCAGCAGAAACGGGTCTCAGAACAGCCCTTGGTCTCCGACCATCCAGGCAGGCATCTGTGGCTGTCCAGCTCAGGTCAGTCTGGGCCCCCTCAAGCCCCCGTGGCCAGTTACTGAGCTGACCCTGCTGCTGGGCGATTGACCAGCTACCTGGGCAGCCTAGAGAGCCCCTTGGGGTTTTCTAATTCCCAATATCTCTACGGTTGGGAAAAGGGCCTCCTTCCTCACAGCCAGTTAGGTAATGGCCCTCTAAACGTTGAGTGTGACCCTGGCCACCACAACCAGATGGTGGCCCTGCAGTCCTTTGGCCTTCTGGTTGTAACGAAGTTTGACATTCATGTTCATTGAGAATCAAAGATACGGGAGCAACTGGGCCTCCCGGTGGGCAGTTTCACACTAAGGCCTTGTGTTCTTGGAGAGCCATGTGCGTCCACGGTCCAGCCCCTGTGGTCTCCAGAAAGCCAGCCAACTGTGGATTCCATGGTATGGAATAATCCTGGAGCCTCCCTCTGCTTCACTGAGCCAGTTTCCTTGCCATCCTAGCATTCGGTCGAAGGCACATGGCCTGTTCTGGGCCAGTCTGAGATGCAGGGATCCAGTGCCCAAGGCAGGAGCCCTGAGTTTACCACCAGTACCTACCTTGCTTTTTCAGCAAGTGGAAGAGCTTGCCATCCCGGGAGAACAGCAAGGGCACTGGGTGGGCGGCTGCAGCCCCTGACCCTAAGTCAACCCCTTCTTTCCCTGGGATTCCGATCCCACAGCTGTACAGCGGGCTGTCAGTGATGTGGAATCTGCTGCTTTCACTGAGCCGGCATCTGTCCTCATGTCCAAGTCCAGCACCTCAGCTTTCCTTTGGGAACTACCTCTCCCCTGCTTCCAGTCTAAACAGTTCCAGAGGGCTGACCCTCCATCTCGCCTGCCGTGAAGACAGGTGTATGATCCAAGTCTAGCCAATCCCATGTTCCATCCTGTGGGTGCTCTGATGGGCTCAAGGATGAGAATGTGACCCGAGCCAGGCCAAAGGCGTTCAAAGCTGTGATTTTCATGGAGCCCTAGGGACGGAGAAACCCTTCGCAGTAGACCCGCGGAAGCCGTGAGAGAGACTGTGCCTGTGAATGGGCCACCCCAGGGCACTTAGTAGGGTAGGGCTGGAGAGGGACCAGGTCACACTGCGAAAGGGTGAGCCCCTGGGTCTGCCAGGTCCAAAGCCGTTCTTCAACTTGCCTCTTGCAATTATTAGTTTACGTCTATCATTTAAAGATACTAATTTATTTTACTTCAGTAAGTGTGTCCGGTCACTTGCCGTCCAAAAAGTCCCGACACTTGAGAATCCATAATCCCTGAGATCGCTTCAGTTGTCCTCACTGGGCGTGGCGTGGCTGGAAGAGTTGAAGACACTGGTTGGGGTCTGGTCTTAGGGGAGCTGCCGAACGTCTCTGTCCCTGTTCCTTCCTTTTCCCAGGGGAGGAAAACCGCTGAACAACGAGCAAAGAACCAGCAGAGGGAAGAGGTCCCCGGGTGGTTAACCGGTCTGTTTGTATTTTCTTTATTTTAGGGTCAATTTTGTTACTGTGTATTTTTACTAGGAAATCACCCATTTCCACTAGTTTTCCAGTTTGATGCAATAGGTTTCTCATATTTGACTTTCGATTTCTCCTCTTCTGGTTTTCTACAGAACCGTTACAATTAGGGAACCGATATTCATACGTTATTTTAAACTAAAATGTCCATATTTTATCTGGGTTCCCTTCTACCTTTTCTGTGCTAGGATCCCATCCAGGGTATCACATGACATTTATCTGTTATGTCTCTTTGGGCTCCTCTTGGCTTGGACAGTTTCTAGACGCCTTGTGTCAATGACCTTGACGGAGGTAGGTCACCGTGCAGACCCCACACTTCAGGAAAGGGGAGTTAGCTTCACTTCCCTGATGCATGGTTGAGTGTCTTATCAATTGTTTGGAATCCCCCTGCATACGAGATTTCTATTCAACCTCATTTATTTAAAAAAAAAAAATCTGTGCGATCATTTATTTCTTACCGGTGTGGACACCTGGATAGATATTTTAGGCTTTTTGGTTATAATCCAGCACTGCAGTATTTGATTGCTTCATTCATTCCTGCTCTGGCTACTGAGAGCTTTTTCCATTGGTCCTGTTTCCCTTGACATAATTCCATCGGTGGGTTTTTTTTTTCTTGGTACTTTCTTATTTATACTTCAGGGTTATCCTGGCTGATATGTTTACCGTCTCAGTCCTAGTATCAGCCATTTCTTCAAAGAGCCCTGGTTCCTTTTACCAGAGAATGATATTAAAACATGTGGGAGCTAAATGTGCTCAGCTGACAACGCAGGGAAATGTATGCATGCTTTCTAACCTGTGTGAGTTGTTGGCGCTCAGGGCGGGCGGGGCGGCTCCAAAACATGTCACGACGACAGAGTGATCATTTTAAATTCAAGTTACTTAAGAAACAGGCTGAAGCAAGAGGAACACTTTGACCCTTCTCTCTGTCTTCCTGAAAGCAGGAAATAAATCTCCTGTGTGAAGGGCGCATCTGGAGGTAAAAGGACACCGCTATTGCTAAAGACAAGGAATTCAGGGCCAGGAACATAGATGAACAAACCTCGTTACTTCTTTTTTTAAAACGATCATACACCACCACCAAGTGGGTTTTATTTTATTATTATTTTTTGGCTGCGTTGGGTCTTCCTTGCGGTGCGCGGGCTTCTCGTTTCAGTGGCTTCTCTTGTTGCATGGGGTCTGTGCATGCGGGCTCAGTAGTTGTGGCACGCGAGCCCTAGGGCGTGTGGGCTTTAGTAGTTGCAGCCCGTAGGCTCGGTAGTTGTGGCGCACGGGCTCAGTTGCCCCGCGGCATGTGGGATCTTCCTGGACCGGGGCTCGAACCCGTGTCCCCTGCATTGGCAGGCGGATTCTTAACCACTGCACCACCAGGGAAGCCCCTACTGCTTTAATTTACTCCCGAAGCCCAGACTCTGTTTAGATTCTTCACTAATTGAACACGTCAAACCTCAGTTTCTTTGTCCTGTCAATTCCTCACAAATTTATTGTTTCTTTGCCTAAAAAGTATAAAAGCTGCCTGCTCTGACTACTACTTAGGTCCCATTTCTGTGAGACCTCTGTGTGCAGGGATAAAGATTTGTTTTTTCCTCCTGTTAATCTGTCTTGTGTCAATTTTATTATCGGTTCAGCCGCAAGAACTCAAAAGGAAAATTCCCCCTCGCTGACAGTATATTCACCTAATTATAAAGATTTCTGTGTGGAACTGTCTTTATCCAAATTAAACTAAAGATGAGTTTATACTGATGTCTCCAACATGATCTTTTATCACATGGATGTTGTAACCTTCTCCCCTTAATTATCTGTAACTTTCCACTCCGACGGTGAGAAAACTGCATCCCACGGTCTGTCATTTATTTAATTCATTGCTTGTTCTCTTCCAGGTTACAGATATACTGGTTTCAGTATTGGTAGCTACTATCCCATGGGAAAAACTTTTATAAAATAGAGTCCACTGTTTATGTGTGGTTCATTTTGCCTTTAGTCGACAGAGTCTGTTCATTTCCAAAGTTACTGAGGTCAGCACCTTTTGCCCCACCACCAACAGTGAGTTTTTTTCATACATTTATAAATTGGTTAGATTCTTTGTTACATTCTGCATTCCATTGTGTGACACTCCTATATCCTAAATAACTGAATTTTAATAGATTAGGATTTACTTATTGGACTGTACAAATCCATGGGTTTAGACAAATGCGTAGTGTCTGTTATCCATCACTTAAGTATCAAATGGAACCCTTCACCCCACCCCACCCCAGAATCTGTTTACCGTCTCTGTTTTGCCTTTTCCACATTTTCATATGAATGGGGGTCATACAATGTGTAGCCTCTTCTGGCTGTATTGTTTCACTTAGTATAATTCATGTAAGATTCATCCTTTTTTTTTTTGGATGGGCTGATGGTTCATTCCTTTATATTTCTGAAGAGTATTCCATTGCATGTGTATGAGAGGAAAAAGAATTTTTCCCTCTATCATTGTAGGTTCTTTGTTGAGACACCCCCCCCCCACCATAATAAAAGATTACCAGGAAAAAAAACAGAAGTTTAATAACGTGTACCTTTTGTATGCATGAGAGATACCCAGGAAAACGGAGTAACTCCCTGAAATGGCCCAAATCACTTTACATACCATCTTCTTCTAAATGGAAAGAAAACAGGGGTGTGGTTGCTCTGCGGATTTAATTCAGACCTTTTCCACTGAGAAGAATTTCTTGAGGTTTTGTCACCCTTCTATTCTTAGTTTGGGGAGGGAGATAACCTTTCAAATGAAGAGTTCCCTTATAAATGTAAATTTCCTTCACAAAAGGGCCATCTTGACTTGGGTTTCAGAGATTTTTTTTTTTTTTTCCAGAGATTCTTATGTGTCTTTTTTTTTTTAAAGATTTTTTTGATATGGACCATTTTTAAAGTCTTTATTGAATTTGTTACAATACTGCTTCTGTTTTATGTTTTGGTTTTTTGACCGCAAGGCATGTGGGATCTTAGCTCCCTGACCAGGGATCGAATCCGCACCTCCTGCATTGGAAGAGGGAGTCTTAACTGCTGGACCACCAGGGAAGTCCCTATGTGTCCCTTTTAAAAAAAACAAAAAAACACCATCAGCCCCCAATAATCCTTATGCCAAAGAGACATATTTTGGGGTGGCATGTTCAGTTCCCGGGACGTGGATGCAGCCCAATTTGCTTATGCTTTCGTCCACTGAAGGACGTACTGATTTCTTTATGTTTTTAGCCATTATGAGTGGAGGTGCTGCGGACATAGTTGATCAAAACAGTTGTCTAAATGGTGGAAGAGCAATTGTTGGATCCTGAGGTGAGACTTGTTTAGTTTTGGGAAAAAACTGCCAAGCTGTCTTTTGAAGGAGCTGTACATGCGTTTCATCAGCAAAGAGGGAGAGTTCCTATTTTTCCTCACCCTCCAGCAATCGGTTCTGTCACTTTTTTGGAGTTTACCGGTTCTAATAAGTGTGCAATGCTATCTTGTTTTCATTTGTAATTCTCCAATGGTATATGATACTAGACATATTGTATGCTTATCTATTTTCTGTATGTTATTTGACCAGGTGTCTGTTCAGATCTTTACCCACTTTAAATGGTATTGTTTTGGAGTTCTTGGCATAATTTGAGTACTTTTATCAGATATGTGTTTTGAGAATACGTTTTTCTCTCTGTGGCTTGTCTTTTGGTTTTCTGAATAAGGTCTTTCACAGAGTAACGATTTTTAATTTTCTAAAGTCCACATTATAATTTTTTTTTTCTTTTGTGGGTAGACTTTTGGGATTTTTGTGTTAAAATTCATTACCAAAGCTGATAGGGATAGAGTAGGATAGTTACACAGGTAGTTGTAGAAGTCCCAGTAGGGCATTATAGGTAGAGAGGGAAACCTAGGGAACTTTGGGAGAACACTGAGAGTTAATGACTGCTCAAGAAAGCTATCTGAATGTCGGGAAAGAAGCAGGCTTGTTTAACTATAAATAAATAAAACCACGAGATATACCCTAGGTCATTAAGTGAAAGGAACAAATGAGGCCTGCACTCTGCTGGTTCAGCAAGGTGATGGCCCTTAGGACCAAGGACAGGTATCCTGCCTGATACTAAACAGGTGCAGTGATGTAAGCCTGACCTCAACTCGAAGAATGACGAAGAAAGCGGTCTCTTCCCCCTCCCCACTTCCCTTTGGTTATAAAAATGTAGCCCACTTAATCCTTGGGGCAGAGCCCCCTCTCTTGCCCGCTTGCATCCCTCACAAGTGTCCTGTAAATCTACTTCTTGCCTATCATTTTGCCTCTCGCTGAATTGGAGACACAAAGAACCTGAGCCTCAGTGAGTCCAGACACCAGGTGAGTGATTCTAATTAAAAGACTGTGGGTTCTAGCCCCCAATCTGGGTTTTGGCTGGGTCTGAGTCCCGGCACATGGCTTCAAGTCCCAATCAGTGGTGCGTGGTTTCAAAACCAAGGTTATGTAGATTTTCTTCTAGAATTTTTATAGTTTTGCATTATAAATTTGTCTATGGACAATGTTGAGTAAATTTTGGTGTGAGTTGTAAAGTTTGTGTCTATATTCATTTCATTCCATGCAGTTTCCAATTAATTGTTCCATATCTAATTGTGGAGAAGTCATGGGCTATTTGGCTATTTTCATATTTTTATCTCCAAATCTTAGTGGATTCACCAGGACTGCCAGCAGGGAGCACAGTCCCCACTGAACTGTGGGATGGTGTGGCCTGCATGTCCCCAGCGGCTCCCTGGGGGTGCGGAGCCCGCCTCTGTGACCCCGCAGTGTATGCGCGTTCTATCTGTGGTCTTGGCTCCCTGCACAGAGAACGGGAGCTGTGTGTCCTCAGGACCTGCTGGGGAGGAGGCGCCATGGCGGGAGAAGTGGGGAGAAGCTTCCTGTGCATGGCTGACTGCTGGGGGCCAATGCTGAGGACCCAGCAGAAGAAGGGCTTGATTGGAGCATTGTGGGTTTTTCATTGGTTTTGTGTGTGGCGCAGATGGCGTCCAGTTTTCCCAGCGCCCTCTATTGAGGGGCCCGTCCTTTCCCTGCTGTGTGTCTTGACTCCTTCGTCATGAATTAACCGACCACATGTGTGTGGGTTTATATCTGGGCTCTATGCCTCTAGTCCACGTGTCTGCTCTTCTGCCAATTCCATGCTGTTTTAGTTGCTGTAGCTCCCTGATATAGTTTGAAGTCAGGGAGCATGATTCTTCCAGCCTGCTCTCCTTTCTCAGGGTTGCTTTTGCTGTTCGGGGTCCTTTGTGGTTCCACACAAATGTTAGGATTGTTTGTTCTATTTCTGTGAAAAATACCTTTCATATTTTGATAGGGACTGCACTGTATCTGTAGATTGCTATGGGTATGATGGACATTTTAACGATATTAATTCTCCCATTCCATGAGCACAGAATATTTTTCTATTCATTTGTGTCTTCTTCAATTTCTTAATCAATGTCTTATAGTTATCCTAGTACAGGTCTTTCATGTCTCTGGTTAAATTTATTCCTGGGTAATTTGTTCTTTTTGATGCAATTATAAATGGGATTGTTTTCTTAATGTCTCTTTCTGACGGTGTGTTATTAGTGTATAGAAATGCAGCTGAGTTTTGTACCTTGATTTTGTATTCTGCAGCTGTATTCTGACAATTTTTTTGGTGGAGTGACGTGGAAAATTGTAATTCTAAAATCCCACAGTTTCCACTGTATTCCAGGTCATCCACAACACCCAAGACATTGTGGCCACTAATATAAGCTTCCCATAGTGCCTCTTAATAACATATGGACTCCTACAAGGGCGATTGGCATCATCATTTTGGGTGAACTTGGTCTGGGTAAGTCTTGGCCTCTATAAAAAAGTTTGATGTCTCTCAGCTCTTCTGGCATCGTATTAACATGATTGCTTTGAAAAGTAATTTACTTTCCAGCAATCTCAAACGTATAGAAAACGTTCAATAACAGTAAAAATACTCACACTTACCACTTTACACAAAATACTGCAGTGTGTTTGACCCAAATCAGGAACGCTCGCCCCGCGTACCAGCACATAACCCCCAGATGCGGAAATCACATGGTTTCCACACTATAATCCATTCCACAGGCCCACTTCAACTTTCACCAGCTGCCCCCACTGTATGAAAATGTCTTTTTCCATTCTGATCCAGTTTGCTTTTTAGGAACTCTTCCTAAGACTTTCCCTCATTTTCAAAACCTTGATGGATTTAAAGTGCACACGATGAGTCCAGTCTGGGTGGCCTTTCCAGTATGGCTTCTTTCACTTAGGGTGTTTTCAATGTTCTTCCATGTTGTAACATGTGTGAATACTTCGTTCCCTTTTTAGCTGTTATTACAAATATATAACTAACCCCAACCCTAACCCTAACCATTTAAACCGTTTTAAGTATACAATTCTGTGGCATTAACTACATTCACATTGTTGTACAGATATCCTCACCGCCAAGAGTGTTTCATTTTCCCCAAGTGAAACTGTGTATCCATGAACCACTGACTTCCTGCAGCCCCTGGCAACCACGTTCACTCCCTTTCTGACTCTCTCTCATCAAGGTATCTTATAGAAGTGGAATCATATACTTGTCCATCAAGACTGGCTTATTTCACTTAGCATAGTGACTTTCGGTTTCATCCACATTGTAGCACATGTCAGAATTTCCTTAGTTTTTAAGGCTGAAAAATATTTCCTTGCGCATATACCACGTTTTGTTTTTCCGTTCATCCATTGATGGACACTTGGGTTGCTTCCACCTTTTGGCTACTGTGGATAATGTTGTTATGAATATGGGTGTACAGATATCTGTTCCTGCTTTCAGATATTTTGAGTATATGCTCTGAAGTGGAATTTGTGGGTCATACGTTACTCTATGTTTAAGTTTTTGAGGAACTGCCGTATTGTTTTCCACAGTGGCTGCACCCTTTGACTTTATCCCTTTATATGGCAGAATAATATGGTAGTTTATGGGTATACTCCATTTTATTTATCCATTCACGCTCTGGTGGACATTTTCATTCTCTCTAACTTTTGGTTGTTGTGAATGCTGCTATGAATAATCGTGTACAAGTTTTTGTTTTCAATTCTTTGGGGGCTATATCGAGGAGTGGAGTTTTGAACTATATGGTAATTGTATTTTTATCGTTTCAAAGAAATGCCAAAGTATTGTACACATAAAGCTGCAACATTTTTCATCTCCGCAAGCTATGTTTAAGGGTTCCAATTTCTCTACGTCGTTGCCAACATATTATTTTTAGTTTTCTCGTTTGTACCCGTTCTAGTGTATGCGAAGCGGTATTGTATTATGGCGTTAATTTGCATTTCCATTATGACTACCGATGTTTGAAATCTTTCCAGCTTCTTGTTGGACATTTGTATGTCTTTTCTGCAGAACGGTCCATGCAAATCCTTTGTCCATTTAAAAAATTGGCTTATTTGTCTTTCTGTTGATGATTTGTAAAAGTTCTTGATACATTCGGAAGAACAGACTCTTCTCAGATATGTCTCATGTGCAAACACAGACCGTTCTGTGGTCTGTGTTTTCACTTTCTGGGTAGTACCGTGTGATGCACAGAAGTTTTTAAAACCGAGGAAATAGAATCTATCAATTATTACATGGGGAATGTAACCTTCCGCCTTTGTTCATCTGTAACTTCCCACTCCAAGGGTTCCACCATTTGTCATTCATTGAATTCATTGCCTGCTCCATTCCAGATTACAGATATAGTACCCTCAGTATTGTTAGCTCCTAACACCACGGGAAAGAACTTACGGAGTCCAGTATTTACGTATGACACAATTTGCCTTTGTAGTACAGATTCCGTTCTTTTCTATAGTTAACTAGGTCCAGTACCTTTTGCCCCACCACCAACAGTGAATTTTTTCCATACATTTATAAATCATATTCTTTGTCACGTTCTCTATTCCACCCTATGACACTCCCATGTCATATTTGAATATATTACGATTTATTTGTTGGGTTGTAAGAATCCATGGGTTTAGACTAATGCATAGTGGCAGGTATCCATCACTAAAGTGTCATATGCAATATTTTGACACCCCCCACCCTCTAACATGTTGACCATCTCCGATTTACCTGTTCCAGAATGTGATATAAATGGAGTCATTCACTGTGTAGCTTTCTCGGACTGAGTTCTATCACTTAGCAATATACATATAAGATTCATCCATGTTTCTTGCATGGGTTGATGGTTTCTTCCTTTTTATCTCCAAGTATTATGTTATTGCATATGTATGGTAGAAAAAATAATTTTCCCTTCACCCTCCTAGGTTCTTGAATGAGACCCCCCCCCGTAATAAAAGACATACACAACTATGCAGTCAAATGCGAATAGATATATCTTTCTTTCCAAAATTTTAGCCGTGAATCAGTAAAACTGAGTAATAAAAAATTATCTGTTTATTTAAAATAGTTGGCTTAAAAATAGCACTATCATACGACCCAGCAATCCCACTACTGGGCATATACCCTGAGAAAACCATAATTCAAAAAGAGTCATGTACCACAATGTTCACTGCAGCTCAATTTACAATAGCCAGGTCATGGAAGCAACAGATGAATGGATAAAGAAGATGTGGCACATATATACAATGGAATATTACTCAGCCATAAAAAGAAACAAAACTGAGTTATTTGTAGTGAGGTGGATGGACCTAGAGTCTGTCATACAGAGTGAAGTCAGAAACAGAAAAACAAATACTGTATGCTAAAACATATATATGGAATCTAAAAAAAAAAAAAAAAGGTTATGAAGAACCTAGGGGTAGGACAGGAATAAAGACACAGACCTACTAGAGAATGGACTTGAGGACACGGGGAAGGGGAAGGGGAAGCTGTGACAAAGCGAGAGAGAGGCATGGACTTATATGCACTACCAAACGTAAGGTAGATAGCTAGTGGGAAGCAGCCGCATAGCACAGGGCGATCAGCTCGGTGCTTTGTGACCACCTGGGGGGGGGGAAAGGGAGGGTGGGAGGGAGGGAGACGCAAGAGGGAAGAGATATGGGAACATATGTATATGTATAACTGATTCACTTTGTTATAAAGCAGAAACTAACACACCATTGTAAAGCAATTATACTCCAATAAAGATGTAAAATAACGGCCAGAGGGCAGTTAGCCTTTCTACGTTCCCCACGCTGGTACTAGGGGAACAGACCTTCCGGCCCTTGGTGTTCCTCGGTTATAAATTAGAGTGGAATGTGCCCGGATAAACCCACAAATGCTGATGTCTCCTTACTTTTGTTTGTTTTTAAAATTTAATTTATATTTTTTATTGGAGTGATATTCCACTGTGTACATGGACCACTTCTTCTTGGTGCACTCCTCTGTTGTTGATGGACATTTTCGTTGCTTCCAAGTGTTCGCTATGGTAAATATTGCTGGAGTGCAGGGTTGCCAGCCTGTGACTTTTTGATTCTTTTTCTCAGATGATAGGCCCAGCAGCGGGTATGATTGATTGACTAGTAGCGCAATGTCTCCCTTTTGAAAGCACCTCCGTTGTGTTTTCATTAGTGGCTCTTATCACGTCCCCCTTAGAACCCAGGGTACGCATTTCTCCACAATCCCTTCAGCATTTATTGTTTGCAGCATTTTTGCTAATGGCCGTTCTGACTGCTGTGAGCTGATAGGTTTTTGTAATTTGGGTTTGCCTGTCTTTAAAAATTCCTAAAATTCATCATTTTTCCATGCCTTTTTCTTTTCTGTTAAAAAAAAGAAAGAAAAAAGTGTGAGTACAATGTACCTCTTGAAACTGTCTTCTTGGAAGGTTGCCCTCCTTTGAATTTTTTGTCGATTTTCAACCCCAGGATTTTTTTGGAGGGGAGGTGTCATTTACAGGCCTGCAATGAGTGTGAATATTTAGGGACCATTAGCACTGGGTTTAAAGCTGCTGTTGTGGGAAACGGCCACAAGGCGGCAGCATTTCTCCATTCCCAAATCTGGTTGCTAGGGCAGCAGAGCGTTTCCGGAAGTCGTGTTCCTAGGTTGTAAATTAGAATGGAATGTGTCAGGAAAAAGCCCCTTAAGTTTATGTCTCATTACTTCTTGTTCGTTTTTTAAATTTCATTTTTATTTTTTAACAGAGCAAATTTGATGACACTTCTGTTTTTTCTAGGAGCGCGAGATGTGGTTTTTTTACACATATACATATATATCTATTCATCTTTGCATCCGTTTCCCATGTAGGTTATGACACAATGTTGAGTAGTCTTCTCTTGGTATGCCATAGGTTTTTGGTGATTACGTATTTCACATGTGTTTGTATATCTCTGTTAAGCCCAATGTCGTAATGTATCCAAGCCTCACACCTTTCCATTGGTGAACCCACAGTTTGTTTAATGAATCTGTGATTGCCATTCTCTGTGGAAATATCTTCATTGGTATCAATTTTTAGGTAACCCCTATAAGTGATATCATAGGATATGTGTCTTTCGCTTTCTGACTGACTACAAGTTGCGCGATTACTTCTAGACTCATCTACGGTGCTGCAAATGGCATTGTGTCATTTTCCTCCTTGGCTAATATTCCATCTGTACCTGTACCAGTTCTGCTTTGTCCACTCATCTGTTGATGGAATTTTCGGTTGCTTTCATGTCTTGGCTATTTTAATACTGCTGCAATGCACATTTGCCTGCCCGTGTCTTTGTTTCTGTCTCTGTAGATTATAGGTCCAGGAATGGGCCTACTGGATCATATGGTAGCTCAATGTTTACCTTTTTAAGACACCTCCATTGTGTTTTCATTAGTGGCTCTTACCACGTCCCACTTAGCACCAAGGGTACGCATTTCTCCACAACCCCTTCATCATTCATTGTTTGCACAATTTTTGCCGATGGCCATTCTGACTGGTGTGAGCTGATAGGGTGTCGTAACTTGGATTTGCATGTATTACATATTTGTTTGATGGAATGGCATCTGTGCTAATTTGAAAGTCTTGTTTTATGCATCAGTCCACCTCACCTTTCCCCTTAAGCAGCCATAAGTGTGTTTTCTAAATGTGTGTGACTCTGTTCTGTTTTGTAATTCAGTTCATGTGTAGCGATTTTTCAAAACTCCCTATAAGTGATATCTTATGATAAGTTTCTTTTTCTGTGTGACTTATTTCACTTAGAAACATCGTACCTAAATCCACTCCTTATGCTGCTACTGGCCTCATGACATTGATTTCATGGCTGAGTGATATTCCATTGTACATAAGTACTACAACATGTTTATCCATTTTTCTCTTTCCTGGGATATTTAAGGTGTACCCGAGTCGAGGTTCTTGTAAACAGATCAGCCCGAAATTATGGGGTGCCTTTGTCCTGTCGATTTTTGGTTTTCCGAATATATACGCCCGTAAGTGGAAGTGCCCTAGGCTCTGTAGCTCTGTTTTTTAGATGTTTCAGGAAACACCATACACTTCTCCAGAGTCGCCGTTGGCAATTTACATCCCGCCCATCAGCATAACAAGGCTCCCTGTTCTCCAGGGCCTGTCCTGCCTTTCTGGTTTTTACACTTTTTCAGGATGGCCCTTTTGACTGCCGCATAATGAGACTCCTTTGTAGTGCAGATTTCCATTGCACGCTTGTTTGGTTGGCCAAAAAGCGCGTATGCGTTTTTTTCTGAATATATTCAGGAAAAAACGCATACGCCCTTTTTGGCCAAGTGCATCATTGTCGAAGTTCTGCCGCTTTTCATGTGCTTTATAGGCGAGTCCAATCTGCCTCTTGAATCGGTTTCCTGCAATTCTGCCTTGCTTTCAAGTCCTCTTCGTAGCCTTACCTCAATATATTTTTGGACGATAGTTGTCCTTTATAACCCTGCAGGTTTGTGAATTGCAGTGCCCCTGAGCTCCATTTTTCAACTTCCTTTTCTGTGAGCTGGCCGCAACACCGCAGGATTGCTTCAGGCCCTAATCTGGTTCGGGGTGGGTGGTGGGCGGCTGAGCTTTTGGTTCTTTTTCCTGATTGGAAATTAGAGTGACATGTGCCCGTCTAAACACCAAGAGGTAAGTCTCTCATTGGTTCCCCCTCTTCCCCTTCATCCTCCGGACAAATTTCAAACTGTAAGAAACAGGAGGTTAAAGGTGCTGCTTCTCCAGGTGGGGAGATTATTAGTGAAGCAGCTGGAATGGCCAACCCGATCACCTGGAGTGAAAAATGAGGTGCGTTTTAGAAACCTTTCCCGATCACACGGTGTACCATCGTCTGGGTTCCCCATGCATGTTTTAGCTGTAGGAAGATTCCCTTGAACCTGGAGAGTTGGGACCCATGGAATGGGGACCAGGAAGTATTACTCTAAAGGGTCTGCATTTGCGCACCCCACCTCACCAATCCTCTCAGCCCCAAGAGTGTCCAGCCTTATGTCTCCTCCAGCTGTGGGTCTAGATGTGGTCAATCCAGGTTGCATCACAGCCCCTGAACGAATTTTGTAATATTTTCTTTCTGTGTCTTTTTTTTTTGTTTTTTTAACATTTATCTTTGTAATGGGGTAAAGGTGATTTTCCACGCTGTCTTTCCGGCTGCTGCACATCCACTTGTTTCACTTACAGAGAGACATCCATATATTCTTTTATGATTCTTACCAGTCGTGTATATTCTTTTCTGGTGACTAGCGTGTGCCGAGTCCAGTTCTTGAGCTATAGAGTAGATCTTGTCGATTACCTGCTTGGTCTTTGGAAGCGTATCTGTGTTCATTTCAACCCTCTGGTTTATGCCTCACCCCACCCCACCTTTCTCCTTTAGCAGCCATAAGTTTGTTTTCTAAATATGTGACTCTGTTTCTGTTTTGTAATTTAGTTCATGTGCAGCCATTTTTAGATTCCACCTATAAGTGATATCGTATGCTAAGTGTCTTTTTGTGTCTTGACTTTTGTCACTTAGAATGATCGTATCTCAGTCCACCCGAGTTGCTGCAACTGGCCTTATTTCATTGATTTCATGGCTGAGTACTATTCCATTGTACATAAGTACCACATCTTCTTTATCCATTTTGTCCTTCCAAGGACATTTATATTGTTTCCAAGTCGAGGATCCTGCAAAAGTGCTGCATTCATAGTTGAAGTTCTATGAAGTTGTGTCCTATAGATTTATGGTTATCCCGCGATATACACCCAGGAGTGGTAGTGCCGTATGCTCTGTAACTCTATTGTTTTTTAATTAATTAATTTTGCCTGGGTTGGGTCTTTGTTATTGCGTGCGGGGTTTCTCTAGTTGCAGGAAGTTGGGGCTACTCTTCGTTGCAGTGCACGGGCTTCTCATTGCGGTGGCTTCTCTTCTTGTGGAGCACGGGCTCTAGGCGTCAGGCTTCAGTAGTTGTGACACACGGGCTCTGTAGTTGTGGCTCATGGGCTCTAGAGCAAGTCTCAGTAGTTGTGGTGCACGGGCTTAGGTGCTCCGCGGCATGTGTTATCTTTCCGGACTAGGGCTTGACCCCGTGTCCTCTGCCTTGGCAGTTGGATTCTTTTTTTTTTTTTTTTTTTTTTTTGCTGTACGTGGGCCTCTCACTGTTGTGGCCTCTCCCGTTGCGGATCACAGGCCCTGGACGCACAGGCTCAGCGGCCATGGCTCACGGGCCCAGCCGCTCCGGGGCATGTGGGATCTTCCCGGACCGGGGCACAAACCCCTGTCCCCTGCATCAGCAGGCGGACTCTCAACTACTGAGCCACCAGGGAAGCCCGGCAGTTGGATTCTTAACGTCTGCGCCACCAGGAAGTCCCTGTAACTCTATATTTTAGAATTTATAGGAAACATCGTACCCTTCTCCAGCGTGGCTGTTAGCAATTGACATTCCCACCATCAGCGTAGCAGCGTTCCGTTTTCTCCACATCCTCTCCTCCATTTCTTGTTTTCACACTTTGTGAGGTTGGCCATTCTGACTGGGGAAAAGTGCTACATCTTTGTAGTGTTGATTTGTATTTCCCGCGTGTTTGGTTGGCCACAAAGGTCGTATGGGTTTCAACCTGTACACCCTTTTTGGCCAACTGAATCATAGGCAATATTGAGCGGCTCTCACGTGCTTTAACGGTGAGTCCAATCTACCTCTTGTAATCCGGTTCCTGCAATTCTGCCTTGTTTTCAAGTTCTTTTCAGTTACTTACCCCGAGCCATTTTTCTACGATAGTTGTCATTTACAACCTTGCAGGCTTTGTGGATTGCAGTGCCCCTGAGCAACTGTCTTCAACTTGTTTCTGAAACTGGCCACAAAGTGGCAGGATTGCTCCAAGCCCCATTCTGGTTACAGGGGCAGCCTAAGCCTTTGGGAAATTCCTCTTCCTGACTGGAAATTAGAGTGTCATGTGCTGTCCAAACACGTAGAGCTTGTCTGTCATTCCTTCCCCCCTTTCCCTTTCATCCTCCCGAGAAATTCCAAGCCTCGCACTGACCGGCTGTTGAGTGTGCTGACTTCCCCGGGTGGGGAGACTCTAAGGAAAGAGCAGGGAACCCTCCCCCAGGACATGTGGAGATCAGGTGACTTTTCCAAACTCTTCCCGCCCATATGGCCCCCCATCCTCTGGGGTTCCGTCCGGACACCCCGTGGTTTCCAGCGGTGCGGGTCTCTGGCGCTGCCCTGCAGGGAGCAGCCCTGCTACCCGCACCTACAGCGCCGCCTGCTGGTCTCTTCGTCCTCCCGCCGGGCACAGTCTTCCACCTTCCCCGCTGCCTCGGATGCTCTGTCTCCACACTGTCCTGTGATCAGCCCCTCGTCCCCACCGCCATCACCCCCAGCTCCACACCCCTCCTCCAGCCTCAGGGATGACCCAGGACTGGGCTCCCCCACCTGCCCACCCTTGGACTGTGTCCTCAGTCCACATGTGCAGACAGGTGAGGATGCCCTCCAGAGGTTCCCAAACACTTCACCCCTACATCCTCCCCCGGGGTCGGCCCATGTCCTGTCGGGATGTTCCAACGTCAGCAAGCCCCCAAGTACATGCCAAGGGCAGGCATCAGGCCTGCTGCGTGCAATGCTGTATACACAGGCATGACCCTGCCCCAGGGTGCAGGAAAGGCAGCCTTACCTCGGGACGTGGGGAGAGGGGCTGCCCACAGGACGGACGTCAGCTCTCGGCTCACCAGGAAAGGGCAGCCGGGTTCTCGCTCCTTGAACCCTTTCTCACCCAGCCGGACCATGACCCGGCTTTGTTCCCACCCCTGTTGTCCCTCCATTGGCCTCGCTCTTGTGAGCAGAGCAGGACAGTGTGGTCTGTGGTTACAGGCTGAGACACACAGACACTGGCTGACCCGCGTGCACACAGGCAGGCCACGTGGAACGGGCACTGCACCAGGGCCTGTGCGGTGTGGGTTCACCTGCCCACAGAGAGGCCGGGCCTCTGTCCTGGCTCTGGGAGGTCACCTTGAGTCTGACGGGAGTGTCCGTGCTCCGTGGGCCTCGCTCCAGGCTGGTCTGTGCTGACGGCGTGATACACGGTGGGGCTTCCTGAGTCTCCCGGGGGCTGGAGGCCAAGGCCAGGCACACGGCGGTCCCCACATTGACATGACAGACCCCAATAAACCCTGTACTTCAGGACTCAGGTGGGCTTCCCTGGGCTGCCACAGCTGAGGAAGCTGGACCCTGCTCGTTCCCTCTGTCCTCGCTGATTTAACTTGCATCCTTCACCATAATAACCACCTGGGTATAACAGCTTCAGGGAATTCTGGGAGCCTCCAAGAAAAAAGAAGCCGGGGACGGGGTCTCTGGGTCCCCAACTCTGTGGTTGGCTCAAAAGTCGGTGGGGGGGATCTTGGGGCCATGACTGGACATGAAGGACCAGAAACGGGTAAAAGGAGGTGGTACCCCACCCCCTTGGAAAAAGCCCCGCCCCTTCCCCAGAAGGCCTCTTCATCCCATCAGTAGCCTCCCTCCTCCTCCCTTTGTCTTTACTCTTTAAGATTAAACCACTCTCTCCAGGGGGGCCAGAAGGTGATCTGTGAACTTAGTTCCGGCTTCTCCATTCTTTGGCCACTGAGTAGAGCCTGTGCTGTGTTGGTCTCGGCTTTGGTTTTGTTACTTGCCTACTTGGACCCACGTGGAAAAAGGAAACCTTCCCCACTGGGGCAGAGCGCCTCGCAGGCTGGGGCCCGAGCAGGGTGCACATGACTTCACTTGGTAACAGTCTGTAAGGGGACGGTGGTCTCTGCCCGCGGGCTGGGGGAGGGAACACCTACAGCCACAGCACCGGCTCCGTGGACGGCACGGCCCCTCGTGGGCCTGGACCGTGTGCTCTCGTCCCCCCACGCCTGACACCCCTGACAGTCGTGACGCGGTGACACTGGCTGCTGGGCGTCCAGTCGGGGGACCAGAGGCAGCACCTGGTGCCAGGTGAGACGTGCCTTTTCACGGGCAGGGGACATAGGAGATATTAGGACTTTGTGTCTAGAAAACAAAGCAAGCGGCTAGAAGGTGATCTGAGCTGTGGACTTGAAACCCACGTGCGAGGTGAGGGCTCCCACTGGACACTGGCTCGGGAGCTTCTGCACAGGCGAGATCACACCCGTGCTTCCCGCCCGACCCCTCCAGGCCTCCCTGTGGGCACAGCTGGGCCTGCGCCCCTCAGGCTCCCCGACCCAGAGCCTGGAGGGCTGATGCTGCCAGGGCCTGGGGACACGAGGGGTCCCTCCACCAGCGCTGCTCGGCCCCTCCTCCCCAGTGACCAAGGGAGGGAAGCCCCGGGGAGTCTGAGGCCCTGCACAGGCAAAGCTCGTACCCTCCCCGGGACCCCCGGCCCCGCCCTGCTTCCGCAGGCCCACCACCTGCCCCTCCCTGTGCCCGCGTCCCACCGACCCCCATTCCCGGTGTGGACGTCCACGTGCACAAGCCGCCCCGTGTCCTGTTCCCACATGGGACACCCCCATCCCTGCTTCTCCCTAATGACGGCCCGGACCCCGAATGTTCTGGGCAGGAAGAGGGCCGAGGAGGACGCCGGCCTGTCCCGCCTGCCTCCAGGGGGCCCAGACACAGGGCTCGGGGCTGCTGGGCCTTGAGGTCTGGATGCTCCCAGGTGTGGGATGAAGCTGCCACTGCCCGCTGGAGCTGCTCCTTCCGAGATTCGGGAAACAGGGGGACCCACCAAACGGAGCCCGTCCCCAGGCTCTGCTGCCAGTCTGCTCGGCTTTGCTCTCCCCATCCTGGAGACAGACGTACAGGAAACAGGGCCTGCGATTCCCACACTGACGGTGTTCTGTGGAATTTCCACTAGACCCCTTCCTACCCTGTTCTGAGCAAGTTACTAGTCAGTCCATGCTACCATCACCCCACGAGCAGACCGGGAAGCTGAGGCTCCGAGAAGCCAAGTAATCCAGCCGGAAGCACAGCTGTGGGACACGGGGTGGGGTCTGCACCCGCCGCCCGCCCAGGGGGACTGCCCACTCCCCTCAGGTTCCACGCCTGTTCCCTTCACCCCCTCCCGGGACCAGCTCACAGAGCCTCCTCCTGGGGGGACTCACTTACCTTCTTCTAACAGGATCCGTCTCACTATCCTGTTCTGGGGTCACCCGGAAGCTTGTCACCGAAGCACGATCAGCCTCACGTCACCAGGGCAGCTTTCCTGGATCACACTCACCACTTGCACGTCCACTCCCAGCTCAGACCCAGAAAGGCCCCCTCGGCCCCGAGCCCCATGGCTCTGCCTGGGCTCCCACCCCCTCCTGCCTGGTCCATCCCTCACGTCCCCTGCAGCATCACCAGGAGCTCCCACCTGCCCGAGGCAGGCTGTCTGCTCTGTCCTGGGGAGGCCTCTGTGGTGTCAGGTGGATGAACAAGAGGTACCTGTGGGGCCTCCCTCACGCAGCACAGTGGCCAGCACCTGCCTACTGACCTCATCGTTCTAGACGGACAGGGGTTCAGGGGCCCCGTGGCATCTCCTGGTTCTCATTTCATCCCAGCGCTGCCCACAGGGAAGTTGCTAAGCAACCCTGTGCCGGCTGCACAGAGAGGACGCGCATACACACGCCCCCCCCCAGCACACGGGGCTCTCGTGGCCAGGCCCCTCCCCGGGTATGGAGCTCCCCTGGGCAGGTACCCAGCAGCCCCCGGGGCTCTCGTGGTCAGGCCCCTCCCCGGGTATGGAGCTCCCCTGGGCAGGTACCCAGCAGCCCACGGGGCCCTCGTGGTCAGGCCCCTCCCCGGGTATGGAGCTCCCCTGGGCAGGCACCCAGCAAGGCTGGGCACACAGGAACCATGCACATAGCCCTCATTGCAGAGCACCCCCAGCCCACCTGTCGCTCAGAGCTGACACAGAGCACCTCAGAGCAGGACTTGAACTAACAAACAGCAGCTGCGACAGGTCTGTGACCCTGGGCATCACTCCGTGAGGCCTCCCTCCACCTGGTCTTCCAGAGACTTCCACTGCACCCGGGGCACCAGGCCTCTGTCTCCAACCACCACCCACCCCTCCTCTCCCTGACTCCTGGGTTCCTCTCATTAGGAGAGGGTTTTCTTGAAGTTGTCTCCCACTCATGGGCCAGATAAAATGATTAGAAAACAAGCCAAAGCTGCAGCCCCTTGTCTATCCTGACTCTCAGGAGCCCACACCTGTTCCTTGGACCTGGCCGGTTCAGCAAGTTCCATTTTCTGCAACTGTGAGCCCCTGAGGGGTGATGATTGGCTGACCTGGGCAGCCTTACCGTGCCGGCCAGCCCTCCCCAGGTGTGCCTGGGTTGAGATCACTATAAATACCACTCCAGGCAGCAAGAGCCCCTGCAGCCGTGCCTGACGCCATTTTCTCTGCCCTGTCAGCAGTCTCGGGGCTGGGCTGGTGGGAGGGAGTGAGAGGCCACGGCTTTGTGGGTGGCCCAGTGTGAGTGGGGCTCTGCTGGACTTTCTGCAGCAGTTGCCAGGCTGCCACCTGCTAAAGAAGAAGATGTGTCACCCATACCTGCTGCTGGAATTTCTCCCTGGGCAGAGGTGAGGAAGGAAACAAGCAGTGGGGGCAGGGACAGGACGGGTATCTCAGGCAGGGAAATGGAAATCTTCCAGAAGAGCACCCAGGGCCAGGACCATCCTGGCTGGCCTGCAGGCACCAAGTCGGCCGGCATGCTGTCACTCGTGTGGCTCTATGGCCCTCCCTCTAGGCTTTCAAGTCCTTGTATATATTCAGGTGTTTTACCTGGGATGCGTGGGAATAGTTCAGCAGCAACTGGCCTGGGGCTCAGCTCACGTTTACTCACAGATGCCTCGGCACGGTGCCCCAGCTTTGCAATGAGGACGCTTGTTGCGTGGGGGCTGCTGGCTGAATGGGAGACGATTCCCCACCACTGACCAACTTCAGAATTGTTTACAACTGGAGCAAGTGCCCTGATACGGTTTTCCTCTGTGGAACTGGTGGGTTCTTAATTAGCAACGTGAGTGGTGACATCAGAGGTCCTGAATCAGGATGGAAATACTTGTCCCCAACAGGTACAGGCGTAAAGACCTGGGGAGGCCGTGTGCAGCCGGCAGCCTCAGGGATGGGCTTCCGACTGACCCCTCAACATTCTGGTGTCCAGCCTCTGCTTTAGGTTTTCTGGGCCCCAGTGTTGACTCTAAGGGTTCTGCAATCCAGCCTCTGTCGGCCTCAGTGAGACCTGAACTTCCAGGATCCTACAGAGCAGGGTCTGTGTGACTGTTCTGTGGCTTCTGTAACGAATGACAACAAGCTGGGTCGTTTAAAACAACAGGAATTCATCCCCCGCAAGTCCTGGAGACCAGACATCTGAGATCAAGGTGTTTCAGGATGGAAGTCCCTCCAGAGGCTCCAGGATAGGGTTCTTTCTGCGTTTTCCCACTTTTGGGGGCTCCAGGCATCCCCAGGCTTGTGGCTGCATCCCTCCCGTCTCTGCCTCTGTCTTCACGTGACTTCTACTCTGTGTCTGTGTCTCTCCTCTTTTGTCTCTCATAAGGACGCTCTCAATTGGATCGAGGGCCACCCTAACCCAAGATGACCTCACCTCGAGATCCTTAACTACATATAGAAAGACCCTTTTCCCAGATATGGTCCTGTTCACGTGTTCTGGGGGGGGACACATCTTTTGGGGCCAGCATTCAACCCATTATCTGTGTATAAAATACCCCTCATTTTAGGAGATTACCAAGGTCCCGTATAGATTGGCACAGACAGCAGCCTTGTGGGTGGGGTCTGGGCAGAGTGAGGACCCTGGAATCACCTGGAGAGGATGAAGTCCTGGCTGCATTAGGTGAGCTCTTCCACCACGGGGCCCGTGGAAACAGCCACTCCACTCTGTCCGTGGAAAGGGACCCAGTGCCGAGTCCAGAAGTGGTTATGTTGCAAAGCTGGCTCTTCTGGGATCTCATCATCAATAGCATCATGTAACCAATAACTACAGGCTTGGGGGAGTCGGTTTCTGGCATGTGATGACAGCACTGTCTCTTTAGGCTCATCCAGCCTAGATAGGAATGTTTGAAGAAGACTTTGGGAGATTCCCACGCTTGGTTGTTAAGGAAACTGAGCAGGTTTGTCAAGGTTGTCAAGGAAACGTCTCCCTTAAACTGAAGGCAGGGCTGGGAGAGCTGAACTCCAGGGGTCTTTTAAAGGGGCTGCTTGAAGCACCATCACCTGAGCGGTGGTCTCACCGTGAGTTGGGGTTTGAGAAGAGTGTGATGAGATTGAGCCTGACTTTCTGTGACAGCTGGGGAGGGGTTTGTAAAGCCCCTTAAAAGCACTTTGCTTTGTTGCTAAGACAGAGTGTCTCCCAGATATGGGCCGAAGCTCAAGGTATCTTTGTCCCTTTCTTGTGAGAGTCCAGGGCAGGTGGGTGTCAGGTCCCAGGCTCTGTCCCCCTTGCCTCTCCTCCCTGCTTCCAGGTGAGGGCTCCAACCAGCAGGGTGGGGTAACCAGGTGGGCATCATGCCCTCCATCCTAGGATGCAGGCTGGTCAAGGCCCTCACCACCTCCACCCCTACCCCTTGGTAACATGAAGACACTGCGCACCAGCTGCAAGGGGTGGGAGGCCTGGGAGGTGCGGGTTAGCCGTGAACAGGTAAAAGGGAAATCGGTTCTGTTGGGCAGCTGCGCGGCTCTGCCGTGAGGGTCGCCTGGATGCTCGCGCACACACTCTGGGTCCTGTGATGCTTCGATGCTTCGTGGTTCTGGAAATCCTGTAATGAAGCTAATGCTCTCAGTGGAGGTGGGGAAGCCAAAGGTCCGCAGTTCACACGGAAGTTGCTGATGTACGTGCAGGACGAAACCATCTCGTGTGAATGTAGATCAGGCACGTTTAACGTGAATGCAGTCATGTTATGCCTAAAATCCATCTTGTGCCTCCCGTCAGGGACCCCCTCCTCAGTGCCTGGGGTTTCTGTAACTCACATACAGGGGGGTGGAGAGTGGGTTCCGTCCAGTCTGAGCCCTGAGTTACCGTGCGTGTGAGTCTGCTCAGGACCGCCGTAACAAATAGCACAGGCAGGGCAGCTAGGGTAACAGACCTGTCTCCCAGCCCTGGATGCTGTCGGAGATCAAGGTGTGTGCACGCTGGCTTCTCCTGAGGCCTCTCTCCTTGGTGCTTAGACAGCCGTCTTCTCCCCAGGTCCTCACATGGTCTCCCCTGTGCCTATCTGTGTCCTAATCTCTTCTCGTAGGACATCAATCCTATTGGATTAGGATCTACCCTGTGACCTCATTTTTACCTTGATCACCTCTTTAAAAATCCCATCTCCAAATACAGCCGTATCTTGGGGTCCTGGGGGCTAGGGATTCAGCATGTGAATTTGGAGGGACGTGACTGAGCCTATACCATCCTCCTTAGGAACCAAGTGTGCTTCAGTCCTTCCTTCCCTCAAGTCACATGAGGTGATGTAATGGCTCAAGGAGAGGCCACTCGTGCAGAGTGTGTGTCCCAGCTGGGGATCCCTTCTCTGCTCTCTCTGATCAGGCCATGGCAGTGCCGGCCCAGTCCTGAGGTGAGCAGTTCTGGGGTTTCCTGCCGTGTCGCCCGGCCTGCTGAGGTGCTCATTGTCAGGGAGCTCAGGAGCCAGCAACCTAGTGGGGATGCCGGGGACTCTCAGGGCCTTGGAAGATGTCTCTCCCGGCAGATACCCTAGCGAAAGTGGGGAAACATTTGGGGGATTACAGGTGGGAGAGAGTCAGTCTCGTTTATGCTTCAGAAAGACCACGTTGGGGTGGGATGTGAGATGCACTGTGCGGGCAGGGAGCTTTGTCAGGCCTGATGGAGGAACCAGGCCCAAGATCGGGCTTGGGCCAGGGCTGTGGGCGTAGAGGGGAATTAGTGTGGGAACTGGCCACAGACTCCGGAGGAGGAGCTGACAGTCACTGGGGCACAAGGAGAGTGGGAGCCTGGGAGGACCCAGTATTACCGAACCTCTTGGGTCTGCCTGCCCGAGTGCAGTAAAGCCAATCTACTGACACCAGTTGTGGTGAAGGCAAGTGCAGCTTTAATTGTAAAAGCGCCAACACAAGGAGGACAGTTGGCTTGTGCTCTAAAAGCCCAAACTCCCTGAGGGATTTCAGCAAAGCATTTTAAAGGCCAGTTTAAGGAGGGGGGCGGTCGCAGGGTATGTGATCAGCTGGTGCACAACTCTCTGGCTGGTGGTGAGGTAACAGGTGGTTAACATTATAAATTCTTAGGCGCCAGAAGCTCTGGGGCTACCTGTTCATGATCATCAAGTAGTTAATTCCTTCCGCTTGGCGGTGGAGGAAGCGTGCATCAGACACTGTTACCCAGGTACTTCAGAGAGGAGCGACAGCAGAGGATATGGGGGAGGGGTCTGTCCTGGGAAGGCCCCTAGGGTCCTGCTCGGTTACACCCGGTGCCTGGGCTCAGCAACCTGGGAAGGTGGGGCTGCTCCTGGGTGTGGGGAGCTGCAGGATCCCAGTCCTCTGAGGGCCCTGTTAGCCCCCAAGGGGAGATGGGGGTGCAGTGGCTGGACAGAGGCGTCTGGCCTGGGAGAGGGGTCCAGGCTGGAGATGTCACTGGAATCATCACAGGGAGGGAGAGGAAAGGCCAGTGGGGGCAGGTAGGTCACAGCAGACTATGTGCAGGTGACTGGGGTCCTGTTGGAAGCAACTCAGCCAGAAAGGAGTGACCGTCAGGGGCTCAGCTCCGTTCTCCTGTTCCTTTGTAAAACCGCTGTGTCAGAGTTTGAGACACCGCCCTGAGATGTCCAGGCCCAGTGCTGCCATGGCTTCATCAAAGGGACCAGGGGGAACAGAGAACCACTGCAGGCCCCTCCCATGTCCTTACTGGGAATGAACCCCATCGGGGCTCCTGGGCTCACAGACTTGAGGGAACCTCTGTCCTCAGGACCGGTCTTCCTCCCTCCTCTCACCTGCTGGTCAGAGGCCCAGGAACCCCCAACCTGGCTCCACCCCAAGGCCTGGATTCAGAGGCCCAGGAACCCCCATCCTGGCTCCACCCCCAGGGCCTGGATTCTGGGACAGCTTAGAGGTAAGCAAGACCCTCATGCTCCTTTATCTGCCTGGGGGTGAGAATGTCTTAAATGCTGCAATTGACTGATTACGGAGGGCTGAATGTTTCCAGCAGGTATGGGTGGAAAGATGGGGTGTGAAGTTCCTATGTCTTCAGGGTCTTCCCAGCATGAAGATGTGTGTGTTTCCCCCCGCCAGTCAGTATCCTCCCAGGAAGCCCAGATCCACGATTACGAGGGCAGAGGCTCTCTCCTTGCTTATCTGTAACTTCCCACTCCCACAGCAAGGAGCCTGGCTCCCACCACTTGCCATTTATTTACGCATTGCTCCTTTCCAGATTACATGTGCAGAGGTTTCAGAATTGTTAGCTACTACACCCTGGAAAGAACTTCATAAAATAAAGCCCTCTGTTTATGTACAGTCCATTTTGCCTTTAGTCTATAGATTCCATTCATTTCCAAAGGTAACTTAGGTCAGCAGCTTTTACCCCATCCCTATACAGTGAGTTTTTTCCATATATTTCTTTTTTTAAAAAAATTAATTTATTTTTGGCCGCCTTGGGTCTTTGTTGCGCGTGGGCTTTTCTCTAGTTGCGGCGAGCAGGGGCTACTCTTTGTTGTGGTGCGTGGGCTTCTCATTGCGGTGGCTTCTTTTGTTGCAGAGCACGGGCTCTAGGCATGTGGGCTTCAGTAGTTGTGGCTCACGGGCTCTAGAGTGCAGGCTCAGTAGTTGTGGCGCACGGGCTTAGTTGCTCCACGACATGTGGGATCTTCCTGGACCAGGGCTCGAACCCGTGTCCCTTGCTTTGGCAGGTGGATTCCTAACCACTGAGCCACCAGGGAAGTCCCTGGATAGCCTCTTTTGATGCACAAAGGTTTGTAATTTTGAGGAACTCCAGTTTATTTTTTCTGTTATTGCGTGTGTTTTAGTGTCAGATCTAAGAAACTGTTGCTAAATGCAAGGTCATGAATCCCTTGGTTTATTCCAGAATACTGTCATCCCTCGGTATCCACTGGGCTAGGGTTTAGGTCTGGGGTTTGAGTCAGTGTCAGGGTTTAGGGATCAGGGTCAGGGGTCAGGGTTGGAGAGTCAGGGTAGAGGGTCTCGGGGTCTGGGGTTAGGGTGTTAGGGTTAGAGGTTAGGGTTCTTTAGGGTTAGGGTTAGGTTTAAGCATAACTGGCCTCCATTGCCTTTCCCTTCTCCCCTCTGAGGCCTCCAAGATGGATAGGATTTGCCCAGTGTCAAACAGGAGTCAGGGAGCTGAGGTCAATAACTGTTTTCTGGCCTCCCCTCCCCCAGTCCTGAGCTCTGAGAGAAGAATGAAATGTCTGTTCTTGTCTTGGACTGTTTCGTATCCAACTCGACCTCTGTCAAGGATTGGGGAGGGTGTCAGAAGCCATGCGTGGTTTCCTTCTGCCCTCCTACCTGGGAAGGGTGATGCTGGCCTTACTCTGCCTGGGCAGTCCCAGGTTCCAGCACAGCCCAGACAGGAGGGCACTCAGTGGACGTGTGTGGATTTATAGAGGACTGGGTGCAGTGACCTGCCGGCCCCCAGATGCTGTCTTCTTGAGGGCTGCTGGGGCCCTCCTGGCACTGGAGGCATCCTTTGTCCCATCTGAGTGGGCATGAATAGATGATCAAGTCTCAGGCAGGACAGCCCTTGACCTCTGACTATCCAGGCAGGCATCTGTGGTCCTCTAGCTCAGTCCAGCCTGGGCATTGTCAGGCCCTCATGTACAGCTACGGAGCTGACCATGATGCTGGGCAGTTCAAGAGCTACCTGGGCAGTGTAGACATTCCTTTGAGAAGTTTCAACCACCAACATGCATGTGGCTCAGAAAAAGGTCTCCCGCTCACGGCCTCATAGGCTGCCAAGAGAGGTAATAATCCTCTAGACATTGGAGTGTGGCCCTGACACAACACCCATGCAGCAGACCATGGCCCTGCAATCCTTTGGCCTTCCAGTTGTAGGAAACTTTTGACATTCATACTCATTAAGAATCGAAGATATGGGAGCAACTGGACCTCCCAATGGGAGGTTCACACTGAGACTGCATTGTCCTGGAGAGCCATATGCATCCGTGTGGCCTCGGGAAAGCCTGCCAATTCTGGGTTCCATGGCATGGAATAATTCTTGAGCCTCCCGTTACTTCATTGCACAAGAGTTTCCTTACCACCCTAGCATTTGGTTTCTTCCCTTAGTGAAGGAGAGAGAAGAAAGTGGAAAAGGAGCAGTATTGTTTTTCAGGGATGGGCAATTGATATGGCCAGGGAGATGGCATAGCTCAAGGGCTCCCACCTCTCAGGGGCAGGAATGAGGTGTGTGTGTCTTCTGAGGGCACATGGGCTCTTCTGGGCCAGCCTCTGAGATGTGAGGACCTGATGCCCAATGCAGGAGACTTGAGTTTACCACCACCAATTCCTGCCTTTTCAGCAAGCGAAAGAACTTCTTGCAGTCTTGGGAGGACAGTAAGAGCCCTGGATGAGTAGCTGCAGCCCCTGACCCTAAGAGAACCCCTTTCTTCCTTTTGTGTCAGATTCTGTGCTGTGCAGTGAGCTGTGATTGACGTAGAATCTGTTGCTTTCTCCCAGCTAGCATCTGTTCTCATGCCCAAGTCTAGTGCCTGAGTTTTCCTTCGGGAATTACATCTCCCCTGCTTCCAGTCCAGACAGTTCCAGAAGGATGACCCCAAGTTGCACCCAGCTCGAAGATGGGTTTATAGCCCACATCTAGCCAGTCCCATTTTCCATTTTCTGGTGATGGGTCAAGGATAAGAATGCAACCCAAGCCAGACCAAAGGCATTTAAAACCATGATTTTTCTTGGAACCCAAGAAAAGGAGAAACTTTCTCGGAAAATGGATGGTGAGTGGTTGTCAGCCTAGAACTGCTGTTGGCCCAAGGGCAGTGAGAGAGCCTGCCTGTGAATGGGGTCCCCCAAAGGCACTGAGAGGGACAGAGGTTTGGAGAGAAGCAAGGTCACACTGAGACAGTGTGAGCCACTGGACCTGCCAGGTCCAAACCCATTCTTCAGCTTGCCACTTGCAAGTATTTCTTTATTTCTACCCTTACAATAAATACTAATTTATTTTACTTCAATAAGTGTGTCCAGTCGCTGGGAAAAGAAAAATTCCTAGTTGACACATCTGAATCAATAATCCCTGGTCCTTTCTCAGGTGTCCTCACTGGGTAGGCGTGGCTGGGGGAGGTGAAGACACTGGGTGGGGTCAGATATTAGGGGAGCTGCCGAACAGCTCTGTCCCTGTTCCTTCCCTGTCCCGAGAGAGGGAAAGCCTGGAACAGTGATAGGATAACCAGTAGGGGAAGAGGTTCCTCAGTGGTTAATTGGTCTTTTTGTGTTTTCCTTAATTTAGGGTCCATTTTGGTAATGTGTTTTTACAAAGAAATCACCCATTTCCTCTCGATTTCCAGTTTGTTACAATAGGTTTTTCTTATTTGACTTCTAATTTTCCCCATCTTTATCTACAGAATCATCACAAATAATGAACAAATATTGATAATTTATTATTAACTCAAGTCCATATTCATGTTCCCTTTGTTATACCTTTCCTTGTCCCAGGATCACAAATGACATGTGGTCATCATGATTTCAGGTGGCCTCGGCCTGCAGTGGCTTGAAGCAGGGTTTTGGTTTGCGGCCAGTGATTGAGGTCGGGTCGCGGCGGTGAGAGGACCGTATCCTAGCCACTAGACCAGTGGTCAGTGACAAGGTCCTGGCCCTATGGCTTTGCAGAAAAGAATTCCCACAAAGATGGAAAGTATTGAGACAGAGTATTTATTAGAAAAAAAAAGAGTAGAGTACGTGTGGCTAGACACACGGGCAGTCTCAGAGAGAGAGTTGTGCCCTAGAGGCAGTTTGAATCACTTTTATGGGACATTTCTTCCATGTTTCCTTTGGCCAATCATTTTGATTTGCCTGGTTCAGAGTCCTTATTTGGTGTATCTTGGGATCTTCCCATGCATGCATGTGCATCTCTTAGCCAAGATGGATTCTACCGAAGAGGCCTATGGGTAGACTTAGCCCCTTAGCATCACTTCTCTTTTGACCTCCTGGGAGCCTTTCTGCACATGTAGTTGGGGAGGTCTCCTGACTTTAAGAATGAGGAATATGTGATCTCTTATCTTCTATCTGGGCAGGGCCCAGCCTCGTCTCTCAATTGTCTGTTATTCCCATCTCGGAGTATTGGTTCACAGGAAATTAACTCAAACCGTTTGCCCTGGGGTGCCCATCTGTCTCCTGCCTCAGTCATGTCTGTTTAGTCTCTTCCAGGCTTTGACAGTTGCTCAGACTCTCCTTGTTTCCATGAACTTAACAGTGTGGAGGAGGACTGCTCAGGTATTTTATAGACTGCTCTGCACTGGGATTTGCTTGGTGTTTTGGTCGTGATTAGACTAGCCTTTGAAAAAGCAAATCACAGAGGTGAAGTGCTTCTTCTTCACTATATATCGAGAGAACAGGCTCTCAAGGGAACTTCTCACTTATATTCTCAACTTTGATCACCTAGCTGAGGTAGTGTTTGTCAAGTTTTCCCATAGTGAAGTTCATTTTTTAAAATTTATTTTGCTTTTTAATTTATTTTATTTATTTGGTTGTGCCAGGTCTTAGTTGTGACAGGCGGGCTCCTTATTTGAGGCTCGCTGGCTCCTTAGTTGTAGCATACAAACTCTTAGTTGCGGCATGCTTGTGGAATCTAGTTCCCTGAGCAGGAATCGAACCCGGGCCCCCTGCATGGGAGCATGGAGTATTAACCACTGAGCCACCAGGGAAGTCCCATGAAGTTAATTTTTCCCCATGTCCATCCTGTGTGTCTTATTCAGGAAGAAGTCATAATGCAGAACCCACACTTGAGGAGAGAGGGGTTAGCTTCACATCCCTGATGGACAGCTGAGTGTCTATATGAATTGTTTAGAAACTTTCTGCGTAGGAGATTTCTGTTTAACACCATTCATCAAAAACTATGTAATTTATTTTTACCAGCGTGGATACATGAATAATTATTGTAAACTTTTGCTTATAATCCAGCACTACGTTATTAGACTGCTTAGTTCATTCTTGCTTTGGCTGTTGAGAGCTTTTTCCATTTGCTCCTGTTTTCATTTTACATAATTTTTCTTTTCCCTTTTCTTTTTTAAAAATTATTTTTGTCCGCGTTGGGTCTTTGTTGCTACGCGCAGGCATTCTCTAGTAGCAGTGAGCGGGGGCTGCTTTTTGTTGTGGTGCGCGGGCTTCTCACTGTGGCTTCTCTTGTTGCAGAGCACGAGCTCTAGGCACGTGGGTTTCAGTAGTTGCAGCACGCAGGCTCAGTAGTTGTGGCTCCCGGGCTCTAGAGCACAGGCTCAGTAGTTGTGGCGCATGAGCTTAGCTGCTCCGCGGCATGTGGAATCTTCCTAGATCAGGGCTCGAACCCATGTCCCCTGCATTGGCAGGTAGATTCTTTTTTTTTTTTTTAAATTTATTTATTTAGGCTGCACTGGGTCTTAGTTGCAACACACAGGATCTTTGTTGTGGCATGTTTAGTTGTGGCTTCTTAGTTGCAGCATGCATGTGGGATCTAGTTCCCTGACCAGGGATCGAACCCGGGCCCCCTGCATTGGGAGCATGGAGTTTTACCCACTGGACCACCAGGGAAGTCCCGGCAGGTAGATTCTTAACCACTGCACCACCAGGGAAGTCCCTTACATAATTTTTCTCTTGTGTTTTTTTTTCTTTCGGTATTTCTTTACTTTCTGATACTTTAAGATTATCTTGCTTCACATATTTACTGACTCAGCCCTTTCTTCACAGAGCCCTTGTTCCTTTTATTAGAGAATGATATTAAAAGTGTACTTGTGGTAGCTAAATTTGCTCAGCTGACAATACTTGGAAGTATATGCACGTATCCCAGCCTATGCATTATACACGTAATTATAAAAATTTCCATGGGGAGCTATGTGTACCTCTGTCAGGCTAAAGAGAGTTTATACTGATGTCTCCAGCCTGATCTGTTATGACATGGATATTGTAACCTTCTCCCTTTGTTTGTCTGTGACTTCCCACTCCAGTGGTAAGAAACCTGGCTGCCACCATTTGTCATTTATTAAATTCAGTGCTTGTTCTGTTCGATGACGGATACAGTAGTTTCAGTTCTGTTAGCTGCTACCCACCATGGGCAAGAACTCTGAGTCCACTGTGTATGTATGGCACATTTTGCCTTTGGTCTACAGATTCTGTTCATTTCCACAGTTCATTTAGGTCAGCCTATTTTGTCCCACCACCAACAGTGAGTTTTTTCATACATTTCTATATCAGTTAGATTCTTTGTTACATTGTGTATTCCAGCCTTTGACACTTCCATATCCTAAGTAACTAAATTTGAATAGATTATAATTTACTCATTGGGTTGTAAAAATCTGTGGGTGTAGACAAATGCATCGTGGCAGGTATTCATAGCTCTAAAGTATCATGTGAACTGTTTCAACCACATGTACCATAAACTGTTTCCAAAACATGTCTGTTTTGCCTTTTCTAGAATATCATATAAATGAGGTCATACAGTGAGTAGCACTTCAGACTGGATTCTTTCACTTAGCAATGTAAGTGTTAGATTCATCTTTATTTTTATTTATTTATTTATTTTTACACGGGTTGATGGTCCATTCCTTTATATCTCTGAATACTATTGCATGGCATATATATGAGAGGAAAAATAATTTTCCCTCTACTCTGTTCTTTATTGAGATCCCCCTTGTAATGAAAGGGAGGGGCCCAGCCGCTCTGCAGCATGTGGGATCCTCCCGGACCGGGGCACGAACCTGTGTCCCCTGCATCGGCAGGTGGACTCTCAACCACTGCACCACCAGGGAAGCCCCAGAGCTCTTAATGTAAGGCTGTGCATGGCAGATGACCCTCATATCAAGTGTCTTGAGTGGGGGATGACCTGTGACAACAAGTTCTTGACAATTTTTTTTTTTTTTTTTGCCGTACGCGGCCCTCTCACTGTTGTGGCCTCTCCTGTTGCGGAGCACAGGCTCCGGATGCACACGCTCAGCGGCCATGGCTCACGGGCCCAGCCGCTCCGCGTCATGTGGGATCTTCCTGGACCGGGGCACGAACCCGTGTCCCCTGCATCAGCAGGCGGACTCTCAACCACTGCACCACCAGGGAAACCCTCTCCTTCAATTCTGAATCATAATCTTGCTGGTAGAGTATTCTTGTTGTAGGCTTTTTCCTTTTAGCCCATTGAATATATCCTGTCATTCCTTCCTAGTCTGCAAAGTCTGCTGAAAAGTCAGCTGACAGTCTTATGGGAATACCTTGAACATAACTAGATGCTTTTATTTCACTGCTTCTATGACCCCTCTTTACCTTAAATTTATAGCATTTTAAAATATGTCTTGGTGTGGACCTGTCTGTCTTCATCTTCTTTGGGACTCTGTGTTTCCTGGACCTGGATGTGTGTTTCCTTCCCCAGGTTAAGAAGGTTATCAGTTACTATATCCTCTAATATGTTCTCTGCCGCTTTCTCTCTTCTCCTCTTTTTGGGACCCCTGTGATGCTCATGTGAATATTCTTGATGTTGTCTCAGAGGTCCCTTTACCTATAGTCTTAATTCTTTTCACTTTGTGCTATTCAGCTTGGGTGGTTTTCACTACTCTGTTTTCCATTTTACTGATCTGTTCTTCTGTATCATATAATGTTGCTTCCCTCGTGTGTGTGTGTTTTAATCTCATTTACTGTATTTTTCAGCTGTTTGGTTCTTTTTGACATTTTGTTCCTGTTTGTTGAAGTTCTCACTATGTCCATCTATTCTTCTCCTGACTTGGGTGAGCATCTTTATAATCATTACTGTGAACACTTTTTTTTATCGGGTAGAATGCTTATCCCTATTTTATTCAGTTCTTTTTCTGATGTCATGTCTTGTTACTTCATTTGTAACATATTTCTCTATTTCCTTATGTATCCTAATTCTCTGTGCATTTTTACTCATTAGGTTCAGGTTGTTACATTCCCGGGTCTCAGAGAAGTGGCCTTATGTAGGAGATGACTGATAGGGCCCAGCAGCACATGGTCCTCTGGCCAGCAGAGCCACATGCTCCAGGGGTGTCCCCTGTGTGTGCTGCACACACCTTTCTCTTACGGCAGAGCCAACTTCTGTGGACAAGCTGGTAGGCGGTATTGGACCCTGGCCTAAATGGCTGTAAGGCCCTGCGGTATGTGATTGCCGTAGCCAAGGCAGCCCTCCGTTTTGGGTGGCCGTGTGGTGCTCCAGGTGCATAGGCGGACAGGGTAGGCCCCCAGTGTGTCTGGTTGTGGGGCCTCTGGTGCAGGAGTGCTATGGTCATGGTGGTAGATGGGGCAGGCCCCTGATTCTAATCAGTTCCAGGGAAGACTCTAAAATGTTGCTTGCCAATGTCTCAGTTCCTAGTGGGAGTCCCAGCTGCCTCTTGCCTTTCCAAGAAGCTCTCCGAGATTAGCAAGTGGGTCTGACCCAGGTGTCTTTCACACTACTGGCTCTGCACAGGGACTGAGAACGTGTGAGATTTGTGTGTGACGTATGAGAGCAAAGTCTCAGTTTTCTTTAGCCTCCAGCTTTCCTGAAAGTAAGCCCTGCAGGTTTTCAAAGCCAGACCTGCTGTGTTCTTTTCTTCCCAGTGCAGGAACCCTGGGCTGAGCAGCCTGATGCAGGGTTCAGACCCTTCCCTCCGTGGGGAGGACCGATGTGAGTGTGATATCTTCCAGCTGTGGGTCACTGTGCTCGAGGTGTGGGTTCCAACTAGACTGTGTTTCCAGTCCTCCTACCTGCCTTGTGGTTTCTCCTTCCTTATATCTTTAGTTGTGGAAAACCTTCTTTGCTCGTCTTTAGGTCATTCTCAGAGATAATTTCCATGTAAGTTGTAGTAATTTGGGTGTGTCCGTGGCAGGAACGGACAGTATCTTCCTACTCTTTCATCTTAATCCCCTCTCAAGAATTCTTTTAAAATATATGCATTTATTACTGTAAACATAACTTTTTGTATTGCATTGTTTTTCCTGTATTCCATAAATTTAGGTACTTTGTGTTTGTAAATGTGTTTGCTTTAAGATTTCTTTTAAATTTACCTTTTGATTTATTCCTGTATGCATTGGCTATTCAGGAGCTTATTTTGTTCAATTTCTAGGTGTTCTTGAATTTTCAATTATTCTTTTTAATATTGAATTCAGTTTCATACAACTGTGGTTGGAAATGATCCTTGATATGATTTCAGTATTCTTGGATTTTTGAAGACTTGTTTTGTGGCTTAACATAGGATCTACCCTAGGAAATGTTCTATGTGTACTGAAGAAGAATGGCAATTTTGCTGCTGTTGAGTGGAATGTACTGTATATGTCTGTTAGGTTCATTTGATATCAAGTGTGTGTTCAAGTTCAGTGTTTCCTGATTGATATTCTGTCCGGATGATCTATACAGTGTTGAAAGTTGGGTATTGATGTTTCTTACCATTATTTTATTTCTGCACATTTTCCCCTTCATGTGGGTTAATATTTTCTTTATATGTTGAGAGACTCCAATGCTGGATACATACATATTTATAATTGTCATAATTTCTTGATGAATTAATCCCTTTATCATTATATGATAACCATCTTTCCTTTGAGAGGTTTGACTTCAAGTCTTTTTTGCCTGATAATATACTAGTCAGGCAAGTATGATTTTTATGGAGTATTTTTTTTCTAATCATTCAATTTTATGCTATATATGGATTTAAAGTTAACATGAATCTCTTGTACACAGTATATAATTGAACTTTCTTTAATCCATTCAGCCACCCTATGGATTATTTAAATTGAAGTATAGTTGATTTACAATATTACATTAGTCTCAGTGGTACAACATATGGATTTAATATTTTTATAGATCATGTTCCACTTGAAGTTATTACAAAATAATGGCTATATTTCCCCGTGCTGTACTATATATCCTTGTTCGTTTAGTTCATACGTAGGGGTATTGGATTTAGAGAAACAAACTACTGTCTTTCCTCCCCCACTTCACTCACCCCACCAGTAACCACTAATTTGTTCTCTGTGAGTCTTTTTCTATTTTGTTATATACATTCCTTTCTTGAATTTTTTAGATTCCACAGAGAAGTGAGAACATAGAGTATTTGTCTTTCTCTAACTTATTTAAGGAGGTATACATATTCTAGGCCTATCCATGTTGTTGCAAGTGGCAGAATTTGATCCTTTCTAATGGCTGAGTAATAGTCTATTGTGTATAGATACCACATCTTCTTTATCCACTCATGTGTTGATGGATATTTAGTTTGCTTCCATATGTTGGCAATTGTAAATTATGCTGCTATGAACACTGGGATGCATGTATCTTCTCAAATTGGTGTCTTCATTTTTTTGGCACATATACCAAGTGGTGGAATTGTTGCCTAATACGATAGTTCTACTTTTAGCTTTTTTCAGCACCTCCACATTGTTTTCATAGTGGGTGTACCAATTTACAATCCCGCCAACAGTGTACTAGGATTCCCTTCTCTCCACATCATGAACAACATTTCATATTTGTAGACTTTGGAATAATAACCATGTTGAGAGGTGTGACATGATGTATCATTGTGGGTTTTTTGGTGGGTCATTCATTAAATTGAATTTACAAAAGAAGGTGATAGGCTGGATGTGATCTCCAGGTTGAGTTTGCTAATGCCTGGTATAGGCTAATTTGAGGAGAATTAATACCTTTACAATGTTATTTATTGCTTAATTTTTTCAGGTTGACATTTAATGATTGGTAACTGATTAAAAAATTTTTCTCCCTAAAGGATATCTGAAGTCTGTCGGTTTGTTTCTGTTTTATAAATTAGTTCATTTCTATCATTTTTTAGACTCCACTGTAAGTGATATCATAGGATATTTGTCTTTTTCTATCTGACTTACTTCACTTAGAATGAAATAAAGCCATTTGCAGCAACAGGGATGGACCTAGAGATGATCATGCTTTTTCATTTCTGTGTAATAATCGATTGTGTACATGTACCACTTCTTTATCCATTCATCTGTTGGTGGACATTTCGGTTGCCTCCATGTCTTGGCTATTGTAAATAGTGCTACAGTGCATGTTGGGGTTTGGGTGCATTTGTCTTTTTTTGACTTGGTATTTTTTGTTGTTGTTGTTGTTGTTTTTTTTTTTTTTTTTTTTTTGCGGTACGTGGGCCTCTCACTGCTGCGGCCTCCCCCGTTGTGGAGCACAGGCTCTGGACGCGCAAGCTCAGCGGCCATGGCTCACGGGCCCAGCCGCTCCGTGGCACGCGGGATCCTCCCAGACTGGGGCATGAACTCGCGTCCCCTGCATCGGCAGGCGAACTCTCAACCACTGCGCCACCAGGGAAGCCCGCATTTGTCTTTTTGAATTCTGGTTTTCTGCAGATATATGCCCAGAAGCAGGACTGCTGGATGATATGGTAGCTCTATTTTTACTTTTTAAAGGCTTCTCCATACTGTGCTTTATAGTGGCTGTTACCAGCTTACATCTCACCAACAGCATAGGAGGGTTCCCTTTTCTCCATGTCCACTCCAGCATTTATGGTTTGTAAACATTTTGATGATGGCCGTTCTGACTGTGCGAGGTGATACCTTCTTGTAGTTTTGATTTGCATGTGTCTAATAATTCGAGATGTTGAGCATCTTTGCATGTGGTTTTTTTAAGCACTGTGAGAAAAAGTTACATTTGACAGTGGCTTTTTGAAAGTCTGACTGTTTTGAAGTTTTGTTCGATAACTACCACAGGACATTTATTAAGGGCAGGTGTCATTTACGCCCTGGCAGTCCTTGTGAATATGAAGTGCCCATAAGCACACGTTTTAAAGTTGCTGTTGTGGAAATGGGTACAAGCGGTAGGATTTCCTTCATGCCCCTCTCTGGTTACTTGGGTAACCGCAGCCACTGTGAAAGACAGGCTCCTGGATTGTAAATTAGTGTGGACCGTGCCACAACGAACACCCAAAATCTTGTGCTTTGTTACTTCCTGTTTTTTTTAAATTTAATTTTTCTTTTTTTATTGGAGTAAAGTTGATTTAAAATATTGTTTGTGGTAGGCGTACAGAATCTTGTTCAGTTATGTATATTCATATGTCTATTCATCTTCACATTCTTTTCCCATATAGGTTATTAGAGAGTGTTGAGTAGATTTCTCTTTGTTATACAGTAGGTCCTTGTTGATTATCTATTTTACATGTATTAGTGTGTAAATGTTTTCCCCAACCTCTTGATTTATTCCTTCCCCTCACCTTTCTCATTGGGTAACCATAAGTTTGTTTTCTAAGTCTGTGAGTCTGTTTCTCTCTCTTTTATCTTATTTTTTTGGCTGCACTGCAAGGCATGTGGGATATTAGTTCTCCCAACACCAGGGATCGAAACCACGCCCCCTGCAATGGAAGCATGGATTCTTAACCATTGGACCACCGGGAAAGTTCCTGTTTCTCTCTTGTAAATTAGTTCATTGGTATCAATTTTTAAATTTCATCTATAAGTGGTATCATATGATATTTTACATTCTCTTTCTGACTTACTTCACTTAGTATGATTATCTCTAGGTCCATCCATGATGCTGCAAACAGCATTCTTTCATTCTTTTTCATTTTTGAGTAATATTTCACTGTGAACATGTACCACTTCTTTACCATCCATGTGCTGATGGATATTTGGGTTGCTTCCATGTCTTAGACATTGTAAATTGTGCTGCAGTGCACATTGGGCGCATGTGTGTTTTCCAATTCTGGTTTTCTCTTGCTGTACACCTGGGGGTGGGATTGCTGGATCATATGGTAGCTATAATTTTACCTTGTAAAGCACCTCCATACTGTTATTTATAGTGGCTGTTACCACCTTAGATCCCAACAACAGTATAGGAGGGTTCTCTTTTTTCTACAGTCTCTCAAGCATTTATTGTTTGTAGAGTTTTTGATGATGGCTATTCTGACTCACGTGAAGTGATCCCCCATTGTAGTTTTGATATCTATGCTGCTAACAATACACGAATTAGAGCATCTTTTTAAGTGTTTTTCTTTTAAACAGTGTAAAATTTACCTATTGAAATAGGACATTGAAAGTCTGTTTCTTTTGAATTTTTTTTTGCTTACCTACCCCTGGACATTCCCTGATGGCAGGTGTCATTTACAGCCCTACGGTCCTTGTGAATATTAAGTACCCATAAGCATTGGTTTTAAAGTTGTCGTTGCAGGAAAGGGCAACCAGGCAGCAGAAGTTATTCATACTCATCTTGATTCCCAGGGAAAACAGAGCATTAGTGGAACTCCTGTTCCTAGGTTGTAAATTAGAGTGGAAAGTGCCAGGACAAATACCCAAAAGCTCTGTCACGTTGCTTCTTGTTTAATTTTTATTTCCTATCAGAATAAATTTGATTACAATGTTGTGTTCTAGGTGTACAGAATCTGGTTTATTCATACGTATACATATATCTAATCAGGTTTAGATTGTTTGCCATGTTGGTCATTACAGAGCATTGAGTAGACCTCCCTTGGCATCCAATAGGTCCTTCTTGATAATTTATTTTATATGTATTATTAAATGTATGTTAACCTAACATCCTAATTTTTCCATTCCTTTCACCTTTTTCTAAGTCTGTATGGGTCTTTCTCTGTGGAAATATGTTCATGGGTATCAATTTTTAGATAACGCCAGTAAATGATATCATCGAATATTTGTCTTTCTCCTTCTGACTTACTTTACGTAGTATGATTATCTCTAGGCTCACCTGTGGTGCTGCAGAAGGCATTGTTTCATCTTTTCCATGGCTAATATGCCATTGTGTACATGGACCACTTCTTTTTTGTCCATTCATCTGTAGCTGGACATTTTGGTTGCATCCATGTCTGGCTATTGTAAATATCGCTGCAGTGCACGTTTGGGTGCCTGTGTCTTTCTGAATTCTGGTCTTCTCGGCTAATAGGCCCATTAGTGGTTTGGCAGGATCACATAGTAGCTCAACTGTTACCTTTAAAAGGCACCTTCATTCTGTTCTGATTAGTGGCTGTTACCAGTTTACATCCCAGCAACAGCATAGGAGGGTACCCACTCTCGGAAACTTATTCAGCATTTATTGTTTGCAGACATTTGTTCTGATGGCCATTCAGACTAGTGTAATGTGATACCTTTTTGTAGTTTGTGTGCATGTCTCCAGTAATTCTTGATGTTGAACATTTTTTCATGTTCTTTTTAAAAACAATAAAAAAAAACTGTGAGCAAATTTACCTTTTGAAATTGTCTTCTCGAGAGTTTGCCCTGTTTTGAATATTAATGTCCATTCCTGACCGCAGGACATTTTTTGAGGGCAGGTGTCATTTAAAGCCCTGCATTCCCTGTGAATATTAAGTGACCATTAACACTGGGCTTAAAGCTGTTGTTGCGAAAAATGACCACAAGGCGGCAGCATTTCTCCATTCCCAAATCTGTTTACTAGGGCAACAGAGCCCTTCCTGGAAGTCGTGTTCCTCGGTTGTAAATTAGAATGGAATGTGCCAGGAAAGAAACGCATAAGTTTATGTCTCATTACTTGTTGTTCGTTGTTTTAATTTAATTTTTTTAATCGGAGTAATGAGTAGAATATTGTTTGTTCTAGGTGTACACAATCTGGTTCATTTGTACATTATATATATCCATGTACACATCCACTTCCCATGTAAATTATTACAGAGCGTTCAGTAGACCTCCCTTGGTATATGGCCGGTCTTTTTTTTTTTTTTTTTTTTGTGGTACACGGGCCTCTCACTGCTGAGGCCTCTCCCGTTGCAGAGCACAGGCTCCGGACGCTCAGGCTCAGTGGCCATGGCTCACGGGCCCAGCCGCTCCGTGGCATGTGGGATCTTCCCGGAACGGGGCACAAACCCGCGTCCCCTGCATTGGCAGGTGGACTGTTAACCACTGAGCCACCAGGGAAGCCCTGGTCGGTCTTTTTGATATATATATTTAATATGTATTTGTATAGGTACGGAAACCTTCATCTTAATTTATCCATTCCTTCCACCTTTCCTTTTAGATATGCATAGGTTGTTTTCTAAGTCTGGGAATGTCTTTCTCTGTGGAAATATGTTCATTTGTGTCAGTTGTTAGATAACACTTTTAAGTGATTTCATAGGATATTGTTTTTTGCTTTCCGACTTACTTCATGTTCTGTGATTATCTCTAGGCTCATCTGTGGTGCCTCAAAGAGCAGTGTTTCACTGTTTTCCATGGTTAGTATTCCATTTTGTTCATGGACCACTTCTTTATCCATTCATCTGTTGATGGACATTTTGGTTGCTTCCGTGTCTTGGCTATTGTGAAAACTCCTGCAGTGCAGATGTTGCAGCCTGTGTCTTCTCGATTCTGGTCTTCTCAGGTGATAGGCCCAGCGATGGCCCTGCTGCATCGAATGGTAGCTCAATTTTTACTTGTAAACGCAGCTCCTTTCTGTTCTCATTATTGGCTCTTACCACTTTACATCTCACCAGCAGCTAGAGGGTACAGAGTTCTCCAAAACACCTTCAGCATTTATTGTTTGTAGACTTTTTGCTGATGGTCAGTTGACTGGTGTGAGTTGAAACCTTTTTGTAAATTAGATTCTAATGAGTCTAATAATTCCTGATGTTGAGTTTTTATCCATTTTCTTTTTTTTTTGAGAGTGAGTGAAACTTACCTTTTCATACTATCTTCTTGAAAAATTTGCTCTGTTTTGAGTTTTTTTTGGCCATTCCCTACCTCTGGACATTTTTTGAGGGCAGGTGTCATTTACAGCCCTCAGTCTTTGTGAATGTTATGCGACCATTAGCTGTGGGTTTAAAGCCGCTCTTGCGGGGAAACGGCCTCAAGGCAGCAGCATTTCTGCATTTTCAATTCTGGGTATTCGGGCAGCAGAGCCTTCCTGGAAATCGTGTTAGTAGGCTGCAAATTAGAGTGGAATGTGCCAGGCCAAACCCCCAAGAACTTATATCTCCTTACTTCTTGTTTGTTTTTTAAATTTAATTTTTGATCAGAGAAAATTGGCTAAAAATGTTGTGTTTTTTCTAGGTGTACAGAATCTGGTTCATTATATCTATGTGTCTATCTATTCGTCTTTGAATCCTTTCCCATGTAGGTTATTACAGAGTATTGAGTAGACCTCTCTTGGTATTCCATAGGTCTTTGGTGATTATATATTTCATATGTATTAGTATATGTCTGTCAACCCCCATATCCTACTTTATCCATGCCTCACACCTTTCCATTCGGTTTACCATAATTTTGTTTTCTTAATCCGTGAGTGTCCTTCTCTTGGAAATAAGTTCATGGGTATCAATATTTAAGTAACACCTATAAGTAATATCATAGGATATCTGTCTTTCAGTTTCTTTCTTACTTCAATATGTGTGATTATCTCTAGGTCCTTCTATGGTGGTGCAAACAGCACTGTTTCATTCTTTTCCATGGCTAATATTCCATTGTCTTCATGGACCACTTCTGCTTTGTGTATTGATCTGTTGATGGACATTTTGGTTGCTTCCAAGTCTTGGCTATGGTAAATATTGCTGCAGTGCAGGATTGCCAGCCTGTGTCTTTTTGATTCTGGCCTTCTCAGGTGATAGGCCCAGCAGTGGGCCTACCAGATCCTATGGTAGCTCAATTTTTACATTTAAATGCACCTCCACTCTGTTCTCACTACTGGCTGTTACCAGTTTACATCCCACCAGCAGCTAGAGGGTACACAGTTCTCTAAAACCCCTTCAGCATTTATTGTTTGTAGACTTTTTGCTGATGATAGTTGACTTGCGTGAGTTGAAACCTTTTTGTAGGCTAGATTTGCACGAGTCTAATAATACCTGATGTTGAGCTTTTATCCATTTTCCTTTCTTTGAAAAATCATGAGTAAAACTTACCTCTTCATACTATCTCCTTGAAAAAGTTGCCAGTTTTGAATTTTTTTGGCCATCCGATACCTCAGCACAATTTTTTTTAAAACATCTTTATTGGAGTATAATTGCTTTACAATGGTGTGTTAGTTTCTGCTGTATAACAAAGTGAATCAGTTATACATATACATATGTTCCCATATCTCTTTCCTCTTACGTCTCCCTCCCTCCCACCCTCCCTATCCCGCCCCTCCAGGCGGTCACAAAGCACCGAGCTGATCTCCCTGCCTCAGCACAATTTTTGAGGGCAGGTGTCCTTACAGCCCTGAGTCCTTGTGAATGTTAAGTGACCGTTAGCTGTGGGTTTATGGGTTTAAAGCCGCTGTTGCGGGAAACGGCCACAAGGCGGCAGCATTTCTACATTTCCAACTGTGGGTTTTTGGGCAACAGCGCTTTCCTGGAAATCGTGTTAGTAGGCTGCAAATTAGAGTGGAATGTGCCAGGGAAAACCCCCAAGAGCTTATATCTCCTTACTTCTTGTTTGGTTTTTAAATTTAATCTTTATTAATTATCAGAGCAAATTTGAGAAAAAATGTGTGTGTTCTAGGTGTACAGAATCTGGTTCATTGTATCTATGTATCGATCTATATTCACCTTTGGATCCTTTCCCGTGTAGGTTATTACAGAGTGTTGAGTAGACCTCTCTTGGTATTCCATAGGTATTTTGTGATTATATATTTCACATGTATTAGTACATGTCTGTTAACCCCCATATCCTAATTCGTACGTTCCTTACACCTTTCCCTTTGGTTCAACATAATTTGGTTTTCTGAATCTATGAGTGTTCTTCTCTTGGAAATTATTTCATGGGTATCACGTTTTACATAGCACCTATAAGTGATGTAATAGGATACCTGTCTTTCGGTTTCTTTCTTAGTTCAAGTTGGGTGATTAGATCCTTCTATGGTGGTGCCAACGGCACTGTTCCATGCTTTTCCATGGCTAATATTCCATTGTGTACATGGACGACTTCTTCTTGGTGCATTTTTCTGTTGATGGACATTTTGGTTTCTTCCAGGTCTTGGCTATGGTACATGTTGCTGCAGTGCAGGATTTCCAGCCTGTGTCTTTTTGATTCTGGTCTACTCAGGTGATAGGCCCATCACTGGGCCTACCAGATCACATGGTAGCTCAATTTTTACCTTTAAACACACCTCCATTCTGTTCTCAGTACTGGCTGTTACCAGCTTACATCTCACCAGCAGCTAGAGGGTACACAATTCTCTAAAACCCCTTCAGCATTTACACTTTGTAGATGTTTTTGCTGATGATCCTTCTTACGGCTGTGAGATGAGCGTTTTTGTAGACTGGATTTGCATGGCTTTATTAATTCCTGCTGTTGAGCATTTTTCCATGCCCTTTTTTTTAACAAAAAAAAAGAAAAAGAATACAAAGTGTGCGTAAAATATGCCTCTTGAAGTTTTTGTTTTGAAATATGCACGTCTTTTGAGATTTTTGCTCGATTTACGACCCAAGGATTTGTTTAGAGCGCAGGTGTCATTTACAGGCCTGCAATTATTTTGAATATCAAGTTACCATTAGCACTGGGTTTAGAGCTGCTGTTGTGTGAAACGGCCACAAGGTGGCAGCAGTTCTCCTTGACCAAATCTGGTTACTAGGGCAATAGAGCCTCAATGGAAGTCGTGTTCTAGGTTGTAAATTAGAATGGAATGGGCCAGGACAAAGCCCCTTAAGTTTATATCTCACTACTTCTTGTTCGTTTTGTAAATGTAATTTTCATTTTTTATCACAGCAAGTGTGATTACAATGTTTTGCTTGTTCTAGGTGTGCAAGATGTGGTTGTTTTACACACACACACACACACACACACACATATATATATCCATTGTTATTTGGATCCTTTTCCCAATAGGTTATGACACAATGTTGAGTACTCTTCTCTTGGTATTCCGTAGGTCTTTGGTGATTATATACTTCTCCTGTGTTTTTATATCTCTGTTAACCCTGACATCCTAATGTATCCAGTCCTCACACCTTTCCTTTGGTGAACCATAAGTTTGTTTAATGAATCTGTGATTACCTTTATCTGTGGAAATATCTTCACTGGTATCAATTTTTAGGTAACACCTATAAGGGATATCATAGGATATGTGTCTTTCGCTTTCTGACTTACTACAAGTCGCGTAATTACTTCTGCACTCATCTACGGTGCTGCAAATGGCATTGTGTCATTTTTCTCCTTGGCTAATATTCCATCTGTACCTGTACCAGTTCTTCTTTGTCCACTCATCTGTTGATGGACTTTTCGGTTGCCTTCCTGTCTTGGCTGTTGTAATACTGCTGCAATGCACATTTGCCTGACTGTGTCTTTCCAATTGTGTCTTCTTCGGTTATAGGCCCAGGTGTGGGCCTGCTGGGTCATACGGTAGCCAAATGTTTACCTTGTAAAGGCACCTCCATTCTGTTCTTATTAGTTGCTCTTACAAGCTTACGTCCCACCTAAAGTTGAGGGTATGCACTTCTCCACAACCCCTTCAGCATTTATTGTTTGTAGTTTTTCTGCTGATGTTTATTCTGACTGCTGTGAGCTGATACCTCTTTGTGGTTGGATTTGCATGCGTCTCATAATCCCTTGAAATTCAGCTTTCAGACATGTCCTATTTTTCTTCAAACTGTGAGTACAGCTTACCTCCTCAAATGGTTTTCTTGGAGTATGTGCCACATTTCGAAATATTTTGGCCATTACCTCCCTGAAGACATTTTGAGGGCAGGTTTCATTTACAGCCCTCCAGTACTTGCGCATATGAAGTGACCCTCAGCACAGGTTTTAAAGCTGCTGTTGCCGGTAACGGCCATTGGGCGGCAGCATTTCTGCTTTCCCCACTCTGGTAACTAGGGAAACAGTCTTTCCAGCTAGTGATGTTCCTCGGTTATACACTGGAGAGGAATGTTCCCGGATAAACCCCCAAAAGGTGATGTTGTCGTACTCTAACCTGTACCCTAAACCGTACCCGTTCCCCAACCCTAACCCAAACCCTAACCCTAAACCATACTCTAATCCTAACTCGTACCCTAACACGTACCCTAACCCTAACCCGTTGTCGTACCCTAACCTGTACCCTAAACCGTACTCTAACCCTAATCCTAACCCTTACCCTAACCTGTACCCTAATGCTAACCCGTACACTAACACTAAACCGTACCCTAACACATACCCTAACCCGTTGTCGTACCCTAACCTGTACCCTAAACCGTACCCTAACCGTAACCCTAACCTGTACCCTAATCCTAACCCATAGACTAACAGTAACCCGTACCCTAACACGTACCCAAACCCGTTGTATCCTAACCTCTACCCTAAACTGTACCCGTTCCCTAACCCTAACCCTAACCCATACCCTACGCCTAACCCCTACACTAACACTAACCCATACCCTAACACGTACCCTAAACCTAACCCGTTGTCGTACACTATCCTGTACCCTAAACAGTACCTGTTCCCTAATTCTAACCCTAACCTTTATCCTAACACGTAGCCTAACCTGTACCCTAAACCGTACCCGTTCCCTAACCCTAACCCTAAATCTAACCCTTATCCTAACCCATACCCTAATCGTAACCTGTACACTAACACTAACCCGTACCGTAACACGTACCCTAAATCTAACCCGTTGTCGTACCCTAACCTGTACCCTAAGTCGTACGTGTTCCCTAAACCTAACCCTAACCCTAAACCTTACCCTATCTCGTACCTTAATCCTAACCTGTACAATAACATTAACCTGTACCCTAACACGTACCCTAACCCTAATCCGTTGTCATACCCTAACCTATACCCTAAACCGTACCCGTTCCCTAACCCTAACCCGTACCCTAATCCTAACCCGTACAATAACACTAACCCGTACCTTGACACTTACCCTAACCCTAACCTGTTTTCGTACCCTAACCTGTACCCTAAACTGTACCCGTTCCCTAACCCTAACCCTAACCTTAACCCTAACCATCACCCTAACTCGTAGCCTAATCCTGACCCATACACTAACACTCACACAAATGCAAATACAGGTGTAATACATGTTTCAGAGGTTCTGTTAGCTCCTACTCACCCAACCCCGTTCCCTCAAATCCAGAATACAAGTAGACAGAAACTTCCCATTTCATCTAGTGACAAGTCAGGAAACTCTTAATCATTTTTCACAGCATTTTAACACCTAAATTCCAACACCATTGGATGTATGCAAGTTAAATTTTTCTGAATTATTTTCTGAGCTAAACCTAAATGCAGCAATTTCTTTTTCTTAATGGCCTAGGTAAATGGATGAAGCCTTACCCTGCTCTCTCACAAAATTTTTCACTGAACAGTGGCTGAAATTGAGCCCCGTCCAAACCCAAACTTGAGGCCTGAACCCCCCTGGCCCCTGTGCCTTCTGCTGCCCCCAGGGGTCCAATCCATGGGTTACCTGTTTTTCCCATGAATGTCTATTCCATGGCTTCCTGCTACTCTGTTAGCAGTGCCAATCCTGCTGTTCTTTCCTCCTAGGTTCACTTAGGACCACAGCCCCCTCTTTTTTGTACTGTCTCAAGCCCTCCCTTCTAGACTCTGTGCGCTGATGCTGGGGCTGGAACTCTGCAAACGTCACTGCCCGTTTGCCGTCTGTCTCCCTGTTGGGCTCTGCCGGGAAGGGGTGCTAGGTGGAGGCCAGGCCAGGAATTCTTCCCCTTTGCTTGCTGGTCCTGTCAGTGTCATCCCAGCCATGCTTCCTTGCCATGGCAGCAGTTGCTTCCAGTAACAATTGGTTCCAATTTCCAGTATTATTCTCCAGCTCTTTAAAGGTATTAGCCCCAGCCAACTGGTAGCTGCCTCCCCGGAGGCCTTGGTCCCAGCTCTGCAAGCCTCTGCTCATAGACTTTAGGTTCTGATAATGTCACTTTCTTCCATTTGTTCCTGCAGGCCTAGGAGTGGGCCTTGCTTCCAAGTAGCAGTGACTACCTCTGTGTTACCTCAGTCTTGCCTCCTTCTCTTCTCAGTCCTTTTTCCCCGAGTCCCTACATTAAATTAGCTCTGTTGAAGTAACTGGTGTGTTTCCTCCTTTCTCAGTTGCATCTTGACAGACACTTACTTCTCTGTTATGATTCCTCAAGCATGCCACATATCAGTGCAAGGGAGCCTGGAAACATCCCTTCCAACTTGTCCAGGGTTTACTGTCCCCTCATTGAGATGTGTGCTTATATAAAGTGGCCCCTAAAGGCGCTCCTATGCATGTGCAGACACACACACACACACACACACACACACACACACACACACACACACACACATTTCTGTTGCTGCTTTGGGACTCCTGCGTGGATTGGCCACACACCAAGGGTTCTGCCCAAGGCTTCCGTTTGATCTTTGCTCAGAAAAACCAGCCTCCCTGCTGTGGAACCCCAACAAAGAGCCTAGAGTCTAGGACATTCCTATCGTTGATTCCATCCTTATCAGGATAACTTGTATCTTACTTCGGGTCAGTCTGCTTTCCATTCTGACTACTCAGAGAGAGCTGACCCCTCCTCAGAAGGCCATACGCTAGCTGGTCAGAGGGCTCCTAGACTAGCCCTAAGATGCCTCATTTTAGCCCCACAAGTCACTTCTTAGATACACTTACATTCTGACACATAAAATGGACCTTAAAAATTATCTAGCAGCTATTCCAACCTTTCATCTTAGGGAGGAGTCATACATTCCATGTTTTTTAAAATGACAATTCGGGACAAATAAAACAAAAAAAAATTGGTTGACTAGATAATTCACAGAATTCTCATTTCCCTCTGCCTGACGCTGTAAAGCAGCCAAAGTATTCAAAGAAATCTTATAAAATATTTAGATTTTTTTTTGATCTTTAACATGTGTCTACACATCTTCAAGCATGGGGGTTACAGTCTCAACAAGGGCCAGGTTTGGGAACATGTAAATTTTATGGAAGCGTATTAAAGCAATTTTCCCATAATTATTCAGCACTTGTCATTCCTGAAAATCGTAATTGCAGTGAAATATCGAACAGAATTTTCCCAATCACGAGGGGAGGCAATGTTCTGTGATCTGGAGCGTGGGATGCCAGTGAACGCAGCCTATCATCTGAATAGCTCGAATATGAAACGAAAATACCGCTAGGGTATATAAGGTCAACATTCTTCAATTATTCAAAATACATTATTTTGATCCCTCGTGTACCAGTGGTCACATTCTGAAGTGACTGCATATAATCCTCTGTGTGTTCTAGTTCTGATATTTGACTATGTATGTCATTCTCACCACTATAAAAAACAGCAATGCTTATGTACGTTTAAAAAGCACTTTAAACAATGAGCTCCTTTTCCGCATAAATGTAAAACAGCTGAAAAGCAGGGGTGGTTCTCTGTAGTTATGTTTGAATGTTCTCTGTAGTTATGTTTGAATGTTCTCTGTAGTTATGTATGAATATCATGAATTCCATTCCGAATGTTAGGGTTATCTGCTGGTTTTCTATTGCTACACAACAAACTCCCCGAAATCTTAGTTTAAACCAGCAAACATTTATTATTCCACCATTTCTGTGGATCAGGAATTCAAGAGCACCTTAGCCGGGTGGTGCCTCCCACACTTGCCTGAGGTTGCAGTCAAGCTGTTGACCAGGGCTGCAGTCATCTGAAGATTTCACTGGGGCTGGAAGATTGGTTTGCAGGCTCACGCAGGTAGTTATTGGCAGGCCTCAACTCCTTGTGGACTTTTGGCCAGAAGCTGCAGGTCTCCCACGGGCCTGCTCAGAATATAGCAGTTCGCTTCCCTCAGAAGCAAGCAATCTCTGAGACCCTGCTTTCAATTCTTTTGAATATATATACCCAGAAGTGAGATTACTGGCTCATATAGTAGTCCTATATTTAGTTTTTTGAGGAATTGTCACATTCTTTTCCATAATGGCTGCACCATTTTACACTCCCATCAACAGTTCACAAGGGTTCCAGTTACTCCCCATCCTTGCCAGTACTTGTTATTTTCTGGTTTGTTTGTTTACAGTAGCCATCATAATGGGTATGAGGTGGTATCTCATTGTGTTTTTGATTTGCATTTCTCTAATGATTAGTGATGTGGAGTATCTTTTCCTATGCTTGGTGACCATTTGTCTTCGGAGAAATGTCTATTCAAGTCCTTTGACCATTTTTTAATCGTGTTATTTCAGTTTTTTGTTGTTGTCGAGTTCTAGGAGTTCTTTATATATTTTAGATGTTTATTCCTTATCAGATATATGATTTGCAAATATTTTCTCCCACTCCATAGATTGCCTTTTCACTCTGTTGACTGTGTCCTTTAATGCACAGAAGTTTTTAAGTTGGATATAGTGCCATTTGTGTTATTGCTTTTGTTTGCTGTACTTTTGGTGTCATGTCCAAGAAATCATTGTCAAATATGAAGTCCTGAAGCGCTTCCCTCTGTTTCCTTCTGAGAATTTCATAGTTTTAAGTCTTAAGTTTAGGTCTTTAATCTATTTTGACTTAATTTTTTAGAATTTTATTGAAGTATAACTGATTTACGAAGTTGCATTTAATTTCTGCTGTACAGCAAAGTGATTCAGTTATACACATATATATTCTTTTTCATAGTCTTTTCCATTATGGTTTATCACAGGATATTGAATATAGTTCCCTGTGCTCTACAGTAGGACCTTGTTGTTTTTCCATCCTATATATCATAGCTTGCATCTGCTAACCCCAAACTCCCAATCCCTGCCTTCCCTACCCTCTCTCCCCCTTGGCAACCACAAGTCTGTTCTCTATGTCTGTAAGTCTGTTTCTGTTTCATAGATTTGTTCATTTGTGTTGTATTTTAGATTCCACCTATAAGTGATATCATATGGTATTTGTTTTTCTATTGCTGACTTACTTTGCTTAATATAATAATCTCTAGATCCATCCATGTTGCTGCAAATGGCATTATTTCATTCTTTTTTATGGCTAAGTTGTATTCCATTGTATATATGTACCACATCTTCTTTATCCATTCATCTGTTGATCAGAATTTAGGTTGTTTCCATGTCTTGGCTATTATAAATAGTGCTGCTATGAACACAGGGGTGCATGTATCTTCTCATTGCACTATTTACAATAGCCAGGTCATGGAAGCAACCTAAATGCTCATCGACAGACGGATGGAAAAAGAGGATGTGATATGTATATAGAATGGAATATTACTCAGCCATAAAAAGGAATGAAATTGGGTCATTTGTAGAGATGTGGATGGACCTAGGGACTCTCATACAGAGTGAAGTCAGAAAGAGAAAAACAAATATCGTATATTAACGCATATATGAGGGATCTAGAAAAATAGTACAGATGAACCGGTTTGCAAGGCAGAAATACAGATACAGATGTAGAGAACAATTGTATGGACACCAAGGGGGGAAAGTGGGTGGGGGGGGTGGTGCTGGGATGAATTGGGAGATTGGGATTGACATGGATACACGAATATGTATAAAATAGATAATAAGAACCTGGTATATTAAAAAATTAAGTGAAAAAAATAATAATTAAAAAAAGGTAAAAAAACGTATTTAAGACTTACCTTGATGAAGGTAAGGATACAGTTCTCTTACATCCAAGCCCACAGGTCCCATGAATTCTCCACACAGACTTGGGATTTGCAAATCCCAGGTTAACAGTCTCCAACTGTTGACCTGTATTTGCTCTTACTAGCCATTTGACCCTAACATTCTTGATTTCTTAATAAATTGGTTTAAATCATTGTGTAATGTGTAGTTCAAGGTCTCCTGAATAAAGGGTTTAGATTTTAGCATTAAGAGAAACCAACTCTGTAAACTCAGAAGGGTTATATGTGACTGCCTTGCTTACATTTTTGCCCACGTTAGATTTTCCGTTTACTGACAGTAACTATATTAACCTTTGTGGCTTGCTTATCAGGCTTTCTGCCTTTTCACAATTTTAGTTTTCTACGGCTGGTGCATGAACCCAGTTTTATGTGTGTTTGTATCTAAGCCATCTTGTGTGTGTGTGTGTGTGTGTGTGTGTGTGTGTGTGTGTGTGTGTGTGTGTTTTAAACGGTGTGGTATAAATATATAAATAAGAGCCGTCGTCCTATCTCACTTGGGGCTGCAGAGCCGCCAGGAGGATCTGGGGGTCTAGTTTACAGACCATGTGATCTTTCCTAGACCCCAACACCTGCTTCCTGTTTCATTGTTTGCTGGCAAAACTAACCAATAGATTAGATATTTAATCCTGGAAAAGCTAGAGTAAAAGGTCTTATTTCTGGAAACAAATGAAAATGACATATTTTCAGGAAGTTCAGAGATAAAAGCCCACAGGAGCAGGCAGGCAGAAGGAATACAATCTTCTGAGGATAACATGTTTGTCAAACCATGGGAGGAAAATCTCATTTATGCCCTCCATGCTAAAGAAAGGGCGGGATGGTGTCTCAGTATACCAGTTAGGCTTTTATGTCATCCGTCCATCGCATGAAGATTCCCAGGTGCCTTGTGAAAATTCTGAAGTATTCTGAAGGCTAGCTTAGGAAAGACTGTCTAGCCTGCTCAAGAGAGCACCAATGAGCTTCTCTATTCTCTGTGGAACATTCCTGAGATTGAAAATTTCACATGGATAATCCCATCCCCAGCCCCAGTTCATTTTCCTCCACCGATTCAACCTCCTTCAAATACACACACAAACACACCCCACAAATTGGATTATTCCAGGATCTGAACATTCTGAAAGAAATTTATGATCAGGAATAAGAGTTTACCTTAAGGTTTGAGGGAGGAAAAATCCTGTTTGTGAATGTCGTATTTCCAAATATTTGAAAACTCTGGCAAATAACAAGCGTAAGATTTAGAACTAGCTTGTACTGCAGTTGAGTATGGAGTTATAGTCCCATGGGAGAGGCTGGTCTCCAGCAGACAGGAATTGCCTTTGAAAAACAGTCAAATGCAGAATTCCATTTGGTGTGCTGGAGGAGTCCACGCCCATGTCCTGTCACTGAAGGCGACGTCAGAGGGTGAACCAGGACTGATCTCTAGGCAATGGCAAATTTCCTCTCATGTTCTAATCTTCCCACCCCCATTTAAATGTGATTCTTTTTCTTATACTGACTTCAATTTTACAACTCTCGGCTTAAGGAGAGTAATTTATTCATTATTTTTAAAGACCTTAGAGGGACAGCAAAAAGTCTTATTCTGATTGATTAAATTCACTGTACTGCCTGCATGATACATAACAAATCTATTTGCTGGATTGGAAAAGGGCCTCACATGGCAGCCGAGAGAAGATAGATGAATTGTGTGATAATTTTCTTTGCCCTTCTTTAGCAAATGCTATGGCGGTGATTTTCTTCACTGTTAAGCTTGAGAGTGACCATGACAATGGATGACTTCAATTTAGAGGCAAGGCCATCCTTAAATGCATTCTCCATTCTTCTGCGTCTGTGAAAGAGACGGTGACAGTACATGACTCCTCCTTAGAGGCAAAACCATCAATTGTTCTCCATTCTTCTGCCTCTACATTTGAAGCAGGAGCTACATGAATCATTTATAATGGGTTTTTTGGGGTAATCATCAAAGTCAGGTCCTTACAACTTGTGGATCTGAATGTCCACCCTAGCCAGCCAGCAAAGGCATAGGATGACCTTCAAACCCTTTAAAATGGTACCCCCTTGGGGCTAAGGATTAAAAATCCTTTTAGTGTTCCCTTGAGAAGTTCATGACTCCAGAGTAGGCATTTAAATAGTTTTATCAAAGAACAGACAAGAAGTTTTCTACTACTTCCTCCACCTGTTGTATTTTAAGCCTACACTCCATGTATCCCACAGATCTCTGGGATCTCATGAGACTTGTGCCCATATAATTGGCACATTTGAAACTGGAAGAACTTAACTGATACAGAAACAAACTCACCCTACTGTCCTTCATTTCTGTACAAGACACAGTTTTTAAAGGACTTTCTCTCCTTCATTTGACAATGAAACATGGTATAAAAGCCTGCAGGGGATTGGATTATTTCGAGCGATGGTCTCCCCATTTTCTCAGATCTCATCTTGCTCAAAAGCTGCTGCTCAAGGGCTTTTGAAGAATAGCTCTCCACTGCCTATGAAATAAAAAACTTAACCTTATTAGCCTGGACTCACAGAATCTGTGATTTACCTTACGTTTTTTTTTTTTAAAAATATTTATTTATTTATTTGGCTGCGCCGGGTCTTAGTTGCAGCACGTGGGACCTTCGTTGTGGCATGTGGGATCTAGTTCCCTGACCAGGGATCGAACCCGGGCCCCCTGCATTGGGAGTCAGGAGTCTTAGCCGCTGCCACCAGGGAAGTCTTTGTGATTTGCCTTCTGACTCATCTCCCTCAACCCTTCCCTATCACATGTTACCTGCCAGCAATACTCATTAAGAGCAACACCCTCAAAATGTCACGCTCTCTCTTCTCTTTGGACCTTCACACGTAACACTTCTCAAAATAACTTACCTGATTTTGTGTGCCTGGGAAACTCCTATTCATCCTTCAAATCTTAGCTCAAAGCTGTCATGTCCTATCACCCCCCAGCCAATGAATCCTGCTGCCCTGTGCTCCAGACACTTCGCTCGTGTCCATCTGCAAGGGGTCTCAGCCTTGGCTGTACATCCTGAGTTCATTACATCAGAATCTCTAAAGATGAGACACAGGCATCAGCATTTTTAAAAACTCCCCTAGTGATTCCAAAAAAACGACCACTTTTTTTCCTCCCCCAAATGAAGACTCCAGGCAAGCAGTGACCATGCAATTACTCTTATAAACTCAGTGCCTAGTACAAAATCAATAAATACATAGAGCCTGGGAAGTAACTTTCTTCAAAATGTGTTTGTCACTACTGAATTCTTTAGAATATAAGTCCAGGGAATAGCAAAAACTGCTTAATCCAAATCTTTTCAAATCACCTCCCATCACTTTCAGAGAAGGAAGGGGACTTTCCCTTCAAAATTGCTATTTTTTAATGGGGTTCAATGTATCTTATTCATTTAGCACAATCAGAAAAAAATATAAAAATAAGTAAAATTAGCAAGTTCCCTTCAAAAACAATCATCATCTGCAGTGGAGAAAGGGGGTATTACTTGTAGAGTCCCTGGTCCATGCTGTCTGCTCAGTAATGGCCGCTGGTATTATGGCTCCCTTTTCCCGGAAAGGCTGCCGTATTAACTTGCCTCACACAAAGGCATCTGGAGATGACACTAGAAGAGGAAATAAGATGACTTTCCAAATGCTTCCTCTCATTAATGTACAGCCCATGAGATTTCCTGACTTCATTCATCATAAACAGAGAGGTGGTTGCAGCTTTAGAAATTCAATGGCTATGCTCCGCACGACACACAGGCAAAGAAGACCCAGTTCTGTTCCACCTTTTCTCACTCCATTTGGCTACCGCTATATAAGGCCTGCTTTTCTAGACCCTTCTTTTTTTCCTCAGAATGCTGGCTCTACGTTTACCCAGAAAGCCTTCAGATTGTTCCAGGGCTAGCCAGCTACTCCTTAGCTTAATCACACAACTCCGCTCCGACACAGGCCCTTCTTTCCTTGGGGTTGTGATTCACCACCGCACAAGCTGAGTCATTCAGTCACAATCACGTTTTTTGCCTCCACCTGAGTGACTTTCTTTGGGCAGGCTGCCTTTGTCAAGCATTAAGTGGCAACATTTATTTATGCCATAGCATTTCTTAGTACCCAAGGTGCAGATCAACCCTGCAGGCTTTTGAGGCATGAGTTAAAGTGACAGCTCTCTATGTTACAGTGACAGCAAAATTTGAGTTAGCTGCAAGTCTCAATAAACAAGTATGTTTTTATTTAATTTAATTTTTATCCAATTCAGGATGAACTTTAAAAAATCATTCTGTTTTCATCCCTTGGTTTCATACTTTAGTAAGTGCCACGCATGAATTCAATAAGGTTTTTCTTTTCTTTTTTTTTTTTTTTTTGCGGTACGTGGGCCTCTCACTGTTGTGGCCTCTCCCACTGCAGAGCACAGGCTCCGGACGCGCAGGCCCAGCGGCCATGGCTCACGGGCCCAGCCGCTCCGCGGCATGTGGGATCCTCCCGGACCAGGGCACGAACCCGTGTCCCCTGCATCGGCAGGCGGACTCTCAACCACTGCGCCACCAGGGAAGCCCAAGGTTTTTCTTTTGACAATTAAGTCTTGCAGTGTGGGTTCATAATTATGACTGTAGCTTTTCACTGACTAGGCCTTCAGGAATTGATTAAGCTACACACAGAAGACCAGACCTTCTTGGCATAGACTATCTAGCTGTTGAACAAACCCCTCTCCTCTTCCTCCTGGGCACCCACATTTCCCAGCTGCCCTTGCAGTTAGGTGTGGCCATGTGACTGTATCCTGGCCAATGAAATGCAGACAGAAGTAATGCAGGTGAATTCCAGGCCTGGCCCATTAAAACTCTCTAAGCACCATCCTCCATACTCTTTCCCACTGTCTCATGACCTTGGAGGCCATATGTTGAAAACAGCAGAGCCACGTGACGCATACAGCCTGGGTACCAGCATTCCCACTTGGAGAAATGTCGCCCACCTATCAGGAATACCTTTCTTGGACCTTACATGAGAAAGAAAGAAATTTCTATTTTTTTAAGCCCCTGAGGCTTTGGACTTACATGTTATAGCATAGTTTTACCTTAACTCATAAAGATTTATACTGTACTTTTAAAAGTAAACTGCTATGTTCCCCCAATAACAGTATTATATTTTCTTTTTTTTTTTTTTTTTTTTTGCTGTACGTGGGCCTCTCACTGTTGTGGCCTCTCCCGTTGTGGAGCACAGGCTCCGGACGCACAGGCCCAGCGGCCATGGCTCACGGGCCCAGCCGCTCTGCGGCATGTGGGATCTTCCCGGACCGGGGCACGAACCCGTGTCCCCTGCATCGGCAGGCGGACTCTCAACCACTGCGCCACCAGGGAAGCCCCGAGTATTATATTTTCATTGTTTACTATGTAGAAAATACTCCACACTGGCATGTTAATGTCACCTGAAAAATGCTTGTAGAAATAAATCTCTGATAAGAACTTTGTTAATGATAACATCCTTCCTTTTTCGTGAACACAGAAGGTTAAAAAAAAAAAAAAGACCCCCTCAACTGAAATGCATTATTCTAATTAATGTTTTAGGAACGGCAGAGGTTATTCTAATAACTAAACGCAGAGTATTAAGCAATTTTGGAATTGTAACTTTCTCAGGCCCCCAAGACATGATGCAGTCAGTTGCAATGACAGCATTTCTATTTTACAACTAGGATACAATCTGGGCTCTGCTTGAAATTTTCTCAGCATACCTCAGTACATGTGGAAATGGAAACTGTCATGCAGTTGAGGCTTGCTATAGTACCTTACTGTTTCTGGGACACAAGTATATCTAACTTTCACAAGTTATATGCAAAGCTTTCTATTCAGTGTCACATTCTTTCAGATAAGTGTTTAGGCTTGCTGTCTGCTTCACTCTTCTTTTGTTTACTCACTCAGACATTTATTAAATAGCGACTATGAATTGTCTAGGTGCTTGGGGCACAAGACTGAATGTGAAACAGTCTTGATAACTGAGGAGCTTATAGGTCTGGGCAGAGGGGGACTAGTTCTCATGAGGAAAGAGACAGGAGAATCTTCCCATACAAGATTATATCTGATAGAGGTCTAGAAAGGAGGAGTGAGAGTGTGATAGGAGTAAACCAAGGAAGGGCATCTCAAGTTGAGAGAACAGGGACCAAGTCATAAGATTCTTAATGAACCTGAAGTATCTGGGGAATGATGAGTTCATTTGGGCTAGACTTTAGGGGGAAACTGGGGAGTACCAGAATAGGAGGCTGGAGAGGCAGACTGGGGGCCAAGTTATAGGGCCTTGGATGATAGTCTATAAATCTTGAACATTTATTTGCTGTGTAAGAGGGTGGCCAACAAATAGATAATCATAGATGATAGATTTTTTTTTAAGATGTTGGGGGTATGAGTTTATTTATTTGTTTTTGCTGTGTTGGGTTTTCGTTTCTGTGCAAGGGCTTTCTCTAGTTGTGGCAAGCGGGGGCCACTCTTCATTGCAGTGCGTGGGCCGCTCACTATCGTGGCCTCTCTTGTTGCGGAGCACAGGCTCCAGACGCGCAGGCTCAGCAGCTGTGGCTCACGGGCCTAGTTCCTCTATGGCATGTGGGATCCTCCCAGACCAGGGCTCAAACCCGTGTCCCCTGCATTAGCAGGCAGGTTCTCAACCACTGCGCCACCAGGGAAGCCCTAAATGATAGATTTTAAGCAGAGCAGTGAGTGACCTGATCGTGTTAGGTTTAGGGGAAATAATTCTAGGCATAGCACGGAGGATGGCCTAGAACAGAGATAACCCTGGAAGCACAGAGGCCAATTAGGAGGCTGTTGAAATATTGAAGTAGAGGAGGCACTTGATTTGGGAGAGGTTTGAGACAGAAATCAGTATTTTATTTGTTAGCTGTTTGGGTGTAAGGGAGAAGAAGTTAAAGATGCCTGAGGTTTCCAGCTGTGGTATCTAGGTGGACAATGATATCAAAAGCTAAAAGCTAAATTTATAAAGGAGAGCAAAGCAGAGGTGAAGCTAAAGAGGTTGGTCGTGGACTTGTGATAAAAGTAACTGTGGAGTGTCTAGGTGGCACAAATACTAAAAGTACACTGTAGTTTACAGTCTCAAAGTGTCTCCTTATTAATAGTTCATATTAATTGCAAATGTGAAAAGGATACTTTTTTTTTTTACAGTGGAGAAACCAAGAAGTCACCACCTTAACCGAATGATGAGTCAACACCAAAATGTCTCCCGATACAATACACTGATAAGGATGCCACCATCACTTAAGAAATTCTTCTGCCAGAAATCCATAACCTGATCCTAATCATGAGAAAATATCACACAACCCCCATTATGTTACAAACAACCGCCCTGTGTTCTTCAACCATGTCAGTGCCACAAATGACCAAGAAAGGTAAGGAACTCTTCCAGATTAAAGGTAACTAAAGAGATATGACAATAAAATGCAATGTGTGATCCTGGATAGGGTATTGGATTGGGAGAGAGGGGAACTGCTATTAAAAAACATTACTGGGGGCTTACCTCGTGGCACAGTGGTTGAGAGTCCGCCTGCCGATGCAGGGGACACGGGTTCGTGTCCCGGTCCGGGAGGATCCCACATGCCACGGAGCGGCTGGGTCCATGAGCCATGGCCGCTGAGCCTGTGTGTCCGGAGCCTGTGCTCCGCAACGGGAGAGGCCACAACAGTGAGAGGCCCGCGTACCGCAAAAAACAAAAACAAAAGCATTACTGAGGTGTAGCTGCTACAGCTGGGTAGTAACTGATGGGCTCTGGAGATTTCAGACTTGGGTCACGTCCCCGCGCCCTGTCCTCTCGCCACTTCCAGCGCCTGCGCGCGCCTCAACTATACGCGAGACACCCGGGCACTGCACGACTAGAGTTCGCAGCTTACGCGCACGACCTGCGTGATCTTCTCCCTGTGCGCCTGCGCGAACCCATCCGTTTGACCTACGCAGTTGTGGCTGAGAGTGGACTGCTGGTGGACACATCTGTTAAAAGCAACCAAAAGGGCTTCCCTGGTGGCGCAGTGGTTAAGAGTCCGCTTGCCGATGCAGGGCACATATGTTCATGCCTCAGTCTGGGGGGATCCCACATGCCGCGGAGTGGCTGGGCCCTTGAGCCATGGCCGCTGAGCCTGCGTGTCCGGAGCCTGTGCTCCGCAACGGGAGAGACCACAACAGTGAGAGGCCCGTGTACTGCGAAAAAAAAAAAGCAACCAAAAGTTCCTTCTCCAAAGAAATTTGGTTAGCACCCCCACCTCCCCGCCCAGCACCCAGTTTTACAAAATAAAGAACCTAAAAAACTTTACCACCCGCTGTGACTTGCACACGAAGGGAGGGAAAGATAGCTGCTGTTCTCATTGACTGCTAATGGGGCGCTCCAGCTTTGACCAGGAGATGAACTGTTTGGAAGATTCAAATTCAAAATATAAACACATTTATCTTAAGACCTATCTTAGGTAGCAGCCTAAGAAAAACAGATAAGAGACCCAGAGACTAAAGATCCAGTGTCTAAAAGAAAATTCGAGAACCAATGGAAGAAAAGCAATATTTGAAGAAGAGAATAGTTTTCTTGAGCCGAAGAAAAATGTTTCATCTTCAGATGAGAAGTCCCTACCACAGTCAACACAAAATCGACGAAAATTGTTCAGTACCTAGATGTGAAGAGCTAACGTTTTAAATTTCAAAGATGAAGAATGTCATCGGTTTTAGAAAAAAGATTATCCACAAAGTACAAAATCTGGCTTCTGCTGCGTGTCAGAGTAACAGCATACACAAGACAGCATATGTAATATTTTGAAGGGGGAGGCTGTTTGTGACTCAATAATAGTATGTCAAGTCATGGGTGAAAGCCACAGAAATCTCACTTATATACGGGCTCTTCAGATTCAACCCTTTCTGAAAAAATTCACTCATGTGTGTACTGTAAATGACTGAAAGGTTAATCAAAATGAAGACTTTTGAAGTAAAACTGCATTGTAGAAGTCCTGATGGTGAGTGTAAAAGTCAATTAAATTGGGAAGTCAGTATAATTATTGTAAATATGGTCTAAAAGCACTGCAAATGTTTTTAAAAGTTCAAATTTTAACCCGTTTTGTTTGTTTTAAAAAATCTATTGATAAGAATAATTTGGTTCAGTTGAAAAATTATTGAGACTTAGGAAAGTTTGAATTAGAAGTACCTACTAGATAATAGTACTGTGTATCACCATTAAATTTTCTAAATTTAAGAATTGCACTGTGGTTACGTTACAGGATGGCATTGTTCTTAGGAAATACTGAAGTGTCACTGGGGAAACGACTATATACACACACAAGAGGGAGAGAGAGAAAGCAAGTGTAGTTAAACGTTAACTGGGGAAGCTGGGTAAAGGGTGTACTGGAGCTTTGTGTTATTTTTGCACATCTTCTGTACACTTGAAATCATTTCAAAATAAAATGTTTAAAAATAGTTTTTTTTTTAAATGTAGAATCAGGATGTTATTAATATTCTGGCGAGAGACATTTCCATTCAGTGGTTGGAGTCAAAGCCAGTTTGGGTGGGCTTATGGAGCAAGAGATGGAAAAAGTAGAGAAAATGAGAGGGGCCTCTTGGCCCTAAAATATAGATACCGTGCCTGCTTAAGTCTTGGATGTTCATAGTTTGAGTTTTCATAGGCAGATCACATATGTAAACTCACTGATTGATGTACCCATATAGATTTATTCCATGCTCTAATGTAACAAGACATAAATTCTTCAGGGCTCTTATTATTCTAAACAGGAAATTCCAATTAATTTTTAGACGGAGATTAGAATTCTGGCCAAGGTGCAGCACCAGGTGAGGAAAGAGAAATACCAGCAGAGATGCTGAGGTTTGTTACCAGTGACCAGGGTGCTGCATTCTCACCAGCCCCTCCCCTTCCTGGAAAGTGAGGGCAGGATTCTTGGGTACAGACCAGTGATTGCTTGATTGGCTCTGGCCCTCGGTGGCTACATAATTATACTCTTTACTCATGAAACAAAATGGAAGTGGTTGTGTAAACACATTACATGTCATTACCAAAAATCACAACATGGCTTCTTCCTGGCTGCCCAGCTAAATATCTAAATTACCCACTCTGCCAAGGAGGGGAGAAAACTGGACCCAAGGAAAAACAGGGAAGAGAATGACTTAAGATGGGAATGTTTGTAAAACCTTTATTTGTGATTAAAGTGTTTTTAAAATATATGAAGGACATTTTAAAAATGTACATAATTCCAATATCTCAACAACATAATGATTTGCATTTGTTTGGAGTTCTTTCAAACTTTTATCCATATGGATATATTGCTTCTAAGTTCATCAAACTATATATATATTATACATTTAAAAATTTTATGCGTTATGTAACATTATTTTAGAAACACTTCCCTTGATTTTCACTTTTATCATAAATTTTTGATAACCATGTTACATTCCATTGTATTTATATATAATATATATATATACTTTATTTAATCATTTCCTTATTATTGGATGCAAATGCTGTTTTTTAAAAAAATTATTAATAACTGCTGTAAATGTCTTTATACATATGGATTTTTCTCCTTTTGAATTTACGTATTTCCTCAATTCCAAGATACACATTTTTCTTCCTTTATTATATATCAGGGTACATTTTGGTATAAGGTGACAATATTCTTTCTCTTCAGAAAGTTAGTATTAAAGATGTTGCATCTTAAAATTGGTAGTCTAGGGCTTCCCTGGTGGCGCAGTGGTTGAGAGTCCGCCTGCCGATGCAGGGGACACGGGTTCGTGCCCCGGTCCGGGAAGATCCCACATGCCGCTGAGCGGCTGGGCCCCGGAGCCATGGCCGCTGAGCCTGCGCGTCCAGAGCCTGTGCTCCGCAATGGCGGGAGAGGCCCCAACAGTGAGAGGCCCGCGTACCGAAAAACAAACAGACAAGAGTACTTTTGTCCTCTTGAATAGCACCAAACACCGAACTTCTACAACAAAAAAGAAATACTACCATCTTTGACTTTCTGTTACATCTAATGGTAAGGTCAGTGCGTATTTCGGCGCCCACAAAATGGAGGCCACGCCAGGGGCACGGCCCACATCACAATTCTAACCCTAAGTCAGCCTGCACTTAGGAGAAATACCTCTCAAGGGAACCTGACACACACCAGTCACAGCCCTCCAACTCAGCTTTAGGTCGCTTACCTTACCCTAGAAAATAGTGTAACAGGGAAGAGCTAAATGGGACTCCATGTTGGATCTGTTTCTTTGACTTTAGCCCTTGCTTTTCGTTGCTTTTGTTATCATAATCATACACAATGGCCTGCCTCAGGGAACCCTGCCCCTCCGCTGTTCAGCTCTCAGGGAGATAATCTGACCCTGCCGCCTGTGAATGGCTACAAGAAACTAACAGATCCCCTCTGAGGCTTGCCATTCCAGGAGATGTTTTGCAAGACTGATGGCCCTTTTACTTTACTTCCTCACTGCCTCTCCCTCTCTGATTTCATAAAAGAAACCCGCATCGAGACCCCGATAGGAGGGTTTCTCGGAGACTCTAGTCTGCCGTCTTCTCGGTCAGCCGTCTTCCTTGAATCACACCTCGTGTCCGATTCATTGACCTGTCGTGTGGTGAGCAGAGCGAGCTTGGATTCCGTAACAATAGGATTGCCCGTCTTGTAAGGAGATCCACAGCCTCCTGGCCAGCTGTGTGCTGTTTGCACGTTGCCTCTTCCAATATCCTCTAAAACTCTTTCTTGCCCATAATCCCTCAAGAAGAGCAGTCTGCTGCTTGTGAGGCACTGTACCCCTACTCCACGGATTGTTTTCCCTTGAATAAAGGGCATCAGATTCATTACTAAATTTAGTTTTGTCATTTGACACTAACAATGCTGGGTTTTATAAATATCTGTTAAATGATATACAAATCCATGTACAGTGATGTTGATATTTTTTACTGGGCCTAGAACATCTAATTGTTTGGTGTCTGCTTAAAAAAAGGGAAAGGATAATGAAGTTAAGTAATCAGAATTCATAAATAGAGTTTCATTTTTAAGATAAATAGTATGCTTAGAAGTGGCAACCTGTTCTGTTTGTGTATCTATTTGGTTTCTCTTGATTTTTAAAAAAGTACTCTGGTATTGTGATTTATGAGATTTATATAGATTTGGTCTTCGTTCATGGTTTCTGGCTCACAGCTTCCCCAAACCCTTGGAATTTCCTGAGTGAAAAGAGTAAATGAGAGTGTCTTTTGTTATAATATCTGGTCTCCTGTCCTCAGTTCCTGAAATCACTTCAGAGCCATAAAGGTGAAATGGGTGTTTTGTTATTCAAAACAAGGCCTTTCCACTACTACCGGGTTTGTGTTCTTGAGGTGACTTTTGGAAAGCTCCTAGGGAGGGGGGCCGGTTGCCAGGGGAACCAACCTTGATTAGGGGGTTGGAACTTTCAGTCCCACCCCCTGATTTCCAGGGAAGGGAGAGGGGAGAGGGGCTGGAGGGTGAATCAATCACCAGTGGCCAGTGAGTCAGTCAATTATACTTGTATAATGAAGCCTCCATAGAAACCCGGAAGGATGGGATTTGGGGGGCTTCTGGGTTGGTGAACCTGTAGAGGTGCTGGGAGAGTGGGGCGCTCGGAGAGGGCTTTGGAGTTCTGTGCCACTTCCCCATACCTTGCCCTCTGCCTCTCATCCAATTTGGTTGTTCCTGAGGTACCTTCTTTTATAATAATCCAGTGGTCTAATGAGTAAAATGTTTTCCTGAGTTCTGTGAGCCATTCCAGCAAATTAATCAAACACAAGGAGGGGGTTGTTGGAACCTCTGATTTATAGGCCAGAAGTACAGAGAAGTACTTCTGTCAGAAGTACAGAGAACAGTCTGGACTTGCAATTGGCATCTGAGGTGGTGGTGGGGAACAGTGTTGTGAGACTGAATCCCTAACCTGTGGGATCTGATGCTCTCTCCTGGTAGTTAGGGTCAGAATTGAATTAAATTTGTGGGACACCCAGCTGGTGTGGGGAATCCCCCCATACATGTTATCATTGTTCTTAGCACCTTAAGAACCAAAATAGTAATTTTAGTAATAATAATTTTAATATCAACCCCTGGAGTTCCAAGGTTACATAAAATAAAGTTATTATTAGGATTTTACTAATATGTATGATATAATATATATCATGTGTATAATAACAGCTCTATAGTATTGTGATTGTATTCAGAGATAATAGTCAAGACATGAGATATATAAAATACAGAATTCACTTTGGAAGTCATCTCAGTCATGGCCTGAGAGGGTGCAAGGCTGCAAAGACAAGGGTCCTTGCTGAGTCAGGAAGTGCCATAGCTGGAAGCCCAAATGCCAGACTTTGCCCTCTGTTCTGCCTACAGCAGGGCCCAGCTGTCTCTTGTTGCCCAGTAGATGCTGATAAACACAGAGGCAAGCTCTTCAGTTGCTCTTTCATACTGGTAATAGATCTGACTGTAAAGCGTTTTCTCTCCTAGTGTCAAAATATAAAGGGAGAGCCCCACATGAATCTGACCCCAGGAGTTTTGAACATAAAAACCCAGTTGGTAGCACATTATAATTTTAAAGCACATTTAATTTCCTACAAGGCAGGAAATAATTCCATATGAATTCAACCAGTGCATGTAACAAGATCATTACAGTACTAGCAAAGAAGATCATCTTTTTCACTTTGAAAAAGGAAAGAGTGAATTAGGTGGGATGTAGGTTTACTAGACAGAACGGTGGTCTCAGGGACCCTTTGTGCCCCGGTTGCTGCATTAATTTGTCACCAGTATCGTTTCTCACGGGTGATGGCTGATCTTGGTGAGTAGAAATGGCTAGTAGCTAAGAATAATCATTAAGAAATAGAAGGTTTTCTTTATAAAAGGAAAATTGCCTGGTGGTCTATCAGGTTTTTTTTTTCCTTTTTTGGTGTAAGCGGGCCTCTCACTGTTGTGGCCTCTCCCGTTGCGGAGCACAGGCTCCGGACGCGCAGGCTCAGCGGCTGCTCCGCGGCATGTGGGATTCTCCCGGACTGGGGCATGAACCCGTGTCCCCTGCATCGGCAGGCGGACCCTCAACCACTGCGCCACCAGGGAAGCCCCGGTCTATCAGTTTTACGTAGTGTTTATCATCTCTGTGGTCCATTTAACTTATCAGTTTTCTGTTATCAGGAAGGGTTGCAGAAAAGTGAGGGTGCAAGGAGAAATAAAGAAGTTTGAAGCTGAAACCAACCTCAGCATGAGAAGTGGAGCCTTTACTAATTGCATTCTGCTTCTTTTAGCCTTTGGGCAATCTGAAGGACACAGCCATCAAAATTGCAGCCATCACGTGGAGCTTTTTTCCCCCAAGAATCACCATAAAATTGGTTCCCACACTGTGGACCTGAAACGAGGGGATGTGGATTGCTGCTTCTCCCTCTTGACATTTTACTTGATTTTCGAAGGAAAGGTGACTAAGAACTTTATGAAATTCAAATATGGTTACTGATAGAAATCTAGATTGTCATGAAAAGCCCAGTAAGAAATTTAGTGGTAAGGGAGATAAAAGATTTGCTCTGGTAAATGGGGTGATATATATATTACATTATATATATACATATATATATATATATGTATATAATTTTTTGGTTAGGTGTAATAATATTTAACTATTGGGGTTTTTTGCAAATTTGTCAACTTTGGACATATTGAAATCCAGTAAGTCCCTGATCAACATTAATATACATTAATGTATAAACTAAGTTCAACATTAGTATAAACTAAGTAATTTGTAATGTAAGTGTTTATCCATTTTTTTCATTAAGTATACAAATTTGGAAAAATAATAAATTTTGAGGCATATGTAGAATAAACTGACACATTCCTTCATCTACAAAAGTCACATCAGATTCATGAGCAAGCAAGACTGAGTTGTCATGTTAAGTAGTGCCTCCGTCTGTTCATTTATTACTTTATTCATCAGTACATCCTGGTGAATGCCTAGAAGAAAGGGCCTGATGTGTAGCGTTTGCCAGTTTCTGTGGTGTAAATACTCCACCATGGCCTATTTCAAGGCTGCTGAACACTGAGTTGCCAAGAGATGGCAATTATCAGCTCCTGTTAGATGGTAAGGGCTGGCTTGAGAATTCTACTGCCCGTAACCAGGGAAATTCAATGGTTTAGAATGTTCACATAAAGGATGAGAGGGGATGACGGGCTGAGGCTGGTGAGGCAGGCAGAGTCAGACATGAAGAGCCTTGAATGTCTAGTCAAGAGATTCAGTGACCATAGGACTTGGCAGTTGTTCAGGTAAGAGATGACAGTGGCTGTCACCAATGCAGTGACCACAGTATTTTGAAGGAATCCTGGGAAGAAATGATGGTATCCTTAACTATGTTAGTGCCATGGGATTTTGTAGATGGAAAGTAAAAAGACGGCAGAGACCCTATGTTTATATCCATGGGACTTTGTAAATAGCGAGGTAGGAAATGAGGATGTTCCTACCTAGGAACATGTTCCTACAAAATTATGATCGATGTAACCATGGGAGTGACCATGGTATTTTGTAGATATCCAGGTAAGATAGAATAGTGGCCTTAACTATCAATACAGTACTGAAATTGGGATTTCTCAGGTAGGCAGGTAGAAGCTGATCGTGTCCCTTACCACATTAGTGAACATGGTGTTTTGTGGTAGTCCCGGTATGATGGTGAACCTAACCACAAAAGCAACCATGGGATTTTTCAGGGGTTTAGTGAAGAGATGATGGGATTTTGCAGGTATATGCAGTCAAGACATGTTAGTGATCCTAACCCCAGTACTGAGCAAGGGATTTTACAAGTATTCAGGTTAGAGATGTTGGTGTCCCTAAAAACGTGACGACCATGGGTTGAAGGTGTCTAGGTAAGACATGATGTATAACTGACAATGGTAGTACCAAGATACTTTATAGTTACCCAGGTTAGAGATGATGTGTCCCTAACAATGGCATTTATCTGGATAATTGGTAGGTCTCCGTGTAAGATATGTTTTTCTAAACCTAATAAAGACTACAGGCTTCTGTATTTATCCAGGTAAAGATGATGTGTCGTAAACCGCTATGGTAACCAAGGTACTTTGCAAGTATCTAGTCAAGAACTGATGGTAAACCTAGAGTGAATATGGGACTATGAAGGTATTGTAGGGGAAGAAAACACATTTTCCCTCTAGTGTTCTAGGTTCTTGGCTGAAACCCTCCTGTAATAAAAGACAGATTAACAGGGGAAAAACAAATGATTTTAATTACATATGCACATATGTACATATGGGAGCCCCACAGAGATATATGAAAAAGCAGCCAGGCAATTGAGGCTTATATACATACCATCCTGAGCTAAGGGAAGAGACAGGGGTCTGGGGTTTCCAAGGGGAGGAAGGCAATTTACAGGAAGCCGAGAAGAAGAAATAGATGGTAAACAAAGTTTGCCCTGCCATGAAGATAAGTCTCTCAGGTGAAAAAGTGATCTCCAGTAATAGCTCTCTTTCTGGTGCAAGCCCCCTTTCTAATGTAAATTTCCCTTACAAAAGGGTAACTTCTACCCTGCTTTTAGAGCTTCTATGTCTTCAGTTTCTCAAAATAACAAGCTCAAAATAATCCTTGTGCCAAGGAAGCCTATTTTGTGGTTGCATACTCTGCTACCCTTCAGTATCCATTAAGTAATGATGGTGACTTAAATCATGGCAATGACCATGGGTTTTTCAGGTGTTCTGGTAAGAGATGATATATCTCTAAGATTGTCACCATGATTTTTTGCAGGTTCCAGTAAAGAAATGAAGTTGAAATTTACCACAGTAGTAACCATGGGATTTAATATGACAAGGAAAGAATGTGGGCTTTAACCAAGTGGACTTCACAGTATTTTGTAACTGTCCAGATAAGTTATCATGGTGTCACTCACCACAGTACAGACCATGGAATTTTTCAGGTTCCAATCAGTAGATGATGGTGAACCTAATGGAGTAAATGTGAGACTTTGCTAATATCCAGGTAAAAGATGATGTGGGCCTTAAACACATTAGAGAACATATGATTTTCAGATATCTAGAAGAGTGATGATGCTGTCCCAAACTCTTATCATAGCCATGTGTTTTTTTTTGACTTATCAAATATATTTTATTTTATTTTTATTTATTTATTTTAAACATCTTTATTGGGGTATAATTGCTTTACAATGGTGTGTTAGTTTCTGCTTTATAACAAAGTGAATCAGTTATACATATACATATGTTCCCATACCTCTTCCCTCTTGCATCTTCCTCCCTCCCACCCTCCCTATTCCACCCCTCCAGGCGGTCACAAAGCACCGAGCTGATATCCCTGTGCTATGCAGCTGCTTCCCACTAGCTAGCTACCTTACGTTTGGTAGTGTATATATGTCCATGCCTCTCTCTCGCTTTGTCACAGCTCACCCTTCCCCCTCCCCATATCCTCAAGTCCGTTCTCTAGTAGGTCTGTGTCTTTATTCCTGTCTTACCCCAGGTTCTTATGACATTTTTTTCCTTAAATTCCATATATATGTGTTAGCATACGGTATTTGTCTTTCTCTTTCTGACTTACTTCACTCTGTATGACAGACTCTAGGTCTATCCACCTCATTACAAATAGCTCAATTTCATTTCTTTTTATGGCTGAGTAATATTCCATTGTATATATGTGCCACATCTTCTTTATCCATTCATCCGACGATGGGCACTTAGGTTGTTTCCATCTCTGGGCTATTGTAAATACAGCTGCAATGAACATTGTGGTACATGACTCTTTTTGAATTATGGTTTTCTCAGGGTATATGCCCAGTAGTGGGATTGCTGGGTCATATGGTAGTTCTATTTGTGGATTTTTAAGGAACTGTTCTCCATACTGTTCTCCATAGTGGGGTACCAATTCACATTCCCACCAGCAGTGCAGGAGTGTTCCCTTTTCTCCACACCCTCTCCAGCATTTATTGTTTCTAGATTTTTCGATGATGGTCATTCTGACTGGTGTGAGATGATATCTCATTGTAGTTTTGATTTGCATTTCTCTAATGATTAATGATGTTGAGCATTCTTTCATGTGTTTGTTGGCAGTCTGTATATCTTCTTTGGAGAAATGTCTATTTAAGTCTTCTGCCCATTTTTGTTTTTTTTTTTTTTTTTTTTATTTCATATTAATTTATTCCTTCTACACCCTCTTCCATTACATGGATCTGAGTTTTTTTTATTTATTTATTTATTTATTTATTTTTTTTATTTTTTTACATCTTTATTGGGGTATAATTGCTTTACAATGGTGTGTTAGTTTCTGTTTTATAACAAAGTGAATCAGTCATACATAAACATATGTTCCCATATGTCTTCCCTGTTGCGTCTCCCTCCCTCCCACCCTCCCCATCCCACCCCTCCAGGCTGTCACAAAGCACCGAGCCAATATCCCTGTGCCATGCAGCTGCTTCCCACTAGCTATCTACCTTACTGCGTTTGTTAGTGTGTATATGCCCATGACTCTCTCTCGCCCTGTCACAGCTCACCCTTCCCCCTCCCCATAACCTCAAGTCCGTTCTCTAAGAGGTCTGCGTATTTATTCCTGCTTTACCCCTAGGTTTTTCATGACATTTTTTTTCTTATATTCCATATATATGTGTTAGCATACGGTATTTGTCTCTCTCTTTCTGACTTACTTCACTCTGTATGACAGACTCTAGGTCTATCCACCTCATTACAAATAGCTCAATTTCGTTTCTTTTTATGGCTGAGTAATATTCCATTGTATATATGTGCCACATCTTCTTTATCCATTCATCAGATGACGGGCATTTAGGTTGTTTCCATCTCTGGGCTATTGTAAATAGAGCTGCAATGAACATTTTGGTACATGTCTCTTTTTGAATTATGGTTTTCTCAGGGTATATGCCCAGTAGTGGGATTGCTGGGTCATATGGTAGTTCTATTTGTAGCTTTTTAAGGAACCTCCATACTGTTCTCCACAGTGGCTGTATCAATTTACATTCCCACCAACAGTGTAAGAGGGTTCCCTTTTCTCCACACCCTCTCCAGCATTTATTGTTTCTAGATTTTTTGATGATGGCCATTCTGACTGGTGTGAGATGATATCTCATTGTAGTTTTGATTTGCATTTCTCTAATGATTAGTGATGTTGAGCATTCTTTCATGTGTTTGTTGGCAGTCTGTATATCTTCTTTGGAGAAATGTCTATTTAGGTCTTCTGCCCATTTTTGGATTGGGTTGTTTGTTTTCTTGTTATTGAGCTGCATGAGCTGCTTGTAAATTTTGGAGATTAATCCTTTGTCGGTTGCTTCATTTGCAAATATTTTCTCCCATTCTGAGTGTTGTGTTTTGGTCTTGTTTATGGTTTCCTTTGCTGTGCAGAAGCTTTGAAGTTTCATTAGGTCCCATTTGTTTATTTTTGTTTTTATTTCCATTTCTCTAGGAGGTGGGTCAAAAAGGATCTTGCTGTGATTTATGTCATAGAGTGTTCTGCCTATGTTTTCCTCTAAGAGTTTGATAGTTTCTGGCCTTACATTTAGGTCTTTAATCCATTTTGAGCTTATTTTTGTGTATGGTGTTAGGGAGTGATCTAATCTCATACTTGTACATGTAGCTGTCCAGTTTTCCCAGCACCACTTATTGAAGAGGCTGTCCTTTCTCCACTGTACATTCCTGCCTCCTTTATCAAAGATAAGGTGACCATATGTGCGTGGGTTTATCCCTGGGCTTTCTATCCTGTTCCATTGATCTATCTTTCTGTTTTTGTGCCAGTACCATACTGTCTTGATGACTGTAGCTTTATAGTATAGTCTGAAGTCAGGGAGCCTGATTCCTCCAGCTCCTTTTTTCGTTCTCAAGATTGCTTTGGCTATTCGGGGTCTTTTGTGTTTCCATACAAATTGTGAAATTTTTTGTTCCAGTTCTGTGAAAAATGCCAGTGGTAGTTTGATAGGGATTGCATTGAAGCTGTAGATTGCTTTGGGTAGTAGAGTCATTTTCACAATGTTGATTCTTCCAATCCAAGAACATGGTATATCTCTCCATCTATTTGCATCCTTTTTAATTTCTTTCATCAGTGTCTTATAATTTTCTGCATACAGGTCTTTTGTCTCCTTAGGTAGGTTTATTCCTAGGTATTTTATTCTTTTTGTGGCAGTGGTAAATGGGAGTATTTTCTTGATTTCACTTTCAGATTTTTCATCATTAGTGTATAGGAATGCAAGAGATTTCTGTGCATTAATTTTGTATCCTGCAACTTTACCAGATTCCTTTATTAGCTCTAGTAGTTTTCTGGTAGCATCTTTAGGATTCTCTATGTGTAGTATCATGTCATCTGCAAACAGTGACAGCTTTACTTCTTCTTTTCTGATTTGGATTCCTTTTATTTCCTTTTCTTCTCTGATTGCTGTGGCTAAAACTTCCAAAACTATATTAAATAAGAGGGGTGAGAGTGGGCAACCTTGTCTTTTTCCTGATCTTAGTGGAAATGCTTTCAGTTTTTCACCATTGAGGATGATGTTGGCTGTGGGTTTGTCATATATGGCCTTTATTATGTTGAGGAAAGTTCCCTCTATGCCTACTTTCTGCAGGGTTTTTATCATAAATGGCTGTTGAATTTTGTCAAAAGCTTTCTCTGCATCTATTGAGATGATCATATGGTTTTTCTCCTTCAATTTTTTTAATATGGTTTATCACATTGATAGATTTGCGTATATTGAAGAATCCTTGCATTCCTGGAATAAACCCCACTTGATCATGGTGTATGATCCTTTTAATGTGCTGTTGGATTCTGTTTGCTAGTATTTTGTTGAGGATTTTTGCATCTATGTTCATCAGTGATATTGGCCTGTAGTTTTCTTTCTTTGTGACATCCTTGTCTGGTTTTGGTATCAAGGTGATGCTGGCCTCGTAGAATGAATTTGGGAGTGTTCCTCTCTCTGCTATATTTTGGAAGAGTTTGAGAAGGATGGGTGTTAGCTCTTCTCTAAATGTTTGATAGAATTCACCTGTGAAGCCATCTGGTCCTGGGCTTTTGTTTGTTGGAAGATTTTTCATCACAGTTTCAATTTCAGTGCTTGTGATTGGTCTGTTCATATTTTCAATTTCTTCCTGATTCAGTCTTCGCAGGTTGTGCATTTCTAAGAATTTGTCCATTTCTTCCAGGTTGTCCATTTTATTGGCATAGAGTTGTTTGTAGTAATCTCGCATGATCTTTTTTATTTCTGCAGTGTCAGTTGTTACTTCTCCTTTCTCATTTCTAATTCTATTGATTTGAGTCTTCTCCCTTTTTTTCTTGATGAGTCTGGCTAATGGTTTATCTATTTTATCTTCTCAAAGAACCAGCTTTTAGTTTTATTGATCTTTGCTATTGTTTCCTTCATTTCTTTTTCATTTATTTCTGATCTGATTTTTATGATTTCTTTCCTTCTGCTGACTTTGGGGTTTTTTTGTTCTTCTTTCTCTAATTGCTTTAGGTGCAAGGTTAGGTTGTTTATTCGAGAAGTTTCCTGTTTCTTAAGGTGAGCTTGTATTTCTATAAACTTCCCTCTTAGAACTGCTTTTGCTGCATCCCATAGGTTTTGGGTCGTCGTGTCTCCATTGTCATTTGTTTCTAGGTATTTTTTTATTTCCTCTTTGATTTCTTCAGTGATCACTTCGTTATTAAGTAGTGTATTGTTTAGCCTCCATATGTTTGTATTTTTTACAGATCTGTTCCTGTAATTGATATCTAGTCTTATGGCGTTGTGGTGGGAAAAGATACGTGATACAATTTCAGTTTTCTTAAATTTGCCAAGGCTTGATTTGTGAGCCAAGATATGATCTATCCTGGAGAATGTTTCATGAGCACTTGAGAAAAATGTGTATTCTGTTGTTTTCGGATGGAGTGTTATGTAAATATCAATTAAGTCCATCTTGTTTAATGTATCATTTAAAGCTTGTGTTTCCTTATTTATTTTCATTTTGGATGATCTGTCCATTGGTGAAAGTGGGGTGTTAAAGTCCCCTACTATGATTGTGTTACTGTTGATTTCCCCTTTTATGGTTGTTAGTATTTGCCTTATGTATTGAGTTGCTCCTATGTTGGGTGCATAAATATTTACAATTGTTATATCTTCTTCTTGGATCGATCCCTTGATCATTATGTAGTGTCCTTCCTTGTCTCTTCTAATAGTCTTTATTTTAAAGTCTATTTTGTCTGATACGAGAATTGCTACTCCAGCTTTCTTCTGGTTTCCATTTGCACGGAATATCTTTTTCCATCCCCTTACTTTCAGTCTGTATGTGTCTCTAGGTCTGAAGTGGGTCTCTTGTAGACAGCATATATATGGGTCTTGTTTTTGTATCCATTCAGCCAATCTGTGTCTTTTGGTGGGAGCATTTAGTCCATTTACATTTAAGGTAATTATCGATATGTATGTTCCTATTCCCATTTTCTAAATTGTTTTGAGTTCGTTATTGTAGGTCTTTTCCTTCTCTTGTGTTTCTTGTCTAGAGAAGTTCCTTTAGCATTTGTTGTAAAGCTGGTTTGGTGGTGCTGAACTCTCTCAGCTTTTGCTTGTCTGTAAAGGTTTTAATTTCTCCATCAAATCTGAATGAGATCCTTGCTGGGTAGAGTAATCTTGGTTGCAGGTTTTTCTCCTTCATCACTTTCAGTGTGTCCTGCCACTCCCTTCTGGCTTGCAGAGTTTCTGCTGAGAGATCAGCTGTTAACCTTATGGGGATTCCCTTGTGTGTTATTTGTTGTTTTACCCTTGCTGCTTTTAATATGCTTTCTTTGTATTTAATTTTTGACAGTTTGATTAATATGTGTCTTGGCGTATTTCTCCTTGGATTTATCCTGTGTAGGACACTCTCTGCTTCCTGGACTTGATTAACTCTTTCCTTACCCATATTAGGGAAGTTTTCAACTATAATCTCTTCAAATATTTTCTCAGTCCCTTTCTTTTTCTCTTCTTCCTCTGGAACCCCTATAATTCGAATGTTGGTGTGTTTAATGTTGTCCCAGAGGTCTCTGAGAGTGTCCTCAGTTCTTTTCATTCTTTTTTCTTTATTCTGCTCTGCAGTACTTATTTCCACTATTTTATCTTCCAGGTCACTTATCCTTTCTTCTGCCTCAGTTATTCTGCTATTGATCCCATCTAGAGTATTTTTCATTTCATTTATTGTGTTGTTCATCATTTTTGTTTCATCTTTAGTTCTTCTAGGTCCTTGTTAAATGTTCCTTGCATTTTGTCTATTCTATTTCCAAGATTTTGGATCATATTTACTATCATTATTCTGAATTCCTTTTCAGGTAGACTGCCTATTTCCTCTTCATTTGTTTGGTCTGGTGGGTTTTTATCTTGCTCCTTCATCTGCTGTGTGTTTTTCTGTCTTCCCATTTTGCTTATCTTACTGTGTTTGTGGTCTCCTTTTTGCAGGCTGCACGTTCATAGTTCCCATTGTTTTTGATGTCTGTCCCCAGTCACTAAGTTTGGTTCAGTGGGTTGTGTAGGCTTCCTGGTGGAGGGGACCAGTGCCTGTGTTCTCGTGGTTGAGGCTGGATCTTGTCTTTCTGGTGGGCAGGTCCACATCTGGTGGTGTGTTTTGGGGTGTCTGTGGCCTTATTATGATTTTAGGCAGCCTCTCTGCTAACGGGTGGGGTTGTTTTCCTGTCTTGCTAGTTGTTTGGCATAGAGTGTCCAGCACTGTAGCTTGCTGGTCATTGAGTGAAGCTGGGTGCTGGTGTTGAGATGGAGATATCTGGGAGATTTTTGCCTTTTGATATTATGTGGAGGTGGGAGGTCTCTTGTGGACCAGTGTCCTGAAGTTGGGTCTCCCACCTCAGAGGCACAGCTCTGACTCCTGGCTGCAGCAGCAAGGGCCTTTCATCCACATGGCTCAGAATAAAAGGGAGAAAAAGTAGAGAGAAAGAGTTAGTAGAAGTGGGAAGAAAGAAAGGAAGAAAGGAGGGAAGGAAGGAAGCAAGCAAGAAAGAAAGAAAGAAAGAAGAAAAGAAGGAATGAAAGAAAGAAAGGAGGGAGGGAGGGACGGTGGGAGGAAGGAAGGAAGGAAGGGAAGGGAGGAAAAAAGAAAGAAAGAAAGAAGATAAAGTAAAATAAAATAAAGTAAAATCTAATAAAGTTATTAAATTAAAAAATAATAATTAAGGAAAAAAATTAAAAAAAACCAAAAAAACGGACAGATAGAACCTTAGGACAAATGGTGGAAGCAAAGCTATACAGACAAAATCTCACACAGAAGCGTACACATACACACTCACAAAAACAGGAAAAGGGGAAAAAATCATAAATCTTGCTCTCAAAGTCCACCTCCTCAATTTGGGATGATCGTTGTCTATTCATGTATTCCACAGATGCAGGTACATCAAGTTGATTGTGGAGCTTTAATCTGCTGCTTCTGAGGCTGCTGGGAGGTCTGAGGTCTTCTGCCAGCATTCAGTAGGTGTTCTGTAGGAGTTGTTCCACGTGTAGATGTATTTCTGGTGTATCTGTGGGGAGGAAGGTGATCTCCGCGTCTTACTCTTCCGCCATCTTCAGAACACCCTAAACCATGTGTTTTTGTAGGTATCCAGGTAAGAAATTTTAATGTCCCTAACAAAAATATCAACCATCAGATTTTACTGTTTGCTAGTTCAGGGTTGATTTTGTCTTAAAACTTAGTAGTGACAAAGATACTTGTAAGTATCCAGATAATATATCACAGCGCCCTCACTGTAGTAGTGACCATGGGATTTTTGAGGTATCCAGTGAATAGCAGATGGTGTCCAAAACTACGGTGTTGACCTTAGAAATCTCTAGATATCCAGGTAGAGTTGGTGGTTGCCATAATGGAATTGACAGATGGAATTAGCAGAGGCCCAGATGGAAAAACGTTTTCCTAACCAGGGTTGCCACCATGTGTTTTTTTCAGGTCCCAGTCAAGAGATGATGGTGTCTCTAACTACAGTGTTGACCTTAGAACTAAAGGATCCAGGTTGAGATCATGATTCCCCTAATGATAGTAGTGATCATAGGATTTTTTGAGGTCCGTGTAGGAGACGTATCCCTAATCATAGTTGCCATCATGTGTGTTTGTAGGCTCCAAATCATGAGATAATGGTGAAGATCATGGAATCCAGGCAAGTGATGACGTGGACCTTAAATATTATATAGACCATCTGATTTTCAGAAATCTAGGTAAGCGGTGATGGTGTCCCCAACACGTGTTAGTACCATGTTTTTTTGCAAATATTCAGATAAAAGAATGATACAGGGCTTACAAACACTGATAACTGTGAGATCTAGTTTAGCCAGTTTTCTAGTTTAGAGATAATGTGTGTTTAACTTTAGGAATGAATGAGAGATGTGAAGGTATCCAGGTAAGTATGCATAACGTTCTCCACCACAGTGTTGACCATGAGATTTTTACAGGTACAAGGTCAAGAGATGATGGTACCTGTAACAACAGTGTTAACCTTGAAGTTCTGCCAGTGTTCAGGTAGCATTGATGTGCCCATAAAGTTGGAAGTGACAAAAGTTCTTTGCCAGTGTCCTGCTAGGAAACGTTATGTCCTTAAATACATCTGTCACAGTGTGTTTCTTTTAGGTTCCAGTCAGGGGATCACAGTGACCCTAACAATGGTGGTTAATGACACTTTGCTGGATGCAGTAAGTGATTATATGAGTCTTACCACGCTATAGCCCTTCTGACCTTCAGAAATCTAGGTAAATTATGATGGTGTCCCGAACATCTGTGTCACCATGTTTTGCTTTGTTTTTGCAGATATCAGGTAAGAAAAGTTAGTGCTCCATAAACACTACTAAGAATTAGCCCTTACTGTTCACTAGGTTTTTTACAAGTGTCCAGTCAACAAAGGATATTGTTACTAACAAAGGTGCAAACAATGGAATACAGTAAGTATCCAGGAGAAAGAAGATGTGTAAGTAGAAACATTTGTAACAATGTGTTTGTCGGGTTTCAGTCAGTTAAGCATGATGAACTTTACCATGGTCATTGACAGGGATTTTGCTGGTGTCCAGGTAAGTGATGATGTGGGCCTAAACCATAGCACAGGCCATCTGATTTTCAGATATCTAAGTAAGTGACAGTAGTGTCCCTAACACTTAACATGTTTTTATTATAGCTATTTAAGTAGGAAATGATAGAGTCCTTACCAATTTTAGAGCCCATGAGTGTTTACATTTTATATTTTGAGAGAAAATTTGTTTTACCTTCCAAGTGTCCAGAGGTTACAAGTCTACAGGTAATTATGGTGTTCTTTCCTACAGTAGTAACCATGGGATATTTGCAGGTATACAGTTAGGAAATGACGGTCTTACCCCCAAAATGATGCTGACCTTGGAATGCTGCTTATATGCAGGTAGAGTTGATGTGTCCCATAATAATAGAAGTAAACAAGGTTATTTGCAGGTACGCTGGTAGAATAAATTGTGTCCTTTGACACGTACTTCATAATATGTTTTTCAGGCTCCTATCAAGACATAATGGTAAACCTAACAGTGCTTATTAATGGGGACACTGCTAATGTCCAGGTAAGTGATGATGTGGGCCTAAACCAGAGCACAGGCCATCTAACCTTCAGAAATGTAGGTAAGTGGTGATGGTGTCCCTAACACTTTCTGACCGTGTATTTGGTACAGCTATTCCGTTTAGAATAATAGGATCCTCACCAATTCTAGTAACCATGATCGGGGGTAGCCTATAATCGGTACTTAATGTGAAACATGGCTGGTATCAAGGTATGTGATAATGAGGGCCTAAACAACAGCCCAGGCCATCTGTTCTTCAGATAGATAGGTAAGTGATGATGGTATCAATAATACTTAAGATAATTTTATTGCATGCTATTGAGGTATGAAAATGTAGAGTCCTTACCATTCTAGAAACCATGGGTTTTCATTTTTTTATATTTTAGAGAAAATTTATATTTATTCATTAGAGTGCTGAGTGAGCATGTGTTCAGGTAACAGTCATGGTGTTCCACAACACAGAGGTAACGTGGGGATTTTGTAGGTGTCCATTCACCAAATGATGGCCTCGTGACAATGGTATTAAGCTTGGGGTACTGGAAGTATCCATGTCTAGTTGATGTGTCCCATAATGATAGAAATAACCAAGATTATTTACACATACCCTGGTAGAAGAGGTTGTGTCCTTAAACACATTTGTTAAATTTTTTTCAGGTACCGGTTAAGAGATCACAGTTAAGCTCTCAGTGGACATCAGTGGGATTTTGCTCTTAATCAGGTAAGGATAATGTGGGTCTTACCACAATACAGACCTCAAATCTGATCCTCAAGTATCTAGGTAAGTGAGGATGGTGTCCCTAACATTTGTGTTACCATATTTTTTTGCTGGTATCTCATTACAGTCTTTGATAGTATACAAATATGGAATTATGTTACATTAACCCATGGGAGACCTTCTTTATTTCAGATATCTAGAAATGAATGATGTTATAGAAACTCTTTTGTTAACCTCTTATTTGGCATGTATGCTGTTAAGTTCATTTGTTCATAAGAACACTAGTAAGCATGATTTTACTATCTTCTTGTTTAGAACTAATGGGTATTTAACATTCGCAGTGATAGGTTTGCAGGCACCCAAGTAATTTATCTTATTCTCCATCACACCTAATTGCCCATGGGATTGATTGATTTATTCATTTATTTTTGGCCGCGCCATGCAGCGTGCGGGATCTTAGTTCCCCGACCAGGGATCGAACCCATACCCCGTGCAGTGGAAACATGGGGTCTTAACCACTGGACCACCAGGGAAGTCCTCGACCACGGGATTTTTGCAGGCATCCGTCCAAGAGAGGATGATGTCTTTTTCTAAGGTATGACTCTGGACTTCTGCAAGTATGCAGGCAACATTGATGGGTCCTGAAATCGTATAAGTGACAAAGGGAATTTGCAGGTGTTCAGGTAGAATAAGATGTGTACCAAACACATTTTTCACGATGTGTTTTTCAGATTCATGTCAAGATGTCGTGGTGAGCTTATAAATGATAGTGAACATGGAATATCAAGGTAAGTGATGATTTGGTCCTAAACCACAGCACAGACCATCTGGTCTTCATATATATAGGTAAGGGGTGATATATCCCTGACACTTCTTGTTACCATGATTTTTACAAGTATTCAAGTAATAAATGATAGATTCCTAACCAATTCTTATAACCATTAGTTTCCACATCTTACATTTTAGGGAAAAATTATGTTTAACTCTGTGATCGCTGAGGTATTGTACGTATCCAGGTAATTATCATGGTCTTCCCCATCCCCGCCCCCAGGTGGTAATCATGGGATTTTTATAGGGGTTTTGCAAGAAATTATGATGTTATCTGATAATGGTATTGACCTTGAATTAATCCAAGTATCCAGATAGACTTGATATGCTCTGTAATGATGGAGTCACCATGGTTATTTGCATATGTTCTGGTAAAAAAAAGTTGTGTCCTTTAACATATATTTCACAAGGTGGTTGTCAGGTTTCTATCAAGATACCATGATAAATTAAACAGTGGTCATTAACAGGCGGACATTTCTGATATCTAGGTAAGTGATGATCTTCATATCAGAGACCATCTGATCTTCATATATCCATGTAAATGACGTTGGATCACTTACATGGGTTTTATGTGTGAGTTCTTAGCAGGTAGTCAGGTAAGAAATGATAATGTTTTGCCAGTTCTAGTGACCGTGTTACTCTGCGGTTTTATATTTCACAGAAAATGTATGTTTAACCCTGTGAGTATTGAGTAATCTGCATTTACTCAGGTAACTATCCTGGAATTCTGCTTCATAATAGTAACCATGGGGTTTTGTAGATGTAAAGTCAAGAGTTGATGGTGTCGCTAAATATGGCTAGACCTTGAATACTGCAAAAATCTAGTTGATGGGTCCCGCAGTGGTGGAAGTGAAGAAGGTCATTTGCAGGAATTCATGTGGGAAATGTGTGTCCGTAGATAAAACATTTGTCACAATGTGTTTTTCAGGTTCCAGTCAAGAGATCATAGTGAACCTCATCATCATCATCAAGAGACTTTGCATGAATCCCAGTAAGTGATGATGTGAGCCTTAAGCACCTTACAGATCATGTGATCTTCAGATTTAGGTAAATGCGGATGATGTCACAGTAGTAACCATGGGATATTTGCAGGTGTGCAGTGAAGAGTTGATGGCGTCTCTAACAGTGGTGTAGAACTTGGACTACTGCAAATATCAGGTAGATTGATAGGTCCTACAGTGATGGATGAGGAAGGTCATTTAAGGTATCCAGGTGAAAATGTGTCTCCCTGGACACATTTGTCACAATGTATTTTTCAGGGTCCAATCAAGAGACCATGGTGACTTCATAAGTGATTGTTAACAGAGACTTTGCTTATATCCAGGTAACTGATGATGTGTCTTTAAGCCCCCTTCAAATATCTGATCTTCAGATTTCTTGGTAAGTGAGGATGGTGTGTCTAACATTTGTGCACCATGTTTTTTTTTTTTAAAGATATTCAGGTAAGAAGTGACACTGTCTCAACCAAATCTATTAAGCATTAGACCTTACAGGCTGAGAATTTAAATATAATGTATGTTGAACCTAGGTAGTGCTAGAGGTATATGCAGGTAAGGGAACCTACAGGTCCATACCACAGTACTGATCGGGAGATTTTTACATGTGCCCTGCAGAGAGGTAGGTGGTGGTGTCTCTAAGAACATTATTGGCCTTGAAGTACTGCCAGGTTGATGGTTCCCTCATTGATGAAAGTGACCAAGATTATTTGCAGGTGTCATTGTAGAGCAAGTTGTTTTCTTAAATGTATTTGTCATGTATATTTTTTTGAGATTCCAGTCAAGGAATCATGGTGAATCTAACAGTGGTCATTACCAGGACATTGCTAGTAACCAGGTGAGTGATAAAGTGGGTCTTACTACAATGCAGACTGTCTGATCTTCAGTATCTAGTAAGTGAGGATGATGTCCCTAACATATGTGTTATCATGTTTATTGCCGGTATCTCATTAAGGTCTTTGCTAGTAAGGACGTATGATATTATGGGATATTAACTCATTAGAGACTTTAGTTGTTTCCACACACCTAGGTAATTAATTAGTGACGTTCCCATGATTCTTATAATAACCTTGCTTTTGGCATGTATACAGTTAAGAAATTAATTCTTCCTGAACAACACTAGTAAGCAAGAGCATTAACTGTATCCTTGTTTAGAAATAACGTGTTTTTTATACTCGTGATAATAGATATGCAAGTATCCAAGTAATTTATCACATTGTCCATCACAGCGATATTGACCATAGAATTTTTACAGGTATCCCTTCAAAAAAAGAAGGTACCTCTTACTAGGGTTGGACCTTGGAGTTCTGCAGTTACCCAGCTAACACTGATGAGTTACAAAATGATACAACTGACCAAGGGAATGTTTTCGGTGTACAGGTAGAACAGGACATGTACTGAACATTTCCCACAACACGTTTGTCAGGTATTTCAATGGTAGTTAACAAGGCACCTAGCAGGTATGGAGGTAAGTGATGATTTGGACCTAAACAATAGCATAGATCATGTGATCTACATATATTTAGGTAAGTGATAGGAAGTGTCTCTCACACTTCTTGTTAGAATGATTTCTTTGCAGGTATTCAGGTAAGAAATGATAGAGTTCTTACCAATTCTAGTAACCATGTGTTCATACTTCCATATTTTACAGAAAAGTTATGTTTACCAGTGTAAGTGTTCAGGGATTGATCGTGTTGGTAATTGGAGTTTCTCACCACACTGGTAAGGATAGGATTTTTGCAGGTGTCCAGTGAAGAAATGATGGTCTCTCATGACCATGGTATTAACCTTGATTTAATGCTAGTATTCAGGTAGAGTTGATGTGTTAGGTAATAATAGAAGTGAACAGGGTGATGTGCAGGTGTACTGGTAGAACAGGTTGGGTCCTTAAACACATTTTATCCATGTGTTTTTTCAAGTTCCTGTGAAGAAAACACAGTGAACCTAAGAATGATTGTTAATGGAAGCTTGCTCATAACCAAGTAACTGAAAAGTGGATCTAACCACAATGTAGACTATCTAATTTTCAATATCTGCGTAAGTGTTTTTGGTGTCCTAACACTGGTGATACCATACTTTCGTTTTGTTTTCGGTTTTTTTTTTGCAGGTATCCTGTTAAGGTCTTTGCTAGTATACAGATATGAGATGATGTGGCATTAACTTATTAGAGACTTTCTTATTTTCAGATCTCTACATAATTAATGTTTTCAAGGCTCTTAAATTTACTTTGTTTTTGGCATGTATGCAGTTCAGAAATTAACATGTCCCCAATAATATTACTAAGAATAAGATTTTATTATTTACTTGGAAACACTTTGTATTTAACACTTGGAATGATCCTGCAACATATATGTATCCAGGTGATCTATCATATAGTCGACCACTGCTTTATTGACTCTGGAATTTTTGCAGGTATCCCTTCAGGAGAGCAAGGAGTCTCTTTCCAGGGTATGACATTGCAGTTCTGCAAGTACACAGGTAACGTTGATGGGATACAAAATGATACCGTTGACTGAGGAAATCTGATGGTGTACCCTAGAATAATATGGATATCACACACATTCTCTGAATGTATTTTCAGACTCCTGTCAGGACATGATGGTGAGCTACCAGTGGTAGATAACAGGGGACGTTGCTGGCATCTAGGTAAGTGATGATGTGGGCCTAAAGCACATCACAGACCATGTGTTCTTCATGTACGTAGGTAAGTGATGATGGCGTTCCTAACGCTTTTCGTTAGCGTGATTTTGTTGCAGGTGTTCGGGTAAGAACTTCTAAGAGTGCTTACTAATTCTAGTAAACACGAGTTTACACTTTTCGTATTTTAGTTACAATTTGTTTAATCCTGTAAATATTGAGGAGTCGTTCACCTCCAGGTAGTTGTTGTGACATCACTCGGTTGTCATATCCATAAGATTTTTGCAGGTACCCAGGTGGGTGCCACTGGTCTCTCCTGACAACAGTGTTGACCTTGAATGAATGCAAGGAGCCAGGTAGAGTTGATGTGTTCCTTAATAATGGAGGTGAACAAGGTTAGGTGGAGGCATCCTGGTAGAACAAGTTGTGTCTTGAACACATTTGTTGCATGTATATCATCAGGTTCCTGTTAGGAGAACAGGGTGAACCTAATGGTTACTAGCGTCACACTTAAACAGGTGTTAAAGTGCGTCTTACCGCAGTGCAGACCATGTGAACTTCAATATCTAGGTAAGTGAGGATTCTGTCCCTAAGAGTTGTGTTAATGTCTTTTTTTTTTTGCAGGTATCATGTTAAGATCTTTGCTTCTTATGCCAGTATGAGATCATGTGATATTCACTGATTCAAGACGTTCTTATATTCAAATATCTACATAATTCCTGATTTCAGTGTCTCATATTGACCTTTTTTTTGACATGTGATCAGTTAGGAATTTAATGTGTCCCTAAAAATACTAGTAGCGATGAGATTTTTAGTAGTCTTCTTTAGAGATAATATGTATTTAACACAGTAGTGAGAGATGGATTTGCAGATGGGACCTTGCTGGTGTCCAGGTAAGTGATGATGTGAGCGTAAAGCACAGCACAGGCCTTCTGACCTCCGGATATTTGAGTAACTAAGGATGTGTCCTAACACTTCCTGTTACCATGGGTTTTTTTTCAGGGATCAGGGTAAGAAATAATAGTGTCCTTGCCAATCTGGAAAACAATCGTTTTCCCTTTTTATATTTTAGAGAAAGTTTAACACTCTTAAGTGTCGAGGGATTGCACATATGCAGATATTTACTATGGATTTCCCACACACTACTTCCCATAGGGTTTCTCAGATGTCCAGTCAAGAAACTATGGCTTTCCAACCTTGGTGTTGACCTAGGAGTACTGCAAGTATCCAGATAGAGTTGATGCGTCTTATAATGATAACATAATCAAGGTGTCCTGGTAGGAAGGCCACATCTCATGTCTTTTCCGGGTTCCTGTCCAGACATCACTCTGAACCTAGCATTGGTGTTAACGGAAGACACTGTTGCTGGGCAGGTATGTGACGACGTGGGCCTCACCCAGAGCACAGGCCACCTGACCTGCTCATACGTAGGTAAGTGATGACTGTGAGCCTGACACTTGTTACCATGACTCCTTAGCAGGTATTCAGGTAAGCACACATTCCTTACCAATTCTTGAAACCATTAGCTTTCAGTTTTCATTTTTTAGAGCAAATCTTGAACTCTGTGTGTCATGAGGGAGTACACATATCAGGTATTTATCGTGATATCCCAGCCACAGTAGTGAGCATGGAAATTTTGCAGGTATGTTGTAAAGAACCGTGATTACCTGACAGTGTCCTTGACCTCAGAGTGTCCTGGAAGTATTGAGGTAGAGTTGATTTCATGATGATGGACATGACCAAGGTGGTTTGCAGGTGTCCTGCTAGAGCAAGTTGTGTCCTTTTACACATATATCATTATGTGCTTTTCAGGTTCCTGTCAAGAGACGAAGCTTACAGTGGTCATTCTCTGGGGACGTTTCTGGTATCCAGGTAAGTCATGATGTGTAATGATGTGCACCTTCACCATATCAGACCGTCTGCTCTTCACATTCGTAGGTCAGTGTTAGTGATTGACTAAAGTTACTTACCCTGTGTGTCTCTTTTCCGAGTAATTAGGTAAGAAATGATAGAATTTTACCCATTGTAGCAATCACGATACGCTACTGTTTGCCATTTCAGAGAAAATTTGTGTTTAGTCGTGGGAGCGTTGAGCAGGTTGTGGGTATCCAGGTCATGATGATGGAATTGTGTGGCACGGCGTGTTTGCAAGTGGGCTGGGAATTGATGACGGTGTGTCTAACTCTGGCATAGACCTTGGAGTACGGCATGAATGCAGGGAGAACTGATGGGGCCTGCAGTGATGGCAGTGGGCAAGGTGATTTGCAGTGTCCTAGTAGAGAAGGTGTGTCCACAGACATATCTGTCTCAAAGCGTTCTTTTCATTCTTGTCAAGAAGTCATGGTGAGTCTCGAAATGACCATCAATGGGACTTGGCTTGTATCCAGGTAAGTGACGACGTGGGCCTTCAGCTGCCTCAAACAGTCTGATCGTCACATACGTAGGCTAGTGTGGATGGTGTTCCTAACTGTTCTATTACCATGGTCTCGTTCTGGTGCTTTTCTAGCAGGTATTCAGTTAAGAAATGACATTGTCTCATGCAGTGCTCGTAAGTGTTTGCCTTTTTTATTAGAATTTTGATAGAACGTGTGTTTAATAGAACGCGTGTTTAAACAGTGACAGAGGGTAGTGCAGGTCCAGGTAACTTATTCTACTGTTGAAATATTAACCATGAGATTTCTACAGGTACTCATAGAAGAGATGATAGTGCACCTAACAGTGGTGTTGACCTTAAAGTGCTTCCAAAGTCCAGGTAGTGTATGTGCTTCCCCTAACGATGGAAGTGACCAAGATTATTTGCAATGCTACTGACTTTGCATATAAAGAAGCAAGTCCTTTACACAATTGTGGAATGCATCTCTCAAGTTTCTAGCCTTCATTGTGGAGTCATAATGAAGAAAATAACCGTTGTCAGTGGGACCTTGCTAGTAACCAGGTATGTGATAAAGTGAGTCTTACCCCAATGCAGGTTATTAGGTTTTCAGATATCTAGGCGAATGAGAACGGTGTCTCTAACACAGTGTACTATGCTTTTTTATAGGTTTCCCGTTAAGTTCTTTGCCTCATGGACTCGTAGCAGACGATGTGACTTTAATTCACTAGACACCTTCTTATTTTCAAATAGGAAGGTAATTAATGGTAGTTTGAAGATTCTTAAATGAACCTTGTTTTGGCATGTAGTATGTCAGAAATGAGTTTATCCCTAATAGTCAGCATGAGAAATTATTCTATTGTTCAGAGATCATTTTTTTACATCATTGTGTTGGTTTCCAGGTAATTTATTTATTTTCCATACCCATGATACTGACCATGGGAGTTTTGCAGGTATCCCTTCAAAAGAGGAAGGTTCTCTTACTACGGTATGACCTCAGGTTTCTGCAGTTACGCAGATAATGTTTATGCATCCGTGAATGATAGAATTGATCAATGGAATTTGCAGGTGCACAGGTAGAATGAGGTGTGGACTGAGCACATTTGGTGTGATGTGTTTTTCAGATACATGTCAAGATACCTAGGTGGGCTTCCCAGTGGTAGTTAACATGTGACATTGCTGGTATCGAGGTAAGTGATGGCCTGGGCCTAAACCACAGCACAGGCCATCTGGCCTTCGTGTATCTTGGTGAGTGATGATGTGTTCTCACACTCAGATTAACATGGTTTCTTTTTTTTCGTGCAGGTATTCAGGTAAGAAATGATAGAGCTTTACCAACTCTAGAAAACATGTTTTCACTTTTTGTATGAGAAAAAGTCTGTGTTGAACCCTGTGTGTGTGGAAGGATGGCACATGTCTAGGTATTTATCATGGTGTCCCCAGCCCCAGTAGTACCCACAGATTTTTTGCAGGTATCCAGCGAAGTAATGATGATTTTATTTGACATCAGTACTGATCTTTCACTAATGAAAACATCCAGGCTTGGTTGGTGTACTCCATAAGGATATTTGCAGATATCCTGGGAGAAAAAGTTGTGTCCTTTAACAGAGCTTTCCGAATGTCTTTTTCAGGTTCCTGTCAAGGCATCCCTTTGAACCTAGCGTTGATGTTAACGGGGGACACTGTAAGGGTGCAGGTAAGTGATGATGTGGGCCTAACTCACGGCACAATCCCTCTGATCTCCAGGTAGCCAGCTAAAGGATGATGGCGTCTCTCAGGGTTGTTGTTACCACAATTTCTTAGCTGGTATTCAGGCAGAAAATTAAATCCGTAAGGCAGTAGAGTCCTTACTGATTCTAAAAACAAGTAGTTTTCACCTTTCATAACTTAGAGAACATTTCTGTTGAACCGTGTGAGAGTTGATGCATTGCCATATCCAGGTAATTAACATTATGTCCTCAAGCGCAGCAGTAACCGTGGAAACTTTGCAGGTGTCCCGTAGAGAAACACTGTCTTATCTGGCAGTGGTCTAGACCTTGGGATACTGCAAGTATTCAGTTACAGTTGATGGTCTCATAATGATGCAGTGACCAAGGTTCCCACAGGTGTCCTGGAAGAAGAATTGCATCCTTTTACACGTACATCACGATGTATTTTTCAGGTTCCTGTCGTGTTACCTCAGTGAACCTGACAGTGGTCGTTAAGGGGGGACATATCTGGTATCCAGCTACGTCATGAGGTGCCCCTTCGCTACGTGAGACCCGCCGGTCTCCGTGTATCTAGTTAATTGATGTTGATTGCTTGGACTTGTTTTACCATGTGTTTTCTTTTCAGATATTCAGGTCAAAATGACTATAGTGTTTTTTTACCAATGCTAGCAAACATCTTTTTCATATTTAAGAGGACATGTGTGTTTAAGCATGTGAGTGTTGAGCAATCCATGGGTATTCATGTAATGAAAATGGAGTTGCAGGTCACACAGGTTACCCTAGTATTTTTGCAGGTAAGTAGTCCAAACATGATGGTGTCTCACAATGGCATAGATCTTGCGGTCATGCAAGAGTTCAAGTAGAGTTGCTGGGTCCTGCAGTGGTGGAAGCGGAGAAGGTTGTTTGAAGTGTCCCGGGAGACAAGATACTCTGTAGGCACCTTTGTCCCAATTTGTCTTTCAGGTTTCTGTCAGGAGACCACGATAAACCTCGTAACGCTCAATGACGGGACTCTGCTTCTATCTCGCACGTCACGATGTAGATCTATCTTTATTGAGGACCCTACAAGTAATCCGCCCATCTGACAGGTAGGTTAAGTGTGGATGGTTTGCGAACTTTTCTGTTACTATGCTTTTTTCTTAAAGAGGTCAGTTAAATGATATTGTCCCCACCAATGCTACGAGTCAGTTTAGGGTTTAGGTATGATGTGTGTTTCACCTTAGCAGTGATGGAGGGATATGCAGGAATCCGGGTAAGTTATCCTGCTGTTCCACACCAGCACGTTGAGCATGAAATTTTCACAGGTACTCAGACAAGAGATGGTCGTGTGCCCAACCGTGGTGTTAACCTTGAAGTGCCTGCAGGACCCACATAGTGTTGATGATTCCCCTGATGATGTAAATAATCAGAATTAGTTACAGGTAGGCTTTTTTATGTTTGTCTTTAGGTGAAACGATTTTTTTGCCGTAAACTCCCTTGTCAAATGTGTTTCTTCATGTTATATTAGTGGTGACCTTGTGCTGAACCTAGTAATGGTCATTAATGGGACCCTGCGAGTAACCAGGTAAGGTTGCTGCGGAACTTAGAGCAGAGTATAGACCAATGGTCTTCAGATGTCTACGTAAGTGTGGATGATGTCCCAAACCCCAAACACAGTGTTCCTATATCTTTTTCCCTGCAGATATCCTGTTACGGTTTTTGCTAGTGTAAAGGTACGTGATGTCACATGAATTCATTAGACCTTCTTATTTTCAGGTATGTATGCAATTAATGGTATTTTGAGGACTCTTTATATTTTAACTTACAGTGACTGTATTAGCTTTATTTTTGGTTTGTACGCCGTAAAGGTATTAATTTGTCCCTAACAACACAAATAAACATGATATTTTACTGTATTCATGTTTCGGAATACCATTTGATACCCTCCTACTGATAAGAGGATATGCAGGTATCCAGGTAATTTATCCTATTGTTCATCCCCACAGTAGTGAGCATGGAATTTGAAATACCTCGTGAAGAGAAGAAGGTATCTCTTACTAGGGTTTAGGCCTAGACTTCTGCAAGTATCCAGGTAATTTGGATGAGTCTCAAAAGTATGCAACTGACCAAGGGTATGTGAAGTTGTACCCTAGAATGTTATGGATATCACACCCATTTCCTAAATGTGTTTTCACACTCCTGTCAGGACACGATGGTGAGCTAGCAGTGGTAGATAACAGGGGACGTTGCTGGCATCTAGGTAAGTGATGATGTGGGCCTAAAGCACATCACAGACCATGTGTTCTTCACGTACGTAGGTAAGTGATGATGGCGTTCCTAACGCTTCTCGTTAGCGTGATTTTGTTGCAGGTGTTCAGGTAAGAAGGTCTAAGAGTCCTTAGAAATTCTAGTAAACACGAGTTTACACTTTTCGTATTTTAGTTAGAATTTGTTTAATCCTGTAAGTATTGAGAAGTCGTTCACCTCCAGGTAGTTGTTGTGACATCTCTCCGCTGTCGTATCCATAAGATGTTTGTTTGCAGGTACCCAGGTAGGTGCCACTGGTCTCTCCTGACAACAGTGTTGACCTTGAACAGATGCAGGGAGCCAGGTAGAGTTGATGTGTTCTTTAATAATGGACGTGAACGAGGTTAGGTACAGGCATCCTGGTAGAACAAGTTGTGTCTTGAACACATTTGTTGCATGTATTTCATCAGGTTCCTGTTAGGAGAACAGGGTGAACCTTATGGTTACTAGCGTCACACTTAAACAGGTAAGTGTTAAAGTGCGTCTAACCACACTGCAGACCTTGTGATCTTCAATATCTAGGGAAGTGAGGATGCTGTTCCTAACAGTTGTGTTTATGTCTTTTTTTTTTTGCAGGTATCATGTTACTATCTTTGCTTGTTATGCCAGTATGAGATCATGTGATATTCAGTGCTTCAAGACGTTCTTATATTCAGATATCTACATAATGTCTGATTTCAGTGTCTCATATTGACCTTTTTTTTGACATGTGATCTGTTAGGAATTTAATGTGTCCCTAATAATACTGGTAGGGATGAGATTTTTAGCAGTCTCCTTTAGAGGTAATATGTATTTAACACAGTAGTGAGAGATGGATTTGCAGATGGGACCTTGCTGGTGTCCAGGTAAGTGATGATGTGAGCGTAAAGCACAGCACAGGCCTTCTGACCTCCGGATATTTGAGTAAGTAAGGATGTGTCCTAACACTTCCTGTTACCATGGGTTTTTTTTCAGGGATTAGGGTAAGAAATAATAGTGTCTTTGCCAATCTGGAAAACAATCGTTTTCCCTTTTTATATTTTAGAGAAAGTTTAACACTCTTAAGTGTCGAGGGATTGCACATATGCAGATATTTATTATGGATTTCCCACCACACTACTTCCCATAGGGTTTTTCAGATGGCCAGTCAAGAAACTATGGCTTTCCAACCTTGGTGTTGACCTAGGAGTACTGCAAGTATCCAGATAGAGTTGATGCGTCTTATAATGATAACGTAATCAAGGTGTCCTGGTAGGAAGGCCACATCTCATGTCTTTTCCACGTTCCTGTCCAGACATCACTCTGAACCTAGCGTTGGTGTCAACGGGCGACACTGTTGGGGGGCAGCTGTGTGACGATCTCGGCCCCACCCACAGCACAGGCTATCTGACCTGCGCATACGTAGGTAAGTTATGAGTGTGAGCCTGACACTTGTTACAATGACTTCTTTGTAGGTATTCAGGTAAGGGCAGATTCCTTTCCAGTTCTTAAAACATTAGCTTTCAGTTTTCATATACCTACGTACATGAAGATCAAACCATCTGTTTTTCATGTACGTAGTTAAGTGTTGATGGCATTCCTAACACTTCTTGTTAGCTAGATTTTGTTGCAGGTATTCAGGTAAGAAATGCTAAAAGTTCTTAATAATTGTAGTAACCATGAGTTTACGTTTTTTACGTTTTAGAGGCTAGTGATATTTAACCCTGTGAATGTTGTAGGTTGATCATATCTTGTAAGTGTTTTGAAGTTGCCACCACAGTCGTAACCATCAGTTCTTTGTAGGTGTCCAGTTAAGAGGTGAAAGTCTTACCCAACATTGTTGTTGACCTGAATTAACGCACGTACCCAGGTAGAATTGATGTGTTCCATAATAATGGAAGTAAACCAGGTTAGGTGCAGGTGTCCTGGTAGAACAAATTTTAATCTTTTTCTTTTTAATTAATTCAGTTATTTAATTTTGGCTGCGTTGGGTCTTTGTTGCTGCCTGTGGGCTTTCTCTGGTTGTGGCGAGCAGGGGCTACTCTTCGTTGTGTTGCTCAGGCTTCTCATTATGGTGGCTTTTCTTGTGTGGAGCACGGGCTCTAGGCACGTGGGCTTCAGTAGTTGTGGCTCTTGGGCTCTAGAGAGCAGGCTTAGTAGTTGTGGCGCACGGGCTTAGTTGTTCTGTGGCATGTGAGATCTTCCCGGATCAGGGCTCGAACCCGTGTCCCCCTGCATTGGCATGTTGATTCCTAACCACTGCGCCACCCGGGAAGTCCCACAAATGGTATATTTAAACACATTTGTTGAATGTGTTTTTTAGGTTCCTGTCACGAGATCACTGTGAACATAACAGTGGTTGCTAACAGAATCTTGCTCTCAACCAGGTAAGTGATAAAGTGGATCCTACCACAGTGAAGACCCTCTGATCTTCAATATGAAGGTAAGTAAGTATTGTGTCCCAAACATTCGTGTTACCATGTTTGTTTTCAGTTATTAGTATACAAGTATGAGATGTTGTGATGTTAACTCATTAAAGACATTCTGATTTTTAGATATCTATGTAATTAATTTTTGAGACTCTAATATTTACCTTGTTGTTGGCATGTGTGTAGTTAAGAAATTAATTTGACCCTAATTATATTAGTACAAATGAGATTTTTTTGTATTCTGTTTAGAGATGACATGTATTTAATACTTGTAGTGATGAACAGATATGCAGGTGATCCAGGTAATTTATCATATTGCCATCATTGAGTTAGTGACCTTGGGAATTTTTTCAGGTATCCCTTCAAGAGAAGATGGTGTTTCTTCTCAGGAATTGACCTTGAACTCCTGCAACTTGCCAGGTAATGTGGATGGGTACCAAAATGGTACAAGGGACCAAGGAAATTTACAGCTTTAGAGGTAGGATGATTTATGTGCCCCAAACATATTCCACACTGTGTTTTTCAGATTCATGTCAAGACATCCTGGTGAGCCTATTAATGGTAGTTATTGTGGGTCATTGCTGGTTGGAGATAGGTGCTGGTGTGGGGCTACACCACAGCACATTCCATCTGACCTTCATATACCTAAGGAAGTAATGATGTGTCCTCCTATGTCTTGTTACCATGATTTTTGAAGGTATTGAGGTAGGGAATGATAGTCTTTACCGCTTCTAGATACCATGAGTTTTCATTTGTTCTATTTCTGGAAATGTTCACTTTTACCCGTGTGAATGCTGAGGTATTATGTGAATACAGGTATTTATCATGGCGTTCCCCATCACAGTACTAGTCATAGGATTTGTACAGGTGTCCAGTCAAAGAAGGACATTTTATCTGACGTTGGTGTTGACCTTGGATTGCTGCAAGTATGCAGGTAGATGGATGTGTCTCCTAATGATGAAGTGACCACCATTATTTGTGGGTGTCCTGGTAGAAAACGTTGTGTCCTTTAACAGGCATTTCATATTACCTTTCTAGGTTTGTGTGAAGAGATCTTGATTAAACTAACAATGCTCATTAATGGTGGACATTGCTTGTGTACAGGTAGGTGACCATATGGACTAAACCAGATATGGAGTAAACCAGAGCACAGGTCATTTGATATTTACATAGCTGGGTAAGTTATGGTAGTTTCCCTAACAACTGTTGTTACCATTTTTCTTTGCAGGTATTCAGGTAGGAAATGACTGTTCTTACCAATTCTAGAAACCATGAGTTTTCATTTATCTTATTTTAGAGAAAATTTGTAATGAGCCATGTGAGTGATGAGCACTTGCCATATTCGGGTGATTGTCATGATGCTCGTAACCATGAGACTTTGCAGGTGCCCCATGATGAAATGCTGTCATATTTGACAATGCCCTCGACCTTGGCGTACTACAGGTGTTCAGGCAGAGTTGATATTCTCATGGTGAAGGAAATGTCTAAGGTTGTTTGAAGATGTCCTGCTACGAGTTCTGTCCTTTTGAACCTGTAGCATGTGTTTTTCAGGGTTCCGTCAAGAGATCAAGATAAAATGAATGGTTGTTATAGGGGGTCCTTTCTGGTGTCCAGGTAAGTGATGATGTGCACCTTCGCCACGTCAGAGCATCCTGCATTCACATCTCTAGGTAAGCGGTGTTGATTGGCTAAACTTGTTTTCCCATGTGATTCATTTCAGGTCTTCAGGTAAGAAATGATAGCGTTTTATCAATCCTAGCAGTCATATTAACCTACTGTTTTATATTTTTGAGAATTTATTTTGAACCCTGTGAGTGTTGAGCGATTCCCGTGTATGAACGCAATGATGACCGAGCGTGTGGCACAGTAGTGACCGTGGCGTTTCTGCAGGTGAGCAGGGAAAAGAGGATGGAGTTTCTAACAGTGGCGTAGACCTTGGAGGACTGCATGAACCCAGGGAGAGCTGATGGCAGGTCCTGCACGGAAGGCAGTGAATGAGGTTATCTGCAGGGTCCTAGTAGAAAAGGCATGTCCATAGACATATTTTACAGTGTGATTTTCAGGTTCCTGCAAAGACATCCTGGGAAAGATCATAATGATCGATAACAAGCCTTGATTGTATTGAGGTAAGTGATGACGTGGGCCTTTAGCCCCCTTCAAACCATCTGATCTTCAGATATGTGGGAAAGTGTGGATGGTGTTCCTAGTGTTTCTGTTCCTGTGTTTTTATGCAGGTATGCAATTAAGAAATTATGTTTCCCAATCAGTGATAGTAGCATTAGCCACTTTTTTTAGAGTGTACATATAACGTGTGCTTAACCTCAGTTGTGACAGAGGCATCTGCAGGTGGCAGCTAAGTTATCCTAGTTCGGATTCACAGTATTGACCATGAGATTCCTACAGGTGCTCAGAGAAATCTGTCTCTAGCACTGATGTTGACATTGAAGTTCTGAAAGTTTCAGATAGGGTTGATGGTTCCCTGAATGATGTAAGTAACTAAGATTATTTGCTGGTGCCGTTTTTTCTTGCACTTATTTGTTTGATTTTGTTGTTGTTTTCTTTGGGTTTTTTCTTTTTCGTGTCACACAAGTGTTGTCCTTCAGTCCTTAAACACACTTGCCGTGGATGATTTTACATGTTCCAGCAGTTCTGATACCACAGTGGACGTAACAGTGCTCATGAATGGGACCTTGCTAGTTGACAGGTATTCGATAAAGTGGCTTTTACCCCAGTACAGGTCATTTGACCTCAGACACCTAGGTAAGTGAGCATGCGGTCTCTTCTCACAGTGTTACCGTGGTTTTCTGCAGGGATCCTGTTAAGGTCTTTGAACAGGTGAACAGGTATGAGATGACGTGACAATAACTCAGAGACATTCCCAGTATCAGTATTTACAAAATGAATGTTTTTGAGACTCTTAAATTTACCTAGTTTTTGTCATATATGTGGTTACGAAGTTAATACGTCCCTAATAATACTCACAAGATTTTTATGTCCTTCTTTAGAGGTAACATGTACTTAACTACTAATGAAAGATGCAGGGATTCTTGTAATTTATCATGTTGACATCACAGCATTAGTAGCTCAGGGATTATTGCAGGGAGCCCTTCTGAGAAGAAGGTGTCTCTTCCTAGGGTTTGACCCCAGTGTCTGCAGGCCAGTGTCCAGGTAGTGTTGATGTGTACCAAAATCATACCAGAAGTGACCAAGGGAATCTGGGGGTGTAGAGGTAGAATGACATGTGTACCAACTACATTTACTGCAATTTGTTTTGCAGATTCAGGATAACACATCACAGTAAGCGCATCAGTGGTAGTGAACGTTGCAGCGTTTTGGTGTGGAGGTAAGTGATGATGTGGGTATAAACCACAACACAGATGATCAACATTCACATATCTAGGTAATGCTGATGTGTCTTCACGCTTCTTGTTATCATGACTTTTTTTGCAGGTAGTCAGGTAAGAAATTGTAGACACCTTACACATCGAGCAACCATGTTATCCTATAGTTTTATATTTTAGAAAACTTGATATTTAACCATCTGATTGTTGAGTGACAGATACCCATGTAATCCTCGTAGAGCTATGAGTCACAGTACTAACCAAGGTTCCATGCAGGTGTAAATGCAGGAGATAATGGTCTGTGTAACAGTGGCCTAGGCCTTGGAGTATAGCAAGATTCCAAGTAGGTTTGCTGAGTCCTGCAGTGATGGTCATGACAGGGTTATCTTCAGGGTCCAGGTAGTAAGTAAACTTGTGTCCATAGGCACATTTGTCACAATGTGTTTTCCAGGTTCCTGTCTAGGGATCATGGAGAACTTCTTAATGATCATTAAAGGGACATGGCTTTTATCCAAGTAAGTGATAGTGTGCGCCTTTTGCAGGTGACAGGCCATGTGATCTTCAGATATCTGGGTAAATGAATATGATTTCCCTAACACAGTGTTATCCTGTCATTTTGGAAGTGTTTTGTTAAGTCCTTTCCTAATATGCAGGTATTAGGTTATGTGACTTTAGCTCATTAGAAAGCTTCTTATTTTCATATGTGTGAATGATGATTTTTTCAAGACTACTTTAAGTATGGCTTTGGCACGTATGCAGTTCAGAAATTAAATTCACCCCAACAATACCAGTGAGCAGGATATTTGACTGTATTCTTGTTTAGGGATTATGGGTTTTTTTTTTTTTTTTTTTTGTGGTACGCAGCCACTGTTGTGGCCTCTCCCGTTGCGGAGCACAGGCTCCGGACGCACAGGCTCAGCGGCCATGGCCCACGGGCCCAGCTGCTCCGTGACATGTGGGATCCTACCAGACCAGGGCACGAACCTGTGTCCCCTGCATTGGCAGGCGGACTCTCAACCACCATGCCACCAGGGAAGCCCGGGTTTATGGGTTTTATATACACAGAGTGCTAGATGGATCAGTAGATGGCCAGGTGGTTTCTCATACTTCCCATCAGTGGTTGTTATTCACCCTGGGATTTTTGCCGGCATCCCTTCAAGAGAGGAAGGTATGTCTTATTAACGTTTAATCTCAGATATCCAGTTATCCATGGAAGGCCGATGTGTCTTGAAATGATAGAATTGAACAAGGAATTTGTGGGTGTCCCAGTGGAATAAGATGTATACCAAACACAATTTACACAATTCTTTCAGCTTCATGTAAAGATATCACAGTGAACCTATCAACAGCAGGTAACAAGGCACATAGCAGGTATTGAGGTAAGTGATAATTTGGGCCTAAACCACAGCCCAGATCATGTGATCTTCACACATATGAGTAAGTGATGATTGTGTCCCTAACACTTGTGCTCCCCTATTTTTGTTTTTTGCAGGTATTCTGTTCAGGTCTTTGGTGGTACATAGGTATGAGATGTGACATTAACTCATTAGAGGATTGCTTATTTTCACATATCTGTGTAATTATCTGATATTTACCTTGTTTTTTGGCAAGTGTAAGCCAAATTAATTTGTCCCTAGTAATAGTAGCAAGTGGTAATTTTTACTGTATTCTTGTACAGAGATAACGTGTATTTCTCACTTGTAGTGGTAGACAGATTGCAAGCATCCAGGTAGTTTGTCATATTGTTCTAACTGCGTTATTAACCGTGGGATATTTGCAAGTAGCTGTTTGTGGGAGGAAGGTGTGTGTTACTAGAGTTTGACCTCAGAGTTCTCCAAGTATCCAAGTAACGTTGAATGGTCCCAAAATGATACAGATGACAAGGGAATTTGCAGGTGCACAGGTAGAACGAGACACTGTACCAAGCACATTTTTCACACTGTGTTTTTCAGGGCTTGCCAAGAGATCAGGCAGTGAGCCTCTCTATGGCAGTTGATGGCGGGACATCGCTGGTGTTGAGGTAAGTGATGGCGTGGGCCTAAACCATCCAGTCTTCCTGTACGTAGGTAAGTGATGACAGGTGTCCGTGCTGCTTGTCACCGTGACTTTGTTGCAGGTGCTCAGGTAAGAAATGAACAGGTAGTCTTTACCAAATCTAGAGACTATGAGTTTTCACTTTTTATATGTTAGGGAAAATTTATGTTTAACACTAGGAATGCCCAAGGGTTACAGGTATACAGGTATTTATCATGATTTTCCCCACCACAGTACTACCCATAGGATTTGTATAGGTGTCCAGTCAAGAAATGACAGTTTTCCAACCTTGGCATCAACCTTGGGTTACTGTAAGTATCCAGGTAAAGTTGATATATCTCCGAACGATTAAGTGAGCAAGATTATTTGCAGGTGTCCTGGTAGAAAAAGCTGTGCCCCTAACAAATGTTTCAAAACATGTCTTTCACGTTTCCTTCAAGAGATCACAGTGAACCTAACATTGGTCGTGGATGGTGGGACATGGCTGGGATGCAGGTAAGTGACGATACGGGCCTCAACCACAGCGCAGGCTTTCTGATCTCCAGGTAGCCAAGTAAGTGATGATGATATCCCTCACGCTTGTTACCATGATTTCCTTGCAGGTGTTCAGATAGGAAATGATGCATCCCTTACCAGTTCTAGAAACCAGGAGTTTTCATTTATTATATTTTAAAGAAACTTTTTGTCTTTCTCTGTGAGTGTTGAGTAATTTCACATAACCATGTAATTAGCATGATGGCCCCAGCCATGGTAGTGACCATGGAAATTTTGCATGTGTTCCCTTAAGAAATGTCAGCTTACCTGAGAATATTCCTGACTGGGCTTACTGCCAGTATTCAGTTAGAGCTGATGTTCTCATAATGATGAAAGTAGTGAATGTTCTTTGCAGGTGTCATGTTAGAACAAGTTGTGTCCTTTTACACATATATCATAATACCTTTTTCAGGTTCATGTCAAGAGATTGTGGTGAACCTGACAATGTTTGTTTTCAGAGACATTTCTGTTATCCAGGTAAGTGATGATAGGCACTTTCACCCCATAGAGACCATCCAGTCTTCATATGCTTAGGTAAGTGATATTTGTTCCTGTTTTGCCATGGCATTTTGAGGGCTAGATTTTCAGGTAAGAATTGATAGTGTCTCACCAATTCTGGAAGCCATGTTATCCTCCTGTTCTTTATTTTATAAAAAACTTATGTTTGTGTAATTGTTGAGAGACTTGCAGATATCCAGGTAATTTTTATACAGCCGCGTGTCACAGTAGTAATCATGGTTTTCTTTTGCAGGTGAGCATCCAAGGGGTAATGCTGTGTCTAGCAATGGCCTAGACCTTGGAGTTACTGCAAGATTCCAGGTAGATTTGATGAATCCTGGAAGAGTGGTGGTGACAGGGTTATCTTCAGGGTCCAGGTAGTAAAGGTGGGTCCATAGACACATTCGTCACAATGTGTTTTCCAGTTTCCTGTTGAGAGGTCATGATGAACCTCATAATGATATGAAAGGGACATGGCTTGCATCCAGATAAGTGATAAGGTGGGCCTTTTGCACACAACAGACGATCTGATCTTCAGATATCTAGGGAAGTGTGGATATTGTTCCTAACTGTTGTGTTACCATCCTTTTTTGCAGGTATTCAGGTAAGAAATGTTGTCCCAACCAATGCTAGTAAGCATTAGCCCTTATGATTTTAGAGATTAAATATAACGTGTGTTTTTCCTTAGGAATGACAGAAGGATATGTAGGTATCCAGGTCAGTTATCATTTTGTTCATCACTTTTTTGTTTACCATGGCTTTTTGCAGTTATCTCGTCAAAGAGAGGATTGTGTCTCTAACTAGGGTGTTGACATTAAACTCTTACAAGTTTCTGGATACATTTGATGGGCCTCATAATTTTTTTTTTTTTTTTGCGGTACGCGGGCCTATCACTGTTGTAGCCTCTCCCGTTGTGGAGCACAGGCTCCGGACGTGCAGGCTCAGCAGCCATGGCTCATGGGCCCAGCCGCTCCATGGCATGTGGGATCTTCCCAGACCAGGGCACGAACCCACGTCCCCTGCATCAGCAGGCGGACTCTCAACCACTGCGCCACCAGTGAAGACTCAGAAATCTCTTGAATCCCTATACCCTAATGATGAAAAATCTGAAAGAGAATTAAGGAAATAGTCCCATTTACTAGTGCAACAAAAAGAATAAAATACCTAGGAATAAACCTACCTAGGGAGACAAAAGACCTGTATGAAGAAAACTATAAAACACTGATGAAATAAATTAAAGATGATACAAACAGATGGAGAGATATACCATGTTCTTGGATTGGAAGAATCAACATTATGAAAATGACTATACTACCCAAAGCAATCTACATATTCAGTGCAATCCCTATCAAACTACCAATGGCATTTTTCACAGAACTAGAACAAAGAATTTCACAATTTGTATGGAAACACAAAAGACCCCGAATAGCCAAAGCAATCTTGAGAAAGCAAAACGGAGCTGGAGGAATCAGGCTCCCTGACTTCAGGCTGTACGACAAAGCTACAGTAATCAAGACAGTATGGCACTGGCACAAAAACAGAAACATAGATCAATGGACCAGGATAGAAAGCCCAGAGATAAACCCACACACATATGGTCACCTTATTTTTGATAAAGGAGGCAAGAATATACAATGGAGAAAAGGCAGCCTTTTCAGGAATTGGTGCTGGGCAAACCAGACAGCTACATGTAAAAGAATGAAATTAGAACACTCCCTAACACCATACACAAAAATAAACTCCAAATGGATTAAAAACCTAAATGTAAGGCCAGACACTATCAAATTCTTAGAGGAAAGCATAGGCAGAACACTCTATGACCTAAATCACAGCAAGATCCTTTTTGACCCACCTCCTAGAGTAATGGAAATAAAAACAAAAATAAATGGGACCTAATGAAACTTCAAAGCTTTTGCACAGCAAAGGAAACCATAAACAAGATGAAACGACAGCCCTCAGAATGGGAGAAAATATTTGCAAATGAAGCACCTGAGAAAGGGTTACTCTCCAAAATTTACAAACAGCTCATGCAGCTCAATATCAAAAAAACAAATAACCCAATCCAAAAATGGGCAGAAGACCTGAATAGACATTTCTCCAATACAGATATACAGATTGCTGACAAACACAGGAAAGGATGTTCAACATCACTAATCATTAGAGAAATGCAAATCAAAACTACAATGAGGTATTACCTCACACTTGTCAGAATGGCCATCATCAAAAAATCTACAAACAGTAAATGCTGGAGAGGGTGTGGAGAAAAGGGAGCCCTCTTGCACTGTTGGTGGGAATGTAAATTGATAGAGCCACTATGGAGAACAGTATGGAGGTTCTTTAAAAAACTAAAAATAGAACTACCATACGACCCAGCAATCCCACTACTGGGCATATACCCCGAGAAAACCATAATTCCAAAAGAGTCACGTACCACAATGTTCATTGCAGCTCTATTTACAATAACCAGGACATGGAAACAACCTAAGTGTCCATCATCAGATGAATGGATAAAGAAGATGTGGCATATATATACAATGGAATATTACTCAGCCATAAAAAGAAACAAAATTGAGTTGTTTGTAGTGAGGTGGATGGACCTAGAGTCTGTCATACAGAGTGAAGTGAGTCAGAAAGAGAAAAACAAATACCATATGCTAACAGATATATATGGAATCTAAGAAAAAAAAAGTTCTGAGGAACCTATGGGCAGGACCGGAATAAAGACGCAGACGTAGAGAATGGACTTGAGGACATGGGGAGGGGGAAGGGTAAGCTGGAACGAGGTGAGAGAGTGGCATGGACTTATGTATACTACCAAATGTAAAATAGGTAGCTAGTGGGAAGCAGCCTCATAGCACAGGGAGATCAGCTCTGTGCTTTGTGACCACCTAGAGGGGTGTTTTAGGGAGGGTGGGAGGAAGATGCAAGAGGGAGGATATATGGGGATATATGTATATGTATAGCTGATCCACTTTGTTATAAAGCAGAGACTAACACACTCCAATTATACAATTATACTCCAATTATACTCCAATAAAGATGTTAAAAAAGCAATTATACTCCAATAAAGCAATTATACTCCAATAAAGATGTTAAAGCAATTATACTCCAATAAAGATGTTAAAAAAGCAATTATACTCCAATAAAGCAATTATACTCCAATAAAGATGTTAAAAAATTATACTCCAATAAAGATAAAGCAATTATACTCCAATAAAGCAATTATACTCCAATAAAGATGTTAAAAAAATTTTTTTATTATACTCCAATAAAGCAATTATACTCCAATAAAAAGCAATTATACTCCAATAAAGATGTTAAAAAAAATTTTAAAAACAAGATATATTGGGCTTCCCTGGTGGTGCTGTGGTTGAGAGTCCGCCTGCTGATGCAAGGGACACGGGTTTGTGCCCCGGTCTGGGAAGATCCCACATACCACGGAGCGGCTGGGCCCGTGAGCCATGGCTGCTGAGCCTGCGCATCCGGAGCCTGTGCTCCGCAGCGGGAGAGGCCACAACAGTGAGAGCACCGTGTACCGCAAAAAAAAAAAAAAAACCCAAAAACAAAAAAACATATATATATATATATATATATATATAGTTCTTAGGCCCTTTTCTAGGTACTTGATAGTCTGTGTCAGTCGAGGTCCTCCAAGGAGTGGATGCCAAGAGGAAATGATCGGTGAAGCGTGCTAGAGGCATATTGGGGAAACCCTTGTGCAGGATGGAGTGGAGGAAACAGTAGCAGGCCAGGGGGGTCTTCCGGCCGCGGTCCAGGTCTGATGCCGGTGAGAGGAGGCAGGGAAGGGAGCAGGCGCGCTGGGGAGGGCGCCCTCAGGCGGCGGTGCAGTCTACGAAGTCTTGAGCCATATCAATGGGTCATCTTCAAGCTCATCTCCCATCAGAGGAGTCTCTTGTCCCCCAGCAGTGGGCCTGAAAGGGTGTCTCTGCTGTGCTTCATTGTTGCCCACTTGCAGCCTAGGGGAAGCACAGCCTCAGTGCAAACCCACGGGAGGATCCAGAGCTGAGGCTGTGAAACACTTAGGCTCCCAGCAGCAGATTCTCTAGAAGGAGCTCTGGCTGGTGCCTGTCCATGGTCACCACACGCTATCATGTTCAAAGCTCACAACCCCTCTTCCAAGCATTTTATAATCTCCAGTTAACAAAAGGGGAAACAGGGCTTAAATAAATTGCCCCAAAGCACTTGGCCCTGATTTGGTCCAGCCAGCTTCCAAAGCCAAGTTTTAAAGACCCCCAAACCATGTTTTTTCTTCTCTCATGTGGTAGATTAAATTATTGTTCAGCAAGTATGTAGCCTCCTACCCCCACCAACTCCATGGGAGGGATCATTCTGCCCCATTGACGTGACCTTGGCGTGTGTCTTGTTTGGGCCATGGAATGGGGGTATAAAGGACTGTGAGCCAGTTCTGAGCCTCAGCTTTGAGAGGCATCGTGTGTTTGCCCTCATCTCTTCCAGGAGAAGCCATATCAGGAGAAGATCAGACACCCAGTCAAACCCTGCCTGAAGCAAAGCACTGTACCCCCCACCTAGCCAACCTGCAGATCCAAAAGTGAGCAATAAAGGCTTGTAGTTGTACATCACTGAGATTTGGGTGACTTCTTAGGCAGTATTACTTTGGCAAGAGCTGACTGATACATATCATGGTGCCAACAGAAGGAGTAATTGATGCTGCCTGAGGGAGATGGTAAAGACTTCATGGAGGAAGTAACATTTAAGCAGATTATTGTTTTTTTGTTTTGCGGTATGCGGGCCTCTCACTGTTGTGGCCTCTCCTGTTGCAGGGCACAGGCTCCGGACGCGCAGGCTCAGCGGCCATGGCTCACGGGCCCAGCCACTCCGCGGCATGTGGGATCTTCCCAGACCGGGGCACGAACCCATGTCCCCTGCATCGGCAGGCGGACTCTCAACCACTGCGCCACCAGGGAAGCCCCAGATTATTCTTAAAAATAATAAAATTCCATTTTTGAAAAAAGTTTTGTCTATTTTCATTGTCAAAATTTTGGAAAATATGGCAAGTATTAAAAGGAAAGTCAAAGAGATTACATCTGTTGATATTTTTTATATTAGAGTCCTTCTCCATGCATACTATGCCTTTATACACTCTGGGGCTTTGTCTTTTATGACCTAACCTACTATCATCAATCAGCATTCTTATTTATTTTCATTTTTGGCTACATTGGGTCTTCATTGCTGCACGTGGGCTTTCTCTAGTTACAGCGAGCAGGAGCTCCTCTTCATTGTGGTGCGCAGGCTTCTCATAGCAGTGGCTTCTCTTGTTGTGGAGCATGGGCTCTAGGCATGCGAGCTTCAGTAGTTGTGGCACATGGGCTCAGTAGTGGTGGCTCACGGGCTCTAGAGCACAGGCTCAGTAGTTGTGGCACACGGGCTTAGTTGCTTCGTGGCATGTGGGATCTTCCCGGACCGGGGCTCAACCTGTGTGCCCTATATTGGCAGGTGGATTCTTAACCACTGTGCCACCAGGGAAGTCCCAATCTGCATTCTTATATATGATCAAATATTCTTTGAAAACATAGTTTGTAATGGTTGCATAATATTCATGGCAGCACTAACTTGAGCTTCAAGGACAAGTTGAAGCACATCAGAAGGACATTCTTCCATTCATTTGTTTAAAATTATTTATTGAGTACTTGCTATGTGCCAGGCAGTGTTCAAGGTACTAGGAAAACAACTGTTACAAAGAGACAAAGCTGCAGTGTCTGTCAGCAGGTGGCCAATAAAGAAATCATAGCCTATCCATACAGTGCAAGACTACTCAGCAATAAGAAAGAGCTAACTACTGATATGGGCTGCAACATGGAGGAACCTCAGAAACATTATGCTGAGTGAAAAGAGCCAGACACCAAGGGCTCTATGTTATGATTGCATTGTTATAAAATTCTAGATGATTCAAACAAATCTATAGTGACAGGAAGTAGACTAACAGGTGTGGGAGAGGAGGGGACAGGGAGGGAAGAAAGGAATTATAAGGGGCATGAGAAACCTTTGGGGGGGTAGATATGTTTATTATCTTGATTGGGGTAATGTGATCATGAATGTATACATGTCAGAACTTTAAAAAAAATTTTAAATTGGAGTATAGTTGATTTACACTGTTGTGTTACTTTCAGGTGTGCAGCAAAGTGGTTCAGTTATACACACACATGTACTATCCTTTTTCAAATTCTTTTCCCATTTAGGTTATTACAGAATATTGAGTAGAGTTCCCTGTGCTGTACACTAGGTCCTTGTTGGTTATCTATTTTAAATACAGTAGTGTGTATATGTCAATCCCTAACTCCTAATTTGTCCCTCCCCCTTACCACCTTTCCCCTTTGGTAACCATGAATTTGCGTATGTCTAAAGTTTAAATATGTGTGGTTTATTGCATGTCAGTCCCACCTCAGTAAAGCTGTTAAAAAAGTCATAGGAGTAGGGTGGGGTCTGACAAAGTGGAGGATAAGCATCTGGGCAGCAGGAAAAGCACGTACAAGGCAAAGAGGCATTTTATTTACTAAGCACATAAAACTTACTGTCTCCTAGGCAATGTTGCAAAAGTTTTACAAATATGAACTCATTTTCTCCTCACAGCCTCCCTGGGAGGTAAGTGCTATTAATGTCATCCCCACCTTGCAGATAAAAGAAATTGGCGCAAAGATATTAAGTAACTTGGCCAAAGTCACGGAGTAATGGTCATAGCTGGGCTTTGCATCCGCAAACCTAGATTTAGAATCCTGCTTGAAGTCTGATGACAAGCTGCCTTCCAGGAACATAGCTGGTAGTATTCACAGGTATATTTGAAGAGCCAGGTGTCTGTAACCAAAAGTGAATGGAGAAGAGAAGAAGCAGAAGACCATGGAAATGTAGGCTGGGGTCAGTTCATTTCAGTCTGAAAAGTCCAGTCATATAACGTGAAGATGTATTGGAAGGCTTCTGAATGGTATCTGTAGTTTGCATGGACTAATTTTCATTTATCATCAAATACTAATTATATCCTCAGTGGAACTCATCTGAAAGTAACTTTTCCATCACTTTTATAAAGGACTTAGTTCCAGATGCACAAATTGATGAGACAATGTATTATGCTTCCCTGGTAGCTTAAGGTGACATTGCTCACAAAAAGAGCTGCTCCCTTTTGGAGCGGGCATTTGGAGGCTTCCCTTGGTACCCGCTTGGGGAGATGCAAATAGAAGAGAAAGGCAGCCTCCCCATGAGCAGTGACACCACGGCTTTTGCTTTTCTCTCTGGCTTTAACTCCGCTCTCTTACAAAATCTCCTTTGCTTGTCTAAAACCCTGAGGAGGGCATGACTGGTAATTGGGCTATCAAATGCCATTAAACCACAAAGCAGGCTACGAAGGTTCTTAAAGTTTATACCAACTACGAAATACACCTCGAGCAGCAGCTGTGTTGGGGACAGGAGCCTCCTGTCGCATGTCTTCCCAAATCCAGGCATTTATTGCTGCTCGTCTTGGCTGGCCTGTGTCACTTCCTCTGGGAGCCCAGCCTGCAAATAGAAGACTCTCCCCAAGTCTTTCTCTCTCCTCTTCATTTCCTGCCAAAGCATGTCTCCAGAATCCTGGAGAGATGAATGAGCCATTGCGGGGGTTGCCTTGAGGGACTCAGGAGCTCATCCCTCACAGGGGCCGGCGAAGCAGCTTAAGCTCCCAGTGTTGGTCTGCCCGGCTGCCATGACAAGATACCACAGGCTGTCTGGCTCAAACACGAGGACTTGATTTCCTCACAGTTCTGGAAGCTGGCAGTCCTAGATCAGAATGCCAACAGGGTCAGGTTCTGGTGAGAGCATTCTTCCGGCTTATAGACGGTGTCCTCACAGGGCCTTCCTTCAGCGCACGCGCAGGGAGAGAGATGGTCCCCCTCTTATAAAGCCACCAATCCTATTGGATTAGGACTCCACCCTTATGACCTCCTTTAACCTAAATTACCTCCTAAAGCCCCATCTCCAGATACAATTACATAGGGAATTAGGGCTTCAATGTATGAATTCAAGGGGGACGCAATTCAGATCATAGCACTCCCCCTCCTCCAGATTCAGTGCTGCATCCATTTGATGGAGTGGGCCCCGGCATCCGTGCCTCTCCCCGTGTGAAAGCCACCCTCCCCCAACCCAGGCACTTGAGATTGTAAACTTGAGACCCATGCGTTAGATTTCAGCTTTCACAAATACTTTGTTCAGTGCACAGTTTTTAAACGAATTTAAATTAGCTGTCAACAGTTAAAACTTGGAATATAGCAAATCATCATTTGCATTCCCAGCTTTTCTTGAAGGAGATCTGCAGTGGACTGTGTTTTAGTCTTTGTATTGCCATTGATAGCTCCAAGTCAAGCTTGTGTCCAATGGCTACAACATCAGGGCAGGACTTTATGGAATCTATGGGGGTTGGAGCCGAATTGCTTCTGGACTCATTTTATTTCTTCCACCCCTAATTAATTTTTTCTCCCCCTTTTCATCAAATTATTTATCTTTTGTTGCACCTTGCATTTATAATCCACTTCAAATTTAGGGGAAGATAAAACTAGTTATATGTATGTGTGTGTGTGTACATATATATGTATATATGTGTGTGTATATGTATACACATATATAAATATACACCCTCAATATCTGCTTGCTGCAAGAATGAATGAATGAATGAAAATGTGCTTGTATGTATATGTGTATTCTCAAAATGTCCAAAGAGGACTCCTTATTGAATTCAGGAGTAAATATAGCATTTGAAAGGCAACTTACTGTTTAACAAAATCTTGAAAAGAACTAATACATAATAAAGGGAAAACGTCTCATTCATAAATTAATGAATCTGTATCGTAGTTTACAAGGCATGTACCCAGATACTATCTTATATATGGTTCATATCTGGGAGCCATCAGGGAGAGGAGGGCTTGACGCTTACAGCTGAGCTGTAAAAATAAGCATATGAGCTACAGCTCACATCAAGTCCGTTTGATGGTTTATCCCCATTCTGACACAGGCTGGAAGACATGGGTTCATGGGCAGTGCAAAGAGAAGAGACAGATCTTCTTGAAATATTTGTCCAAGGCTGGTTCCTGGCATGTGTAAAACACTATATCATTCAAGGAGTCTTCACATTAATGATCTCACTAGAGGCTCACAGGAAATGTTATTTCCATTTAACAAGTGTGGAAATTAAAGAATTATGAATCGTGTGCCAAGTTCACATGGCCATCTGGTGAAAGAGGTGGAGCTAAAACCCTGGACCTGACCACAAGCCCAGTTTTACTGTAGCAAGCTAGCCCAAAGTGTAGCCAGGGAACAAAGTGCTATGGGATGTCAATAGGTATTACACAAAACAAAGTTAAGAAAAATTAAAAGCTCCATGATGAATTAGATTTAGAAGGTTTGAGATTAAACAAAGTCCAGCATTTTGCAAGACTTCTCAGAGACTTGAACATACTACCATCAATTGCCAAGTTATAATGGAGAATTTGGTATGTAGTGTTTTCCCAAATCATAAGACCATGCAAGCCATTCTTTAGCAATGTCTCACCCAACTAGTGTTCTTGAGGATGCACTTTGAGAAACATTTTCCTACATCAATCATGAGTTACATCCAATGCTGAGTGACATCACAGCCCTGTGAAATGTTCATTCTTAAGTCTGTATGTTATTGGGTCTAGGGACACAAAATTAGAAAAGAAGTTCATTGGAAATATGGGAAGTCTTCTGTGTTCATAGTCACTAGCACTCTCCAGGGAAGGATCATTCTTCTCTACCCCATTAATGTCACACTTGGTTGTATAAGTTACTTTGGCCAATGACATGAGAGTGGACCCACCTCGTATGACTTACAGGCAGAGGTTCTAGAGCCAGCATGTGATTTGCTATGCATCTTTTTCTCTGCCATGATGACCAGCCATGATTCAGATAGAGATAATTCCATCAGCCTGGAGCCTGGAGTGAGGACCCCATGGAGCAGACGTGTTGACCAACCCAACTCTTCCCAACAATGAGAAATAATCCTTTGCTGTTGTAAGCGGCTGACATTTGGGGGCATTTATTGCTACAGCATAACCTATCCCATCCTGACCATTACAATTTCCAAAACACTTATTATCACATAATTAAGTATTGATAGGGTTTTTTCTTCCACAAAAATTTATTTATACATAATATTTGAAGAGTCATTAAGACTCAGCAGAAAATTCAGTGGTCCTGAATTTAGATCTGTTTCTAACTTGTTTGCCCTTGATAATGTCACTGAACTCCCCTGAACCTGTACTTTTAAAAAATGCCTACATAGCCGTCTTCACATGGTTGATGAGGTGGTCATATATATGGGAGTATTTTAAAAGCTGTGAAGTGCTAAACAATTGTAAGACCTGTAAATCCAGCCTTCTGTCCTAGGCTGGATTTCAGAGCTCTGGCTTTGCAAATGAATGACAGTGAACACAGTAGCCTCCAAGTGGGGAAACAGGAAGTTAAATGCTCTTGATCCAGGTCTACGGTTCCATTTCTTTGTACAGTTAACCCTTGAACATGGGTTTGAACCCCGTGAGTCTACTTACACACAGATATATTTTTCTTTTTTGGGCCACGCCTTACGGCTTGTGGGATCTTAGTTCCCTGACCAGGGATCGAACCCGGGCCCAGGGCAGTGAAACCACCAAGTCTTAACCACTGGACCACCAGAGAATTCCCTAGATTTTTTTCAATACTAAATACTACAGTACTGCACAATCTGTGAGCAGTTGGGTGAATTCTCAGATACGGAATGGCAAATACAGAGGAACTGTGCATATGGAGGGCAAACTATAAGTTATGTGTGTATTTTAAACTGTGTAGAGGATTGATGCCCTTAACCCCTGCTTTGTTCAAGGATCAACTGTATTTCATGAATTTTATAGCAAGAGACTTCTAAATGAATGAATATTAAAGTTTCTCCATCTTTTATCAAGGTGCTTTGGGCTCTAAGTAAAAGAAACCCTGACTCACACAGACTTGAACAAGAGAATATTTCACCTGACCAAAACCATGTCCAGAGGTTGGGCAGGTGATAGGTAATTGACAACTTGATAATGTTAAAGACTCATGCTTTCTCTGAGTCTCCTTTCCACTGTCCTCAACACCAGCTTCATCCTAAATCTGAGGTTTCCTCATGGTGACTAAATGGCTGCTGGAGGAAATCATGTCTAGCATCTTCTTTGGCTACATCAGGTGAGAGACAGAGATATGAACACTTCACTCGTACAAGCTTGTAAGTCCTTCTTCAATTTACCGAAAACATGTGCCAAGGGTTTGCTGAACTAATAGTGGAGGAGTCATCTCAGGAGCTCAGATGAGGATATCAAAAGAAAATCAAGGATTGTTAGGAAGGAGGGAAGGAGAAAGAAACAAGAAACTAATATTTTGCAAGACAGTGCAACAGGAGAAAATCTAACACCTAATGCATTTCCACAGACCTGTGAACTGTTTAATGTTCAGATTTGCAAACCTGATAGTTGGTCATAAGTAAGATCTCCTAACACTTAGATCTACCATCTGTTGCTGACATAACAATTTTACATAATATGAAAAATGCCAGATGGAAGCTACGCATTAACTATGTCCAAGATGTTTTATGCTCACACAACATACACGGAATCAATTAGTTTTGTTCCATAGACTGTTGAGCGCATAATTCTCCAGTTGTAATTCTGGCCATTGATGGATAAGGACAACTCCAGAGCTTCCTAAACACTTATGTTGCCATGGTGTTTGGAGGGCCACATGAACTGGTGGCTGTGGAATTTCTATGCAGGACAGACTTAGAAACTACAATTTGTAGAGCTGAGGGCTGAAGAGGGAAGGCACACATATTTGAAATTGTGTTTGCACAGCAAAGACACAGTTTTTACCTTAGAATTTATATCATGGTAAATAAGAACAGTAAAGTTTTCTAAAGATGTTTTTATTTTTACTGTATATAAGATTGAGAAACTATCAGTTGTACAGGTCATAGAATAAGAAATCAAGTAATAGCTGTTGTTTTGGAGCAAAGGTGATGGCAAATGTTTTAGGGGAAATCAGATTCTTACCAAAAACTTTCTACTAGCAGGAAGAAATTTATAAAGTACAGGCAACAATTTCCCCATTTTGTTATAAAATGCTTCAAACGTATATTAATCTGGAGAGTGGTATAACAGACATCCAGCCACATGCTCAACACTCGGGTCTATCAGATGTTAACACTTTTATGTTCTCCATTTCCACCTTTTGATGTATTCCCTTTCTTTCTGTAGTGATTACCCCATCGGGTATCAAGCTTCTGCATATTTTATACTATTACCATATGTGCATGTATCATAATAAGACCATAGTTTTGAAAGTGGCATCGTATGGGATGTTATTCAGCAGCTCGCCCATTCTTTCATTGTTTTGATGAGTTTTACCCTTGTTGTTCTAGTTCCCTCTTTTGAACTGCTCTATAATATTTTGTTACTGAATATAGTACAATGTACTTGCCTGTTCTTCTGCTGATGAACACTTAAGCTATTTCCATTTTTCACCATCATAAACAGTGCTGCAAAGAACAATCTGATGTGTGCTTCCTCATGCACAGGTCAGAGACCTTCTCTAGGTTACAGATCTGCAAAGGTGGAGTGAGAAATTCTTCTCCATCCTGATTTATCAAGTAACAGCTACACCAACAATGTATATGAAACCTCCTTTTTCTTCATTTTGCCAATCTGTTGGCTATGAGATAGCATTTTCCGCATAGCTAAAGAGATAGAGCAACTTTTCATTTATTTGATATTCAGATTTCCTCCTCTGTGAATTTGCTTCTTGATATATTTTGCCCATTGGGGGGCATTTGTCTTTTTCTTGCTGGATTATAAAAATATTTTTACATATTTTAGATACTAACATTTGCCGATTATATGCACTCAATATCTTCTTCCTGTCTATGACTTGTCTTTTAAATTTTGTTTAAGATGGTTTTTCATTGTATTTAAGTTTATAGTTTTAGGTAGTTATATTTGGCTACCTTTTCCTTAATTAAGGGTTTTTTTTTTTCTTGTGCTTGTCTATGGAATCCTCAAGATTTATTTAGGGTCATACAGAGATTTTCCTTTATTCTCTTCCAGGTGTTTTAGTGGTTTCTTTTGTACATTTAGATATTTAATCTGCCTGGAATTTGTCTTTGCAAGGTGTAAGATAGTGACTTAATTTTCTTCCCAGAAGGATAATTAATTTTCCCAGACTCACTTCTTGACTAGTTCATACATTCCGTCCTGATTTGTAGGGTCCTCTCTGTCCAGCATCAAGTCTCTACATGTGTCTGGGGCCTCTTTTGTCCAACTCAAATAGCATGCTGTCTACATTACGATTAATAAGTAGTTAATTAGTAAGTCTTGGTATCTGGTAGAGCAAGCTCTCTGGCTGTGTCTTGGCTTTTGTGATGGTTAATTTTATGTGTCAACTTGACTGGGCCATGGGGTGCCCAGATTAAACATTATTCCTGGGTATGTCCGTGAGGGTGTTTCTGGATAAGATTAACATTTGAATTGGTGAACTCAATAAAGTAGATTGCTCTCCCCAATGTGGACAGTCATCATCTAGTCTACTGAGGGCCTAAATAGAACAAAAAAGCAAAGGAAGGGAGGATTTTTTTTCCTTCCTGCCTGCGTGTTTGAGTCAGGACTTCGGTCTTCTCCTGCCCTTGGACTGGGATTTATGCCATCGGTTCCCCTAGTTCCCAGGACTGGAATTAAACCATCAGCGCTTCTGGGCCTCCAGCTTGCAGACAGAAGATCACGTGACTTCTCAGCCTCCATAACTGCATGAGCCAGTTCCCGATTCCACATGATAAATCTTCTTTTGTGTCCCATTGCTTTTGTTTCTCTGGAGAATCCTATTATGGTCTCGTTTCTCTCCTATACAAACGCTAGGGTCAGCTTGTCAACCTCTATAGAAAACTCTGTTGGGATTTTAATTTTAATTCCATGGCATTTATAGATTAATATGGGGACAAGTGTCGTCTTCCTAATCTTGTATTTTCTTCATGAGCCTGCTATATCTCTGCATATATTCAGATCAAATTTTACATTCTTCAGTACTCTTTTGTAATTTTCTCCATAAAAGGTTTTGCACATCTTGTATAAATTTATTCTTAGGTATTGTAACTATGAAACATACTTTTTGTAGCTATGAAAATGAGAATGCTGTTTGAAAACATTTTCTAAGTGGTTACTGCTATGTGTAAGAATGCAAAAAATGTTAGTATGTTGGTTTTGTACCCAGCACATTGCCAAACTTTGTTATCAGTCAAAGTTTTTTGTAAATTCTCTTGAATTTTCTATGGAGATAAACATATTGTTTATAAATAAGGACTGTTTTATCTCCTTTTAAAATATTCTTAGACATCTTATTTCTTTGCTTATCTAGAACCTCCAATGCAAAATTGACCAATGAGTTTATTCTTTCAATCCTGATGTAAATGGGAATGATTCCAAAGTTTCTGATGAAGTATGATACCTGCTAGAAAGGTTGATAACAGATATAACTTGTCAGGTAAAGGAAATTCTCTTCTATTCCTGGTCTGCTAGAAGCTTTTATCACAATTACTTCTGTTGAATTCTTTTATTAATTGAGAAAAATATAGTTTTTTTGCTCTAGTCTTATGATATAAAACATTAATTGAATTCTAGAAGTTAAAATATTAATTCAGTGCTGGGAAAAACCGTACTTGAAATTATAGACATATATTATAAAGCCATAATCTTTTTGATATAAATAAATTATATCTTTTATATAGTCAAATATAATAATTTTATTCCTTTTCTTATTTTCTTAAGGAAATAATCCTATTTCCTTATTCTATGATAATCTTATTCCTTTTTACTTCTCTCTCTGACTTATACTTTGAAGGTCCTTCCCCACTTCAGTCAACTATCAACACTTCTCATTATTTTTTGCAATTGTTAAAAGCATTTGCATTTTGTTCTCTGTATGATGTGACATCTAACACTTTTCCTCCAGTCAATTATTTTTCACTCTTTGATGAATTATCTCTTGACCACTGGCTTGTGATGCTTCCTTTATTATATGTTATCTTCCCATATATATCAGGATTCTTTCTCTACATTTGCTTTGTTTCCATTGATGAATATATCCATTTTCATGCTAGGGTCATGATGTTTCTATTTCTACAGTTTTTTTAAATGTGTGTGTGTGTGTGTGTGTATGTACACAAAAAAGTAGAGCAATAAAATAATGCATCTTCTTCTAAAGGTTGTATTGAACCAGGATCCACTGACATAATTTTTTTAAATTTGTATTATGCTTTAATGTCTAGCAGTACAGCTCAAGTAATTACTCTTGGAATTGTGTTAAATCAATACGCTAACTTGGACAAAACATGCTTCTATAATATTCATTCTTCTCGCCTGATTATATGGGTATATATTCATTTACTTTTATGATTTTACATATTTTTTTCTTTGAACTCTCTCAGTAAATTTTGCAACGTTCCTTATATATTCATTTTTAACATTAAGGTTATATCTGGATATTTTGAGGTGGAGCAAAACCTCATGTATTTAATATTTTTTTGTTACTTTGCGGAGGGCAGGAAAGCTTGTTACTTTAATACACGTATCTTCAACCAGCCATTTTACTAAACATCCATAAAGATAACCAGTTTTTAATTATCTTGGGGTTTCTCGATAGGCAATCATATCATCTCCAAATAATACTTTTTGTTTTCTCATTTTCAATAATAATGTTCCTATATCTGTACTACAGTTGTATTAACTGATACAATGGTGGAGAGCTCCTTGTTCTCTTTCTGATTTTAATGGGATCCTGCCTCCTAGTTTTGTTATTCGTCCAGTAATGCTGGTGCTTATTAAATGACGTCATTCATGTTTTGTGTGGATTCTCTAGGCAGCTGGTAAGCTCCTTGTGAAGACAGGCCATCCTGTGCCAACACATCTAACACTCTGGATCTGGCCTCAGCATCCCTGGGCACTGAGCAAGGAACTTGGTCAGGGCCAGAAAGAATCTGTCTTAGGCTGGATTCTGGGGAGGCAATAACAGACTGGGGCTGCTTCTCTCTGGGTGTGGCCATGTGTCTAGACACTTCTGCCCTCCCACAAGCCACAAGAAGACCTTGACTAAGCAAAGTGGGTCTTCTAGAAAATTCTGTGCAAAGATACTAATGGCACCTGTTACCCCCTGCAGCATACTCTTTTCCTACTCGCATTACAGTTCTTCACTCAAGTCAGAGCTAGTCATTGTAAAATGCCCAGTCCGATTCTAGGTCTACACAAGACCACTCAAGTTGGGAATCCAGAGGACTCAAGAGCAGTGCCAAGGGCAGGGGCGGGGGTGGGGGTGGGGAGTGGAACGCTCACAAGTCAGGGGGCTTTATTTCCCGCCCTAATCTCCATCAGATCCCCTCCACCTTGCTTATGTGCACCAACAATACTTTCTCAAGATAAGATGAATTCCTTTGCCGACATATCTCTGAGACCCTGCCAACCTTCCAAATAGGTCACTGTTCTTAAGTTCCTCCCAGCGCTGCCGTGGAAAGAACTGAAAATTTGGAGAGGACCACCTTGAGTCATTGCCCTTATGAGAAATTTTCCAGAAAGCCTCTTGAGATGCCAAAAGACCTTGAATTTGCCCTCTTTTCTTGCAAGGATCCTTAGCCGCCCTTGAGCCTGCATTAATAAACTCATATAACATTTTTGGAGTCAACCCAGTGGGACCAAGGAGGGCGTGTGCCGTGAGCTAATCGTATGTGAGGCCATGAGCGGGCTTTGCAGGGACTCAGCCCAAAGTCTATGAGCCAACATGTGTTCCACGAAGTAAGAGGAGGGGAAAGGGACGTGCACAGGCACTTATTCTCCCCTAACCCTCATAATCCTAGCTCCATACTGGACAAAGTGTTTTTACTAGCTCTAAAATCAGACGGAAGTGCCTTCTTGTTAGGTCAATATTCCGAAGACACTGAAAGTTCATGACAGTCCATGGCTTCCGAGGAAGGGAAAAGCAGCTGATCCGTCTCCTGGGCAATGGCCAGCTGCAAGGCTTTCCTCAATGACAGCAGGGAAGCAATACATCAGGTACTATGAAGTCCCATCCACGAAGCGTTTGTCTCTAGGAAGTGCAGTACTTCAAGTGAAATGGTCGTGGACAAGTGAACTTCAGAATGACTTAAACAGCATTTTCATCTGCGTGAACCTGGCTTCTAATGAAAATAGGGGAGTATTAGCCTAATCCAGTCCTCCACTGGGGCCAGCTCAGACGTGCTCTGGAAGATTTGAAAAGAAGCACAGCTGTGGACTCAGGCGTGAATTTCTGATTTACTGGCAGAAAACACCAAGTTCTTTTTAATATCACTCGAGAGAGACAATTCTGTTAAAATCACAGTTTTAAATGTAGCCTGTAGAACAAGGAAGTGTCAGTTGAATGCATTGATATTTCTCAGTTTAGAAAAGAGTGAATAGTTAAATTTAGCGTATCCAAACAACCCAAAAATGCCCCACCTATTCTTGTTCAAGGAATTTCAATAACTCTAACATAGGGTCAAGCAGTGAGGCTACTCACAGGAGACCCCTCGTGGCCATCGTCGGGGCAGGGGTGGTTAATATCTATGCGATCCTCCAGGTGGGATACAGGACTGATGAGAGATTTTAGAACAGAAGTTTTCAACCTTGGCTGCACATTGTGTAACAAGAAGAGCCAAATCTGCCTACATACTGGATCTGTTTCTTTTACTTTAACCTTTGCTTTCCATTGCTTTTGTTCACTAAAAGGATACTGTCTGGACATAGCGGCCTGCCTCGGGGAACTCTTCCCTTCTGCCTGAATGTTCAACCAAAGTGCCTTTGGTCAGGGAAACATCCAGACCCCGTCCACCTGTGAATGGCTACAGGCAAGAAGAAATTAACACATCCCCTCCCCGAGGCTGGCCGTTCCAGGTGATATTTTCAAAACGTATAGCCTTTTTACTCTACTTCCTCATCTCCTCCCGCTCTGTGTGCTATAAAAGAAACTGGCATCCTGACCCCGATAAGATGGTTTTTCAGAGACTCTAGTCTGCCATTTTCTCGGTCTGCCGACTTTCCGAATAAAGTCTTCTTCCTTGCATCAACACCTCTTCTACGATTTATTGGCCTGTCTTGCTGGGAGCAGAGTGAGCTTGGACTCGGTAACAATTGGACTCACCTGAGGAATTTTAAAATACTGACGTTGGGGTCCCGCCCGCAGAGATCGTAATTTAATTGGTCTGGGGTGTGGCCAGAGTGCCAAGGGTTTAAAAAGCTCCCCAGGTGATTATGATGCACAGCTAAGTTGAGAAGCAGTGTTTAAAGCGGGGCTCGCCAGCCTGTTTTTACAAATAAAGATTTTTTTGGAACATAGCCACCCTTCATGTATATAGCCCCTGTGGCTGCTTTCCTGCCACGATGGCAGAGTTGAGTAGGTGCAACAGAGGCCTTAAAACCTTCAATGGCAAACATATTTACTACTTGGTCCTTTACAGAAAACGTCTGCAGAGCCGCTTTGAAGAGAAACTTCAGGAGGACATTCAGTATCTGTGAAAAGCCAAGTTAGAGGGATTTTTGCTCAAGGGAACGGCAGAATTCCCTTAAGGGGATTCTGACAGAGACAAAATATTCAGAGGACATAAATATTAAGGGACGACAAAGGTAAATGAGCCTTCACAGCTGTGCCTGTTTTCCTTGGCCTGGAGAGGCAAGATGGAGGTCAGGAAGAAGGAAAGGCCAGGCAGGTTTATGCTGCAGAAGCAGGAGCTGTTTTTAGGAAGAAACCTGAAAGGAAAAGGCTGTGAGGCAGAGACGAGCCAGGGAGCTTCAGGTAAGAGTTTAAAAGGTTTTGAGGGTGGAGAGTGAGGGTCGGAGGTGGAGCTGAAGCTGTCACCCTGTACGAGTGGCACTGCACAGGTGGACGTCTCTGGTGATCTTTAGAAATTTGGCTGTGTGCTCTGAATCATAATGCCCTTAGGCTGAGAGACTTCTATAAAGTTATATATGTTTTCCATGCTTTTTTTTAACATGTTTATTGGATTATAACTGCTTTACAATGGTGTGTTAGTTTCTGCTTTATAACAAAGTGAATCAGTTATACTTGCATGCTTTTTAAAATGTTAGTTTTGGTTGTTTTGCAATGTGACTCTGTACTATGACTGGTCCCAATGGAAGCCAGAAGTATTTGTGTCACAGGATGAATGTGTCTTAAAACCATCCATCTTCAACAGCCTTGTAGCAGTAAGAATAGAACATCTAGAGAGTCACCAGCAGGAAAGTAAAGAAGGAGTAAGATGGGAGAGGTAAAAGCTTGCAGAAGAGCAATGTAACATCACTGGGTCAGTTTTCCCAACTCTGAGCTCTAAGTAACTCTGACAGGACACGTGTAAAGGAGCATCTGCTCTGCTCCTGGTCACTGGAATCCAAGACCATTTTATTCATGCATCTCCAACTTACTGTGAGGAATGGAACACCAGCACTTTAAGTGATTGTCCAAACCAACATTATCGCCAAAGTCATCGTCTTTTAGATCTTATATTTCCGTCACTCAGAATCAAGGCTTTTAAAAGGTGGAGGACAGGAATTGGAATGAATACAAATGCTTGCCCCTGGAGAAGGCTTCCTAGAATTACCAGCAAACACTCCACTCTTTCCCTGGTTTGTCAGTTCTCCCAACAAGAGAGAAATGGCTTAGGAACCTGCATTCCTCAAGACCCTGAATGATCGGGCACATATGGAGGTGACCTAGGATAATGTGAATCACGGGGTTTTCAGCCTTAGACCAAGGGATCAGGTCAGATGTCAGAGGCAGGAAGCAAATCTGGGCTTCCAGCATCTTGGACAACCAACACGAGCTGGGTGTTTATCTCTAATTCAGAAACCAATCATCATTATTATCACTTATTAATCATCATCCTATCATATTCATCATCATCATTATCATATTCCTACAGGCTGAACCCTGAGAGCATCTAACTCAAAAGAGTATTGCAATAAAATATCCATAGGACATGTGCCTGCCTATGGTATATTTCAAAAGTAGAATCCTTCAGTTTCAGCCCTTCTCCCATTTCTGTCTATGCTTATCTCTCTATACACGCTTATCATATTGTTTCATAAATATTTCGTTTTTGGATGGAGTGTCCTATAAATATCAATTAAGTCCATCTTGTTTAATGTATCATTTAAAGCTTGTGTTTCCTTATTTATTTTCATTTTGGATGATCTGTCCATTGGTGAAAGTGGGGTGTTAAAGGCCCCTACTATGAATGTGTTACTGTCGATTTCCCCTTTTATGGCTGTTAGTATTTGCCTTATGTATTGAGGTGCTACTATGCTGGGTGCATAAATATTTACAATTGTTATATCTTCTTCTTGGATCGATCCCTTGATCATTATGTAGTGTCCTTCTTTGTCTCTTCTAATAGTCTTTATTTTAAAGTCTGTTTTGTCTGATATGAGAATTGCTACTCCAGCTTTCTTTTGGTTTCCATTTGCATGGAATATCTTTTTCCATTCCCTTACTTTCAGTCTGTATGTGTCTCTAGGTCTGAATTGGGTCTCTTGTAGACAGCATATAGAAGGGTCTTGTTTTTGTATCCATTCAGCCAATCTGTGTCTTTTGGTAGGAACATTTAGTCCATTTTCATTTAAGGTAATTATCAATATATATGTTCCTATTCCCATTTTCTAAATTGTTTTGGGTTTGTTATTATAGGTCTGTTCCTTCTCTTGTGTTTCTTGTCTAGAGAAGTTCCTTTAGCATTTATGTAAAGCTGGTTTGGTGGTGCTGAACTCTCTCAGCTTTTGCTTGTCTGTAAAGGTTTTAATTTCTCCATCAAATCTGAATGAGATCCTTGCTGGGTAGAGTAGTCTTGGCTGCAGGTTTTTCTCCTTCATCACTTTCAGTATGTCCTGCCACTCCCTTCTGGCTTGTAGGGTTTCTGCTGAGAGATCAGCTGTTAACCTTATGGGGATTATGTGTGTTGTGTGTTATTTGTTGTTTTTCCCTTGCCACTTTTAACATGCTTTCTTTGTATTTAATTTTTAACAGTTTGATTAATATGTGTCTTGGCGTGTTTGTCCTTGGATTTATCCTGTATGGGACTCTCTGTGCTTCCTGGACTTGATTAACTATTTCCTTTCCCATATTAGGGAAGTTTTCAACTATAATCTCTTCAAATATTTTCTCAGTCCCTTTCTTTTTCTCTTCTTCTTCTGGAACCCCTATAATTCGAATGTTGGTGCGTTTGATATTGTCCCAGAGATCTCTGAGAGTGTCCTCAGTTCTTTTCATTCTTTTTTCTTTATTCTGCTCTGCAGTACTTATTTCCACTATTTTACCTTCCAGTCACTTATCCGTTCTTCTGCCTCAGTTATTCTGCTATTGATCCCATCTAGAGTACTTTTAATTTCATTTATTTTGTTGTTCATCGTTGCTTGTTTCATCTTTATTTCTTCTAGGTCCTTGTTAACTGTTTCTTGCATTTTGTCCATTCTATTTCCAAGATTTCGGATCATCCTTACTATCATTATTCTGAATTCTTTTTCAGGTAGACTGCCTATTTCCTCTTCATTTGTTAGGTCTGGTGCATTTTTATCTTGCTCCTTCGTCTGCTGTGTGTTTTTCTGTCTTCTCATTTTGCTTATCTCACTGTGTTTGTGGTCTCCTTTTTACAGGCTGCAGGTTCATAGTTCCCGTTGTTTTTGGTGTCTGTCTCCAGTGGCTAAGGTTGGTTCAGTGGGTTGTGTAGGCTTCCTGGTGGAGCGGACTAGTGTCTGTGTTGTGGTGGATGAGGCTGGATTTTGTCTCTCTAGTGGGCAGGTTCACATCTGGTGGTGTCTTTTGGGGTGTCTGTGGACTTATTATGATTTTAGGCAGCCTCTCTGCTAATGGGTGGGGTTGTGTTCCTGTTTTGCTAGTTGTTTGGCATAGGTTGTCCAGCACTGTAGCTTGCTGGTCATTGAGTGAAGCTGGGTGCTGGTGTTAAGATGGAGGTCTCTGGGAGATTTTTGCCATTTGATATTATGTGGAGCTGGGAGGTCTCTTGTTGACCAGTGTCCTGAAGTTGGGTCTCCCACCTCAGAGGCAGAGCCCTGACTCCTGGCTGGAGCACCAAGAGCCTTTCAACCACATGGCTCAGAATAAAAAGGAGAAAAAGTAGAGAGAATTAGTAGAAGTATGAAGAAAGCAAGAAAGAAAGGAGGGAAGGAAGGAAGGAAGGAAAGAAGGAAGGAAGGAGAAGGAAGGAAGGAAGGAAGGAAGAAAGAAATATGCAGAGAAGGAAATAAGGCAAGAGGGAAAGAAAGGAGGGAGGGAGGAAGGAAGGAAGGAGGGAAGGAATGAAAAAAGACAGAAAGAAAGAAGATACAGTAAAATAAAGTATAATAAAGTTATTGAATTAAATAATTATTTAGAAGAGAAAAAAAGGAAATGGATAGAACCTTAGGACAAATGTTGGAAGCAAAGCTATACAGACAAAATCTTACACATAAGCATATACATACACCCTCACAAAAAGAGGTAAAGGGGAAAAAATCATAAATCTTGCTCTCAGAGACCAAGTCCTCAATTTGGGATGATTCATTGTCTAAAGGAGGAAAGGAAGGAAGGAAGGAAGGAAAGAAAGAAAGAAAGAAAGGAATAAAGAAAGAAAGAAAGAAGGTAAAGTATAATAAAGTTATTAAAATTAAAATTAATTATTAAGAAAAAAGATAAAAAAAAACATGGACGGATAGAACCCTAGGACAAATGGTGGAAGCAAAGCTATACAGACAAGTTCTCACACAGACGCATACACATACACATTCACAAAAAGAGGAAAAGGGGAAAAAAATCATACATCTTGCTCTCGAAGCCCACCTCCTCAATTTGGGATGATTCGTTGTCTCTTCATGTATTCCACAGATGCAGGTACATCAAGTTGGTTGTGGAGCTTTAATCCGCTGTTTCTGAGGCTGCTGGGAGAGATTTCCCTTTCTCTTCTTTGTTCTCACAGTTCGCAGGGGCTCAGCATAGGATTTGGCTCTGCCTCTGCGTGTAGGTCGCTGGAGGGTGTCTGTGTTTTGCTCAGACAGGACGGGGTTAAAGGAGACGCTGATTCGGGGGTTCTGGTGCACTCAGGCCGGGGGGAGGGAGGGGCACTGCATGCGGTGCGTGTCTGCGGCGGCAGAGACCGGCGTGACGTTGCACCAGCCTGAGGCCCGCCATGCGTTCTCCCAGGAAAGTTGTCCCTGGATCCCGGGAACCTGGCAGTGGCGGGCTGCACAGGCTCCCCGGAAGAGAGGTGTGGATAGTGACCTGTGCTAGCACACAGGCCTCTTGCTGGCGGCAGCAGCAGCCTTAGCGTCTCCCGCCCGTCTCTGGGGTAGGTGCTTTTAGCTGCGGCTCGCGCCCGTCTCTGGGGTTCGCGCTTTTGGCCGCGGCTGGCGCCTGTCTCTGGAGTTCCTTTAAGCGGTGCTCTTAAGCCCCTCTCCTCGTGCACCAGGAAACAAAGAGGGAAGAAAAAGTCTCTTGCCTCTTCGGCAGGTGCAGGCTTTTCCCTGGACTCCCTCCCAGCTAGCCGTGGTGAACTAACCCCTTCACGATATGTTCAAGCCGCAAACACCAGTCCTTTCCCTGTGCTCCGACTGAAACCCGAGCCTCAGCTCGCAGCCCCGCCCGCCCCAGCAGGTGAGCAGACAAGCCTCTCGGGCTGGTGAGTGCCAGTCGGCACCAAACCTCTGTGCGGGAATCTCCCCGCTTTGCCCTCTACACCCCTGTTGCTATGCACTCCTCTGCGGCTCCGAAGCTACCCCCTCCGCCTCCCGCAGTCTCCACCCGCGAAGGGGCTTCCTACTGTGTGGAAACTTTTCCACCTTCACAGCTACCTCCCACTGGTGCAGGTGACATCCCTATTCTTTTGTCTCTGTTTTTTGTTTTTTTCTTTTGCCCTACCCAGGTATGTGGGGAGTTTCTTGCCTTTGAGGAGGTCTGAGGTCTTCTGCCAGCATTCAATAGGAGTTCTGTAGGAGTTGTTCCACGTGTAGATGTAATTGTGGTGTACCTGTGGGGAGGAAGGTGATCTCCGCGTCTAACTCTTCCACTATCTTCCACAGGTACCCCTTTGAAATTTATTTTTATAATGGGATTTAGCTGATTTTCACTGCTGCATTTATGCCGCTGTACACGCACTTGATTCTCTTATGGAGACATATAAATACATAGGTTTTAAGCTTCTAACTACTCACGTATATTGCTATGCGTTGAATATGGGGTGTTGAGTCCATTTCGTTGAGCAAGGAGTAGCTCTTGTCTATTACATATTTGGCTTAAGGAACGGTACCTGTGCTAATTTCAATCTCTGGTTTTATGCAGCACCCCAACTCACCTTTCCCTTTAAGCAAGCATAAGTTGGTTTTCTACATTTGAGACCCTGTTCTGTTTTGTAATTCAGTTCATGTATAGCCAAGTTTACATTCCCTGTATTAGTGATATCTTATGATGCTTCTTTTTCTGTGTGACTTATTTCACTTAGAATCATCATACCTGAATGCACTCATTATGCTGCTATGGGCCTGATGACATAGATTTCATTGCTGAGTGATATTCCATTGTACGTAAGTACCACAACTTCTTTTTCCATTTTTTTCTTTCTGGGATATTTAACTTGTACCGTAGAGGAGGTTCTTGTAAACAGAGCCGTCCCAAACTTTCAGGTTGCTGAGTCTTTTAGATTTTAATTTCCCTAAGCTATAGGACCATAAGTGGAAGTGCCCTAGGCTCTGTTGCTTTGTTTTTAGATGTTTCAGGAAACACCATACACTTCTCCTGAGTGGCTGTTGGCAATTTACATCCCGCCCATCAGCATAACAAGGCTCCCAGTTCTCCATGGCCTGTCCTGCCTTTCTGGATTTTACACTTTTTTCAGATGGCCCTTTTGACTGGGGGGAAGTGAGACTTCATTGTAGTGCGGATTTCCATTGCACGCTTGCTTGGTTGGCCAAAAAGGGCGTATGCGTTTTTCCCTGAATATATTCAGGAAAAAACGCATACGCCCTTTTTGGCCAAGTGCATCATTGTGGATGTTCTGCCTCTTTTCCTATGCTTTAAATGCAATTCCAGTCTACCTCCTGAAATCGGTTTCCTGCAATTCTGCCTTGCTTTCAATGCCTCTTCATAGCCTTACGTCAATATACTTTTGGAAAATAGTTGGCCTTTATAACTCTGCAGGTTTTTGAATTGCAGTGGCCCTTAGCTCCATTTTTCAGCTCTTATTTTTGTGATCTTGCCTCATAACCACAGGATTCCTTCAGGCCCTATTCTTCTTCTGAGGCACCTTGCTGTGCCTTTGGTTAATTCTTCTTACTGATGTGAAATTAGAGTGACATGTGCCCATTGAAACTGCTACAGCTAGTTTCTCACTGGTTCCCCCTATTCCCATTCATCCTCCGCACTAACTGCAGACTGTGCGATACCAGAACTTAAAGGCATTGACTCTCCATGTGGGGATGTTGTTATTAAAGCGGCTGGAATGTCGATCCGGAGCCCCAGGAGAGGAAAAATGAGGTGCGTTTTAGAAACCTTTCCCGATCATATGGTATACCAGTCGCTGGGTTTCCCAAGCATGGTTTAGCTGTAGGAAGATTCCCTTCAACCTGGAGTGTTGGGACCCTTGGAATGAGTAGCATGAAGTATTGCATTAAACTTTTGGCAGTTGCTCACCAAAGCTCACCAATCCTCTCAGCCCCAAGTGTCCAGCCTTATGTCTTATCCAGCTGTGGGTTTATATGTGGTCAATACAGGTTGCATCACAGCCCCTGAGCGAATTTTGTAAGAATTTTTCTCTCTTTCATTGTTTCTGCATTTTGTTTTTAAAATTTATTTCTATAATGGAGTTTAGCTCATTTTCACTGCTGTGTTTGTGCCGCTCTGCACACCCTTGATTCCCTTATGGAGATATATCAATACATAGGGTTTAAGATTCTTATTACTCAGATATATTCCTCTGTGGTGTATAGGGGGTGTTGAGGCCAGTTCATTGAGCAAGGTGTAGATCTTGTCTAATACCTATTTGGTTTATTGAACGGTATCTGTGCTAATTTCAAACTCTGGTTTTATGCATCACCCCACCTCTCCTTTCCCCTTAAGCTGACATAAGTGTGTTTTCTAAATGTGAGACCCTGTTCTGTTTTGTAATTCATTTCTTGTGCAGCCATATTTACCCTCCCTCTATAAGTGATATCTTATGATGTTTCTTTTTCTGTTTGACTTATTTCAAGTAGTATTATCGGACCTAAATCCACTCTTTATCCTTCTACTAGCCTTATTACATTGATTTCATGGTGAAGAGATATTCCATTGTACATAAGTACCACATCTTCTTTATCCATTGTTCTCTTTCCTGGGATATTTAAGGTGTACTGAAGTTGAGGTTCTTGTAAACAGAGTAGCCCTAAACTGTGGTGTGCTTGTGTCTTGTTGATTTTTAGACTTCCCTAGATATACTCCCATGATTGGAAGTGTCCTATGCTCTGTAGCTCTGTTTTTTAGATGATTTAGGAACCACCATACACTTCTCCAGAGTGGCTCTCGGCAGTTCACACACTGCCCATCAGCGTATAAAGGCTCCCTGTTCTCCATGGCCTGTCCTGCATTTCTGGTTTTTACAATTTTTTAGGATGGCCCTTTTGACCAGTGGGAAATGAGACTTCTTTGTTGTGCACATTTGCATTGCTTGCTTGCTTCGTTGCCCATAAAGTGCGTATGCGTTTTTCCTGGATATATTCAGGAAAAAACGCATACGCCCTTTTGGGCCAACTGCATCATTGTCGAAATTCTGCCGCTTTTCATGTGCTTTAAAGACGAGTCCAATCTATCTCTTGAAATCTGTTTCTTGCAATTCTGTCTTGCATTCAGATCCTCTTCTTTGCCTTACCTCAACATAGTTTTGGACGTTAGTTTCCATTTATAACTCTGCAGGTTTGTGAATTGCAGTGACCCTGAGCTCAATTTTTTAAGTTGCTCTTTTGTGAGCTGGCCTCAAACCCGCAGGATTGCTTCAGGCCCTATTTTGGCTCTGGCGAGGTGGGCTGAGCCTTTTTTTTATTCTTATTCTCAATTGGAAATTAGAGTCACATGTGCCCGTCCAAACCCCTACAACTATTCTCTCATTGGTTGCCCCTCTTCCCATTCATCCTCCTCACAATTTGCAAAATGTGTGAAACAGAAGTTTAAATGTGCTGATTCTCCAAGTGGGGAGATTCTAAGTAATGTGGCTGGAATGGGGAACAGGAGCACCAGGAGAGGATAAATGAGGTGCATTTTAGACACATCTCCCGATCACGTGGTGTACAGTCCTCTGGGTTTTCCATGCATGTTTTAGCTGTAGGAAGATCCCTTGAACCTGCAGATTTGGGACCCATTGAATGGGTACCAGGTAGTATTACTTTAAAGGGTGTGCATTTCCTCACCCAACCTCACATTTCTCTTAGTGCAAACAGTTTCCAGCCTTATGTCTCATCCTGCTGTGGGTCTAGATGTGTTCAATCCATGTTGCATCACCGTCCCTGAGGAAAAGTTGTAAGAGGTTTTCTCTGTCTCTCTGTCGTTTATTTTTTTCAATTTATTACTATATTGGTTACAGCTGATTTTCAAAGCTCTGTTTCTTGCTGCTGTACATCCACTTGATTCACGTACAGAGAGACATCAATAAATTCTTTTTCAGATTCTTACCAGTCGTATATATTCTTTTCCGGTGACTTGAGTGTGCTGAGTGCAGTTCTTTTAGCTACCGTGTAGGCCTTGTTGATTATCAGTTTGGTATTTGGAATGGTATCTTTGCTAATTTCAACCTCCTGGATGATGCCTCACCCCTCCCCACCTTTCCCGTTTAGCAGCCTTATGCGTGTTTTCTACATATTTGACTATGTTTTTGTTTTGTAATTTATTTCATGTGTAGCCATTTTGGATTCCACCTTTAAGTGATATCTTATGATATGTGTCTTTTTCTTTTTGAATTCTGTCACTTAGAATGATCATACGTAACTCCTCCGGAGTTGTTACAACTGGCCATATTTCATTGATTTCCAGGCTGAATAATATTCCACTCTACCTAAGTACCACATCTCTATCCATTTTTTCTCTCCAGAGACATTTAAGTTATATCCTAGTCGAGGACCTTTTAAACAGAGAGGGGGTAAACATTGGGGTGCCTGTGTCCTCTCGATTTTTGTTTTTCCCAAGATATACGCCCATGAGTGCAAGTGCCCTATGCTCTGTAGCTCATTTTTTAGATGCTTTAGTAAACACAATACACTTCTCCAGAATGGCCGTTGGCAATATACATTTCCACTATAAGTCTCACAGGGCTCCCTCTTCTCCTTGCCCTGTCCTGCATTTCTGTTGTTTACGCTTTATGAGGATGGCTCTTCTGACTGATGCGAAGTGATATCTTTTGTAGTATTGACTTCCAGTGCCCACCTGTTTGGTTGGCTAAAAAAGTGTATGCCCTTTTCTTGAATATATACAGAAAAAAACGCATACACCTTTTTTGGCCAACTGCAATGTTGGCAATGTTCAGCTCCTTTTCTTGTGCTTAATGGCGAGTCCTTTCTACCTCCTCAAATCCCTTTCCTGCCATTCTCCCTTGCTTACAAGTCCTTTTCTCTGACTTTCCTCAAGACATTTTTCAGTGATGGATATTTTCAACTCTGCAGTTTTGTGAATTTTACTGCCCCTGAGTTCCATTGTTCAACTTGTGTTTATGGGAACTGGCCACAAAGCAGCGGGATTTCCTCAAGCCCTATACTGTTTCCATGGGCAACCCTAGCCTTTGGTCAATTCGTCTTCCTGATTGGAAATTAGAGTGACATGTGCCTGTCTGAACACGTAGGACTTGTCTCTCATTGTTCCTCATCCTTCCGCTTCATCCTCTGGACAAATTCCAAACTGTACGCAACAGGATGTTGACAGTGCTGACATCTCCAAGTGGGGAGACTGTTAGTAAAGACGCTGGAGGGGTGAACCCGAGCACCAGGAGATGAGGAGATGAGATGCCTTTTCCAAACTCTTCCCGATCAGACGGTATACCATCCTCTGGGTGTGACAGACATGTTTTAGCAGTAGGAAGAGTCCCATTCATGTAAGGAGAACACCAGGGCTTTTTCAAAATCAGTGTCTCCCCGAAACCCAAACTGGGGAATTTTTTAAGCTACGGCTACACATATGTTCATTAAGGGCCTTGGGAAGTAGGCAGAGTCCAAACTTTAGATGATTGAAGTCTTCAGGGTCAGAAGCACTCACCACCAGCTTCCCTTAGGTTACACTTTAACTGTCATTGATAGATGATGTCAATAAAAATATCTATTCTTTTTCAGATTATTTCCCCTTATAGGTTATTGCAAAATGTTGAGTGTAGTTCCCTGTGCTATACAGTAGTTCCTTGTTGATGATCTATTTTATACATAGCAGTGTGTATGTGTTAATCCCAAACTGTTAATTTATCCCTCCTCCCACCTTTCCCCTTTGGTAATAATAAATTATAAGATTTTATACTTCTCAGAAATGGGGGAGCTGAAAGAGAGGTATCATTTTCAATGGAAAAGCATTTAAAACAAGATTGAAGCTTTAACCAAGATTATTAGATGTACATCCTTGGAAAGAAATCACTTCATTTCTCTAATATTGAGCTGACAAATAAGACAAACCTTTTCACTGAACCTGCTTATAATAAAGTGATGGAAATATCCAATGGAAGTGTTAGAAACATCTTATTTTACCCGAGCCTTATACACTGTTCTATGTTAACTACACTTTGGCTCACACATCTGTTCATTGAGGTTACAATAGTCTCAATTTCTGTTACTGCTCCTCCAGAGTGGAGCCCAACAAGTGTCCCCCTGCCCAGTGTCATTGGGGCCAACAGATCGAGACTGAGTTTGGTTCACAAGCAAAGGAAACTTTATATTTTGATCAGAGAATGGAGAGGTGAGAGCATGTACTACCCCGTGGGCTGTGGGCTGGGCTGCTGTGTAGAGATCCTGTCAGAGTCAGTGGGAGGGAGGGGGCGGAGCTCTCGAGGGCCGGGTTGGCTGTAGCTCAGGCTCTATATCGCGGAGTCTGCACTGGGCCCCAGGAGCTGAGGTGTCGACCCAGCCATTCTGCACTAGGAAATCTGGTCTGAAGTGCCGGGTGTGGAACCTCTGCATGCGGGACCCTAGGAGCACGTGAAATTAGACAAAGCACAAAGGATAAAAAAGGTTAGACTTGACTTTATTGCCCAGATTCTATTTTTATCTCCCAGGGATTTTTAATGGGCTTTGCTGGGGACAAACCCCCCCTCTGCCTTTTGTCCCGTTCCTCATTCTTGGAGTGCTGAGGGTGCAGACCCTTCTTCTGTAACTGCTGAGTGCTGAGTTGGGAGCCCTCATACCCTGGGGCGAGGGTCAGAGTTTCTCCCCAGCAGCCTCCAGGTGACGTTGATTGTCCCCAGGCCCCCTGCCTCCCTGCTCGTCCACCTGAGCAGCAGCATTGGAAGTGTTATAGATTCTAATGACCTTTAAGGGTCCAGGAAAGAGATGTGCAGAGACGCTGTGGGGGCCGGTTTCACCCCGCCCCACATTTGTTCGGCCACCTTAGCCGACCGTTTCTGCCAGCCTAGATGCTCTGACCAGTAGTCTGCGCTTTCTTCAATTAGGCCCCTGAATTAACGTACAAACAGCACCAGGTGTCAGAGCCCTGCCCGCTCAACTCCCAGACAGTCCAGGGTCAGTGGTGATCAAGGACCATGATGGCCACTGAGTCAACAGCCTTTTGAAGTAAACAAGAGTCCAGCCGGTCTTACTGGCCACCATCATCACGGTGTCTGTAGGCTTTTCTATGGTGACAGTGTGATATACGGTTCCCCCGCCAAGATTATTAGCTCCCCTCTGGGTGCAGTAAGTCCTGCAAGCAGTAGTCTACTCTTTTGGGACACACTCTTGTTGTTTTATGAGAGAAACTCCAGGTCAAGTGATGTTCACACGAGTCGTCATGGTGCCCTGTTGCCCCCGGTTATCTCTCTGGATGTTGGAGTTGGAGGGCCTCCTCACTCGAGGTCGGTGTGCCCACGGAGCGAACCCTGCAACTTCAGGGCATGGTTGGTGGTTAGGATCACCACGTGGGGTCCTTTTCCCTTAGGAGGGAGGTGGCCTTTTGGGCTGCTGATTTCCAGGGTTTTAGATACCGCCAGTATCTTGGCCAGATGTGGCAGTGGGCCAAGCCCCTTGGTGACCATAGTTTATCCTACCTGGATGGCATTCTTGCATTGTTCCATTTCAAGTGGTCCCAGGTTTTGCACTAATTCTCCAATGGCGATTCACCTTTCACCGGGAATGTAAAGGTCAAAGGGTTTAGCTAAATTAGGGAGTTCCAGGGCAAGGGTCTGAATTGACTGCTCTTTCCATTCTTGAAAGGCCACTTCTGGATTCTATTCAAAAGGATCATCATCTTTTCCTTTCAGTGTTTCATATAGAGGCCCAGCTAGTAGACTGTAGTTAGGGATCCAGAAGCAGCAAACCCTGGCCTCCCCAGGAACCCCTAAGCTGTCTTCTAGTTTTAGAAAGGGGTAAGGCTGAAAATGGTTTCTTCCCTTTCCTGGGATGGACTTCTCCAACCTTCTGTGAGAATGAAGCCCAGGCAGGTCACGGCAGTCTGTGATATTTGAGCTTTTTCTTGGACAACTTCTATCCTTTATTGGCTTGGTAGTTCAGAGGCCTCCTTAGTAGGGCTGGCGATCAGAATGTCGTCTGCATATTGAAGGAGGGTTTCCTTTTCCAGACGTAGAACTTTTAGGTCTTTAGCTAAGCTTTCCCCAAAGATGGGGTGGGAATTTTTGCACCCTTGGGGCCAGACGGCCCGGAAGTATTGTTTTAGTTGTATGTTGAGTCCTGCCACTCACAAGCCAAAATTTCTTGTGACTCTGGGACTCATGGAATACAAAAGAAGGCATCATTGAAGACTAATACAGAATACCATGTCCTGGTGGTTGGTAGAATGACCAGCAGGGTGTAGGAATTAGGAGCAACTGGAGGTATATCCTCGGTGGCTTCACTGACTGTCCTGACATCCTTTACCAGGTCCCCAGCAGCCCATGGGGCTCTCGTGGTCAGACCAATCCCAGAATATGGAGCTCACCTGGGCAGGTACCCCACCCCCACCCCAGCCCACAGGGCTCTCGTGGTCAGGCCCCTCCCAGGATACAGAGCTACCCTTGCAGGTACCGTGGCAGGGCTGGGCACACAGGAACCGTGCACATAGCCCTCATTGCAGAGCACCCCCAGCTCACCTGTCACTCAGAGCTGACACAGAGCACCCCAGAGCAGGACTTGAACTAACAAACAGCAGCTGCGACAGGTCTGTGACCCTGGGCATCACTCCGTGAGGCCTCCCTCCACCTGGTCTTCCAGAGACTTCCACTGCACCCAGGGCACCAGGCCTCTGTCTCCAACCACCACCCACCCCTCCTCTCCCTGACTCCTGGGTTCCTCTCATTAGGAGAGGGTTTTCTTGAAGTTGTCTCCCACTCATGGGCCAGATAAAATGATTAGAAAACAAGCCAAAGCTGCAGCCCCTTGTCTATCCTGACTCTCAGGAGCCCACACCTGTTCCTTGGACCTGGCCGGTTCAGCAAGTTCCATTTTCTGCAACTGTGAGCCCCTGAGGGGTGATGATTGGCTGACCTGGGCAGCCTTACCGTGCCGGCCAGCCCTCCCCAGGTGTGCCTGGGTTGAGATCACTATAAATACCACTCCAGGCAGCAAGAGCCCCTGCAGCCGTGCCTGACGCCATTTTCTCTGCCCTGTCAGCAGTCTCGGGGCTGGGCTGGTGGGAGGGAGTGAGAGGCCACGGCTTTGTGGGTGGCCCAGTGTGAGTGGGGCTCTGCTGGACTTTCTGCAGCAGTTGCCAGGCTGCCACCTGCTAAAGAAGAAGATGTGTCACCCATACCTGCTGCTGGAATTTCTCCCTGGGCAGAGGTGAGGAAGGAAACAAGCAGTGGGGGCAGGGACAGGACGGGTATCTCAGGCAGGGAAATGGACATCTTCCAGAAGAGCACCCAGGGCCAGGACCATCCTGGCTGGCCTGCAGGCACCAAGTCGGCCGGCATGCTGTCACTCGTGTGGCTCTATGGCCCTCCCTCTAGGCTTTCAAGTCCTTGTATATATTCAGGTGTTTTACCTGGGATGGGTGGGAATAGTTCAGCAGCAACTGGCCTGGGGCTCAGCTCACGTTTACTCACAGATGCCTCGGCACGGTGCCCCAGCTTTGCAATGAGGACGCTTGTTGCGTGGGGGCTGCTGGCTGAATGGGAGACGATTCCCCACCACTGACCAACTTCAGAATTGTTTACAACTGGAGCAAGTGCCCTGATACGGTTTTCCTCTGTGGAACTGGTGGGTTCTGTGTTTTCTTTCTCTTTTTCGTTTTGGGTTCAAGGTAGATTTTATTCCTCTTTTTTGTATTTACAGATATAAGCATGGAAATAATTTATTCATATAAATACATGTATGTGAAGGGAATAATTGTTTTTTCTATTGTTTAAATTTTATTTCTTTTTAATTTTGAATTTTATTTTATATTTTTATACAGCAGGTTCTTATTGGTTATCTATTTTATACATATAAATGTATACATGCCAATCCCAGTCTCTCAACTCCTCCCACCACCCCCCCAACAGCTTTCCCCCCTTGTTGTCCATACGTTTGTTGTCTACATCTGTTGCTCTATTTATGCCTTGCAAAATGGTTAATCTGTACAGGTTTTCTAGGTTCCACATATATGCATGAATATACAAGATTTGTTTTTCTCTTTCTGACTTACTTCACTCTGTATGACAGTCTCTAGATGCATCGACGTCTCTACAAATGACCCAATTTCATTCCTTTTCGTGGCTTAGTAATATTCCATTTTATATATGTACCACGGCTTTATGCATTCGTCTGTCTGTGGGCATTTAGGTTGCTTCCATTACCTCGATATTGTAAATAGTGATGCAATGAACATTGCGGTGAATGTCTCTTTTTGATTTATGGTTTTGTCTGGGTATATGTCCAGTACTGGGATTGCTGTATCATATGGAATTCTATTGTTAGTTTCTTAAGAAATTCCATATTGTTCTCCATAGTGACTGTATCAATTTATATTCCCAACAATAGTGGAAGAGGGTTCCTTTTCTCCACACCCTTTCCAGCATTTTTTGCTTGTAGATTTTCTATGATGCCTATTCTACCAGGTGTGAGGTGATACCTCATTGTTGAATCCATTTCGTTGAGCAAGGGGTAGGTCTTGTCTATTCCATATTTGGCTTATGGAACGGTGTCTGTGTTAATTTCAAACTCTGGTTTAATGCAGCACCCCAACTCACCTTCCCCCTTAAGCAAGCATAAGTTAGTTTTCTAAACTTGAGACCCTGTTCTGATTTGTAATTCAGTTCCTGTGTAGCCAAGTTCACATTCCATGTATTAGTGATACCTTATGATGTTTCTTTTTCTGTGTGACTTATTTCAGTTAGATTCATCGTACTTAGTCCACTCATGCTGCTACGGGCCTGATGACATAGATTTCCTTGCTGAGTGATATTGCATTGTACGTAAGTACCACAACTTCTTTATCCATTTTTCACTTTCTGCGATATTGAACTTGTACCGTATATGAGGTTCTTGTAAACAGAGCCATCCCAAACTTTGGGGTGGCTGTGTCTTTTTGATTTTAATTGCCCTAAACTATAGTACCATAAGTGGAAGTGCCCTAGGCTCTGTTGCTTTGTTTTTTAGATGTTTCAGGAAACACCAAACACTTCTCCAGAGTGGCTGTTGGCAATTTACATCCTGCCCATCAGCATAAGATGGCTCCCAGTTCTCCATGGCCTGTCATGACTTTATGGATTTTACACTTTTTTCAGATGGCCCTTTTGACCGGGGGGAATTGAGACTTCATTGTAGTGCAGATTTCCTTTGCAAGCTTGCTTGGTTGGCCAAAAAGGGCGTATGCGTTTTTTCCTGAATATATTCAGGAAAAAACGCATACGCCCTTTTTGGCCAAGTGCATCATTGTGGACGTTCTGCCTCTTTTCCTATGCTTTAAATGCAATTCCAGTCTACCTCCTGAAATCGGTTTCCTGCAATTCTGCCCCGCTTTCAAGTCCTCTTGGCAGCCTTACTTCAGTATATTTTTGGACGATAGCTGTCATTTATAACTCTGCAGGTTTGTGAATTACAGTGCCCCTGAGCTCCTTTCTTCAACTCGCTTTCTCGTGAGCTGGCCGCAACACCGCAGGATGGCTTCAGGCCCTAATCTGGTTCCGGCACGGCACGCTGAGCCTTTGGTTAATTCCTCTTCCTGGTGGGAAATGAGAGTTAAATTTGCCCGTCCAGACACCTCCAGCTAGTCTCTCATTGGTTCTCCCTATTCCTGTTCATCTTCCGCAGAAATTGCAAACTGGGCCAAACAGGAGGTTAAAGGCGCTGACTCTCCAAGTCGGGAGAGTGTTAGTAAAGCGTCTGGAATGTTGCACCCGAGTACCAGGGGACGAAAACTGACACATATTGGAACACGTCTCCCGATCACACGGTTGATCATACTCTGGGTTCCACATGCATGTTTTAGCTGAAGGAAGAATACCTTAAACCTGGAGAGTTGAGACCCGTGGAATGGGTACCATGCAATATGACTTCAAAGGGTCTTCATTTGCTCACCGAACTTCTCTAATCCTATCACTGCTGCGTTTATGCCCCTGCACACTCGCTTGATTCTCTTTCGGAGACATAGCAATCCATAGGTTTTAAGATACTTCCTAGTCAGGTATATTCTTAGGCGTTTAATATGGGGTGTTGAATCCATTTCGTTGAGCAAGGAGTAGCTCTTGTCTATTCCATATTTGGCTTAAGGAACTTTATCTGTGCTCATTTCAATCTCTGGTTTTATCCAGCACCCCAACTCACCTTTCCCCTTAAGCTAGCATAAGTTGGTTTTCTAAATTTGAGACCCTGTTCTGTTTTGTAATTCAGTTCCAGTGTAGCCAAGTTTACATTCCGTGTATTAGTGATATCTTATGATGTTTCTTTTCCTGTGTGACTTATTTCAGTTAGAATCATCATACCTGAATCCACTCATTATGCTGCTACGGGCCTGATGACATAGATTTCATTGCTGAGTGATACTGCATTGTACGTAAGTACCACAACTTCTTTAATCCATTTTTCACTTTCTGCGATATTGAACTTGTACCGTAAACCAGGTTCTTGTAAACAGAGCCGTCCCAACCTTTGGGGTGGCTGTGTCTTTTTTATTTTAATTTCCCTAAGCTATAGGACCATAAGTGGAAGTGCCCTAGGCTCTGTTGCTTTGTTTTTTAGATGTTTCAGGAAACACCATACACTTCTCCCGAGTGGCTGTTGGCAATTGACATCCCGCCCATCAGCATAACAAGGCTCCCAGTTCTCCATGGCCTGTCCTGCCTTTCTGGATTTTACACTTTTTTCAGATGGCCCTTTTGACCAGGGGGAATTGAGACTTCATTGTAGTGCAGATTTCCTTTGCAAGCTTGCTTGGTTGGCCAAAAAGGGCGTATGCGTTTTTTCCTGAATATATTCAGGAAAAAACGCATACGCCCTTTTTGGCCAAGTGCATCATTGTGGACGTTCTGCCTCTTTTCCTATGCTTTAAATGCAATTCCAGTCTACCTCCTGAAATCGGTTTCCTGCAATTCTGCCCCGCTTTCAAGTCCTCTTGGCAGCCTTACTTCAGTATATTTTTGGACGATAGCTGTCATTTATAACTCTGCAGGTTTGTGAATTACAGTGCCCCTGAGCTCCTTTCTTCAACTCGCTTTCTCGTGAGCTGGCCGCAACACCGCAGGATGGCTTCAGGCCCTAATCTGGTTCCGGCACGGCACGCTGAGCCTTTGGTTAATTCCTCTTCCTGGTGGGAAATGAGAGTTAAATTTGCCCGTCCAGACACCTCCAGCTAGTCTGTCATTGGTTCTCCCTATTCCTGTTCATCTTCCGCAGAAATTGCAAACTGGGCCAAACAGGAGGTTAAAGGCACTGACTCTCCAAGTCGGGAGAGTGTTAGTAAAGCGTCTGGAATGTTGCACCCGAGTACCAGGGGACGAAAACTGAGACATATTGGAACACGTCTCCCGATCACACGGTTGATCATACTCTGGGTTCCACATGCATGTTTTAGCTGAAGGAAGAATCCCTTAAACCTGGAGAGTTGAGACCCGTGGAATGGGTACCATGCAATATGACTTCAAAGGGTCTTCATTTGCTCACCGAACCTCTCCAATCCTATCACTGCTGCGTTTATGCCCCTGCACACACGCTTGATTCTGTTTCGGAGACATAGCAATCCATAGGTTTTAAGATACTTCCTAGTCAGGTACACTCTTAGGCGTTTAATATGGGGTGTTGAGTCCATTTCGTTGAGCAAGGAATAGCTCTTGTCTATTCCATATTTGGCTTAAGGAACTTTATCTGTGCTCATTTCAATCTCTGGTTTTATGCAGCACCCCAACTCACCTTTCCCCTTAAGCAAGCATAAGTTGGGTTTCTAAATTTGAGACCCTGTTCTGTTTTGTAATTCAGTTCCTGTGTAGCCAAGTTTACATTCCGTGTATTAGTGATATCTTATGATGTTTCTTTTTCTGTGTGACTTATTTCAGTTAGAATCATCATACCTGAATCCACTCATTATGCTGCTACGGGCCTGATGACATAGATTTCCTTGCTGAGTGATATTGCATTGTACGTAAGTACCACAACTTCTTTATCCATTTTTCACTTTCTGCGATATTGAACTTGTACCGTAAATGAGTTTCTTGTAAACAGAGCCGTCCCAACCTTTTGGGTGGCTCTATCTTTTTGATTTTAATTTCCCTAAGCTATAGGACCATAAGTGGAAGTGCCCTAGGCTCTGTTGCTTTGTTTTTTAGATGTTTCAGGAAACACCATACACTTCTCCCGAGTGGCTGTTGGCAATTGACATCCCGCCCATCAGCATAACAAGGCTCCCAGTTCTCCATGGCCTGTCCTGCCTTTCTGGATTTTACAGTTTTTTCAGATGGCCTTTTTGACCGGGGGGAAGTGAGACTTCATTGTAGTGCAGATTTCCTTTGCAAGCTTGCTTGGTTGGCCAAAAAGGGCGTATGCGTTTTTTCCTGAATATATTCAGGAAAAAACGCATACGCCCTTTTTGGCCAAGTGCATCATTGTGGACGTTCTGCCTCTTTTCCTATGCTTTAAATGCAATTCCAGTCTACCTCCTGAAATCGGTTTCCTGCAATTCTGCCCCGCTTTCAAGTCCTCTTGGCAGCCTTACTTCAGTATATTTTTGGATGATAGCTATCATTTATAACTCTGCAGGTTTGTGAATTACAGTGCCCCTGAGCTCCTTTCTTCAACTCGCTTTCTCGTGAGCTGGCCGCAACACCGCAGGATTGCTTCAGGCCCTAATCTGGTTGCGGCACGGCACGCTGAGCCTTTGGTTAATTCCTCTTCCTGGTGGGAAATGAGAGTTAAATTTGCCCGTCCAGACACCTCCAGCTAGTCTCTCATTGGTTCTCCCTATTCCTGTTCATCTTCCGCAGAAATTGCAAACTGGGCCAAACAGGAGGTTAAAGGCACTGACTCTCCAAGTCGGGAGAGTGTTAGTAAAGCGTCTGGAATGTTGCACCCGAGTACCAGGGGACGAAAACTGACACATATTGGAACACGTCTCCCGATCACACGGTTGATCATACTCTGGGTTCCTCATGCATGTTTTAGCTGAAGGAAGAATACCTTAAACCTGTAGAGTTGAGATCCGTGGAATGGGTACCATGCAATATGTCTTCAAAGGGTCTTCATTTGCTCACCGAACTTCTCCAATCCTATCACTGCTGCGTTTATGGCCGTGTACACACGCTTGATTCTGTTTCGGAGACATAGCAATCCATAGGTTTTAAGATACTTCCTAGTCAGGTACACTCTTAGGCATTTAATATGGGGTGTTGAGTCCATTTCGTTGAGCAAGGAGTAGCTCTTGTCTATTCCATATTTGGCTTAAGGAAATTTATCTGTGCTCATTTCAATCTCTGGTTTTATGCAGCACCCCAACTCACCTTTCCCCTTAAGGAAGCATAAGTTGGGTTTCTAAATTTGAGACCCTGTTCTGTTTTGTAATTCAGTTCCAGTGTAGTTAAGTTTACATTCCGTGTATTAGTGATATCTTATGATGTTTCTTTTTCTGTGTGACTCATTTCAGTTAGAATCATCATACCTGAATCCACTCATTATGCTGCTACGGGCCTGATGACATAGATTTCATTGCTGAGTGATACTGCATTGTACGTAAGTACCACAACTTCTTTATCCATTTTTCACTTTCTGCGATATTGAACTTGTACCGTAAACCAGGTTCTTGTAAACAGAGCCGTCCCAACCTTTGGGGTGGCTGTGTCTTTTTGATTTTAATTTCCCTAATCTATAGGACCATAAGTGGAAGTGCCCTAGGCTCTGTTGCTTTGTTTTTTAGATGTTTCAGGAAACACCATACACTTCTCCCGAGTGGCTGTTGGCAATTTACATCCCGCCCATCATCATAACAAGGCTCCCAGTTCTCCATGGCCTGTCCTGCCTTTCTGGATTTTACACTTTTTTCAGATGACCCTTTTGACCGGGGGGAAGTGAGACTTCATTGTAGTGCAGATTTCCTTTGCAAGCTTGCTTGGTTGGCCAAAAAGGGCGTATGCGTTTTTTCCTGAATATATTCAGGAAAAAACGCATACGCCCTTTTTGGCCAAGTGCATCATTGTGGACGTTCTGCCTCTTTTCCTATGCTTTAAATGCAATTCCAGTCTACCTCCTGAAATCGGTTTCCTGCAATTCTGCCCCGCTTTCAAGTCCTCTTGGCAGCCTTACTTCAGTATATTTTTGGACGATAGCTGTCATTTATAACTCTGCAGGTTTGTGAATTACAGTGCCCCTGAGCTCCTTTCTTCAACTCGCTTTCTCGTGAGCTGGCCGCAACACCGCAGGATTGCTTCAGGCCCTAATCTGGTTCCGGCACGGCACGCTGAGCCTTTGGTTAATTCCTCTTCCTGGTGGGAAATGAGAGTTAAATTTGCCCGTCCAGACACCTCCAGCTAGTCTGTCATTGGTTCTCCCTATTCCTGTTCATCTTCCGCAGAAATTGCAAACTGGGCCAAACAGGAGGTTAAAGGCACTGACTCTCCAAGTCGGGACAGTGTTAGTAAAGCGTCTGGAATGTTGCACCCGAGTACCAGGGGACGAAAACTGACACATATTGGAACACGTCTCCCGATCACACGGTTGATCATACTCTGGGTTCCTCATGCATGTTTTAGCTGAAGGAAGAATCCCTTAAACCTGGAGAGTTGAGACCCGTGGAATGGGTACCATGCAATATGACTTCAAAGGGTCTTATTTGCTCACCGAACCTCTCCAATCCTATCACTGCTGCGTTTATGCCCCTGCACACACGCTTGATTCTGTTTCGGAGACATAGCAATCCATAGGTTTTAAGATACTTCCTAGTCAGGTACACTCTTAGGCGTTTAATATGGGGTGTTGAGTCCATTTCGTTGAGCAAGGAATAGCTCTTGTCTATTCCATATTTGGCTTAAGGAACTTTATCTGTGCTCATTTCAATCTCTGGTTTTATGCAGCACCCCAACTCACCTTTCCCCTTAAGCAAGCATAAGTTGGGTTTCTAAATTTGAGACCCTGTTCTGTTTTGTAATTCAGTTCCTGTGTAGCCAAGTTTACATTCCGTGTATTAGTGATATCTTATGATGTTTCTTTTTCTGTGTGACTTATTTCAGTTAGAATCATCATACCTGAATCCACTCACTATGCTGCTACGGGCCTGATGACATAGATTTCATTGCTGAGTGATATTGCATTGTACGTAAGTACCACAACTTCTTTATCCATTTTTCACTTTCTGCGATATTGAACTTGTACCGTAAATGAGTTTCTTGTAAACAGAGCCGTCCCAACCTTTTGGGTGGCTCTATCTTTTTGATTTTAATTTCCCTAAGCTATAGGACCATAAGTGGAAGTGCCCTAGGCTCTGTTGCTTTGTTTTTTAGATGTTTCAGGAAACACCATACACTTCTCCCGAGTGGCTGTTGGCAATTGACATCCCGCCCATCAGCATAACAAGGCTCCCAGTTCTCCATGGCCTGTCCTGCCTTTCTGGATTTTACACTTTTTTCAGATGGCCCTTTTGACCGGGGGGAAGTGAGACTTCATTGTAGTGCAGATTTCCTTTGCAAGCTTGCTTGGTTGGCCAAAAAGGGCGTATGCGTTTTTTCCTGAATATATTCAGGAAAAAACGCATACGCCCTTTTTGGCCAAGTGCATCATTGTGGACGTTCTGCCTCTTTTCCTATGCTTTAAATGCAATTCCAGTCTACCTCCTGAAATTGGTTTCCTGCAATTCTGCCCCGCTTTCAAGTCCTCTTGGCAGCCTTACTTCAGTATATTTTTGGATGATAGCTGTCATTTATAACTCTGCAGGTTTGTGAATTACAGTGCGCCTGAGCTCCTTTCTTCAACTCGCTTTCTCGTGAGCTGGCCGCAACACCGCAGGATTGCTTCAGGCCCTAATCTGGTTGCGGCACGGCACGCTGAGCCTTTGGTTAATTCCTCTTCCTGGTGGGAAATGAGAGTTAAATTTGCCCGTCCAGACACCTCCAGCTGGTCTCTCATTGGTTCTCCCTATTCCTGTTCATCTTCCGCAGAAATTGCAAACTGGGCCAAACAGGAGGTTAAAGGCACTGACTCTCCAAGTCGGGAGAGTGTTAGTAAAGCGTCTGGAATGTTGCACCCGAGTACCAGGGGACGAAAACTGACACATATTGGAACACGTCTCCCGATCACACGGTTGATCATACTCTGGGTTCCTCATGCATGTTTTAGCTGAAGGAAGAATACCTTAAACCTGGAGAGTTGAGACCCGTGGAATGGGTACCATGCAATATGACTTCAAAGGGTCTTCATTTGCTCACCGAACTTCTCCAATCCTATCACTGCTGCGTTTATGGCCGTGTACACACGCTTGATTCTCTTTCAGAGACATAGCAATCCATAGGTTTTAAGATACTTCCTAGTCAGGTACACTCTTAGGCATTTAATATGGGGTGTTGAGTCCATTTCGTTGAGCAAGGAGTAGCTCTTGTCTATTCCATATTTGGCTTAAGGAACTTTATCTGTGCTCATTTCAATCTCTGGTTTTATGCAGCACCCCAACTCACCTTTCCCCTTAAGGAAGCATAAGTTGGTTTTCTAAATTTGAGACCCTGTTCTGTTTTGTAATTCACTTCCAGTGTAGCTAAGTTTACATTCCGTGTATTAGTGATATCTTATGATGTTTCTTTTTCTGTGTGACTCATTTCAGTTAGAATCATCATACCTGAATCCACTCATTATGCTGCTACGGGCCTGATGACATAGATTTCATTGCTGAGTGATACTGCATTGTACGTAAGTACCACAGCTTCTTTATCCATTTTTCACTTTCTGCGATATTGAACTTGTACCGTAAACCAGGTTCTTGTAAACAGAGCCGTCCCAACCTTTGGGGTGGCTGTGTCTTTTTGATTTTAATTTCCCTAATCTATAGGACCATAAGTGGAAGTGCCCTAGGCTCTGTTGCTTTGTTTTTTAGATGTTTCAGGAAACACCATACACTTCTCCCGAGTGGCTGTTGGCAATTGACATCCCGCCCATCAGCATAACAAGGCTCCCAGTTCTCCATGGCCTGTCCTGCCTTTCTGGATTTTACACTTTTTTCAGATGGCCCTTTTGACCGGGGGGAAGTGAGACTTCATTGTAGTGCAGATTTCCTTTGCAACCTTGCTTGGTTGGCCAAAAAGGGCGTATGCGTTTTTTCCTGAATATATTCAGGAAAAAACGCATACGCCCTTTTTGGCCAAGTGCATCATTGTGGACGTTCTGCCTCTTTTCCTATGCTTTAAATGCAATTCCAGTCTACCTCCTGAAATCGGTTTCCTGCAATTCTGCCCCGCTTTCAAGTCCTCTTGGCAGCCTTACTTCAGTATATTTTTGGACTATAGCTGTCATTTATAACTCTGCAGGTTTGTGAATTACAGTGCCCCTGAGCTCCTTTCTTCAACTCGCTTTCTCGTGAGCTGGCCGCAACACCGCAGGATGGCTTCAGGCCCTAATCTGGTTCCGGCACGGCACGCTGAGCCTTTGGTTAATTCCTCTTCCTGGTGGGAAATGAGAGTTAAATTTGCCCGTCCAGACACCTCCAGCTAGTCTGTCATTGGTTCTCCCTATTCCTGTTCATCTTCCGCAGAAATTGCAAACTGGGCCAAACAGGAGGTTAAAGGCACTGACTCTCCAAGTCGGGACAGTGTTAGTAAAGCGTCTGGAATGTTGCACCCGAGTACCAGGGCACGAAAACTGAGACATATTGGAACACGTCTCCCGATCACACGGTTGATCATACTCTGGGATCCACATGCATGTTTTAGCTGAAGGAAGAATACCTTAAACCTGGAGAGTTGAGACCCGTGGAATGGGTACCATGCAATATGACTTCAAAGGGTCTTCATTTGCTCACCGAACCTCTCCAATCCTATCACTGCTGCGTTTATGCCCCTGCACACACGCTTGATTCTGTTTCGGAGACATAGCAATCCATAGGTTTTAAGATACTTCCTAGTCAGGTACACTCTTCGGCGTTTAATATGGGGTGTTGAGTCCATTTCGTTGAGCAAGGAATAGCTCTTGTCTATTCCATATTTGGCTTAAGGAACTTTATCTGTGCTCATTTCAATCTCTGGTTTTATGCAGCACCCCAACTCACCTTTCCCCTTAAGCAAGCATAAGTTGGGTTTCTAAATTTGAGACCCTGTTCTGTTTTGTAATTCAGTTCCTGTGTAGCCAAGTTTACATTCCGTGTATTAGTGATATCTTATGATGTTTCTTTTTCTGTGTGACTTATTTCAGTTAGAATCATCATACCTGAATCCACTCACTATGCTGCTACGGGCCTGATGACATAGATTTCATTGCTGAGTGATATTGCATTGTACGTAAGTACCACAACTTCTTTATCCATTTTTCACTTTCTGCGATATTGAACTTGTACCGTAAATGAGTTTCTTGTAAACAGAGCCGTCCCAACCTTTTGGGTGGCTCTATCTTTTTGATTTTAATTTCCCTAAGCTATAGGACCATAAGTGGAAGTGCCCTAGGCTCTGTTGCTTTGTTTTTTAGATGTTTCAGGAAACACCATACACTTCTCCCGAGTGGCTGTTGGCAATTGACATCCCGCCCATCAGCATAACAAGGCTCCCAGTTCTCCATGGCCTGTCCTGCCTTTCTGGATTTTACACTTTTTTCAGATGGCCCTTTTGACCGGGGGGAAGTGAGACTTCATTGTAGTGCAGATTTCCTTTGCAAGCTTGCTTGGTTGGCCAAAAAGGGCGTATGCATTTTTTCCTGAATATATTCAGGAAAAAACGCATACGCCCTTTTTGGCCAAGTGCATCATTGTGGACGTTCTGCCTCTTTTCCTATGCTTTAAATGCAATTCCAGTCTACCTCCTGAAATTGGTTTCCTGCAATTCTGCCCCGCTTTCAAGTCCTCTTGGCAGCCTTACTTCAGTATATTTTTGGATGATAGCTGTCATTTATAACTCTGCAGGTTTGTGAATTACAGTGCGCCTGAGCTCCTTTCTTCAACTCGCTTTCTCGTGAGCTGGCCGCAACACCGCAGGATTGCTTCAGGCCCTAATCTGGTTGCGGCACGGCACGCTGAGCCTTTGGTTAATTCCTCTTCCTGGTGGGAAATGAGAGTTAAATTTGCCCGTCCAGACACCTCCAGCTAGTCTCTCATTGGTTCTCCCTATTCCTGTTCATCTTCCGCAGAAATTGCAAACTGGGCCAAACAGGAGGTTAAAGGCACTGACTCTCCAAGTCGGGAGAGTGTTAGTAAAGCGTCTGGAATGTTGCACCCGAGTACCAGGGGACGAAAACTGACACATATTGGAACACGTCTCCCGATCACACGGTTGATCATACTCTGGGTTCCTCATGCATGTTTTAGCTGAAGGAAGAATACCTTAAACCTGGAGAGTTGAGACCCGTGGAATGGGTACCATGCAATATGACTTCAAAGGGTCTTCATTTGCTCACCGAACTTCTCCAATCCTATCACTGCTGCGTTTATGGCCGTGTACACACGCTTGATTCTCTTTCAGAGACATAGCAATCCATAGGTTTTAAGATACTTCCTAGTCAGGTACACTCTTAGGCATTTAATATGGGGTGTTGAGTCCATTTCGTTGAGCAAGGAGTAGCTCTTGTCTATTCCATATTTGGCTTAAGGAACTTTATCTGTGCTCATTTCAATCTCTGGTTTTATGCAGCACCCCAACTCACCTTTCCCCTTAAGGAAGCATAAGTTGGTTTTCTAAATTTGAGACCCTATTCTGTTTTGTAATTCACTTCCAGTGTAGCTAAGTTTACATTCCGTGTATTAGTGATATCTTATGATGTTTCTTTTTCTGTGTGACTCATTTCAGTTAGAATCATCATACCTGAATCCACTCATTATGCTGCTACGGGCCTGATGACATAGATTTCATTGCTGAGTGATACTGCATTGTACGTAAGTACCACAACTTCTTTATCCATTTTTCACTTTCTGCGATATTGAACTTGTACCGTAAACCAGGTTCTTGTAAACAGAGCCGTCCCAACCTTTGGGGTGGCTGTGTCTTTTTGATTTTAATTTCCCTAATCTATAGGACCATAAGTGGAAGTGCCCTAGGCTCTGTTGCTTTGTTTTTTAGATGTTTCAGGAAACACCATACACTTCTCCCGAGTGGCTGTTGGCAATTGACATCCCGCCCATCAGCATAACAAGGCTCCCAGTTCTCCATGGCCTGTCCTGCCTTTCTGGATTTTACACTTTTTTCAGATGGCCCTTTTGACCGGGGGGAAGTGAGACTTCATTGTAGTGCAGATTTCCTTTGCAACCTTGCTTGGTTGGCCAAAAAGGGCGTATGCGTTTTTTCCTGAATATATTCAGGAAAAAACGCATACGCCCTTTTTGGCCAAGTGCATCATTGTGGACGTTCTGCCTCTTTTCCTATGCTTTAAATGCAATTCCAGTCTACCTCCTGAAATCGGTTTCCTGCAATTCTGCCCCGCTTTCAAGTCCTCTTGGCAGCCTTACTTCAGTATATTTTTGGACTATAGCTGTCATTTATAACTCTGCAGGTTTGTGAATTACAGTGCCCCTGAGCTCCTTTCTTCAACTCGCTTTCTCGTGAGCTGGCCGCAACACCGCAGGATGGCTTCAGGCCCTAATCTGGTTCCGGCACGGCACGCTGAGCCTTTGGTTAATTCCTCTTCCTGGTGGGAAATGAGAGTTAAATTTGCCCGTCCAGACACCTCCAGCTAGTCTGTCATTGGTTCTCCCTATTCCTGTTCATCTTCCGCAGAAATTGCAAACTGGGCCAAACAGGAGGTTAAAGGCACTGACTCTCCAAGTCGGGAGAGTGTTAGTAAAGCGTCTGGAATGTTGCACCCGAGTACCAGGGGACGAAAACTGAGACATATTGGAACACGTCTCCCGATCACACGGTTGATCATACTCTGGGATCCACATGCATGTTTTAGCTGAAGGAAGAATCCCTTAAACCCGGAGAGTTGAGACCCGTGGAATGGGTACCATGCAATATGACTTCAAAGGGTCTTCATTTGCTCACCGAACCTCTCCAATCCTATCACTGCTGCGTTTATGCCCCTGCACACACGCTTGATTCTGTTTCGGAGACATAGCAATCCATAGGTTTTAAGATACTTCCTAGTCAGGTACACTCTTAGGCGTTTAATATGGGGTGTTGAGTCCATTTCGTTGAGCAAGGAATAGCACTTGTCTATTCCATATTTGGCTTAAGGAACTTTTTAGATGTTTCAGGAGACACCATACACTTCTCCCGAGTGGCTGTTGGCAATTTACATCCCGCCCATCAGCATAACAAGGCTCCCAGTTCTCCATGGCCTGTCCTGCCTTTCTGGATTTTACACTTTTTTCAGATGGCCCTTTTGACCGGGGGGAAGTGAGACTTCATTGTAGTGCAGATTTCCTTTGCAACCTTGCTTGGTTGGCCAAAAAGGGCGTATGCGTTTTTTCCTGAATATATTCAGGAAAAAACGCATACGCCCTTTTTGGCCAAGTGCATCATTGTGGACGTTCTGCCTCTTTTCCTATGCTTTAAATGCAATTCCAGTCTACCTCCTGAAATCGGTTTCCTGCAATTCTGCCCCGCTTTCAAGTCCTCTTGGCAGCCTTACTTCAGTATATTTTTGGACGATAGCTGTCATTTATAACTCTGCAGGTTTGTGAATTACAGTGCCCCTGAGCTCCTTTCTTCAACTCGCTTTCTCGTGAGCTGGCCGCAACACCGCAGGATTTTTCAAGCCCTAATCTGGTTCCGGCACGGCACGCTGAGCCTTTGGTTAATTCCTCTTCCTGGTGCGAAATGAGAGTTAAATTTGCCCGTCCAGACACCTCCAGCTGGTCTGTCATTGTTTCTCCCTATTCCTGTTCATCTTCCGCAGAAATTGCAAACTGGGCCAAACAGGAGGTTAAAGGCACTGACTCTCCAAGTCGGGAGAGTGTTAGTAAAGCGTCTGGAATGTTGCACCCGAGTACCAGGGGACGAAAACTGAGACATATTGGAACACGTCTCCCGATCACACGGTTGATCATACTCTGGGTTCCACATGCATGTTTTAGCTGAAGGAAGAATACCTTAAACCTGGAGAGTTGAGACCCGTGGAATGGGTACCATGCAATATGACTTCAAAGGGTCTTCATTTGCTCACCGAACCTTTCCAATCCTATCACTGCTGCGTTTATGCCCCTGTACACACACTTGATTCTCTTTCAGAGACATAGCAATCCATAGGTTTTAAGATACTTCCTAGTCAGGTACACTCTTAGGCATTTAATATGGGGTGTTGAGTCCATTTCGTTGAGCAAGGAGTAGCTCTTGTCTATTCCATATTTGGCTTAAGGAACTTTATCTGTGCTCATTTCAATCTCTGGTTTTATGCAGCACCCCAACTCACCTTTCCCCTTAAGCAAGCATAAGTTGGGTTTCTAAATTTGAGACCCTGTTCTGTTTTGTAATTCAGTTCCTCTGTAGCCAAGTTTACATTCCGTGTATTAGTGATATCTTATGATGTTTCTTTTTCTGTGTGACTTATTTCAGTTAGAATCATCGTACCTGAATCCACTCATTATGCTGCTATGGGCCTGATGACATAGATTTCATTGCCGAGTGATACTGCATTGTTCGTAAGTACCACAACTTCTTTATCCATTTTTCACTTTCTGCGATATTGAACTTGTACCGTAAACCAGGTTCTTGTAAACAGAGCCGTCCCAACCTTTGGGGTGGCTGTGTCTTTTGATTTTAATTTCCCTAAGCTATAGGACCATAAGTGGAAGTGCCCTAGGCTCTGTTGCTTTGTTTTTTAGATGTTTCAGGAAACACCATACACTTCTCCCGAGTGGCTGTTGGCAATTTACATCCCGCCCATCAGCATAACAAGGCTCCCAGTTCTCCATGGCCTGTCCTGCCTTTCTGGATTTTACACTTTTTTCAGATGGCCCTTTTGACCGGGGGGAAGTGAGACTTCATTGTAGTGCAGATTTCCTTTGCAAACTTGCTTGGTTGGCCAAAAAGGGCGTATGCGTTTTTTCCTGAATATATTCAGGAAAAAACGCATACGCCCTTTTTGGCCAAGTGCATCATTGTGGACGTTCTGCCTCTTTTCCTATGCTTTAAATGCAATTCCAGTCTACCTCCTGAAATCGGTTTCCTGCAATTCTGCCCCGCTTTCAAGTCCTCTTGGCAGCCTTACTTCAGTATATTTTTGGACGATAGCTGTCATTTATAACTCTGCAGGTTTGTGAATTACAGTGCCCCTGAGCTCCTTTCTTCAACTCGCTTTCTGGTGAGCTGGCCGCAACACCGCAGGATGGCTTCAGGCCCTAATCTGGTTCCGGCACGGCACGCTGAGCCTTTGGTTAATTCCTCTTCCTGGTGGGAAATGAGAGTTAAATTTGCCCGTCCAGACACCTCCAGCTAGTCTGTCATTGGTTCTCCCTATTCCTGTTCATCTTCCGCAGAAATTGCAAACTGGGCCAAACAGGAGGTTAAAGGCACTGACTCTCCAAGTCGGGAGAGTGTTAGTAAAGCGTCTGGAATGTTGCACCCGAGTACCAGGGGACGAAAACTGAGACATATTGGAACACGTCTCCCGATCACACGGTTGATCATACTCTGGGTTCCACATGCATGTTTTAGCTGAAGGAAGAATACCTTAAACCTGGAGAGTTGAGACCCGTGGAATGGGTACCATGCAATATGACTTCAAAGGGTCTTCATTTGCTCACCGAACCTCTCCAATCCTATCACTGCTGCGTTTATGCCCCTGTACACACACTTGATTCTCTTTCAGAGACATAGCAATCCATAGGTTTTAAGATACTTCCTAGTCAGGTACACTCTTAGGCATTTAATATGGGGTGTTGAGTCCATTTCGTTGAGCAAGGAGTAGCTCTTGTCTATTCCATATTTGGCTTAAGGAACTTTATCTGTGCTCATTTCAATCTCTGGTTTTATGCAGCACCCCAACTCACCTTTCCCCTTAAGCAAGCATAAGTTGGTTTTCTAAATTTGAGACCCTGTTCTGTTTTGGAATTCAGTTCCTGTGTAGCCAAGTTTACATTCCGTGTATTAGTGATATCTTATGATGTTTCTTTTTCTGTGTGACTTATTTCAGTTAGAATCATCGTACCTGAATCCACTCATTATGCTGCTACGGGCCTGATGACATAGATTTCATTGCTGAGTGATACTGCATTGTACGTAAGTACCACAACTTCTTTATCCATTTTTCACTTTCTGCGATATTGAACTTGTACCGTAAACCAGGTTCTTGTAAACAGAGCCGTCCCAACCTTTGGGGTGGCTGTGTCTTTTTGATTTTAATTTCCCTAAGCTATAGGACCATAAGTGGAAGTGCCCTAGGCTCTGTTGCTTTGCTTTTTAGATGTTTCAGGAAACACCATACACTTCTCCCGAGTGGCTGTTGGCAATTTACATCCCGCCCATCAGCATAACAAGGCTCCCAGTTCTCCATGGCCTGTCCTGCCTTTCTGGATTTTACACTTTTTTCAGATGGCCCTTTTGACCGGGGGGAAGTGAGACTTCATTGTAGTGCACATTTCCTTTGCAAGCTTGCTTGGTTGGCCAAAAAGGGCGTATGCGTTTTTTCCTGAATATATTCAGGAAAAAACGCATACGCCCTTTTTGGCCAAGTGCATCATTGTGGACGTTCTGCCTCTTTTCCTATGCTTTAAATGCAATTCCAGTCTACCTCCTGAAATCGGTTTCCTGCAATTCTGCCCCGCTTTCAAGTCCTCTTGGCAGCCTTACTTCAGTATATTTTTGGACGATAGCTGTCATTTATAACTCTGCAGGTTTGTGAATTACAGTGCCCCTGAGCTCCTTTCTTCAACTCGCTTTCTCGTGAGCTGGCCGCAACACCGCAGGATGGCTTCAGGCCCTAATCTGGTTCCGGCACGGCACGCTGAGCCTTTGGTTAATTCCTCTTCCTGGTGGGAAATGAGAGTTAAATTTGCCCGTCCGGACACCTCCAGCTAGTCTCTCATTGGTTCTCCCTATTCCTGTTCATCTTCCGCAGAAATTGCAAACTGGGCCAAACAGGAGGTTAAAGGCACTGACTCTCCAAGTCGGGAGAGTGTTAGTAAAGCGTCTGGAATGTTGCACCCGAGTACCAGGGGACGAAAACTGAGACATATTGGAACACGTCTCCCGATCACACGGTTGATCATACTCTGGGTTCCACATGCATGTTTTAGCTGAAGGAAGAATACCTTAAACCTGGAGAGTTGAGACCCGTGGAATGGGTACCATGCAATATGACTTCAAAGGGTCTTCATTTGCTCACCGAACCTCTCCAATCCTATCACTGCTGCGTTTATGCCCCTGTACACACACTTGATTCTCTTTCAGAGACATAGCAATCCATAGGTTTTAAGATACTTCCTAGTCAGGTACACTCTTAGGCATTTAATATGGGGTGTTGAGTCCATTTCGTTGAGCAAGGAGTAGCTCTTGTCTATTCCATATTTGGCTTAAGGAACTTTATCTGTGCTCATTTCAATCTCTGGTTTTATGCATTACCCCAACTCACCTTTCCCCTTAAGCAAGCATAAGTTGGTTTTCTAAATTTGAGACCCTGTTCTGTTTTGGAATTCAGTTCCTGTGTAGCCAAGTTTACATTCCGTGTATTAGTGATATCTTATGATGTTTCTTTTTCTGTGTGACTCATTTCAGTTAGAATCATCGTACCTGAATCCACTCATTATGCTGCTACGGGCCTGATTACATAGATTTCATTGCTGAGTGATACTGCATTGTACGTAAGTACCACAACTTCTTTATCCATTTTTCACTTTCTGCGATATTGAACTTGTACCGTAAACCAGGTTCTTGTAAACAGAGCCGTCCCAACCTTTGGGGTGGCTGTGTCTTTTTGATTTTAATTTCCCTAAGCTATAGGACCATAAGTGGAAGTGCCCTAGGCTCTGTTGCTTTGTTTTTTAGATGTTTCAGGAAACACCATACACTTCTCCCGAGTGGCTGTTGGCAATTTACATCCCGCCCATCAGCATAACAAGGCTCCCAGTTCTCCATGGCCTGTCCTGCCTTTCTGGATTTTACACTTTTTTCAGATGGCCCTTTTGACCGGGGGGAAGTGAGACTTCATTGTAGTGCACATTTCCTTTGCAAGCTTGCTTGGTTGGCCAAAAAGGGCGTATGCGTTTTTTCCTGAATATATTCAGGAAAAAACGCATACCCCCTTTTTGGCCAAGTGCATCATTGTGGACGTTCTGCCTCTTTTCCTATGCTTTAAATGCAATTCCAGTCTACCTCCTGAAATCGGTTTCCTGCAATTCTGCCCCGCTTTCAAGTCCTCTTGGCAGCCTTACTTCAGTATATTTTTGGACGATAGCTGTCATTTATAACTCTGCAGGTTTGTGAATTACAGTGCCCCTGAGCTCCTTTCTTCAACTCGCTTTCTCGTGAGCTGGCCGCAACACCGCAGGATGGCTTCAGGCCCTAATCTGGTTCCGGCACGGCACGCTGAGCCTTTGGTTAATTCCTCTTCCTGGTGGGAAATGAGAGTTAAATTTGCCCGTCCAGACACCTCCAGCTAGTGTCTCATTGGTTCTCCCTATTCCTGTTCATCTTCCGCAGAAATTGCAAACTGGGCCAAACAGGAGGTTAAAGGCACTGACTCTCCAAGTCGGGAGAGTGTTAGTAAAGCGTCTGGAATGTTGCACCCGAGTACCAGGGGACGAAAACTGAGACATATTGGAACACGTCTCCCGATCACACGGTTGATCATACTCTGGGTTCCACATGCATGTTTTAGCTGAAGGAAGAATACCTTAAACCTGGAGAGTTGAGACCCGTGGAATGGGTACCATGCAATATGACTTCAAAGGGTCTTCATTTGCTCACCGAACCTCTCCAATCCTATCACTGCTGCGTTTATGCCCCTGTACACACACTTGATTCTCTTTCAGAGACATAGCAATCCATAGGTTTTAAGATACTTCCTAGTCAGGTACACTCTTAGGCATTTAATATGGGGTGTTGAGTCCATTTCGTTGAGCAAGGAGTGGCTCTTGTCTATTCCATATTTGGCTTAAGGAACTTTATCTGTGCTCATTTCAATCTCTGGTTTTATGCAGCACCCCAACTCACCTTTCCCCTTAAGCAAGCATAAGTTGGGTTTCTAAATTTGAGACCCTGTTCTGTTTTGTAATTCAGTTCCTGTGTAGCCAAGGTTACATTCCGTGTATTAGTGATATCTTATGATGTTTCTTTTCCTGTGTGACTTATTTCAGTTAGAATCATCGTACCTGAATCCACTCATTATGCTGCTACGGGCCTGATGACATAGATTTCATTGCTGAGTGATACTGCATTGTACGTAAGTACCACAACTTCTTTATCCATTTTTCACTTTCTGCGATATTGAACTTGTACCGTAAACCAGGTTCTTGTAAACAGAGCCGTCCCAACCTTTGGGGTGGCTGTGTCTTTTTGATTTTAATTTCCCTAAGCCATAGGACCATAAGTGGAAGTGCCCTAGGCTCTGTTGCTTTGTTTTTTAGATGTTTCAGGAAACACCATACACTTCTCCCGAGTGGCTGTTGGCAATTTACATGCCACCCATCAGCATAACAAGGCTCCCAGTTCTCCATGGCCTGTCCTGCCTTTCTGGATTTTACACTTTTTTCAGATGGCCCTTTTGACCGGGGGGGAAGTGAGACTTCATTGTAGTGCACATTTCCTTTGCAAGCTTGCTTGGTTGGCCAAAAAGGGCGTATGCGTTTTTTCCTGAATATATTCAGGAAAAAACGCATACGCCCTTTTTGGCCAAGTGCATCATTGTGGACGTTCTGCCTCTTTTCCTATGCTTTAAATGCAATTCCAGTCTACCTCCTGAAATCGGTTTCCTGCAATTCTGCCCCGCTTTCAAGTCCTCTTGGCAGCCTTACATCAGTATATTTTTGGACTATAGCTGTCATTTATAACTCTGCAGGTTTGTGAATTACAGTGCCCCTGAGCTCCTTTCTTCAACTCGCTTTCTCGTGAGCTGGCCGCAGCACCGCAGGATGGCTTCAGGCCCTAATCTGGTTCCGGCACGGCACGCTGAGCCTTTGGTTAATTCCTCTTCCTGGTGGGAAATGAGAGTTAAATTTGCCCGTCCAGACACCTCCAGCTAGTCTCTCATTGGTTCTCCCTATTCCTGTTCATCTTCCGCAGAAATTGCAAACTGGGCCAAACAGGAGGTTAAAGGCACTGACTCTCCAAGTCGGGAGAGTGTTAGTAAAGCGTCTGGAATGTTGCACCCGAGTACCAGGGGACGAAAACTGAGACATATTGGAACACGTCTCCCGATCACACGGTTGATCATACTCTGGGTTCCACATGCATGTTTTAGCTGAAGGAAGAATACCTTAAACCTGGAGAGTTGAGACCCGTGGAATGGGTACCATGCAATATGACTTCAAAGGGTCTTCATTTGCTCACCGAACCTCTCCAATCCTATCACTGCTGCGTTTATGCCCCTGCACACACGCTTGATTCTCTTTCGGAGACATAGCAATCCATAGGTTTTAAGATACTTCCTAGTCAGGTACACTCTTAGGCGTTTAATATGGGGTGTTGAGTCCATTTCGTTGAGCAAGGAGTAGCTCTTGTCTATTCCATATTTGGCTTAAGGAACTTTATCTGTGCTCATTTCAATCTCTGGTTTTATGCAGCACCCCAACTCACCTTTCCCCTTAAGCAAGCATAAGTTGGGTTTCTAAATTTGAGACCCTGTTCTGTTTTGTAATTCCGTTCCTGTGTAGCCAAGTTTACATTCCGTGTATTAGTGATATCTTATGATGTTTCTTTTTCTGTGTGACTTATTTCAGTTAGAATCATCATACCTGAATCCACTCATTATGCTGCTACGGGCCTGATGACATAGATTTCATTGCTGAGTGATATTGCATTGTACGTAAGTACCACAACTTCTTTATCCATTTTTCACTTTCTGCGATATTGAACTTGTACCGTAAATGAGTTTCTTATAAACAGAGCCGTCCCAACCTTTTGGGTGGCTCTATCTTTTTGATTTTAATTTCCCTATGCTATAGGACCATAAGTGGAAGTGCCCTAGGCTCTGTTGCTTTGTTTTTTAGATGTTTCAGGAAACACCATACACTTCTCCCGAGTGGCTGTTGGCAATTTACATCCCACCCATCAGCATAACAAGGCTCCCAGTTCTCCATGGCCTGTCCTGCCTTTCTGGATTTTACAATTTTTTCAGATGACCCTTTTGACTGGGGGGAAGTGAGACTTCATTGTAGTGCAGATTTCCTTTGCAAGCTTGCTTGGTTGGCCAAAAAGTGCGTATGCGTTTTTTCCTGAATATATTCAGGAAAAAACGCATACGCCCTTTTTGGCCAAGTGCATCATTGTGGACGTTCTACCTCTTTTCCTATGCTTTAAATGCAATTCCAGTCTACCTCCTGAAATCGGTTTCCTGCAATTCTGCCCCGCTTTCAAGTCCTCTTGGCAGCCTTACTTCAGTATATTTTTGGATGATAGCTATCATTTATAACTCTGCAGGTTTGTGAATTACAGTGCCCCTGAGCTCCTTTCTTCAGCTCGCTTTGTCGTGAGCTGGCCGCAACACCGCAGGATTGCTTCAGGCCCTAATCTGGTTGCGGCACGGCATGCTGAGCCTTTGGTTAATTCCTCTTCCTGGTGGGAAATGAGAGTTAAATTTGCCCGTCCAGACACCTCCAGCTAGTCTCTCATTGGTTCTCCCTATTCCTGTTCATCTTCCGCAGAAATTGCAAACTGGGCCAAACAGGAGGTTAAAGGCACTGACTCTCCAAGTCGGGAGAGTGTTAGTAAAGCGTCTGGAATGTTGCACCCGAGTACCAGGGGACGAAAACTGAGACATATTGGAACACGTCTCCCGATCACACGGTTGATCATACTCTGGGTTCCACATGCATGTTTTAGCTGAAGGAAGAATACCTTAAACCTGGAGAGTTGAGACCCGTGGAATGGGTACCATGCAATATGACTTCAAAGGGTCTTCATTTGCTCACCGAACCTCTCCAATCCTATCACTGCTGCGTTTATGCCCCTGTACACACGCTTGATTCTCTTTCGGAGACATAGCAATCCATAGGTTTTAAGATACTTCCTAGTCAGGTACACTCTTAGGCATTTAATATGGGGTGTTGAGTCCATTTCGTTGAGCAAGGAGTAGCTCTTGTCTATTCCATATTTGGCTTAAGGAACTTTATCTGTGCTCATTTCAATCTCTGGTTTTATGCAGCACCCCAACTCACCTTTCCCCTTAAGCAAGCATAAGTTGGGTTTCTAAATTTGAGACCCTGTTCTGTTTTGTAATTCAGTTCCTGTGTAGCCAAGGTTACATTCCGTGTATTAGTGATATCTTATGATGTTTCTTTTCCTGTGTGACTTATTTCAGTTAGAATCATCGTACCTGAATCCACTCATTATGCTGCTACGGGCCTGATGACATAGATTTCATTGCTGAGTGATACTGCATTGTACGTAAGTACCACAACTTCTTTATCCATTTTTCACTTTCTGCGATTTTCAACTTGTACCGTAAACCAGGTTCTTGTAAACAGAGCCGTCCCAACCTTTGGGGTGGCTGTGTCTTTTTGATTTTAATTTCCCTAAGCTATAGGACCATAAGTGGAAGTGCCCTAGGCTCTGTTGCTTTGTTTTTTAGATGTTTCAGGAAACACCATACACTTCTCCCGAGTGGCTGTTGGCAATTTACATGCCACCCATCAGCATAACAAGGCTCCCAGTTCTCCATGGCCTGTCCTGCCTTTCTGGATTTTACACTTTTTTCAGATGGCCCTTTTGACCGGGGGGAAGTGAGACTTCATTGTAGTGCACATTTCCTTTGCAAGCTTGCTTGGTTGGCCAAAAAGGGCGTATGCGTTTTTTCCTGAATATATTCAGGAAAAAACGCATACGCCCTTTTTGGCCAAGTGCATCATTGTGGACGTTCTGCCTCTTTTCCTATGCTTTAAATGCAATTCCAGTCTACCTCCTGAAATCGGTTTCCTGCAATTCTGCCCCGCTTTCAAGTCCTCTTGGCAGCCTTACATCAGTATATTTTTGGACTATAGCTGTCATTTATAACTCTGCAGGTTTGTGAATTACAGTGCCCCTGAGCTCCTTTCTTCAACTCGCTTTCTCGTGAGCTGGCCGCAGCACCGCAGGATGGCTTCAGGCCCTAATCTGGTTCCGGCACGGCACGCCGAGCCTTTGGTTAATTCCTCTTCCTGGTGGGAAATGAGAGTTAAATTTGCCCGTCCAGACACCTCCAGCTAGTCTCTCATTGGTTCTCCCTATTCCTGTTCATCTTCCGCAGAAATTGCAAACTGGGCCAAACAGGAGGTTAAAGGCACTGACTCTCCAAGTCGGGAGAGTGTTAGTAAAGCGTCTGGAATGTTGCACCCGAGTACCAGGGGACGAAAACTGACACATATTGGAACACGTCTCCCGATCACACGGTTGATCATACTCTGGGTTCCACATGCATGTTTTAGCTGAAGGAAGAATACCTTAAACCTGGAGAGTTGAGACCCGTGGAATGGGTACCATGCAATATGACTTCAAAGGGTCTTCATTTGCTCACCGAACCTCTCCAATCCTATCACTGCTGCGTTTATGCCCCTGCACACACGCTTGATTCTCTTTCGGAGACATAGCAATCCATAGGTTTTAAGATACTTCCTAGTCAGGTACACTCTTAGGCGTTTAATATGGGGTGTTGAGTCCATTTCGTTGAGCAAGGAGTAGCTCTTGTCTATTCCATATTTGGCTTAAGGAACTTTATCTGTGCTCATTTCAATCTCTGGTTTTATGCAGCACCCCAACTCACCTTTCCCCTTAAGCAAGCATAAGTTGGGTTTCTAAATTTGAGACCCTGTTCTGTTTTGTAATTCCGTTCCTGTGTAGCCAAGTTTACATTCCGTGTATTAGTGATATCTTATGATGTTTCTTTTTCTGTGTGACTTATTTCAGTTAGAATCATCATACCTGAATCCACTCATTATGCTGCTACGGGCCTGATGACATAGATTTCATTGCTGAGTGATATTGCATTGTACGTAAGTACCACAACTTCTTTATCCATTTTTCACTTTCTGCGATATTGAACTTGTACCGTAAATGAGTTTCTTATAAACAGAGCCGTCCCAACCTTTTGGGTGGCTCTATCTTTTTGATTTTAATTTCCCTAAGCTATAGGACCATAAGTGGAAGTGCCCTAGGCTCTGTTGCTTTGTTTTTTAGATGTTTCAGGAAACACCATACACTTCTCCCGAGTGGCTGTTGGCAATTTACATCCCACCCATCAGCATAACAAGGCTCCCAGTTCTCCATGGCCTGTCCTGCCTTTCTGGATTTTACAATTTTTTCAGATGACCCTTTTGACCGGGGGGAAGTGAGACTTCATTGTAGTGCAGATTTCCTTTGCAAGCTTGCTTGGTTGGCCAAAAAGTGCGTATGCGTTTTTTCCTGAATATATTCAGGAAAAAACGCATACGCCCTTTTTGGCCAAGTGCATCATTGTGGACGTTCTGCCTCTTTTCCTATGCTTTAAATGCAATTCCAGTCTACCTCCTGAAATCGGTTTCCTGCAATTCTGCCCCGCTTTCAAGTCCTCTTGGCAGCCTTACTTCAGTATATTTTTGGATGATAGCTATCATTTATAACTCTGCAGGTTTGTGAATTACAGTGCCCCTGAGCTCCTTTCTTCAGCTCGCTTTGTCGTGAGCTGGCCGCAACACCGCAGGTTTGCTTCAGGCCCTAATCTGGTTGCGGCACGGCACGCTGAGCCTTTGGTTAATTCCTCTTCCTGGTGGGAAATGAGAGTTAAATTTGCCCGTCCAGACACCTCCAGCTAGTCTCTCATTGGTTCTCCCTATTCCTGTTCATCTTCCGCAGAAATTGCAAACTGGGCCAAACAGGAGGTTAAAGGCACTGACTCTCCAAGTCGGGAGAGTGTTAGTAAAGCGTCTGGAATGTTGCACCCGAGTACCAGGGGACGAAAACTGAGACATATTGGAACACGTCTCCCGATCACACGGTTGATCATACTCTGGGTTCCACATGCATGTTTTAGCTGAAGGAAGAATACCTTAAACCTGGAGAGTTGAGACCCGTGGAATGGGTACCATGCAATATGACTTCAAAGGTCTTCATTTGCTCACCGAACCTCACCAATCTTATGAGCCCCAAGTGTCCAGCCTTATGTGTCACCCAGCTCTGGGTGTAGATGTGGTAAATGCAGGTTGCATCAGAAGCCTTGAATGAATTACTTAAGTATTTCTCTCTATTTCACTGTCATTGTGTTTTGTTTAAGAAATTTATTTTTCTTATGGGATTTACCTGATTTTCACTGCTTTAATGCCGCTGTACACACTCTTGATTCTCTTACAGAGATATATAAATCCATAGGTTTTATGATTCTTACTAGTCAGGTATATTCCTAGGTGTTGAATATGGGGTGTTGAGTCCATTTCGTTGAGCAAGGAGTAGCTCTTGTCTATTCCATATTTGGCTTAAGGAACTTTATCTGTGCTCATTTCAATCTCTGGTTTTATGCAGCACCCCAACTCACCTTTCCCCTTAAGCAAGCATAAGTTGGTTTTCTAAATTTGAGACCCTGTTCTGTTTTGGAATTCAGTTCCTGTGTAGCCAAGTTTACATTCCGTGTATTAGTGATACCTTATGATGTTTCTTTTTCTGTGTGACTTATTTCAGTTAGATTCATCGTACTTAGTCCACTCATTATGCTGCTACGGGCCTGATGACATAGATTTCATTGCTGAGTGATATTGCATTGTACGTAAGTACCACAACTTCTTTATCCATTTTTCACTTTCTGCGATATTGAACTTGTACCGTATATGAGGTTCTTGTAAACAGAGCCATCCAAAACTTTGGGGTGGCTGTGTCTTTTTGATTTTAATTGTCCTAAACTATAGTACCATAAGTGAAAGTGCCCTAGGCTCTGTTGCTTTGTTTTTTAGATGTTTCAGGAAACACCAAACACTTCTCCAGAGTGGCTGTTGGCAATTTACATCCCGCCCATCAGCATAACAAGGCTCCCAGTTCTCCATGGCCTGTCCTGCCTTTCTGGATTTTACACTTTTTTCAGATGGCCCTTTTGACCGGGGGGGGAAGTGAGACTTCATTGTAGTGCAGATTTCCTTTGCAAGCTTGCTTGGTTGGCCAAAAAGCGCGTATGCGTTTTTTTCCTGAATATATTCAGGAAAAAACGCATACGCCCTTTTTGGCCAAGTACATCATTGTGGACGTTCTGCCTCTTTTCCTATGCTTTAAATGCAATTCCAGTCTACCTCCTGAAATCGGTTTCCTGCAATTCTGCCCCGCTTTCAAGTCCTCTTGGCAGCCTTACTTCAGTATATTTTTGGACGATAGCTGTCATTTATAACTCTGCAGGTTTGTGAATTACAGTGCCCCTGAGCTCCTTTCTTCAACTCGCTTTCTCGTGAGCTGGCCGCAACACCGCAGGATTTTTCAAGCCCTAATCTGGTTCCGGCACGGCACGCTGAGCCTTTGGTTAATTCCTCTTCCTGGTGGGAAATGAGAGTTAAATTTGCCCGTCCAGACACCTCCAGCTGGTCTGTCATTGTTTCTCCCTATTCCTGTTCATCTTCCGCAGAAATTGCAAACTGGGCCAAACAGGAGGTTAAAGGCACTGACTCTCCAAGTCGGGAGAGTGTTAGTAAAGCGTCTGGAATGTTGCACCCGAGTACCAGGGGACGAAAACTGAGACATATTGGAACACGTCTCCCGATCACACGGTTGATCATACTCTGGGTTCCACATGCATGTTTTAGCTGAAGGAAGAATACCTTAAACCTGGAGAGTTGAGACCCGTGGAATGGGTACCATGCAATATGACTTCAAACTTCATTTGCTCACCGAACCTCTCCAATCCTATCACTGCTGCGTTTTATGCCCCTGTACACACACTTGATTCTCTTTCAGAGACATAGCAATCCATAGGTTTTAAGATACTCCTAGTCAGGTACACTCTTAGGCATTTAATATGGGGTGTTGAGTCCATTTCGTTGAGCAAGGAGTAGCTCTTGTCTATTCCATATTTGGCTTAAGGAAGTTTATCTGTGCTCATTTCAATCTCTGGTTTTATGCAGCACCCCAACTCACCTTTCCCCTTAAGGAAGCATAAGTTGGTTTTCTAAATTTGAGACCCTGTTCTGTTTTGTGAATTCAGTTCCTGTGTAGCCAAGCTTTACATTCCGTGTATTAGTGATATCTTATGATGTTTCTTTTTCTGTGTGACTTATTTCAGTTAGAATCATCATACCTGAATCCACTCATTATGCTGCTACGGGCCTGATGACATAGATTTCCTTGCTGAGTGATATTGCATTGTACGTAAGTACCACAACTTCTTTATCCATTTTTCACTTTCTGCGATATTGAACTTGTACCGTAAACCTGGTTCTTGTAAACACAGCCGTGCCAAACTTTCGGGTGGGCTGTGTCCTTTTTGATTTTAATTTCCCTAAGCTATAGGACCATAAGTGGAAGTGCCCTAGGCTCTGTTGCTTTGTTTTTTAGATGTTTCAGGAAACACCATACACTTCTCCCGAGTGGCTGTTGGCAATTTACATGCCACCCATCAGCATAACAAGGCTCCCAGTTCTCCATGGCCTGTCCTGCCTTTCTGGATTTTACAATTTTTTCAGATGGCCCTTTTGACCGGGGGGAAGTGAGACTTCATTGTAGTGCACATTTCCTTTGCAAGCTTGCTTGGTTGGCCAAAAAGGGCGTATGCGTTTTTTCCTGAATATATTCAGGAAAAAACGCATACGCCCTTTTTGGCCAAGTGCATCATTGTGGACGTTCTGCCTCTTTTCCTATGCTTTAAATGCAATTCCAGTCTACCTCCTGAAATCGGTTTCCTGCAATTCTGCCCCGCTTTCAAGTCCTCTTGGCAGCCTTACTTCAGTATATTTTTGGACGATAGCTGTCATTTATAACTCTGCAGGTTTGTGAATTACAGTGCCCCTGAGCTCCTTTCTTCAACTCGCTTTCTCGTGAGCTGGCCGCAACACCGCAGGATGGCTTCAGGCCCTAATCTGGTTCCGGCACGGCACGCTGAGCCTTTGGTTAATTCCTCTTCCTGGTGGGAAATGAGAGTTAAATTTGCCCGTCCAGACACCTCCAGCTAGTCTGTCATTGGTTCTCCCTATTCCTGTTCATCTTCCGCAGAAATTGCAAACTGGGCCAAACAGGAGGTTAAAGGCACTGACTCTCCAAGTCGGGAGAGTGTTAGTAAAGCGTCTGGAATGTTGCACCCGAGTACCAGGGGACGAAAACTGAGACATATTGGAACACGTCTCCCGATCACACGGTTGATCATACTCTGGGTTCCACATGCATGTTTTAGCTGAAGGAAGAATACCTTAAACCTGGAGAGTTGAGACCCGTGGAATGGGTACCATGCAATATGACTTCAAAGGGTCTTCATTTGCTCACCGAACCTCTCCAATCCTATCACTGCTGCGTTTATGCCCCTGTACACACGCTTGATTCTCTTTCGGAGACATAGCAATCCATAGGTTTTAAGATACTTCCTAGTCAGGTACACTCTTAGGCATTTAATATGGGGTGTTGAGTCCATTTCGTTGAGCAAGGAGTAGCTCTTGTCTATTCCATATTTGGCTTAAGGAACTTTATCTGTGCTCATTTCAATCTCTGGTTTTATGCATTACCCCAACTCACCTTTCCCCTTAAGCAAGCATAAGTTGGTTTTCTAAATTTGAGACCCTGTTCTGTTTTGGAATTCAGTTCCTGTGTAGCCAAGTTTACATTCCGTGTATTAGTGATATCTTATGATGTTTCTTTTTCTGTGTGACTCATTTCAGTTAGAATCATCGTACCTGAATCCACTCATTATGCTGCTACGGGCCTGATTACATAGATTTCATTGCTGAGTGATACTGCATTGTACGTAAGTACCACAACTTCTTTATCCATTTTTCACTTTCTGCGATATTGAACTTGTACCGTAAACCAGGTTCTTGTAAACAGAGCCGTCCCAACCTTTGGGGTGGCTGTGTCTTTTTGATTTTAATTTCCCTAAGCTATAGGACCATAAGTGGAAGTGCCCTAGGCTCTGTTGCTTTGTTTTCTAGATGTTTCAGGAAACACCATACACTTCTCCCGAGTGGCTGTTGGCAATTTACATCCCGCCCATCAGCATAACAAGGCTCCCAGTTCTCCATGGCCTGTCCTGCCTTTCTGGATTTTACACTTTTTTCAGATGGCCCTTTTGACCGGGGGGAAGTGAGACTTCATTGTAGTGCAGATTTCCTTTGCAAGCTTGCTTGGTTGGCCAAAAAGGGCGTATGCGTTTTTTCCTGAATATATTCAGGAAAAAACGCATACGCCCTTTTTGGCCAAGTGCATCATTGTGGACGTTCTGCCTCTTTTCCTATGCTTTAAATGCAATTCCAGTCTACCTCCTGAAATCGGTTTCCTGCAATTCTGCCCCGCTTTCAAGTCCTCTTGGCAGCCTTACTTCAGTATATTTTTGGACGATAGCTGTCATTTATAACTCTGCAGGTTTGTGAATTACAGTGCCCCTGAGCTCCTTTCTTCAACTCGCTTTCTCGTGAGCTGGCCGCAACACCGCAGGATGGCTTCAGGCCCTAATCTGGTTCCGGCACGGCACGCTGAGCCTTTGGTTAATTCCTCTTCCTGGTGGGAAATGAGAGTTAAATTTGCCCGTCCAGACACCTCCAGCTAGTGTCTCATTGGTTCTCCCTATTCCTGTTCATCTTCCGCAGAAATTGCAAACTGGGCCAAACAGGAGGTTAAAGGCACTGACTCTCCAAGTCGGGAGAGTGTTAGTAAAGCGTCTGGAATGTTGCACCCGAGTACCAGGGGACGAAAACTGAGACATATTGGAACACGTCTCCCGATCACACGGTTGATCATACTCTGGGTTCCACATGCATGTTTTAGCTGAAGGAAGAATACCTTAAACCTGGAGAGTTGAGACCCGTGGAATGGGTACCATGCAATATGACTTCAAAGGGTCTTCATTTGCTCACCGAACCTCTCCAATCCTATCACTGCTGCGTTTATGCCCCTGTACACACACTTGATTCTCTTTCAGAGACATAGCAATCCATAGGTTTTAAGATACTTCCTAGTCAGGTACACTCTTAGGCATTTAATATGGGGTGTTGAGTCCATTTCGTTGAGCAAGGAGTGGCTCTTGTCTATTCCATATTTGGCTTAAGGAACTTTATCTGTGGTCATTTCAATCTCTGGTTTTATGCAGCACCCCAACTCACCTTTCCCCTTAAGCAAGCATAAGTTGGGTTTCTAAATTTGAGACCCTGTTCTGTTTTGTAATTCAGTTCCTGTGTAGCCAAGGTTACATTCCGTGTATTAGTGATATCTTATGATGTTTCTTTTCCTGTGTGACTTATTTCAGTTAGAATCATCGTACCTGAATCCACTCATTATGCTGCTACGGGCCTGATGACATAGATTTCATTGCTGAGTGATACTGCATTGTACGTAAGTACCACAACTTCTTTATCCATTTTTCACTTTCTGCGATATTGAACTTGTACCGTAAACCAGGTTCTTGTAAACAGAGCCGTCCCAACCTTTGGGGTGGCTGTGTCTTTTTGATTTTAATTTCCCTAAGCCATAGGACCATAAGTGGAAGTGCCCTAGGCTCTGTTGCTTTGTTTTTTAGATGTTTCAGGAAACACCATACACTTCTCCCGAGTGGCTGTTGGCAATTTACATGCCACCCATCAGCATAACAAGGCTCCCAGTTCTCCATGGCCTGTCCTGCCTTTCTGGATTTTACACTTTTTTCAGATGGCCCTTTTGACCGGGGGGAAGTGAGACTTCATTGTAGTGCACATTTCCTTTGCAAGCTTGCTTGGTTGGCCAAAAAGGGCGTATGCGTTTTTTCCTGAATATATTCAGGAAAAAACGCATACGCCCTTTTTGGCCAAGTGCATCATTGTGGACGTTCTGCCTCTTTTCCTATGCTTTAAATGCAATTCCAGTCTACCTCCTGAAATCGGTTTCCTGCAATTCTGCCCCGCTTTCAAGTCCTCTTGGCAGCCTTACATCAGTATATTTTTGGACTATAGCTGTCATTTATAACTCTGCAGGTTTGTGAATTACAGTGCCCCTGAGCTCCTTTCTTCAACTCGCTTTCTCGTGAGCTGGCCGCAGCACCGCAGGATGGCTTCAGGCCCTAATCTGGTTCCGGCACGGCACGCTGAGCCTTTGGTTAATTCCTCTTCCTGGTGGGAAATGAGAGTTAAATTTGCCCGTCCAGACACCTCCAGCTAGTCTCTCATTGGTTCTCCCTATTCCTGTTCATCTTCCGCAGAAATTGCAAACTGGGCCAAACAGGAGGTTAAAGGCACTGACTCTCCAAGTCGGGAGAGTGTTAGTAAAGCGTCTGGAATGTTGCACCCGAGTACCAGGGGACGAAAACTGAGACATATTGGAACACGTCTCCCGATCACACGGTTGATCATACTCTGGGTTCCACATGCATGTTTTAGCTGAAGGAAGAATACCTTAAACCTGGAGAGTTGAGACCCGTGGAATGGGTACCATGCAATATGACTTCAAAGGGTCTTCATTTGCTCACCGAACCTCTCCAATCCTATCACTGCTGCGTTTATGCCCCTGCACACACGCTTGATTCTCTTTCGGAGACATAGCAATCCATAGGTTTTAAGATACTTCCTAGTCAGGTACACTCTTAGGCGTTTAATATGGGGTGTTGAGTCCATTTCGTTGAGCAAGGAGTAGCTCTTGTCTATTCCATATTTGGCTTAAGGAACTTTATCTGTGCTCATTTCAATCTCTGGTTTTATGCAGCACCCCAACTCACCTTTCCCCTTAAGCAAGCATAAGTTGGGTTTCTAAATTTGAGACCCTGTTCTGTTTTGTAATTCAGTTCCTGTGTAGCCAAGGTTACATTCCGTGTATTAGTGATATCTTATGATGTTTCTTTTCCTGTGTGACTTATTTCAGTTAGAATCATCGTACCTGAATCCACTCATTATGCTGCTACGGGCCTGATGACATAGATTTCATTGCTGAGTGATACTGCATTGTACGTAAGTACCACAACTTCTTTATCCATTTTTCACTTTCTGCGATTTTGAACTTGTACCGTAAACCAGGTTCTTGTAAACAGAGCCGTCCCAACCTTTGGGGTGGCTGTGTCTTTTTGATTTTAATTTCCCTAAGCTATAGGACCATAAGTGGAAGTGCCCTAGGCTCTGTTGCTTTGTTTTTTAGATGTTTCAGGAAACACCATACACTTCTCCCGAGTGGCTGTTGGCAATTTACATGCCACCCATCAGCATAACAAGGCTCCCAGTTCTCCATGGCCTGTCCTGCCTTTCTGGATTTTACACTTTTTTCAGATGGCCCTTTTGACCGGGGGGAAGTGAGACTTCATTGTAGTGCAGATTTCCTTTGCAAGCTTGCTTGGTTGGCCAAAAAGGGCGTATGCGTTTTTTCCTGAATATATTCAGGAAAAAACGCATACGCCCTTTTTGGCCAAGTGCATCATTGTGGACGTTCTGCCTCTTTTCCTATGCTTTAAATGCAATTCCAGTCTACCTCCTGAAATCGGTTTCCTGCAATTCTGCCCCGCTTTCAAGTCCTCTTGGCAGCCTTACATCAGTATATTTTTGGACTATAGCTGTCATTTATAACTCTGCAGGTTTGTGAATTACAGTGCCCCTGAGCTCCTTTCTTCAACTCGCTTTCTCGTGAGCTGGCCGCAGCACCGCAGGATGGCTTCAGGCCCTAATCTGGTTCCGGCACGGCACGCCGAGCCTTTGGTTAATTCCTCTTCCTGGTGGGAAATGAGAGTTAAATTTGCCCGTCCAGACACCTCCAGCTAGTCTCTCATTGGTTCTCCCTATTCCTGTTCATCTTCCGCAGAAATTGCAAACTGGGCCAAACAGGAGGTTAAAGGCACTGACTCTCCAAGTCGGGAGAGTGTTAGTAAAGCGTCTGGAATGTTGCACCCGAGTACCAGGGGACGAAAACTGAGACATATTGGAACACGTCTCCCGATCACACGGTTGATCATACTCTGGGTTCCACATGCATGTTTTAGCTGAAGGAAGAATACCTTAAACCTGGAGAGTTGAGACCCGTGGAATGGGTACCATGCAATATGACTTCAAAGGGTCTTCATTTGCTCACCGAACCTCTCCAATCCTATCACTGCTGCGTTTATGCCCCTGCACACACGCTTGATTCTCTTTCGGAGACATAGCAATCCATAGGTTTTAAGATACTTCCTAGTCAGGTACACTCTTAGGCGTTTAATATGGGGTGTTGAGTCCATTTCGTTGAGCAAGGAGTAGCTCTTGTCTATTCCATATTTGGCTTAAGGAACTTTATCTGTGCTCATTTCAATCTCTGGTTTTATGCAGCACCCCAACTCACCTTTCCCCTTAAGCAAGCATAAGTTGGGTTTCTAAATTTGAGACCCTGTTCTGTTTTGTAATTCCGTTCCTGTGTAGCCAAGGTTACATTCCGTGTATTAGTGATATCTTATGATGTTTCTTTTTCTGTGTGACTTATTTCAGTTAGAATCATCATACCTGAATCCACTCATTATGCTGCTACGGGCCTGATGACATAGATTTCATTGCTGAGTGATATTGCATTGTACGTAAGTACCACAACTTCTTTATCCATTTTTCACTTTCTGCGATATTGAACTTGTACCGTAAATGAGTTTCTTATAAACAGAGCCGTCCCAACCTTTTGGGTGGCTCTATCTTTTTGATTTTAATTTCCCTAAGCTATAGGACCATAAGTGGAAGTGCCCTAGGCTCTGTTGCTTTGTTTTTTAGATGTTTCAGGAAACACCATACACTTCTCCCGAGTGGCTGTTGGCAATTTACATCCCACCCATCAGCATAACAAGGCTCCCAGTTCTCCATGGCCTGTCCTGCCTTTCTGGATTTTACAATTTTTTCAGATGACCCTTTTGACCGGGGGGAAGTGAGACTTCATTGTAGTGCAGATTTCCTTTGCAAGCTTGCTTGGTTGGCCAAAAAGTGCGTATGCGTTTTTTCCTGAATATATTCAGGAAAAAACGCATACGCCCTTTTTGGCCAAGTGCATCATTGTGGACGTTCTGCCTCTTTTCCTATGCTTTAAATGCAATTCCAGTCTACCTCCTGAAATCGGTTTCCTGCAATTCTGCCCCGCTTTCAAGTCCTCTTGGCAGCCTTACTTCAGTATATTTTTGGATGATAGCTATCATTTATAACTCTGCAGGTTTGTGAATTACAGTGCCCCTGAGCTCCTTACTTCAGCTCGCTTTGTCGTGAGCTGGCCGCAACACCGCAGGATTGCTTCAGGCCCTAATCTGGTTGCGGCACGGCACGCCGAGCCTTTGGTTAATTCCTCTTCCTGGTGGGAAATGAGAGTTAAATTTGCCCGTCCAGACACCTCCAGCTAGTCTCTCATTGGTTCTCCCTATTCCTGTTCATCTTCCGCAGAAATTGCAAACTGGGCCAAACAGGAGGTTAAAGGCACTGACTCTCCAAGTCGGGAGAGTGTTAGTAAAGCGTCTGGAATGTTGCACCCGAGTACCAGGGGACGAAAACTGAGACATATTGGAACACGTCTCCCGATCACACGGTTGATCATACTCTGGGTTCCACATGCATGTTTTAGCTGAAGGAAGAATACCTTAAACCTGGAGAGTTGAGACCCGTGGAATGGGTACCATGCAATATGACTTCAAAGGGTCTTCATTTGCTCACCGAACCTCTCCAATCCTATCACTGCTGCGTTTATGCCCCTGCACACACGCTTGATTCTCTTTCGGAGACATAGCAATCCATAGGTTTTAAGATACTTCCTAGTCAGGTACACTCTTAGGCGTTTAATATGGGGTGTTGAGTCCATTTCGTTGAGCAAGGAGTAGCTCTTGTCTATTCCATATTTGGCTTAAGGAACTTTATCTGTGCTCATTTCAATCTCTGGTTTTATGCAGCACCCCAACTCACCTTTCCCCTTAAGCAAGCATAAGTTGGGTTTCTAAATTTGAGACCCTGTTCTGTTTTGTAATTCCGTTCCTGTGTAGCCAAGTTTACATTCCGTGTATTAGTGATATCTTATGATGTTTCTTTTTCTGTGTGACTTATTTCAGTTAGAATCATCATACCTGAATCCACTCATTATGCTGCTACGGGCCTGATGACATAGATTTCATTGCTGAGTGATATTGCATTGTACGTAAGTACCACAACTTCTTTATCCATTTTTCACTTTCTGCGATATTGAACTTGTACCGTAAATGAGTTTCTTATAAACAGAGCCGTCCCAACCTTTTGGGTGGCTCTATCTTTTTGATTTTAATTTCCCTAAGCTATAGGACCATAAGTGGAAGTGCCCTAGGCTCTGTTGCTTTGTTTTTTAGATGTTTCAGGAAACACCATACACTTCTCCCGAGTGGCTGTTGGCAATTTACATCCCACCCATCAGCATAACAAGGCTCCCAGTTCTCCATGGCCTGTCCTGCCTTTCTGGATTTTACAATTTTTTCAGATGACCCTTTTGACCGGGGGGAAGTGAGACTTCATTGTAGTGCAGATTTCCTTTGCAAGCTTGCTTGGTTGGCCAAAAAGGGCGTATGCGTTTTTTCCTGAATATATTCAGGAAAAAACGCATACGCCCTTTTTGGCCAAGTGCATCATTGTGGACGTTCTGCCTCTTTTCCTATGCTTTAAATGCAATTCCAGTCTACCTCCTGAAATCGGTTTCCTGCAATTCTGCCCCGCTTTCAAGTCCTCTTGGCAGTCTTACTTCAGTATATTTTTGGATGATAGCTATCATTTATAACTCTGCAGGTTTGTGAATTACAGTGCCCCTGAGCTCCTTTCTTCAGCTCGCTTTGTCGTGAGCTGGCCGCAACACCGCAGGATTGCTTCAGGCCCTAATCTGGTTGCGGCACGGCACGCTGAGCCTTTGGTTAATTCCTCTTCCTGGTGGGAAATGAGAGTTAAATTTGCCCGTCCAGACACCTCCAGCTAGTCTCTCATTGGTTCTCCCTATTCCTGTTCATCTTCCGCAGAAATTGCAAACTGGGCCAAACAGGAGGTTAAAGGCACTGACTCTCCAAGTCGGGAGAGTGTTAGTAAAGCGTCTGGAATGTTGCACCCGAGTACCAGGGGACGAAAACTGAGACATATTGGAACACGTCTCCCGATCACACGGTTGATCATACTCTGGGTTCCACATGCATGTTTTAGCTGAAGGAAGAATACCTTAAACCTGGAGAGTTGAGACCCGTGGAATGGGTACCATGCAATATGACTTCAAAGGTCTTCATTTGCTCACCGAACCTCACCAATCTTATGAGCCCCAAGTGTCCAGCCTTATGTGTCACCCAGCTCTGGGTGTAGATGTGGTAAATGCAGGTTGCATCAGAAGCCTTGAATGAATTACTTAAGTATTTCTGTCTATTTCACTGTCATTGTGTTTTGTTTAAGAAATTTATTTTTCTTATGGGATTTACCTGATTTTCACTGCTTTAATGCCGCTGTACACACTCTTGATTCTCTTACAGAGATATATAAATCCATAGGTTTTATGATTCTTACTAGTCAGGTATATTCCTAGGTGTTGAATATGGGGTGTTGAGTCCATTTCGTTGAGCAAGGAGTAGCTCTTGTCTATTCCATATTTGGCTTAAGGAACTTTATCTGTGCTCATTTCAATCTCTGGTTTTATGCAGCACCCCAACTCACCTTTCCCCTTAAGCAAGCATAAGTTGGTTTTCTAAATTTGAGACCCTGTTCTGTTTTGGAATTCAGTTCCTGTGTAGCCAAGTTTACATTCCGTGTATTAGTGATACCTTATGATGTTTCTTTTTCTGTGTGACTTATTTCAGTTAGATTCATCGTACTTAGTCCACTCATTATGCTGCTACGGGCCTGATGACATAGATTTCATTGCTGAGTGATATTGCATTGTACGTAAGTACCACAACTTCTTTATCCATTTTTCACTTTCTGCGATATTGAACTTGTACCGTATATGAGGTTCTTGTAAACAGAGCCATCCAAAACTTTGGGGTGGCTGTGTCTTTTTGATTTTAATTGTCCTAAACTATAGTACCATAAGTGAAAGTGCCCTAGGCTCTGTTGCTTTGTTTTTTAGATGTTTCAGGAAACACCAAACACTTCTCCAGAGTGGCTGTTGGCAATTTACATCCCGCCCATCAGCATAACAAGGCTCCCAGTTCTCCATGGCCTGTCCTGCCTTTCTGGATTTTACACTTTTTTCAGATGGCCCTTTTGACCGGGGGGGAAGTGAGACTTCATTGTAGTGCAGATTTCCTTTGCAAGCTTGCTTGGTTGGCCAAAAAGGGCGTATGCGTTTTTTTCCTGAATATATTCAGGAAAAAACGCATACGCCCTTTTTGGCCAAGTACATCATTGTGGACGTTCTGCCTCTTTTCCTATGCTTTAAATGCAATTCCAGTCTACCTCCTGAAATCGGTTTCCTGCAATTCTGCCCCGCTTTCAAGTCCTCTTGGCAGCCTTACTTCAGTATATTTTTGGACGATAGCTGTCATTTATAACTCTGCAGGTTTGTGAATTACAGTGCCCCTGAGCTCCTTTCTTCAACTCGCTTTCTCGTGAGCTGGCCGCAACACCGCAGGATTTTTCAAGCCCTAATCTGGTTCCGGCACGGCACGCTGAGCCTTTGGTTAATTCCTCTTCCTGGTGGGAAATGAGAGTTAAATTTGCCCGTCCAGACACCTCCAGCTGGTCTGTCATTGTTTCTCCCTATTCCTGTTCATCTTCCGCAGAAATTGCAAACTGGGCCAAACAGGAGGTTAAAGGCACTGACTCTCCAAGTCGGGAGAGTGTTAGTAAAGCGTCTGGAATGTTGCACCCGAGTACCAGGGGACGAAAACTGAGACATATTGGAACACGTCTCCCGATCACACGGTTGATCATACTCTGGGTTCCACATGCATGTTTTAGCTGAAGGAAGAATACCTTAAACCTGGAGAGTTGAGACCCGTGGAATGGGTACCATGCAATATGACTTCAAAGGGTCTTCATTTGCTCACCGAACCTCTCCAATCCTATCACTGCTGCGTTTATGCCCCTGTACACACACTTGATTCTCTTTCAGAGACATAGCAATCCATAGGTTTTAAGATACTTCCTAGTCAGGTACACTCTTAGGCATTTAATATGGGGTGTTGAGTCCATTTCGTTGAGCAAGGAGTAGCTCTTGTCTATTCCATATTTGGCTTAAGGAAGTTTATCTGTGCTCATTTCAATCTCTGGTTTTATGCAGCACCCCAACTCACCTTTCCCCTTAAGGAAGCATAAGTTGGTTTTCTAAATTTGAGACCCTGTTCTGTTTTGGAATTCAGTTCCTGTGTAGCCAAGCTTACATTCCGTGTATTAGTGATATCTTATGATGTTTCTTTTTCTGTGTGACTTATTTCAGTTAGAATCATCATACCTGAATCCACTCATTATGCTGCTACGGGCCTGATGACATAGATTTCCTTGCTGAGTGATATTGCATTGTACGTAAGTACCACAACTTCTTTATCCATTTTTCACTTTCTGCGATATTGAACTTGTACCGTAAACCTGGTTCTTGTAAACACAGCCGTGCCAAACTTTCGGGTGGCTGTGTCTTTTTGATTTTAATTTCCCTAAGCTATAGGACCATAAGTGGAAGTGCCCTAGGCTCTGTTGCTTTGTTTTTTAGATGTTTCAGGAAACACCATACACTTCTCCCGAGTGGCTGTTGGCAATTTACATGCCACCCATCAGCATAACAAGGCTCCCAGTTCTCCATGGCCTGTCCTGCCTTTCTGGATTTTACAATTTTTTCAGATGGCCCTTTTGACCGGGGGGAAGTGAGACTTCATTGTAGTGCACATTTCCTTTGCAAGCTTGCTTGGTTGGCCAAAAAGGGCGTATGCGTTTTTTCCTGAATATATTCAGGAAAAAACGCATACGCCCTTTTTGGCCAAGTGCATCATTGTGGACGTTCTGCCTCTTTTCCTATGCTTTAAATGCAATTCCAGTCTACCTCCTGAAATCGGTTTCCTGCAATTCTGCCCCGCTTTCAAGTCCTCTTGGCAGCCTTACTTCAGTATATTTTTGGACGATAGCTGTCATTTATAACTCTGCAGGTTTGTGAATTACAGTGCCCCTGAGCTCCTTTCTTCAACTCGCTTTCTCGTGAGCTGGCCGCAACACCGCAGGATGGCTTCAGGCCCTAATCTGGTTCCGGCACGGCACGCTGAGCCTTTGGTTAATTCCTCTTCCTGGTGGGAAATGAGAGTTAAATTTGCCCGTCCAGACACCTCCAGCTAGTCTGTCATTGGTTCTCCCTATTCCTGTTCATCTTCCGCAGAAATTGCAAACTGGGCCAAACAGGAGGTTAAAGGCACTGACTCTCCAAGTCGGGAGAGTGTTAGTAAAGCGTCTGGAATGTTGCACCCGAGTACCAGGGGACGAAAACTGAGACATATTGGAACACGTCTCCCGATCACACGGTTGATCATACTCTGGGTTCCACATGCATGTTTTAGCTGAAGGAAGAATACCTTAAACCTGGAGAGTTGAGACCCGTGGAATGGGTACCATGCAATATGACTTCAAAGGGTCTTCATTTGCTCACCGAACCTCTCCAATCCTATCACTGCTGCGTTTATGCCCCTGTACACACGCTTGATTCTCTTTCGGAGACATAGCAATCCATAGGTTTTAAGATACTTCCTAGTCAGGTACACTCTTAGGCATTTAATATGGGGTGTTGAGTCCATTTCGTTGAGCAAGGAGTAGCTCTTGTCTATTCCATATTTGGCTTAAGGAACTTTATCTGTGCTCATTTCAATCTCTGGTTTTATGCATTACCCCAACTCACCTTTCCCCTTAAGCAAGCATAAGTTGGTTTTCTAAATTTGAGACCCTGTTCTGTTTTGGAATTCAGTTCCTGTGTAGCCAAGTTTACATTCCGTGTATTAGTGATATCTTATGATGTTTCTTTTTCTGTGTGACTCATTTCAGTTAGAATCATCGTACCTGAATCCACTCATTATGCTGCTACGGGCCTGATTACATAGATTTCATTGCTGAGTGATACTGCATTGTACGTAAGTACCACAACTTCTTTATCCATTTTTCACTTTCTGCGATATTGAACTTGTACCGTAAACCAGGTTCTTGTAAACAGAGCCGTCCCAACCTTTGGGGTGGCTGTGTCTTTTTGATTTTAATTTCCCTAAGCTATAGGACCATAAGTGGAAGTGCCCTAGGCTCTGTTGCTTTGTTTTTTAGATGTTTCAGGAAACACCATACACTTCTCCCGAGTGGCTGTTGGCAATTTACATCCCGCCCATCAGCATAACAAGGCTCCCAGTTCTCCATGGCCTGTCCTGCCTTTCTGGATTTTACACTTTTTTCAGATGGCCCTTTTGACCGGGGGGAAGTGAGACTTCATTGTAGTGCAGATTTCCTTTGCAAGCTTGCTTGGTTGGCCAAAAAGGGCGTATGCGTTTTTTCCTGAATATATTCAGGAAAAAACGCATACCCCCTTTTTGGCCAAGTGCATCATTGTGGACGTTCTGCCTCTTTTCCTATGCTTTAAATGCAATTCCAGTCTACCTCCTGAAATCGGTTTCCTGCAATTCTGCCCCGCTTTCAAGTCCTCTTGGCAGCCTTACTTCAGTATATTTTTGGACGATAGCTGTCATTTATAACTCTGCAGGTTTGTGAATTACAGTGCCCCTGAGCTCCTTTCTTCAACTCGCTTTCTCGTGAGCTGGCCGCAACACCGCAGGATGGCTTCAGGCCCTAATCTGGTTCCGGCACGGCACGCTGAGCCTTTGGTTAATTCCTCTTCCTGGTGGGAAATGAGAGTTAAATTTGCCCGTCCAGACACCTCCAGCTAGTGTCTCATTGGTTCTCCCTATTCCTGTTCATCTTCCGCAGAAATTGCAAACTGGGCCAAACAGGAGGTTAAAGGCACTGACTCTCCAAGTCGGGAGAGTGTTAGTAAAGCGTCTGGAATGTTGCACCCGAGTACCAGGGGACGAAAACTGAGACATATTGGAACACGTCTCCCGATCACACGGTTGATCATACTCTGGGTTCCACATGCATGTTTTAGCTGAAGGAAGAATACCTTAAACCTGGAGAGTTGAGACCCGTGGAATGGGTACCATGCAATATGACTTCAAAGGGTCTTCATTTGCTCACCGAACCTCTCCAATCCTATCACTGCTGCGTTTATGCCCCTGTACACACACTTGATTCTCTTTCAGAGACATAGCAATCCATAGGTTTTAAGATACTTCCTAGTCAGGTACACTCTTAGGCATTTAATATGGGGTGTTGAGTCCATTTCGTTGAGCAAGGAGTGGCTCTTGTCTATTCCATATTTGGCTTAAGGAACTTTATCTGTGCTCATTTCAATCTCTGGTTTTATGCAGCACCCCAACTCACCTTTCCCCTTAAGCAAGCATAAGTTGGGTTTCTAAATTTGAGACCCTGTTCTGTTTTGTAATTCAGTTCCTGTGTAGCCAAGGTTACATTCCGTGTATTAGTGATATCTTATGATGTTTCTTTTCCTGTGTGACTTATTTCAGTTAGAATCATCGTACCTGAATCCACTCATTATGCTGCTACGGGCCTGATGACATAGATTTCATTGCTGAGTGATACTGCATTGTACGTAAGTACCACAACTTCTTTATCCATTTTTCACTTTCTGCGATATTGAACTTGTACCGTAAACCAGGTTCTTGTAAACAGAGCCGTCCCAACCTTTGGGGTGGCTGTGTCTTTTTGATTTTAATTTCCCTAAGCCATAGGACCATAAGTGGAAGTGCCCTAGGCTCTGTTGCTTTGTTTTTTAGATGTTTCAGGAAACACCATACACTTCTCCCGAGTGGCTGTTGGCAATTTACATGCCACCCATCAGCATAACAAGGCTCCCAGTTCTCCATGGCCTGTCCTGCCTTTCTGGATTTTACACTTTTTTCAGATGGCCCTTTTGACCGGGGGGAAGTGAGACTTCATTGTAGTGCACATTTCCTTTGCAAGCTTGCTTGGTTGGCCAAAAAGGGCGTATGCGTTTTTTCCTGAATATATTCAGGAAAAAACGCATACGCCCTTTTTGGCCAAGTGCATCATTGTGGACGTTCTGCCTCTTTTCCTATGCTTTAAATGCAATTCCAGTCTACCTCCTGAAATCGGTTTCCTGCAATTCTGCCCCGCTTTCAAGTCCTCTTGGCAGCCTTACATCAGTATATTTTTGGACTATAGCTGTCATTTATAACTCTGCAGGTTTGTGAATTACAGTGCCCCTGAGCTCCTTTCTTCAACTCGCTTTCTCGTGAGCTGGCCGCAGCACCGCAGGATGGCTTCAGGCCCTAATCTGGTTCCGGCACGGCACGCTGAGCCTTTGGTTAATTCCTCTTCCTGGTGGGAAATGAGAGTTAAATTTGCCCGTCCAGACACCTCCAGCTAGTCTCTCATTGGTTCTCCCTATTCCTGTTCATCTTCCGCAGAAATTGCAAACTGGGCCAAACAGGAGGTTAAAGGCACTGACTCTCCAAGTCGGGAGAGTGTTAGTAAAGCGTCTGGAATGTTGCACCCGAGTACCAGGGGACGAAAACTGAGACATATTGGAACACGTCTCCCGATCACACGGTTGATCATACTCTGGGTTCCACATGCATGTTTTAGCTGAAGGAAGAATACCTTAAACCTGGAGAGTTGAGACCCGTGGAATGGGTACCATGCAATATGACTTCAAAGGGTCTTCATTTGCTCACCGAACCTCTCCAATCCTATCACTGCTGCGTTTATGCCCCTGCACACACGCTTGATTCTCTTTCGGAGACATAGCAATCCATAGGTTTTAAGATACTTCCTAGTCAGGTACACTCTTAGGCGTTTAATATGGGGTGTTGAGTCCATTTCGTTGAGCAAGGAGTAGCTCTTGTCTATTCCATATTTGGCTTAAGGAACTTTATCTGTGCTCATTTCAATCTCTGGTTTTATGCAGCACCCCAACTCACCTTTCCCCTTAAGCAAGCATAAGTTGGGTTTCTAAATTTGAGACCCTGTTCTGTTTTGTAATTCCGTTCCTGTGTAGCCAAGTTTACATTCCGTGTATTAGTGATATCTTATGATGTTTCTTTTTCTGTGTGACTTATTTCAGTTAGAATCATCGTACCTGAATCCACTCATTATGCTGCTACGGGCCTGATGACATAGATTTCATTGCTGAGTGATATTGCATTGTACGTAAGTACCACAACATCTTTATCCATTTTTCACTTTCTGCGATATTGAACTTGTACCGTAAATGAGTTTCTTATAAACAGAGCCGTCCCAACCTTTTGGGTGGCTCTATCTTTTTGATTTTAATTTCCCTAAGCTATAGGACCATAAGTGGAAGTGCCCTAGGCTCTGTTGCTTTGTTTTTTAGATGTTTCAGGAAACACCATACACTTCTCCCGAGTGGCTGTTGGCAATTTACATCCCACCCATCAGCATAACAAGGCTCCCAGTTCTCCATGGCCTGTCCTGCCTTTCTGGATTTTACACATTTTTCAGATGACCCTTTTGACCGGGGGGAAGTGAGACTTCATTGTAGTGCAGATTTCCTTTGCAAGCTTGCTTGGTTGGCCAAAAAGTGCGTATGCGTTTTTTCCTGAATATATTCAGGAAAAAACGCATACGCCCTTTTTGGCCAAGTGCATCATTGTGGACGTTCTACCTCTTTTCCTATGCTTTAAATGCAATTCCAGTCTACCTCCTGAAATCGGTTTCCTGCAATTCTGCCCCGCTTTCAAGTCCTCTTGGCAGCCTTACTTCAGTATATTTTTGGATGATAGCTATCATTTATAACTCTGCAGGTTTGTGAATTACAGTGCCCCTGAGCTCCTTTCTTCAGCTCGCTTTGTCGTGAGCTGGCCGCAACACCGCAGGATTGCTTCAGGCCCTAATCTGGTTGCGGCACGGCACGCTGAGCCTTTGGTTAATTCCTCTTCCTGGTGGGAAATGAGAGTTAAATTTGCCCGTCCAGACACCTCCAGCTAGTCTCTCATTGGTTCTCCCTATTCCTGTTCATCTTCCGCAGAAATTGCAAACTGGGCCAAACAGGAGGTTAAAGGCACTGACTCTCCAAGTCGGGAGAGTGTTAGTAAAGCGTCTGGAATGTTGCACCCGAGTACCAGGGGACGAAAACTGAGACATATTGGAACACGTCTCCCGATCACACGGTTGATCATACTCTGGGTTCCACATGCATGTTTTAGCTGAAGGAAGAATACCTTAAACCTGGAGAGTTGAGACCCGTGGAATGGGTACCATGCAATATGACTTCAAAGGGTCTTCATTTGCTCACCGAACCTCTCCAATCCTATCACTGCTGCGTTTATGCCCCTGTACACACGCTTGATTCTCTTTCGGAGACATAGCAATCCATAGGTTTTAAGATACTTCCTAGTCAGGTACACTCTTAGGCATTTAATATGGGGTGTTGAGTCCATTTCGTTGAGCAAGGAGTAGCTCTTGTCTATTCCATATTTGGCTTAAGGAACTTTATCTGTGCTCATTTCAATCTCTGGTTTTATGCAGCACCCCAACTCACCTTTCCCCTTAAGCAAGCATAAGTTGGGTTTCTAAATTTGAGACCCTGTTCTGTTTTGTAATTCAGTTCCTGTGTAGCCAAGGTTACATTCCGTGTATTAGTGATATCTTATGATGTTTCTTTTCCTGTGTGACTTATTTCAGTTAGAATCATCGTACCTGAATCCACTCATTATGCTGCTACGGGCCTGATGACATAGATTTCATTGCTGAGTGATACTGCATTGTACGTAAGTACCACAACTTCTTTATCCATTTTTCACTTTCTGCGATATTGAACTTGTACCGTAAACCAGGTTCTTGTAAACAGAGCCGTCCCAACCTTTGGGGTGGCTGTGTCTTTTTGATTTTAATTTCCCTAAGCCATAGGACCATAAGTGGAAGTGCCCTAGGCTCTGTTGCTTTGTTTTTTAGATGTTTCAGGAAACACCATACACTTCTCCCGAGTGGCTGTTGGCAATTTACATGCCACCCATCAGCATAACAAGGCTCCCAGTTCTCCATGGCCTGTCCTGCCTTTCTGGATTTTACACTTTTTTCAGATGGCCCTTTTGACCGGGGGGAAGTGAGACTTCATTGTAGTGCACATTTCCTTTGCAAGCTTGCTTGGTTGGCCAAAAAGGGCGTATGCGTTTTTTCCTGAATATATTCAGGAAAAAACGCATACGCCCTTTTTGGCCAAGTGCATCATTGTGGACGTTCTGCCTCTTTTCCTATGCTTTAAATGCAATTCCAGTCTACCTCCTGAAATCGGTTTCCTGCAATTCTGCCCCGCTTTCAAGTCCTCTTGGCAGCCTTACATCAGTATATTTTTGGACTATAGCTGTCATTTATAACTCTGCAGGTTTGTGAATTACAGTGCCCCTGAGCTCCTTTCTTCAACTCGCTTTCTCGTGAGCTGGCCGCAGCACCGCAGGATGGCTTCAGGCCCTAATCTGGTTCCGGCACGGCACGCTGAGCCTTTGGTTAATTCCTCTTCCTGGTGGGAAATGAGAGTTAAATTTGCCCGTCCAGACACCTCCAGCTAGTCTCTCATTGGTTCTCCCTATTCCTGTTCATCTTCCGCAGAAATTGCAAACTGGGCCAAACAGGAGGTTAAAGGCACTGACTCTCCAAGTCGGGAGACTGTTAGTAAAGCGTCTGGAATGTTGCACCCGAGTACCAGGGGACGAAAACTGAGACATATTGGAACACGTCTCCCGATCACACGGTTGATCATACTCTGGGTTCCACATGCATGTTTTAGCTGAAGGAAGAATACCTTAAACCTGGAGAGTTGAGACCCGTGGAATGGGTACCATGCAATATGACTTCAAAGGGTCTTCATTTGCTCACCGAACCTCTCCAATCCTATCACTGCTGCGTTTATGCCCCTGCACACACGCTTGATTCTCTTTCGGAGACATAGCAATCCATAGGTTTTAAGATACTTCCTAGTCAGGTACACTCTTAGGCGTTTAATATGGGGTGTTGAGTCCATTTCGTTGAGCAAGGAGTAGCTCTTGTCTATTCCATATTTGGCTTAAGGAACTTTATCTGTGCTCATTTCAATCTCTGGTTTTATGCAGCACCCCAACTCACCTTTCCCCTTAAGCAAGCATAAGTTGGGTTTCTAAATTTGAGACCCTGTTCTGTTTTGTAATTCCGTTCCTGTGTAGCCAAGTTTACATTCCGTGTATTAGTGATATCTTATGATGTTTCTTTTTCTGTGTGACTTATTTCAGTTAGAATCATCATACCTGAATCCACTCATTATGCTGCTACGGGCCTGATGACATAGATTTCATTGCTGAGTGATATTGCATTGTACGTAAGTACCACAACTTCTTTATCCATTTTTCACTTTCTGCGATATTGAACTTGTACCGTAAATGAGTTTCTTATAAACAGAGCCGTCCCAACCTTTTGGGTGGCTCTATCTTTTTGATTTTAATTTCCCTAAGCTATAGGACCATAAGTGGAAGTGCCCTAGGCTCTGTTGCTTTGTTTTTTAGATGTTTCAGGAAACACCATACACTTCTCCCGAGTGGCTGTTGGCAATTTACATCCCACCCATCAGCATAACAAGGCTCCCAGTTCTCCATGGCCTGTCCTGCCTTTCTGGATTTTACAATTTTTTCAGATGACCCTTTTGACCGGGGGGAAGTGAGACTTCATTGTAGTGCAGATTTCCTTTGCAAGCTTGCTTGGTTGGCCAAAAAGTGCGTATGCGTTTTTTCCTGAATATATTCAGGAAAAAACGCATACGCCCTTTTTGGCCAAGTGCATCATTGTGGACGTTCTGCCTCTTTTCCTATGCTTTAAATGCAATTCCAGTCTACCTCCTGAAATCGGTTTCCTGCAATTCTGCCCCGCTTTCAAGTCCTCTTGGCAGCCTTACTTCAGTATATTTTTGGATGATAGCTATCATTTATAACTCTGCAGGTTTGTGAATTACAGTGCCCCTGAGCTCCTTTCTTCAACTCGCTTTCTCGTGAGCTGGCCGCAGCACCGCAGGATGGCTTCAGGCCCTAATCTGGTTCCGGCACGGCACGCTGAGCCTTTGGTTAATTCCTCTTCCTGGTGGGAAATGAGAGTTAAATTTGCCCGTCCAGACACCTCCAGCTAGTCTCTCATTGGTTCTCCCTATTCCTGTTCATCTTCCGCAGAAATTGCAAACTGGGCCAAACAGGAGGTTAAAGGCACTGACTCTCCAAGTCGGGAGAGTGTTAGTAAAGCGTCTGGAATGTTGCACCCGAGTACCAGGGGACGAAAACTGAGACATATTGGAACACGTCTCCCGATCACACGGTTGATCATACTCTGGGTTCCACATGCATGTTTTAACTGAAGGAAGAATACCTTAAACCTGGAGAGTTGAGACCCGTGGAATGGGTACCATGCAATATGACTTCAAAGGGTCTTCATTTGCTCACCGAACCTCTCCAATCCTATCACTGCTGCGTTTATGCCCCTGTACACACGCTTGATTCTCTTTCGGAGACATAGCAATCCATAGGTTTTAAGATACTTCCTAGTCAGGTACACTCTTAGGCATTTAATATGGGGTGTTGAGTCCATTTCGTTGAGCAAGGAGTAGCTCTTGTCTATTCCATATTTGGCTTAAGGAACTTTATCTGTGCTCATTTCAATCTCTGGTTTTATGCAGCACCCCAACTCACCTTTCCCCTTAAGCAAGCATAAGTTGGTTTTCTAAATTTGAGACCCTGTTCTGTTTTGTAATTCAGTTCCTGTGTAGCCATGTTTACATTCCGTCTATTAGTGATATCTTATGATGTTTCTTTTTCTGTGTGACTTATTTCAGTTAGAATCATCGTACCTGAATCCACTCATTATGCTGCTACGGGCCTGATGACATAGATTTCATTGCTGAGTGATATTGCATTGTACGTAAGTACCACAACTTCTTTATCCATTTTTCACTTTCTGCGATATTGAACTTGTACCGTAAACCAGGTTCTTGTAAACAGAGCCGTCCCAACCTTTGGGGTGGCTGTGTCTTTTGATTTTAATTTCCCTAAGCTATAGGACCATAAGTGGAAGTGCCCTAGGCTCTGTTGCTTTGTTTTTTAGATGTTTCAGGAAACACCATACACTTCTCCCGAGTGGCTGTTGGCAATTTACATCCCGCCCATCAGCATAACAAGGCTCCCAGTTCTCCATGGCCTGTCCTGCCTTTCTGGATTTTACACTTTTTTCAGATGGCCCTTTTGACCGGGGGGAAGTGAGACTTCATTGTAGTGCAGATTTCCTTTGCAACCTTGCTTGGTTGGCCAAAAAGGGCGTATGCGTTTTTTCCTGAATATATTTAGGAAAAAACGCATTCGCCCTTTTTGGCCAAGTGCATCATTGTGGACGTTCTGCCTCTTTTCCTATGCTTTAAATGCAATTCCAGTCTACCTCCTGAAATCGGTTTCCTGCAATTCTGCCCCGCTTTCAAGTCCTCTTGGCAGCCTTACTTCAGTATATTTTTGGACGATAGCTGTCATTTATAACTCTGCAGGTTTGTGAATTACAGTGCCCCTGAGCTCCTTTCTTCAACTCGCTTTCTCGTGAGCTGGCCGCAACACCGCAGGATGGCTTCAGGCCCTAATCTGGTTCCGGCACGGCACGCTGAGCCTTTGGTTAATTCCTCTTCCTGGTGGGAAATGAGAGTTAAATTTGCCCGTCCAGACACCTCCAGCTAGTCTCTCATTGGTTCTCCCTATTCCTGTACATCTTCCGCAGAAATTGCAAACTGGGCCAAACAGGAGGTTAAAGGCGCTGACTCTCCAAGTCGGGAGAGTGTTAGTAAAGCGTCTGGAATGTTGCAGCCGAGTACCAGGGGACGGAAACTGACACATATTGGAACACGTCTCCCGATCACACGGTTGATCATACTCTGGGTTCCACATGCATGTTTTACCTGAAGGAAGAATACCTGAAACCTGGAGAGTTGAGACCCGTGGAATGGGTACCATGCAATATGATTTCAAAGGGTCTTCATTTGCTCACCGAACCTCTCCAGATCTATCACTGCTGCGTTTATGCCCTTGTACACACGCTTGATTCTCTTTCGGAGACATAGCAATCCATAGGTTTTAAGATACTTCCTAGTCAGGTGCATTCTTAGGCGTTTAATATGGGGTGTGGAGTCCATTTCCTTGAGCAAGGAGTAGCTCTTGTCTATTCCATACTTGGCTTAAGGAACTTTATCTGTGCTCATTTCAATCTCTGGTTTTATGCAGCTCCCCAACTCACCTTTCCCCTTAAGCAAGCATAAGTTGGTTTTCTAAATTTGAGACCCTGTTCTGTTTTGCAATTCAGTTCCTGTGTAGCCAAGTTTACATTCCGTGTATTAGTGATATCTTATGATGTTTCTTTTTCTGTGTGACTTATTTCAGTTAGAATCATCATATCTGAATCCACTCATTATGCTGCTACGGGCCTGATGACATAGATTTCATTGCTGTGTGGTATTGCATTGTACGTAAGTACCACCACTTCTTTATCCATTTTTCACTTTCTGCGATATTGAACTTGTACCGTAAACCAGGTTCTTGTAAACAGAGCCGTCCCAACCTTTGGGGTGGCTGTGTCTTTTGATTTTAATTTCCCTAAGCTATAGGACCATAAGTGGAAGTGCCCTACGCTCTGTTGCTTTGTTTTTTAGTTGTTTCAGGAAACACCATACACTTCTCCCGAGTGGCTGTTGGCAAGTTACATCCTGCCCATCAGCATAACAAGGCTCCCAGTTCTCCATGGCCTGTCCTGCCTTTCTGGATTTTACACTTTTTTCAGATGGCCCTTTTGACCGGGGGGAAGTGAGACTTCATTGTAGTGCAGATTTCCTTTGCAAGCTTGCTTGGTTGGCCAAAAAGTGCGTATGCGTTTTTTCCTGAATATATTCAGGAAAAAACGCATACGCCCTTTTTGGCCAAGTGCATCATTGTGGACGTTCTGCCTCTTTTCCTATGCTTTAAATGCAATTCCAGTCTACCTCCTGAAATCGGTTTCCTGCAATTCTGCCCCGCTTTCAAGTCCTCTTGGCAGCCTTACTTCAGTATATTTTTGGACGATAGCTGTCATTTATAACTCTGCAGGTTTGTGAATTACAGTGCCCCTGAGCTCCTTTCTTCAACTCGCTTTCTCGTGAGCTGGCCGCAACACCGCAGGATGGCTTCAGGCCCTAATCTGGTTCCGGCACGGCACGCTGAGCCTTTGGTTAATTCCTCTTCCTGGTGGGAAATGAGAGTTAAATTTGCCCGTCCAGACACCTCCAGCTAGTCTCTCATTGGTTCTCCCTATTCCTGTTCATCTTCCGCAGAAATTGCAAACTGGGCCAAACAGGAGGTTAAAGGCACTGACTCTCCAAGTCGGGAGAGTGTTAGTAAAGCGTCTGGCATGTTGCACCCGAGTACCAGGGAACGAAAAGTGAGACACATTTGAATATGTTTCTCGATCACATGGTGGATCATACTCTGGGTTCCACATGCATGTTTTAGCTGAAGGAAGTATCCCTTAAACCTGGAGAGTTGAGACCCATGGAATGGGTACCATGCTATATGACTTCAAAGGTCTTCATTTGCTCACCGAACCTCACCAATCTTATGAGCCCCAAGTGTCCAGCCTTATGTGTCACCCAGCTCTGGGTGTAGATGTGGTAAATGCAGGTTGCATCAGAAGCCTTGAATGAATTACTTAAGTATTTCTCTCTATTTCACTGTCATTGTGTTTTGTTTAAGAAATTTATTTTTCTTATGGGATTTACCTGATTTTCACTGTTTTAATGCCGCTGTACACACTCTTGATTCTCTTACAGAGATATATAAATCCATAGGTTTTATGATTCTTACTAGTCAGGTATATTCCTAGGTGTTGAATATGGGGTGTTGAGTCCATTTCGTTGAGCAAGGAGTAGCTCTTGTCTATTCCATATTTGGCTTAAGGAACTTTATCTGTGCTCATTTCAATCTCTGGTTTTATGCAGCACCCCAACTCACCTTTCCCCTTAAGCAAGCATAAGTTGGTTTTCTAAATTTGAGACCCTGTTCTGTTTTGGAATTCAGTTCCTGTGTAGCCAAGTTTACATTCCGTGTATTAGTGATACCTTATGATGTTTCTTTTTCTGTGTGACTTATTTCAGTTAGATTCATCGTACTTAGTCCACTCATTATGCTGCTACGGGCCTGATGACATAGATTTCATTGCTGAGTGATATTGCATTGTACGTAAGTACCACAACTTCTTTATCCATTTTTCACTTTCTGCGATATTGAACTTGTACCGTATATGAGGTTCTTGTAAACAGAGCCATCCAAAACTTTGGGGTGGCTGTGTCTTTTTGATTTTAATTGTCCTAAACTATAGTACCATAAGTGAAAGTGCCCTAGGCTCTGTTGCTTTGTTTTTTAGATGTTTCAGGAAACACCAAACACTTCTCCAGAGTGGCTGTTGGCAATTTACATCCCGCCCATCAGCATAACAAGGCTCCCAGTTCTCCATGGCCTGTCCTGCCTTTCTGGATTTTACACTTTTTTCAGATGGCCCTTTTGACCGGGGGGGAAGTGAGACTTCATTGTAGTGCAGATTTCCTTTGCAAGCTTGCTTGGTTGGCCAAAAAGGGCGTATGCGTTTTTTTCCTGAATATATTCAGGAAAAAACGCATACGCCCTTTTTGGCCAAGTACATCATTGTGGACGTTCTGCCTCTTTTCCTATGCTTTAAATGCAATTCCAGTCTACCTCCTGAAATCGGTTTCCTGCAATTCTGCCCCGCTTTCAAGTCCTCTTGGCAGCCTTACTTCAGTATATTTTTGGACGATAGCTGTCATTTATAACTCTGCAGGTTTGTGAATTACAGTGCCCCTGAGCTCCTTTCTTCAACTCGCTTTCTCGTGAGCTGGCCGCAACACCGCAGGATTTTTCAAGCCCTAATCTGGTTCCGGCACGGCACGCTGAGCCTTTGGTTAATTCCTCTTCCTGGTGGGAAATGAGAGTTAAATTTGCCCGTCCAGACACCTCCAGCTGGTCTGTCATTGTTTCTCCCTATTCCTGTTCATCTTCCGCAGAAATTGCAAACTGGGCCAAACAGGAGGTTAAAGGCACTGACTCTCCAAGTCGGGAGAGTGTTAGTAAAGCGTCTGGAATGTTGCACCCGAGTACCAGGGGACGAAAACTGAGACATATTGGAACACGTCTCCCGATCACACGGTTGATCATACTCTGGGTTCCACATGCATGTTTTAGCTGAAGGAAGAATACCTTAAACCTGGAGAGTTGAGACCCGTGGAATGGGTACCATGCAATATGACTTCAAAGGGTCTTCATTTGCTCACCGAACCTCTCCAATCCTATCACTGCTGCGTTTATGCCCCTGTACACACACTTGATTCTCTTTCAGAGACATAGCAATCCATAGGTTTTAAGATACTTCCTAGTCAGGTACACTCTTAGGCATTTAATATGGGGTGTTGAGTCCATTTCGTTGAGCAAGGAGTAGCTCTTGTCTATTCCATATTTGGCTTAAGGAAGTTTATCTGTGCTCATTTCAATCTCTGGTTTTATGCAGCACCCCAACTCACCTTTCCCCTTAAGCAAGCATAAGTTGGTTTTCTAAATTTGAGACCCTGTTCTGTTTTGGAATTCAGTTCCTGTGTAGCCAAGCTTACATTCCGTGTATTAGTGATATCTTATGATGTTTCTTTTTCTGTGTGACTTATTTCAGTTAGAATCATCATACCTGAATCCACTCATTATGCTGCTACGGGCCTGATGACATAGATTTCCTTGCTGAGTGATATTGCATTGTACGTAAGTACCACAACTTCTTTATCCATTTTTCACTTTCTGCGATATTGAACTTGTACCGTAAACCTGGTTCTTGTAAACACAGCCGTGCCAAACTTTCGGGTGGCTGTGTCTTTTTGATTTTAATTTCCCTAAGCTATAGGACCATAAGTGGAAGTGCCCTAGGCTCTGTTGCTTTGTTTTTTAGATGTTTCAGGAAACACCATACACTTCTCCCGAGTGGCTGTTGGCAATTTACATGCCACCCATCAGCATAACAAGGCTCCCAGTTCTCCATGGCCTGTCCTGCCTTTCTGGATTTTACAATTTTTTCAGATGGCCCTTTTGACCGGGGGGAAGTGAGACTTCATTGTAGTGCACATTTCCTTTGCAAGCTTGCTTGGTTGGCCAAAAAGGGCGTATGCGTTTTTTCCTGAATATATTCAGGAAAAAACGCATACGCCCTTTTTGGCCAAGTGCATCATTGTGGACGTTCTGCCTCTTTTCCTATGCTTTAAATGCAATTCCAGTCTACCTCCTGAAATCGGTTTCCTGCAATTCTGCCCCGCTTTCAAGTCCTCTTGGCAGCCTTACTTCAGTATATTTTTGGACGATAGCTGTCATTTATAACTCTGCAGGTTTGTGAATTACAGTGCCCCTGAGCTCCTTTCTTCAACTCGCTTTCTGGTGAGCTGGCCGCAACACCGCAGGATGGCTTCAGGCCCTAATCTGGTTCCGGCACGGCACGCTGAACCTTTGGTTAATTCCTCTTCCTGGTGGGAAATGAGAGTTAAATTTGCCCGTCCAGACACCTCCAGCTAGTCTGTCATTGGTTCTCCCTATTCCTGTTCATCTTCCGCAGAAATTGCAAACTGGGCCAAACAGGAGGTTAAAGGCACTGACTCTCCAAGTCGGGAGAGTGTTAGTAAAGCGTCTGGAATGTTGCACCCGAGTACCAGGGGACGAAAACTGAGACATATTGGAACACGTCTCCCGATCACACGGTTGATCATACTCTGGGTTCCACATGCATGTTTTAGCTGAAGGAAGAATACCTTAAACCTGGAGAGTTGAGACCCGTGGAATGGGTACCATGCAATATGACTTCAAAGGGTCTTCATTTGCTCACCGAACCTCTCCAATCCTATCACTGCTGCGTTTATGCCCCTGTACACACGCTTGATTCTCTTTCGGAGACATAGCAATCCATAGGTTTTAAGATACTTCCTAGTCAGGTACACTCTTAGGTGTTTAATATGGGGTGTTGAGTCCATTTCGTTGAGCAAGGAGTAGCTCTTGTCTATTCCATATTTGGCTTAAGGAACTTTATCTGTGCTCATTTCAATCTCTGGTTTTATGCAGCACCCCAACTCACCTTTCCCCTTAAGCAAGCATAAGTTGGTTTTCTAAATTTGAGACCCTGTTCTGTTTTGTAATTCAGTTCCTGTGTAGCCATGTTTACATTCCGTCTATTAGTGATATCTTATGATGTTTCTTTTTCTGTGTGACTTATTTCAGTTAGAATCATCGTACCTGAATCCACTGATTATGCTGCTACGGGCCTGATGACATAGATTTCATTGCTGAGTGATATTGCATTGTACGTAAGTACCACCACTTCTTTATCCATTTTTCACTTTCTGCGATATTGAACTTGTACCGTAAACCAGGTTCTTGTAAACAGAGCCGTCCCAACCTTTGCGGTGGCTGTGTCTTTTGATTTTAATTTCCCTAAGCTATAGGACCATAAGTGGCAGTGCCCTAGGCTCTGTTGCTTTGTTTTTTAGATGTTTCAGGAAACACCATACACTTCTCCCGAGTGGCTGTTGGCAATTTACATCCCGCCCATCAGCATAACAAGGCTCCCAGTTCTCCATGGCCTGTCCTGCCTTTCTGGATTTTACACTTTTTTCAGATGGCCCTTTTGACCGGGGGGAAGTGAGACTTCATTGTAGTGCAGATTTCCTTTGCAAGCTTGCTTGGTTGGCCAAAAAGGGCGTATGCGTTTTTTCCTGAATATATTTAGGAAAAAACGCATACGCCCTTTTTGGCCAAGTGCATCATTGTGGACGTTCTGCCTCTTTTCCTATGCTTTAAATGCAATTCCAGTCTACCTCCTGAAATCGGTTTCCTGCAATTCTGCCCCGCTTTCAAGTCCTCTTGGCAGCCTTACTTCAGTATATTTTTGGACGATAGCTGTCATTTATAACTCTGCAGGTTTGTGAATTACAGTGCCCCTGAGCTCCTTTCTTCAAGTCGCTTTCTCGTGAGCTGGCCGCAACACCGCAGGATGGCTTCAGGCCCTAATCTGGTTCCGGCACGGCACGCTGAGCCTTTGGTTAATTCCTCTTCCTGGTGGGAAATGAGAGTTAAATTTGCCCGTCCAGACACCTCCAGCTAGTCTCTCATTGGTTCTCCCTATTCCTGTACATCTTCCGCAGAAATTGCAAACTGGGCCAAACAGGAGGTTAAAGGCGCTGACTCTTCAAGTCGGGAGAGTGTTAGTAAAGCGTCTGGAATGTTGCACCCGAGTACCAGGGGACGGAAACTGACACATATTGGAACACGTCTCCCGATCACACGGTTGATCATACTCTGGGTTCCACATGCATGTTTTAGCTGAAGGAAGAATACCTTAAACCTGGAGAGTTGAGACCCGTGGAATGGGTAACATGGAATATGATTTCAAAGGGTCTTCGTTTGCTCACCGAACCTCTCCAGTCCTATCACTGCTGCGTTTATGCCCCTGTACACATGCTTGATTCTCTTTCGGAGACATAGCAATCCATAGGTTTTAAGATACTTCCTAGTCAGGTACATTCTTAGGCGTTTAATATGGGGTGTTGAATCCATTTCCTTGAGCAAGGAGTAGCTCTTGTCTATTCCATACTTGGCTTAAGGAACTTTATCTGTGCTCATTTCAATCTCTGGTTTTATGCAGCTCCCCAACTCATCTTTCCCCTTAAGCAAGCATAAGTTGGTTTTCTAAATTTGAGACCCTGTTCTGTTTTGCAATTCAGTTCCTGTGTAGCCAAGTTTACATTCCGTGTATTAGTGATATCTTATGATGTTTCTTTTTCTGTGTGACTTATTTCAGTTAGAATCATCATACCTGAATCCACTCATTATGCTGCTACGGGCCTGATGACATAGATTTCATTGCTGTGTGGTATTGCATTGTACGTAAGTACCACCACTTCTTTATCCATTTTACACTTTCTGCGATATTGAACTTGTACCGTAAACCAGGTTCTTGTAAACAGAGCCGTCCCAACCTTTGGGGTGGCTGTGTCTTTTGATTTTAATTTCCCTAAGCTATAGGACCATAAGTGGAAGTGCCCTACGCTCTGTTGCTTTGTTTTTTAGATGTTTGAGGAAACACCATACACTTCTCCCGAGTGGCTGTTGGCAAGTTACATCCTGCCCATCAGCATAACAAGGCTCCCAGTTCTCCATGGCCTGTCCTGCCTTTCTGGATTTTACACATTTTTCAGATGGCCCTTTTGACCGGGGGGAAGTGAGACTTCATTGTAGTGCAGATTTCCTTTGCAAGCTTGCTTGGTTGGCCAAAAAGTGCGTATGCGTTTTTTCCTGAATATATTCAGGAAAAAACGCATACGCCCTTTTTGGCCAAGTGCATCATTGTGGACGTTCTGCCTCTTTTCCTATGCTTTAAATGCAATTCCAGTCTACCTCCTGAAATCAGTTTCCTGCAATTCTGCCCCGCTTTCAAGTCCTCTTGGCAGCCTTACTTCAGTATATTTTTGGACGATAGCTGTCATTTATAACTCTGCAGGTTTGTGAATTACAGTGCCCCTGAGCTCCTTTCTTCAACTCGCTTTCTCGTGAGCTGGCCGCAACACCGCAGGATGGCTTCAGGCCCTAATCTGGTTCCGGCACGGCACGCTGAGCCTTTGGTTAATTCCTCTTCCTGGTGGGAAATGAGAGTTAAATTTGCCCGTCCAGACACCTCCATCTAGTCTGTCATTGGTTCTCCCTATTCCTGTTCATCTTCCGCAGAAATTGCAAACTGGGCCAAACAGGAGGTTAAAGGCACTGACTCTCCAAGTCGGGAGAGTGTTAGTAAAGCGTCTGGCATGTTGCACCCGAGTACCAGGGAACGAAAAGTGAGACACATTTGAATATGTTTCTCGATCACATGGTGGATCATACTCTGGGTTCCACATGCATGTTTTAGCTGAAGGAAGTATCCCTTAAACCTGGAGAGTTGAGACCCATGGAATGGGTACCATGCAATATGACTTCAAAGGTCTTCATTTGCTCAACGAACTTCAACAATCTTATGAGCCCCAAGTGTCCAGCCTTATGTGTCACCCAGCTCTGGGTGTAGATGTGGTAAATGCAGGTTGCATCAGAAGCCTTGAATGAATTACTTAAGTATTTCTCTCTATTTCACTGTCATTGTGTTTTGTTTAAGAAATTTATTTTTATTATGGGATTTACCTGATTTGCACTGCTTTAATGCCGCTGTACACACTCTTGATTCTCTTACAGAGATATATAAATCCATAGGTTTTATGATTCTTACTAGTCAGGTATATTCCTAGGCGTTGAATATGGGGTGTTGAGTCCATTTCGTTGAGCAAGGAGTAGCTCTTGTCTATTCCATATTTGGCTTAAGGAACTTTATCTGTGCTCATTTCAATCTCTGGTTTTATGCAGCACCCCAACTCACCTTTCCCCTTAAGCAAGCATAAGTTGGGTTTCTAAATTTGAGACCGTGTTCCGTTTTGGAATTCAGTTCCTGTGTAGCCAAGTTTACATTCCGTGTATTAGTGATACCTTATGATGTTTCTTTTTCTGTGTGACTTATTTCAGTTAGATTCATCGTACTTAGTCCACTCATTATGCTGCTACGGGCCTGATGACATAGATTTCATTGCTGAGTGATATTGCATTGTACGTAAGTACCACAACTTCTTTATCCATTTTTCACTTTCTGCGATATTGAACTTGTACCGTATATGAGGTTCTTGTAAACAGAGCCATCCCAAACTTTGGGCTGGCTGTGTCGTTTTGATTTTAATTGTCCTAAACTATAGTACCATAAGTGAAAGTGCCCTAGGCTTTGTTGCTTTGTTTTTTAGATGTTTCAGGAAACACCATACACTTCTCCAGAGTGGCTGTTGGCAATTTACATCCCGCCCATCAGCATAACAAGGCTCCCAGTTCTCCATGGCCTGTCCTGCCTTTCTGGATTTTACACTTTTTTCAGATGGCCCTTTTGACCGGGGGGAAGTGAGACTTCATTGTAGTGCACATTTCCTTTGCAAGCTTGCTTGGTTGGCCAAAAAGCGCGTATGCGTTTTTTTCCTGAATATATTCAGGAAAAAACGCATACGCCCTTTTTGGCCAAGTGCATCATTGTGGACGTTCTGCCTCTTTTCCTATGCTTTAAATGCAATTCCAGTCTACCTCCTGAAATCGGTTTCCTGCAATTCTGCCCCGCTTTCAAGTCCTCTTGGCAGCCTTACTTCAGTATATTTTTGGACGATAGCTATCATTTATAACTCTGCAGGTTTGTGAATTACAGTGCCCCTGAGCTCCTTTCTTCAACTCGCTTTCTCGTGAGCTGGCCGCAACACCGCAGGATGGCTTCAGGCCCTAATCTGGTTGCGGCACGGCACGCTGAGCCTTTGGTTAATTCCTCTTCCTGGTGGGAAATGAGAGTTAAATTTGCCCGTCCAGACACCTCCAGCTGGTCTGTCATTGTTTCTCCCTATTCCTGTTCATCTTCCGCAGAAATTGCAAACTGGGCCAAACAGGAGGTTAAAGGCACTGACTCTCCAAGTCGGGAGAGTGTTAGTAAAGCGTCTGGAATGTTGCACCCGAGTACCAGGGGACGAAAACTGAGACATATTGGAACACGTCTCCCGATCACACGGTTGATCATACTCTGGGTTCCACATGCATGTTTTAGCTGAAGGAAGAATACCTTAAACCTGGAGAGTTGAGACCCGTGGAATGGGTACCATGCAATATGACTTCAAAGGGTCTTCATTTGCTCACCGAACCTCTCCAATCCTATCACTGCTGCGTTTATGCCCCTGTACACACGCTTGATTCTCTTTCGGAGACATAGCAATCCATAGGTTTTAAGATACTTCCTAGTCAGGTACACTCTTAGGCATTTAATATGGGTGTTGAGTCCATTTCGTTGAGCAAGGAGTAGCTCTTGTCTATTCCATATTTGGCTTAAGGAACTTTATCTGTGCTCATTTCAATCTCTGGTTTTATGCAGCACCCCAACTCACCTTTCCCCTTAAGCAAGCATAAGTTGGTTTTCTAAATTTGAGACCCTGTTCTGTTTTGTAATTCAGTTCCTGTGTAGCCAAGTTTACATTCCGTGTATTAGTGATATCTTATGATGTTTCTTTTTCTGTGTGACTCATTTCAGTTAGAATCATCATACCTGAATCCACTCATTATGCTGCTACGGGCCTGATGACATAGATTTCATTGCTGAGTGATACTGCATTGTACGTAAGTACCACAACTTCTTTATCCATTTTTCACTTTCTGCTATATTGAACTTGTACCGTAAACCAGGTTCTTGTAAACAGAGCCGTCCCAACCTTTGGGGTGGCTGTGTCTTTTGATTTTAATTTCCCTAAGCTATAGGACCATAAGTGGAAGTGCCCTAGGCTCTGTTGCTTTGTTTTTTAGATGTTTCAGGAAACACCATACACTTCTCCCGAGTGGCTGTTGGCAATTTACATCCCGCCCATCAGCATAACAAGGCTCCCAGTTCTCCATGGCCTGTCCTGCCTTTCTGGATTTTACACTTTTTTCAGATGGCCCTTTTGACCGGGGGGAAGTGAGACTTCACTGTAGTGCAGATTTCCTTTGCAAGCTTGCTTGGTTGGCCAAAAAGTGCGTATGCGTTTTTTCCTGAATATATTCAGGAAAAAACGCATACGCCCTTTTTGGCCAAGTGCATCATTGTGGACGTTCTGCCTCTTTTCCTATGCTTTAAATGCAATTCCAGTCTACCTCCTGAAATCGGTTTCCTGCAATTCTGCCCCGCTTTCAAGTCCTCTTGGCAGCCTTACTTCAGTATATTTTTGGACGATAGCTGTCATTTATAACTCTGCAGGTTTGTGAATTACAGTGCCCCTGAGCTCCTTTCTTCAACTCGCTTTCTCGTGAGCTGGCCGCAACACCGCAGGATTGCTTCAGGCCCTAATCTGGTTGCGGCACGGCACGCTGAGCCTTTGGTTAATTCCTCTTCCTGGTGGGAAATGAGAGTTAAATTTGCCCGTCCAGACACCTCCAGCTAGTCTGTCATTGGTTCTCCCTATTCCTGTTCATCTTCCGCAGAAATTGCAAACTGGGCCAAACAGGAGGTTAAAGGCACTGACTCTCCAAGTCGGGAGAGTGTTAGTAAAGCGTCTGGAATGTTGCACCCGAGTACCAGGGGACGAAAACTGAGACATATTGGAACACGTCTCCCGATCACACGGTTGATCATACTCTGGGTTCCACATGCATGTTTTAGCTGAAGGAAGAATACCTTAAACCTGGAGAGTTGAGACCCGTGGAATGGGTACCATGCAATATGACTTCAAAGGGTCTTCATTTGCTCACCGAACCTCTCCAATCCTATCACTGCTGCGTTTATGCCCCTGTACACACACTTGATTCTCTTTCAGAGACATAGCAATCCATAGGTTTTAAGATACTTCCTAGTCAGGTACACTCTTAGGCATTTAATATGGGGTGTTGAGTCCATTTCGTTGAGCAAGGAGTAGCTCTTGTCTATTCCATATTTGGCTTAAGGAACTTTATCTGTGCTCATTTCAATCTCTGGTTTTATGCAGCACCCCAACTCACCTTTCCCCTTAAGCAAGCATAAGTTGGGTTTCTAAATTTGAGACCCTGTTCTGTTTTGTAATTCAGTTCCTGTGTAGCCAAGTTTACATTCCGTGTATTAGTGATATCTTATGATGTTTCTTTTCCTGTGTGACTTATTTCAGTTAGAATCATCGTACCTGAATCCACTCATTATGCTGCTACGGGCCTGATGACATAGATTTCATTGCTGAGTGATATTGCATTGTACGTAAGTACCACAACTTCTTTATCCATTTTTCACTTTCTGCGATACTGAACTTGTACCGTAAACCAGGTTCTTGTAAACAGAGCCGTCCGAACCTTTGGGGTGGCTGTGTCTTTTGATTTTAATTTCCCTAAGCTATAGGACCATAAGTGGAAGTGCCCTAGGCTCTGTTGCTTTGTTTTTTAGATGTTTCAGGAAACACCATACACTTCTCCCGAGTGGCTGTTGGCAATTTACATCCCGCCCATCAGCATAACAAGGCTCCCAGTTCTCCATGGCCTGTCCTGCCTTTCTGGATTTTACACTTTTTTCAGATGGCCCTTTTGACCGGGGGGAAGTGAGACTTCATTGTAGTGCAGATTTCCTTTGCAAGCTTGCTTGGTTGGCCAAAAAGGGCGTATGCGTTTTTTCCTGAATATATTTAGGAAAAAACGCATACGCCCTTTTTGGCCAAGTGCATCATTGTGGACGTTCTGCCTCTTTTCCTATGCTTTAAATGCAATTCCAGTCTACCTCCTGAAATCGGTTTCCTGCAATTCTGCCCCGCTTTCAAGTCCTCTTGGCAGCCTTACTTCAGTATATTTTTGGACGATAGCTGTCATTTATAACTCTGCAGGTTTGTGAATTACAGTGCCCCTGAGCTCCTTTCTTCAACTCGCTTTCTCGTGAGCTGGCCGCAACACCACAGGATGGCTTCAGGCCCTAATCTGGTTCCGGCACGGCACGCTGAGCCTTTGGTTAATTCCTCTTCCTGGTGGGAAATGAGAGTTAAATTTGCCCGTCCAGACACCTCCAGCTAGTCTCTCATTGGTTCTCCCTATTCCTGTTCATCTTCCGCAGAAATTGCAAACTGGGCCAAACAGGAGGTTAAAGGCACTGACTCTCCAAGTCGGGAGAGTGTTAGTAAAGCGTCTGGAATGTTGCACCCGAGTACCAGGGGACGAAAACTGAGACATATTGGAACACGTCTCCCGATCACACGGTTGATCATACTCTGGGTTCCACATGCATGTTTTAGCTGAAGGAAGAATACCTTAAACCTGGAGAGTTGAGACTCGTGGAATGGGTACCATGCAATATGACTTCAAAGGGTCTTCATTTGCTCACCGAACCTCTCCAATCCTATCACTGCTGCGTTTATGCCCCTGTACACACATTTGATTCTCTTTCAGAGACATAGCAATCCATAGGTTTTAAGATACTTCCTAGTCAGGTACACTCTTAGGCATTTAATATGGGGTGTTGAGTCCATTTCGTTGAGCAAGGAGTAGCTCTTGTCTATTCCATATTTGGCTTAAGGAACTTTATCTGTGCTCATTTCAATCTCTGGTTTTATGCAGCACCCCAACTCACCTTTCCCCTTAAGCAAGCATAAGTTGGGTTTCTAAATTTGAGACCCTGTTCTGTTTTGTAATTCAGTTCCTGTGTAGCCAAGTTTACATTCCGTGTATTAGTGATATCTTATGATGTTTCTTTTCCTGTGTGACTTATTTCAGTTAGAATCATCGTACCTGAATCCACTCATTATGCTGCTACGGGCCTGATGACATAGATTTCATTGCTGAGTGATACTGCATTGTACGTAAGTACCACAACTTCTTTATCCATTTTTCACTTTCTGCGATACTGAACTTGTCCCGTAAACCAGGTTCTTGTAAACAGAGCCGTCCCAACCTTTGGGGTGGCTGTGTCTTTTGATTTTAATTTCCCTAAGCTATAGGACCATAAGTGGAAGTGCCCTAGGCTCTGTTGCTTTGTTTTTTAGATGTTTCAGGAAACACCATACACTTCTCCCGAGTGGCTGTTGGCAATTTACATCCCGCCCATCAGCATAACAAGGCTCCCAGTTCTCCATGGCCTGTCCTGCCTTTCTGGATTTTACACTTTTTTCAGATGGCCCTTTTGACCAGGGGGAAGTGAGACTTCATTGTAGTGCAGATTTCCTTTGCAAGCTTGCTTGGTTGGCCAAAAAGTGCGTATGCGTTTTTTCCTGAATATATTCAGGAAAAAACGCATACGCACTTTTTGGCCAAGTGCATCATTGTGGACGTTCTGCCTCTTTTCCTATGCTTTAAATGCAATTCCAGTCTACCTCCTGAAATCGGTTTCCTGCAATTCTGCCCCGCTTTCAAGTCCTCTTGGCAGCCTTACTTCAGTATATTTTTGGACGATAGCTGTCATTTATAACTCTGCATGTTTGTGAATTACAGTGCCCCTGAGCTCCTTTCTTCAACTCGCTTTCTCGTGAGCTGGCCGCAACACCGCAGGATGGCTTCAGGCCCTAATCTGGTTCCGGCACGGCACGCTGAGCCTTTGGTTAATTCCTCTTCCTGGTGGGAAATGAGAGTTAAATTTGCCCGTCCAGACACCTCCAGCTAGTCTGTCATTGGTTCTCCCTATTCCTGTTCATCTTCCGCAGAAATTGCAAACTGGGCCAAACAGGAGGTTAAAGGCACTGACTCTCCAAGTCGGGAGAGTGTTAGTAAAGCGTCTGGAATGTTGCACCCGAGTACCAGGGGACGAAAACTGAGACATATTGGAACACGTCTCCCGATCACACGGTTGATCATACTCTGGGTTCCACATGCATGTTTTAGCTGAAGGAAGAATACCTTAAACCTGGAGAGTTGAGACCCGTGGAATGGGTACCATGCAATATGACTTCAAAGGGTCTTCATTTGCTCACCGAACCTCTCCAATCCTATCACTGCTGCGTTTATGCCCCTGTACACACACTTGATTCTCTTTCAGAGACATAGCAATCCATAGGTTTTAAGATACTTCCTAGTCAGGTACACTCTTAGGCATTTAATATGGGGTGTTGAGTCCATTTCGTTGAGCAAGGAGTAGCTCTTGTCTATTCCATATTTGGCTTAAGGAACTTTATCTGTGCTCATTTCAATCTCTGGTTTTATGCAGCACCCCAACTCACCTTTCCCCTTAAGCAAGCATAAGTTGGTTTTCTAAATTTGAGACCCTGTTCTGTTTTGTAATTCAGTTCCTGTGTAGCCAAGTTTACATTCCGTGTATTAGTGATATCTTATGATGTTTCTTTTCCTGTGTGACTTATTTCAGTTAGAATCATCGTACCTGAATCCACTCATTATGCTGCTACGGGCCTGATGACATAGATTTCATTGCTGAGTGATACTGCATTGTACGTAAGTACCACAACTTCTTTATCCATTTTTCACTTTCTGCGATATTGAACTTGTACCGTAAACCAGGTTCTTGTAAACAGAGCCGTCCCAACCTTTGGGGTGGCTGTGTCTTTTGATTTTAATTTCCCTAAGCTATAGGACCATAAGTGGAAGTGCCCTAGGCTCTGTTGCTTTGTTTTTTAGATGTTTCAGGAAACACCATACACTTCTCCCGAGTGGCTGTTGGCAATTTACATCCCGCCCATCAGCATAACAAGGCTCCCAGTTCTCCATGGCCTGTCCTGCCTTTCTGGATTTTACACTTTTTTCAGATGGCCCTTTTGACCGGGGGGAAGTGAGACTTCACTGTAGTGCAGATTTCCTTTGCAAGCTTGCTTGGTTGGCCAAAAAGTGCGTATGCGTTTTTTCCTGAATATATTCAGGAAAAAACGCATACGCCCTTTTTGGCCAAGTGCATCATTGTGGACGTTCTGCCTCTTTTCCTATGCTTTAAATGCAATTCCAGTCTACCTCCTGAAATCGGTTTCCTGCAATTCTGCCCCGCTTTCAAGTCCTCTTGGCAGCCTTACTTCAGTATATTTTTGGACGATAGCTGTCATTTATAACTCTGCAGGTTTGTGAATTACAGTGCCCCTGAGCTCCTTTCTTCAACTCGCTTTCTCGTGAGCTGGCCGCAACACCGCAGGATGGCTTCAGGCCCTAATCTGGTTCCGGCACGGCATGCTGAGCCTTTGGTTAATTCCTCTTCCTGGTGGGAAATGAGAGTTAAATTTGCCCGTCCAGACACCTCCAGCTAGTCTGTCATTGGTTCTCCCTATTCCTGTTCATCTTCCGCAGAAATTGCAAACTGGGCCAAACAGGAGGTTAAAGGCACTGACTCTCCAAGTCGGGAGAGTGTTAGTAAAGCGTCTGGAATGTTGCACCCGAGTACCAGGGGACGAAAACTGAGACATATTGGAACACGTCTCCCGATCACACGGTTGATCATACTCTGGGTTCCACATGCATGTTTTAGCTGAAGGAAGAATACCTTAAACCTGGAGAGTTGAGACCCGTGGAATGGGTACCATGCAATATGACTTCAAAGGGTCTTCATTTGCTCACCGAACCTCTCCAATCCTATCACTGCTGCGTTTATGCCCCTGTACACACACTTGATTCTCTTTCAGAGACATAGCAATCCATAGGTTTTAAGATACTTCCTAGTCAGGTACACTCTTAGGCATTTAATATGGGGTGTTGAGTCCATTTCGTTGAGCAAGGAGTAGCTCTTGTCTATTCCATATTTGGCTTAAGGAACTTTATCTGTGCTCATTTCAATCTCTGGTTTTATGCATTACCCCAACTCACCTTTCCCCTTAAGCAAGCATAAGTTGGTTTTCTAAATTTGAGACCCTGTTCTGTTTTGTAATTCAGTTCCTGTGTAGCCAAGGTTACATTCCGTGTATTAGTGATATCTTATGATGTTTCTTTTTCTGTGTGACTTATTTCAGTTAGAATCATCGTACCTGAATCCACTCATTATGCTGCTACGGGCCTGATGACATAGATTTCATTGCTGAGTGATACTGCATTGTACGTAAGTACCACAACTTCTTTATCCATTTTTCACTTTCTGCGATACTGAACTTGTACCGTAAACCAGGTTCTTGTAAACAGAGCCGTCCCAACCTTTGGGGTGGCTGTGTCTTTTGATTTTAATTTCCCTAAGCTATAGGACCATAAGTGGAAGTGCCCTAGGCTCTGTTGTTTTGTTTTTTAGATGTTTCAGGAAACACCATACACTTCTCCCGAGTGGCTGTTGGCAATTTACATCCCGCCCATCAGCATAACAAGGCTCCCAGTTCTCCATGGCCTGTCCTGCCTTTCTGGATTTTACACTTTTTTCAGATGGCCCTTTTGACCGGGGGGAAGTGAGACTTCATTGTAGTGCAGATTTCCTTTGCAAGCTTGCTTGGTTGGCCAAAAAGGGCGTATGCGTTTTTTCCTGAATATATTCAGGAAAAAACGCATACGCCCTTTTTGGCCAAGTGCATCATTGTGGACGTTCTGCCTCTTTTCCTATGCTTTCAATGCAATTCCAGTCTACCTCCTGAAATCGGTTTCCTGCAATTCTGCCCCGCTTTCAAGTCCTCTTGGCAGCCTTACTTCAGTATATTTTTGGACGATAGCTGTCATTTATAACTGCAGGTTTGTGAATTACAGTGCCCCTGAGCTCCTTTCTTCAACTCGCTTTCTCGTGAGCTGGCCGCAACACCGCAGGATGGCTTCAGGCCCTAATCTGGTTCCGGCACGGCACGCTGAGCCTTTGGTTAATTCCTCTTCCTGGTGGGAAATGAGAGTTAAATTTGCCCGTCCAGACACCTCCAGCTAGTCTGTCATTGGTTCTCCCTATTCCTGTTCATCTTCCGCAGAAATTGCAAACTGGGCCAAACAGGAGGTTAAAGGCACTGACTCTCCAAGTCGGGAGAGTGTTAGTAAAGCGTCTGGAATGTTGCACCCGAGTACCAGGGGACGAAAACTGAGACATATTGGAACACGTCTCCCGATCACACGGTTGATCATACTCTGGGTTCCACATGCATGTTTTAGCTGAAGGAAGAATACCTTAAACCTGGAGAGTTGAGACCCGTGGAATGGGTACCATGCAATATGACTTCAAAGGGTCTTCATTTGCTCACCGAACCTCTCCAATCCTATCACTGCTGCGTTTATGCCCCTGTACACACACTTGATTCTCTTTCAGAGACATAGCAATCCATAGGTTTTAAGATACTTCCTAGTCAGGTACAGTCTTAGGCATTTAATATGGGGTGTTGAGTCCATTTCGTTGAGCAAGGAGTAGCTCTTGTCTATTCCATATTTGGCTTAAGGAACTTTATCTGTGCTCATTTCAATCTCTGGTTTTATGCAGCACCCCAACTCACCTTTCCCCTTAAGCAAGCATAAGTTGGGTTTCTAAATTTGAGACCCTGTTCTGTTTTGTAATTCAGTTCCTGTGTAGCCAAGTTTACATTCCGTGTATTAGTGATATCTTATGATGTTTCTTTTCCTGTGTGACTTATTTCAGTTAGAATCATCGTACCTGAATCCACTCATTATGCTGCTACGGGCCTGATGACATAGATTTCATTGCTGAGTGATATTGCATTGTACGTAAGTACCACAACTTCTTTATCCATTTTTCACTTTCTGCGATACTGAACTTGTACCGTAAACCAGGTTCTTGTAAACAGAGCCGTCCCAACCTTTGGGGTGGCTGTGTCTTTTGATTTTAATTTCCCTAAGCTATAGGACCATAAGTGGAAGTGCCCTAGGCTCTGTTGCTTTGTTTTTTAGATGTTTCAGGAAACACCATACACTTCTCCCGAGTGGCTGTTGGCAATTTACATCCCGCCCATCAGCATAACAAGGCTCCCAGTTCTCCATGGCCTGTCCTGCCTTTCTGGATTTTACACTTTTTTCAGATGGCCCTTTGGACCGGGGGGAAGTGAGACTTCATTGTAGTGCAGATTTCCTTTGCAAGCTTGCTTGGTTGGCCAAAAAGGGCGTATGCGTTTTTTCCTGAATATATTTAGGAAAAAACGCATACGCCCTTTTTGGCCAAGTGCATCATTGTGGACGTTCTGCCTCTTTTCCTATGCTTTAAATGCAATTCCAGTCTACCTCCTGAAATCGGTTTCCTGCAATTCTGCCCCGCTTTCAAGTCCTCTTGGCAGCCTTACTTCAGTATATTTTTGGACGATAGCTGTCATTTATAACTCTGCAGGTTTGTGAATTACAGTGCCCCTGAGCTCCTTTCTTCAAGTCGCTTTCTCGTGAGCTGGCCGCAACACCGCAGGATGGCTTCAGGCCCTAATCTGGTTCCGGCACGGCACGCTGAGCCTTTGGTTAATTCCTCTTCCTGGTGGGAAATGAGAGTTAAATTTGCCCGTCCAGACACCTCCAGCTAGTCTCTCATTGGTTCTCCCTATTCCTGTTCATCTTCCGCAGAAATTGCAAACTGGGCCAAACAGGAGGTTAAAGGCACTGACTCTCCAAGTCGGGAGAGTGTTAGTAAAGCGTCTGGAATGTTGCACCCGAGTACCAGGGGACGAAAACTGAGACATATTGGAACACGTCTCCCGATCACACGGTTGATCATACTCTGGGTTCCACATGCATGTTTTAGCTGAAGGAAGAATACCTTAAACCTGGAGAGTTGAGACTCGTGGAATGGGTACCATGCAATATGACTTCAAAGGGTCTTCATTTGCTCACCGAACCTCTCCAATCCTATCACTGCTGCGTTTATGCCCCTGTACACACATTTGATTCTCTTTCAGAGACATAGCAATCCATAGGTTTTAAGATACTTCCTAGTCAGGTACACTCTTAGGCATTTAATATGGGGTGTTGAGTCCATTTCGTTGAGCAAGGAGTAGCTCTTGTCTATTCCATATTTGGCTTAAGGAACTTTATCTGTGCTCATTTCAATCTCTGGTTTTATGCAGCACCCCAACTCACCTTTCCCCTTAAGCAAGCATAAGTTGGGTTTCTAAATTTGAGACCCTGTTCTGTTTTGTAATTCAGTTCCTGTGTAGCCAAGTTTACATTCCGTGTATTAGTGATATCTTATGATGTTTCTTTTCCTGTGTGACTTATTTCAGTTAGAATCATCGTACCTGAATCCACTCATTATGCTGCTACGGGCCTGATGACATAGATTTCATTGCTGAGTGATACTGCATTGTACGTAAGTACCACAACTTCTTTATCCATTTTTCACTTTCTGCGATACTGAACTTGTCCCGTAAACCAGGTTCTTGTAAACAGAGCCGTCCCAACCTTTGGGGTGGCTGTGTCTTTTGATTTTAATTTCCCTAAGCTATAGGACCATAAGTGGAAGTGCCCTAGGCTCTGTTGCTTTGTTTTTTAGATGTTTCAGGAAACACCATACACTTCTCCCGAGTGGCTGTTGGCAATTTACATCCCGCCCATCAGCATAACAAGGCTCCCAGTTCTCCATGGCCTGTCCTGCCTTTCTGGATTTTACACTTTTTTCAGATGGCCCTTTTGACCAGGGGGAAGTGAGACTTCATTGTAGTGCAGATTTCCTTTGCAAGCTTGCTTGGTTGGCCAAAAAGTGCGTATGCGTTTTTTCCTGAATATATTCAGGAAAAAACGCATACGCACTTTTTGGCCAAGTGCATCATTGTGGACGTTCTGCCTCTTTTCCTATGCTTTAAATGCAATTCCAGTCTACCTCCTGAAATCGGTTTCCTGCAATTCTGCCCCGCTTTCAAGTCCTCTTGGCAGCCTTACTTCAGTATATTTTTGGACGATAGCTGTCATTTATAACTCTGCAGGTTTGTGAATTACAGTGCCCCTGAGCTCCTTTCTTCAACTCGCTTTCTCGTGAGCTGGCCGCAACACCGCAGGATGGCTTCAGGCCCTAATCTGGTTCCGGCACGGCACGCTGAGCCTTTGGTTAATTCCTCTTCCTGGTGGGAAATGAGAGTTAAATTTGCCCGTCCAGACACCTCCAGCTAGTCTGTCATTGGTTCTCCCTATTCCTGTTCATCTTCCGCAGAAATTGCAAACTGGGCCAAACAGGAGGTTAAAGGCACTGACTCTCCAAGTCGGGAGAGTGTTAGTAAAGCGTCTGGAATGTTGCACCCGAGTACCAGGGGACGAAAACTGAGACATATTGGAACACGTCTCCCGATCACACGGTTGATCATACTCTGGGTTCCACATGCATGTTTTAGCTGAAGGAAGAATACCTTAAACCTGGAGAGTTGAGACCCGTGGAATGGGTACCATGCAATATGACTTCAAAGGGTCTTCATTTGCTCACCGAACCTCTCCAATCCTATCACTGCTGCGTTTATGCCCCTGTACACACACTTGATTCTCTTTCAGAGACATAGCAATCCATAGGTTTTAAGATACTTCCTAGTCAGGTACACTCTTAGGCATTTAATATGGGGTGTTGAGTCCATTTCGTTGAGCAAGGAGTAGCTCTTGTCTATTCCATATTTGGCTTAAGGAACTTTATCTGTGCTCATTTCAATCTCTGGTTTTATGCAGCACCCCAACTCACCTTTCCCCTTAAGCAAGCATAAGTTGGTTTTCTAAATTTGAGACCCTGTTCTGTTTTGTAATTCAGTTCCTGTGTAGCCAAGTTTACATTCCGTGTATTAGTGATATCTTATGATGTTTCTTTTCCTGTGTGACTTATTTCAGTTAGAATCATCGTACCTGAATCCACTCATTATGCTGCTACGGGCCTGATGACATAGATTTCATTGCTGAGTGATACTGCATTGTACGTAAGTACCACAACTTCTTTATCCATTTTTCACTTTCTGCGATATTGAACTTGTACCGTAAACCAGGTTCTTGTAAACAGAGCCGTCCCAACCTTTGGGGTGGCTGTGTCTTTTGATTTTAATTTCCCTAAGCTATAGGACCATAAGTGGAAGTGCCCTAGGCTCTGTTGCTTTGTTTTTTAGATGTTTCAGGAAACACCATACACTTCTCCCGAGTGGCTGTTGGCAATTTACATCCCGCCCATCAGCATAACAAGGCTCCCAGTTCTCCATGGCCTGTCCTGCCTTTCTGGATTTTACACTTTTTTCAGATGGCCCTTTTGACCGGGGGGAAGTGAGACTTCACTGTAGTGCAGATTTCCTTTGCAAGCTTGCTTGGTTGGCCAAAAAGTGCGTATGCGTTTTTTCCTGAATATATTCAGGAAAAAACGCATACGCCCTTTTTGGCCAAGTGCATCATTGTGGACGTTCTGCCTCTTTTCCTATGCTTTAAATGCAATTCCAGTCTACCTCCTGAAATCGGTTTCCTGCAATTCTGCCCCGCTTTCAAGTCCTCTTGGCAGCCTTACTTCAGTATATTTTTGGACGATAGCTGTCATTTATAACTCTGCAGGTTTGTGAATTACAGTGCCCCTGAGCTCCTTTCTTCAACTCGCTTTCTCGTGAGCTGGCCGCAACCCCGCAGGATGGCTTCAGGCCCTAATCTGGTTCCGGCACGGCATGCTGAGCCTTTGGTTAATTCCTCTTCCTGGTGGGAAATGAGAGTTAAATTTGCCCGTCCAGACACCTCCAGCTAGTCTGTCATTGGTTCTCCCTATTCCTGTTCATCTTCCGCAGAAATTGCAAACTGGGCCAAACAGGAGGTTAAAGGCACTGACTCTCCAAGTCGGGAGAGTGTTAGTAAAGCGTCTGGAATGTTGCACCCGAGTACCAGGGGACGAAAACTGAGACATATTGGAACACGTCTCCCGATCACACGGTTGATCATACTCTGGGTTCCACATGCATCTTTTAGCTGAAGGAAGAATACCTTAAACCTGGAGAGTTGAGACCCGTGGAATGGGTACCATGCAATATGACTTCAAAGGGTCTTCATTTGCTCACCGAACCTCTCCAATCCTATCACTGCTGCGTTTATGCCCCTGTACACACACTTGATTCTCTTTCAGAGACATAGCAATCCATAGGTTTTAAGATACTTCCTAGTCAGGTACACTCTTAGGCATTTAATATGGGGTGTTGAGTCCATTTCGTTGAGCAAGGAGTAGCTCTTGTCTATTCCATATTTGGCTTAAGGAACTTTATCTGTGCTCATTTCAATCTCTGGTTTTATGCAGCACCCCAACTCACCTTTCCCCTTAAGCAAGCATAAGTTGGGTTTCTAAATTTGAGACCCTGTTCTGTTTTGTAATTCAGTTCCTGTGTAGCCAAGTTTACATTCCGTGTATTAGTGATATCTTATGATGTTTCTTTTCCTGTGTGACTTATTTCAGTTAGAATCATCGTACCTGAATCCACTCATTATGCTGCTACGGGCCTGATGACATAGATTTCATTGCTGAGTGATACTGCATTGTACGTAAGTACCACAACTTCTTTATCCATTTTTCACTTTCTGCGATATTGAACTTGTACCGTAAACCAGGTTCTTGTAAACAGAGCCGTCCCAACCTTTGGGGTGGCTGTGTCTTTTGATTTTAATTTCCCTAAGCTATAGGACCATAAGTGGAAGTGCCCTAGGCTCTGTTGCTTTGTTTTTTAGATGTTTCAGGAAACACCATACACTTCTCCCGAGTGGCTGTTGGCAATTTACATCCCGCCCATCAGCATAACAAGGCTCCCAGTTCTCCATGACCTGGCCTGCCTTTCTGGATTTTACACTTTTTTCAGATGGCCCTTTTGACCGGTGGGAAGTGAGACTTCACTGTAGTGCAGATTTCCTTTGCAAGCTTGCTTTGTTGGCCATAAAGGGCGTATGCGTTTTTTCCTGAATATATTCAGGAAAAAACGCATACGCCCTTTTTGGCCAAGTGCATCATTGTGGACGTTCTGCCTCTTTTCCTATGCTTTAAATGCAATTCCAGTCTACCTCCTGAAATCGGTTTCCTGCAATTCTGCCCCGCTTTCAAGTCCTCTTGGCAGCCTTACTTCAGTATATTTTTGGACGATAGCTGTCATTTATAACTCTGCAGGTTTGTGAATTACAGTGCCCCTGAGCTCCTTTCTTCAACTCGTTTTCTCGTGAGCGGCCGCAACCCCGCAGGATGGCTTCAGGCCCTAATCTGGTTCCGGCACGGCACGCTGAGCCTTTGGTTAATTCCTCTTCCTGGTGGGAAATGAGAGTTAAATTTGCCCGTCCAGACACCTCCAGCTAGTCTGTCATTGGTTCTCCCTATTCCTGTTCATCTTCCGCAGAAATTGCAAACTGGGCCAAACAGGAGGTTAAAGGCACTGACTCTCCAAGTCGGGAGAGTGTTAGTAAAGCGTCTGGAAAGTTGCACCCGAGTACCAGGGGACGAAAACTGAGACATATTGGAACACGTCTCCCGATCACACGGTTGATCATACTCTGGGTTCCACATGCATGTTTTAGCTGAAGGAAGAATACCTTAAACCTGGAGAGTTGAGACCCGTGGAATGGGTACCATGCAATATGACTTCAAAGGGTCTTCATTTGCTCACCGAACGTCTCCAATCCTATCACTGCTGCGTTTATGCCCCTGTACACACACTTGATTCTCTTTCAGAGACATAGCAATCCATAGGTTTTAAGATACTTCCTAGTCAGGTACACTCTTAGGCATTTAATATGGGGTGTTGAGTCCATTTCGTTGAGCAAGGAGTAGCTCTTGTCTATTCCATATTTGGCTTAAGGAACTTTATCTGTGCTCATTTCAATCTCTGGTTTTATGCAGCACCCCAACTCACCTTTCCCCTTAAGTAAGCATAAGTTGGGTTTCTAAATTTGAGACCCTGTTCTGTTTTGTAATTCAGTTCCTGTGTAGCCAAGTTTACATTCCGTGTATTAGTGATATCTTATGATGTTTCTTTTCCTGTGTGACTTATTTCAGTTAGAATCATCGTACCTGAATCCACTCATTATGCTGCTACGGGCCTGATGACATAGATTTCATTGCTGAGTGATACTGCATTGTACGTAAGTACCACAACTTCTTTATCCATTTTTCACTTTCTGCGATACTGAACTTGTACCGTAAACCAGGTTCTTGTAAACAGAGCCGTCCCAACTTTGGGGTGGCTGTGTCTTTTGATTTTAATTTCCCTAAGCTATAGGACCATAAGTGGAAGTGCCCTAGGCTCTGTTGCTTTGTTTTTTAGATGTTTCAGGAAACACCATACACTTCTCCCGAGTGGCTGTTGGCAATTGACATCCCGCCCATCAGCATAACAAGGCTCCCAGTTCTCCATGGCCTGTCCTGCCTTTCTGGATTTTACACTTTTTTCAGATGGCCCTTTTGACCGGGGGGAAGTGCGACTTCATTGTAGTGCAGATTTCCTTTGCAAGCTTGCTTGGTTGGCCAAAAAGGGCGTATGCGTTTTTTCCTGAATATATTCAGGAAAAAACGCATACGCCCTTTTTGGCCAAGTGCATCATTGTGGACGTTCTGCCTCTTTTCCTATGCTTTAAATGCAATTCCAGTCTACCTCCTGAAATCGGTTTCCTGCAATTCTGCCCCGCTTTCAAGTCCTCTTGGCAGCCTTACTTCAGTATATTTTTGGACGATAGCTGTCATTTATAACTCTGCAGGTTTGTGAATTACAGTGCCCCTGAGCTCCTTTCTTCAACTCGCTTTCTCGTGAGCTGGCCGCAACACCGCAGGATGGCTTCAGGCCCTAATCTGGTTCCGGCACGGCACGCTGAGCCTTTGGTTAATTCCTCTTCCTGGTGGGAAATGAGAGTTAAATTTGCCCGTCCAGACACCTCCAGCTAGTCTGTCATTGGTTCTCCCTATTCCTGTTCATCTTCCGCAGAAATTGCAAACTGGGCCAAACAGGAGGTTAAAGGCACTGACTCTCCAAGTCGGGAGAGTGTTAGTAAAGCGTCTGGAATGTTGCACCCGAGTACCAGGGGACGAAAACTGAGACATATTGGAACACGTCTCCCGATCACACGGTTGATCATACTCTGGGTTCCACATGCATGTTTTAGCTGAAGGAAGAATACCTTAAACCTGGAGAGTTGAGACCCGTGGAATGGGTACCATGCAATATGACTTCAAAGGGTCTTCATTTGCTCACCGAACCTCTCCAATCCTATCACTGCTGCGTTTATGCCCCTGTACACACATTTGATTCTCTTTCAGAGACATAGCAATCCATAGGTTTTAAGATACTTCCTAGTCAGGTACACTCTTAGGCATTTAATATGGGGTGTTGAGTCCATTTCGTTGAGCAAGGAGTAGCTCTTGTCTATTCCATATTTGGCTTAAGGAACTTTATCTGTGCTCATTTCAATCTCTGGTTTTATGCAGCACCCCAACTCACCTTTCCCCTTAAGCAAGCATAAGTTGGGTTTCTAAATTTGAGACCCTGTTCTGTTTTGTAATTCAGTTCCTGTGTAGCCAAGTTTACATTCCGTGTATTAGTGATATCTTATGATGTTTCTTTTCCTGTGTGACTTATTTCAGTTAGAATCATCGTACCTGAATCCACTCATTATGCTGCTACGGGCCTGATGACATAGATTTCATTGCTGAGTGATACTGCATTGTACGTAAGTACCACAACTTCTTTATCCATTTTTCACTTTCTGCGATACTGAACTTGTACCGAAAACCAGGTTCTTGTAAACAGAGCCGTCCCAACCTTTGGGGTGGCTGTGTCTTTTGATTTTAATTTCCCTAAGCTATAGGACCATAAGTGGAAGTGCCCTAGGCTCTGTTGCTTTGTTTTTTAGATGTTTCAGGAAACACCATACACTTCTCCCGAGTGGCTGTTGGCAATTTACATCCCGCCCATCAGCATAACAAGGCTCCCAGTTCTCCATGGCCTGTCCTGCCTTTCTGGATTTTACACATTTTTCAGATGGCCCTTTTGACCGGGGGGAAGTGAGACTTCATTGTAGTGCAGATTTCCTTTGCAAGCTTGCTTGGTTGGCCAAAAAGTGCGTATGCGTTTTTTCCTGAATATATTCAGGAAAAAACGCATACGCACTTTTTGGCCAAGTGCATCATTGTGGACGTTCTGCCTCTTTTCCTATGCTTTAAATGCAATTCCAGTCTACCTCCTGAAATCGGTTTCCTGCAATTCTGCCCCGCTTTCAAGTCCTCTTGGCAGCCTTACTTCAGTATATTTTTGGACGATAGCTGTCATTTATAACTCCGCAGGTTTGTGAATTACAGTGCCCCTGAGCTCCTTTCTTCAACTCGCTTTCTCGTGAGCTGGCCGCAACACCGCAGGATGGCTTCAGGCCCTAATCTGGTTCCGGCACGGCACGCTGAGCCTTTGGTTAATTCCTCTTCCTGGTGGGAAATGAGAGTTAAATTTGCCCGTCCAGACACCTCCAGCTAGTCTGTCATTGGTTCTCCCTATTCCTGTTCATCTTCCGCAGAAATTGCAAACTGGGCCAAACAGGAGGTTAAAGGCACTGACTCTCCAAGTCGGGAGAGTGTTAGTAAAGCGTCTGGAATGTTGCACCCGAGTACCAGGGGACGAAAACTGAGACATATTGGAACACGTCTCCCGATCACACGGTTGATCATACTCTGGGTTCCACATGCATGTTTTAGCTGAAGGAAGAATACCTTAAACCTGGAGAGTTGAGACCCGTGGAATGGGTACCATGCAATATGACTTCAAAGGGTCTTCATTTGCTCACCGAACCTCTCCAATCCTATCACTGCTGCGTTTATGCCCCTGTACACACACTTGATTCTCTTTCAGAGACATAGCAATCCATAGGTTTTAAGATACTTCCTAGTCAGGTACACTCTTAGGCATTTAATATGGGGTGTTGAGTCCATTTCGTTGAGCAAGGAGTAGCTCTTGTCTATTCCATATTTGGCTTAAGGAACTTTATCTGTGCTCATTTCAATCTCTGGTTTTATGCAGCACCCCAACTCACCTTTCCCCTTAAGCAAGCATAAGTTGGTTTTCTAAATTTGAGACCCTGTTCTGTTTTGTAATTCAGTTCCTGTGTAGCCAAGTTTACATTCTGTGTATTAGTGATATCTTATGATGTTTCTTTTCCTGTGTGACTTATTTCAGTTAGAATCATCGTACCTGAATCCACTCATTATGCTGCTACGGGCCTGATGACATAGATTTCATTGCTGAGTGATACTGCATTGTACGTAAGTACCACAACTTCTTTATCCATTTTTCACTTTCTTCAATATTGAACTTGTACCGTAAACCAGGTTCTTGTAAAGAGAGCCGTCCCAACCTTTGGGGTGGCTGTGTCTTTTTGATTTTAATTTCCCTAAGCTATAGGACCATAAGTGGAAGTGCCCTAGGCTCTGTTGCTTTGTTTTTTAGCTGTTTCAGGAAACACCATACACTTCTCCCGAGTGGCTGTTGGCAATTTACATCCCGCCCATCAGCATAACAAGGCTCCCAGTTCTCCATGGCCTGTCCTGCCTTTCTGGATTTTACACTTTTTTCAGATGGCCCTTTTGACCGGGGGGAAGTGAGACTTCATTGTAGTGCAGATTTCCTTTGCAAGCTTGCTTGGTTGGCCAAAAAGGGCGTATGCGTTTTTTCCTGAATATATTCAGGAAAAAACGCATACGCCCTTTTTGGCCAAGTGCATCATTGTGGACGTTCTGCCTCTTTTCCTATGCTTTAAATGCAATTCCAGTCTACCTCCTGAAATCGGTTTCCTGCAATTCTGCCCCGCTTTCAAGTCCTCTTGGCAGCCTTACTTCAGTATATTTTTGGACGATAGCTGTCATTTATAACTCTGCAGGTTTGTGAATTACAGTGCCCCTGAGCTCCTTTCTTCAACTCGCTTTCTCGTGAGCTGGCCGCAACCCCGCAGGATGGCTTCAGGCCCTAATCTGGTTCCGGCACGGCACGCTGAGCCTTTGGTTAATTCCTCTTCCTGGTGGGAAATGAGAGTTAAATTTGCCCGTCCAGACACCTCCAGCTAGTCTGTCATTGGTTCTCCCTATTCCTGTTCATCTTCCGCAGAAATTGCAAACTGGGCCAAACAGGAGGTTAAAGGCACTGACTCTCCAAGTCGGGAGAGTGTTAGTAAAGCGTCTGGAATGTTGCACCCGAGTACCAGGGGACGAAAACTGAGACATATTGGAACACGTCTCCCGATCACACGGTTGATCATACTCTGGGTTCCACATGCATGTTTTAGCTGAAGGAAGAATACCTTAAACCTGGAGAGTTGAGACCCGTGGAATGGGTACCATGCAATATGACTTCAAAGGGTCTTCATTTGCTCACCGAACCTCTCCAATCCTATCACTGCTGCGTTTATGCCCCTGTACACACACTTGATTCTCTTTCAGAGACATAGCAATCCATAGGTTTTAAGATACTTCCTAGTCAATACACTCTTAGGCATTTAATATGGGGTGTTGAGTCCATTTCGTTGAGCAAGGAGTAGCTCTTGTCTATTCCATATTTGGCTTAAGGAACTTTATCTGTGCTCATTTCAATCTCTGGTTTTATGCAGCACCCCAACTCACCTTTCCCCTTAAGCAAGCATAAGTTGGTTTTCTAAATTTGAGACCCTGTTCTGTTTTGTAATTCAGTTCCTGTGTAGCCAAGTTTACATTCTGTGTATTAGTGATATCTTATGATGTTTCTTTTCCTGTGTGACTTATTTCAGTTAGAATCATCATACCTGAATCCACTCATTATGCTGCTACGGGCCTGATGACATAGATTTCATTGCTGAGTGATACTGCATTGTACGTAAGTACCACAACTTCTTTATCCATTTTTCACTTTCTGCGATATTGAACTTGTACCGTAAACCAGGTTCTTGTAAACAGAGCCGTCCCAACCTTTGGGGTGGCTGTGTCTTTTTGATTTTAATTTCCCTAAGCTATAGGACCATAAGTGGAAGTGCCCTAGGCTCTGTTGCTTTGTTTTTTAGATGTTTCAGGAAACACCATACACCTCTCCCGAGTGGCTGTTGGCAATTTACATCCCGCCCATCAGCATAACAAGGCTCCCAGTTCTCCATGGCCTGTCCTGCCTTTCTGGATTTTACACTTTTTTCAGATGGCCCTTTTGACCGGGGGGAAGTGAGACTTCATTGTAGTGCAGATTTCCTTTGCAAGCTTGCTTGGTTGGCCAAAAAGGGCGTATGCGTTTTTTCCTGAATATATTCAGGAAAAAACGCATACGCCCTTTTTGGCCAAGTGCATCATTGTGGACGTTCTGCCTCTTTTCCTATGCTTTAAATGCAATTCCAGTCTACCTCCTGAAATCGGTTTCCTGCAATTCTGCCCCGCTTTCAAGTCCTCTTGGCAGCCTTACTTCAGTATATTTTTGGACGATAGCTGTCATTTATAACTCTGCAGGTTTGTGAATTACAGTGCCCCTGAGCTCCTTTCTTCAACTCGCTTTCTCGTGAGCTGGCCGCAACACCGCATGTTGGCTTCAGGCCCTAATCTGGTTCCGGCACGGCACGCTGAGCCTTTGGTTAATTCCTCTTCCTGGTGGGAAATGAGAGTTAAATTTGCCCGTCCAGACACCTCCAGCTAGTCTCTCATTGGTTCTCCCTATCCCTGTTCATCTTCCGCAGAAATTGCAAACTGGGCCAAACAGGAGGTTAAAGGCACTGACTCTCCAAGTCGGGAGAGTGTTAGTAAAGCGTCTGGAAAGTTGCACCCGAGTACCAGGGGACGAAAACTGAGACATATTGGAACACGTCTCCCGATCACACGGTTGATCATACTCTGGGTTCCACATGCATGTTTTAGCTGAAGGAAGAATACCTTAAACCTGGAGAGTGAGACCCGTGGAATGGGTACCATGCAATATGACTTCAAAGGGTCTTCATTTGCTCACCGAACCTCTCCAATCCTATCACTGCTGCGTTTATGCCCCTGTACACACACTTGATTCTCTTCCAGAGACATAGCAATCCATAGGTTTTAAGATACTTCCTAGTCAGGTACACTCTTAGGCATTTAATATGGGGTGTTGAGTCCATTTCGTTGAGCAAGGAGTAGCTCTTGTCTATTCCATATTTGGCTTAAGGAACTTTATCTGTGCTCATTTCAATCTCTGGTTTTATGCAGCACCCCAACTCACCTTTCCCCTTAAGCAAGCATAAGTTGGTTTTCTAAATTTGAGACCCTGTTCTGTTTTGGAATTCAGTTCCTGTGTAGCGAAGGTTACATTCCGTGTATTAGTGATATCTTATGATGTTTCTTTTCCTGTGTGACTTATTTCAGTTAGAATCATCATACCTGAATCCACTCATTATGCTGCTACGGGCCTGATGACATAGATTTCATTGCTGAGTGATACTGCATTGTACGTAAGTACCACAACTTCTTTATCCATTTTTCACTTTCTGCGATATTGAACTTGTACCGTAAACCAGGTTCTTGTAAACAGAGCCGTCCCAACCTTTGGGGTGGCTGTGTCTTTTTGATTTTAATTTCCCTAAGCTATAGGACCATAAGTGGAAGTGCCCTAGGCTCTGTTGCTTTGTTTTTTAGATGTTTCAGGAAACACCATACACCTCTCCCGAGTGGCTGTTGGCAATTTACATCCCGCCCATCAGCATAACAAGGCTCCCAGTTCTCCATGGCCTGTCCTGCCTTTCTGGATTTTACACTTTTTTCAGATGGCCCTTTTGACCGGGGGGAAGTGAGACTTCATTGTAGTGCAGATTTCCTTTGCAAGCTTGCTTGGTTGGCCAAAAAGGGCGTATGCGTTTTTTCCTGAATATATTCAGGAAAAAACGCATACGCCCTTTTTGGCCAAGTGCATCATTGTGGACGTTCTGCCTCTTTTCCTATGCTTTCAATGCAATTCCAGTCTACCTCCTGAAATCGGTTTCCTGCAATTCTGCCCCGCTTTCAAGTCCTCTTGGCAGCCTTACTTCAGTATATTTTTGGACGATAGCTGTCATTTATAACTCTGCAGGTTTGTGAATTACAGTGCCCCTGAGCTCCTTTCTTCAACTCGCTTTCTCGTGAGCTGGCCGCAACCCCGCAGGATGGCTTCAGGCCCTAATCTGGTTCCGGCACGGCACGCTGAGCCTTTGGTTAATTCCTCTTCCTGGTGGGAAATGAGAGTTAAATTTGCCCGTCCAGACACCTCCAGCTAGTCTGTCATTGGTTCTCCCTATTCCTGTTCATCTTCCGCAGAAATTGCAAACTGGGCCAAACAGGAGGTTAAAGGCACTGACTCTCCAAGTCGGGAGAGTGTTAGTAAAGCGTCTGGAATGTTGCACCCGAGTACCAGGGGACGAAAACTGAGACATATTGGAACACGTCTCCCGATCACACGGTTGATCATACTCTGGGTTCCACATGCATGTTTTAGCTGAAGGAAGAATACCTTAAACCTGGAGAGTTGAGACCCGTGGAATGGGTACCATGCAATATGACTTCAAAGGGTCTTCATTTGCTCACCGAACCTCTCCAATCCTATCACTGCTGCGTTTATGCCCCTGTACACACACTTGATTCTCTTTCAGAGACATAGCAATCCATAGGTTTTAAGATACTTCCTAGTCAGGTACACTCTTAGGCATTTAATATGTGGTGTTGAGTCCATTTCGTTGAGCAAGGAGTAGCTCTTGTCTATTCCATATTTGGCTTAAGGAACTTTATCTGTGCTCATTTCAATCTCTGGTTTTATGCAGCACCCCAACTCACCTTTCCCCTTAAGCAAGCATAAGTTGGTTTTCTAAATTTGAGACCCTGTTCTGTTTTGTAATTCAGTTCCTGTGTAGCCAAGTTTACATTCTGTGTATTAGTGATATCTTATGATGTTTCTTTTCCTGTGTGACTTATTTCAGTTAGAATCATCATACCTGAATCCACTCATTATGCTGCTACGGGCCTGATGACATAGATTTCATTGCTGAGTGATACTGCATTGTACGTAAGTACCACAACTTCTTTATCCATTTTTCACTTTCTGCGATATTGAACTTGTACCGTAAACCAGGTTCTTGTAAACAGAGCCGTCCCAACCTTTGGGGTGGCTGTGTCTTTTTGATTTTAATTTCCCTAAGCTATAGGACCATAAGTGGAAGTGCCCTAGGCTCTGTTGCTTTGTTTTTTAGATGTTTCAGGAAACACCATACACCTCTCCCGAGTGGCTGTTGGCAATTTACATCCCGCCCATCAGCATAACAAGGCTCCCAGTTCTCCATGGCCTGTCCTGCCTTTCTGGATTTTACACTTTTTTCAGATGGCCCTTTTGACCGGGGGGAAGTGAGACTTCATTGTAGTGCAGATTTCCTTTGCAAGCTTGCTTGGTTGGCCAAAAAGGGCGTATGCGTTTTTTCCTGAATATATTCAGGAAAAAACGCATACGCCCTTTTTGGCCAAGTGCATCATTGTGGACGTTCTGCCTCTTTTCCTATGCTTTAAATGCAATTCCAGTCTACCTCCTGAAATCGGTTTCCTGCAATTCTGCCCCGCTTTCAAGTCCTCTTGGCAGCCTTACTTCAGTATATTTTTGGACGATAGCTGTCATTTATAACTCTGCAGGTTTGTGAATTACAGTGCCCCTGAGCTCCTTTCTTCAACTCGCTTTCTCGTGAGCTGGCCGCAACACCGCATGTTGGCTTCAGGCCCTAATCTGGTTCCGGCACGGCACGCTGAGCCTTTGGTTAATTCCTCTTCCTGGTGGGAAATGAGAGTTAAATTTGCCCGTCCAGACACCTCCAGCTAGTCTCTCATTGGTTCTCCCTATCCCTGTTCATCTTCCGCAGAAATTGCAAACTGGGCCAAACAGGAGGTTAAAGGCACTGACTCTCCAAGTCGGGAGAGTGTTAGTAAAGCGTCTGGAAAGTTGCACCCGAGTACCAGGGGACGAAAACTGAGACATATTGGAACACGTCTCCCGATCACACGGTTGATCATACTCTGGGTTCCACATGCATGTTTTAGCTGAAGGAAGAATACCTTAAACCTGGAGAGTGAGACCCGTGGAATGGGTACCATGCAATATGACTTCAAAGGGTCTTCATTTGCTCACCGAACCTCTCCAATCCTATCACTGCTGCGTTTATGCCCCTGTACACACACTTGATTCTCTTCCAGAGACATAGCAATCCATAGGTTTTAAGATACTTCCTAGTCAGGTACACTCTTAGGCATTTAATATGGGGTGTTGGGTCCATTTCGTTGAGCAAGGAGTAGCTCTTGTCTATTCCATATTTGGCTTAAGGAACTTTATCTGTGCTCATTTCAATCTCTGGTTTTATGCAGCACCCCAACTCACCTTTCCCCTTAAGCAAGCATAAGTTGGTTTTCTAAATTTGAGACCCTGTTCTGTTTTGGAATTCAGTTCCTGTGTAGCGAAGGTTACATTCCGTGTATTAGTGATATCTTATGATGTTTCTTTTCCTGTGTGACTTATTTCAGTTAGAATCATCATACCTGAATCCACTCATTATGCTGCTACGGGCCTGATGACATAGATTTCATTGCTGAGTGATACTGCATTGTACGTAAGTACCACAACTTCTTTATCCATTTTTCACTTTCTGCGATATTGAACTTGTACCGTAAACCAGGTTCTTGTAAACAGAGCCGTCCCAACCTTTGGGGTGGCTGTGTCTTTTTGATTTTAATTTCCCTAAGCTATAGGACCATAAGTGGAAGTGCCCTAGGCTCTGTTGCTTTGTTTTTTAGATGTTTCAGGAAACACCATACACTTCTCCCGAGTGGCTGTTGGCAATTTACATCCCGCCCATCAGCATAACAAGGCTCCCAGTTCTCCATGGCCTGTCCTGCCTTTCTGGATTTTACACATTTTTCAGATGGCCCTTTTGACCGGGGGGAAGTGAGACTTCATTGTAGTGCAGATTTCCTTTGCAAGCTTGCTTGGTTGGCCAAAAAGTGCGTATGCGTTTTTTCCTGAATATATTCAGGAAAAAACGCATACGCACTTTTTGGCCAAGTGCATCATTGTGGACGTTCTGCCTCTTTTCCTATGCTTTAAATGCAATTCCAGTCTACCTCCTGAAATCGGTTTCCTGCAATTCTGCCCCGCTTTCAAGTCCTCTTGGCAGCCTTACTTCAGTATATTTTTGGACGATAGCTGTCATTTATAACTCCGCAGGTTTGTGAATTACAGTGCCCCTGAGCTCCTTTCTTCAACTCGCTTTCTCGTGAGCTGGCCGCAACACCGCAGGATGGCTTCAGGCCCTAATCTGGTTCCGGCACGGCACGCTGAGCCTTTGGTTAATTCCTCTTCCTGGTGGGAAATGAGAGTTAAATTTGCCCGTCCAGACACCTCCAGCTAGTCTGTCATTGGTTCTCCCTATTCCTGTTCATCTTCCGCAGAAATTGCAAACTGGGCCAAACAGGAGGTTAAAGGCACTGACTCTCCAAGTCGGGAGAGTGTTAGTAAAGCGTCTGGAATGTTGCACCCGAGTACCAGGGGACGAAAACTGAGACATATTGGAACACGTCTCCCGATCACACGGTTGATCATACTCTGGGTTCCACATGCATGTTTTAGCTGAAGGAAGAATACCTTAAACCTGGAGAGTTGAGACCCGTGGAATGGGTACCATGCAATATGACTTCAAAGGGTCTTCATTTGCTCACCGAACCTCTCCAATCCTATCACTGCTGCGTTTATGCCCCTGTACACACACTTGATTCTCTTTCAGAGACATAGCAATCCATAGGTTTTAAGATACTTCCTAGTCAGGTACACTCTTAGGCATTTAATATGTGGTGTTGAGTCCATTTCGTTGAGCAAGGAGTAGCTCTTGTCTATTCCATATTTGGCTTAAGGAACTTTATCTGTGCTCATTTCAATCTCTGGTTTTATGCAGCACCCCAACTCACCTTTCCCCTTAAGCAAGCATAAGTTGGTTTTCTAAATTTGAGACCCTGTTCTGTTTTGTAATTCAGTTCCTGTGTAGCCAAGTTTACATTCTGTGTATTAGTGATATCTTATGATGTTTCTTTTCCTGTGTGACTTATTTCAGTTAGAATCATCATACCTGAATCCACTCATTATGCTGCTACGGGCCTGATGACATAGATTTCATTGCTGAGTGATACTGCATTGTACGTAAGTACCACAACTTCTTTATCCATTTTTCACTTTCTGCGATATTGAACTTGTACCGTAAACCAGGTTCTTGTAAACAGAGCCGTCCCAACCTTTGGGGTGGCTGTGTCTTTTTGATTTTAATTTCCCTAAGCTATAGGACCATAAGTGGAAGTGCCCTAGGCTCTGTTGCTTTGTTTTTTAGATGTTTCAGGAAACACCATACACCTCTCCCGAGTGGCTGTTGGCAATTTACATCCCGCCCATCAGCATAACAAGGCTCCCAGTTCTCCATGGCCTGTCCTGCCTTTCTGGATTTTACACTTTTTTCAGATGGCCCTTTTGACCGGGGGGAAGTGAGACTTCATTGTAGTGCAGATTTCCTTTGCAAGCTTGCTTGGTTGGCCAAAAAGGGCGTATGCGTTTTTTCCTGAATATATTCAGGAAAAAACGCATACGCCCTTTTTGGCCAAGTGCATCATTGTGGACGTTCTGCCTCTTTTCCTATGCTTTAAATGCAATTCCAGTCTACCTCCTGAAATCGGTTTCCTGCAATTCTGCCCCGCTTTCAAGTCCTCTTGGCAGCCTTACTTCAGTATATTTTTGGACGATAGCTGTCATTTATAACTCTGCAGGTTTGTGAATTACAGTGCCCCTGAGCTCCTTTCTTCAACTCGCTTTCTCGTGAGCTGGCCGCAACACCGCATGTTGGCTTCAGGCCCTAATCTGGTTCCGGCACGGCACGCTGAGCCTTTGGTTAATTCCTCTTCCTGGTGGGAAATGAGAGTTAAATTTGCCCGTCCAGACACCTCCAGCTAGTCTCTCATTGGTTCTCCCTATCCCTGTTCATCTTCCGCAGAAATTGCAAACTGGGCCAAACAGGAGGTTAAAGGCACTGACTCTCCAAGTCGGGAGAGTGTTAGTAAAGCGTCTGGAAAGTTGCACCCGAGTACCAGGGGACGAAAACTGAGACATATTGGAACACGTCTCCCGATCACACGGTTGATCATACTCTGGGTTCCACATGCATGTTTTAGCTGAAGGAAGAATACCTTAAACCTGGAGAGTGAGACCCGTGGAATGGGTACCATGCAATATGACTTCAAAGGGTCTTCATTTGCTCACCGAACCTCTCCAATCCTATCACTGCTGCGTTTATGCCCCTGTACACACACTTGATTCTCTTCCAGAGACATAGCAATCCATAGGTTTTAAGATACTTCCTAGTCAGGTACACTCTTAGGCATTTAATATGGGGTGTTGGGTCCATTTCGTTGAGCAAGGAGTAGCTCTTGTCTATTCCATATTTGGCTTAAGGAACTTTATCTGTGCTCATTTCAATCTCTGGTTTTATGCAGCACCCCAACTCACCTTTCCCCTTAAGCAAGCATAAGTTGGTTTTCTAAATTTGAGACCCTGTTCTGTTTTGGAATTCAGTTCCTGTGTAGCGAAGGTTACATTCCGTGTATTAGTGATATCTTATGATGTTTCTTTTCCTGTGTGACTTATTTCAGTTAGAATCATCATACCTGAATCCACTCATTATGCTGCTACGGGCCTGATGACATAGATTTCATTGCTGAGTGATACTGCATTGTACGTAAGTACCACAACTTCTTTATCCATTTTTCACTTTCTGCGATATTGAACTTGTACCGTAAACCAGGTTCTTGTAAACAGAGCCGTCCCAACCTTTGGGGTGGCTGTGTCTTTTTGATTTTAATTTCCCTAAGCTATAGGACCATAAGTGGAAGTGCCCTAGGCTCTGTTGCTTTGTTTTTTAGATGTTTCAGGAAACACCATACACTTCTCCCGAGTGGCTGTTGGCAATTTACATCCCGCCCATCAGCATAACAAGGCTCCCAGTTCTCCATGGCCTGTCCTGCCTTTCTGGATTTTACACATTTTTCAGATGGCCCTTTTGACCGGGGGGAAGTGAGACTTCATTGTAGTGCAGATTTCCTTTGCAAGCTTGCTTGGTTGGCCAAAAAGTGCGTATGCGTTTTTTCCTGAATATATTCAGGAAAAAACGCATACGCACTTTTTGGCCAAGTGCATCATTGTGGACGTTCTGCCTCTTTTCCTATGCTTTAAATGCAATTCCAGTCTACCTCCTGAAATCGGTTTCCTGCAATTCTGCCCCGCTTTCAAGTCCTCTTGGCAGCCTTACTTCAGTATATTTTTGGACGATAGCTGTCATTTATAACTCCGCAGGTTTGTGAATTACAGTGCCCCTGAGCTCCTTTCTTCAACTCGCTTTCTCGTGAGCTGGCCGCAACACCGCAGGATGGCTTCAGGCCCTAATCTGGTTCCGGCACGGCACGCTGAGCCTTTGGTTAATTCCTCTTCCTGGTGGGAAATGAGAGTTAAATTTGCCCGTCCAGACACCTCCAGCTAGTCTGTCATTGGTTCTCCCTATTCCTGTTCATCTTCCGCAGAAATTGCAAACTGGGCCAAACAGGAGGTTAAAGGCACTGACTCTCCAAGTCGGGAGAGTGTTAGTAAAGCGTCTGGAATGTTGCACCCGAGTACCAGGGGACGAAAACTGAGACATATTGGAACACGTCTCCCGATCACACGGTTGATCATACTCTGGGTTCCACATGCATGTTTTAGCTGAAGGAAGAATACCTTAAACCTGGAGAGTTGAGACCCGTGGAATGGGTACCATGCAATATGACTTCAAAGGGTCTTCATTTGCTCACCGAACCTCTCCAATCCTATCACTGCTGCGTTTATGCCCCTGTACACACACTTGATTCTCTTTCAGAGACATAGCAATCCATAGGTTTTAAGATACTTCCTAGTCAGGTACACTCTTAGGCATTTAATATGGGGTGTTGAGTCCATTTCGTTGAGCAAGGAGTAGCTCTTGTCTATTCCATATTTGGCTTAAGGAACTTTATCTGTGCTCATTTCAATCTCTGGTTTTATGCAGCACCCCAACTCACCTTTCCCCTTAAGCAAGCATAAGTTGGTTTTCTAAATTTGAGACCCTGTTCTGTTTTGTAATTCAGTTCCTGTGTAGCCAAGTTTACATTCTGTGTATTAGTGATATCTTATGATGTTTCTTTTCCTGTGTGACTTATTTCAGTTAGAATCATCGTACCTGAATCCACTCATTATGCTGCTACGGGCCTGATGACATAGATTTCATTGCTGAGTGATACTGCATTGTACGTAAGTACCACAACTTCTTTATCCATTTTTCACTTTCTTCAATATTGAACTTGTACCGTAAACCAGGTTCTTGTAAAGAGAGCCGTCCCAACCTTTGGGGTGGCTGTGTCTTTTTGATTTTAATTTCCCTAAGCTATAGGACCATAAGTGGAAGTGCCCTAGGCTCTGTTGCTTTGTTTTTTAGCTGTTTCAGGAAACACCATACACTTCTCCCGAGTGGCTGTTGGCAATTTACATCCCGCCCATCAGCATAACAAGGCTCCCAGTTCTCCATGGCCTGTCCTGCCTTTCTGGATTTTACACTTTTTTCAGATGGCCCTTTTGACCGGGGGGAAGTGAGACTTCATTGTAGTGCAGATTTCCTTTGCAAGCTTGCTTGGTTGGCCAAAAAGGGCGTATGCGTTTTTTCCTGAATATATTCAGGAAAAAACGCATACGCACTTTTTGGCCAAGTGCATCATTGTGGACGTTCTGCCTCTTTTCCTATGCTTTAAATGCAATTCCAGTCTACCTCCTGAAATCGGTTTCCTGCAATTCTGCCCCGCTTTCAAGTCCTCTTGGCAGCCTTACTTCAGTATATTTTTGGACGATAGCTGTCATTTATAACTCTGCAGGTTTGTGAATTACAGTGCCCCTGAGCTCCTTTCTTCAACTCGCTTTCTCGTGAGCTGGCCGCAACCCCGCAGGATGGCTTCAGGCCCTAATCTGGTTCCGGCACGGCACGCTGAGCCTTTGGTTAATTCCTCTTCCTGGTGGGAAATGAGAGTTAAATTTGCCCGTCCAGACACCTCCAGCTAGTCTGTCATTGGTTCTCCCTATTCCTGTTCATCTTCCGCAGAAATTGCAAACTGGGCCAAACAGGAGGTTAAAGGCACTGACTCTCCAAGTCGGGAGAGTGTTAGTAAAGCGTCTGGAATGTTGCACCCGAGTACCAGGGGACGAAAACTGAGACATATTGGAACACGTCTCCCGATCACACGGTTGATCATACTCTGGGTTCCACATGCATGTTTTAGCTGAAGGAAGAATACCTTAAACCTGGAGAGTTGAGACCCGTGGAATGGGTACCATGCAATATGACTTCAAAGGGTCTTCATTTGCTCACCGAACCTCTCCAATCCTATCACTGCTGCGTTTATGCCCCTGTACACACACTTGATTCTCTTTCAGAGACATAGCAATCCATAGGTTTTAAGATACTTCCTAGTCAATACACTCTTAGGCATTTAATATGGGGTGTTGAGTCCATTTCGTTGAGCAAGGAGTAGCTCTTGTCTATTCCATATTTGGCTTAAGGAACTTTATCTGTGCTCATTTCAATCTCTGGTTTTATGCAGCACCCCAACTCACCTTTCCCCTTAAGCAAGCATAAGTTGGTTTTCTAAATTTGAGACCCTGTTCTGTTTTGTAATTCAGTTCCTGTGTAGCCAAGTTTACATTCTGTGTATTAGTGATATCTTATGATGTTTCTTTTCCTGTGTGACTTATTTCAGTTAGAATCATCATACCTGAATCCACTCATTATGCTGCTACGGGCCTGATGACATAGATTTCATTGCTGAGTGATACTGCATTGTACGTAAGTACCACAACTTCTTTATCCATTTTTCACTTTCTGCGATATTGAACTTGTACCGTAAACCAGGTTCTTGTAAAGAGAGCCGTCCCAACCTTTGGGGTGGCTGTGTCTTTTTGATTTTAATTTCCCTAAGCTATAGGACCATAAGTGGAAGTGCCCTAGGCTCTGTTGCTTTGTTTTTTAGATGTTTCAGGAAACACCATACACCTCTCCCGAGTGGCTGTTGGCAATTTACATCCCGCCCATCAGCATAACAAGGCTCCCAGTTCTCCATGGCCTGTCCTGCCTTTCTGGATTTTACACTTTTTTCAGATGGCCCTTTTGACCGGGGGGAAGTGAGACTTCATTGTAGTGCAGATTTCCTTTGCAAGCTTGCTTGGTTGGCCAAAAAGGGCGTATGCGTTTTTTCCTGAATATATTCAGGAAAAAACGCATACGCCCTTTTTGGCCAAGTGCATCATTGTGGACGTTCTGCCTCTTTTCCTATGCTTTAAATGCAATTCCAGTCTACCTCCTGAAATCGGTTTCCTGCAATTCTGCCCCGCTTTCAAGTCCTCTTGGCAGCCTTACTTCAGTATATTTTTGGACGATAGCTGTCATTTATAACTCTGCAGGTTTGTGAATTACAGTGCCCCTGAGCTCCTTTCTTCAACTCGCTTTCTCGTGAGCTGGCCGCAACACCGCATGTTGGCTTCAGGCCCTAATCTGGTTCCGGCACGGCACGCTGAGCCTTTGGTTAATTCCTCTTCCTGGTGGGAAATGAGAGTTAAATTTGCCCGTCCAGACACCTCCAGCTAGTCTCTCATTGGTTCTCCCTATCCCTGTTCATCTTCCGCAGAAATTGCAAACTGGGCCAAACAGGAGGTTAAAGGCACTGACTCTCCAAGTCGGGAGAGTGTTAGTAAAGCGTCTGGAAAGTTGCACCCGAGTACCAGGGGACGAAAACTGAGACATATTGGAACACGTCTCCCGATCACACGGTTGATCATACTCTGGGTTCCACATGCATGTTTTAGCTGAAGGAAGAATACCTTAAACCTGGAGAGTGAGACCCGTGGAATGGGTACCATGCAATATGACTTCAAAGGGTCTTCATTTGCTCACCGAACCTCTCCAATCCTATCACTGCTGCGTTTATGCCCCTGTACACACACTTGATTCTCTTCCAGAGACATAGCAATCCATAGGTTTTAAGATACTTCCTAGTCAGGTACACTCTTAGGCATTTAATATGGGGTGTTGAGTCCATTTCGTTGAGCAAGGAGTAGCTCTTGTCTATTCCATATTTGGCTTAAGGAACTTTATCTGTGCTCATTTCAATCTCTGGTTTTATGCAGCACCCCAACTCACCTTTCCCCTTAAGCAAGCATAAGTTGGTTTTCTAAATTTGAGACCCTGTTCTGTTTTGGAATTCAGTTCCTGTGTAGCGAAGGTTACATTCCGTGTATTAGTGATATCTTATGATGTTTCTTTTCCTGTGTGACTTATTTCAGTTAGAATCATCATACCTGAATCCACTCATTATGCTGCTACGGGCCTGATGACATAGATTTCATTGCTGAGTGATACTGCATTGTACGTAAGTACCACAACTTCTTTATCCATTTTTCACTTTCTGCGATATTGAACTTGTACCGTAAACCAGGTTCTTGTAAACAGAGCCGTCCCAACCTTTGGGGTGGCTGTGTCTTTTTGATTTTAATTTCCCTAAGCTATAGGACCATAAGTGGAAGTGCCCTAGGCTCTGTTGCTTTGTTTTTTAGATGTTTCAGGAAACACCATACACCTCTCCCGAGTGGCTGTTGGCAATTTACATCCCGCCCATCAGCATAACAAGGCTCCCAGTTCTCCATGGCCTGTCCTGCCTTTCTGGATTTTACACTTTTTTCAGATGGCCCTTTTGACCGGGGGGAAGTGAGACTTCATTGTAGTGCAGATTTCCTTTGCAAGCTTGCTTGGTTGGCCAAAAAGGGCGTATGCGTTTTTTCCTGAATATATTCAGGAAAAAACGCATACGCCCTTTTTGGCCAAGTGCATCATTGTGGACGTTCTGCCTCTTTTCCTATGCTTTAAATGCAATTCCAGTCTACCTCCTGAAATCGGTTTCCTGCAATTCTGCCCCGCTTTCAAGTCCTCTTGGCAGCCTTACTTCAGTATATTTTTGGACGATAGCTGTCATTTATAACTCTGCAGGTTTGTGAATTACAGTGCCCCTGAGCTCCTTTCTTCAACTCGCTTTCTCGTGAGCTGGCCGCAACACCGCATGTTGGCTTCAGGCCCTAATCTGGTTCCGGCACGGCACGCTGAGCCTTTGGTTAATTCCTCTTCCTGGTGGGAAATGAGAGTTAAATTTGCCCGTCCAGACACCTCCAGCTAGTCTCTCATTGGTTCTCCCTATCCCTGTTCATCTTCCGCAGAAATTGCAAACTGGGCCAAACAGGAGGTTAAAGGCACTGACTCTCCAAGTCGGGAGAGTGTTAGTAAAGCGTCTGGAAAGTTGCACCCGAGTACCAGGGGACGAAAACTGAGACATATTGGAACACGTCTCCCGATCACACGGTTGATCATACTCTGGGTTCCACATGCATGTTTTAGCTGAAGGAAGAATACCTTAAACCTGGAGAGTGAGACCCGTGGAATGGGTACCATGCAATATGACTTCAAAGGGTCTTCATTTGCTCACCGAACCTCTCCAATCCTATCACTGCTGCGTTTATGCCCCTGTACACACACTTGATTCTCTTCCAGAGACATAGCAATCCATAGGTTTTAAGATACTTCCTAGTCAGGTACACTCTTAGGCATTTAATATGGGGTGTTGGGTCCATTTCGTTGAGCAAGGAGTAGCTCTTGTCTATTCCATATTTGGCTTAAGGAACTTTATCTGTGCTCATTTCAATCTCTGGTTTTATGCAGCACCCCAACTCACCTTTCCCCTTAAGCAAGCATAAGTTGGTTTTCTAAATTTGAGACCCTGTTCTGTTTTGGAATTCAGTTCCTGTGTAGCGAAGGTTACATTCCGTGTATTAGTGATATCTTATGATGTTTCTTTTCCTGTGTGACTTATTTCAGTTAGAATCATCATACCTGAATCCACTCATTATGCTGCTACGGGCCTGATGACATAGATTTCATTGCTGAGTGATACTGCATTGTACGTAAGTACCACAACTTCTTTATCCATTTTTCACTTTCTGCGATATTGAACTTGTACCGTAAACCAGGTTCTTGTAAACAGAGCCGTCCCAACCTTTGGGGTGGCTGTGTCTTTTTGATTTTAATTTCCCTAAGCTATAGGACCATAAGTGGAAGTGCCCTAGGCTCTGTTGCTTTGTTTTTTAGATGTTTCAGGAAACACCATACACCTCTCCCGAGTGGCTGTTGGCAATTTACATCCCGCCCATCAGCATAACAAGGCTCCCAGTTCTCCATGGCCTGTCCTGCCTTTCTGGATTTTACACTTTTTTCAGATGGCCCTTTTGACCGGGGGGAAGTGAGACTTCATTGTAGTGCAGATTTCCTTTGCAAGCTTGCTTGGTTGGCCAAAAAGGGCGTATGCGTTTTTTCCTGAATATATTCAGGAAAAAACGCATACGCCCTTTTTGGCCAAGTGCATCATTGTGGACGTTCTGCCTCTTTTCCTATGCTTTCAATGCAATTCCAGTCTACCTCCTGAAATCGGTTTCCTGCAATTCTGCCCCGCTTTCAAGTCCTCTTGGCAGCCTTACTTCAGTATATTTTTGGACGATAGCTGTCATTTATAACTCTGCAGGTTTGTGAATTACAGTGCCCCTGAGCTCCTTTCTTCAACTCGCTTTCTCGTGAGCTGGCCGCAACACCGCAGGATGGCTTCAGGCCCTAATCTGGTTCCGGCACGGCACGCTGAGCCTTTGGTTAATTCCTCTTCCTGGTGGGAAATGAGAGTTAAATTTGCCCGTCCAGACACCTCCAGCTAGTCTCTCATTGGTTCTCCCTATCCCTGTTCATCTTCCGCAGAAATTGCAAACTGGGCCAAACAGGAGGTTAAAGGCACTGACTCTCCAAGTCGGGAGAGTGTTAGTAAAGCGTCTGGAATGTTGCACCCGAGTACCAGGGGACGAAAACTGAGACATATTGGAACACGTCTCCCGATCACACGGTTGATCATACTCTGGGTTCCACATGCATGTTTTAGCTGAAGGAAGAATACCTTAAACCTGGAGAGTTGAGACCCGTGGAATGGGTACCATGCAATATGACTTCAAAGGGTCTTCATTTGCTCACCGAACGTCTCCAATCCTATCACTGCTGCGTTTATGCCCCTGTACACACACTTGATTCTCTTTCAGAGACATAGCAATCCATAGGTTTTAAGATACTTCCTAGTCAGGTACACTCTTAGGCATTTAATATGGGGTGTTGAGTCCATTTCGTTGAGCAAGGAGTAGCTCTTGTCTATTCCATATTTGGCTTAAGGAACTTTATCTGTGCTCATTTCAATCTCTGGTTTTATGCAGCACCCCAACTCACCTTTCCCCTTAAGCAAGCATAAGTTGGTTTTCTAAATTTGAGACCCTGTTCTGTTTTGTAATTCAGTTCCTGTGTAGCCAAGGTTACATTCCGTGTATTAGTGATATCTTATGATGTTTCTTTTCCTGTGTGACTTATTTCAGTTAGAATCATCGTACCTGAATCCACTCATTATGCTGCTACGGGCCTGATGACATAGATTTCATTGCTGAGTGATACTGCATTGTACGTAAGTACCACAACTTCTTTATCCATTTTTCACTTTCTGCGATATTGAACTTGTACCGTAAACCAGGTTCTTGTAAACAGAGCCGTCCCAACCTTTGGGATGGCTGTGTCTTTTGATTTTAATTTCCCTAAGCTATAGGACCATAAGTGGAAGTGCCCTAGGCTCTGTTGCTTTGTTTTTTAGATGTTTCAGGAAACACCATACACTTCTCCGGAGTGGCTGTTGGCAATTTACATCCCGCCCATCAGCATAACAAGGCTCCCAGTTCTCCATGGCCTGTCCTGCCTTTCTGGATTTTACACTTTTTTCAGATGGCCCTTTTGACCGGGGGGAAGTGAGACTTCATTGTAGTGCAGATTTCCTTTGCAAGCTTGCTTGGTTGGCCAAAAAGGGCGTATGCGTTTTTTCCTGAATATATTCAGGAAAAAACGCATACGCCCTTTTTGGCCAAGTGCATCATTGTGGACGTTCTGCCTCTTTTCCTATGCTTTCAATGCAATTCCAGTCTACCTCCTGAAATCGGTTTCCTGCAATTCTGCCCCGCTTTCAAGTCCTCTTGACAGCCTTACTTCAGTATATTTTTGGACGATAGCTGTCATTTATAACTCTGCAGGTTTGTGAATTACAGTGCCCCTGAGCTCCTTTCTTCAACTCGCTTTCTCGTGAGCTGGCCGCAACACCGCAGGATGGCTTCAGGCCCTAATCTGGTTCCGGCACGGCACGCTGAGCCTTTGGTTAATTCCTCTTCCTGGTGGGAAATGAGAGTTAAATTTGCCCGTCCAGACACCTCCAGCTAGTCTCTCATTGGTTCTCCCTATCCCTGTTCATCTTCCGCAGAAATTGCAAACTGGGCCAAACAGGAGGTTAAAGGCACTGACTCTCCAAGTCGGGAGAGTGTTAGTAAAGCGTCTGGAATGTTGCACCCGAGTACCAGGGGACGAAAACTGAGACATATTGGAACACGTCTCCCGATCACACGGTTGATCATACTCTGGGTTCCACATGCATGTTTTAGCTGAAGGAAGAATACCTTAAACCTGGAGAGTTGAGACCCGTGGAATGGGTACCATGCAATATGACTTCAAAGGGTCTTCATTTGCTCACCGAACCTCTCCAATCCTATCACTGCTGCGTTTATGCCCCTGTACACACACTTGATTCTCTTTCAGACACATAGCAATCCATAGGTTTTAAGATACTTCCTAGTCAGGTACACTCTTAGGCATTTAATATGGGGTGTTGAGTCCATTTCGTTGAGCAAGGAGTAGCTCTTGTCTATTCCATATTTGGCTTAAGGAACTTTATCTGTGCTCATTTCAATCTCTGGTTTTATGCAGCACCCCAACTCACCTTTCCCCTTAAGCAAGCATAAGTTGGTTTTCTAAATTTGAGACCCTGTTCTGTTTTGTAATTCAGTTCCTGTGTAGCCAAGGTTACATTCCGTGTATTAGTGATATCTTATGATGTTTCTTTTCCTGTGTGACTTATTTCAGTTAGAATCATCGTACCTGAATCCACTCATTATGCTGCTACGGGCCTGATGACATAGATTTCATTGCTGAGTGATACTGCATTGTACGTAAGTACCACAACTTCTTTATCCATTTTTCACTTTCTGCGATATTGAACTTGTACCGTAAACCAGGTTCTTGTAAACAGAGCCGTCCGAACTTTTGGGGTGGCTGTGTCTTTTGATTTTAATTTCCCTAAGCTATAAGACCATAAGTGGAAGTGCCCTAGGCTCTGTTGCTTTGTTTTTTAGATGTTTCAGGAAACACCATACACTTCTCCCGAGTGGCTGTTGGCAATTTACATCCCGCCCATCAGCATAACAAGGCTCCCAGTTCTCCATGGCCTGTCCTGCCTTTCTGGATTTTACACTTTTTTCAGATGGCCCTTTTGACCGGGGGGAAGTGAGACTTCACTGTAGTGCAGATTTCCTTTGCAAGCTTGCTTGGTTGGCCAAAAAGGGCGTATGCGTTTTTTCCTGAATATATTCAGGAAAAAACGCATACGCCCTTTTTGGCCAAGTGCATCATTGTGGACGTTCTGCCTCTTTTCCTATGCTTTAAATGCAATTCCAGTCTACCTCCTGAAATCGGTTTCCTGCAATTCTGCCCCGCTTTCAAGTCCTCTTGGCAGCCTTACTTCAGTATATTTTTGGACGATAGCTGTCATTTATAACTCTGCAGGTTTGTGAATTACAGTGCCCCTGAGCTCCTTTCTTCAACTCGCTTTCTCGTGAGCTGGCCGCAACACCGCAGGATGGCTTCAGGCCCTAATCTGGTTCCGGCACGGCACGCTGAGCCTTTGGTTAATTCCTCTTCCTGGTGGGAAATGAGAGTTCAATTTGCCCGTCCAGACACCTCCAGCTAGTCTCTCATTGGTTCTCCCTATTCCTGTTCATCTTCCGCAGAAATTGCAAACTGGGCCAAACAGGAGGTTAAAGGCACTGACTCTCCAAGTCGGGAGAGTGTTAGTAAAGCGTCTGGAATGTTGCACCCGAGTACCAGGGGACGAAAACTGAGACATATTGGAACACGTCTCCCGATCACACGGTTGATCATACTCTGGGTTCCACATGCATGTTTTAGCTGAAGGAAGAATACCTTAAACCTGGAGAGTTGAGACCCGTGGAATGGGTACCATGCAATATGACTTCAAAGGGTCTTCATTTGCTCACCGAACCTCTCCAATCCTATCACTGCTGCGTTTATGCCCCTGTACACACACTTGATTCTCTTTCAGAGACATAGCAATCCATAGGTTTTAAGATACTTCCTAGTCAGGTACACTCTTAGGCGTTTAATATGGGGTGTTGAGTCCATTTCGTTGAGCAAGGAGTAGCTCTTGTCTATTCCATATTTGGCTTAAGGAACTTTATCTGTGCTCATTTCAATCTCTGGTTTTATGCAGCACCCCAACTCACCTTTCCCCTTAAGCAAGCATAAGTTGGTTTTCTAAATTTGAGACCCTGTTCTGTTTTGTAATTCAGTTCCTGTGTAGCCAAGGTTACATTCCGTGTATTAGTGATATCTTATGATGTTTCTTTTCCTGTGTGACTTATTTCAGTTAGAATCATCGTACCTGAATCCACTCATTATGCTGCTACGGGCCTGATGACATAGATTTCATTGCTGAGTGATACTGCATTGTACGTAAGTACCACAACTTCTTTATCCATTTTTCACTTTCTGCGATACTGAACTTGTACCGTAAACCAGGTTCTTGTAAACAGAGCCGTCCCAACCTTTGGGGTGGCTGTGTCTTTTGATTTTAATTTCCCTAAGCTATAGGACCATAAGTGGAAGTGCCCTAGGCTCTGTTGCTTTGTTTTTTAGATGTTTCAGGAAACACCATACACTTCTCCCGAGTGGCTGTTGGCAATTTACATCCCGCCCATCAGCATAACAAGGCTCCCAGTTCTCCATGGCCTGTCCTGCCTTTCTGGATTTTACACTTTTTTCAGATGGCCCTTTTGACCGGGGGGAAGTGAGACTTCACTGTAGTGCAGATTTCCTTTGCAAGCTTGCTTGGTTGGCCAAAACGGGCGTATGCGTTTTTTCCTGAATATATTCAGGAAAAAACGCATACGCCCTTTTTGGCCAAGTGCATCATTGTGGACGTTCTGCCTCTTTTCCTATGCTTTAAATGCAATTCCAGTCTACCTCCTGAAATCGGTTTCCTGCAATTCTGCCCCGCTTTCAAGTCCTCTTGGCAGCCTTACTTCAGTATATTTTTGGACGATAGCTGTCATTTATAACTCTGCAGGTTTGTGAATTACAGTGCCCCTGAGCTCCTTTCTTCAACTCGCTTTCTCGTGAGCTGGCCGCAACCTCGCAGGATGGCTTCAGGCCCTAATCTGGTTCCGGCACGGCACGCTGAGCCTTTGGTTAATTCCTCTTCCTGGTGGGAAATGAGAGTTAAATTTGCCCGTCCAGACACCTCCAGCTAGTCTGTCATTGGTTCTCCCTATTCCTGTTCATCTTCCGCAGAAATTGCAAACTGGGCCAAACAGGAGGTTAAAGGCACTGACTCTCCAAGTCGGGAGAGTGTTAGTAAAGCGTCTGGAATGTTGCACCCGAGTACCAGGGGACGAAAACTGAGACATATTGGAACACGTCTCCCGATCACACGGTTGATCATACTCTGGGTTCCACATGCATGTTTTAGCTGAAGGAAGAATACCTTAAACCTGGAGAGTTGAGACCCGTGGAATGGGTACCATGCAATATGACTTCAAAGGGTCTTCATTTGCTCACCGAACCACTCCAATCCTATCACTGCTGCGTTTATGCCCCTGTACACACACTTGATTCTCTTTCAGAGACATAGCAATCCATAGGTTTTAAGATACTTCCTAGTCAGGTACACTCTTAGGCATTTAATATGGGGTGTTGAGTCCATTTCGTTGAGCAAGGAGTAGCTCTTGTCTATTCCATATTTGGCTTAAGGAACTTTATCTGTGCTCATTTCAATCTCTGGTTTTATGCAGCACCCCAACTCACCTTTCCCCTTAAGCAAGCATAAGTTGGTTTTCTAAATTTGAGACCCTGTTCTGTTTTGTAATTCAGTTCCTGTGTAGCCAAGGTTACATTCCGTGTATTAGTGATATCTTATGATGTTTCTTTTCCTGTGTGACTTATTTCAGTTAGAATCATCGTACCTGAATCCACTCATTATGCTGCTACGGGCCTGATGACATAGATTTCATTGCTGAGTGATACTGCATTGTACGTAAGTACCACAACTTCTTTATCCATTTTTCACTTTCTGCGATATTGAACTTGTACCGTAAACCAGGTTCTTGTAAACAGAGCCGTCCCAACCTTTGGGGTGGCTGTGTCTTTTGATTTTAATTTCCCTAAGCTATAGGACCATAAGTGGAAGTGCCCTAGGCTCTGTTGCTTTGTTTTTTAGATGTTTCAGGAAACACCATACACTTCTCCCGAGTGGCTGTTGGCAAATTACATCCCGCCCATCAGCATAACAAGGCTCCCAGTTCTCCATGGCCTGTCCTGCCTTTCTGGATTTTACACTTTTTTCAGATGGCCCTTTTGACCGGGGGGAAGTGAGACTTCATTGTAGTGCAGATTTCCTTTGCAAGCTTGCTTGGTTGGCCAAAAAGGGCGTATGCGTTTTATCCTGAATATATTCAGGAAAAAACGCATACGCCCTTTTTGGCCAAGTGCATCATTGTGGACGTTCTGCCTCTTTTCCTATGCTTTAAATGCAATTCCAGTCTACCTCCTGAAATCGGTTTCCTGCAATTCTGCCCCGCTTTCAAGTCCTCTTGGCAGCCTTACTTCAGTATATTTTTGGACGATAGCTGTCATTTATAACTCTGCAGGTTTGTGAATTACAGTGCCCCTGAGCTCCATTCTTCAACTCGCTTTCTCGTGAGCTGGCCGCAACACCGCAGGATGGCTTCAGGCCCTAATCTGGTTCCGGCACGGCACGCTGAGCCTTTGGTTAATTCCTCTTCCTGGTGGGAAATGAGAGTTAAATTTGCCCGTCCAGACACCTCCAGCTAGTCTGTCATTGGTTCTCCCTATTCCTGTTCATCTTCCGCAGAAATTGCAAACTGGGCCAAACAGGAGGTTAAAGGCACTGACTCTCCAAGTCGGGAGAGTGTTAGTAAAGCGTCTGGAATGTTGCACCCGAGTACCAGGGGACGAAAACTGAGACATATTGGAACACGTCTCCCGATCACACGGTTGATCATACTCTGGGTTCCACATGCATGTTTTAGCTGAAGGAAGAATACCTTAAACCTGGAGAGTTGAGACCCGTGGAATGGGTACCATGCAATATGACTTCAAAGGGTCTTCATTTGCTCACCGAACCTCTCCAATCCTATCACTGCTGCGTTTATGCCCCTGTACACACACTTGATTCTCTTTCAGAGACATAGCAATCCATAGGTTTTAAGATACTTCCTAGTCAGGTACACTCTTAGGCATTTAATATGGGGTGTTGAGTCCATTTCGTTGAGCAAGGAGTAGCTCTTGTCTATTCCATATTTGGCTTAAGGAACTTTATCTGTGCTCATTTCAATCTCTGGTTTTATGCAGCACCCCAACTCACCTTTCCCCTTAAGCAAGCATAAGTTGGTTTTCTAAATTTGAGACCCTGTTCTGTTTTGTAATTCAGTTCCTGTGTAGCCAAGTTTACATTCCGTGTATTAGTGATATCTTATGATGTTTCTTTTCCTGTGTGACTTATTTCAGTTAGAATCATCGTACCTGAATCCACTCATTATGCTGCTACGGGCCTGATGACATAGATTTCATTGCTGAGTGATACTGCATTGTACGTAAGTACCACAACTTCTTTATCCATTTTTCACTTTCTGCGATATTGAACTTGTACCGTAAACCAGGTTCTTGTAAACAGAGCCGTCCGAACTTTTGGGGTGGCTGTGTCTTTTGATTTTAATTTCCCTAAGCTATAAGACCATAAGTGGAAGTGCCCTAGGCTCTGTTGCTTTGTTTTTTAGATGTTTCAGGAAACACCATACACTTCTCCCGAGTGGCTGTTGGCAATTTACATCCCGCCCATCAGCATAACAAGGCTCCCAGTTCTCCATGGCCTGTCCTGCCTTTCTGGATTTTACACTTTTTTCAGATGGCCCTTTTGACCGGGGGGAAGTGAGACTTCACTGTAGTGCAGATTTCCTTTGCAAGCTTGCTTGGTTGGCCAAAAAGGGCGTATGCGTTTTTTCCTGAATATATTCAGGAAAAAACGCATACGCCCTTTTTGGCCAAGTGCATCATTGTGGACGTTCTGCCTCTTTTCCTATGCTTTAAATGCAATTCCAGTCTACCTCCTGAAATCGGTTTCCTGCAATTCTGCCCCGCTTTCAAGTCCTCTTGGCAGCCTTACTTCAGTATATTTTTGGACGATAGCTGTCATTTATAACTCTGCAGGTTTGTGAATTACAGTGCCCCTGAGCTCCTTTCTTCAACTCGCTTTCTCGTGAGCTGGCCGCAACACCGCAGGATGGCTTCAGGCCCTAATCTGGTTCCGGCACGGCACGCTGAGCCTTTGGTTAATTCCTCTTCCTGGTGGGAAATGAGAGTTAAATTTGCCCGTCCAGACACCTCCAGCTAGTCTCTCATTGGTTCTCCCTATTCCTGTTCATCTTCCGCAGAAATTGCAAACTGGGCCAAACAGGAGGTTAAAGGCACTGACTCTCCAAGTCGGGAGAGTGTTAGTAAAGCGTCTGGAATGTTGCACCCGAGTACCAGGGGACGAAAACTGAGACATATTGGAACACGTCTCCCGATCACACGGTTGATCATACTCTGGGTTCCACATGCATGTTTTAGCTGAAGGAAGAATACCTTAAACCTGGAGAGTTGAGACCCGTGGAATGGGTACCATGCAATATGACTTCAAAGGGTCTTCATTTGCTCACCGAACCTCTCCAATCCTATCACTGCTGCGTTTATGCCCCTGTACACACACTTGATTCTCTTTCAGAGACATAGCAATCCATAGGTTTTAAGATACTTCCTAGTCAGGTACACTCTTAGGCATTTAATATGGGGTGTTGAGTCCATTTCGTTGAGCAAGGAGTAGCTCTTGTCTATTCCATATTTGGCTTAAGGAACTTTATCTGTGCTCATTTCAATCTCTGGTTTTATGCAGCACCCCAACTCACCTTTCCCCTTAAGCAAGCATAAGTTGGTTTTCTAAATTTGAGACCCTGTTCTGTTTTGTAATTCAGTTCCTGTGTAGCCAAGGTTACATTCCGTGTATTAGTGATATCTCATGATGTTTCTTTTCCTGTGTGACTTATTTCAGTTAGAATCATCGTACCTGAATCCACTCATTATGCTGCTACGGGCCTGATGACATAGATTTCATTGCTGAGTGATACTGCATTGTACGTAAGTACCACAACTTCTTTATCCATTTTTCACTTTCTGCGATATTGAACTTGTACCGTAAACCAGGTTCTTGTAAACAGAGCCGTCCCAACCTTTGGGGTGGCTGTGTCTTTTGATTTTAATTTCCCTAAGCTATAGGACCATAAGTGGAAGTGCCCTAGGCTCTGTTGCTTTGTTTTTTAGATGTTTCAGGAAACACCATACACTTCTCCCGAGTGGCTGTTGGCAAATTACATCCCGCCCATCAGCATAACAAGGCTCCCAGTTCTCCATGGCCTGTCCTGCCTTTCTGGATTTTACACTTTTTTCAGATGGCCCTTTTGACCGGGGGGAAGTGAGACTTCACTGTAGTGCAGATTTCCTTTGCAAGCTTGCTTGGTTGGCCAAAAAGGGCGTATGCGTTTTATCCTGAATATATTCAGGAAAAAACGCATACGCCCTTTTTGGCCAAGTGCATCATTGTGGACGTTCTGCCTCTTTTCCTATGCTTTAAATGCAATTCCAGTCTACCTCCTGAAATCGGTTTCCTGCAATTCTGCCCCGCTTTCAAGTCCTCTTGGCAGCCTTACTTCAGTATATTTTTGGACGATAGCTGTCATTTATAACTCTGCAGGTTTGTGAATTACAGTGCCCCTGAGCTCCATTCTTCAACTCGCTTTCTCGTGAGCTGGCCGCAACACCGCAGGATGGCTTCAGGCCCTAATCTGGTTCCGGCACGGCACGCTGAGCCTTTGGTTAATTCCTCTTCCTGGTGGGAAATGAGAGTTAAATTTGCCCGTCCAGACACCTCCAGCTAGTCTGTCATTGGTTCTCCCTATTCCTGTTCATCTTCCGCAGAAATTGCAAACTGGGCCAAACAGGAGGTTAAAGGCACTGACTCTCCAAGTCGGGAGAGTGTTAGTAAAGCGTCTGGAATGTTGCACCCGAGTACCAGGGGACGAAAACTGAGACATATTGGAACACGTCTCCCGATCACACGGTTGATCATACTCTGGGTTCCACATGCATGTTTTAGCTGAAGGAAGAATACCTTAAACCTGGAGAGTTGAGACCCGTGGAATGGGTACCATGCAATATGACTTCAAAGGGTCTTCATTTGCTCACCGAACCTCTCCAATCCTATCACTGCTGCGTTTATGCCCCTGTACACACACTTGATTCTCTTTCAGACACATAGCAATCCATAGGTTTTAAGATACTTCCTAGTCAGGTACACTCTTAGGCATTTAATATGGGGTGTTGAGTCCATTTCGTTGAGCAAGGAGTAGCTCTTGTCTATTCCATATTTGGCTTAAGGAACTTTATCTGTGCTCATTTCAATCTCTGGTTTTATGCAGCACCCCAACTCACCTTTCCCCTTAAGCAAGCATAAGTTGGTTTTCTAAATTTGAGACCCTGTTCTGTTTTGTAATTCAGTTCCTGTGTAGCCAAGGTTACATTCCGTGTATTAGTGATATCTTATGATGTTTCTTTTCCTGTGTGACTTATTTCAGTTAGAATCATCGTACCTGAATCCACTCATTATGCTGCTACGGGCCTGATGACATAGATTTCATTGCTGAGTGATACTGCATTGTACGTAAGTACCACAACTTCTTTATCCATTTTTCACTTTCTGCGATACTGAACTTGTACCGTAAACCAGGTTCTTGTAAACAGAGCCGTCCCAACCTTTGGGGTGGCTGTGTCTTTTGATTTTAATTTCCCTAAGCTATAGGACCATAAGTGGAAGTGCCCTAGGCTCTGTTGCTTTGTTTTTTAGATGTTTCAGGAAACACCATACACTTCTCCCGAGTGGCTGTTGGCAATTTACATCCCGCCCATCAGCATAACAAGGCTCCCAGTTCTCCATGGCCTGTCCTGCCTTTCTGGATTTTACACTTTTTTCAGATGGCCCTTTTGACCGGGGGGAAGTGAGACTTCACTGTAGTGCAGATTTCCTTTGCAAGCTTGCTTGGTTGGCCAAAAAGGGCGTATGCGTTTTTTCCTGAATATATTCAGGAAAAAACGCATACGCCCTTTTTGGCCAAGTGCATCATTGTGGACGTTCTGCCTCTTTTCCTAAGCTTTAAATGCAATTCCAGTCTACCTCCTGAAATCGGTTTCCTGCAATTCTGCCCCGCTTTCAAGTCCTCTTGGCAGCCTTACTTCAGTATATTTTTGGACGATAGCTGTCATTTATAACTCTGCAGGTTTGTGAATTACAGTGCCCCTGAGCTCCTTTCTTCAACTCGCTTTCTCGTGAGCTGGCCGCAACACCGCAGGATGGCTTCAGGCCCTAATCTGGTTCCGGCACGGCACGCTGAGCCTTTGGTTAATTCCTCTTCCTGGTGGGAAATGAGAGTTAAATTTGCCCGTCCACACACCTCCAGCTAGTCTCTCATTGGTTCTCCCTATTCCTGTTCATCTTCCGCAGAAATTGCAAACTGGGCCAAACAGGAGGTTAAAGGCACTGACTCTCCAAGTCGGGAGAGTGTTAGTAAAGCGTCTGGAATGTTGCACCCGAGTACCAGGGGACGAAAACTGAGACATATTGGAACACGTCTCCCGATCACACGGTTGATCATACTCTGGGTTCCACATGCATGTTTTAGCTGAAGGAAGAATACCTTAAACCTGGAGAGTTGAGACCCGTGGAATGGGTACCATGCAATATGACTTCAAAGGGTCTTCATTTGCTCACCGAACCTCTCCAATCCTATCACTGCTGCGTTTATGCCCCTGTACACACACTTGATTCTCTTTCAGAGACATAGCAATCCATAGGTTTTAAGATACTTCCTAGTCAGGTACACCCTTAGGCATTTAAAATGGGGTGTTGAGTTCATTTCGTTGAGCAAGGAGTAGCTCTTGTCTATTCCATATTTGGCTTAAGGAACTTTATCTGTGCTCATTTCAATCTCTGGTTTTATGCAGCACCCCAACTCACCTTTCCCCTTAAGCAAGCATAAGTTGGTTTTCTAAATTTGAGACCCTGTTCTGTTTTGGAATTCAGTTCCTGTGTAGCCAAGTTTACATTCCGTGTATTAGTGATATCTTATGATGTTTCTTTTTCTGTGTGACTTATTTCAGTTAGAATCATCGTACCTGAATCCACTCATTATGCTGCTACGGGCCTGATGACATAGATTTCATTGCTGAGTGATACTGCATTGTACGTAAGTACCACAACTTCTTTATCCATTTTTCACTTTCTGCGATATTGAACTTGTACCGTAAACCAGGTTCTTGTAAACAGAGCCGTCCCAACCTTTGGGGTGGCTGTGTCTTTTGATTTTAATTTCCCTAAGCTATAGGACCATAAGTGGAAGTGCCCTAGGCTCTGTTGCTTTGTTTTTTAGATGTTTCAGGAAACACCATACACTTCTCCCGAGTGGCTGTTGGCAATTTACATCCCGCCCATCAGCATAACAAGGCTCCCAGTTCTCCATGGCCTGTCCTGCCTTTCTGGATTTTACACTTTTTTCAGATGGCCCTTTTGACCGGGGGGAAGTGAGACTTCATTGTAGTGCAGATTTCCTTTGCAAGCTTGCTTGGTTGGCCAAAAAGGGCGTATGCGTTTTTTCCTGAATATATTCAGGAAAAAACGCATACGCCCTTTTTGGCCAAGTGCATCATTGTGGACGTTCTGCCTCTTTTCCTATGCTTTAAATGCAATTCCAGTCTACCTCCTGAAATCGGTTTCCTGCAATTCTGCCCCGCTTTCAAGTCCTCTTGGCAGCCTTACTTCAGTATATTTTTGGACGATAGCTGTCATTTATAACTCTGCAGGTTTGTGAATTACAGTGCCCCTGAGCTCCTTTCTTCAACTCGCTTTCTCGTGAGCTGGCCGCAACCCCGCAGGATGGCTTCAGGCCCTAATCTGGTTCCGGCACGGCACGCTGAGCCTTTGGTTAATTCCTCTTCCTGGTGGGAAATGAGAGTTAAATTTGCCCGTCCAGACACCTCCAGCTAGTCTGTCATTGGTTCTCCCTATCCCTGTTCATCTTCCGCAGAAATTGCAAACTGGGCCAAACAGGAGGTTAAAGGCACTGACTCTCCAAGTCGGGAGAGTGTTAGTAAAGCGTCTGGAATGTTGCACCCGAGTACCAGGGGACGAAAACTGAGACATATTGGAACACGTCTCCCGATCACACGGTTGATCATACTCTGGGTTCCACATGCATGTTTTAGCTGAAGGAAGAATACCTTAAACCTGGAGAGTTGAGACCCGTGGAATGGGTACCATGCAATATGACTTCAAAGGGTCTTCATTTGCTCACCGAACCTCTCCAATCCTATCACTGCTGCGTTTATCCCCCTGCACACACGCTTGATTCTCTTTCGGAGACATAGCAATCCATAGGTTTTAAGATACTTCCTAGTCAGGTACATTCTTAGGTGTTTAATATGGGGTGTTGAATACATTTCGTTGAGCAAGGAGTAGCTCTTGTCTATTCCATATTTGGCTTAAGGAACTTTATCTGTGCTCATTTCAATCTCTGGTTTTATGCAGCACCCCAACTCACCTTTCCCCTTAAGCAAGCATAAGTTGGTTTTCTAAATTTGAGACCCTGTTCTGTTTTGTAATTCAGTTCCTGTGTAGCCAAGGTTACATTCCGTGTATTAGTGATATCTTATGATGTTTCTTTTCCTGTGTGACTTATTTCAGTTAGAATCATTGTACCTGAATCCACTCATTATGCTGCTACGGGCCTGATGACATAGATTTCATTGCTGAGTGATACTGCATTGTACGTAAGTACCACAACTTCTTTATCCATTTTTCACTTTCTGCGATACTGAACTTGTACCGTAAACCAGGTTCTTGTAAACAGAGCCGTCCCAACCTTTGGGGTGGCTGTGTCTTTTGATTTTAATTTCCCTAAGCTATAGGACCATAAGTGGAAGTGCCCTAGGCTCTGTTGCTTTGTTTTTTAGATGTTTCAGGAAACACCATACACTTCTCCCGAGTGGCTGTTGGCAATTTACATCCCGCCCATCAGCATAACAAGGCTCCCAGTTCTCCATGGCCTGTCCTGCCTTTCTGGATTTTACACTTTTTTCAGATGGCCCTTTTGACCGGGGGGAAGTGAGACTTCACTGTAGTGCAGATTTCCTTTGCAAGCTTGCTTGGTTGGCCAAAAAGGGCGTATGCGTTTTTTCCTGAATATATTCAGGAAAAAACGCATACGCCCTTTTTGGCCAAGTGCATCATTGTGGACGTTCTGCCTCTTTTCCTATGCTTTAAATGCAATTCCAGTCTACCTCCTGAAATCGGTTTCCTGCAATTCTGCCCCGCTTTCAAGTCCTCTTGGCAGCCTTACTTCAGTATATTTTTGGACGATAGCTGTCATTTATAACTCTGCAGGTTTGTGAATTACAGTGCCCCTGAGCTCCTTTCTTCAACTCGCTTTCTCGTGAGCTGGCCGCAACACCGCAGGATGGCTTCAGGCCCTAATCTGGTTCCGGCACGGCACGTTGAGCCTTTGGTTAATTCCTCTTCCTGGTGGGAAATGAGAGTTAAATTTGCCCGTCCAGACACCTCCAGCTAGTCTGTCATTGGTTCTCCCTATTCCTGTTCATCTTCCGCAGAAATTGCAAACTGGGCCAAACAGGAGGTTAAAGGCACTGACTCTCCAAGTCGGGAGAGTGTTAGTAAAGCGTCTGGAATGTTGCACCCGAGTACCAGGGGACGAAAACTGAGACATATTGGAACACGTCTCCCGATCACACGGTTGATCATACTCTGGGTTCCACATGCATGTTTTAGCTGAAGGAGGAATACCTTAAACCTGGAGAGTTGAGACCCGTGGAATGGGTACCATGCAATATGACTTCAAAGGGTCTTCATTTGCTCACCGAACCTCTCCAATCCTATCACTGCTGCGTTTATTCCCCTGTACACACACTTGATTCTCTTTCAGAGACATAGCAATCCATAGGTTTTAAGATACTTCCTAGTCAGGTACACTCTTAGGCATTTAATATGGGGTGTTGAGTTCATTTTGTTGAGCAAGGAGTAGCTCTTGTCTATTCCATATTTGGCTTAAGGAACTTTATCTGTGCTCATTTCAATCTCTGGTTTTATGCAGCACCCCAACTCACCTTTCCCCTTAAGCAAGCATAAGTTGGTTTTCTAAATTTGAGACCCTGTTCTGTTTTGGAATTCAGTTCCTGTGTAGCCAAGTTTACATTCCGTGTATTAGTGATATCTTATGATGTTTCTTTTTCTGTGTGACTTATTTCAGTTAGAATCATCGTACCTGAATCCACTCATTATGCTGCTACGGGCCTGATGACATAGATTTCATTGCTGAGTGATACTGCATTGTACGTAAGTACCACAACTTCTTTATCCATTTTTCACTTTCTGCGATATTGAACTTGTACCGTAAACCAGGTTCTTGTAAACAGAGCCGTCCCAACCTTTGGGGTGGCTGTGTCTTTTGATTTTAATTTCCCTAAGCTATAGGACCATAAGTGGAAGTGCCCTAGGCTCTGTTGCTTTGTTTTTTAGATGTTTCAGGAAACACCATACACTTCTCCCGAGTGGCTGTTGGCAATTTACATCCCGCCCATCAGCATAACAAGGCTCCCAGTTCTCCATGGCCTGTCCTGCCTTTCTGGATTTTACACTTTTTTCAGATGGCCCTTTTGACCGGGGGGAAGTGAGACTTCATTGTAGTGCAGATTTCCTTTGCAAGCTTGCTTGGTTGGCCAAAAAGGGCGTATGCGTTTTTTCCTGAATATATTCAGGAAAAAACGCATACGCCCTTTTTGGCCAAGTGCATCATTGTGGACGTTCTGCCTCTTTTCCTATGCTTTCAATGCAATTCCAGTCTACCTCCTGAAATCGGTTTCCTGCAATTCTGCCCCGCTTTCAAGTCCTCTTGGCAGCCTTACTTCAGTATATTTTTGGACGATAGCTGTCATTTATAACTCTGCAGGTTTGTGAATTACAGTGCCCCTGAGCTCCTTTCTTCAAGTCGCTTTCTCGTGAGCTGGCCGCAACACCGCAGGATGGCTTCAGGCCCTAATCTGGTTCCGGCACGGCACGCTGAGCCTTTGGTTAATTCCTCTTCCTGGTGGGAAATGAGAGTTAAATTTGCCCGTCCAGACACCTCCAGCTAGTCTGTCATTGGTTCTCCCTATTCCTGTTCATCTTCCGCAGAAATTGCAAACTGGGCCAAACAGGAGGTTAAAGGCGCTGACTCTCCAAGTCGGGAGAGTGTTAGTAAAGCGTCTGGAATGTTGCACCCGAGTACCAGGGGACGAAAACTGAGACATATTGGAACACGTCTCCCGATCACACGGTTGATCATACTCTGGGTTCCACATGCATGTTTTAGCTGAAGGAAGAATACCTTAAACCTGGAGAGTTGAGACCCGTGGAATGGGTACCATGCAATATGACTTCAAAGGGTCTTCATTTGCTCACCGAACCTCTCCAATCCTATCACTGCTGCGTTTATGCCCCTGTACACACACTTGATTCTCTTTCAGAGACATAGCAATCCATAGGTTTTAAGATACTTCCTAGTCAGGTACACTCTTAGGCATTTAATATGGGGTGTTGAGTCCATTTCGTTGAGCAAGGAGTAGCTCTTGTCTATTCCATATTTGGCTTAAGGAACTTTATCTGTGCTCATTTCAATCTCTGGTTTTATGCAGCACCCCAACTCACCTTTCCCCTTAAGCAAGCATAAGTTGGTTTTCTAAATTTGAGACCCTGTTCTGTTTTGGAATTCAGTTCCTGTGTAGCCAAGGTTACATTCCGTGTATTAGTGATATCTTACTATGTTTCTTTTTCTGTGTGACTTATTTCAGTTAGAATCATCGTACCTGAATCCACTCATTATGCTGCTACGGGCCTGATGACATAGATTTCATTGCTGAGTGATATTGCATTGTACGTAAGTACCACAACTTCTTTATCCATTTTTCACTTTCTGCGATATTGAACTTGTACCGTAAACCAGGTTCTTGTAAACAGAGCCGTCCCAACCTTTGGGGTGGCTGTGTCTTTTGATTTTACTTTCCCTAAGCTATAGGACCATAAGTGGAAGTGCCCTAGGCTCTGTTGCTTTGTTTTTTAGATGTTTCAGGAAACACCATACACTTCTCCCGAGTGGCTGTTGGCAATTTACATCCCGCCCATCAGCATAACAAGGCTCCCAGTTCTCCATGGCCTGTCCTGCCTTTCTGGATTTTACACTTTTTTCAGATGGCCCTTTTGACCGGGGGGAAGTGAGACTTCATTGTAGTGCAGATTTCCTTTGCAAGCTTGCTTGGTTGGCCAAAAAGGGCGTATGCGTTTTTTCCTGAATATATTCAGGAAAAAACGCATACGCCCTTTTTGGCCAAGTGCATCATTGTGGACGTTCTGCCTCTTTTCCTATGCTTTAAATGCAATTCCAGTCTACCTCCTGAAATCGGTTTCCTGCAATTCTGCCCCGCTTTCAAGTCCTCTTGGCAGCCTTACTTCAGTATATTTTTGGACGATAGCTGTCATTTATAACTCTGCAGGTTTGTGAATTACAGTGCCCCTGAGCTCCTTTCTTCAAGTCGCTTTCTCGTGAGCTGGCCGCAACACCGCAGGATGGCTTCAGGCCCTAATCTGGTTCCGGCACGGCACGCTGAGCCTTTGGTTAATTCCTCTTCCTGGTGGGAAATGAGAGTTAAATTTGCCCGTCCAGACACCTCCAGCTAGTCTGTCATTGGTTCTCCCTATTCCTGTTCATCTTCCACAGAAATTGCAAACTGGGCCAAACAGGAGGTTAAAGACACTGACTCTCCAAGTCGGGAGAGTGTTAGTAAAGCGTCTGGAATGTTGCACCCGAGTACCAGGGGACGAAAACTGAGACGTATTGGAACACGTCTCCCGATCACACAGTTGATCATACTCTGGGTTCCACATGCATGTTTTAGCTGAAGGAAGAATACCTTAAACCTGGAGAGTTGAGACCCGTGGAATGGGTACCATGCAATATGACTTCAAAGGGTCTTCATTTGTTCACCGAACCTCTCCAATCCTATCACTGCTGCGTTTATGCCCCTGTACACACACTTGATTCTCTTTCAGACACATAGCAATCCATAGGTTTTAAGATACTTCCTAGTCAGGTACACTCTTAGTCATTTAATATGGGGTGTTGAGTCCATTTCGTTGAGCAAGGAGTAGCTCTTGTCTATTCCATATTTGGCTTAAGGAACTTTATCTGTGCTCATTTCAATCTCTGGTTTTATGCAGCACCCCAACTCACCTTTCCCCTTAAGCAAGCATAAGTTGGTTTTCTAAATTTGAGACCCTGTTCTGTTTTGGAATTCAGTTCCTGTGTAGCCAAGGTTACATTCCGTGTATTAGTGATATCTTATGATGTTTCTTTTTCTGTGTGACTTATTTCAGTTAGAATCATCGTACCTGAATCCACTCATTATGCTGCTACGGGCCTGATGACATAGATTTCATTGCTGAGTGATACTGCATTGTACGTAAGTACCACAACTTCTTTATCCATTTTTCACTTTCTGCGATATTGAACTTGTACCGTAAACCAGGTTCTTGTAAACAGAGCCGTCCCAACCTTTGGGGTGGCTGTGTCTTTTGATTTTAATTTCCCTAAGCTATAGGACCATAAGTGGAAGTGCCCTAGGCTCTGTTGCTTTGTTTTTTAGATGTTTCAGGAAACACCATACACTTCTCCCGAGTGGCTGTTGGCAATTTACATCCCGCCCATCAGCATAACAAGGCTCCCAGTTCTCCATGGCCTGTCCTGCCTTTCTGGATTTTACACTTTTTTCAGATGGCCCTTTGGACCGGGGGGAAGTGAGACTTCATTGTAGTGCAGATTTCCTTTGCAAGCTTGCTTGGTTGGCCAAAAAGGGCGTATGCGTTTTTTCCTGAATATATTCAGGAAAAAACGCATACGCCCCTTTTGGCCAAGTGCATCATTGTGGACGTTCTGCCTCTTTTCCTATGCTTTAAATGCAATTCCAGTCTACCTCCTGAAATCGGTTTCCTGCAATTCTGCCCCGCTTTCAAGTCCTCTTGGCAGCCTTACTTCAGTATATTTTTGGACGATAGCTGTCATTTATAACTCTGCAGGTTTGTGAATTACAGTGCCCCTGAGCTCCTTTCTTCAACTCGCTTTCTCGTGAGCTGGCCGCAACCCCGCAGGATGGCTTCAGGCCCTAATCTGGTTCCGGCACGGCACGCTGAGCCTTTGGTTAATTCCTCTTCCTGGTGGGAAATGAGAGTTAAATTTGCCCGTCCAGACACCTCCAGCTAGTCTGTCATTGGTTCTCCCTATTCCTGTTCATCTTCCGCAGAAATTGCAAACTGGGCCAAACAGGAGGTTAAAGGCACTGACTCTCCAAGTCGGGAGAGTGTTAGTAAAGCGTCTGGAATGTTGCACCCGAGTACCAGGGGACGAAAACTGAGACATATTGGAACACGTCTCCCGATCACACGGTTGATCATACTCTGGGTTCCACATGCATGTTTTAGCTGAAGGAAGAATACCTTAAACCTGGAGAGTTGAGACCCGTGGAATGGGTACCATGCAATATGACTTCAAAGGGTCTTCATTTGCTCACCGAACCTCTCCAGTCCTATCACTGCTGCGTTTATGCCCCTGTACACACGCTTGGTTCTCTTTCGGAGACATAGCAATCCATAGGTTTTAAGATACTTCCTAGTCAGGTACATGCTTAGGCGTTTAATATGGGGTGTTGAGTCCATTTCCTTGAGCAAGGAGTAGCTCTTGTCTATTCCATATTTGGCTTAAGGAACTTTATCTGTGCTCATTTCAATCTCTGGTTTTATGCAGCACCCCAACTCACCTTTCCCCTTAAGCAAGCATAAGTTGGGTTTCTAAATTTGAGACCCTGTTCTGTTTTGGAATTCAGTTCCTGTGTAGCCAAGTTTACATTCCGTGTATTAGTGATATCTTATGATGTTTCTGTTTCTATGTGACTTATTTCAGTTAGAATCATCATACCTGAATCCACTCATTATGCTGCTACGGGCCTGATGACATAGATTTCATTGCTGAGTGATATTGCATTGTTCGTAAGTACCACAACTTCTTTATCCATTTTTCACTTTCTGCGATATTGAACTTGTACCGTAAACCAGGTTCTTGTAAACAGAGCCGTCCCAACCTTTGGGGTGGCTGTGTCTTTTGATTTTAATTTCCCTAAGCTATAGGACCATAAGTGGAAGTGCCCTAGGCTCTGTTGCTTTGTTTTTTAGATGTTTCAGGAAACACCATACACTTCTCCCGAGTGGCTGTTGGCAATTTACATCCCGCCCATCAGCATAACAAGGCTCCCAGTTCTCCATGGCCTGTCCTGCCTTTCTGGATTTTACACTTTTTTCAGATGGCCCTTTTGACCGGGGGGAAGTGAGACTTCATTGTAGTGCAGATTTCCTTTGCAAGCTTGCTTGGTTGGCCAAAAAGGGCGTATGCGTTTTTTCCTGAATATATTCAGGAAAAAACGCATACGCCCTTTTTGGCCAAGTGCATCATTGTGGACGTTCTGCCTCTTTTCCTATGCTTTAAATGCAATTCCAGTCTACCTCCTGAAATCGGTTTCCTGCAATTCTGCCCCGCTTTCAAGTCCTCTTGGCAGCCTTACTTCAGTATATTTTTGGACGATAGCTGTCATTTATAACTCTGCAGGTTTGTGAATTACAGTGCCCCTGAGCTCCTTTCTTCAACTCGCTTTCTCGTGAGCTGGCCGCAACACCGCAGGATGGCTTCAGGCCCTAATCTGGTTCCGGCACGGCACGCTGAGCCTTTGGTTAATTCCTCTTCCTGGTGGGAAATGAGAGTTCAATTTGCCCGTCCAGACACCTCCAGCTAGTCTGTCATTGGTTCTCCCTATTCCTGTTCATCTTCCGCAGAAATTGCAAACTGGGCCAAACAGGAGGTTAAAGGCACTGACTCTCCAAGTCGGGAGAGTGTTAGTAAAGCGTCTGGAATGTTGCACCCGAGTACCAGGGGACGAAAACTGAGACATATTGGAACACGTCTCCCGATCACACGGTTGATCATACTCTGGGTTCCACATGCATGTTTTAGCTGAAGGAAGAATACCTTAAACCTGGAGAGTTGAGACCCGTGGAATGGGTACCATGCAATATGACTTCAAAGGGTCTTCATTTGCTCACCGAACCTCTCCAATCCTATCACTGCTGCGTTTATGCCCCTGTACACACACTTGATTCTCTTTCAGAGACATAGCAATCCATAGGTTTTAAGATACTTCCTAGTCAGGTACACTCTTAGGCATTTAATATGGGGTGTTGAGTCCATTTCGTTGAGCAAGGAGTAGCTCTTGTCTATTCCATATTTGGCTTAAGGAACTTTATCTGTGCTCATTTCAATCTCTGGTTTTATGCAGCACCCCAACTCACCTTTCCCCTTAAGCAAGCATAAGTTGGTTTTCTAAATTTGAGACCCTGTTCTGTTTTGTAATTCAGTTCCTGTGTAGCCAAGGTTACATTCCGTGTATTAGTGATATCTTACTATGTTTCTTTTTCTGTGTGACTTATTTCAGTTAGAATCATCGTACCTGAATCCACTCATTATGCTGCTACGGGCCTGATGACATAGATTTCATTGCTGAGTGATATTGCATTGTACGTAAGTACCACAACTTCTTTATCCATTTTTCACTTTCTGCGATATTGAACTTGTACCGTAAACCAGGTTCTTGTAAACAGAGCCGTCCCAACCTTTGGGGTGGCTGTGTCTTTTGATTTTAATTTCCCTAAGCTATAGGACCATAAGTGGAAGTGCCCTAGGCTCTGTTGCTTTGTTTTTTAGATGTTTCAGGAAACACCATACACTTCTCCCGAGTGGCTGTTGGCAATTTACATCCCGCCCATCAGCATAACAAGGCTCCCAGTTCTCCATGGCCTGTCCTGCCTTTCTGGATTTTACACTTTTTTCAGATGGCCCTTTTGACCGGGGGGAAGTGAGACTTCATTATAGTGCAGATTTCCTTTGCAAGCTTGCTTGGTTGGCCAAAAAGGGCGTATGCGTTTTTTCCTGAATATATTCAGGAAAAAACGCATACGCCCTTTTTGGCCAAGTGCATCATTGTGGACGTTCTGCCTCTTTTCCTATGCTTTAAATGCAATTCCAGTCTACCTCCTGAAATCGGTTTCCTGCAATTCTGCCCCGCTTTCAAGTCCTCTTGGCAGCCTTACTTCAGTATATTTTCGGACGATAGCTGTCATTTATAACTCTGCAGGTTTGTGAATTACAGTGCCCCTGAGCTCCTTTCTTCAAGTCGCTTTCTCGTGAGCTGGCCGCAACACCGCAGGATGGCTTCAGGCCCTAATCTGGTTCCGGCACGGCACGCTGAGCCTTTGGTTAATTCCTCTTCCTGGTGGGAAATGAGAGTTAAATTTGCCCGTCCAGACACCTCCAGCTAGTCTGTCATTGGTTCTCCCTATTCCTGTTCATCTTCCGCAGAAATTGCAAACTGGGCCAAACAGGAGGTTAAAGGCACTGACTCTCCAAGTCGGGAGAGTGTTAGTAAAGCGTCTGGAATGTTGCACCCGAGTACCAGGGGACGAAAACTGAGACGTATTGGAACACGTCTCCCGATCACACAGTTGATCATACTCTGGGTTCCACATGCATGTTTTAGCTGAAGGAAGAATACCTTAAACCTGGAGAGTTGAGACCCGTGGAATGGGTACCATGCAATATGACTTCAAAGGGTCTTCATTTGTTCACCGAACCTCTCCAATCCTATCACTGCTGCGTTTATGCCCCTGTACACACACGTGATTCTCTTTCAGACACATAGCAATCCATAGGTTTTAAGATACTTCCTAGTCAGGTACACTCTTAGGCATTTAATATGGGGTGTTGAGTCCATTTCGTTGAGCAAGGAGTAGCTCTTGTCTATTCCATATTTGGCTTAAGGAACTTTATCTGTGCTCATTTCAATCTCTGGTTTTATGCAGCACCCCAACTCACCTTTCCCCTTAAGCAAGCATAAGTTGGTTTTCTAAATTTGAGACCCTGTTCTGTTTTGTAATTCAGTTCCTGTGTAGCCAAGGTTACATTCCGTGTATTAGTGATATCTTATGATGTTTCTTTTCCTGTGTGACTTATTTCAGTTAGAATCATCGTACCTGAATCCACTCATTATGCTGCTACGGGCCTGATGACATAGATTTCATTGCTGAGTGATACTGCATTGTACGTAAGTACCACAACTTCTTTATCCATTTTTCACTTTCTGCGATATTGAACTTGTACCGTAAACCAGGTTCTTGTAAACAGAGCCGTCCCAACCTTTGGGGTGGCTGTGTCTTTTGATTTTAATTTCCCTAAGCTATAGGACCATAAGTGGAAGTGCCCTAGGCTCTGTTGCTTTGTTTTTTAGATGTTTCAGGAAACACCATACACTTCTCCCGAGTGGCTGTTGGCAATTTACATCCCGCCCATCAGCATAACAAGGCTCCCAGTTCTCCATGGCCTGTCCTGCCTTTCTGGATTTTACACTTTTTTCAGATGGCCCTTTTGACCAGGGGGAAGTGAGACTTCACTCTAGTGCAGATTTCCTTTGCAAGCTTGCTTGGTTGGCCAAAAAGGGCGTATGCGTTTTTTCCTGAATATATTCAGGAAAAAACGCATACGCCCTTTTTGGCCAAGTGCATCATTGTGGACGTTCTGCCTCTTTTCCTATGCTTTAAATGCAATTCCAGTCTACCTCCTGAAATCGGTTTCCTGCAATTCTGCCCCGCTTTCAAGTCCTCTTGGCAGCCTTACTTCAGTATATTTTTGGACGATAGCTGTCATTTATAACTCTGCAGGTTTGTGAATTACAGTGCCCCTGAGCTCCTTTCTTCAAGTCGCTTTCTCGTGAGCTGGCCGCAACCCCGCAGGATGGCTTCAGGCCCTAATCTGGTTCCGGCACGGCACGCTGAGCCTTTGGTTAATTCCTCTTCCTGGTGGGAAATGAGAGTTAAATTTGCCCGTCCAGACACCTCCAGCTAGTCTGTCATTGGTTCTCCCTATTCCTGTTCATCTTCCGCAGAAATTGCAAACTGGGCCAAACAGGAGGTTAAAGGCACTGACTCTCCAAGTCGGGAGAGTGTTAGTAAAGCGTCTGGAATGTTGCACCCGAGTACCAGGGGACGAAAACTGAGACATATTGGAACACGTCTCCCGATCACACGGTTGATCATACTCTGGGTTCCACATGCATGTTTTAGCTGAAGGAAGAATACCTTAAACCTGGAGAGTTGAGACCCGTGGAATGGGTACCATGCAATATGACTTCAAAGGGTCTTCATTTGCCCACCGAACCTCTCCAATCCTATCACTGCTGCGTTTATGCCCCTGTACACACACTTGATTCTCTTTCAGAGACATAGCAATCCATAGGTTTTAAGATACTTCCTAGTCAGGTACACTCTTAGGCATTTAATATGGGGTGTTGAGTCCATTTCGTTGAGCAAGGAGTAGCTCTTGTCTATTCCATATTTGGCTTAAGGAACTTTATCTGTGCTCATTTCAATCTCTGGTTTTATGCAGCACCCCAACTCACCTTTCCCCTTAAGCAAGCATAAGTTGGTTTTCTAAATTTGAGACCCTGTTCTGTTTTGTAATTCAGTTCCTGTGTAGCCAAGGTTACATTCCGTGTATTAGTGATATCTTATGATGTTTCTTTTCCTGTGTGACTTATTTCAGTTAGAATCATCGTACCTGAATCCACTCATTATGCTGCTACGGGCCTGATGACATAGATTTCATTGCTGAGTGATACTGCATTGTACGTAAGTACCACAACTTCTTTATCCATTTTTCACTTTCTGCGATATTGAACTTGTACCGTAAACCAGGTTCTTGTAAACAGAGCCGTCCGAACTTTTGGGGTGGCTGTGTCTTTTGATTTTAATTTCCCTAAGCTATAAGACCATAAGTGGAAGTGCCCTAGGCTCTGTTGCTTTGTTTTTTAGATGTTTCAGGAAACACCATACACTTCTCCCGAGTGGCTGTTGGCAATTTACATCCCGCCCATCAGCATAACAAGGCTCCCAGTTCTCCATGGCCTGTCCTGCCTTTCTGGATTTTACACTTTTTTCAGATGGCCCTTTTGACCAGGGGGAAGTGAGACTTCACTGTAGTGCAGATTTCCTTTGCAAGCTTGCTTGGTTGGCCAAAAAGGGCGTATGCGTTTTTTCCTGAATATATTCAGGAAAAAACGCATACGCCCTTTTTGGCCAAGTGCATCATTGTGGACGTTCTGCCTCTTTTCCTATGCTTTAAATGCAATTCCAGTCTACCTCCTGAAATCGGTTTCCTGCAATTCTGCCCCGCTTTCAAGTCCTCTTGGCAGCCTTACTTCAGTATATTTTTGGACGATAGCTGTCATTTATAACTCTGCAGGTTTGTGAATTACAGTGCCCCTGAGCTCCTTTCTTCAACTCGCTTTCTCGTGAGCTGGCCGCAACACCGCAGGATGGCTTCAGGCCCTAATCTGGTTCCGGCACGGCACGCTGAGCCTTTGGTTAATTCCTCTTCCTGGTGGGAAATGAGAGTTAAATTTGCCCGTCCAGACACCTCCAGCTAGTCTGTCATTGGTTCTCCCTATTCCTGTTCATCTTCCGCAGAAATTGCAAACTGGGCCAAACAGGAGGTTAAAGGCACTGACTCTCCAAGTCGGGAGAGTGTTAGTAAAGCGTCTGGAATGTTGCACCCGAGTACCAGGGGACGAAAACTGAGACATATTGGAACACGTCTCCCGATCACACGGTTGATCATACTCTGGGTTCCACATGCATGTTTTAGCTGAAGGAAGAATACCTTAAACCTGGAGAGTTGAGACCCGTGGAATGGGTACCATGCAATATGACTTCAAAGGGTCTTCATTTGCTCACCGAACCTCTCCAATCCTATCACTGCTGCGTTTATGCCCCTGTACACACACTTGATTCTCTTTCAGAGACATAGCAATCCATAGGTTTTAAGATACTTCCTAGTCAGGTACACTCTTAGGCATTTAATATGGGGTGTTGAGTCCATTTCGTTGAGCAAGGAGTAGCTCTTGTCTATTCCATATTTGGCTTAAGGAACTTTATCTGTGCTCATTTCAATCTCTGGTTTTATGCAGCACCCCAACTCACCTTTCCCCTTAAGCAAGCATAAGTTGGTTTTCTAAATTTGAGACCCTGTTCTGTTTTGTAATTCAGTTCCTGTGTAGCCAAGGTTACATTCCGTGTATTAGTGATATCTTATGATGTTTCTTTTCCTGTGTGACTTATTTCAGTTAGAATCATCGTACCTGAATCCACTCATTATGCTGCTACGGGCCTGATGACATAGATTTCATTGCTGAGTGATACTGCATTGTACGTAAGTACCACAACTTCTTTATCCATTTTTCACTTTCTGCGATATTGAACTTGTACCGTAAACCAGGTTCTTGTAAACAGAGCCGTCCCAACCTTTGGGGTGGCTGTGTCTTTTGATTTTAATTTCCCTAAGCTATAGGACCATAAGTGGAAGTGCCCTAGGCTCTGTTGCTTTGTTTTTTAGATGTTTCAGGAAACACCATACACTTCTCCCGAGTGGCTGTTGGCAAATTACATCCCGCCCATCAGCATAACAAGGCTCCCAGTTCTCCATTGCCTGTCCTGCCTTTCTGGATTTTACACTTTTTTCAGATGGCCCTTTTGACCGGGGGGAAGTGAGACTTCACTGTAGTGCAGATTTCCTTTGCAAGCTTGCTTGGTTGGCCAAAAAGGGCGTATGCGTTTTATCCTGAATATATTCAGGAAAAAACGCATACGCCCTTTTTGGCCAAGTGCATCATTGTGGACGTTCTGCCTCTTTTCCTATGCTTTAAATGCAATTCCAGTCTACCTCCTGAAATCGGTTTCCTGCAATTCTGCCCCGCTTTCAAGTCCTCTTGGCAGCCTTACTTCAGTATATTTTTGGACGATAGCTGTCATTTATAACTCTGCAGGTTTGTGAATTACAGTGCCCCTGAGCTCCATTCTTCAACTCGCTTTCTCGTGAGCTGGCCGCAACACCGCAGGATGGCTTCAGGCCCTAATCTGGTTCCGGCACGGCACGCTGAGCCTTTGGTTAATTCCTCTTCCTGGTGGGAAATGAGAGTTAAATTTGCCCGTCCAGACACCTCCAGCTAGTCTGTCATTGGTTCTCCCTATTCCTGTTCATCTTCCGCAGAAATTGCAAACTGGGCCAAACAGGAGGTTAAAGGCACTGACTCTCCAAGTCGGGAGAGTGTTAGTAAAGCGTCTGGAATGTTGCACCCGAGTACCAGGGGACGAAAACTGAGACATATTGGAACACGTCTCCCGATCACACGGTTGATCATACTCTGGGTTCCACATGCATGTTTTAGCTGAAGGAAGAATACCTTAAACCTGGAGAGTTGAGACCCGTGGAATGGGTACCATGCAATATGACTTCAAAGGGTCTTCATTTGCTCACCGAACCTCTCCAATCCTATCACTGCTGCGTTTATGCCCCTGTACACACACTTGATTCTCTTTCAGACACATAGCAATCCATAGGTTTTAAGATACTTCCTAGTCAGGTACACTCTTAGGCATTTAATATGGGGTGTTGAGTCCATTTCGTTGAGCAAGGAGTAGCTCTTGTCTATTCCATATTTGGCTTAAGGAACTTTATCTGTGCTCATTTCAATCTCTGGTTTTATGCAGCACCCCAACTCACCTTTCCCCTTAAGCAAGCATAAGTTGGTTTTCTAAATTTGAGACCCTGTTCTGTTTTGTAATTCAGTTCCTGTGTAGCCAAGGTTACATTCCGTGTATTAGTGATATCTTATGATGTTTCTTTTCCTGTGTGACTTATTTCAGTTAGAATCATCGTACCTGAATCCACTCATTATGCTGCTACGGGCCTGATGACATAGATTTCATTGCTGAGTGATACTGCATTGTACGTAAGTACCACAACTTCTTTATCCATTTTTCACTTTCTGCGATACTGAACTTGTACCGTAAACCAGGTTCTTGTAAACAGAGCCGTCCCAACCTTTGGGGTGGCTGTGTCTTTTGATTTTAATTTCCCTAAGCTATAGGACCATAAGTGGAAGTGCCCTAGGCTCTGTTGCTTTGTTTTTTAGATGTTTCAGGAAACACCATACACTTCTCCCGAGTGGCTGTTGGCAATTTACATCCCGCCCATCAGCATAACAAGGCTCCCAGTTCTCCATGGCCTGTCCTGCCTTTCTGGATTTTACACTTTTTTCAGATGGCCCTTTTGACCGGGGGGAAGTGAGACTTCACTGTAGTGCAGATTTCCTTTGCAAGCTTGCTTGGTTGGCCAAAAAGGGCGTATGCGTTTTTTCCTGAATATATTCAGGAAAAAACGCATACGCCCTTTTTGGCCAAGTGCATCATTGTGGACGTTCTGCCTCTTTTCCTAAGCTTTAAATGCAATTCCAGTCTACCTCCTGAAATCGGTTTCCTGCAATTCTGCCCCGCTTTCAAGTCCTCTTGGCAGCCTTACTTCAGTATATTTTTGGACGATAGCTGTCATTTATAACTCTGCAGGTTTGTGAATTACAGTGCCCCTGAGCTCCTTTCTTCAACTCGCTTTCTCGTGAGCTGGCCGCAACACCGCAGGATGGCTTCAGGCCCTAATCTGGTTCCGGCACGGCACGCTGAGCCTTTGGTTAATTCCTCTTCCTGGTGGGAAATGAGAGTTAAATTTGCCCGTCCACACACCTCCAGCTAGTCTCTCATTGGTTCTCCCTATTCCTGTTCATCTTCCGCAGAAATTGCAAACTGGGCCAAACAGGAGGTTAAAGGCACTGACTCTCCAAGTCGGGAGAGTGTTAGTAAAGCGTCTGGAATGTTGCACCCGAGTACCAGGGGACGAAAACTGAGACATATTGGAACACGTCTCCCGATCACACGGTTGATCATACTCTGGGTTCCACATGCATGTTTTAGCTGAAGGAAGAATACCTTAAACCTGGAGAGTTGAGACCCGTGGAATGGGTACCATGCAATATGACTTCAAAGGGTCTTCATTTGCTCACCGAACCTCTCCAATCCTATCACTGCTGCGTTTATGCCCCTGTACACACACTTGATTCTCTTTCAGAGACATAGCAATCCATAGGTTTTAAGATACTTCCTAGTCAGGTACACCCTTAGGCATTTAAAATGGGGTGTTGAGTTCATTTCGTTGAGCAAGGAGTAGCTCTTGTCTATTCCATATTTGGCTTAAGGAACTTTATCTGTGCTCATTTCAATCTCTGGTTTTATGCAGCACCCCAACTCACCTTTCCCCTTAAGCAAGCATAAGTTGGTTTTCTAAATTTGAGACCCTGTTCTGTTTTGGAATTCAGTTCCTGTGTAGCCAAGTTTACATTCCGTGTATTAGTGATATCTTATGATGTTTCTTTTTCTGTGTGACTTATTTCAGTTAGAATCATCGTACCTGAATCCACTCATTATGCTGCTACGGGCCTGATGACATAGATTTCATTGCTGAGTGATACTGCATTGTACGTAAGTACCACAACTTCTTTATCCATTTTTCACTTTCTGCGATAGTGAACTTGTACCGTAAACCAGGTTCTTGTAAACAGAGCCGTCCCAACCTTTGGGGTGGCTGTGTCTTTTGATTTTAATTTCCCTAAGCTATAGGACCATAAGTGGAAGTGCCCTAGGCTCTGTTGCTTTGTTTTTTAGATGTTTCAGGAAACACCATACACTTCTCCCGAGTGGCTGTTGGCAATTTACATCCCGCCCATCAGCATAACAAGGCTCCCAGTTCTCCATGGCCTGTCCTGCCTTTCTGGATTTTACACTTTTTTCAGATGGCCCTTTTGACCGGGGGGAAGTGAGACTTCATTGTAGTGCAGATTTCCTTTGCAAGCTTGCTTGGTTGGCCAAAAAGGGCGTATGCGTTTTTTCCTGAATATATTCAGGAAAAAACGCATACGCCCTTTTTGGCCAAGTGCATCATTGTGGACGTTCTGCCTCTTTTCCTATGCTTTAAATGCAATTCCAGTCTACCTCCTGAAATCGGTTTCCTGCAATTCTGCCCCGCTTTCAAGTCCTCTTGGCAGCCTTACTTCAGTATATTTTTGGACGATAGCTGTCATTTATAACTCTGCAGGTTTGTGAATTACAGTGCCCCTGAGCTCCTTTCTTCAAGTCGCTTTCTCGTGAGCTGGCCGCAACCCCGCAGGATGGCTTCAGGCCCTAATCTGGTTCCGGCACGGCACGCTGAGCCTTTGGTTAATTCCTCTTCCTGGTGGGAAATGAGAGTTAAATTTGCCCGTCCAGACACCTCCAGCTAGTCTGTCATTGGTTCTCCCTATCCCTGTTCATCTTCCGCAGAAATTGCAAACTGGGCCAAACAGGAGGTTAAAGGCACTGACTCTCCAAGTCGGGAGAGTGTTAGTAAAGCGTCTGGAATGTTGCACCCGAGTACCAGGGGACGAAAACTGAGACATATTGGAACACGTCTCCCGATCACACGGTTGATCATACTCTGGGTTCCACATGCATGTTTTAGCTGAAGGAAGAATACCTTAAACCTGGAGAGTTGAGACCCGTGGAATGGGTACCATGCAATATGACTTCAAAGGGTCTTCATTTGCTCACCGAACCTCTCCAATCCTATCACTGCTGCGTTTATCCCCCTGCACACACGCTTGATTCTCTTTCGGAGACATAGCAATCCATAGGTTTTAAGATACTTCCTAGTCAGGTACATTCTTAGGTGTTTAATATGGGGTGTTGAATACATTTCGTTGAGCAAGGAGTAGCTCTTGTCTATTCCATATTTGGCTTAAGGAACTTTATCTGTGCTCATTTCAATCTCTGGTTTTATGCAGCACCCCAACTCACCTTTCCCCTTAAGCAAGCATAAGTTGGTTTTCTAAATTTGAGACCCTGTTCTGTTTTGTAATTCAGTTCCTGTGTAGCCAAGGTTACATTCCGTGTATTAGTGATATCTTATGATGTTTCTTTTCCTGTGTGACTTATTTCAGTTAGAATCATTGTACCTGAATCCACTCATTATGCTGCTACGGGCCTGATGACATAGATTTCATTGCTGAGTGATACTGCATTGTACGTAAGTACCACAACTTCTTTATCCATTTTTCACTTTCTGCGATACTGAACTTGTACCGTAAACCAGGTTCTTGTAAACAGAGCCGTCCCAACCTTTGGGGTGGCTGTGTCTTTTGATTTTAATTTCCCTAAGCTATAGGACCATAAGTGGAAGTGCCCTAGGCTCTGTTGCTTTGTTTTTTAGATGTTTCAGGAAACACCATACACTTCTCCCGAGTGGCTGTTGGCAATTTACATCCCGCCCATCAGCATAACAAGGCTCCCAGTTCTCCATGGCCTGTCCTGCCTTTCTGGATTTTACACTTTTTTCAGATGGCCCTTTTGACCGGGGGGAAGTGAGACTTCACTGTAGTGCAGATTTCCTTTGCAAGCTTGCTTGGTTGGCCAAAAAGGGCGTATGCGTTTTTTCCTGAATATATTCAGGAAAAAACGCATACGCCCTTTTTGGCCAAGTGCATCATTGTGGACGTTCTGCCTCTTTTCCTATGCTTTAAATGCAATTCCAGTCTACCTCCTGAAATCGGTTTCCTGCAATTCTGCCCCGCTTTCAAGTCCTCTTGGCAGCCTTACTTCAGTATATTTTTGGACGATAGCTGTCATTTATAACTCTGCAGGTTTGTGAATTACAGTGCCCCTGAGCTCCTTTCTTCAACTCGCTTTCTCGTGAGCTGGCCGCAACACCGCAGGATGGCTTCAGGCCCTAATCTGGTTCCGGCACGGCACGTTGAGCCTTTGGTTAATTCCTCTTCCTGGTGGGAAATGAGAGTTAAATTTGCCCGTCCAGACACCTCCAGCTAGTCTGTCATTGGTTCTCCCTATTCCTGTTCATCTTCCGCAGAAATTGCAAACTGGGCCAAACAGGAGGTTAAAGGCACTGACTCTCCAAGTCGGGAGAGTGTTAGTAAAGCGTCTGGAATGTTGCACCCGAGTACCAGGGGACGAAAACTGAGACATATTGGAACACGTCTCCCGATCACACGGTTGATCATACTCTGGGTTCCACATGCATGTTTTAGCTGAAGGAGGAATACCTTAAACCTGGAGAGTTGAGACCCGTGGAATGGGTACCATGCAATATGACTTCAAAGGGTCTTCATTTGCTCACCGAACCTCTCCAATCCTATCACTGCTGCGTTTATGCCCCTGTACACACACTTGATTCTCTTTCAGAGACATAGCAATCCATAGGTTTTAAGATACTTCCTAGTCAGGTACACTCTTAGGCATTTAATATGGGGTGTTGAGTTCATTTTGTTGAGCAAGGAGTAGCTCTTGTCTATTCCATATTTGGCTTAAGGAACTTTATCTGTGCTCATTTCAATCTCTGGTTTTATGCAGCACCCCAACTCACCTTTCCCCTTAAGCAAGCATAAGTTGGTTTTCTAAATTTGAGACCCTGTTCTGTTTTGGAATTCAGTTCCTGTGTAGCCAAGTTTACATTCCGTGTATTAGTGATATCTTATGATGTTTCTTTTTCTGTGTGACTTATTTCAGTTAGAATCATCGTACCTGAATCCACTCATTATGCTGCTACGGGCCTGATGACATAGATTTCATTGCTGAGTGATACTGCATTGTACGTAAGTACCACAACTTCTTTATCCATTTTTCACTTTCTGCGATATTGAACTTGTACCGTAAACCAGGTTCTTGTAAACAGAGCCGTCCCAACCTTTGGGGTGGCTGTGTCTTTTGATTTTAATTTCCCTAAGCTATAGGACCATAAGTGGAAGTGCCCTAGGCTCTGTTGCTTTGTTTTTTAGATGTTTCAGGAAACACCATACACTTCTCCCGAGTGGCTGTTGGCAATTTACATCCCGCCCATCAGCATAACAAGGCTCCCAGTTCTCCATGGCCTGTCCTGCCTTTCTGGATTTTACACTTTTTTCAGATGGCCCTTTTGACCGGGGGGAAGTGAGACTTCATTGTAGTGCAGATTTCCTTTGCAAGCTTGCTTGGTTGGCCAAAAAGGGCGTATGCGTTTTTTCCTGAATATATTCAGGAAAAAACGCATACGCCCTTTTTGGCCAAGTGCATCATTGTGGACGTTCTGCCTCTTTTCCTATGCTTTAAATGCAATTCCAGTCTACCTCCTGAAATCGGTTTCCTGCAATTCTGCCCCGCTTTCAAGTCCTCTTGGCAGCCTTACTTCAGTATATTTTTGGACGATAGCTGTCATTTATAACTCTGCAGGTTTGTGAATTACAGTGCCCCTGATCTCCTTTCTTCAAGTCGCTTTCTCGTGAGCTGGCCGCAACACCGCAGGATGGCTTCAGGCCCTAATCTGGTTCCGGCACGGCACGCTGAGCCTTTGGTTAATTCCTCTTCCTGGTGGGAAATGAGAGTTCAATTTGCCCGTCCAGACACCTCCAGCTAGTCTGTCATTGGTTCTCCCTATTCCTGTTCATCTTCCGCAGAAATTGCAAACTGGGCCAAACAGGAGGTTAAAGGCGCTGACTCTCCAAGTCGGGAGAGTGTTAGTAAAGCGTCTGGAATGTTGCACCCGAGTACCAGGGGACGAAAACTGAGACATATTGGAACACGTCTCCCGATCACACGGTTGATCATACTCTGGGTTCCACATGCATGTTTTAGCTGAAGGAAGAATACCTTAAACCTGGAGAGTTGAGACCCGTGGAATGGGTACCATGCAATATGACTTCAAAGGGTCTTCATTTGCTCACCGAACCTCTCCAATCCTATCACTGCTGCGTTTATGCCCCTGTACACACACTTGATTCTCTTTCAGAGACATAGCAATCCATAGGTTTTAAGATACTTCCTAGTCAGGTACACTCTTAGGCATTTAATATGGGGTGTTGAGTCCATTTCGTTGAGCAAGGAGTAGCTCTTGTCTATTCCATATTTGGCTTAAGGAACTTTATCTGTGCTCATTTCAATCTCTGGTTTTATGCAGCACCCCAACTCACCTTTCCCCTTAAGCAAGCATAAGTTGGTTTTCTAAATTTGAGACCCTGTTCTGTTTTGGAATTCAGTTCCTGTGTAGCCAAGGTTACATTCCGTGTATTAGTGATATCTTACTATGTTTCTTTTTCTGTGTGACTTATTTCAGTTAGAATCATCGTACCTGAATCCACTCATTATGCTGCTACGGGCCTGATGACATAGATTTCATTGCTGAGTGATATTGCATTGTACGTAAGTACCACAACTTCTTTATCCATTTTTCACTTTCTGCGATATTGAACTTGTACCGTAAACCAGGTTCTTGTAAACAGAGCCGTCCCAACCTTTGGGGTGGCTGTGTCTTTTGATTTTACTTTCCCTAAGCTATAGGACCATAAGTGGAAGTGCCCTAGGCTCTGTTGCTTTGTTTTTTAGATGTTTCAGGAAACACCATACACTTCTCCCGAGTGGCTGTTGGCAATTTACATCCCGCCCATCAGCATAACAAGGCTCCCAGTTCTCCATGGCCTGTCCTGCCTTTCTGGATTTTACACTTTTTTCAGATGGCCCTTTTGACCGGGGGGAAGTGAGACTTCATTGTAGTGCAGATTTCCTTTGCAAGCTTGCTTGGTTGGCCAAAAAGGGCGTATGCGTTTTTTCCTGAATATATTCAGGAAAAAACGCATACGCCCTTTTTGGCCAAGTGCATCATTGTGGACGTTCTGCCTCTTTTCCTATGCTTTCAATGCAATTCCAGTCTACCTCCTGAAATCGGTTTCCTGCAATTCTGCCCCGCTTTCAAGTCCTCTTGGCAGCCTTACTTCAGTATATTTTTGGACGATAGCTGTCATTTATAACTCTGCAGGTTTGTGAATTACAGTGCCCCTGAGCTCCTTTCTTCAAGTCGCTTTCTCGTGAGCTGGCCGCAACACCGCAGGATGGCTTCAGGCCCTAATCTGGTTCCGGCACGGCACGCTGAGCCTTTGGTTAATTCCTCTTCCTGGTGGGAAATGAGAGTTAAATTTGCCCGTCCAGACACCTCCAGCTAGTCTGTCATTGGTTCTCCCTATTCCTGTTCATCTTCCACAGAAATTGCAAACTGGGCCAAACAGGAGGTTAAAGGCACTGACTCTCCAAGTCGGGAGAGTGTTAGTAAAGCGTCTGGAATGTTGCACCCGAGTACCAGGGGACGAAAACTGAGACGTATTGGAACACGTCTCCCGATCACACAGTTGATCATACTCTGGGTTCCACATGCATGTTTTAGCTGAAGGAAGAATACCTTAAACCTGGAGAGTTGAGACCCGTGGAATGGGTACCATGCAATATGACTTCAAAGGGTCTTCATTTGTTCACCGAACCTCTCCAATCCTATCACTGCTGCGTTTATGCCCCTGTACACACACTTGATTCTCTTTCAGACACATAGCAATCCATAGGTTTTAAGATACTTCCTAGTCAGGTACACTCTTAGTCATTTAATATGGGGTGTTGAGTCCATTTCGTTGAGCAAGGAGTAGCTCTTGTCTATTCCATATTTGGCTTAAGGAACTTTATCTGTGCTCATTTCAATCTCTGGTTTTATGCAGCACCCCAACTCACCTTTCCCCTTAAGCAAGCATAAGTTGGTTTTCTAAATTTGAGACCCTGTTCTGTTTTGGAATTCAGTTCCTGTGTAGCCAAGGTTACATTCCGTGTATTAGTGATATCTTATGATGTTTCTTTTTCTGTGTGACTTATTTCAGTTAGAATCATCGTACCTGAATCCACTCATTATGCTGCTACGGGCCTGATGACATAGATTTCATTGCTGAGTGATACTGCATTGTACGTAAGTACCACAACTTCTTTATCCATTTTTCACTTTCTGCGATATTGAACTTGTACCGTAAACCAGGTTCTTGTAAACAGAGCCGTCCCAACCTTTGGGGTGGCTGTGTCTTTTGATTTTAATTTCCCTAAGCTAAAGGACCATAAGTGGAAGTGCCCTAGGCTCTGTTGCTTTGTTTTTTAGATGTTTCAGGAAACACCATACACTTCTCCCGAGTGGCTGTTGGCAATTTACATCCCGCCCATCAGCATAACAAGGCTCCCAGTTCTCCATGGCCTGTCCTGCCTTTCTGGATTTTACACTTTTTTCAGATGGCCCTTTTGACCGGGGGGAAGTGAGACTTCATTGTAGTGCAGATTTCCTTTGCAAGCTTGCTTGGTTGGCCAAAAAGGGCGTATGCGTTTTTTCCTGAATATATTCAGGAAAAAACGCATACGCCCCTTTTGGCCAAGTGCATCATTGTGGACGTTCTGCCTCTTTTCCTATGCTTTAAATGCAATTCCAGTCTACCTCCTGAAATCGGTTTCCTGCAATTCTGCCCCGCTTTCAAGTCCTCTTGGCAGCCTTACTTCAGTATATTTTTGGACGATAGCTGTCATTTATAACTCTGCAGGTTTGTGAATTACAGTGCCCCTGAGCTCCTTTCTTCAACTCGCTTTCTCGTGAGCTGGCCGCAACCCCGCAGGATGGCTTCAGGCCCTAATCTGGTTCCGGCACGGCACGCTGAGCCTTTGGTTAATTCCTCTTCCTGGTGGGAAATGAGAGTTAAATTTGCCCGTCCAGACACCTCCAGCTAGTCTGTCATTGGTTCTCCCTATTCCTGTTCATCTTCCGCAGAAATTGCAAACTGGGCCAAACAGGAGGTTAAAGGCACTGACTCTCCAAGTCGGGAGAGTGTTAGTAAAGCGTCTGGAATGTTGCACCCGAGTACCAGGGGACGAAAACTGAGACATATTGGAACACGTCTCCCGATCACACGGTTGATCATACTCTGGGTTCCACATGCATGTTTTAGCTGAAGGAAGAATACCTTAAACCTGGAGAGTTGAGACCCGTGGAATGGGTACCATGCAATATGACTTCAAAGGGTCTTCATTTGCTCACCGAACCTCTCCAGTCCTATCACTGCTGCGTTTATGCCCCTGTACACACGCTTGGTTCTCTTTCGGAGACATAGCAATCCATAGGTTTTAAGATACTTCCTAGTCAGGTACATGCTTAGGCGTTTAATATGGGGTGTTGAGTCCATTTCCTTGAGCAAGGAGTAGCTCTTGTCTATTCCATATTTGGCTTAAGGAACTTTATCTGTGCTCATTTCAATCTCTGGTTTTATGCAGCACCCCAACTCACCTTTCCCCTTAAGCAAGCATAAGTTGGGTTTCTAAATTTGAGACCCTGTTCTGTTTTGGAATTCAGTTCCTGTGTAGCCAAGTTTACATTCCGTGTATTAGTGATATCTTATGATGTTTCTGTTTCTATGTGACTTATTTCAGTTAGAATCATCATACCTGAATCCACTCATTATGCTGCTACGGGCCTGATGACATAGATTTCATTGCTGAGTGATATTGCATTGTTCGTAAGTACCACAACTTCTTTATCCATTTTTCACTTTCTGCGATATTGAACTTGTACCGTAAACCAGGTTCTTGTAAACAGAGCCGTCCCAACCTTTGGGGTGGCTGTGTCTTTTGATTTTAATTTCCCTAAGCTATAGGACCATAAGTGGAAGTGCCCTAGGCTCTGTTGCTTTGTTTTTTAGATGTTTCAGGAAACACCATACACTTCTCCCGAGTGGCTGTTGGCAATTTACATCCCGCCCATCAGCATAACAAGGCTCCCAGTTCTCCATGGCCTGTCCTGCCTTTCTGGATTTTACACTTTTTTCAGATGGCCCTTTTGACCGGGGGGAAGTGAGACTTCATTGTAGTGCAGATTTCCTTTGCAAGCTTGCTTGGTTGGCCAAAAAGGGCGTATGCGTTTTTTCCTGAATATATTCAGGAAAAAACGCATACGCCCTTTTTGGCCAAGTGCATCATTGTGGACGTTCTGCCTCTTTTCCTATGCTTTAAATGCAATTCCAGTCTACCTCCTGAAATCGGTTTCCTGCAATTCTGCCCCGCTTTCAAGTCCTCTTGGCAGCCTTACTTCAGTATATTTTTGGACGATAGCTGTCATTTATAACTCTGCAGGTTTGTGAATTACAGTGCCCCTGAGCTCCTTTCTTCAACTCGCTTTCTCGTGAGCTGGCCGCAACACCGCAGGATGGCTTCAGGCCCTAATCTGGTTCCGGCACGGCACGCTGAGCCTTTGGTTAATTCCTCTTCCTGGTGGGAAATGAGAGTTCAATTTGCCCGTCCAGACACCTCCAGCTAGTCTGTCATTGGTTCTCCCTATTCCTGTTCATCTTCCGCAGAAATTGCAAACTGGGCCAAACAGGAGGTTAAAGGCACTGACTCTCCAAGTCGGGAGAGTGTTAGTAAAGCGTCTGGAATGTTGCACCCGAGTACCAGGGGACGAAAACTGAGACATATTGGAACACGTCTCCCGATCACACGGTTGATCATACTCTGGGTTCCACATGCATGTTTTAGCTGAAGGAAGAATACCTTAAACCTGGAGAGTTGAGACCCGTGGAATGGGTACCATGCAATATGACTTCAAAGGGTCTTCATTTGCTCACCGAACCTCTCCAATCCTATCACTGCTGCGTTTATGCCCCTGTACACACACTTGATTCTCTTTCAGAGACATAGCAATCCATAGGTTTTAAGATACTTCCTAGTCAGGTACACTCTTAGGCATTTAATATGGGGTGTTGAGTCCATTTCGTTGAGCAAGGAGTAGCTCTTGTCTATTCCATATTTGGCTTAAGGAACTTTATCTGTGCTCATTTCAATCTCTGGTTTTATGCAGCACCCCAACTCACCTTTCCCCTTAAGCAAGCATAAGTTGGTTTTCTAAATTTGAGACCCTGTTCTGTTTTGTAATTCAGTTCCTGTGTAGCCAAGGTTACATTCCGTGTATTAGTGATATCTTACTATGTTTCTTTTTCTGTGTGACTTATTTCAGTTAGAATCATCGTACCTGAATCCACTCATTATGCTGCTACGGGCCTGATGACATAGATTTCATTGCTGAGTGATATTGCATTGTACGTAAGTACCACAACTTCTTTATCCATTTTTCACTTTCTGCGATATTGAACTTGTACCGTAAACCAGGTTCTTGTAAACAGAGCCGTCCCAACCTTTGGGGTGGCTGTGTCTTTTGATTTTAATTTCCCTAAGCTATAGGACCATAAGTGGAAGTGCCCTAGGCTCTGTTGCTTTGTTTTTTAGATGTTTCAGGAAACACCATACACTTCTCCCGAGTGGCTGTTGGCAATTTACATCCCGCCCATCAGCATAACAAGGCTCCCAGTTCTCCATGGCCTGTCCTGCCTTTCTGGATTTTACACTTTTTTCAGATGGCCCTTTTGACCGGGGGGAAGTGAGACTTCATTGTAGTGCAGATTTCCTTTGCAAGCTTGCTTGGTTGGCCAAAAAGGGCGTATGCGTTTTTTCCTGAATATATTCAGGAAAAAACGCATACGCCCTTTTTGGCCAAGTGCATCATTGTGGACGTTCTGCCTCTTTTCCTATGCTTTAAATGCAATTCCAGTCTACCTCCTGAAATCGGTTTCCTGCAATTCTGCCCCGCTTTCAAGTCCTCTTGGCAGCCTTACTTCAGTATATTTTCGGACGATAGCTGTCATTTATAACTCTGCAGGTTTGTGAATTACAGTGCCCCTGAGCTCCTTTCTTCAAGTCGCTTTCTCGTGAGCTGGCCGCAACACCGCAGGATGGCTTCAGGCCCTAATCTGGTTCCGGCACGGCACGCTGAGCCTTTGGTTAATTCCTCTTCCTGGTGGGAAATGAGAGTTAAATTTGCCCGTCCAGACACCTCCAGCTAGTCTGTCATTGGTTCTCCCTATTCCTGTTCATCTTCCGCAGAAATTGCAAACTGGGCCAAACAGGAGGTTAAAGGCACTGACTCTCCAAGTCGGGAGAGTGTTAGTAAAGCGTCTGGAATGTTGCACCCGAGTACCAGGGGACGAAAACTGAGACGTATTGGAACACGTCTCCCGATCACACAGTTGATCATACTCTGGGTTCCACATGCATGTTTTAGCTGAAGGAAGAATACCTTAAACCTGGAGAGTTGAGACCCGTGGAATGGGTACCATGCAATATGACTTCAAAGGGTCTTCATTTGTTCACCGAACCTCTCCAATCCTATCACTGCTGCGTTTATGCCCCTGTACACACACGTGATTCTCTTTCAGACACATAGCAATCCATAGGTTTTAAGATACTTCCTAGTCAGGTACACTCTTAGGCATTTAATATGGGGTGTTGAGTCCATTTCGTTGAGCAAGGAGTAGCTCTTGTCTATTCCATATTTGGCTTAAGGAACTTTATCTGTGCTCATTTCAATCTCTGGTTTTATGCAGCACCCCAACTCACCTTTCCCCTTAAGCAAGCATAAGTTGGTTTTCTAAATTTGAGACCCTGTTCTGTTTTGTAATTCAGTTCCTGTGTAGCCAAGGTTACATTCCGTGTATTAGTGATATCTTATGATGTTTCTTTTCCTGTGTGACTTATTTCAGTTAGAATCATCGTACCTGAATCCACTCATTATGCTGCTACGGGCCTGATGACATAGATTTCATTGCTGAGTGATACTGCATTGTACGTAAGTACCACAACTTCTTTATCCATTTTTCACTTTCTGCGATATTGAACTTGTACCGTAAACCAGGTTCTTGTAAACAGAGCCGTCCCAACCTTTGGGGTGGCTGTGTCTTTTGATTTTAATTTCCCTAAGCTATAGGACCATAAGTGGAAGTGCCCTAGGCTCTGTTGCTTTGTTTTTTAGATGTTTCAGGAAACACCATACACTTCTCCCGAGTGGCTGTTGGCAATTTACATCCCGCCCATCAGCATAACAAGGCTCCCAGTTCTCCATGGCCTGTCCTGCCTTTCTGGATTTTACACTTTTTTCAGATGGCCCTTTTGACCAGGGGGAAGTGAGACTTCACTGTAGTGCAGATTTCCTTTGCAAGCTTGCTTGGTTGGCCAAAAAGGGCGTATGCGTTTTTTCCTGAATATATTCAGGAAAAAACGCATACGCCCTTTTTGGCCAAGTGCATCATTGTGGACGTTCTGCCTCTTTTCCTATGCTTTAAATGCAATTCCAGTCTACCTCCTGAAATCGGTTTCCTGCAATTCTGCCCCGCTTTCAAGTCCTCTTGGCAGCCTTACTTCAGTATATTTTTGGACGATAGCTGTCATTTATAACTCTGCAGGTTTGTGAATTACAGTGCCCCTGAGCTCCTTTCTTCAAGTCGCTTTCTCGTGAGCTGGCCGCAACCCCGCAGGATGGCTTCAGGCCCTAATCTGGTTCCGGCACGGCACGCTGAGCCTTTGGTTAATTCCTCTTCCTGGTGGGAAATGAGAGTTAAATTTGCCCGTCCAGACACCTCCAGCTAGTCTGTCATTGGTTCTCCCTATTCCTGTTCATCTTCCGCAGAAATTGCAAACTGGGCCAAACAGGAGGTTAAAGGCACTGACTCTCCAAGTCGGGAGAGTGTTAGTAAAGCGTCTGGAATGTTGCACCCGAGTACCAGGGGACGAAAACTGAGACATATTGGAACACGTCTCCCGATCACACGGTTGATCATACTCTGGGTTCCACATGCATGTTTTAGCTGAAGGAAGAATACCTTAAACCTGGAGAGTTGAGACCCGTGGAATGGGTACCATGCAATATGACTTCAAAGGGTCTTCATTTGCCCACCGAACCTCTCCAATCCTATCACTGCTGCGTTTATGCCCCTGTACACACACTTGATTCTCTTTCAGAGACATAGCAATCCATAGGTTTTAAGATACTTCCTAGTCAGGTACACTCTTAGGCATTTAATATGGGGTGTTGAGTCCATTTCGTTGAGCAAGGAGTAGCTCTTGTCTATTCCATATTTGGCTTAAGGAACTTTATCTGTGCTCATTTCAATCTCTGGTTTTATGCAGCACCCCAACTCACCTTTCCCCTTAAGCAAGCATAAGTTGGTTTTCTAAATTTGAGACCCTGTTCTGTTTTGGAATTCAGTTCCTGTGTAGCCAAGTTTACATTCCGTGTATTAGTGATATCTTATGATGTTTCTTTTCCTGTGTGACTTATTTCAGTTAGAATCATCGTACCTGAATCCACTCATTATGCTGCTACGGGCCTGATGACATAGATTTCATTGCTGAGTGATATTGCATTGTACGTAAGTACCACAACTTCTTTATCCATTTTTCACTTTCTGCGATATTGAACTTGTACCGTAAACCAGGTTCTTGTAAACAGAGCCGTCCCAACCTTTGGGGTGGCTGTGTCTTTTGATTTTAATTTCCCTAAGCTATAGGACCATAAGTGGAAGTGCCCTAGGCTCTGTTGCTTTGTTTTTTAGATGTTTCAGGAAACACCATACACTTCTCCCGAGTGGCTGTTGGCAATTTACATCCCGCCCATCAGCATAACAAGGCTCCCAGTTCTCCATGGCCTGTCCTGCCTTTCTGGATTTTACACTTTTTTCAGATGGCCCTTTTGACCGGGGGGAAGTGAGACTTCATTGTAGTGCAGATTTCCTTTGCAAGCTTGCTTGGTTGGCCAAAAAGGGCGTATGCGTTTTTTCCTGAATATATTCAGGAAAAAACGCATACGCCCTTTTTGGCCAAGTGCATCATTGTGGACGTTCTGCCTCTTTTCCTATGCTTTAAATGCAATTCCAGTCTACCTCCTGAAATCGGTTTCCTGCAATTCTGCCCCGCTTTCAAGTCCTCTTGGCAGCCTTACTTCAGTATATTTTTGGACGATAGCTGTCATTTATAACTCTGCAGGTTTGTGAATTACAGTGCCCCTGAGCTCCTTTCTTCAAGTCGCTTTCTCGTGAGCTGGCCGCAACACCGCAGGATGGCTTCAGGCCCTAATCTGGTTCCGGCACGGCACGCTGAGCCTTTGGTTAATTCCTCTTCCTGGTGGGAAATGAGAGTTCAATTTGCCCGTCCAGACACCTCCAGCTAGTCTGTCATTGGTTCTCCCTATTCCTGTTCATCTTCCGCAGAAATTGCAAACTGGGCCAAACAGGAGGTTAAAGGCACTGACTCTCCAAGTCGGGAGAGTGTTAGTAAAGCGTCTGGAATGTTGCACCCGAGTACCAGGGGACGAAAACTGAGACGTATTGGAACACGTCTCCCGATCACACAGTTGATCATACTCTGAGTTCCACATGCATGTTTTAGCTGAAGGAAGAATACCTTAAACCTGGAGAGTTGAGACCCGTGGAATGGGTACCATGCAATATGACTTCAAAGGGTCTTCATTTGTTCACCGAACCTCTCCAATCCTATCACTGCTGCGTTTATGCCCCTGTACACACACTTGATTCTCTTTCAGACACATAGCAATCCATAGGTTTTAAGATACTTCCTAGTCAGGTACACTCTTAGGCATTTAATATGGGGTGTTGAGTCCATTTCGTTGAGCAAGGAGTAGCTCTTGTCTATTCCATATTTGGCTTAAGGAACTTTATCTGTGCTCATTTCAATCTCTGGTTTTATGCAGCACCCCAACTCACCTTTCCCCTTAAGCAAGCATAAGTTGGTTTTCTAAATTTGAGACCCTGTTCTGTTTTGTAATTCAGTTCCTGTGTAGCCAAGGTTACATTCCGTGTATTAGTGATATCTTATGATGTTTCTTTTCCTGTGTGACTTATTTCAGTTAGAATCATCGTACCTGAATCCACTCATTATGCTGCTACGGGCCTGATGACATAGATTTCATTGCTGAGTGATACTGCATTGTACGTAAGTACCACAACTTCTTTATCCATTTTTCACTTTCTGCGATATTGAACTTGTACCGTAAACCAGGTTCTTGTAAACAGAGCCGTCCCAACCTTTGGGGTGGCTGTGTCTTTTGATTTTAATTTCCCTAAGCTATAGGACCATAAGTGGAAGTGCCCTAGGCTCTGTTGCTTTGTTTTTTAGATGTTTCAGGAAACACCATACACTTCTCCCGAGTGGCTGTTGGCAATTTACATCCCGCCCATCAGCATAACAAGGCTCCCAGTTCTCCATGGCCTGTCCTGCCTTTCTGGATTTTACACTTTTTTCAGATGGCCCTTTTGACCAGGGGGAAGTGAGACTTCACTGTAGTGCAGATTTCCTTTGCAAGCTTGCTTGGTTGGCCAAAAAGGGCGTATGCGTTTTTTCCTGAATATATTCAGGAAAAAACGCATACGCCCTTTTTGGCCAAGTGCATCATTGTGGACGTTCTGCCTCTTTTCCTATGCTTTAAATGCAATTCCAGTCTACCTCCTGAAATCGGTTTCCTGCAATTCTGCCCCGCTTTCAAGTCCTCTTGGCAGCCTTACTTCAGTATATTTTTGGACGATAGCTGTCATTTATAACTCTGCAGGTTTGTGAATTACAGTGCCCCTGAGCTCCTTTCTTCAAGTCGCTTTCTCGTGAGCTGGCCGCAACACCGCAGGATGGCTTCAGGCCCTAATCTGGTTCCGGCACGGCACGCTGAGCCTTTGGTTAATTCCTCTTCCTGGTGGGAAATGAGAGTTAAATTTGCCCGTCCAGACACCTCCAGCTAGTCTGTCATTGGTTCTCCCTATTCCTGTTCATCTTCCGCAGAAATTGCAAACTGGGCCAAACAGGAGGTTAAAGGCACTGACTCTCCAAGTCGGGAGAGTGTTAGTAAAGCGTCTGGAATGTTGCACCCGAGTACCAGGGGACGAAAACTGAGACATATTGGAACACGTCTCCCGATCACACGGTTGATCATACTCTGGGTTCCACATGCATGTTTTAGCTGAAGGAAGAATACCTTAAACCTGGAGAGTTGAGACCCGTGGAATGGGTACCATGCAATATGACTTCAAAGGGTCTTCATTTGCCCACCGAACCTCTCCAATCCTATCACTGCTGCGTTTATGCCCCTGTACACACACTTGATTCTCTTTCAGAGACATAGCAATCCATAGGTTTTAAGATACTTCCTAGTCAGGTACACTCTTAGGCATTTAATATGGGGTGTTGAGTCCATTTCGTTGAGCAAGGAGTAGCTCTTGTCTATTCCATATTTGGCTTAAGGAACTTTATCTGTGCTCATTTCAATCTCTGGTTTTATGCAGCACCCCAACTCACCTTTCCCCTTAAGCAAGCATAAGTTGGTTTTCTAAATTTGAGACCCTGTTCTGTTTTGTAATTCAGTTCCTGTGTAGCCAAGGTTACATTCCGTGTATTAGTGATATCTTATGATGTTTCTTTTCCTGTGTGACTTATTTCAGTTAGAATCATCGTACCTGAATCCACTCATTATGCTGCTACGGGCCTGATGACATAGATTTCATTGCTGAGTGATACTGCATTGTACGTAAGTACCACAACTTCTTTATCCATTTTTCACTTTCTGCGATATTGAACTTGTACCGTAAACCAGGTTCTTGTAAACAGAGCCGTCCCAACCTTTGGGGTGGCTGTGTCTTTTGATTTTAATTTCCCTAAGCTATAGGACCATAAGTGGAAGTGCCCTAGGCTCTGTTGCTTTGTTTTTTAGATGTTTCAGGAAACACCATACACTTCTCCCGAGTGGCTGTTGGCAATTTACATCCCGCCCATCAGCATAACAAGGCTCCCAGTTCTCCATGGCCTGTCCTGCCTTTCTGGATTTTACACTTTTTTCAGATGGCCCTTTTGACCAGGGGGAAGTGAGACTTCACTGTAGTGCAGATTTCCTTTGCAAGCTTGCTTGGTTGGCCAAAAAGGGCGTATGCGTTTTTTCCTGAATATATTCAGGAAAAAACGCATACGCCCTTTTTGGCCAAGTGCATCATGGTGGACGTTCTGCCTCTTTTCCTATGCTTTAAATGCAATTCCAGTCTACCTCCTGAAATCGGTTTCCTGCAATTCTGCCCCGCTTTCAAGTCCTCTTGGCAGCCTTACTTCAGTATATTTTTGGACGATAGCTGTCATTTATAACTCTGCAGGTTTGTGAATTACAGTGCCCCTGAGCTCCTTTCTTCAAGTCGCTTTCTCGTGAGCTGGCCGCAACACCGCAGGATGGCTTCAGGCCCTAATCTGGTTCCGGCACGGCACGCTGAGCCTTTGGTTAATTCCTCTTCCTGGTGGGAAATGAGAGTTCAATTTGCCCGTCCAGACACCTCCAGCTAGTCTGTCATTGGTTCTCCCTATTCCTGTTCATCTTCCGCAGAAATTGCAAACTGGGCCAAACAGGAGGTTAAAGGCACTGACTCTCCAAGTCGGGAGAGTGTTAGTAAAGCGTCTGGAATGTTGCACCCGAGTACCAGGGGACGAAAACTGAGACATATTGGAACACGTCTCCCGATCACACGGTTGATCATACTCTGGGTTCCACATGCATCTTTTAGCTGAAGGAAGAATACCTTAAATCTGGAGAGTTGAGACCCGTGGAATGGGTACCATGCAATATGACTTCAAAGGGTCTTCATTTGCTCACCGAACCTCTCCAATCCTATCACTGCTGCGTTTATGCCCCTGTACACACACTTGATTCTCTTTCAGAGACATAGCAATCCATAGGTTTTAAGATACTTCCTAGTCAGGTACACTCTTAGGCATTTAATATGGGGTGTTGAGTCCATTTCGTTGAGCAAGGAGTAGCTCTTGTCTATTCCATATTTGGCTTAAGGAACTTTATCTGTGCTCATTTCAATCTCTGGTTTTATGCAGCACCCCAACTCACCTTTCCCCTTAAGCAAGCATAAGTTGGTTTTCTAAATTTGAGACCCTGTTCTGTTTTGTAATTCAGTTCCTGTGTAGCCAAGGTTACATTCCGTGTATTAGTGATATCTTACTATGTTTCTTTTTCTGTGTGACTTATTTCAGTTAGAATCATCGTACCTGAATCCACTCATTATGCTGCTACGGGCCTGATGACATAGATTTCATTGCTGAGTGATATTGCATTGTACGTAAGTACCACAACTTCTTTATCCATTTTTCACTTTCTGCGATATTGAACTTGTACCGTAAACCAGGTTCTTGTAAACAGAGCCGTCCCAACCTTTGGGGTGGCTGTGTCTTTTGATTTTAATTTCCCTAAGCTATAGGACCATAAGTGGAAGTGCCCTAGGCTCTGTTGCTTTGTTTTTTAGATGTTTCAGGAAACACCATACACTTCTCCCGAGTGGCTGTTGGCAATTGACATCACGCCCATCAGCATAACAAGGCTCCCAGTTCTCCATGGCCTGTCCTGCCTTTCTGGATTTTACACTTTTTTCAGATGGCCCTTTTGACCGGGGGGAAGTGAGACTTCATTGTAGTGCAGATTTCCTTTGCAAGCTTGCTTGGTTGGCCAAAAAGGGCGTATGCGTTTTTTCCTGAATATATTCAGGAAAAAACGCATACGCCCTTTTTGGCCAAGTGCATCATTGTGGACGTTCTGCCTCTTTTCCTATGCTTTAAATGCAATTCCAGTCTACCTCCTGAAATCGGTTTCCTGCAATTCTGCCCCGCTTTCAAGTCCTCTTGGCAGCCTTACTTCAGTATATTTTTGGACGATAGCTGTCATTTATAACTCTGCAGGTTTGTGAATTACAGTGCCCCTGAGCTCCTTTCTTCAAGTCGCTTTCTCGTGAGCTGGCCGCAACCCCGCAGGATGGCTTCAGGCCCTAATCTGGTTCCGGCACGGCACGCTGAGCCTTTGGTTAATTCCTCTTCCTGGTGGGAAATGAGAGTTAAATTTGCCCGTCCAGACACCTCCAGCTAGTCTGTCATTGGTTCTCCCTATTCCTGTTCATCTTCCGCAGAAATTGCAAACTGGGCCAAACAGGAGGTTAAAGGCACTGACTCTCCAAGTCGGGAGAGTGTTAGTAAAGCGTCTGGAATGTTGCACCCGAGTACCAGGGGACGAAAACTGACACATATTGGAACACGTCTCCCGATCACACGGTTGATCATACTCTGGGTTCCACATGCATGTTTTAGCTGAAGGAAGAATACCTTAAACCTGGAGAGTTGAGACCCGTGGAATGGGTACCATGCAATATGACTTCAAAGGGTCTTCATTTGCTCACCGAACCTCTCCAATCCTATCACTGCTGCGTTTATGCCCCTGTACACACACTTGATTCTCTTTCAGAGACATAGCAATCCATAGGTTTTAAGATACTTCCTAGTCAGGTACACTCTTAGGCATTTAATATGGGGTGTTGAGTCCATTTCGTTGAGCAAGGAGTAGCTCTTGTCTATTCCATATTTGGCTTAAGGAACTTTATCTGTGCTCATTTCAATCTCTGGTTTTATGCAGCACCCCAACTCACCTTTCCCCTTAAGCAAGCATAAGTTGGTTTTCTAAATTTGAGACCCTGTTCTGTTTTGTAATTCAGTTCCTGTGTAGCCAAGGTTACATTCCGTGTATTAGTGATATCTTATGATGTTTCTTTTTCTGTGTGACTTATTTCAGTTAGAATCATCGTACCTGAATCCACTCATTATGCTGCTACGGGCCTGATGACATAGATTTCATTGCTGAGTGATACTGCATTGTACGTAAGTACCACAACTTCTTTATCCATTTTTCACTTTCTGCGATATTGAACTTGTACCATAAACCAGGTTCTTGTAAACAGAGCCGTCCCAACCTTTGGGGTGGCTGTGTCTTTTGATTTTAATTTCCCTAAGCTATAGGACCATAAGTGGAAGTGCCCTAGGCTCTGTTGCTTTGTTTTTTAGATGTTTCAGGAAACACCATACACTTCTCCCGAGTGGCTGTTGGCAATTTACATCCCGCCCATCAGCATAACAAGGCTCCCAGTTCTCCATGGCCTGTCCTGCCTTTCTGGATTTTACACTTTTTTCAGATGGCCCTTTTGACCGGGGGGAAGTGAGACTTCATTGTAGTGCAGATTTCCTTTGCAAGCTTGCTTGGTTGGCCAAAAAGGGCGTATGCGTTTTTTCCTGAATATATTCAGGAAAAAACGCATACGCCCTTTTTGGCCAAGTGCATCATTGTGGACGTTCTGCCTCTTTTCCTATGCTTTAAATGCAATTCCAGTCTACCTCCTGAAATCGGTTTCCTGCAATTCTGCCCCGCTTTCAAGTCCTCTTGGCAGCCTTACTTCAGTATATTTTTGGACGATAGCTGTCATTTATAACTCTGCAGGTTTGTGAATTACAGTGCCCCTGAGCTCCTTTCTTCAAGTCGTTTTCTCGTGAGCTGGCCGCAACACCGCAGGATGGCTTCAGGCCCTAATCTGGTTCCGGCACGGCACGCTGAGCCTTTGGTTAATTCCTCTTCCTGGTGGGAAATGAGAGTTAAATTTGCCCGTCCAGACACCTCCAGCTAGTCTGTCATTGGTTCTGCCTATTCCTGTTCATCTTCCGCAGAAATTGCAAACTGGGCCAAACAGGAGGTTAAAGGCACTGACTCTCCAAGTCGGGAGAGTGTTAGTAAAGCGTCTGGAATGTTGCACCCGAGTACCAGGGGACGAAAACTGAGACGTATTGGAACACGTCTCCCGATCACACGGTTGATCATACTCTGGGTTCCACATGCATGTTTTAGCTGAAGGAAGAATACCTTAAACCTGGAGAGTTGAGACCCGTGGAATGGGTACCATGCAATATGACTTCAAAGGGTCTTCATTTGCTCACCGAACCTCTCCAATCCTATCACTGCTGCGTTTATGCCCCTGTACACACACTTGATTCTCTTTCAGAGACATAGCAATCCATAGGTTTTAAGATACTTCCTAGTCAGGTACACTCTTAGGCATTTAATATGGGGTGTTGAGTCCATTTCGTTGAGCAAGGAGTAGCTCTTGTCTATTCCATATTTGGCTTAAGGAACTTTATCTGTGCTCATTTCAATCTCTGGTTTTATGCAGCACCCCAACTCACCTTTCCCCTTAAGCAAGCATAAGTTGGTTTTCTAAATTTGAGACCCTGTTCTGTTTTGGAATTCAGTTCCTGTGTAGCCAAGGTTACATTCCGTGTATTAGTGATATCTTATGATGTTTCTTTTCCTGTGTGACTTATTTCAGTTAGAATCATCATACCTGAATCCACTCATTATGCTGCTACGGGCCTGATGACATAGATTTCATTGCTGAGTGATACTGCATTGTACGTAAGTACCACAACTTCTTTATCCATTTTTCACTTTCTGCGATATTGAACTTGTACCGTAAACCAGGTTCTTGTAAACAGAGCCGTCCCAACCTTTGGGGTGGCTGTGTCTTTTGATTTTAATTTCCCTAAGCTATAGGACCATAAGTGGAAGTGCCCTAGGCTCTGTTGCTTTGTTTTTTAGATGTTTCAGGAAACACCATACACTTCTCCCGAGTGGCTGTTGGGAATTTACATCCCGCCCATCAGCATAACAAGGCTCCCAGTTCTCCATGGCCTGTCCTGCCTTTCTGGATTTTACACTTTTTTCAGATGGCCCTTTTGACCGGGGGGAAGTGAGACTTCATTGTAGTGCAGATTTCCTTTGCAAGCTTGCTTGGTTGGCCAAAAAGGGCGTATGCGTTTTTTCCTGAATATATTCAGGAAAAAACGCATACGCCCTTTTTGGCCAAGTGCATCATTGTGGACGTTCTGCCTCTTTTCCTATGCTTTAAATGCAATTCCAGTCTACCTCCTGAAATCGGTTTCCTGCAATTCTGCCCCGCTTTCAAGTCCTCTTGGCAGCCTTACTTCAGTATATTTTTGGACGATAGCTGTCATTTATAACTCTGCAGGTTTGTGAATTACAGTGCCCCTGAGCTCCTTTCTTCAACTCGCTTTCTCGTGAGCTGGCCGCAACACCGCAGGATGGCTTCAGGCCCTAATCTTGTTCTGTCACGGCACGCTGAGCCTTTGGTTAATTCCTCTTCCTGGTGAGAAATGAGAGTTAAATTTGCCCGTCCAGACACCTCCAGCTAGTCTCTCATTGGTTCTCCCTATCCCTGTTCATCTTCCGCAGAAATTGCAAACTGGGCCAAACAGGAGGTTAAAGGCACTGACTCTCTAAGTCGGGAGAGTGTTAGTAAAGCGTCTGGAATGTTGCACCCGAGTACCAGGGGACGAAAACTGAGACGTATTGGAACACGTCTCCCGATCACACGGTTGATCATACTCTGGGTTCCACATGCATGTTTTAGCTGAAGGAAGAATACCTTAAACCTGGAGAGTTGAGACCCGTGGAATGGGTACCATGCAATATGACTTCAAAGGGTCTTCATTTGCTCACCGAACCTCTCCAATCCTATCACTGCTGCGTTTATGCCCCTGTACACACACTTGATTCTCTTTCAGAGACATAGCAATCCATAGGTTTTAAGATACTTCCTAGTCAGGTACACTCTTAGGCATTTAATATGGGGTGTTGAGTCCATTTCGTTGAGCAAGGAGTAGCTCTTGTCTATTCCATATTTGGCTTAAGGAACTTTATCTGTGCTCATTTCAATCTCTGGTTTTATGCAGCACCCCAACTCACCTTTCCCCTTAAGCAAGCATAAGTTGGGTTTCTAAATTAGAGACCCTGTTCTGTTTTGTAATTCAGTTCCTGTGTAGCCAAGTTTACATTCCGTGTATTAGTGATATCTTATGATGTTTCTTTTCCTGTGTGACTTATTTCAGTTAGAATCATCGTACCTGAATCCACTCATTATGCTGCTACGGTCCTGATGACATAGATTTCATTGCTGAGTGATACTGCATTGTACGTAAGTACCACAACTTCTTTATCCATTTTTCACTTTCTGCGATATTGAACTTGTACCGTAAACCAGGTTCTTGTAAACAGAGCCGTCCCAACCTTTGGGGTGGCTGTGTCTTTTGATTTTAATTTCCCTAAGCTATAGGACCATAAGTGGAAGTGCCCTAGGCTCTGTTGCTTTGTTTTTTAGCTGTTTCAGGAAACACCATACAGTTCTCCCGAGTGGCTGTTGGCAATTTACATCCCACCCATCAGCATAACAAGGCTCCCAGTTCTCCATGGCCTGTCCTGCCTTTCTGGATTTTACACTTTTTTCAGATGGCCCTTTTGACCGGGGGGAAGTGAGACTTCATTGTAGTGCAGATTTCCTTTGCAAGCTTGCTTGGTTGGCCAAAAAGGGCGTATGCGTTTTTTCCTGAATATATTCAGGAAAAAACGCATACGCCCTTTTTGGCCAAGTGCATCATTGTGGACGTTCTGCCTCTTTTCCTATGCTTTAAATGCAATTCCAGTCTACCTCCTGAAATCGGTTTCCTGCAATTCTGCCCCGCTTTCAAGTCCTCTTGGCAGCCTTACTTCAGTATATTTTTGGACGATAGCTGTCATTTATAACTCTGCAGGTTTGTGAATTACAGTGCCCCTGAGCTCCTTTCTTCAACTCGCTTTCTCGTGAGCTGGCCGCAACCCCGCAGGATGGCTTCAGGCCCTAATCTGGTTCCGGCACGGCACGCTGAGCCTTTGGTTAATTCCTCTTCCTGGTGGGAAATGAGAGTTAAATTTGCCCGTCCAGACACCTCCAGCTAGTCTGTCATTGGTTCTCCCTATTCCTGTTCATCTTCCGCAGAAATTGCAAACTGGGCCAAACAGGAGGTTAAAGGCACTGACTCTCCAAGTCGGGAGAGTGTTAGTAAAGCGTCTGGAATGTTGCACCCGAGTACCAGGGGACGAAAACTGACACATATTGGAACACGTCTCCCGATCACACGGTTGATCATACTCTGGGTTCCACATGCATGTTTTAGCTGAAGGAAGAATACCTTAAACCTGGAGAGTTGAGACCCGTGGAATGGGTACCATGCAATATGACTTCAAAGGGTCTTCATTTGCTCACCGAACCTCTCCAATCCTATCACTGCTGCGTTTATGCCCCTGTACACACACTTGATTCTCTTTCAGAGACATAGCAATCCATAGGTTTTAAGATACTTCCTAGTCAGGTACACTCTTAGGCATTTAATATGGGGTGTTGAGTCCATTTCGTTGAGCAAGGAGTAGCTCTTGTCTATTCCATATTTGGCTTAAGGAACTTTATCTGTGCTCATTTCAATCTCTGGTTTTATGCAGCACCCCAACTCACCTTTCCCCTTAAGCAAGCATAAGTTGGTTTTCTAAATTTGAGACCCTGTTCTGTTTTGTAATTCAGTTCCTGTGTAGCCAAGGTTACATTCCGTGTATTAGTGATATCTTATGATGTTTCTTTTTCTGTGTGACTTATTTCAGTTAGAATCATCGTACCTGAATCCACTCATTATGCTGCTACGGGCCTGATGACATAGATTTCATTGCTGAGTGATACTGCATTGTACGTAAGTACCACAACTTCTTTATCCATTTTTCACTTTCTGCGATATTGAACTTGTACCATAAACCAGGTTCTTGTAAACAGAGCCGTCCCAACCTTTGGGGTGGCTGTGTCTTTTGATTTTAATTTCCCTAAGCTATAGGACCATAAGTGGAAGTGCCCTAGGCTCTGTTGCTTTGTTTTTTAGATGTTTCAGGAAACACCATACACTTCTCCCGAGTGGCTGTTGGCAATTTACATCCCGCCCATCAGCATAACAAGGCTCCCAGTTCTCCATGGCCTGTCCTGCCTTTCTGGATTTTACACTTTTTTCAGATGGCCCTTTTGACCGGGGGGAAGTGAGACTTCATTGTAGTGCAGATTTCCTTTGCAAGCTTGCTTGGTTGGCCAAAAAGGGCGTATGCGTTTTTTCCTGAATATATTCAGGAAAAAACGCATACGCCCTTTTTGGCCAAGTGCATCATTGTGGACGTTCTGCCTCTTTTCCTATGCTTTAAATGCAATTCCAGTCTACCTCCTGAAATCGGTTTCCTGCAATTCTGCCCCGCTTTCAAGTCCTCTTGGCAGCCTTACTTCAGTATATTTTTGGACGATAGCTGTCATTTATAACTCTGCAGGTTTGTGAATTACAGTGCCCCTGAGCTCCTTTCTTCAAGTCGTTTTCTCGTGAGCTGGCCGCAACACCGCAGGATGGCTTCAGGCCCTAATCTGGTTCCGGCACGGCACGCTGAGCCTTTGGTTAATTCCTCTTCCTGGTGGGAAATGAGAGTTAAATTTGCCCGTCCAGACACCTCCAGCTAGTCTGTCATTGGTTCTGCCTATTCCTGTTCATCTTCCGCAGAAATTGCAAACTGGGCCAAACAGGAGGTTAAAGGCACTGACTCTCCAAGTCGGGAGAGTGTTAGTAAAGCGTCTGGAATGTTGCACCCGAGTACCAGGGGACGAAAACTGAGACGTATTGGAACACGTCTCCCGATCACACGGTTGATCATACTCTGGGTTCCACATGCATGTTTTAGCTGAAGGAAGAATACCTTAAACCTGGAGAGTTGAGACCCGTGGAATGGGTACCATGCAATATGACTTCAAAGGGTCTTCATTTGCTCACCGAACCTCTCCAATCCTATCACTGCTGCGTTTATGCCCCTGTACACACACTTGATTCTCTTTCAGAGACATAGCAATCCATAGGTTTTAAGATACTTCCTAGTCAGGTACACTCTTAGGCATTTAATATGGGGTGTTGAGTCCATTTCGTTGAGCAAGGAGTAGCTCTTGTCTATTCCATATTTGGCTTAAGGAACTTTATCTGTGCTCATTTCAATCTCTGGTTTTATGCAGCACCCCAACTCACCTTTCCCCTTAAGCAAGCATAAGTTGGTTTTCTAAATTTGAGACCCTGTTCTGTTTTGGAATTCAGTTCCTGTGTAGCCAAGGTTACATTCCGTGTATTAGTGATATCTTATGATGTTTCTTTTCCTGTGTGACTTATTTCAGTTAGAATCATCATACCTGAATCCACTCATTATGCTGCTACGGGCCTGATGACATAGATTTCATTGCTGAGTGATACTGCATTGTACGTAAGTACCACAACTTCTTTATCCATTTTTCACTTTCTGCGATATTGAACTTGTACCGTAAACCAGGTTCTTGTAAACAGAGCCGTCCCAACCTTTGGGGTGGCTGTGTCTTTTGATTTTAATTTCCCTAAGCTATAGGACCATAAGTGGAAGTGCCCTAGGCTCTGTTGCTTTGTTTTTTAGATGTTTCAGGAAACACCATACACTTCTCCCGAGTGGCTGTTGGCAATTTACATCCCGCCCATCAGCATAACAAGGCTCCCAGTTCTCCATGGCCTGTCCTGCCTTTCTGGATTTTACACTTTTTTCAGATGGCCCTTTTGACCGGGGGGAAGTGAGACTTCATTGTAGTGCAGATTTCCTTTGCAAGCTTGCTTGGTTGGCCAAAAAGGGCGTATGCGTTTTTTCCTGAATATATTCAGGAAAAAACGCATACGCCCTTTTTGGCCAAGTGCATCATTGTGGACGTTCTGCCTCTTTTCCTATGCTTTAAATGCAATTCCAGTCTACCTCCTGAAATCGGTTTCCTGCAATTCTGCCCCGCTTTCAAGTCCTCTTGGCAGCCTTACTTCAGTATATTTTTGGACGATAGCTGTCATTTATAACTCTGCAGGTTTGTGAATTACAGTGCCCCTGAGCTCCTTTCTTCAAGTCGTTTTCTCGTGAGCTGGCCGCAACACCGCAGGATGGCTTCAGGCCCTAATCTGGTTCCGGCACGGCACGCTGAGCCTTTGGTTAATTCCTCTTCCTGGTGGGAAATGAGAGTTAAATTTGCCCGTCCAGACACCTCCAGCTAGTCTGTCATTGGTTCTGCCTATTCCTGTTCATCTTCCGCAGAAATTGCAAACTGGGCCAAACAGGAGGTTAAAGGCACTGACTCTCCAAGTCGGGAGAGTGTTAGTAAAGCGTCTGGAATGTTGCACCCGAGTACCAGGGGACGAAAACTGAGACGTATTGGAACACGTCTCCCGATCACACGGTTGATCATACTCTGGGTTCCACATGCATGTTTTAGCTGAAGGAAGAATACCTTAAACCTGGAGAGTTGAGACCCGTGGAATGGGTACCATGCAATATGACTTCAAAGGGTCTTCATTTGCTCACCGAACCTCTCCAATCCTATCACTGCTGCGTTTATGCCCCTGTACACACACTTGATTCTCTTTCAGAGACATAGCAATCCATAGGTTTTAAGATACTTCCTAGTCAGGTACACTCTTAGGCATTTAATATGGGGTGTTGAGTCCATTTCGTTGAGCAAGGAGTAGCTCTTGTCTATTCCATATTTGGCTTAAGGAACTTTATCTGTGCTCATTTCAATCTCTGGTTTTATGCAGCACCCCAACTCACCTTTCCCCTTAAGCAAGCATAAGTTGGTTTTCTAAATTTGAGACCCTGTTCTGTTTTGGAATTCAGTTCCTGTGTAGCCAAGGTTACATTCCGTGTATTAGTGATATCTTATGATGTTTCTTTTCCTGTGTGACTTATTTCAGTTAGAATCATCATACCTGAATCCACTCATTATGCTGCTACGGGCCTGATGACATAGATTTCATTGCTGAGTGATACTGCATTGTACGTAAGTACCACAACTTCTTTATCCATTTTTCACTTTCTGCGATATTGAACTTGTACCGTAAACCAGGTTCTTGTAAACAGAGCCGTCCCAACCTTTGGGGTGGCTGTGTCTTTTGATTTTAATTTCCCTAAGCTATAGGACCATAAGTGGAAGTGCCCTAGGCTCTGTTGCTTTGTTTTTTAGATGTTTCAGGAAACACCATACACTTCTCCCGAGTGGCTGTTGGCAATTTACATCCCGCCCATCAGCATAACAAGGCTCCCAGTTCTCCATGGCCTGTCCTGCCTTTCTGGATTTTACACTTTTTTCAGATGGCCCTTTTGACCGGGGGGAAGTGAGACTTCATTGTAGTGCAGATTTCCTTTGCAAGCTTGCTTGGTTGGCCAAAAAGGGCGTATGCGTTTTTTCCTGAATATATTCAGGAAAAAACGCATACGCCCTTTTTGGCCAAGTGCATCATTGTGGACGTTCTGCCTCTTTTCCTATGCTTTAAATGCAATTCCAGTCTACCTCCTGAAATCGGTTTCCTGCAATTCTGCCCCGCTTTCAAGTCCTCTTGGCAGCCTTACTTCAGTATATTTTTGGACGATAGCTGTCATTTATAACTCTGCAGGTTTGTGAATTACAGTGCCCCTGAGCTCCTTTCTTCAACTCGCTTTCTCGTGAGCTGGCCGCAACACCGCAGGATGGCTTCAGGCCCTAATCTTGTTCTGTCACGGCACGCTGAGCCTTTGGTTAATTCCTCTTCCTGGTGAGAAATGAGAGTTAAATTTGCCCGTCCAGACACCTCCAGCTAGTCTCTCATTGGTTCTCCCTATCCCTGTTCATCTTCCGCAGAAATTGCAAACTGGGCCAAACAGGAGGTTAAAGGCACTGACTCTCTAAGTCGGGAGAGTGTTAGTAAAGCGTCTGGAATGTTGCACCCGAGTACCAGGGGACGAAAACTGAGACGTATTGGAACACGTCTCCCGATCACACGGTTGATCATACTCTGGGTTCCACATGCATGTTTTAGCTGAAGGAAGAATACCTTAAACCTGGAGAGTTGAGACCCGTGGAATGGGTACCATGCAATATGACTTCAAAGGGTCTTCATTTGCTCACCGAACCTCTCCAATCCTATCACTGCTGCGTTTATGCCCCTGTACACACACTTGATTCTCTTTCAGAGACATAGCAATCCATAGGTTTTAAGATACTTCCTAGTCAGGTACACTCTTAGGCATTTAATATGGGGTGTTGAGTCCATTTCGTTGAGCAAGGAGTAGCTCTTGTCTATTCCATATTTGGCTTAAGGAACTTTATCTGTGCTCATTTCAATCTCTGGTTTTATGCAGCACCCCAACTCACCTTTCCCCTTAAGCAAGCATAAGTTGGGTTTCTAAATTAGAGACCCTGTTCTGTTTTGTAATTCAGTTCCTGTGTAGCCAAGTTTACATTCCGTGTATTAGTGATATCTTATGATGTTTCTTTTCCTGTGTGACTTATTTCAGTTAGAATCATCGTACCTGAATCCACTCATTATGCTGCTACGGTCCTGATGACATAGATTTCATTGCTGAGTGATACTGCATTGTACGTAAGTACCACAACTTCTTTATCCATTTTTCACTTTCTGCGATATTGAACTTGTACCGTAAACCAGGTTCTTGTAAACAGAGCCGTCCCAACCTTTGGGGTGGCTGTGTCTTTTGATTTTAATTTCCCTAAGCTATAGGACCATAAGTGGAAGTGCCCTAGGCTCTGTTGCTTTGTTTTTTAGCTGTTTCAGGAAACACCATACAGTTCTCCCGAGTGGCTGTTGGCAATTTACATCCCACCCATCAGCATAACAAGGCTCCCAGTTCTCCATGGCCTGTCCTGCCTTTCTGGATTTTACACTTTTTTCAGATGGCCCTTTTGACCGGGGGGAAGTGAGACTTCATTGTAGTGCAGATTTCCTTTGCAAGCTTGCTTGGTTGGCCAAAAAGGGCGTATGCGTTTTTTCCTGAATATATTCAGGAAAAAACGCATACGCCCTTTTTGGCCAAGTGCATCATTGTGGACGTTCTGCCTCTTTTCCTATGCTTTAAATGCAATTCCAGTCTACCTCCTGAAATCGGTTTCCTGCAATTCTGCCCCGCTTTCAAGTCCTCTTGGCAGCCTTACTTCAGTATATTTTTGGACGATAGCTGTCATTTATAACTCTGCAGGTTTGTGAATTACAGTGCCCCTGAGCTCCTTTCTTCAACTCGCTTTCTCGTGAGCTGGCCGCAACACCGCAGGATGGCTTCAGGCCCTAATCTGGTTCCGGCACGGCACGCTGAGCCTTTGGTTAATTCCTCTTCCTGGTGGGAAATGAGAGTTAAATTTGCCCGTCCAGACACCTCCAGCTAGTCTCTCATTGGTTCTCCCTATCCCTGTTCATCTTCCGCAGAAATTGCAAACTGGGCCAAACAGGAGGTTAAAGGCACTGACTCTCCAAGTCGGGAGAGTGTTAGTAAAGCGTCTGGAATGTTGCACCCGAGTACCAGGGGACGAAAACTGAGACATATTGGAACACGTCTCCCGATCACACGGTTGATCATACTCTGGGTTCCACATGCATGTTTTAGCTGAAGGAAGAATACCTTAAACCTGGAGAGTTGAGACCCGTGGAATGGGTACCATGCACTATGACTTCAAAGGGTCTTCATTTGCTCACCGAACCTCTCCAATCCTATCACTGCTGCGTTTATGCCCCTGTACACACACTTGATTCTCTTTCAGAGACATAGCAATCCATAGGTTTTAAGATACTTCCTAGTCAGGTACACTCTTAGGCATTTAATATGGGGTGTTGAGTCCATTTCGTTGAGCAAGGAGTAGCTCTTGTCTATTCCATATTTGGCTTAAGGAACTTTATCTGTGCTCATTTCAATCTCTGGTTTTATGCAGCACCCCAACTCACCTTTCCCCTTAAGCAAGCATAAGTTGGTTTTCTAAATTTGAGACCCTGTTCTGTTTTGTAATTCAGTTCCTGTGTAGCCAAGGTTACATTCCGTGTATTAGTGATATCTTATGATGTTTCTTTTTCTGTGTGACTTATTTCAGTTAGAATCATCGTACCTGAATCCACTCATTATGCTGCTACGGGCCTGATGACATAGATTTCATTGCTGAGTGATACTGCATTGTACGTAAGTACCACAACTTCTTTATCCATTTTTCACTTTCTGCGATATTGAACTTGTACCGTAAACCAGGTTCTTGTAAACAGAGCCGTCCCAACCTTTGGGGTGGCTGTGTCTTTTGATTTTAATTTCCCTAAGCTACAGGACCATAAGTGGAAGTGCCCTAGGCTCTGTTGCTTTGTTTTTTAGATGTTTCAGGAAACACCATACACTTCTCCCGAGTGGCTGTTGGCAATTTACATCCCACCCATCAGCATAACAAGGCTCCCAGTTCTCCATGGCCTGTCCTGCCTTTCTGGATTTTACACTTTTTTCAGATGGCCCTTTTGAGCGGGGGGAAGTGAGACTTCATTGTAGTGCAGATTTCCTTTGCAAGCTTGCTTGGTTGGCCAAAAAGGGCGTATGCGTTTTTTCCTGAATATATTCAGGAAAAAACGCATACGCCCTTTTTGGCCAAGTGCATCATTGTGGACGTTCTGCCTCTTTTCCTATGCTTTAAATGCAATTCCAGTCTACCTCCTGAAATCGGTTTCCTGCAATTCTGCCCCGCTTTCAAGTCCTCTTGGCAGCCTTACTTCAGTATATTTTTGGACGATAGCTGTCATTTATAACTCTGCAGGTTTGTGAATTACAGTGCCCCTGAGCTCCTTTCTTCAACTCGCTTTCTCGTGAGCTGGCCGCAGCACCGCAGGATGGCTTCAGGCCCTAATCTGGTTCCGGCACGGCACGCTGAGCCTTTGGTTAATTCCTCTTCCTGGTGGGAAATGAGAGTTAAATTTGCCCGTCCAGACACCTCCATCTAGTCTGTCATTGGTTCTGCCTATTCCTGTTCATCTTCCGCAGAAATTGCAAACTGGGCCAAACAGGAGGTTAAAGGCACTGACTCTCCAAGTCGGGAGAGTGTTAGTAAAGCGTCTGGAATGTTGCACCCGAGTACCAGGGGACGAAAACTGAGACGTATTTGAACACGTCTCCCGATCACACGGTTGATCATACTCTGGGTTCCACATGCATGTTTTAGCTGAAGGAAGAATACCTTAAACCTGGAGAGTTGAGACCCGTGGAATGGGTACCATGCAATATGACTTCAAAGGGTCTTCATTTGCTCACCGAACCTCTCCAATCCTATCACTGCTGCGTTTATGCCCCTGTACACACACTTGATTCTCTTTCAGAGACATAGCAATCCATAGGTTTTAAGATACTTCCTAGTCAGGTACACTCTTAGGCATTTAATATGGGGTGTTGAGTCCATTTCGTTGAGCAAGGAGTAGCTCTTGTCTATTCCATATTTGGCTTAAGGAACTTTATCTGTGCTCATTTCAATCTCTGGTTTTATGCAGCACCCCAACTCACCTTTCCCCTTAAGCAAGCATAAGTTGGTTTTCTAAATTTGAGACCCTGTTCTGTTTTGTAATTCAGTTCCTGTGTAGCCAAGGTTACATTCCGTGTATTAGTGATATCTTATGATGTTTCTTTTCCTGTGTGACTTATTTCAGTTAGAATCATCATACCTGAATCCACTCATTATTCTGCTACGGGCCTGATGACATAGATTTCATTTCTGAGTGATACTGCATTGTACGTAAGTACCACAACTTCTTTATCCATTTTTCACTTTCTGCGATATTGAACTTGTACCGTAAACCAGGTTCTTGTAAACAGAGCCGTCCCAACCTTTGGGGTGGCTGTGTCTTTTTGATTTTAATTTCCCTAAGCTATAGGACCATAAGTGGAAGTGCCCTAGGCTCTGTTGCTTTGTTTTTTAGATGTTTCAGGAAACACCATACACTTCTCCCGAGTGGCTGTTGGCAATTTACATCCCGCCCATCAGCATAACAAGGCTCCCAGTTCTCCATGGCCTGTCCTGCCTTTCTGGATTTTACACTTTTTTCAGATGGCCCTTTTGACCGGGGGGAAGTGAGACTTCATTGTAGTGCAGATTTCCTTTGCAAGCTTGCTTGGTTGGCCAAAAAGGGCGTATGCGTTTTTTCCTGAATATATTCAGGAAAAAACGCATACGCCCTTTTTGGCCAAGTGCATCATTGTGGACGTTCTGCCTCTTTTCCTATGCTTTAAATGCAATTCCAGTCTACCTCCTGAAATCGGTTTCCTGCAATTCTGCCCCGCTTTCAAGTCCTCTTGGCAGCCTTACTTCAGTATATTTTTGGACGATAGCTGTCATTTATAACTCTGCAGGTTTGTGAATTACAGTGCCCCTGAGCTCCTTTCTTCAACTCGCTTTCTCGTGAGCTGGCCGCAACACCGCAGGATGGCTTCAGGCCCTAATCTGGTTCCGGCACGGCACGCTGAGCCTTTGGTTAATTCCTCTTCCTGGTGGGAAATGAGAGTTAAATTTGCCCGTCCAGACACCTCCAGCTAGTCTCTCATTGGTTCTCCCTATTCCTGTTCATCTTCCGCAGAAATTGCAAACTGGGCCAAACAGGAGGTTAAAGGCACTGACTCTCCAAGTCGGGAGAGTGTTAGTAAAGCGTCTGGAATGTTGCACCCGAGTACCAGGGGACGAAAACTGAGACATATTGGAACACGTCTCCCGATCACACGGTTGATCATACTCTGGGTTCCACATGCATGTTTTAGCTGAAGGAAGAATACCTTAAACCTGGAGAGTTGAGACCCGTGGAATGGGTACCATGCAATATGACTTCAAAGGGTCTTCATTTGCTCACCGAACCTCTCCAATCCTATCACTGCTGCGTTTATGCCCCTGTACACACACTTGATTCTCTTTCAGAGACATAGCAATCCATAGGTTTTAAGATACTTCCTAGTCAGGTACACTCTTAGGCATTTAATATGGGGTGTTGAGTCCATTTCGTTGAGCAAGGAGTAGCTCTTGTCTATTCCATATTTGGCTTAAGGAACTTTATCTGTGCTCATTTCAATCTCTGGTTTTATGCAGCACCCCAACTCACCTTTCCCCTTAAGCAAGCATAAGTTGGTTTTCTAAATTTGAGACCCTGTTCTGTTTTGTAATTCAGTTCCTGTGTAGCCAAGGTTACATTCCGTGTATTAGTGATATCTTATGATGTTTCTTTTCCTGTGTGACTTATTTCAGTTAGAATCATCGTACCTGAATCCACTCATTATGCTGCTACGGGCCTGATGACATAGATTTCATTGCTGAGTGATATTGCATTGTACGTAAGTACCACAACTTCTTTATCCATTTTTCACTTTCTGCGATATTGAACTTGTACCGTAAACCAGGTTCTTGTAAACAGAGCCGTCCCAACCTTTGGGGTGGCTGTGTCTTTTGATTTTAATTTCCCTAAGCTATAGGACCATAAGTGGAAGTGCCCTAGGCTCTGTTGCTTTGTTTTTTAGATGTTTCAGGAAACACCATACACTTCTCCCGAGTGGCTGTTGGCAAATTACATCCCGCCCATCAGCATAACAAGGCTCCCAGTTCTCCATGGCCTGTCCTGCCTTTCTGGATTTTACACTTTTTTCAGATGGCCCTTTTGACCGGGGGGAAGTGAGACTTCATTGTAGTGCAGATTTCCTTTGCAAGCTTGCTTGGTTGGCCAAAAAGGGCGTATGCGTTTTATCCTGAATATATTCAGGAAAAAACGCATACGCCCTTTTTGGCCAAGTGCATCATTGTGGACGTTCTGCCTCTTTTCCTATGCTTTAAATGCAATTCCAGTCTACCTCCTGAAATCGGTTTCCTGCAATTCTGCCCCGCTTTCAAGTCCTCTTGGCAGCCTTACTTCAGTATATTTTTGGACGATAGCTGTCATTTATAACTCTGCAGGTTTGTGAATTACAGTGCCCCTGAGCTTCTTTCTTCAACTCGCTTTCTCGTGAGCTGGCCGCAACACCGCAGGATGGCTTCAGGCCCTAATCTGGTTCCGGCACGGCACACTGAGCCTTTGGTTAATTCCTCTTCCTGGTTCGAAATGAGAGTTAAATTTGCCCGTTCAGACACCTCCAGCTAGTCTCTCATTGTTTCTCCCTATTCCTGTTCATCTTCCGCAGAAATTGCAAACTGGGCCAAACAGGAGGTTAAAGGCACTGACTCTCCAAGTCGGGAGAGTGTTAGTAAAGCGTCTGGAATGTTGCACACGAGTGCCAGGGGACGAAAACTGAGACATATTGGAACACGTCTCCCGATCACACGGTTGATCATACTCTGGGTTCCACATGCATGTTTTAGCTGAAGGAAGAATACCTTAAACCTGGAGAGTTGAGACCCGTGGAATGGGTACCATGCAATATGACTTCAAAGGGTCTTCATTTGCTCACCGAACCTCTCCAATCCTATCACTGCTGCGTTTATGCCCCTGTACACACACTTGATTCTCTTTCAGAGACATAGCAATCCATAGGTTTTAAGATACTTCCTAGTCAGGTACACTCTTAGGCATTTAATATGGGGTGTTGAGTCCATTTCGTTGAGCAAGGAGTAGCTCTTGTCTATTCCATATTTGGCTTAAGGAACTTTATCTGTGCTCATTTCAATCTCTGGTTTTATGCAGCACCCCAACTCACCTTTCCCCTTAAGCAAGCATAAGTTGGTTTTCTAAATTTGAGACCCTGTTCTGTTTTGTAATTCAGTTCCTGTGTAGCCAAGTTTACATTCCGTGTATTAGTGATATCTTATGATGTTTCTTTTCCTGTGTGACTTATTTCAGTTAGAATCATCGTACCTGAATCCACTCATTATGCTGCTACGGGCCTGATGACATAGATTTCATTGCTGAGTGATACTGCATTGTACGTAAGTACCACAACTTCTTTATCCATTTTTCACTTTCTGCGATAGTGAACTTGTACCGTAAACCAGGTTCTTGTAAACAGAGCCGTCCCAACCTTTGGGGTGGCTGTGTCTTTTGATTTTAATTTCCCTAAGCTATAGGACCATAAGTGGAAGTGCCCTAGGCTCTGTTGCTTTGTTTTTTAGATGTTTCAGGAAACACCATACACTTCTCCCGAGTGGCTGTTGGCAATTTACATCCCGCCCATCAGCATAACAAGGCTCCCAGTTCTCCATGGCCTGTCCTGACTTTCTGGATTTTACACTTTTTTCAGATGGCCCTTTTGACCGGGGGGAAGTGAGACTTCATTGTAGTGCAGATTTCCTTTGCAAGCTTGCTTGGTTGGCCAAAAAGGGCGTATGCGTTTTTTCCTGAATATATTCAGGAAAAAACGCATACGCCCTTTTTGGCCAAGTGCATCATTGTGGACGTTCTGCCTCTTTTCCTATGCTTTAAATGCAATTCCAGTCTACCTCCTGAAATCGGTTTCCTGCAATTCTGCCCCGCTTTCAAGTCCTCTTGGCAGCCTTACTTCAGTATATTTTTGGACGATAGCTGTCATTTATAACTCTGCAGGTTTGTGAATTACAGTGCCCCTGAGCTCCTTTCTTCAACTCGCTTTCTCGTGAGCTGGCCGCAACACCGCAGGATGGCTTCAGGCCCTAATCTGGTTCCGGCACGGCACACTGAGCCTTTGGTTAATTCCTCTTCCTGGTTCGAAATGAGAGTTAAATTTGCCCGTTCAGACACCTCCAGCTAGTCTCTCATTGTTTCTCCCTATTCCTGTTCATCTTCCGCAGAAATTGCAAACTGGGCCAAACAGGAGGTTAAAGGCACTGACTCTCCAAGTCGGGAGAGTGTTAGTAAAGCGTCTGGAATGTTGCACACGAGTGCCAGGGGACGAAAACTGAGACATATTGGAACACGTCTCCCGATCACACGGTTGATCATACTCTGGGTTCCACATGCATGTTTTAGCTGAAGGAAGAATACCTTAAACCTGGAGAGTTGAGACCCGTGGAATGGGTACCATGCAATATGACTTCAAAGGGTCTTCATTTGCTCACCGAACCTCTCCAATCCTATCACTGCTGCGTTTATGCCCCTGTACACACACTTGATTCTCTTTCAGAGACATAGCAATCCATAGGTTTTAAGATACTTCCTAGTCAGGTACACTCTTAGGCATTTAATATGGGGTGTTGAGTCCATTTCGTTGAGCAAGGAGTAGCTCTTGTCTATTCCATATTTGGCTTAAGGAACTTTATCTGTGCTCATTTCAATCTCTGGTTTTATGCAGCACCCCAACTCACCTTTCCCCTTAAGCAAGCATAAGTTGGTTTTCTAAATTTGAGACCCTGTTCTGTTTTGTAATTCAGTTCCTGTGTAGCCAAGTTTACATTCCGTGTATTAGTGATATCTTATGATGTTTCTTTTCCTGTGTGACTTATTTCAGTTAGAATCATCGTACCTGAATCCACTCATTATGCTGCTACGGGCCTGATGACATAGATTTCATTGCTGAGTGATACTGCATTGTACGTAAGTACCACAACTTCTTTATCCATTTTTCACTTTCTGCGATAGTGAACTTGTACCGTAAACCAGGTTCTTGTAAACAGAGCCGTCCCAACCTTTGGGGTGGCTGTGTCTTTTGATTTTAATTTCCCTAAGCTATAGGACCATAAGTGGAAGTGCCCTAGGCTCTGTTGCTTTGTTTTTTAGATGTTTCAGGAAACACCATACACTTCTCCCGAGTGGCTGTTGGCAATTTACATCCCGCCCATCAGCATAACAAGGCTCCCAGTTCTCCATGGCCTGTCCTGACTTTCTGGATTTTACACTTTTTTCAGATGGCCCTTTTGACCGGGGGGAAGTGAGACTTCATTGTAGTGCAGATTTCCTTTGCAAGCTTGCTTGGTTGGCCAAAAAGGGCGTATGCGTTTTTTCCTGAATATATTCAGGAAAAAACGCATACGCCCTTTTTGGCCAAGTGCATCATTGTGGACGTTCTGCCTCTTTTCCTATGCTTTAAATGCAATTCCAGTCTACCTCCTGAAATCGGTTTCCTGCAATTCTGCCCCGCTTTCAAGTCCTCTTGGCAGCCTTACTTCAGTATATTTTTGGACGATAGCTGTCATTTATAACTCTGCAGGTTTGTGAATTACAGTGCCCCTGAGCTTCTTTCTTCAACTCGCTCTCTCGTGAGCTGGCCGCAACACCTCAGGATGGCTTCAGGCTCTAATCTGGTTCCGGCACGGCACGCTGAGCCTTTGGTTAATTCCTCTTCCTGGTGGGAAATGAGAGTTAAATTTGCCCGTCCAGACACCTCCAGCTAGTCTCTCATTGGTTCTCCCTATCCCTGTTCATCTTCCGCAGAAATTGCAAACTGGGCCAAACAGGAGGTTAAAGGCACTGACTCTCCAAGTCGGGAGAGTGTTAGTAAAGCGTCTGGAATGTTGCACCCGAGTACCAGGGGACGAAAACTGAGACATATTGGAACACGTCTCCCGATCACACGGTTGATCATACTCTGGGTTCCACATGCATGTTTTAGCTGAAGGAAGAATACCTTAAACCTGGAGAGTTGAGACCCGTGGAATGGGTACCATGCACTATGACTTCAAAGGGTCTTCATTTGCTCACCGAACCTCTCCAATCCTATCACTGCTGCGTTTATGCCCCTGTACACACACTTGATTCTCTTTCGGAGACATAGCAATCCATAGGTTTTAAGATACTTCCTAGTCAGGTACACTCTTAGGCATTTAATATGGGGTGTTGAGTCCATTTCGTTGAGCAAGGAGTAGCTCTTGTCTATTCCATATTTGGCTTAAGGAACTTTATCTGTGCTCATTTCAATCTCTGGTTTTATGCAGCACCCCAACTCACCTTTCCCCTTAAGCAAGCATAAGTTGGTTTTCTAAATTTGAGACCCTGTTCTGTTTTGTAATTCAGTTCCTGTGTAGCCAAGGTTACATTCCGTGTATTAGTGATATCTTATGATGTTTCTTTTTCTGTGTGACTTATTTCAGTTAGAATCATCGTACCTGAATCCACTCAATATGCTGCTACGGGCCTGATGACATAGATTTCATTGCTGAGTGATATTGCATTGTACGTAAGTACCACAACTTCTTTATCCATTTTTCACTTTCTGCGATATTGAACTTGTACCGTAAACCAGGTTCTTGTAAACAGAGCCGTCCCAACCTTTGGGGTGGCTGTGTCTTTTGATTTTAATTTCCCTAAGCTATAGGACCATAAGTGGAAGTGCCCTAGGCTCTGTTGCTTTGTTTTTTAGATGTTTCAGGAAACACCATACACTTCTCCCGAGTGGCTGTTGGCAATTTACATCCCGCCCATCAGCATAACAAGGCTCCCAGTTCTCCATGGCCTGTCCTGCCTTTCTGGATTTTACACTTTTTTCAGATGGCCCTTTTGACCGGGGGGAAGTGAGACTTCATTGTAGGGCAGATTTCCTTTGCAAGCTTGCTTGGTTGGCCAAAAAGGGCGTATGCGTTTTTTCCTGAATATATTCAGGAAAAAACGCATACGCCCTTTTTGGCCAAGTGCATCATTGTGGACGTTCTGCCTCTTTTCCTATGCTTTAAATGCAATTCCAGTCTACCTCCTGAAATCGGTTTCCTGCAATTCTGCCCCGCTTTCAAGTCCTCTTGGCAGCCTTACTTCAGTATATTTTTGGACGATAGCTGTCATTTATAACTCTGCAGGTTTGTGAATTACAGTGCCCCTGAGCTCCTTTCTTCAACTCGCTTTCTCGTGAGCTGGCCGCAACACCGCAGGATGGCTTCAGGCCCTAATCTGGTTCCGGCACGGCACGCTGAGCCTTTGGTTAATTCCTCTTCCTGGTGGGAAATGAGAGTTAAATTTGCCCGTCCAGACACCTCCAGCTAGTCTCTCATTGGTTCTCCCTATCCCTGTTCATCTTCCGCAGAAATTGCAAACTGGGCCAAACAGGAGGTTAAAGGCACTGACTCTCCAAGTCGGGAGAGTGTTAGTAAAGCGTCTGGAATGTTGCACCCGAGTACCAGGGGACGAAAACTGAGATATATTGGAACACGTCTCCCGATCACACGGTTGATCATACTCTGGGTTCCACATGCATGTTTTAGCTGAAGGAAGAATACCTTAAACCTGGAGAGTTGAGACCCGTGGAATGGGTACCATGCAATATGACTTCAAAGGGTCTTCATTTGCTCACCGAACCTCTCCAATCCTATCACTGCTGCGTTTATGCCCCTGTACACACACTTGATTCTCTTTCGGAGACATAGCAATCCATAGGTTTTAAGATACTTCCTAGTCAGGTACACTCTTAGGCATTTAATATGGGGTGTTGAGTCCATTTCGTTGAGCAAGGAGTAGCTCTTGTCTATTCCATATTTGGCTTAAGGAACTTTATCTGTGCTCATTTCAATCTCTGGTTTTATGCAGCACCCCAACTCACCTTTCCCCTTAAGCAAGCATAAGTTGGTTTTCTAAATTAGAGACCCTGTTCTGTTTTGTAATTCAGTTCCTGTGTAGCGAAGGTTACATTCCGTGTATTAGTGATATCTTATGATGTTTCTTTTCCTGTGTGACTTATTTCAGTTAGAATCATCATACCTGAATCCACTCATTATGCTGCTACGGGCCTGATGACATAGATTTCATTGCTGAGTGATACTGCATTGTACGTAAGTACCACAACTTCTTTATCCATTTTTCACTTTCTGCGATATTGAACTTGTACCGTAAACCAGGTTCTTGTAAACAGAGCCGTCCCAACCTTTGGGGTGGCTGTGTCTTTTGATTTTAATTTCCCTAAGCTATAGGACCATAAGTGGAAGTGCCCTAGGCTCTGTTGCTTTGTTTTTTAGATGTTTCAGGAAACACCATACACTTCTCCCGAGTGGCTGTTGGCAATTTACATCCCGCCCATCAGCATAACAAGGCTCCCAGTTCTCCATGGCCTGTCCTGCCTTTCTGGATTTTACACTTTTTTCAGATGGCCCTTTTGACCGGGGGGAAGTGAGACTTCATTGTAGTGCAGATTTCCTTTGCAAGCTTGCTTGGTTGGCCAAAAAGGGCGTATGCGTTTTTTCCTGAATATATTCAGGAAAAAACGCATACGCCCTTTTTGGCCAAGTGCATCATTGTGGACGTTCTGCCTCTTTTCCTATGCTTTAAATGCAATTCCAGTCTACCTCCTGAAATCGGTTTCCTGCAATTCTGCCCCACTTTCAAGTCCTCTTGGCAGCCTTACTTCAGTATATTTTTGGACGATAGCTGTCATTTATAACTCTGCAGGTTTGTGAATTACAGTGCCCCTGAGCTCCTTTCTTCAAGTCGCTTTCTCGTGAGCTGGCCGCAACACTGCAGGATGGCTTCAGGCCCTAACCTGGTTCCGGCACAGCACGCTGAGCCTTTGGTTAATTCCTCTTCCTGGTGGGAAATGAGAGTTAAATTTGCCCGTCCAGACACCTCCAGCTAGTCTCTCATTGGTTCTCCCTATCCCTGTTCATCTTCCGCAGAAATTGCAAACTGGGCCAAACAGGAGGTTAAAGGCACTGACTCTCCAAGTCGGGAGAGTGTTAGTAAAGCGTCTGGAATGTTGCACCCGAGTACCAGGGGACGAAAACTGAGACATATTGGAACACGTCTCCCGATCACACAGTTGATCATACTCTGGGTTCCACATGCATGTTTTAGCTGAAGGAAGAATACCTTAAACCTGGAGAGTTGAGACCCGTGGAATGGGTACCATGCAATATGACTTCAAAGGGTCTTCATTTGCTCACCGAACCTCTCCAATCCTATCACTGCTGCGTTTATGCCCCTGTACACACACTTGATTCTCTTTCAGAGACATAGCAATCCATAGGTTTTAAGATACTTCCTAGTCAGGTACACTCTTAGGCATTTAATATGGGGTGTTGAGTCCATTTCGTTGAGCAAGGAGTAGCTCTTGTCTATTCCATATTTGGCTTAAGGAACTTTATCTGTGCTCATTTCAATCTCTGGTTTTATGCAGCACCCCAACTCACCTTTCCCCTTAAGCAAGCATAAGTTGGGTTTCTAGATTAGAGACCCTGTTCTGTTTTGTAATTCAGTTCCTGTGTAGCCAAGGTTACATTCCGTGTATTAGTGATATCTTATGATGTTTCTTTTCCTGTGTGACTTATTTCAGTTAGAATCATCGTACCTGAATCCACTCATTATGCTGCTACGGGCCTGATGACATAGATTTCATTGCTGAGTGATACTGCATTGTACGTAAGTACCACAACTTCTTTATCCATTTTTCACTTTCTGCGATATTGAACTTGTACCGTAAACCAGGTTCTTGTAAACAGAGCCGTCCCAACCTTTGGGGTGGCTGTGTCTTTTGATTTTAATTTCCCTAAGCTATAGGACCATAAGTGGAAGTGCCCTAGGCTCTGTTGCTTTGTTTTTTAGATGTTTCAGGAAACACCATACACTTCTCCCGAGTGGCTGTTGGCAATTTACATCCCGCCCATCAGCATAACAAGGCTCCCAGTTCTCCATGGCCTGTCCTGCCTTTCTGGATTTTACACTTTTTTCAGATGGCCCTTTTGACCGGGGGGAAGTGAGACTTCATTGTAGTGCAGATTTCCTTTGCAAGCTTGCTTGGTTGGCCAAAAAGGGCGTATGCGTTTTTTCCTGAATATATTCAGGAAAAAACGCATACGCCCTTTTTGGCCAAGTGCATCATTGTGGACGTTCTGCCTCTTTTCCTATGCTTTAAATGCAATTCCAGTCTACCTCCTGAAATCGGTTTCCTGCAATTCTGCCCCGCTTTCAAGTCCTCTTGGCAGCCTTACTTCAGTATATTTTTGGACGATAGCTGTCATTTATAACTCTGCAGGTTTGTGAATTACAGTGCCCCTGAGCTTCTTTCTTCAACTCGCTCTCTCGTGAGCTGGCCGCAACACCTCAGGATGGCTTCAGGCCCTAATCTGGTTCCGGCACGGCACGCTGAGCCTTTGGTTAATTCCTCTTCCTGGTGGGAAATGAGAGTTAAATTTGCCCGTCCAGACACCTCCAGCTAGTCTCTCATTGGTTCTCCCTATCCCTGTTCATCTTCCGCAGAAATTGCAAACTGGGCCAAACAGGAGGTTAAAGGCACTGACTCTCCAAGTCGGGAGAGTGTTAGTAAAGCGTCTGGAATGTTGCACCCGAGTACCAGGGGACGAAAACTGAGACATATTGGAACACGTCTCCCGATCACACGGTTGATCATACTCTGGGTTCCACATGCATGTTTTAGCTGAAGGAAGAATACCTTAAACCTGGAGAGTTGAGACCCGTGGAATGGGTACCATGCAATATGACTTCAAAGGGTCTTCATTTGCTCACCGAACCTCTCCAATCCTATCACTGCTGCGTTTATGCCCCTGTACACACACTTGATTCTCTTTCAGAGACATAGCAATCCATAGGTTTTAAGATACTTCCTAGTCAGGTACACTCTTAGGCATTTAATATGGGGTGTTGAGTCCATTTCGTTGAGCAAGGAGTAGCTCTTGTCTATTCCATATTTGGCTTAAGGAACTTTATCTGTGCTCATTTCAATCTCTGGTTTTATGCAGCACCCCAACTCACCTTTCCCCTTAAGCAAGCATAAGTTGGTTTTCTAAATTTGAGACCCTGTTCTGTTTTGTAATTCAGTTCCTGTGTAGCCAAGGTTACATTCCGTGTATTAGTGATATCTTATGATGTTTCTTTTTCTGTGTGACTTATTTCAGTTAGAATCATCGTACCTGAATCCACTCAATATGCTGCTACGGGCCTGATGACATAGATTTCATTGCTGAGTGATATTGCATTGTACGTAAGTACCACAACTTCTTTATCCATTTTTCACTTTCTGCGATATTGAACTTGTACCGTAAACCAGGTTCTTGTAAACAGAGCCGTCCCAACCTTTGGGGTGGCTGTGTCTTTTTGATTTTAATTTCCCTAAGCTATAGGACCATAAGTGGAAGTGCCCTAGGCTCTGTTGCTTTGTTTTTTAGATGTTTCAGGAAACACCATACACTTCTCCCGAGTGGCTGTTGGCAATTTACATCCCGCCCATCAGCATAACAAGGCTCCCAGTTCTCCATGGCCTGTCCTGCCTTTCTGGATTTTACACTTTTTTCAGATGGCCCTTTTGACCGGGGGGAAGTGAGACTTCATTGTAGTGCAGATTTCCTTTGCAAGCTTGCTTGGTTGGCCAAAAAGGGCGTATGCGTTTTTTCCTGAATATATTCAGGAAAAAACGCATACGCCCTTTTTGGCCAAGTGCATCATTGTGGACGTTCTGCCTCTTTTCCTATGCTTTAAATGCAATTCCAGTCTACCTCCTGAAATCGGTTTCCTGCAATTCTGCCCCGCTTTCAAGTCCTCTTGGCAGCCTTACTTCAGTATATTTTTGGACGATAGCTGTCATTTATAACTCTGCAGGTTTGTGAATTACAGTGCCCCTGAGCTCCTTTCTTCAACTCGCTTTCTCGTGAGCTGGCCGCAACACCGCAGGATGGCTTCAGGCCCTAATCTGGTTCCGGCACGGCACGCTGAGCCTTTGGTTAATTCCTCTTCCTGGTGGGAAATGAGAGTTAAATTTGCCCGTCCAGACACCTCCAGCTAGTCTCTCATTGGTTCTCCCTATTCCTGTTCATCTTCCGCAGAAATTGCAAACTGGGCCAAACAGGAGGTTAAAGGCACTGACTCTCCAAGTCGGGAGAGTGTTAGTAAAGCGTCTGGAATGTTGCACCCGAGTACCAGGGGACGAAAACTGAGACATATTGGAACACGTCTCCCGATCACACGGTTGATCATACTCTGGGTTCCACATGCATGTTTTAGCTGAAGGAAGAATACCTTAAACCTGGAGAGTTGAGACCCGTGGAATGGGTACCATGCAATATGACTTCAAAGGGTCTTCATTTGCTCACCGAACCTCTCCAATCCTATCACTGCTGCGTTTATGCCCCTGTACACACACTTGATTCTCTTTCAGAGACATAGCAATCCATAGGTTTTAAGATACTTCCTAGTCAGGTACACTCTTAGGCATTTAATATGGGGTGTTGAGTCCATTTCGTTGAGCAAGGAGTAGCTCTTGTCTATTCCATATTTGGCTTAAGGAACTTTATCTGTGCTCATTTCAATCTCTGGTTTTATGCAGCACCCCAACTCACCTTTCCCCTTAAGCAAGCATAAGTTGGTTTTCTAAATTTGAGACCCTGTTCTGTTTTGTAATTCAGTTCCTGTGTAGCCAAGGTTACATTCCGTGTATTAGTGATATCTTATGATGTTTCTTTTCCTGTGTGACTTATTTCAGTTAGAATCATCGTACCTGAATCCACTCATTATGCTGCTACGGGCCTGATGACATAGATTTCATTGCTGAGTGATATTGCATTGTACGTAAGTACCACAACTTCTTTATCCATTTTTCACTTTCTGCGATATTGAACTTGTACCGTAAACCAGGTTCTTGTAAACAGAGCCGTCCCAACCTTTGGGGTGGCTGTGTCTTTTGATTTTAATTTCCCTAAGCTATAGGACCATAAGTGGAAGTGCCCTAGGCTCTGTTGCTTTGTTTTTTAGATGTTTCAGGAAACACCATACACTTCTCCCGAGTGGCTGTTGGCAAATTACATCCCGCCCATCAGCATAACAAGGCTCCCAGTTCTCCATGGCCTGTCCTGCCTTTCTGGATTTTACACTTTTTTCAGATGGCCCTTTTGACCGGGGGGAAGTGAGACTTCATTGTAGTGCAGATTTCCTTTGCAAGCTTGCTTGGTTGGCCAAAAAGGGCGTATGCGTTTTATCCTGAATATATTCAGGAAAAAACGCATACGCCCTTTTTGGCCAAGTGCATCATTGTGGACGTTCTGCCTCTTTTCCTATGCTTTAAATGCAATTCCAGTCTACCTCCTGAAATCGGTTTCCTGCAATTCTGCCCCGCTTTCAAGTCCTCTTGGCAGCCTTACTTCAGTATATTTTTGGACGATAGCTGTCATTTATAACTCTGCAGGTTTGTGAATTACAGTGCCCCTGAGCTCCTTTCTTCAACTCGCTTTCTCGTGAGCTGGCCGCAACACCGCAGGATGGCTTCAGGCCCTAATCTGGTTCCGGCACGGCACACTGAGCCTTTGGTTAATTCCTCTTCCTGGTTCGAAATGAGAGTTAAATTTGCCCGTTCAGACACCTCCAGCTAGTCTCTCATTGTTTCTCCCTATTCCTGTTCATCTTCCGCAGAAATTGCAAACTGGGCCAAACAGGAGGTTAAAGGCACTGACTCTCCAAGTCGGGAGAGTGTTAGTAAAGCGTCTGGAATGTTGCACACGAGTGCCAGGGGACGAAAACTGAGACATATTGGAACACGTCTCCCGATCACACGGTTGATCATACTCTGGGTTCCACATGCATGTTTTAGCTGAAGGAAGAATACCTTAAACCTGGAGAGTTGAGACCCGTGGAATGGGTACCATGCAATATGACTTCAAAGGGTCTTCATTTGCTCACCGAACCTCTCCAATCCTATCACTGCTGCGTTTATGCCCCTGTACACACACTTGATTCTCTTTCAGAGACATAGCAATCCATAGGTTTTAAGATACTTCCTAGTCAGGTACACTCTTAGGCATTTAATATGGGGTGTTGAGTCCATTTCGTTGAGCAAGGAGTAGCTCTTGTCTATTCCATATTTGGCTTAAGGAACTTTATCTGTGCTCATTTCAATCTCTGGTTTTATGCAGCACCCCAACTCACCTTTCCCCTTAAGCAAGCATAAGTTGGTTTTCTAAATTTGAGACCCTGTTCTGTTTTGTAATTCAGTTCCTGTGTAGCCAAGTTTACATTCCGTGTATTAGTGATATCTTATGATGTTTCTTTTCCTGTGTGACTTATTTCAGTTAGAATCATCGTACCTGAATCCACTCATTATGCTGCTACGGGCCTGATGACATAGATTTCATTGCTGAGTGATACTGCATTGTACGTAAGTACCACAACTTCTTTATCCATTTTTCACTTTCTGCGATAGTGAACTTGTACCGTAAACCAGGTTCTTGTAAACAGAGCCGTCCCAACCTTTGGGGTGGCTGTGTCTTTTGATTTTAATTTCCCTAAGCTATAGGACCATAAGTGGAAGTGCCCTAGGCTCTGTTGCTTTGTTTTTTAGATGTTTCAGGAAACACCATACACTTCTCCCGAGTGGCTGTTGGCAATTTACATCCCGCCCATCAGCATAACAAGGCTCCCAGTTCTCCATGGCCTGTCCTGACTTTCTGGATTTTACACTTTTTTCAGATGGCCCTTTTGACCGGGGGGAAGTGAGACTTCATTGTAGTGCAGATTTCCTTTGCAAGCTTGCTTGGTTGGCCAAAAAGGGCGTATGCGTTTTTTCCTGAATATATTCAGGAAAAAACGCATACGCCCTTTTTGGCCAAGTGCATCATTGTGGACGTTCTGCCTCTTTTCCTATGCTTTAAATGCAATTCCAGTCTACCTCCTGAAATCGGTTTCCTGCAATTCTGCCCCGCTTTCAAGTCCTCTTGGCAGCCTTACTTCAGTATATTTTTGGACGATAGCTGTCATTTATAACTCTGCAGGTTTGTGAATTACAGTGCCCCTGAGCTTCTTTCTTCAACTCGCTCTCTCGTGAGCTGGCCGCAACACCTCAGGATGGCTTCAGGCTCTAATCTGGTTCCGGCACGGCACGCTGAGCCTTTGGTTAATTCCTCTTCCTGGTGGGAAATGAGAGTTAAATTTGCCCGTCCAGACACCTCCAGCTAGTCTCTCATTGGTTCTCCCTATCCCTGTTCATCTTCCGCAGAAATTGCAAACTGGGCCAAACAGGAGGTTAAAGGCACTGACTCTCCAAGTCGGGAGAGTGTTAGTAAAGCGTCTGGAATGTTGCACCCGAGTACCAGGGGACGAAAACTGAGACATATTGGAACACGTCTCCCGATCACACGGTTGATCATACTCTGGGTTCCACATGCATGTTTTAGCTGAAGGAAGAATACCTTAAACCTGGAGAGTTGAGACCCGTGGAATGGGTACCATGCACTATGACTTCAAAGGGTCTTCATTTGCTCACCGAACCTCTCCAATCCTATCACTGCTGCGTTTATGCCCCTGTACACACACTTGATTCTCTTTCAGAGACATAGCAATCCATAGGTTTTAAGATACTTCCTAGTCAGGTACACTCTTAGGCATTTAATATGGGGTGTTGAGTCCATTTCGTTGAGCAAGGAGTAGCTCTTGTCTATTCCATATTTGGCTTAAGGAACTTTATCTGTGCTCATTTCAATCTCTGGTTTTATGCAGCACCCCAACTCACCTTTCCCCTTAAGCAAGCATAAGTTGGTTTTCTAAATTTGAGACCCTGTTCTGTTTTGTAATTCAGTTCCTGTGTAGCCAAGGTTACATTCCGTGTATTAGTGATATCTTATGATGTTTCTTTTTCTGTGTGACTTATTTCAGTTAGAATCATCGTACCTGAATCCACTCAATATGCTGCTACGGGCCTGATGACATAGATTTCATTGCTGAGTGATATTGCATTGTACGTAAGTACCACAACTTCTTTATCCATTTTTCACTTTCTGCGATATTGAACTTGTACCGTAAACCAGGTTCTTGTAAACAGAGCCGTCCCAACCTTTGGGGTGGCTGTGTCTTTTGATTTTAATTTCCCTAAGCTATAGGACCATAAGTGGAAGTGCCCTAGGCTCTGTTGCTTTGTTTTTTAGATGTTTCAGGAAACACCATACACTTCTCCCGAGTGGCTGTTGGCAATTTACATCCCGCCCATCAGCATAACAAGGCTCCCAGTTCTCCATGGCCTGTCCTGCCTTTCTGGATTTTACACTTTTTTCAGATGGCCCTTTTGACCGGGGGGAAGTGAGACTTCATTGTAGGGCAGATTTCCTTTGCAAGCTTGCTTGGTTGGCCAAAAAGGGCGTATGCGTTTTTTCCTGAATATATTCAGGAAAAAACGCATACGCCCTTTTTGGCCAAGTGCATCATTGTGGACGTTCTGCCTCTTTTCCTATGCTTTAAATGCAATTCCAGTCTACCTCCTGAAATCGGTTTCCTGCAATTCTGCCCCGCTTTCAAGTCCTCTTGGCAGCCTTACTTCAGTATATTTTTGGACGATAGCTGTCATTTATAACTCTGCAGGTTTGTGAATTACAGTGCCCCTGAGCTCCTTTCTTCAACTCGCTTTCTCGTGAGCTGGCCGCAACACCGCAGGATGGCTTCAGGCCCTAATCTGGTTCCGGCACGGCACGCTGAGCCTTTGGTTAATTCCTCTTCCTGGTGGGAAATGAGAGTTAAATTTGCCCGTCCAGACACCTCCAGCTAGTCTCTCATTGGTTCTCCCTATCCCTGTTCATCTTCCGCAGAAATTGCAAACTGGGCCAAACAGGAGGTTAAAGGCACTGACTCTCCAAGTCGGGAGAGTGTTAGTAAAGCGTCTGGAATGTTGCACCCGAGTACCAGGGGACGAAAACTGAGATATATTGGAACACGTCTCCCGATCACACGGTTGATCATACTCTGGGTTCCACATGCATGTTTTAGCTGAAGGAAGAATACCTTAAACCTGGAGAGTTGAGACCCGTGGAATGGGTACCATGCAATATGACTTCAAAGGGTCTTCATTTGCTCACCGAACCTCTCCAATCCTATCACTGCTGCGTTTATGCCCCTGTACACACACTTGATTCTCTTTCGGAGACATAGCAATCCATAGGTTTTAAGATACTTCCTAGTCAGGTACACTCTTAGGCATTTAATATGGGGTGTTGAGTCCATTTCGTTGAGCAAGGAGTAGCTCTTGTCTATTCCATATTTGGCTTAAGGAACTTTATCTGTGCTCATTTCAATCTCTGGTTTTATGCAGCACCCCAACTCACCTTTCCCCTTAAGCAAGCATAAGTTGGTTTTCTAAATTAGAGACCCTGTTCTGTTTTGTAATTCAGTTCCTGTGTAGCGAAGGTTACATTCCGTGTATTAGTGATATCTTATGATGTTTCTTTTCCTGTGTGACTTATTTCAGTTAGAATCATCATACCTGAATCCACTCATTATGCTGCTACGGGCCTGATGACATAGATTTCATTGCTGAGTGATACTGCATTGTACGTAAGTACCACAACTTCTTTATCCATTTTTCACTTTCTGCGATATTGAACTTGTACCGTAAACCAGGTTCTTGTAAACAGAGCCGTCCCAACCTTTGGGGTGGCTGTGTCTTTTGATTTTAATTTCCCTAAGCTATAGGACCATAAGTGGAAGTGCCCTAGGCTCTGTTGCTTTGTTTTTTAGATGTTTCAGGAAACACCATACACTTCTCCCGAGTGGCTGTTGGCAATTGACATCCCGCCCATCAGCATAACAAGGCTCCCAGTTCTCCATGGCCTGTCCTGCCTTTCTGGATTTTACACTTTTTTCAGATGGCCCTTTTGACCGGGGGGAAGTGAGACTTCATTGTAGTGCAGATTTCCTTTGCAAGCTTGCTTGGTTGGCCAAAAAGGGCGTATGCGTTTTTTCCTGAATATATTCAGGAAAAAACGCATACGCCCTTTTTGGCCAAGTGCATCATTGTGGACGTTCTGCCTCTTTTCCTATGCTTTAAATGCAATTCCAGTCTACCTCCTGAAATCGGTTTCCTGCAATTCTGCCCCGCTTTCAAGTCCTCTTGGCAGCCTTACTTCAGTATATTTTTGGACGATAGCTGTCATTTATAACTCTGCAGGTTTGTGAATTACAGTGCCCCTGAGCTCCTTTCTTCAAGTCGCTTTCTCGTGAGCTGGCCGCAACACCGCAGGATGGCTTCAGGCCCTAACCTGGTTCCGGCACAGCACGCTGAGCCTTTGTTAAATTCCTCTTCCTGGTGGGAAATGAGAGTTAAATTTGCCCGTCCAGACACCTCCAGCTAGTCTCTCATTGGTTCTCCCTATCCCTGTTCATCTTCCGCAGAAATTGCAAACTGGGCCAAACAGGAGGTTAAAGGCACTGACTCTCCAAGTCGGGAGAGTGTTAGTAAAGCGTCTGGAATGTTGCACCCGAGTACCAGGGGACGAAAACTGAGACATATTGGAACACGTCTCCCGATCACACAGTTGATCATACTCTGGGTTCCACATGCATGTTTTAGCTGAAGGAAGAATACCTTAAACCTGGAGAGTTGAGACCCGTGGAATGGGTACCATGCAATATGACTTCAAAGGTCTTCATTTGCTCACCGAACCTCTCCAATCCTATCACTGCTGCGTTTATGCCCCTGTACACACACTTGATTCTCTTTCAGAGACATAGCAATCCATAGGTTTTAAGATACTTCCTAGTCAGGTACACTCTTAGGCATTTAATATGGGTGTTGAGTCCATTTCGTTGAGCAAGGAGTAGCTCTTGTCTATTCCATATTTGGCTTAAGGAACTTTATCTGTGCTCATTTCAATCTCTGGTTTTATGCAGCACCCCAACTCACCTTTCCCCTTAAGCAAGCATAAGTTGGGTTTCTAGATTAGAGACCTGTTCTGTTTTGTAATTCAGTTCCTGTGTAGCCAAGGTTACATTCCGTGTATTAGTGATATCTTATGATGTTTCTTTTCCTGTGTGACTTATTTCAGTTAGAATCATCGTACCTGAATCCACTCATTATGCTGCTACGGGCCTGATGACATAGATTTCATTGCTGAGTGATACTGCATTGTACGTAAGTACCACAACTTCTTTTATCCATTTTTCACTTTCTGCGATATTGAACTTGTACCGTAAACCAGGTTCTTGTAAACAGAGCCGTCCAACCTTTGGGGTGGCTGTGTCTTTTGATTTTAATTTCCCTAAGCTATAGGACCATAAGTGGAAGTGCCCCTAGGCTCTGTTGCTTTGTTTTTTAGATGTTTCAGGAAACACCATACACTTCTCCCGAGTGGCTGTTGGCAATTGACATCCCGCCCATCAGCATAACAAGGCTCCAGTTCTCCATGGCCTGTCCTGCCTTTCTGGATTTTACACTTTTTTCAGATGGCCCTTTTGACCGGGGGGAAGTGAGACTTCATTGTAGTGCAGATTTCCTTTGCAAGCTTGCTTGGTTGGCCAAAAAGGGCGTATGCGTTTTTTCCTGAATATATTCAGGAAAAAACGCATACGCCCTTTTTGGCCAAGTGCATCATTGTGGACGTTCTGCCTCTTTTCCTATGCTTTAAATGCAATTCCAGTCTACCTCCTGAAATCGGTTTCCTGCAATTCTGCCCCGCTTTCAAGTCCTCTTGGCAGCCTTACTTCAGTATATTTTTGGACGATAGCTGTCATTTATAACTCTGCAGGTTGTGAATTACAGTGCCCCTGAGCTTCTTTCTTCAACTCGCTCTCTCGTGAGCTGGCCGCAACACCTCAGGATGGCTTCAGGCCCTAATCTGGTTCCGGCACGGCACGCTGAGCCTTTGGTTAATTCCTCTTCCTGGTGGGAAATGAGAGTTAAATTTGCCCGTCCAGACACCTCCAGCTAGTCTCTCATTGGTTCTCCCTATCCCTGTTCATCTTCCGCAGAAATTGCAAACTGGGCCAAACAGGAGGTTAAAGGCACTGACTCTCCAAGTCGGGAGAGTGTTAGTAAAGCGTCTGGAATGTTGCACCCGAGTACCAGGGGACGAAAACTGAGACATATTGGAACACGTCTCCCGATCACACGGTTGATCATACTCTGGGTTCCACATGCATGTTTTAGCTGAAGGAAGAATACCTTAAACCTGGAGAGTTGAGACCCGTGGAATGGGTACCATGCAATATGACTTCAAAGGGTCTTCATTTGCTCACCGAACCTCTCCAATCCTATCACTGCTGCGTTTATGCCCCTGTACACACACTTGATTCTCTTTCAGAGGACATAGCAATCCATAGGTTTTAAGATACTTCCTAGTCAGGTACACTCTTAGGCATTTAATATGGGGTGTTGAGTCCATTTCGTTGAGCAAGGAGTAGCTCTTGTCTATTCCATATTTGGCTTAAGGAACTTTATCTGTGCTCATTTCAATCTCTGGTTTTATGCAGCACCCCAACTCACCTTTCCCCTTAAGCAAGCATAAGTTGGTTTTCTAAATTTGAGACCCTGTTCTGTTTTGTAATTCAGTTCCTGTGTAGCCAAGGTTACATTCCGTGTATTAGTGATATCTTATGAATGTTTCTTTTTCTGTGTGACTTATTTCAGTTAGAATCATCGTACCTGAATCCACTCAATATGCTGCTACGGGCCTGATGACATAGATTTCATTGCTGAGTGATATTGCATTGTACGTAAGTACCACAACTTCTTTATTCCATTTTTCACTTTCTGCGATATTGAACTTGTACCGTAAACCAGGTTCTTGTAAACAGAGCCGTCCCAACCTTTGGGGTGGCTGTGTCTTTTGATTTAATTTCCCTAAGCTATAGGACCATAAGTGGAAGTGCCCTAGGCTCTGTTGCTTTGTTTTTTAGATGTTTCAGGAAACACCATACACTTCTCCCGAGTGGCTGTTGGCAATTTACATCCCGCCCATCAGCATAACAAGGCTCCCAGTTCTCCATGGCCTGTCCTGCCTTTCTGGATTTTACACTTTTTTCAGATGGCCCTTTTGACCGGGGGGAAGTGAGACTTCATTGTAGTGCAGATTTCCTTTGGCAAGCTTGCTTGGTTGGCCAAAAAGGGCGTATGCGTTTTTTCCTGAATATATTCAGGAAAAAACGCATACGCCCTTTTTGGCCAAGTGCATCATTGTGGACGTTCTGCCTCTTTTCCTATGCTTAAATGCAATTCCAGTCTACCTCCTGAAATCGGTTTCCTGCAATTCTGCCCCGCTTTCAAGTCCTCTTGGCAGCCTTACTTCAGTATATTTTTGGACGATAGCTGTCATTTATAACTCTGCAGGTTTGTGAATTACAGTGCCCCTGAGCTCCTTTCTTCAACTCGCTCTCTCGTGAGCTGGCCGCAACACCGCAGGATGGCTTCAGGCCCTAATCTGGTTCCGGCACGGCACGCTGAGCCTTTGGTTAATTCCTCTTCCTGGTGGGAAATGAGAGTTAAATTTGCCCGTCCAGACACCTCCAGCTAGTCTCTCATTGGTTCTCCCTATCCCTGTTCATCTTCCGCAGAAATTGCAAACTGGGCCAAACAGGAGGTTAAAGGCACTGACTCTCCAAGTCGGGAGAGTGTTAGTAAAGCGTCTGGAATGTTGCACCCGAGTACCAGGGGACGAAAACTGAGACATATTGGAACACGTCTCCCGATCACACGGTTGATCATACTCTGGGTTCCACATGCATGTTTTAGCTGAAGGAAGAATACCTTAAACCTGGAGAGTTGAGACCCGTGGAATGGGTACCATGCAATATGACTTCAAAGGGTCTTCATTTGCTCACCGAACCTCTCCAATCCTATCACTGCTGCGTTTATGCCCCTGTACACACACTTGATTCTCTTTCGGAGACATAGCAATCCATAGGTTTTTAAGATACTTCCTAGTCAGGTACACTCTTAGGCATTTAATATGGGGTGTTGAGTCCATTTCGTTGAGCAAGGAGTAGCTCTTGTCTATTCCATATTTGGCTTAAGGAACTTTATCTGTGCTCATTTCAATCTCTGGTTTTATGCAGCACCCCCAACTCACCTTTCCCTTAAGCAAGCATAAGTTGGTTTTCTAAATTTGAGACCCTGTTCTGTTTTGTAATTCAGTTCCTGTGTAGCCAAGGTTACATTCCGTGTATTAGTGATATCTTATGATGTTTCTTTTTCTGTGTGACTTATTTCAGTTAGAATCATCGTACCTGAATCCACTCAATATGCTGCTACGGCCTGATGACATAGATTTCATTGCTGAGTGATATTGCATTGTACGTAAGTACCACAACTTCTTTATCCATTTTTCACTTTCTGCGATATTGAACTTGTACCGTAAACCAGGTTCTTGTAAACAGAGCCGTCCCAACCTTTGGGGTGGCTGTGTCTTTTGATTTTAATTTCCCTAAGCTATAGGACCATAAGTGGAAGTGCCCTAGGCTCTGTTGCTTTGTTTTTTAGATGTTTCAGGAAACACCATACACTTCTCCCGAGTGGCTGTTGGCAATTTACATCCCGCCCATCAGCATAACAAGGCTCCCAGTTCTCCATGGCCTGTCCTGCCTTTCTGGATTTTACACTTTTTTCAGATGGCCCTTTTGACCGGGGGGAAGTGAGACTTCATTGTAGGGCAGATTTCCTTTGCAAGCTTGCTTGGTTGGCCAAAAAGGGCGTATGCGTTTTTTCCTGAATATATTCAGGAAAAAACGCATACGCCCTTTTTGGCCAAGTGCATCATTGTGGACGTTCTGCCTCTTTTCCTATGCTTTAAATGCAATTCCAGTCTACCTCCTGAAATCGGTTTCCTGCAATTCTGCCCCGCTTTCAAGTCCTCTTGGCAGCCTTACTTCAGTATATTTTTGGACGATAGCTGTCATTTATAACTCTGCAGGTTTGTGAATTACAGTGCCCCTGAGCTCCTTTCTTCAACTCGCTTTCTCGTGAGCTGGCCGCAACACCGCAGGATGGCTTCAGGCCCTAATCTGGTTCCGGCACGGCACGCTGAGCCTTTGGTTAATTCCTCTTCCTGGTGGGAAATGAGAGTTAAATTTGCCCGTCCAGACACCTCCAGCTAGTCTCTCATTGGTTCTCCCTATCCCTGTTCATCTTCCGCAGAAATTGCAAACTGGGCCAAACAGGAGGTTAAAGGCACTGACTCTCCAAGTCGGGAGAGTGTTAGTAAAGCGTCTGGAATGTTGCACCCGAGTACCAGGGGACGAAAACTGAGATATATTGGAACACGTCGCCCGATCACACGGTTGATCATACTCTGGGTTCCACATGCATGTTTTAGCTGAAGGAAGAATACCTTAAACCTGGAGAGTTGAGACCCGTGGAATGGGTACCATGCAATATGACTTCAAAGGGTCTTCATTTGCTCACCGAACCTCTCCAATCCTATCACTGCTGCGTTTATGCCCCTGTACACACACTTGATTCTCTTTCGGAGACATAGCAATCCATAGGTTTTAAGATACTTCCTAGTCAGGTACACTCTTAGGCATTTAATATGGGGTGTTGAGTCCATTTCGTTGAGCAAGGAGTAGCTCTTGTCTATTCCATATTTGGCTTAAGGAACTTTATCTGTGCTCATTTCAATCTCTGGTTTTATGCAGCACCCCAACTCACCTTTCCCCTTAAGCAAGCATAAGTTGGTTTTCTAAATTAGAGACCCTGTTCTGTTTTGTAATTCAGTTCCTGTGTAGCGAAGGTTACATTCCGTGTATTAGTGATATCTTATGATGTTTCTTTTCCTGTGTGACTTATTTCAGTTAGAATCATCATACCTGAATCCACTCATTATGCTGCTACGGGCCTGATGACATAGATTTCATTGCTGAGTGATACTGCATTGTACGTAAGTACCACAACTTCTTTATCCATTTTTCACTTTCTGCGATATTGAACTTGTACCGTAAACCAGGTTCTTGTAAACAGAGCCGTCCCAACCTTTGGGGTGGCTGTGTCTTTTGATTTTAATTTCCCTAAGCTATAGGACCATAAGTGGAAGTGCCCTAGGCTCTGTTGCTTTGTTTTTTAGATGTTTCAGGAAACACCATACACTTCTCCCGAGTGGCTGTTGGCAATTGACATCCCACCCATCAGCATAACAAGGCTCCCAGTTCTCCATGGCCTGTCCTGCCTTTCTGGATTTTACACTTTTTTCAGATGGCCCTTTTGAGCGGGGGGAAGTGAGACTTCATTGTAGTGCAGATTTCCTTTGCAAGCTTGCTTGGTTGGCCAAAAAGGGCGTATGCGTTTTTTCCTGAATATATTCAGGAAAAAACGCATACGCCCTTTTTGGCCAAGTGCATCATTGTGGACGTTCTGCCTCTTTTCCTATGCTTTAAATGCAATTCCAGTCTACCTCCTGAAATCGGTTTCCTGCAATTCTGCCCCGCTTTCAAGTCCTCTTGGCAGCCTTACTTCAGTATATTTTTGGACGATAGCTGTCATTTATAACTCTGCAGGTTTGTGAATTACAGTGCCCCTGAGCTCCTTTCTTCAACTCGCTTTCTCGTGAGCTGGCCGCAGCACCGCAGGATGGCTTCAGGCCCTAATCTGGTTCCGGCACGGCACGCTGAGCCTTTGGTTAATTCCTCTTCCTGGTGGGAAATGAGAGTTAAATTTGCCCGTCCAGACACCTCCATCTAGTCTGTCATTGGTTCTGCCTATTCCTGTTCATCTTCCGCAGAAATTGCAAACTGGGCCAAACAGGAGGTTAAAGGCACTGACTCTCCAAGTCGGGAGAGTGTTAGTAAAGCGTCTGGAATGTTGCACCCGAGTACCAGGGGACGAAAACTGAGACGTATTGGAACACGTCTCCCGATCACACGGTTGATCATACTCTGGGTTCCACATGCATGTTTTAGCTGAAGGAAGAATACCTTAAACCTGGAGAGTTGAGACCCGTGGAATGGGTACCATGCAATATGACTTCAAAGGGTCTTCATTTGCTCACCGAACCTCTCCAATCCTATCACTGCTGCGTTTATGCCCCTGTACACACACTTGATTCTCTTTCAGAGACATAGCAATCCATAGGTTTTAAGATACTTCCTAGTCAGGTACACTCTTAGGCATTTAATATGGGGTGTTGAGTCCATTTCGTTGAGCAAGGAGTAGCTCTTGTCTATTCCATATTTGGCTTAAGGAACTTTATCTGTGCTCATTTCAATCTCTGGTTTTATGCAGCACCCCAACTCACCTTTCCCCTTAAGCAAGCATAAGTTGGGTTTCTAGATTAGAGACCCTGTTCTGTTTTGTAATTCAGTTCCTGTGTAGCCAAGGTTACATTCCGTGTATTAGTGATATCTTATGATGTTTCTTTTCCTGTGTGACTTATTTCAGTTAGAATCATCGTACCTGAATCCACTCATTATGCTGCTACGGGCCTGATGACATAGATTTCATTGCTGAGTGATACTGCATTGTACGTAAGTACCACAACTTCTTTATCCATTTTTCACTTTCTGCGATATTGAACTTGTACCGTAAACCAGGTTCTTGTAAACAGAGCCGTCCCAACCTTTGGGGTGGCTGTGTCTTTTGATTTTAATTTCCCTAAGCTATAGGACCATAAGTGGAAGTGCCCTAGGCTCTGTTGCTTTGTTTTTTAGATGTTTCAGGAAACACCATACACTTCTCCCGAGTGGCTGTTGGCAATTTACATCCCGCCCATCAGCATAACAAGGCTCCCAGTTCTCCATGGCCTGTCCTGCCTTTCTGGATTTTACACTTTTTTCAGATGGCCCTTTTGACCGGGGGGAAGTGAGACTTCATTGTAGTGCAGATTTCCTTTGCAAGCTTGCTTGGTTGGCCAAAAAGGGCGTATGCGTTTTTTCCTGAATATATTCAGGAAAAAACGCATACGCCCTTTTTGGCCAAGTGCATCATTGTGGACGTTCTGCCTCTTTTCCTATGCTTTAAATGCAATTCCAGTCTACCTCCTGAAATCGGTTTCCTGCAATTCTGCCCCGCTTTCAAGTCCTCTTGGCAGCCTTACTTCAGTATATTTTTGGACGATAGCTGTCATTTATAACTCTGCAGGTTTGTGAATTACAGTGCCCCTGAGCTTCTTTCTTCAACTCGCTCTCTCGTGAGCTGGCCGCAACACCTCAGGATGGCTTCAGGCCCTAATCTGGTTCCGGCACGGCACGCTGAGCCTTTGGTTAATTCCTCTTCCTGGTGGGAAATGAGAGTTAAATTTGCCCGTCCAGACACCTCCAGCTAGTCTCTCATTGGTTCTCCCTATCCCTGTTCATCTTCCGCAGAAATTGCAAACTGGGCCAAACAGGAGGTTAAAGGCACTGACTCTCCAAGTCGGGAGAGTGTTAGTAAAGCGTCTGGAATGTTGCACCCGAGTACCAGGGGACGAAAACTGAGACATATTGGAACACGTCTCCCGATCACACGGTTGATCATACTCTGGGTTCCACATGCATGTTTTAGCTGAAGGAAGAATACCTTAAACCTGGAGAGTTGAGACCCGTGGAATGGGTACCATGCAATATGACTTCAAAGGGTCTTCATTTGCTCACCGAACCTCTCCAATCCTATCACTGCTGCGTTTATGCCCCTGTACACACACTTGATTCTCTTTCAGAGACATAGCAATCCATAGGTTTTAAGATACTTCCTAGTCAGGTACACTCTTAGGCATTTAATATGGGGTGTTGAGTCCATTTCGTTGAGCAAGGAGTAACTCTTGTCTATTCCATATTTGGCTTAAGGAACTTTATCTGTGCTCATTTCAATCTCTGGTTTTATGCAGCACCCCAACTCACCTTTCCCCTTAAGCAAGCATAAGTTGGTTTTCTAAATTTGAGACCCTGTTCTGTTTTGTAATTCAGTTCCTGTGTAGCCAAGGTTACATTCCGTGTATTAGTGATATCTTATGATGTTTCTTTTTCTGTGTGACTTATTTCAGTTAGAATCATCGTACCTGAATCCACTCAATATGCTGCTACGGGCCTGATGACATAGATTTCATTGCTGAGTGATATTGCATTGTACGTAAGTACCACAACTTCTTTATCCATTTTTCACTTTCTGCGATATTGAACTTGTACCGTAAACCAGGTTCTTGTAAACAGAGCCGTCCCAACCTTTGGGGTGGCTGTGTCTTTTGATTTTAATTTCCCTAAGCTATAGGACCATAAGTGGAAGTGCCCTAGGCTCTGTTGCTTTGTTTTTTAGATGTTTCAGGAAACACCATACACTTCTCCCGAGTGGCTGTTGGCAATTTACATCCCGCCCATCAGCATAACAAGGCTCCCAGTTCTCCATGGCCTGTCCTGCCTTTCTGGATTTTACACTTTTTTCAGATGGCCCTTTTGACCGGGGGGAAGTGAGACTTCATTGTAGTGCAGATTTCCTTTGCAAGCTTGCTTGGTTGGCCAAAAAGGGCGTATGCGTTTTTTCCTGAATATATTCAGGAAAAAACGCATACGCCCTTTTTGGCCAAGTGCATCATTGTGGACGTTCTGCCTCTTTTCCTATGCTTTAAATGCAATTCCAGTCTACCTCCTGAAATCGGTTTCCTGCAATTCTGCCCCGCTTTCAAGTCCTCTTGGCAGCCTTACTTCAGTATATTTTTGGACGATAGCTGTCATTTATAACTCTGCAGGTTTGTGAATTACAGTGCCCCTGAGCTCCTTTCTTCAACTCGCTTTCTCGTGAGCTGGCCGCAACACCGCAGGATGGCTTCAGGCCCTAATCTGGTTCCGGCACGGCACGCTGAGCCTTTGGTTAATTCCTCTTCCTGGTGGGAAATGAGAGTTAAATTTGCCCGTCCAGACACCTCCAGCTAGTCTCTCATTGGTTCTCCCTATCCCTGTTCATCTTCCGCAGAAATTGCAAACTGGGCCAAACAGGAGGTTAAAGGCACTGACTCTCCAAGTCGGGAGAGTGTTAGTAAAGCGTCTGGAATGTTGCACCCGAGTACCAGGGGACGAAAACTGAGACATATTGGAACACGTCTCCCGATCACACGGTTGATCATACTCTGGGTTCCACATGCATGTTTTAGCTGAAGGAAGAATACCTTAAACCTGGAGAGTTGAGACCCGTGGAATGGGTACCATGCAATATGACTTCAAAGGGTCTTCATTTGCTCACCGAACCTCTCCAATCCTATCACTGCTGCGTTTATGCCCCTGTACACACACTTGATTCTCTTTCGGAGACATAGCAATCCATAGGTTTTAAGATACTTCCTAGTCAGGTACACTCTTAGGCATTTAATATGGGGTGTTGAGTCCATTTCGTTGAGCAAGGAGTAGCTCTTGTCTATTCCATATTTGGCTTAAGGAACTTTATCTGTGCTCATTTCAATCTCTGGTTTTATGCAGCACCCCAACTCACCTTTCCCCTTAAGCAAGCATAAGTTGGTTTTCTAAATTTGAGACCCTGTTCTGTTTTGTAATTCAGTTCCTGTGTAGCCAAGGTTACATTCCGTGTATTAGTGATATCTTATGATGTTTCTTTTCCTGTGTGACTTATTTCAGTTAGAATCATCGTACCTGAATCCACTCATTATGCTGCTACGGGCCTGATGACATAGATTTCATTGCTGAGTGATACTGCATTGTACGTAAGTACCACAACTTCTTTATCCATTTTTCACTTTCTGCGATATTGAACTTGTACCGTAAACCAGGTTCTTGTAAACAGAGCCGTCCCAACCTTTGGGGTGGCTGTGTCTTTTGATTTTAATTTCCCTAAGCTATAGGACCATAAGTGGAAGTGCCCTAGGCTCTGTTGCTTTGTTTTTTAGATGTTTCAGGAAACACCATACACTTCTCCCGAGTGGCTGTTGGCAATTGACATCCCGCCCATCAGCATAACAAGGCTCCCAGTTCTCCATGGCCTGTCCTGCCTTTCTGGATTTTACACTTTTTTCAGATGGCCCTTTTGACCGGGGGGAAGTGAGACTTCATTGTAGTGCAGATTTCCTTTGCAAGCTTGCTTGGTTGGCCAAAAAGGGCGTATGCGTTTTTTCCTGAATATATTCAGGAAAAAACGCATACGCCCTTTTTGGCCAAGTGCATCATTGTGGACGTTCTGCCTCTTTTCCTATGCTTTAAATGCAATTCCAGTCTACCTCCTGAAATCGGTTTCCTGCAATTCTGCCCCGCTTTCAAGTCCTCTTGGCAGCCTTACTTCAGTATATTTTTGGACGATAGCTGTCATTTATAACTCTGCAGGTTTGTGAATTACAGTGCCCCTGAGCTCCTTTCTTCAACTCGCTTTCTCGTGAGCTGGCCGCAACACCGCAGGATGGCTTCAGGCCCTAATCTGGTTCCGGCATGGCACGTTGAGCCTTTGGTTAATTCCTCTTCCTGGTGGGAAATGAGAGTTAAATTTGCCCGTCCAGACACCTCCAGCTAGTCTCTCATTGGTTCTCCCTATCCCTGTTCATCTTCTGCAGAAATTGCAAACTGGGCCAAACAGGAGGTTAAAGGCACTGACTCTCCAAGTCGGGAGAGTGTTAGTAAAGCGTCTGGAATGTTGCACCCGAGTACCAGGGGACGAAAACTGAGACGTATTGGAACACGTCTCCCGATCACACGGTTGATCATACTCTGGGTTCCACATGCATGTTTTAGCTGAAGGAAGAATACCTTAAACCTGGAGAGTTGAGACCCGTGGAATGGGTACCATGCAATATGACTTCAAAGGGTCTTCATTTGCTCACCGAACCTCTCCAATCCTATCACTGCTGCGTTTATGCCCCTGTACACACACTTGATTCTCTTTCAGAGACATAGCAATCCATAGGTTTTAAGATACTTCCTAGTCAGGTACACTCTTAGGCATTTAATATGGGGTGTTGAGTCCATTTCGTTGAGCAAGGAGTAGCTCTTGTCTATTCCATATTTGGCTTAAGGAACTTTATCTGTGCTCATTTCAATCTCTGGTTTTATGCAGCACCCCAACTCACCTTTCCCCTTAAGCAAGCATAAGTTGGGTTTCTAGATTAGAGACCCTGTTCTGTTTTGTAATTCAGTTCCTGTGTAGCCAAGGTTACATTCCGTGTATTAGTGATATCTTATGATGTTTCTTTTCCTGTGTGACTTATTTCAGTTAGAATCATCGTACCTGAATCCACTCATTATGCTGCTACGGGCCTGATGACATAGATTTCATTGCTGAGTGATACTGCATTGTACGTAAGTACCACAACTTCTTTATCCATTTTTCACTTTCTGCGATATTGAACTTGTACCGTAAACCAGGTTCTTGTAAACAGAGCCGTCCCAACCTTTGGGGTGGCTGTGTCTTTTGATTTTAATTTCCCTAAGCTATAGGACCATAAGTGGAAGTGCCCTAGGCTCTGTTGCTTTGTTTTTTAGATGTTTCAGGAAACACCATACACTTCTCCCGAGTGGCTGTTGGCAATTTACATCCCGCCCATCAGCATAACAAGGCTCCCAGTTCTCCATGGCCTGTCCTGCCTTTCTGGATTTTACACTTTTTTCAGATGGCCCTTTTGACCGGGGGGAAGTGAGACTTCATTGTAGTGCAGATTTCCTTTGCAAGCTTGCTTGGTTGGCCAAAAAGGGCGTATGCGTTTTTTCCTGAATATATTCAGGAAAAAACGCATACGCCCTTTTTGGCCAAGTGCATCATTGTGGACGTTCTGCCTCTTTTCCTATGCTTTAAATGCAATTCCAGTCTACCTCCTGAAATCGGTTTCCTGCAATTCTGCCCCGCTTTCAAGTCCTCTTGGCAGCCTTACTTCAGTATATTTTTGGACGATAGCTGTCATTTATAACTCTGCAGGTTTGTGAATTACAGTGCCCCTGAGCTCCTTTCTTCAACTCGCTTTCTCGTGAGCTGGCCGCAACACCGCAGGATGGCTTCAGGCCCTAATCTGGTTCCGGCACGGCACGCTGAGCCTTTGGTTAATTCCTCTTCCTTGTGGGAAATGAGAGTTAAATTTGCCCGTCCAGACACCTCCAGCTAGTCTGTCATTGGTTCTGCCTATTCCTGTTCATCTTCCGCAGAAATTGCAAACTGGGCCAAACAGGAGGTTAAAGGCACTGACTCTCCAAGTCGGGAGAGTGTTAGTAAAGCGTCTGGAATGTTGCACCCGAGTACCAGGGCACGAAAACTGAGACATATTGGAACACGTCTCCCGATCACACGGTTGATCATACTCTGGGTTCCACATGCATGTTTTAGCTGAAGGAAGAATACCTTAAACCTGGAGAGTTGAGACCCGTGGAATGGGTACCATGCAATATGACTTCAAAGGGTCTTCATTTGCTCACCGAACCTCTCCAGTCCTATCACTGCTGCGTTTATGCCCCTGTACACACGCTTGATTCTGTTTCGGAGACATAGCAATCCATAGGTTTTAAGATACTTCCTAGTCAGGTACACTCTTAGGCATTTAATATGGGGTGTTGAGTCCATTTCGTTGAGCAAGGAGTAGCTCTTGTCTATTCCATATTTGGCTTAAGGAACTTTATCTGTGCTCATTTCAATCTCTGGTTTTATGCAGCACCCCAACTCACCTTTCCCCTTAAGCAAGCATAAGTTGGGTTTCTAGATTAGAGACCCTGTTCTGTTTTGTAATTCAGTTCCTGTGTAGCCAAGGTTACATTCCGTGTATTAGTGATATCTTATGATGTTTCTTTTCCTGTGTGACTTATTTCAGTTAGAATCATCGTACCTGAATCCACTCATTATGCTGCTACGGGCCTGATGACATAGATTTCATTGCTGAGTGATACTGCATTGTACGTAAGTACCACAACTTCTTTATCCATTTTTCACTTTCTGCGATATTCGACTTGTACCGTAAACCAGGTTCTTGTAAACAGAGCCGTCCCAACCTTTGGGGTGGCTGTGTCTTTTGATTTTAATTTCCCTAAGCTATAGGACCATAAGTGGAAGTGCCCTAGGCTCTGTTGCTTTGTTTTTTAGATGTTTCAGGAAACACCATACACTTCTCCCGAGTGGCTGTTGGCAATTTACATCCCACCCATCAGCATAACAAGGCTCCCAGTTCTCCATGGCCTGTCCTGCCTTTCTGGATTTTACACTTTTTTCAGATGGCCCTTTTGACCGGGGGGAAGTGAGACTTCATTGTAGTGCAGATTTCCTTTGCAAGCTTGCTTGGTTGGCCAAAAAGGGCGTATGCGTTTTTTCCTGAATATATTCAGGAAAAAACGCATACGCCCTTTTTGGCCAAGTGCATCATTGTGGACGTTCTGCCTCTTTTCCTATGCTTTAAATGCAATTCCAGTCTACCTCCTGAAATCGGTTTCCTGCAATTCTGCCCCGCTTTCAAGTCCTCTTGGCAGCCTTACTTCAGTATATTTTTGGACGATAGCTGTCATTTATAACTCTGCAGGTTTGTGAATTACAGTGCCCCTGAGCTCCTTTCTTCAAGTCGCTTTCTCGTGAGCTGGCCGCAACACCGCAGGATGGCTTCAGGCCCTAATCTGGTTCCGGCACGGCACGCTGAGCCTTTGGTTAATTCCTCTTCCTGGTTCGAAATGAGAGTTAAATTTGCCCGTCCAGACACCTCCAGCTAGTCTCTCATTGGTTCTCCCTATCCCTGTTCATCTTCCGCAGAAATTGCAAACTGGGCCAAACAGGAGGTTAAAGGCACTGACTCTCCAAGTCGGGAGAGTGTTAGTAAAGCGTCTGGAATGTTGCACCCGAGTACCAGGGGACGAAAACTGAGACATATTGGAACACGTCTCCCGATCACACGGTTGATCATACTCTGGGTTCCACATGCATGTTTTAGCTGAAGGAAGAATCCCTTAAACCTGGAGAGTTGAGACCCGTGGAATGGGTACCATGCAATATGACTTCAAAGGGTCTTCATTTGCTCACCGAACCTCTCCAATCCTATCACTGCTGCGTTTATGCCCCTGTACACACACTTGATTCTCTTTCAGAGACATAGCAATCCATAGGTTTTAAGATACTTCCTAGTCAGGTACACTCTTAGGCATTTAATATGGGGTGTTGAGTCCATTTCGTTGAGCAAGGAGTAGCTCTTGTCTATTCCATATTTGGCTTAAGGAACTTTATCTGTGCTCATTTCAATCTCTGGTTTTATGCAGCACCCCAACTCACCTTTCCCCTTAAGCAAGCATAAGTTGGTTTTCTAAATTTGAGACCCTGTTCTGTTTTGTAATTCAGTTCCTGTGTAGCCAAGTTTACATTCCGTGTATTAGTGATATCTTATGATGTTTCTTTTTCTGTGTGACTTATTTCAGTTAGAATCATCGTACCTGAATCCACTCATTATGCTGCTACGGGCCTGATGACATAGATTTCATTGCTGAGTGATACTGCATTGTACGTAAGTACCACAACTTCTTTATCCATTTTTCACTTTCTGCGATATTGAACTTGTACCGTAAACCAGGTTCTTGTAAACAGAGCCGTCCCAACCTTTGGGGTGGCGGTGTCTTTTTGATTTTAATTTCCCTAAGCTATAGGACCATAAGTGGAAGTGCCCTAGGCTCTGTTGCTTTGTTTTTTAGATGTTTCAGGAAACACCATACACTTCTCCCGAGTGGCTGTTGGCAATTTACATCCCGCCCATCAGCATAAAAGGCTCCCAGTTCTCCATGGCCTGTCCTGCCTTTCTGGATTTTACACTTTTTTCAGATGGCCCTTTTGACCGGGGGGAAGTGAGACTTCATTGTAGTGCACATTTCCTTTGCAAGCTTGCTTGGTTGGCCAAAAAGGGCGTATGCGTATTTTCCTGAATATATTCAGGAAAAAACGCATACGCCCTTTTTGGCCAAGTGCATCATTGTGGACGTTCTGCCTCTTTCCCTATGCTTTAAATGCAATTCCAGTCTACCTCCTGAAATCGGTTTCCTGCAATTCTGCCCCGCTTTCAAGTCCTCTTGGCAGCCTTACTTCAGTATATTTTTGGACGATAGCTGTCATTTATAACTCTGCAGGTTTGTGAATTACAGTGCCCCTGAGCTCCTTTCTTCAACTCGCTTTCTCGTGAGCTGGCCGCAACACCGCAGGATGGCTTCAGGCCCTAATCTGGTTCCGGCACGGCACGCTGAGCCTTTGGTTAATTCCTCTTCCTGGTGGGAAATGAGAGTTAAATTTGCCCGTCCAGACACCTCCAGCTAGTCTGTCATTGGTTCTCCCTATTCCTGTTCATCTTCCGCAGAAATTGCAAACTGGGCCAAACAGGAGGTTAAAGGCACTGACTCTCCAAGTCGGGAGAGTGTTAGTAAAGCGTCTGGAATGTTGCACCCGAGTACCAGGGGACGAAAACTGAGACATATTGGAACACGTCTCCCGATCACACGGTTGATCATACTCTGGGTTCCACATGCATGTTTTAGCTGAAGGAAGAATACCTTAAACCTGGAGAGTTGAGACCCGTGGAATGGGTACCATGCAATATGACTTCAAAGGGTCTTCATTTGCTCACCGAACCTCTCCAGTCCTATCACTGCTGCGTTTATGCCCCTGTACACACGCTTTATTCTGTTTCGGAGACATAGCAATCCATAGGTTTTAAGATACTTCCTAGTCAGGTACACTCTTAGGCATTTAATATGGGGTGTTGAGTCCATTTCGTTGAGCAAGGAGTAGCTCTTGTCTATTCCATATTTGGCTTAAGGAACTTTATCTGTGCTCATTTCAATCTCTGGTTTTATGCAGCACCCCAACTCACCTTTCCCCTTAAGCAAGCATAAGTTGGTTTTCTAAATTTGAGATCCTGTTCTGTTTTGTAATTCAGTTCCTGTGTAGCCAAGGTTACATTCCGTGTATTAGTGATATCTTATGATGTTTCTTTTTCTGTGTGACTTATTTCAGTTAGAATCATCGTACCTGAATCCACTCATTATGCTGCTATGGGCCTGATGACATAGATTTCATTGCTGAGTGATACTGCATTGTACGTAAGTACCACAACTTCTTTATCCATTTTTCACTTTCTGCGATATTGAACTTGTACCGTAAACCAGGTTCTTGTAAACAGAGCCGTCCCAACCTTTGGGGTGGCGGTGTCTTTTTGATTTTAATTTCCCTAAGCTATAGGACCATAAGTGGAAGTGCCCTAGGCTCTGTTGCTTTGTTTTTTAGATGTTTCAGGAAACACCATACACTTCTCCCGAGTGGCTGTTGGCAATTTACATCCCGCCCATCAGCATAAAAGGCTCCCAGTTCTCCATGGCCTGTAATGCCTTTCTGGATTTTACACTTTTTTCAGATGGCCCTTTTGACCGGGGGGAAGTGAGACTTCATTGTAGTGCACATTTCCTTTGCAAGCTTGCTTGGTTGGCCAAAAAGGGCGTATGCGTATTTTCCTGAATATATTCAGGAAAAAACGCATACGCCCTTTTTGGCTAAGTGCATCATTGTGGACGTTCTGCCACTTTCCCTATGCTTTAAATGCAATTCCAGTCTACCTCCTGAAATCGGTTTCCTGCAATTCTGCCCCGCTTTCAAGTCCTCTTGGCAGCCTTACTTCAGTATATTTTTGGACGATAGCTGTCATTTATAACTCTGCAGGTTTGTGAATTACAGTGCCCCTGAGCTCCTTTCTTCAACTCGCTTTCTCGTGAGCTGGCCGCAACACCGCAGGATGGCTTCAGGCCCTAATCTGGTTCCGGCACGGCACGCTGAGCCTTTGGTTAATTCCTCTTCCTGGTGGGAAATGAGAGTTAAATTTTCCGGTCCAGACACCTCCAGCTAGTCTGTCATTGGTTCTCCCTATTCCTGTTCATCTTCCGCAGAAATTGCAAACTGGGCCAAACAGGAGGTTAAAGGCACTGACTGTCCAAGTCGGGAGAGTGTTAGTAAAGCGTCTGGAATGTTGCACCCGAGTACCAGGGGACGAAAACTGACACATATTGGAACACGTCTACCGATCACACGGTTGATCATACTCTGGGTTCCACATGCATGTTTTAGCTGAAGGAAGAATACCTTAAACCTGGAGAGTTGAGACCCGTGGAATGGGTACCATGCAATATGACTTCAAAGGGTCTTCATTTGCTCACCGAACCTCTCCAGTCCTATCACTGCTGCGTTTATGCCCCTGTACACACGCTTGATTCTGTTTCGGAGACATAGCAATCCATAGGTTTTAAGATACTTCCTAGTCAGGTACACTCTTAGGCATTTAATATGGGGTGTTGAGTCCATTTCGTTGAGCAAGGAGTAGCTCTTGTCTATTCCATATTTGGCTTAAGGAACTTTATCTGTGCTCATTTCAATCTCTGGTTTTATGCAGCACCCCAACTCACCTTTCCCCTTAAGCAAGCATAAGTTGGGTTTCTAGATTAGAGACCCTGTTCTGTTTTGTAATTCAGTTCCTGTGTAGCCAAGGTTACATTCCGTGTATTAGTGATATCTTATGATGTTTCTTTTCCTGTGTGACTTATTTCAGTTAGAATCATCGTACCTGAATCCACTCATTATGCTGCTACGGGCCTGATGACATAGATTTCATTGCTGAGTGATACTGCATTGTACGTAAGTACCACAACTTCTTTATCCATTTTTCACTTTCTGCGATATTGAACTTGTACCGTAAACCAGGTTCTTGTAAACAGAGCCGTCCCAACCTTTGGGGTGGCTGTGTCTTTTGATTTTAATTTCCCTAAGCTATAGGACCATAAGTGGAAGTGCCCTAGGCTCTGTTGCTTTGTTTTTTAGATGTTTCAGGAAACACCATACACTTCTCCCGAGTGGCTGTTGGCAATTTACATCCCACCCATCAGCATAACAAGGCTCCCAGTTCTCCATGGCCTGTCCTGCCTTTCTGGATTTTACACTTTTTTCAGATGGCCCTTTTGACCGGGGGGAAGTGAGACTTCATTGTAGTGCAGATTTCCTTTGCAAGCTTGCTTGGTTGGCCAAAAAGGGCGTATGCGTTTTTTCCTGAATATATTCAGGAAAAAACGCATACGCCCTTTTTGGCCAAGTGCATCATTGTGGACGTTCTGCCTCTTTTCCTATGCTTTAAATGCAATTCCAGTCTACCTCCTGAAATCGGTTTCCTGCAATTCTGCCCCGCTTTCAAGTCCTCTTGGCAGCCTTACTTCAGTATATTTTTGGACGATAGCTGTCATTTATAACTCTGCAGGTTTGTGAATTACAGTGCCCCTGAGCTCCTTTCTTCAACTCGCTTTCTCGTGAGCTGGCCGCAACACCGCAGGATGGCTTCAGGCCCTAATCTGGTTCCGGCACGGCACGCTGAGCCTTTGGTTAATTCCTCTTCCTGGTGGGAAATGAGAGTTAAATTTGCCCGTCCAGACACCTCCAGCTAGTCTCTCATTGGTTCTCCCTATCCCTGTTCATCTTCCGCAGAAATTGCAAACTGGGCCAAACAGGAGGTTAAAGGCACTGACTCTCCAAGTCGGGAGAGTGTTAGTAAAGCGTCTGGAATGTTGCACCCGAGTACCAGGGGACGAAAACTGAGACATATTGGAACACGTCTCCCGATCACACGGTTGATCATACTCTGGGTTCCACATGCATGTTTTAGCTGAAGGAAGAATCCCTTAAACCTGGAGAGTTGAGACCCGTGGAATGGGTACCATGCAATATGACTTCAAAGGGTCTTCATTTGCTCACCGAACCTCTCCAATCCTATCACTGCTGCGTTTATGCCCCTGTACACACACTTGATTCTCTTTCAGAGACATAGCAATCCATAGGTTTTAAGATACTTCCTAGTCAGGTACACTCTTAGGCATTTAATATGGGGTGTTGAGTCCATTTCGTTGAGCAAGGAGTAGCTCTTGTCTATTCCATATTTGGCTTAAGGAACTTTATCTGTGCTCATTTCAATCTCTGGTTTTATGCAGCACCCCAACTCACCTTTCCCCTTAAGCAAGCATAAGTTGGTTTTCTAAATTTGAGACCCTGTTCTGTTTTGTAATTCAGTTCCTGTGTAGCCAAAGTTACATTCCGTGTATTAGTGATATCTTATGATGTTTCTTTTCCTGTGTGACTTATTTCAGTTAGAATCATCATACCTGAATCCACTCATAATGCTGCTACGGGCCTGATGACATAGATTTCATTGCTGAGTGATACTGCATTGTACGTAAGTACCACAACTTCTTTATCCATTTTTCACTTTCTGCGATATTGAACTTGTACCGTAAACCAGGTTCTTGTAAACAGAGCCGTCCCAACCTTTGGGGTGGCTGTGTCTTTTTGATTTTAATTTCCCTAAGCTATAGGACCATAAGTGGAAGTGCCCTAGGCTCTGTTGCTTTGTTTTTTAGATGTTTCAGGAAACACCATACACTTCTCCCGAGTGGCTGTTGGCAATTGACATCCCGCCCATCAGCATAACAAGGCTCCCAGTTCTCCATGGCCTGTCCTGCCTTTCTGGATTTTACACTTTTTTCAGATGGCCCTTTTGACCGGGGGGAAGTGAGACTTCATTGTAGTGCAGATTTCCTTTGCAAGCTTGCTTGGTTGGCCAAAAAGGGCGTATGCGTTTTTTCCTGAATATATTCAGGAAAAAACGCATACGCCCTTTTTGGCCAAGTGCATCATTGTGGACGTTCTGCCTCTTTTCCTATGCTTTCAATGCAATTCCAGTCTACCTCCTGAAATCGGTTTCCTGCAATTCTGCCCCGCTTTCAAGTCCTCTTGGCAGCCTTACTTCAGTATATTTTTGGACGATAGCTGTCATTTATAACTCTGCAGGTTTGTGAATTACAGTGCCCCTGAGCTCCTTTCTTCAACTCGCTTTCTGGTGAGCTGGCCGCAACACCGCAGGATGGCTTCAGGCCCTAATGTGGTTCCGGCACGGCACGCTGAGCCTTTGGTTAATTCCTCTTCCTGGTGGGAAATGAGAGTTAAATTTGCCCGTCCAGACACCTCCAGCTAGTCTGTCATTGGTTCTCCCTATTCCTGTTCATCTTCCGCAGAAATTGCAAACTGGGCCAAACAGGAGGTTAAAGGCACTGACTCTCCAAGTCGGGAGAGTGTTAGTAAAGCGTCTGGAATGTTGCACCCGAGTACCAGGGGACGAAAACTGAGACATATTGGAACACGTCTCCCGATCACACGGTTGATCATACTCTGGGTTCCACATGCATGTTTTAGCTGAAGGAAGAATACCTTAAAGCTGGAGAGTTGAGACCCGTGGAATGGGTACCATGCAATATGACTTCAAAGGGTCTTCATTTGCTCACCGAACCTCTCCAATCCTATCACTGCTGCGTTTATGCCCCTGTACACACACTTGATTCTCTTTCAGAGACATAGCAATCCATAGGTTTTAAGATACTTCCTAGTCAGGTACACTCTTAGGCATTTAATATGGGGTGTTGAGTCCATTTCGTTGAGCAAGGAGTAGCTCTTGTCTATTCCATATTTGGCTTAAGGAACTTTATCTGTGCTCATTTCAATCTCTGGTTTTATGCAGCACCCCAACTCACCTTTCCCCTTAAGCAAGCATAAGTTGGTTTTCTAAATTTGAGACCCTGTTCTGTTTTGTAATTCAGTTCCTGTGTAGCCAAGGTTACATTCCGTGTATTAGTGATATCTTATGATGTTTCTTTTCCTGTGTGACTTATTTCAGTTAGAATCATCATACCTGAATCCACTCATAATGCTGCTACGGGCCTGATGACATAGATTTCATTGCTGAGTGATACTGCATTGTACGTAAGTACCACAACTTCTTTATCCATTTTTCACTTTCTGCGATATTGAACTTGTACCGTAAACCAGGTTCTTGTAAACAGAGCCGTCCCAACCTTTGGGGTGGCTGTGTCTTTTTGATTTTAATTTCCCTAAGCTATAGGACCATAAGTGGAAGTGCCCTAGGCTCTGTTGCTTTGTTTTTTAGATGTTTCAGGAAACACCATACACTTCTCCCGAGTGGCTGTTGGCAATTTACATCCCGCCCATCAGCATAACAAGGCTCCCAGTTCTCCATGGCCTGTCCTGCCTTTCTGGATTTTACACTTTTTTCAGATGGCCCTTTTGACCGGGGGGAAGTGAGACTTCATTGTAGTGCAGATTTCCTTTGCAAGCTTGCTTGGTTGGCCAAAAAGGGCGTATGCGTTTTTTCCTGAATATATTCAGGAAAAAACGCATACGCCCTTTTTGGCCAAGTGCATCATTGTGGACGTTCTGCCTCTTTTCCTATGCTTTCAATGCAATTCCAGTCTACCTCCTGAAATCGGTTTCCTGCAATTCTGCCCCGCTTTCAAGTCCTCTTGGCAGCCTTACTTCAGTATATTTTTGGACGATAGCTGTCATTTATAACTCTGCAGGTTTGTGAATTACAGTGCCCCTGAGCTCCTTTCTTCAACTCGCTTTCTCGTGAGCTGGCCGCAACACCGCAGGATGGCTTCAGGCCCTAATCTGGTTCCGGCACGGCACGCTGAGCCTTTGGTTAATTCCTCTTCCTGGTGGGAAATGAGAGTTAAATTTGCCCGTCCAGACACCTCCAGCTAGTCTCTCATTGGTTCTCCCTATTCCTGTTCATCTTCCGCAGAAATTGCAAACTGGGCCAAACAGGAGGTTAAAGGCACTGACTCTCCAAGTCGGGAGAGTGTTAGTAAAGCGTCTGGAATGTTGCACCCGAGTACCAGGGGACGAAAACTGACACATATTGGAACACGTCTCCCGATCACACGGTTGATCATACTCTGGGTTCCACATGCATGTTTTAGCTGAAGGAAGAATACCTTAAACCTGGAGAGTTGAGACCCGTGGAATGGGTACCATGCAATATGACTTCAAAGGGTCTTCATTTGCTCACCGAACCTCTCCAATCCTATCACTGCTGCGTTTATGCCCCTGTACACACACTTGATTCTCTTTCAGAGACATAGCAATCCATAGGTTTTAAGATACTTCCTAGTCAGGTACACTCTTAGGCATTTAATATGGGGTGTTGAGTCCATTTCGTTGAGCAAGGAGTAGCTCTTGTCTATTCCATATTTGGCTTAAGGAACTTTATCTGTGCTCATTTCAATCTCTGGTTTTATGCAGCACCCCAACTCACCTTTCCCCTTAAGCAAGCATAAGTTGGTTTTCTAAATTTGAGACCCTGTTCTGTTTTGTAATTCAGTTCCTGTGTAGCCAAGTTTACATTCCGTGTATTAGTGATATCTTATGATGTTTCTTTTTCTGTGTGACTTATTTCAGTTAGAATCATCGTACCTGAATCCACTCATTATGCTGCTACGGGCCTGATGACATAGATTTCATTGCTGAGTGATACTGCATTGTACGTAAGTACCACAACTTCTTTATCCATTTTTCACTTTCTGCGATATTGAACTTGTACCGTAAACCAGGTTCTTGTAAACAGAGCCGTCCCAACCTTTGGGGTGGCTGTGTCTTTTGATTTTAATTTCCCTAAGCTATAGGACCATAAGTGGAAGTGTCCTAGGCTCTGTTGCTTTGTTTTTTAGATGTTTCAGGAAACACCATACACTTCTCCCGAGTGGCTGTTGGCAATTTACATCCCGCCCATCAGCATAAGAAGGCTCCCAGTTCTCCATGGCCTGTCCTGCCTTTCTGGATTTTACACTTTTTTCAGATGGCCCTTTTGACTAGGGGGAAGTGAGACTTCACTGTGGTGCAGATTTCCTTTGCAAGCTTGCTTGGTTGGCCAAAAAGGGCGTATGCGTTTTTTCCTGAATATATTCAGGAAAAAACGCATACGCCCTTTTTGGCCAAGTGCATCATTGTGGACGTTCTGCCTCTTTTCCTATGCTTTAAATGCAATTCCAGTCTACCTCCTGAAATCGGTTTCCTGCAATTCTGCCCCGCTTTCAAGTCCTCTTGGCAGCCTTACTTCAGTATATTTTTGGACGATAGCTGTCATTTATAACTCTGCAGGTTTGTGAATTACAGTGCCCCTGAGCTCCTTTCTTCAACTCGCTTTCTCGTGAGCTGGCCGCAACACCGCAGGATGGCTTCAGGCCCTAATCTGGTTCCGGCACGGCACGCTGAGCCTTTGGTTAATTCCTCTTCCTGGTGGGAAATGAGAGTTAAATTTGCCCGTCCAGACACCTCCAGCTAGTCTGTCATTGGTTCTCCCTATTCCTGTTCATCTTCCGCAGAAATTGCAAACTGGGCCAAACAGGAGGTTAAAGGCACTGACTCTCCAAGTCGGGAGAGTGTTAGTAAAGCGTCTGGAATGTTGCACCCGAGTACCTGGGGACGAAAACTGAGACATATTGGAACACGTCTCCCGATCACACGGTTGATCATACTCTGGGTTCCACATGCATGTTTTAGCTGAAGGAAGAATACCTTAAACCTGGAGAGTTGAGACCCGTGGAATGGGTACCATGCAATATGACTTCAAAGGGTCTTCATTTGCTCACCGAACCTCTCCAATCCTATCACTGCTGCGTTTATGCCCCTGTACACACACTTGATTCTCTTTCAGACACATAGCAATCCATAGGTTTTAAGATACTTCCTAGTCAGGTACACTCTTAGGCATTTAATATGGGGTGTTGAGTCCATTTCGTTGAGCAAGGAGTAGCTCTTGTCTATTCCATATTTGGCTTAAGGAACTTTATCTGTGCTCATTTCAATCTCTGGTTTTATGCAGCACCCCAACTCACCTTTCCCCTTAAGCAAGCATAAGTTGGGTTTCTAAATTTGAGACCCTGTTCTGTTTTGTAATTCAGTTCCTGTGTAGCCAAGGTTACATTCCGTGTATTAGTGATATCTTATGATGTTTCTTTTCCTGTGTGACTTATTTCAGTTAGAATCATCATACCTGAATCCACTCATTATGCTGCTACGGGCCTGATGACATAGATTTCATTGCTGAGTGATATTGCATTGTACGTAAGTACCACAACTTCTTTATCCATTTTTCACTTTCTGCGATATTGAACTTGTACCGTAAACCAGGTTCTTGTAAACAGAGCCGTCCCAACCTTTGGGGTGGCTGTGTCTTTTGATTTTAATTTCCCTAATCTATAGGACCATAAGTGGAAGTGCCCTAGGCTCTGTTGCTTTGTTTTTTAGATGTTTCAGGAAACACCATACACTTCTCCCGAGTGGCTGTTGGCAATTTACATCCCGCCCATCAGCATAACAAGGCTCCCAGTTCTCCATGGCCTGTCCTGCCTTTCTGGATTTTACACTTTTTTCAGATGGCCCTTTTGACCGGGGGGAAGTGAGACTTCATTGTAGTGCAGATTTCCTTTGCAAGCTTGCTTGGTTGGCCAAAAAGGGCGTATGCGTTTTTTCCTGAATATATTCAGGAAAAAAACGCATACGCCCTTTTTGGCCAAGTGCATCATTGTGGACGTTCTGCCTCTTTTCCTATGCTTTCAATGCAATTCCAGTCTACCTCCTGAAATCGGTTTCCTGCAATTCTGCCCCGCTTTCAAGTCCTCTTGGCAGCCTTACTTCAGTATATTTTTGGACGATAGCTGTCATTTATAACTCTGCAGGTTTGTGAATTACAGTGCCCCTGAGCTCCTTTCTTCAACTCGCTTTCTCGTGAGCTGGCCGCAACACCGCAGGATGGCTTCAGGCCCTAATCTGGGTCCGGCACGGCACGCTGAGCCTTTGTTTAATTCCTCTTCCTGGTGGGAAATGAGAGTTAAATTTGCCCGTCCAGACACCTCCAGCTAGTCTGTCATTGGTTCTCCCTATTCCTGTTCATCTTCCGCAGAAATTGCAAACTGGGCCAAACAGGAGGTTAAAGGCACTGACTCTCCAAGTCGGGAGAGTGTTAGTAAAGCGTCTGGAATGTTGCACCCGAGTAACAGGGGACGAAAACTGACACATATTGGAACACGTCTCCCGATCACACGGTTGATCATACTCTGGGTTCCACATGCATGTTTTAGCTGAAGGAAGAATCCCTTAAACCTGGAGAGTTGAGACCCGTGGAATGGGTACCATGCAATATGACTTCAAAGGGTCTTCATTTGCTCACCGAACCTCTCCAATCCTATCACTGCTGCGTTTATGCCCCTGTACACACACTTGATTCTCTTTCAGAGACATAGCAATCCATAGGTTTTAAGATCCTTCCTAGTCAGGTACACTCTTAGGCATTTAATATGGGGTGTTGAGTCCATTTCGTTGAGCAAGGAGTAGCTCTTGTCTATTCCATATTTGGCTTAAGGAACTTTATCTGTGCTCATTTCAATCTCTGGTTTTATGCAGCACCCCAACTCACCTTTCCCCTTAAGCAAGCATAAGTTGGGTTTCTAAATTTGAGACCCTGTTCTGTTTTGTAATTCAGTTCCTGTGTAGCCAAGGTTACATTCCGTGTATTAGTGATATCTTATGATGTTTCTTTTCCTGTGTGACTTATTTCAGTTAGAATCATCATACCTGAATCCACTCATTATGCTGCTACGGGCCTGATGACATAGATTTCATTGCTGAGTGATACTGCATTGTACGTAAGTACCACAACTTCTTTATCCATTTTTCACTTTCTGCGATATTGAACTTGTACCGTAAACCAGGTTCTTGTAAACAGAGCCGTCCCAACCTTTGGGGTGGCTGTGTCTTTTGATTTTAATTTCCCTAAGCTATAGGACCATAAGTGGAAGTGCCCTAGGCTCTGTTGCTTTGTTTTTTAGATGTTTCAGGAAACACCATACACTTCTCCCGAGTGGCTGTTGGCAATTTACATCCTGCCCATCAGCATAAGAAGGCTCCCAGTTCTCCATGGCCTGTCCTGCCTTTCTGGATTTTACACTTTTTTCAGATGGCCCTTTTGACCGGGGGGAAGTGAGACTTCATTGTAGTGCAGATTTCCTTTGCAAGCTTGCTTGGTTGGCCAAAAAGGGCGTATGCGTTTTTTCCTGAATATATTCAGGAAAAAACGCATACGCCCTTTTTGGCCAAGTGCATCATTGTGGACGTTCTGCCTCTTTTCCTATGCTTTAAATGCAATTCCAGTCTACCTCCTGAAATCGGTTTCCTGCAATTCTGCCCCGCTTTCAAGTCCTCTTGGCAGCCTTACTTCAGTATATTTTTGGACGATAGCTGTCATTTATAACTCTGCAGGTTTGTGAATTACAGTGCCCCTGAGCTCCTTTCTTCAACTCGCTTTCTCGTGAGCTGGCCGCAACACCGCAGGATGGCTTCAGGCCCTAATCTGGTTCCGGCACGGCACGCTGAGCCTTTGTTTAATTCCTCTTCCTGGTGGGAAATGAGAGTTAAATTTGCCCGTCCAGACACCTCCAGCTAGTCTGTCATTGGTTCTCCCTATTCCTGTTCATCTTCCGCAGAAATTGCAAACTGGGCCAAACAGGAGGTTAAAGGCACTGACTCTCCAAGTCGGGAGAGTGTTAGTAAAGCATCTGGAATGTTGCACCCGAGTACCAGGGGACGAAAACTGACACATATTGGAACACGTCTCCCGATCACACGGTTGATCATACTCTGGGTTCCACATGCATGTTTTAGCTGAAGGAAGAATCCCTTAAACCTGGAGAGTTGAGACCCGTGGAATGGGTACCATGCAATATGACTTCAAAGGGTCTTCATTTGCTCACCGAACCTCTCCAATCCTATCACTGCTGCGTTTATGCCCCTGTACACACACTTGATTCTCTTTCAGAGACATAGCAATCCATAGGTTTTAAGATCCTTCCTAGTCAGGTACACTCTTAGGCATTTAATATGGGGTGTTGAGTCCATTTCGTTGAGCAAGGAGTAGCTCTTGTCTATTCCATATTTGGCTTAAGGAACTTTATCTGTGCTCATTTCAATCTCTGGTTTTATGCAGCACCCCAACTCACCTTTCCCCTTAAGCAAGCATAAGTTGGGTTTCTAAATTTGAGACCCTGTTCTGTTTTGTAATTCAGTTCCTGTGTAGCCAAGGTTACATTCCGTGTATTAGTGATATCTTATGATGTTTCTTTTCCTGTGTGACTTATTTCAGTTAGAATCATCATACCTGAATCCACTCATTATGCTGCTACGGGCCTGATGACATAGATTTCATTGCTGAGTGATACTGCATTGTACGTAAGTACCACAACTTCTTTATCCATTTTTCACTTTCTGCGATATTGAACTTGTACCGTAAACCAGGTTCTTGTAAACAGAGCCGTCCCAACCTTTGGGGTGGCTGTGTCTTTTGATTTTAATTTCCCTAAGCTATAGGACCATAAGTGGAAGTGCCCTAGGCTCTGTTGCTTTGTTTTTTAGATGTTTCAGGAAACACCATACACTTCTCCCGAGTGGCTGTTGGCAATTTACATCCTGCCCATCAGCATAAGAAGGCTCCCAGTTCTCCATGGCCTGTCCTGCCTTTCTGGATTTTACACTTTTTTCAGATGGCCCTTTTGACCGGGGGGAAGTGAGACTTCATTGTAGTGCAGATTTCCTTTGCAAGCTTGCTTGGTTGGCCAAAAAGGGCGTATGCGTTTTTTCCTGAATATATTCAGGAAAAAACGCATATGCCCTTTTTGGCCAAGTGCATCATTGTGGACGTTCTGCCTCTTTTCCTATGCTTTCAATGCAATTCCAGTCTACCTCCTGAAATCGGTTTCCTGCAATTCTGCCCCGCTTTCAAGTCCTCTTGGCAGCCTTACTTCAGTATATTTTTGGACGATAGCTGTCATTTATAACTCTGCAGGTTTGTGAATTACAGTGCCCCTGAGCTCCTTTCTTCAACTCGCTTTCTCGTGAGCTGGCCGCAACACCGCAGGATGGCTTCAGGCCCTAATCTGGTTCCGGCACGGCACGCTGAGCCTTTGGTTAATTCCTCTTCCTGGTGGGAAATGAGAGTTAAATTTGCCCGTCCAGACACCTCCAGCTAGTCTCTCATTGGTTCTCCCTATTCCTGTTCATCTTCCGCAGAAATTGCAAACTGGGCCAAACAGGAGGTTAAAGGCACTGACTCTCCAAGTCGGGAGAGTGTTAGTAAAGCGTCTGGAATGTTGCACCCGAGTACCTGGGGACGAAAACTGAGACATATTGGAACACGTCTCCCGATCACACGGTTGATCATACTCTGGGTTCCACATGCATGTTTTAGCTGAAGGAAGAATACCTTAAACCTGGAGAGTTGAGACCCGTGGAATGGGTACCATGCAATATGACTTCAAAGGGTCTTCATTTGCTCACCGAACCTCTCCAATCCTATCACTGCTGCGTTTATGCCCCTGTACACACACTTGATTCTCTTTCAGAGACATAGCAATCCATAGGTTTTAAGATACTTCCTAGTCAGGTACACTCTTAGGCATTTAATATGGGGTGTTGAGTCCATTTCGTTGAGCAAGGAGTAGCTCTTGTCTATTCCATATTTGGCTTAAGGAACTTTATCTGTGCTCATTTCAATCTCTGGTTTTATGCAGCACCCCAACTCACCTTTCCCCTTAAGCAAGCATAAGTTGGTTTTCTAAATTTGAGACCCTGTTCTGTTTTGTAATTCAGTTCCTGTGTAGCCAAGGTTACATTCCGTGTATTAGTGATATCTTATGATGTTTCTTTTCCTGTGTGACTTATTTCAGTTAGAATCATCATACCTGAATCCACTCATTATGCTGCTACGGGCCTGATGACATAGATTTCATTGCTGAGTGATACTGCATTGTACGTAAGTACCACAACTTCTTTATCCATTTTTCACTTTCTGCGATATTGAACTTGTACCGTAAACCAGGTTCTTGTAAACAGAGCCGTCCCAACCTTTGGGGTGGCTGTGTCTTTTTGATTTTAATTTCCCTAAGCTATAGGACCATAAGTGGAAGTGCCCTAGGCTCTGTTGCTTTGTTTTTTAGATGTTTCAGGAAACACCATACACTTCTCCCGAGTGGGTGTTGGCAATTTACATCCCGCCCATCAGCATAACAAGGCTCCCAGTTCTCCATGGCCTGTCCTGCCTTACTGGATTTTACACTTTTTTAAGATGGCCCTTTTGACCGGGGGAAAGTGAGACTTCATTGTAGTGCAGATTTCCTTTGCAAGCTTGCTTGGTTGGCCAAAAAGGGCGTATGCGTTTTTTCCTGAATATATTCAGGAAAAAACGCATACGCCCTTTTTGGCCAAGTGCATCATTGTGGACGTTCTGCCTCTTTTCCTATGCTTTCAATGCAATTCCAGTCTACCTCCTGAAATCGGTTTCCTGCAATTCTGCCCCGCTTTCAAGTCCTCTTGGCAGCCTTACTTCAGTATAGTTTTGGACGATAGCTGTCATTTATAACTCTGCAGGTTTGTGAATTACAGTGCCCCTGAGCTCCTTTCTTCAACTCGCTTTCTTGTGAGCTGGCTGTAACACCGCAGGATGGTTTCAGGCCCTAATCTGGTTGCGGCACGGCACGCTGAGCCTTTGGTTAATTCCTCTTCCTGGTGGGAAATGAGAGTTAAATTTGCCCGTCCAGACACCTCCAGCTAGTCTGTCATTGGTTCTCCCTATTCATGTTCATCTTCCGCAGAAATTGCAAACTGGGCCAAACGGGAAGTTAAAGGCACTGACTCTCCAAGTCGGGAGAGTGTTAGTAAAGCGTCTGGAATGTTGCACCCGAGTACCAGGGGACGAAAACTGACACATATTGGAACACGTCTCCCGATCACACAGTTGATCATACTCTGGGTTCCACATGCATGTTTTAGCTGAAGGAAGAATACCTTAAACCTGGAGAGTTGAGACCCGTGGAATGGGTACCATGCAATATGATTTCAAAGGGTCTTCACTTGCTCACCGAACCTCTCCAATCCTATCACTGCTGCATTTATGCCCCTGCACACACGCTTGATTCTCTTTCGGAGACATAGCAATCCATAGGTTTTAAGATACTTCCTAGTCAGGTACATTCTTAGGTGTTTAATATGGGGTGTTGAATCCATTTCGTTGAGCAAGGAGTAGCTCTTGTCTATTCCATATTTGGCTTAAGGAACTTTATCTGTGCTCATTTCAATCTCTGGTTTTATGCAGCACCCCAACTCACCTTTCCCCTTAAGCAAGCATAAGTTTGTTTTCTAAATTTGAGTCCCTATTCTCTTTTGTAATTCAGTTCCTGTGTAGCCAAGATTACATTCCGTGTATTAGTGATATCTTATGATGTTTCTTTTTCTGTGTGACTTATTTCAGTTAGAATCATCGTACCTGAATCCACTCATTATGCTGCTACGGGCCTGATGACATAGATTTCCTTGCTGAGTGATACTGCATTGTACGTAAGTACCACAACTTCTTTATCCATTTTTCACTTTCTGCGATATTGAACTTGTACCGTAAACCAGGTTCTTGTAAACAGAGCCGTCCCAACCTTTGGGGTGGCTGTGTCTTTTTGATTTTAATTTCCCTAAGCTATAGGACCATAAGTGGAAGTGCCCTAGGCTCTGTTGCTTTGTTTTTTAGATGTTTCAGGAAACACCATACACTTCTCCCGAGTGGCTGTTGGCAATTGACATCCCGCCCATCAGCATAACAAGGCTCCCAGTTCTCCATGGCCTGTCCTGCCTTTCTGGATTTTACACTTTTTTCAGATGGCCCTTTGGACTGGGGGGAAGTGAGATTTCATTTTAGTGCAGATTTCCTTTGCAAGCTTGCTTGGTTGGCCAAAAAGGGCGTATGCGTTTTTTCCTGAATATATTCAGGAAAAAACGCATACGCCCTTTTTGGCCAAGTGCATCATTGTGGACGTTCTGCCTCTTTTCCTATGCTTTAAATGCAATTCCAGTCTACCTCCTGAAATCGGTTTCCTGCAATTCTGCCCCGCTTTCAAGTCCTCTTGGCAGCCTTACTTCAGTATATTTTTGGACGATAGCTGTCATTTATAACTCTGCAGGTTTGTGAATTACAGTGCCCCTGAGCTCCTTTCTTCAACTCGCTTTCTCGTGAGCTGGCCGCAACACCGCAGGATGGCTTCAGGCCCTAATCTGGTTCCGGCATGGCACGCTGAGCCTTTGGTTAATTCCTCTTCCTGGTGGGAAATGAGAGTTAAATTTGCCCGTCCAGACACCTCCAGCTAGTCTGTCATTGGTTCTGCCTATTCCTGTTCATCTTCCGCAGAAATTGCAAACTGGGCCAAACAGGAGGTTAAAGGCACTGACTCTCCAAGTCGGGAGAGTGTTAGTAAAGCGTCTGGAATGTTGCACCCGAGTACCAGGGGACGAAAACTGACACATATTGGAACACGTCTACCGATCACACGGTTGATCATACTCTGGGTTCCACATGCATGTTTTAGCTGAAGGAAGAATACCTTAAACCTGGAGAGTTGAGACCCGTGGAATGGGTACCATGCAATATGACTTCAAAGGGTCTTCATTTGCTCACTGAACCTCTCCAATCCTATCACTGCTGCAATTATGCCCCTGCACACACGCTTGATTTTCTTTCGGAGACATAGCAATCCCTAGGATTTAAGATACTTCCTAGTCAGGTACATTCTTAGGTGTTTAATATGGGGTGTTGAATCCATTTCGTTGAGCCAGGAGTAGCTCTTGTCTATTCCATATTTGGCTTAAGGAACTTTATCTGTGCTCATTTCAATCTCTGGTTTTATGCAGCACCCCAACTCACCTTTCCCCTTAAGCAAGCATAAGTTGGTTTTCTAAATTGGAGACCCTGTTCTGTTTTGTAATTCAGTTCCTATGTAGCCAAGTTTACATTCCGTGTATTAGTGATATCTTATGATGTTTCTTTTCCTGTGTGACTTATTTCAGTTAGAATCATCATACCTGAATCCACTCATTATGCTGCTACGGGCCTGATGACATAGATTTCATTGCTGAGTGATACTGCATTGTACGTAAGTACCACAACTTCTTTATCCATTTTTCACTTTCTGCGATATTGAACTTGTACCGTAAACCAGGTTCTTGTAAACAGAGCCGTCCCAACTTTTGGGGTGGCTGTGTCTTTTTGATTTTAATTTCCCTAAGCTATAGGACCATAAGTGGAAGTGCCCTAGGCTCTGTTGCTTTGTTTTTTAGATGTTTCAGGAAACACCATACACTTCTCCCGAGTGGCTCTTGGCAATTGACATCCCGCCCATCAGCATAACAAGGCTCCCAGTTCTCCATGGCCTGTCCTGCCTTTCTGGATTTTACACTTTTTTCAGATGGCCCTTTTGACCGGGGGGAAGTGAGACTTCATTGTAGTGCAGATTTCCTTTGCAAGCTTGCTTGGTTGGCCAAAAAGTGCGTATGCGTTTTTCCTGAATATATTCAGGAAAAAACGCATACGCCCTTTTTGGCCAAGTGCATCACTGTGGACGTTCTGCCTCTTTTCCTATGCTTTAAATGCAATTCCAGTCTACCTCCTGAAATCGGTTTCCTGCAATTCTGCCCCGCTTTCAAGTCCTCTTGGCAGCCTTACTTCAGTATATTTTTGGACGATAGCTGTCATTTATAACTCTGCAGGTTTGTGAATTACAGTGCCCCTGAGCTCCTTTCTTCAACTCGCTTTCTCGTGAGCTGGCCACAACACCGCAGGATGGCTTCAGGCCCTAATCTGGTTCCGGCATGGCACGCTGAGCCTTTGGTTAATTCCTCTTCCTGGTGCGAAATGAGAGTTAAATTTGCCCGTCCAGACACCTCCATCTAGTCTGTCATTGGTTCTCCATATTCCTGTTCATCTTCCGCAGAAATTGCAAACTGGGCCAAACAGGAGGTTAAAGGCACTGACTCTCCAAGTCGGGAGAGTGTTAGTAAAGCGTCTGGAATGTTGCACCCGAGTACAAGGGGACGAAAACTGACACATATTGGAACACGTCTACCGATCACACGGTTGATCATACTCTGGGTTCCACATGCATGTTTTAGCTGAAGGAAGAATACCTTAAACCTGGAGAGTTGAGACCCGTGGAATGGGTACCATGCAATATGACTTCAAAGGGTCTTCATTTGCTCACTGAACCTCTCCAATCCTATCACTGCTGCAATTATGCCCCTGCACACACGCTTGATTTTCTTTCGGAGACATAGCAATCCCTAGGATTTAAGATACTTCCTAGTCAGGTACATTCTTAGGTGTTTAATATGGGGTGTTGAATCCATTTCGTTGAGCCAGGAGTAGCTCTTGTCTATTCCATATTTGGCTTAAGGAACTTTATCTGTGCTCATTTCAATCTCTGGTTTTATGCAGCACCCCAACTCACCTTTCCCCTTAAGCAAGCATAAGTTGGTTTTCTAAATTGGAGACCCTGTTCTGTTTTGTAATTCAGTTCCTATGTAGCCAAGTTTACATTCCGTGTATTAGTGATATCTTATGATGTTTCTTTTCCTGTGTGACTTATTTCAGTTAGAATCATCATACCTGAATCCACTCATTATGCTGCTACGGGCCTGATGACATAGATTTCATTGCTGAGTGATACTGCATTGTACGTAAGTACCACAACTTCTTTATCCATTTTTCACTTTCTGCGATATTGAACTTGTACCGTAAACCAGGTTCTTGTAAACAGAGCCGTCCCAACTTTTGGGGTGGCTGTGTCTTTTTGATTTTAATTTCCCTAAGCTATAGGACCATAAGTGGAAGTGCCCTAGGCTCTGTTGCTTTGTTTTTTAGATGTTTCAGGAAACACCATACACTTCTCCCGAGTGGCTCTTGGCAATTGACATCCCGCCCATCAGCATAACAAGGCTCCCAGTTCTCCATGGCCTGTCCTGCCTTTCTGGATTTTACACTTTTTTCAGATGGCCCTTTTGACCGGGGGGAAGTGAGACTTCATTGTAGTGCAGATTTCCTTTGCAAGCTTGCTTGGTTGGCCAAAAAGGGCGTATGCGTTTTTTCCTGAATATATTCAGGAAAAAACGCATACGCCCTTTTTGGCCAAGTGCATCATTGTGGACGTTCTGCCTCTTTTCCTATGCTTTAAATGCAATTCCAGTCTACCTCCTGAAATCGGTTTCCTGCAATTCTGCCCCGCTTTCAAGTCCTCTTGGCAGCCTTACTTCAGTATATTTTTGGACGATAGCTGTCATTTATAACTCTGCAGGTTTGTGAATTACAGTGCCCCTGAGCTCCTTTCTTCAACTCGCTTTCTCGTGAGCTGCCCGCAACACCGCAGGATGGCTTCAGGCCCTAATCTGGTTCCGGCATGGCACGCTGAGCCTTTGGTTAATTCCTCTTCCTGGTGGGAAATGAGAGTTAAATTTGCCCATCCAGACACCTCCATCGAGTCTGTCATTGGTTCTCCCTATTCCTGTTCATCATCCGCAGAAATTGCAAACTGGGCCAAACAGGAGGTTAAAGGCACTGACTCTCCAAGTCGGGAGAGTGTTAGTAAAGCGTCTGGAATGTTGCACCCGAGTACCAGGGGACGAAAACTGACACATATTGGAACACGTCTACCGATCACACGGTTGATCATACTCTGGGTTCCACATGCATGTTTTAGCTGAAGGAAGAATACCTTAAACCTGGAGAGTTGAGACCCGTGGAATGGTTACCATGCAATATGACTTCAAAGGGTCTTCATTTGCTCACTAAACCTCTCCAATCCTATCACTGCTGCAATTATGCCCCTGCACACACGCTTGATTTTCTTTCGGAGACATAGCAATCCATAGGTTTTAAGATACTTCCTAGTCAGGTACATTCTTAGGTGTTTAATATGGGGTGTTGAATCCATTTCGTTGAGCAAGGAGTAGCTCTTGTCTATTCCATATTTGGCTTAAGGAACTTTATCTGTGCTCATTTCAATCTCTGGTTTTATGCAGCACCCCAACTCACCTTTCCCCTTAAGCAAGCATAAGTTGGTTTTCTAAATTGGAGACCCTGTTCTGTTTTGTAATTCAGTTCCTATGTAGCCAAGTTTACATTCCGTGTATTAGTGATATCTTATGATGTTTCTTTTCCTGTGTGACTTATTTCAGTTAGAATCATCATACCTGAATCCACTCATTATGCTGCTACGGGCCTGATGACATAGATTTCATTGCTGAGTGATACTGCATTGTACGTAAGTACCACAACTTCTTTATCCATTTTTCACTTTCTGCGATATTGAACTTGTACCGTAAACCAGGTTCTTGTAAACAGAGCCGTCCCAACTTTTGGGGTGGCTGTGTCTTTTTGATTTTAATTTCCCTAAGCTATAGGACCATAAGTGGAAGTGCCCTAGGCTCTGTTGCTTTGTTTTTTAGATGTTTCAGGAAACACCATACACTTCTCCCGAGTGGCTCTTGGCAATTGACATCCCGCCCATCAGCATAACAAGGCTCCCAGTTCTCCATGGCCTGTCCTGCCTTTCTGGATTTTACACTTTTTTCAGATGGCCCTTTTGACCGGGGGGAAGTGAGACTTCATTGTAGTGCAGATTTCCTTTGCAAGCTTGCTTGGTTGGCCAAAAAGTGCATATGCGTTTTTCCTGAATATATTCAGGAAAAAACGCATACGCCCTTTTTGGCCAAGTGCATCACTGTGGACGTTCTGCCTCTTTTCCTATGCTTTAAATGCAATTCCAGTCTACCTCCTGAAATCCGTTTCCTGCAATTCTGCCCCGCTTTCAAGTCCTCTTGGCAGCCTTACTTCAGTATATTTTTGGAAGATAGCTGTCATTTATAACTCTGCAGGTTTGTGAATTACAGTGCCCCTGAGCTCCTTTCTTCAACTCGCTTTCTCGTGAGCTGGCCGCAACACCGCAGGATGGCTTCAGGCCCTAATCTGGTTCCGGCACGGCACGCTGAGCCTTTGGTTAATTCCTCTTCCTGGTGGGAAATGAGAGTTAAATTTGCCCGTCCAGACACCTCCAGCTAGTCTCTCATTGGTTCTCCCTATTCCTGTTCATCTTCCGCAGAAATTGCAAACTGGGCCAAACAGGAGGTTAAAGGCACTGACTCTCCAAGCCGGGAGAGTGTTAGTAAAGCGTCTGGAATGTTGCACCCGAGTAACAAGGGACGAAAACTGACACATATTGGAACACGTCTCCCGATCACACGGTTGATCATACTCTGGGTTTCACATGCATGTTTTAGCTGAAGGAAGAATACCTTAAACCTGGAGAGTTGAGATCCGTGGAATGGGTACCATGCAATATGACTTCAAAGGGTCTTCATTTGCTCACCGAACCTCTCTAATCCTATCACTGCTGCGTTTATGCCCCTGTACACACGCTTGATTCTCTTTCGGAGACATAGCAATCCATAGGTTTTAAGATACTTCCTAGTCAGGTACACTCTTAGGCATTTAATATGGGGTGTTGAGTCCATTTCGTTGAGCAAGGAGTAGCTCTTGTCTATTCCATATTTGGCTTAAGGAACTTTATCTGTGCTCATTTCAATCTCTGGTTTTATGCAGCACCCCAACTCACCTTTCCCCTTAAGCAAGCATAAGTTGGTTTTCTAAATTTGAGAACCTGTTCTGTTTTGTAATTCAGTTCCTGTGTAGCCAAGGTTACATTCCGTGTATTAGTGATATCTTATGATGTTTCTTTTTCTGTGTGACTTATTTCAGTTAGAATCATCGTACCTGAATCCACTCATTATGCTGCTATGGGCCTGATGACATAGATTTCCTTGCTGAGTGATACTGCATTGTACGTAAGTACCACAACTTCTTTATCCATTTTTCACTTTCTGCGATATTGAACTTGTACCGTAAACCAGGTTCTTGTAAACAGAGCCGTCCCAACCTTTGGGGTGGCTGTGTCTTTTTGATTTTAATTTCCCTAAGCTATAGGACCATAAGTGGAAGTGCCCTAGGCTCTGTTGCTTTGTTTTTTAGATGTTTCAGGAAACACCATACACTTCTCCCGAGTGGCTGTTGGCAATTGACATCCCGCCCATCAGCATAACAAGGCTCCCAGTTCTCCATGGCCTGTCCTGCCTTTCTGGATTTTACACTTTTTTCAGATGGCCCTTTTGACCGGGGGGAAGTGAGACTTCATTGTAGTGCAGATTTCCTTTGCAAGCTTGCTTGGTTGGCCAAAAAGGGCGTATGCGTTTTTTCCTGAATATATTCAGGAAAAAACGCATACGCCCTTTTTGGCCAAGTGCATCATTGTGGACGTTCTGCCTCTTTTCCTATGCTTTAAATGCAATTCCAGTCTACCTCCTGAAATCGGTTTCCTGCAATTCTGCCCCGCTTTCAAGTCCTCTTGGCAGCCTTACTTCAGTATATTTTTGGACGATAGCTGTCATTTATAACTCTGCAGGTTTGTGAATTACAGTGCCCCTGAGCTCCTTTCTTCAACTCGCTTTCTCGTGAGCTGGCCGCAACACCGCAAGATTGCTTCAGGCCCTAATCTGGTTCCGGCATGGCAGGCTGAGCCTTTGGTTAATTCCTCTTCCTGGTGCGAAATGAGAGTTAAATTTGCCCATCCGGACACCTCCATCTAATCTGTCATTGGTTCTCCCTATTCCTGTTCATCTTCCGCAGAAATTGCAAACTGGGCCAAACAGGAGGTTAAAGGCACTGACTCTCCAAGTCGGGAGAGTGTTAGTAAAGCGTCTGGAATGTTGCACCCGAGTACCAGGGGACGAAACTGAGACATATTGGAACACGTCTCCCGATCACACGGTTGATCATACTCTGGGTTCCACATGCATGTTTTAGCTGAAGGAAGAATACCTTAAACCTGGAGAGTTGAGACCCGTGGAATGGGTACCATGCAATATGACTTCAAAGGGTCTTCATTTGCTCACTGAACCTCTCCAATCCTATCACTGCTGCAATTATGCCCCTGCACACACGCTTGATTTTCTTTCGGAGACATAGCAATCCATAGGTTTTAAGATACTTCCTAGTCAGGTACATTCTTAGGTGTTTAATATGGGGTGTTGAATCCATTTCGTTGAGCAAGGAGTAGCTCTTGTCTATTCCATATTTGGCTTAAGGAACTTTATCTGTGCTCATTTCAATCTCTGGTTTTATGCAGCACCCCAACTCACCTTTCCCCTTAAGCAAGCATAAGTTGGTTTTCTAAATTGGAGACCCTGTTCTGTTTTGTAATTCAGTTCCTATGTAGCCAAGTTTACATTCCGTGTATTAGTGATATCTTATGATGTTTCTTTTCCTGTGTGACTTATTTCAGTTAGAATCATCATACCTGAATCCACTCATTATGCTGCTACGGGCCTGATGACATAGATTTCATTGCTGAGTGATACTGCATTGTACGTAAGTACCACAACTTCTTTATCCATTTTTCACTTTCTGCGATATTGAACTTGTACCGTAAACCAGGTTCTTGTAAACAGAGCCGTCCCAACTTTTGGGGTGGCTGTGTCTTTTTGATTTTAATTTCCCTAAGCTATAGGACCATAAGTGGAAGTGCCCTAGGCTCTGTTGCTTTGTTTTTTAGATGTTTCAGGAAACACCATACACTTCTCCCGAGTGGCTCTTGGCAATTGACATCCCGCCCATCAGCATAACAAGGCTCCCAGTTCTCCATGGCCTGTCCTGCCTTTCTGGATTTTACACTTTTTTCAGATGGCCCTTTTGACCGGGGGGAAGTGAGACTTCATTGTAGTGCAGATTTCCTTTGCAAGCTTGCTTGGTTGGCCAAAAAGTGCGTATGCGTTTTTCCTGAATATATTCAGGAAAAAACGCATACGCCCTTTTTGGCCAAGTGCATCACTGTGGACGTTCTGCCTCTTTTCCTATGCTTTAAATGCAATTCCAGTCTACCTCCTGAAATCCGTTTCCTGCAATTCTGCCCCGCTTTCAAGTCCTCTTGGCAGCCTTACTTCAGTATATTTTTGGAAGATAGCTGTCATTTATAACTCTGCAGGTTTGTGAATTACAGTGCCCCTGAGCTCCTTTCTTCAACTCGCTTTCTCGTGAGCTGGCCGCAACACCGCAGGATGGCTTCAGGCCCTAATCTGGTTCCGGCACGGCACGCTGAGCCTTTGGTTAATTCCTCTTCCTGGTGGGAAATGAGAGTTAAATTTGCCCGTCCAGACACCTCCAGCTAGTCTCTCATTGGTTCTCCCTATTCCTGTTCATCTTCCGCAGAAATTGCAAACTGGGCCAAACAGGAGGTTAAAGGCACTGACTCTCCAAGCCGGGAGAGTGTTAGTAAAGCGTCTGGAATGTTGCACCCGAGTAACAAGGGACGAAAACTGACACATATTGGAACACGTCTCCCGATCACACGGTTGATCATACTCTGGGTTTCACATGCATGTTTTAGCTGAAGGAAGAATACCTTAAACCTGGAGAGTTGAGACCCGTGGAATGGGTACCATGCAATATGACTTCAAAGGGTCTTCATTTGCTCACCGAACCTCTCCAATCCTATCACTGCTGCGTTTATGCCCCTGCACAAACGCTTGATTCTCTTTCGGAGACATAGCAATCCATAGGTTTTAAGATACTTCCTAGTCAGGTATATTCTTAGGTGTTTAATATGGGGTGTTGAATCCATTTCGTTGAGCAAGGAGTAGCTCTTGTCTATTCCATATTTGGCTTAAGGAACTTTATCTGTGCTCATTTCAATCTCTGGTTTTATGCAGCACCCCAACTCAACTTTCCCCTTAAGGAAGCATAAGTTTGTTTTCTAAATTTGAGACCCTGTTCTGTTTTGTAATTCAGTTCCTGTGTAGCCAAGTTTACATTCCGTGTATTAGTGATATCTTATGATGTTTCTTTTTCTGTGTGACTTATTTCAGTTAGAATCATCATACCTGAATCCACTCATTATGCTGCTACGGGCCTGATGACATAGATTTCCTTGCTGAGTGATACTGCATTGTACGTAAATACCACAACTTCTTTATCCATTTTTCACTTTCTGCGATATAGAACGTGTACCGTAAACCAGGTTCTTGTAAACAGAGCCGTCCCAACCTTTGGGGTGGCTGTGTCTTTTTGATTTTAATTTCCCTAAGCTATAGGACCATAAGTGGAAGTGCCCTAGGCTCTGTTGCTTTGTTTTTTAGATGTTTCAGGAAACACCATACACTTCTCCCGAGTGGCTGTTGGCAATTGACATCCCGCCCATCAGCATAACAAGGCTCCCAGTTCTCCATGGCCTGTCCTGCCTTTCTGGATTTTACACTTTTTTCAGATGGCCCTTTTGACCGGGGGGAAGTGAGACTTCATTGTAGTGCAGATTTCCTTTGCAAGCTTGCTTGGTTGGCCAAAAAGGGCGTATGCGTTTTTTCCTGAATATATTCAGGAAAAAACGCATACGCCCTTTTTGGCCAAGTGCATCATTGTGGACGTTCTGCCTCTTTTCCTATGCTTTAAATGCAATTCCAGTCTACCTCCTGAAATCGGTTTCCTGCAATTCTGCCCCGCTTTCAAGTCCTCTTGGCAGCCTTACTTCAGTATATTTTTGGACGATAGCTGTCATTTATAACTCTGCAGGTTTGTGAATTACAGTGCCCCTGAGCTCCTTTCTTCAACTCGCTTTCTCGTGAGCTGGCCGCAACACTGCAGGATGGCTTCAGGCCCTAATCTGGTTCCGGCACGGCACGCTGAGCCTTTGGTTAATTCCTCTTCCTGGTGGGAAATGAGAGTTAAATTTGCCCGTCCAGACACCTCCAGCTAGTCTGTCATTGGTTCTCCCTATTCCTGTTCATCTTCCGCAGAAATTGCAAACTGGGCCAAACAGGAGGTTAAAGGCACTGACTCTCCAAGTCGGGAGAGTGTTAGTAAAGCGTCTGGAATGTTGCACCCGAGTACCAGGGGACGAAAACTGAGACATATTGGAACACGTCTCCCGATCACACGGTTGATCATACTCTGGGTTCCACATGCATGTTTTAGCTGAAGGAAGAATACCTTAAACCTGGAGAGTTGAGACCCGTGGAATGGGTACCATGCAATATGACTTCAAAGGGTCTTCATTTGCTCACCGAACCTCTCCAATCCTATCACTGCTGCGTTTATGCCCCTGCACACACGCTTCATTCTCTTTTGGAGACATAGCAATCCATAGGTTTTAAGATACTTCCTAGTCAGGTACATTCTTAGGTGTTTAATATGGGGTGTTGAATCCATTTCGTTGAGCAAGGAGTAGCTCTTGTCTATTCCATATTTGGCTTAAGGAACTCTATCTGTGCTCACTTCAATCTCTGGTTTTATGCAGCACCCCAACTCACCTTTCCCCCTAAGCAAGCATAAGTTTGTTTTCTAAATTTGAGACCCTGTTCTGTTTTGTAATTCAGTTCCTGTGTAGCCAAGTTTACATTCCGTGTATTAGTGATATCTTATGATGTTTCTTTTCCTGTGTGACTTATTTCAGTTAGAATCATCATACCTGAATCCACTCATTATGCTGCTACGGGCCTGATGACATAGATTTCATTGCTGAGTGATACTGCATTGTACGTAAGTACCACAACTTCTTTATCCATTTTTCACTTTCTGCGATATTGAACTTGTACCGTAAACCAGGTTCTTGTAAACAGAGCCGTCCCAACTTTTGGGGTGGCTGTGTCTTTTTGATTTTAATTTCCCTAAGCTATAGGACCATAAGTGGAAGTGCCCTAGGCTCTGTTGCTTTGTTTTTTAGATGTTTCAGGAAACACCATACACTTCTCCCGAGTGGCTCTTGGCAATTGACATCCCGCCCATCAGCATAACAAGGCTCCCAGTTCTCCATGGCCTGTCCTGCCTTTCTGGATTTTACACTTTTTTCAGATGGCCCTTTTGACCGGGGGGAAGTGAGACTTCATTGTAGTGCAGATTTCCTTTGCAAGCTTGCTTGGTTGGCCAAAAAGGGCGTATGCGTTTTTTCCTGAATATATTCAGGAAAAAACGCATACGCCCTTTTTGGCCAAGTGCATCATTGTGGACGTTCTGCCTCTTTTCCTATGCTTTAAATGCAATTCCAGTCTACCTCCTGAAATCGGTTTCCTGCAATTCTGCCCCGCTTTCAAGTCCTCTTGGCAGCCTTACTTCAGTATATTTTTGGACGATAGCTGTCATTTATAACTCTGCAGGTTTGTGAATTACAGTGCCCCTGAGCTCCTTTCTTCAACTCGCTTTCTCGTGAGCTGGCCGCAACACCGCAGGATGGCTTCAGGCCCTAATCTGGTTCCGGCATGGCACGCTGAGCCTTTGGTTAATTCCTCTTCCTGGTGCGAAATGAGAGTTAAATTTGCCCATCCAGACACCTCCATCGAGTCTGTCATTGGTTCTCCCTATTCCTGTTCATCTTCCGCAGAAATTGCAAACTGGGCCAAACAGGAGGTTAAAGGCACTGACTCTCCAAGTCGGGAGAGTGTTAGTAAAGCGTCTGGAATGTTGCACCCGAGTACCAGGGGACGAAAACTGAGACATATTGGAACACGTCTCCCGATCACACGGTTGATCATACTCTGGGTTCCACATGCATGTTTTAGCTGAAGGAAGAATACCTTAAACCTGGAGAGTTGAGACCCGTGGAATGGGTACCATGCAATATGACTTCAAAGGGTCTTCATTTGCTCACTGAACCTCTCCAATCCTATCACTGCTGCAATTATGCCCTTGCACACACGCTTGATTTTCTTTCGGAGACATAGCAATCCATAGGTTTTAAGATACTTCCTAGTCAGGTACATTCTTAGGTGTTTAATATGGGGTGTTGAATCCATTTCGTTGAGCAAGGAGTAGCTCTTGTCTATTCCATATTTGGCTTAAGGAACTTTATCTGTGCTCATTTCAATCTCTGGTTTTATGCAGCACCCCAACTCACCTTTCCCCTTAAGCAAGCATAAGTTGGTTTTCTAAATTGGAGACCCTGTTCTGTTTTGTAATTCAGTTCCTATGTAGCCAAGTTTACATTCCGTGTATTAGTGATATCTTATGATGTTTCTTTTCCTGTGTGACTTATTTCAGTTAGAATCATCATACCTGAATCCACTCATTATGCTGCTACGGGCCTGATGACATAGATTTCATTGCTGAGTGATACTGCATTGTACGTAAGTACCACAACTTCTTTATCCATTTTTCACTTTCTGCGATATTGAACTTGTACCGTAAACCAGGTTCTTGTAAACAGAGCCGTCCCAACTTTTGGGGTGGCTGTGTCTTTTTGATTTTAATTTCCCTAAGCTATAGGACCATAAGTGGAAGTGCCCTAGGCTCTGTTGCTTTGTTTTTTAGATGTTTCAGGAAACACCATACACTTCTCCCGAGTGGCTCTTGGCAATTGACATCCCGCCCATCAGCATAACAAGGCTCCCAGTTCTCCATGGCCTGTCCTGCCTTTCTGGATTTTACACTTTTTTCAGATGGCCCTTTTGACCGGGGGGAAGTGAGACTTCATTGTAGTGCAGATTTCCTTTGCAAGCTTGCTTGGTTGGCCAAAAAGTGCGTATGCGTTTTTCCTGAATATATTCAGGAAAAAACGCATACGCCCTTTTTGGCCAAGTGCATCACTGTGGACGTTCTGCCTCTTTTCCTATGCTTTAAATGCAATTCCAGTCTACCTCCTGAAATCCGTTTCCTGCAATTCTGCCCCGCTTTCAAGTCCTCTTGGCAGCCTTACTTCAGTATATTTTTGGACGATAGCTGTCATTTATAACTCTGCAGGTTTGTGAATTACAGTGCCCCTGAGCTCCTTTCTTCAACTCGCTTTCTCGTGAGCTGGCCACAACACCGCAGGATGGCTTCAGGCCCTAATCTGGTTCCGGCATGGCACGCTGAGCCTTTGGTTAATTCCTCTTCCTGGTGCGAAATGAGAGTTAAATTTGCCCGTCCAGACACCTCCATCTAGTCTGTCATTGGTTCTCCATATTCCTGTTCATCTTCCGCAGAAATTGCAAACTGGGCCAAACAGGAGGTTAAAGGCACTGACTCTCCAAGTCGGGAGAGTGTTAGTAAAGCGTCTGGAATGTTGCACCCGAGTACCAGGGGACGAAAACTGACACATATTGGAACACGTCTACCGATCACACGGTTGATCATACTCTGGGTTCCACATGCATGTTTTAGCTGAAGGAAGAATACCTTAAACCTGGAGAGTTGAGACCCGTGGAATGGGTACCATGCAATATGACTTCAAAGGGTCTTCATTTGCTCACTGAACCTCTCCAATCCTATCACTGCTGCAATTATGCCCCTGCACACACGCTTGATTTTCTTTCGGAGACATAGCAATCCCTAGGATTTAAGATACTTCCTAGTCAGGTACATTCTTAGGTGTTTAATATGGGGTGTTGAATCCATTTCGTTGAGCCAGGAGTAGCTCTTGTCTATTCCATATTTGGCTTAAGGAACTTTATCTGTGCTCATTTCAATCTCTGGTTTTATGCAGCACCCCAACTCACCTTTCCCCTTAAGCAAGCATAAGTTGGTTTTCTAAATTGGAGACCCTGTTCTGTTTTGTAATTCAGTTCCTATGTAGCCAAGTTTACATTCCGTGTATTAGTGATATCTTATGATGTTTCTTTTCCTGTGTGACTTATTTCAGTTAGAATCATCATACCTGAATCCACTCATTATGCTGCTACGGGCCTGATGACATAGATTTCATTGCTGAGTGATACTGCATTGTACGTAAGTACCACAACTTCTTTATCCATTTTTCACTTTCTGTGATATTGAACTTGTACCGTAAACCAGGTTCTTGTAAACAGAGCCGTCCCAACTTTTGGGGTGGCTGTGTCTTTTTGATTTTAATTTCCCTAAGCTATAGGACCATAAGTGGAAGTGCCCTAGGCTCTGTTGCTTTGTTTTTTAGATGTTTCAGGAAACACCATACACTTCTCCCGAGTGGCTCTTGGCAATTGACATCCCGCCCATCAGCATAACAAGGCTCCCAGTTCTCCATGGCCTGTCCTGCCTTTCTGGATTTTACACTTTTTTCAGATGGCCCTTTTGACCGGGGGGAAGTGAGACTTCATTGTAGTGCAGATTTCCTTTGCAAGCTTGCTTGGTTGGCCAAAAAGGGCGTATGCGTTTTTTCCTGAATATATTCAGGAAAAAACGCATACGCCCTTTTTGGCCAAGTGCATCATTGTGGACGTTCTGCCTCTTTTCCTATGCTTTAAATGCAATTCCAGTCTACCTCCTGAAATCGGTTTCCTGCAATTCTGCCCCGCTTTCAAGTCCTCTTGGCAGCCTTACTTCAGTATATTTTTGGACGATAGCTGTCATTTATAACTCTGCAGGTTTGTGAATTACAGTGCCCCTGAGCTCCTTTCTTCAACTCGCTTTCTCGTGAGCTGCCCGCAACACCGCAGGATGGCTTCAGGCCCTAATCTGGTTCCGGCATGGCACGCTGAGCCTTTGGTTAATTCCTCTTCCTGGTGGGAAATGAGAGTTAAATTTGCCCATCCAGACACCTCCATCGAGTCTGTCATTGGTTCTCCCTATTCCTGTTCATCATCCGCAGAAATTGCAAACTGGGCCAAACAGGAGGTTAAAGGCACTGACTCTCCAAGTCGGGAGAGTGTTAGTAAAGCGTCTGGAATGTTGCACCCGAGTACCAGGGGACGAAAACTGACACATATTGGAACACGTCTACCGATCACACGGTTGATCATACTCTGGGTTCCACATGCATGTTTTAGCTGAAGGAAGAATACCTTAAACCTGGAGAGTTGAGACCCGTGGAATGGTTACCATGCAATATGACTTCAAAGGGTCTTCATTTGCTCACTAAACCTCTCCAATCCTATCACTGCTGCAATTATGCCCCTGCACACACGCTTGATTTTCTTTCGGAGACATAGCAATCCATAGGTTTTAAGATACTTCCTAGTCAGGTACATTCTTAGGTGTTTAATATGGGGTGTTGAATCCATTTCGTTGAGCAAGGAGTAGCTCTTGTCTATTCCATATTTGGCTTAAGGAACTTTATCTGTGCTCATTTCAATCTCTGGTTTTATGCAGCACCCCAACTCACCTTTCCCCTTAAGCAAGCATAAGTTGGTTTTCTAAATTGGAGACCCTGTTCTGTTTTGTAATTCAGTTCCTATGTAGCCAAGTTTACATTCCGTGTATTAGTGATATCTTATGATGTTTCTTTTCCTGTGTGACTTATTTCAGTTAGAATCATCATACCTGAATCCACTCATTATGCTGCTACGGGCCTGATGACATAGATTTCATTGCTGAGTGATACTGCATTGTACGTAAGTACCACAACTTCTTTATCCATTTTTCACTTTCTGCGATATTGAACTTGTACCGTAAACCAGGTTCTTGTAAACAGAGCCGTCCCAACTTTTGGGGTGGCTGTGTCTTTTTGATTTTAATTTCCCTAAGCTATAGGACCATAAGTGGAAGTGCCCTAGGCTCTGTTGCTTTGTTTTTTAGATGTTTCAGGAAACACCATACACTTCTCCCGAGTGGCTCTTGGCAATTGACATCCCGCCCATCAGCATAACAAGGCTCCCAGTTCTCCATGGCCTGTCCTGCCTTTCTGGATTTTACACTTTTTTCAGATGGCCCTTTTGACCGGGGGGAAGTGAGACTTCATTGTAGTGCAGATTTCCTTTGCAAGCTTGCTTGGTTGGCCAAAAAGGGCGTATGCGTTTTTTCCTGAATATATTCAGGAAAAAACGCATACGCCCTTTTTGGCCAAGTGCATCATTGTGGACGTTCTGCCTCTTTTCCTATGCTTTAAATGCAATTCCAGTCTACCTCCTGAAATCGGTTTCCTGCAATTCTGCCCCGCTTTCAAGTCCTCTTGGCAGCCTTACTTCAGTATATTTTTGGACGATAGCTGTCATTTATAACTCTGCAGGTTTGTGAATTACAGTGCCCCTGAGCTCCTTTCTTCAACTCGCTTTCTCGTGAGCTGGCCGCAACACCGCAGGATGGCTTCAGGCCCTAATCTGGTTCCGGCACGGCACGCTGAGCCTTTGGTTAATTCCTCTTCCTGGTGGGAAATGAGAGTTAAATTTGCCCGTCCAGACACCTCCAGCTAGTCTCTCATTGGTTCTCCCTATTCCTGTTCATCTTCCGCAGAAATTGCAAACTGGGCCAAACAGGAGGTTAAAGGCACTGACTCTCCAAGCCGGGAGAGTGTTAGTAAAGCGTCTGGAATGTTGCACCCGAGTAACAAGGGACGAAAACTGACACATATTGGAACACGTCTCCCGATCACACGGTTGATCATACTCTGGGTTTCACATGCATGTTTTAGCTGAAGGAAGAATACCTTAAACCTGGAGAGTTGAGATCCGTGGAATGGGTACCATGCAATATGACTTCAAAGGGTCTTCATTTCCTCACCGAACCTCTCTAATCCTATCACTGCTGCGTTTATGCCCCTGTACACACGCTTGATTCTCTTTCGGAGACATAGCAATCCATAGGTTTTAAGATACTTCCTAGTCAGGTACACTCTTAGGCATTTAATATGGGGTGTTGAGTCCATTTCGTTGAGCAAGGAGTAGCTCTTGTCTATTCCATATTTGGCTTAAGGAACTTTATCTGTGCTCATTTCAATCTCTGGTTTTATGCAGCACCCCAACTCACCTTTCCCCTTAAGCAAGCATAAGTTGGTTTTCTAAATTTGAGAACCTGTTCTGTTTTGTAATTCAGTTCCTGTGTAGCCAAGGTTACATTCCGTGTATTAGTGATATCTTATGATGTTTCTTTTTCTGTGTGACTTATTTCAGTTAGAATCATCGTACCTGAATCCACTCATTATGCTGCTATGGGCCTGATGACATAGATTTCCTTGCTGAGTGATACTGCATTGTACGTAAGTACGACAACTTCTTTATCCATTTTTCACTTTCTGCGATATTGAACTTGTACCGTAAACCAGGTTCTTGTAAACAGAGCCGTCCCAACCTTTGGGGTGGCTGTGTCTTTTTGATTTTAATTTCCCTAAGCTATAGGACCATAAGTGGAAGTGCCCTAGGCTCTGTTGCTTTGTTTTTTAGATGTTTCAGGAAACACCATACACTTCTCCCGAGTGGCTGTTGGCAATTGACATCCCGCCCATCAGCATAACAAGGCTCCCAGTTCTCCATGGCCTGTCCTGCCTTTCTGGATTTTACACTTTTTTCAGATGGCCCTTTTGACCGGGGGGAAGTGAGACTTCATTGTAGTGCAGATTTCCTTTGCAAGCTTGCTTGGTTGGCCAAAAAGGGCGTATGCGTTTTTTCCTGAATATATTCAGGTAAAAACGCATACGCCCTTTTTGGCCAAGTGCATCATTGTGGACGTTCTGCCTCTTTTCCTATGCTTTAAATGCAATTCCAGTCTACCTCCTGAAATCGGTTTCCTGCAATTCTGCCCCGCTTTCAAGTCCTCTTGGCAGCCTTACTTCAGTATATTTTTGGACGATAGCTGTCATTTATAACTCTGCAGGTTTGTGAATTACAGTGCCCCTGAGCTCCTTTCTTCAACTCGCTTTCTCGTGAGCTGGCCGCAACACCGCAAGATTGCTTCAGGCCCTAATCTGGTTCCGGCATGGCAGGCTGAGCCTTTGGTTAATTCCTCTTCCTGGTGCGAAATGAGAGTTAAATTTGCCCATCCGGACACCTCCATCTAATCTGTCATTGGTTCTCCCTATTCCTGTTCATCTTCCGCAGAAATTGCAAACTGGGCCAAACAGGAGGTTAAAGGCACTGACTCTCCAAGTCGGGAGAGTGTTAGTAAAGCGTCTGGAATGTTGCACCCGAGTACCAGGGGACGAAACTGAGACATATTGGAACACGTCTCCCGATCACACGGTTGATCATACTCTGGGTTCCACATGCATGTTTTAGCTGAAGGAAGAATACCTTAAACCTGGAGAGTTGAGACCCGTGGAATGGGTACCATGCAATATGACTTCAAAGGGTCTTCATTTGCTCACTGAACCTCTCCAATCCTATCACTGCTGCAATTATGCCCCTGCACACACGCTTGATTTTCTTTCGGAGACATAGCAATCCATAGGTTTTAAGATACTTCCTAGTCAGGTACATTCTTAGGTGTTTAATATGGGGTGTTGAATCCATTTCGTTGAGCAAGGAGTAGCTCTTGTCTATTCCATATTTGGCTTAAGGAACTTTATCTGTGCTCATTTCAATCTCTGGTTTTATGCAGCACCCCAACTCACCTTTCCCCTTAAGCAAGCATAAGTTGGTTTTCTAAATTGGAGACCCTGTTCTGTTTTGTAATTCAGTTCCTATGTAGCCAAGTTTACATTCCGTGTATTAGTGATATCTTATGATGTTTCTTTTCCTGTGTGACTTATTTCAGTTAGAATCATCATACCTGAATCCACTCATTATGCTGCTACGGGCCTGATGACATAGATTTCATTGCTGAGTGATACTGCATTGTACGTAAGTACCACAACTTCTTTATCCATTTTTCACTTTCTGTGATATTGAACTTGTACCGTAAACCAGGTTCTTGTAAACAGAGCCGTCCCAACTTTTGGGGTGGCTGTGTCTTTTTGATTTTAATTTCCCTAAGCTATAGGACCATAAGTGGAAGTGCCCTAGGCTCTGTTGCTTTGTTTTTTAGATGTTTCAGGAAACACCATACACTTCTCCCGAGTGGCTCTTGGCAATTGACATCCCGCCCATCAGCATAACAAGGCTCCCAGTTCTCCATGGCCTGTCCTGCCTTTCTGGATTTTACACTTTTTTCAGATGGCCCTTTTGACCGGGGGGAAGTGAGACTTCATTGTAGTGCAGATTTCCTTTGCAAGCTTGCTTGGTTGGCCAAAAAGTGCGTATGCGTTTTTCCTGAATATATTCAGGAAAAAATGCATACGCCCTTTTTGGCCAAGTGCATCACTGTGGACGTTCTGCCTCTTTTCCTATGCTTTAAATGCAATTCCAGTCTACCTCCTGAAATCCGTTTCCTGCAATTCTGCCCCGCTTTCAAGTCCTCTTGGCAGCCTTACTTCAGTATATTTTTGGAAGATAGCTGTCATTTATAACTCTGCAGGTTTGTGAATTACAGTGCCCCTGAGCTCCTTTCTTCAACTCGCTTTCTCGTGAGCTGGCCGCAACACCGCAGGATGGCTTCAGGCCCTAATCTGGTTCCGGCACGGCACGCTGAGCCTTTGGTTAATTCCTCTTCCTGGTGGGAAATGAGAGTTAAATTTGCCCGTCCAGACACCTCCAGCTAGTCTCTCATTGGTTCTCCCTATTCCTGTTCATCTTCCGCAGAAATTGCAAACTGGGCCAAACAGGAGGTTAAAGGCACTGACTCTCCAAGTCGGGAGAGTGTTAGTAAAGCGTCTGGAATGTTGCACCCGAGTACCAGGGGACGAAAACTGACACATATTGGAACACGTCTCCCGATCACACGGTTGATCATACTCTGGGTTCCACATGCATGTTTTAGCTGAAGGAAGAATACCTTAAACCTGGAGAGTTGAGACCCGTGGAATGGGTACCATGCAATATGACTTCAAAGGGTCTTCATTTGCTCACCGAACCTCTCCAATCCTATCACTGCTGCGTTTATGCCCCTGTACACATACTTGATTCTCTTTCAGAGACATAGCAATCCATAGGTTTTAAGATCCTTCCTAGTCAGGTACACTCTTAGGCATTTAATATGGGGTGTTGAGTCCATTTCGTTGAGCAAGGAGTAGCTCTTGTCTATTCCATATTTGGCTTAAGGAACTTTATCTGTGCTCATTTCAATCTCTGGTTTTATGCAGCACCCCAACTCACCTTTCCCCTTAAGCAAGCATAAGTTGGGTTTCTAAATTTGAGAACCTGTTCTGTTTTGTAATTCAGTTCCTGTGTAGCCAAGGTTACATTCCGTGTATTAGTGATATCTTATGATGTTTCTTTTTCTGTGTGACTTATTTCAGTTAGAATCATCGTACCTGAATCCACTCATTATGCTGCTATGGGCCTGATGACATAGATTTCCTTGCTGAGTGATACTGCATTGTACGTAAGTACGACAACTTCTTTATCCATTTTTCACTTTCTGCGATATTGAACTTGTACCGTAAACCAGGTTCTTGTAAACAGAGCCGTCCCAACCTTTGGGGTGGCTGTGTCTTTTTGATTTTAATTTCCCTAAGCTATAGGACCATAAGTGGAAGTGCTCTGTTGCTTTGTTTTTTAGATGTTTCAGGAAACACCATACACTTCTCCCGAGTGGCTGTTGGCAATTGACATCCCGCCCATCAGCATAACAAGGCTCCCAGTTCTCCATGGCCTGTCCTGCCTTTCTGGATTTTACACTTTTTTCAGATGGCCCTTTTGACCGGGGGGAAGTGAGACTTCATTGTAGTGCAGATTTCCTTTGCAAGCTTGCTTGGTTGGCCAAAAAGGGCGTATGCGTTTTTTCCTGAATATATTCAGGAAAAAACGCATACGCCCTTTTTGGCCAAGTGCATCATTGTGGACGTTCTGCCTCTTTTCCTATGCTTTAAATGCAATTCCAGTCTACCTCCTGAAATCGGTTTCCTGCAATTCTGCCCCGCTTTCAAGTCCTCTTGGCAGCCTTACTTCAGTATATTTTTGGACGATAGCTGTCATTTATAACTCTGCAGGTTTGTGAATTACAGTGCCCCTGAGCTCCTTTCTTCAACTCGCTTTCTCGTGAGCTGGCCGCAACACCGCAAGATTGCTTCAGGCCCTAATCTGGTTCCGGCATGGCAGGCTGAGCCTTTGGTTAATTCCTCTTCCTGGTGCGAAATGAGAGTTAAATTTGCCCATCCGGACACCTCCATCTAATCTGTCATTGGTTCTCCCTATTCCTGTTCATCTTCCGCAGAAATTGCAAACTGGGCCAAACAGGAGGTTAAAGGCACTGACTCTCCAAGTCGGGAGAGTGTTAGTAAAGCGTCTGGAATGTTGCACCCGAGTACCAGGGGACGAAACTGAGACATATTGGAACACGTCTCCCGATCACACGGTTGATCATACTCTGGGTTCCACATGCATGTTTTAGCTGAAGGAAGAATACCTTAAACCTGGAGAGTTGAGACCCGTGGAATGGGTACCATGCAATATGACTTCAAAGGGTCTTCATTTGCTCACTGAACCTCTCCAATCCTATAACTGCTGCAATTATGCCCCTGCACACACGCTTGATTTTCTTTCGGAGACATAGCAATCCATAGGTTTTAAGATACTTCCTAGTCAGGTACATTCTTAGGTGTTTAATATGGGGTGTTGAATCCATTTCGTTGAGCAAGGAGTAGCTCTTGTCTATTCCATATTTGGCTTAAGGAACTTTATCTGTGCTCATTTCAATCTCTGGTTTTATGCAGCACCCCAACTCACCTTTCCCCTTAAGCAAGCATAAGTTGGTTTTCTAAATTGGAGACCCTGTTCTGTTTTGTAATTCAGTTCCTATGTAGCCAAGTTTACATTCCGTGTATTAGTGATATCTTATGATGTTTCTTTTCCTGTGTGACTTATTTCAGTTAGAATCATCATACCTGAATCCACTCATTATGCTGCTACGGGCCTGATGACATAGATTTCATTGCTGAGTGATACTGCATTGTACGTAAGTACCACAACTTCTTTATCCATTTTTCACTTTCTGTGATATTGAACTTGTACCGTAAACCAGGTTCTTGTAAACAGAGCCGTCCCAACTTTTGGGGTGGCTGTGTCTTTTTGATTTTAATTTCCCTAAGCTATAGGACCATAAGTGGAAGTGCCCTAGGCTCTGTTGCTTTGTTTTTTAGATGTTTCAGGAAACACCATACACTTCTCCCGAGTGGCTCTTGGCAATTTACATCCCGCCCATCAGCATAACAAGGCTCCCAGTTCTCCATGGCCTGTCCTGCCTTTCTGGATTTTACACTTTTTTCAGATGGCCCTTTTGACCGGGGGGAAGTGAGACTTCATTGTAGTGCAGATTTCCTTTGCAAGCTTGCTTGGTTGGCCAAAAAGTGCGTATGCGTTTTTCCTGAATATATTCAGGAAAAAACGCATACGCCCTTTTTGGCCAAGTGCATCACTGTGGACGTTCTGCCTCTTTTCCTATGCTTTAAATGCAATTCCAGTCTACCTCCTGAAATCCGTTTCCTGCAATTCTGCCCCGCTTTCAAGTCCTCTTGGCAGCCTTACTTCAGTATATTTTTGGAAGATAGCTGTCATTTATAACTCTGCAGGTTTGTGAATTACAGTGCCCCTGAGCTCCTTTCTTCAACTCGCTTTCTCGTGAGCTGGCCGCAACACCGCAGGATGGCTTCAGGCCCTAATCTGGTTCCGGCACGGCACGCTGAGCCTTTGGTTAATTCCTCTTCCTGGTGGGAAATGAGAGTTAAATTTGCCCGTCCAGACACCTCCAGCTAGTCTCTCATTGGTTCTCCCTATTCCTGTTCATCTTCCGCAGAAATTGCAAACTGGGCCAAACAGGAGGTTAAAGGCACTGACTCTCCAAGCCGGGAGAGTGTTAGTAAAGCGTCTGGAATGTTGCACCCGAGTAACAAGGGACGAAAACTGACACATATTGGAACACGTCTCCCGATCACACGGTTGATCATACTCTGGGTTTCACATGCATGTTTTAGCTGAAGGAAGAATACCTTAAACCTGGAGAGTTGAGACCCGTGGAATGGGTACCATGCAATATGACTTCAAAGGGTCTTCATTTGCTCACCGAACCTCTCTAATCCTATCACTGCTGCGTTTATGCCCCTGTACACACGCTTGATTCTCTTTCGGAGACATAGCAATCCATAGGTTTTAAGATACTTCCTAGTCAGGTACACTCTTAGGCATTTAATATGGGGTGTTGAGTCCATTTCGTTGAGCAAGGAGTAGCTCTTGTCTATTCCATATTTGGCTTAAGGAACTTTATCTGTGCTCATTTCAATCTCTGGTTTTATGCAGCACCCCAACTCACCTTTCCCCTTAAGCAAGCATAAGTTTGTTTTCTAAATTTGAGAACCTGTTCTGTTTTGTAATTCAGTTCCTGTGTAGCCAAGGTTACATTCCGTGTATTAGTGATATCTTATGATGTTTCTTTTTCTGTGTGACTTATTTCAGTTAGAATCATCGTACCTGAATCCACTCATTATGCTGCTACGGGCCTGATGACATAGATTTCCTTGCTGAGTGATACTGCATTGTACGTAAGTACGACAACTTCTTTATCCATTTTTCACTTTCTGCGATATTGAACTTGTACCGTAAACCAGGTTCTTGTAAACAGAGCCGTCCCAACCTTTGGGGTGGCTGTGTCTTTTTGATTTTAATTTCCCTAAGCTATAGGACCATAAGTGGAAGTGCCCTAGGCTCTGTTGCTTTGTTTTTTAGATGTTTCAGGAAACACCATACACTTCTCCCGAGTGGCTGTTGGCAATTTACATCCCGCCCATCAGCATAACAAGGCTCCCAGTTCTCCATGGCCTGTCCTGCCTTTCTGGATTTTACACTTTTTTCAGATGGCCCTTTTGACCGGGGGGAAGTGAGACTTCATTGTAGTGCAGATTTCCTTTGCAAGCTTGCTTGGTTGGCCAAAAAGGGCGTATGCGTTTTTTCCTGAATATATTCAGGAAAAAACGCATACGCCCTTTTTGGCCAAGTGCATCATTGTGGACGTTCTGCCTCTTTTCCTATGCTTTAAATGCAATTCCAGTCTACCTCCTGAAATCGGTTTCCTGCAATTCTGCCCCGCTTTCAAGTCCTCTTGGCAGCCTTACTTCAGTATATTTTTGGACGATAGCTGTCATTTATAACTCTGCAGGTTTGTGAATTACAGTGCCCCTGAGCTCCTTTCTTCAACTCGCTTTCTCGTGAGCTGGCCGCAACACCGCAGGATGGCTTCAGGCCCTAATCTGGTTCCGGCACGGCACGCTGAGCCTTTGGTTAATTCCTCTTCCTGGTGGGAAATGAGAGTTAAATTTGCCCATCCGGACACCTCCATCTAGTCTGTCATTGGTTCTCCCTATTCCTGTTCATCTTCCGCAGAAATTGCAAACTGGGCCAAACAGGAGGTTAAAGGCACTGACTCTCCAAGTCGGGAGAGTGTTAGTAAAGCGTCTGGAATGTTGCACCCGAGTACCAGGGGACGAAACTGAGACATATTGGAACACGTCTCCCGATCACACGGTTGATCATACTCTGGGTTCCACATGCATGTTTTAGCTGAAGGAAGAATACCTTAAACCTGGAGAGTTGAGACCCGTGGAATGGGTACCATGCAATATGACTTCAAAGGGTCTTCATTTGCTCACCGAACCTCTCCAATCCTATCACTGCTGCATTTATGCCCCTGCACAAACGCTTGATTCTCTTTCGGAGACATAGCAATCCATAGGTTTTAAGATACTTCCTAGTCAGGTATATTCTTAGGTGTTTAATATGGGGTGTTGAATCCATTTCGTTGAGCAAGGAGTAGCTCTTGTCTATTCCATATTTGGCTTAAGGAACTTTATCTGTGCTCATTTCAATCTCTGGTTTTATGCAGCACCCCAACTCAACTTTCCCCTTAAGGAAGCATAAGTTTGTTTTCTAAATTTGAGACCCTGTTCTGTTTTGTAATTCAGTTCCTGTGTAGCCAAGTTTACATTCCGTGTATTAGTGATATCTTATGATGTTTCTTTTTCTGTGTGACTTATTTCAGTTAGAATCATCATACCTGAATCCACGCATTATGCTGCTACGGGCCTGATGACATAGATTTCCTTGCTGAGTGATACTGCATTGTACGTAAATACCACAACTTCTTTATCCATTTTTCACTTTCTGCGATATAGAACGTGTACCGTAAACCAGGTTCTTGTAAACAGAGCCGTCCCAACCTTTGGGGTGGCTGTGTCTTTTTGATTTTAATTTCCCTAAGCTATAGGACCATAAGTGGAAGTGCCCTAGGCTCTGTTGCTTTGTTTTTTAGATGTTTCAGGAAACACCATACACTTCTCCCGAGTGGCTGTTGGCAATTGACATCCCACCCATCAGCATAACAAGGCTCCCAGTTCTCCATGGCCTGTCCTGCCTTTCTGGATTTTACACTTTTTTCAGATGGCCCTTTTGACCGGAGCGAAGTGAGACTTCATTGTAGTGCAGATTTCCTTTGCAAGCTTGCTTGGTTGGCCAAAAAGTGCGTATGCGTTTTTTCCTGAATATATTCAGGAAAAAACGCATACGCCCTTTTTGGCCAAGTGCATCACTGTGGACGTTCTGCCTCTTTTCCTATGCTTTAAATGCAATTCCAGTCTACCTCCTGAAATCGGTTTCCTGCAATTCTGCCCCGATTTCAAGTCCTCTTGGCAGCCTTACTTCAGTATATTTTTGGACGATAGCTGTCATTTATAACTCTGCAGGTTTGTGAATTACAGTGCCCCTGAGCTCCTTTCTTCAACTCGCTTTCTCGTGAGCTGGCCGCAACACCGCAGGATGGCTTCAGGCCCTAATCTGGTTCCGGCACGGCACGCTGAGCCTTTGGTTAATTCCTCTTCCTGATGGGAAATGAGAGTTAAATTTGCCCGTCCAGACACCTCCAGCTAGTCTGTCATTGGTTCTCCCTATTCCTGTTCATCTTCCGCAGAATTTGCAAACTGGGCCAAACAGGAGGTTAAAGGCACTGACTCTCCAAGTCGGGAGAGTGTTAGTAAAGCGTCTGGAATGTTGCACCCGAGTAACAAGGGACGAAAACTGACACATATTGGAACACGTCTCCCGATCACACGGTTGATCATACTCTGGGTTCCACATGCATGTTTTAGCTGAAGGAAGAATACCTTAAACCTGGAGAGTTGAGACCCGTGGAATGGGTACCATGCAATATGACTTCAAAGGGTCTTCATTTGCTCACTGAACCTCTACAATCCTATCACTGCTGCGTTTATGCCCCTGCACACACGCTTGATTCTCTTTCGGAGACATAGCAATCCATAGGTTTTAAGATACTTCCTAGTCAGGTACATTCTTAGGTGTTTAATATGGGGTGTTGAATCCATTTTCTTGAGCAAGGAGTAGCTCTTGTCTATTCCATATTTGGCTTAAGGAACTTTATCTGTGCTCATTTCAATCTCTGGTTTTATGCAGCACCCCAACTCACCTTTCCCCTTAAGCAAGCATAAGTTGGTTTTCTAAATTTGAGACCCTGTTCTGTTTTGTAATTCAGTTCCTATGTAGCCAAGTTTACATTCCGTGTATTAGTGATATCTTATGATGTTTCTTTTTCTGTGTGACTTATTTCAGTTAGAATCATCGTACCTGAATCCACTCATTATGCTGCTACGGGCCTGATGAGAGATTTCATTGCTGAGTGATACTGCATTGTACGTAAGTACCACAACTTCTTTATCCATTTTTCACTTTCTGTGATATTGAACTTGTACCGTAAACCAGGTTCTTGTAAACAGAGCCGTCCCAACCTTTGGGGTGGCTGTGTCTTTTTGATTTTAATTTCCCTAAGCTATAGGACCATAAGTGGAAGTGCCCTAGGCTCTGTTGCTTTGTTTTTTAGATGTTTCAGGAAACACCATACACTTCTCCCGAGTGGCTGTTGGCAATTTACATCCCGCCCATCAGCATAACAAGGCTCCCAGTTCTCCATGGCCTGTCCTGCCTTTCTGGATTTTACACTTTTTTCAGATGGCCCTTTTGACCGGGGGGAAGTGAGACTTCATTGTAGTGCAGATTTCCTTTGCAAGCTTGCTTGGTTGGCCAAAAAGGGCGTATGCGTTTTTTCCTGAATATATTCAGGAAAAAACGCATACGCCCTTTTTGGCCAAGTGCATCATTGTGGACGTTCTGCCTCTTTTCCTATGCTTTAAATGCAATTCCAGTCTACCTCCTGAAATCGGTTTCCTGCAATTCTGCCCCGCTTTCAAGTCCTCTTGGCAGCCTTACTTCAGTATATTTTTGGACGATAGCTGTCATTTATAACTCTGCAGGTTTGTGAATTACAGTGCCCCTGAGCTCCTTTCTTCAACTCGCTTTCTCGTGAGCTGGCCGCAACACTGCAGGATGGCTTCAGGCCCTAATCTGGTTCCGGCACGGCACGCTGAGCCTTTGGTTAATTCCTCTTCCTGGTGGGAAATGAGAGTTAAATTTGCCCGTCCAGACACCTCCAGCTAGTCTGTCATTGGTTCTCCCTATTCCTGTTCATCTTCCGCAGAAATTGCAAACTGGGCCAAACAGGAGGTTAAAGGCACTGACTCTCCAAGTCGGGAGAGTGTTAGTAAAGCGTCTGGAATGTTGCACCCGAGTACCAGGGGACGAAAACTGAGACATATTGGAACACGTCTCCCGATCACACGGTTGATCATACTCTGGGTTCCACATGCATGTTTTAGCTGAAGGAAGAATACCTTAAACCTGGAGAGTTGAGACCCGTGGAATGGGTACATGCAATATGACTTCAAAGGGTCTTCATTTGCTCACCGAACCTCTCTAATCCTATCACTGCTGCGTTTATGCCCCTGTACACACACTTGATTCTCTTTCAGAGACATAGCAATCCATAGGTTTTAAGATACTTCCTAGTCAGGTACACTCTTAGGCATTTAATATGGGGTGTTGAGTCCATTTCGTTGAGCAAGGAGTAGCTCTTGTCTATTCCATATTTGGCTTAAGGAACTTTATCTGTGCTCATTTCAATCTCTGGTTTTATGCAGCACCCCAACTCACCTTTCCCCTTAAGCAAGCATAAGTTGGTTTTCTAAATTTGAGACCCTGTTCTGTTTTGTAATTCAGTTCCTGTGTAGCCAAGTTTACATTCCGTGTATTAGTGATATCTTATGATGTTTCTTTTTCTGTGTGACTTATTTCAGTTAGAATCATTGTACCTGAATCCACTCATTATGCTGCTACGGGCCTGATGACATAGATTTCATTGCTGAGTGATATTGCATTGTACGTAAGTACCACAACTTCTTTATCCATTTTTCACTTTCTGCGATATTGAACTTGTACCGTAAACCAGGTTCTTGTAAACAGAGCCGTCCCAACCTTTGGGGTGGCTGTGTCTTTTGATTTTAATTTCCCTAAGCTATAGGACCATAAGTGGAAGTGCCCTAGGCTCTGTTGTTTTGTTTTTTAGATGTTTCAGGAAACACCATACACTTCTCCCGAGTGGCTGTTGGCAATTTACATCCCGCCCATCAGCATAACAAGGCTCCCAGTTCTCCATGGCCTGTCCTGCCTTTCTGGATTTTACACTTTTTTTCAGATGGCCCTTTTGACCGGGGGGAAGTGAGACTTCATTGTAGTGCAGATTTCCTTTGCAAGCTTGCTTGGTTGGCCAAAAAGGGCGTATGCGTTTTTTCCTGAATATATTCAGGAAAAAACGCATACGCCCTTTTTGGCCAAGTGCATCATTGTGGACGTTCTGCCTCTTTTCCTATGCTTTAAATGCAATTCCAGTCTACCTCCTGAAATCGGTTTCCTGCAATTCTGCCCCGCTTTCAAGTCCTCTTGGCAGCCTTACTTCAGTATATTTTTGGACGATAGCTGTCATTTATAACTCTGCAGGTTTGTGAATTACAGTGCCCCTGAGCTCCTTTCTTCAACTCGCTTTCTCGTGAGCTGGCCGCAACCCCGCAGGATGGCTTCAGGCCCTAATCTGGTTCTGGCACGGCACGCTGAGCCTTTGGTTAATTCCTCTTCCTGGTGGGAAATGAGAGTTAAATTTGCCCGTCCAGACACCTCCAGCTAGTCTGTCATTGGTTCTCCCTATTCCTGTTCATCTTCCGCAGAAATTGCAAACTGGGCCAAACAGGAGGTTAAAGGCACTGACTCTCCAAGTCGGGAGAGTGTTAGTAAAGCGTCTGGAATGTTGCACCCGAGTACCAGGGGACGAAAACTGAGACATATTGGAACACGTCTCCCGATCACACAGTTGATCATACTCTGGGTTCCACATGCATGTTTTAGCTGAAGGAAGAATACCTTAAACCTGGAGAGTTGAGACCCGTGGAATGGGTACCATGCAATATGACTTCAAAGGGTCTTCATTTGCTCACCGATCCTCTCCAATCCTATCACTGCTGCGTTTATGCCCCTGTACACACACTTGATTCTCTTTCAGAGACATAGCAATCCATAGGTTTTAAGATACTTCCTAGTCAGGTACACTCTTAGGCATTTAATATGGGGTGTTGAGTCCATTTCGTTGAGCAAGGAGTAGCTCTTGTCTATTCCATATTTGGCTTAAGGAACTTTATCTGTGCTCATTTCAATCTCTGGTTTTATGCAGCACCCCAACTCACCTTTCCCCTTAAGCAAGCATAAGTTGGTTTTCTAAATTTGAGACCCTGTTATGTTTTGTAATTCAGTTCCTGTGTAGCCAAGGTTTCATTCCGTGTATTAGTGATATCTTATGACGTTTCTTTTTCTGTGTGACTTATTTCAGTTAGAATCATCGTACCTGAATCCACTCATTATGCTGCTACGGGCCTGATGACATAGATTTCATTGCTGAGTGATATTGCATTGTACGTAAGTACCACAACTTCTTTATCCATTTTTCACTTTCTGCGATATTGAACTTGTACCGTAAACCAGGTTCTTGTAAACAGAGCCGTCCCCACCTTTGGGGTGGCTGTGTCTTTTGATTTTAATTTCCCTAAGCTATAGGACCATAAGTGGAAGTGCCCTAGGCTCTGTTGCTTTGTTTTTTAGATGTTTCAGGAAACACCATACACATCTCCCTAGTGGCTATTGGCAATTTACATCCCGCCCATCAGCATAACAAGGCTCCCAGTTCTCCATGGCCTGTCCTGCCTTTCTGGATTTTACACTTTTTTCAGATGGCCCTTTTGACCGGGGGGAAGTGAGACTTCATTGTAGTGCAGATTTCCTTTGCAAGCTTGCTTGATTGGCCAAAAAGGGCGTATGCGTTTTTTCCTGAATATATTCAGGAAAAAACGCATACGCCCTTTTTGGCCAAGTGCATCATTGTGGACGTTCTGCCTCTTTTCCTATGCTTTAAATGCAATTCCAGTCTACCTCCTGAAATCGGTTTCCTGCAATTCTGCCCCGCTTTCAAGTCCTCTTGGCAGCCTTACTTCAGTATATTTTTGGACGATAGCTGTCATTTATAACTCTGCAGGTTTGTGAATTACAGTGCCCCTGAGCTCCTTTCTTCAACTCGCTTTCTCGTGAGCTGGCCGCAACACCGCAGGATGGCTTCAGGCCCTAATCTGGTTCCGGCACGGCACGCTGAGCCTTTGGTTAATTCCTCTTCCTGGTGGGAAATGAGAGTTAAATTTGCCCGTCCAGACACCTCCAGCTAGTCTGTCATTGGTTCTCCCTATTCCTGTTCATCTTCCGCAGAAATTGCAAACTGGGCCAAACAGGAGGTTAAAGGCACTGACTCTCCAAGTCGGGAGAGTGTTAGTAAAGCGTCTGGAATGTTGCACCCGAGTACCAGGGGACGAGAACTGAGACATATTGGAACACGTCTCCCGATCACACGGTTGATCATACTCTGGGTTCCACATGCATGTTTTAGCTGAAGGAAGAATACCTTAAACCTGGAGAGTTGAGACCCGTGGAATGGGTACCATGCAATATGACTTCAAAGGGTCTTCATTTGCTCACCGAACCTCTCCAATCCTATCACTGCTGCGTTTATGCCCCTGTACACACACTTGATTCTCTTTCAGAGACATAGCAATCCATAGGTTTTAAGATACTTCCTAGTCAGGTACACTCTTAGGCATTTAATATGGGGTGTTGAGTCCATTTCGTTGAGCAAGGAGTAGCTCTTGTCTATTCCATATTTGGCTTAAGGAACTTTATCTGTGCTCATTTCAATCTCTGGTTTTATGCAGCACCCCAACTCACCTTTCCCCTTAAGCAAGCATAAGTTGGGTTTCTAATTTTGAGACCCTGTTCTGTTTTGTAATTCAGTTCCTGTGTAGCCAAGGTTACATTCCGTGTATTAGTGATATCTTATGACGTTTCTTTTTCTGTGTGACTTATTTCAGTTAGAATCATCGTACCTGAATCCACTCATTATGCTGCTATGGGCCTGATGACATAGATTTCATTGCTGAGTGATATTGCATTGTACGTAAGTACCACAACTTCTTTATCCATTTTTCACTTTCTGCGATATTGAACTTGTACCGTAAACCAGGTTCTTGTAAACAGAGCCGTCCCCACCTTTGGGGTGGCTGTGTCTTTTGATTTTAATTTCCCTAAGCTATAGGACCATAAGTGGAAGTGCCCTAGGCTCTGTTGCTTTGTTTTTTAGATGTTTCAGGAAACACCATACACATCTCCCTAGTGGCTATTGGCAATTTACATCCCGCCCATCAGCATAACAAGGCTCCCAGTTCTCCATGGCCTGTCCTGCCTTTCTGGATTTTACACTTTTTTCAGATGGCCCTTTTGACCGGGGGGAAGTGAGACTTCATTGTAGTGCAGATTTCCTTTGCAAGCTTGCTTGGTTGGCCAAAAAGGGCGTATGCGTTTTTTCCTGAATATATTCAGGAAAAAACGCATACGCCCTTTTTGGCCAAGTGCATCATTGTGGACGTTCTGCCTCTTTTCCTATGCTTTAAATGCAATTCCAGTCTACCTCCTGAAATCGGTTTCCTGCAATTCTGCCCCGCTTTCAAGTCCTCTTGGCAGCCTTACTTCAGTATATTTTTGGACGATAGCTGTCATTTATAACTCTGCAGGTTTGTGAATTACAGTGCCCCTGAGCTCCTTTCTTCAACTCGCTTTCTCGTGAGCTGGCCGCAACACCGCAGGATGGCTTCAGGCCCTAATCTGGTTCCGGCACGGCACGCTGAGCCTTTGGTTAATTCCTCTTCCTGGTGGGAAATGAGAGTTAAATTTGCCCGTCCAGACACCTCCAGCTAGTCTGTCATTGGTTCTCCCTATTCCTGTTCATCTTCCGCAGAAATTGCAAACTGGGCCAAACAGGAGGTTAAAGGCACTGACTCTCCAAGTCGGGAGAGTGTTAGTAAAGCGTCTGGAATGTTGCACCCGAGTACCAGGGGACGAAAACTGAGACATATTGGAACACGTCTCCCGATCACACGGTTGATCATACTCTGGGTTCCACATGCATGTTTTAGCTGAAGGAAGAATACCTTAAACCTGGAGAGTTGAGACCCGTGGAATGGGTACCATGCAATATGACTTCAAAGGGTCTTCATTTGCTCACCGAACCTCTCCAATCCTATCACTG